>NC_080430.1:80293661-81515879 GCF_028018845.1 Melospiza georgiana
GAATCTGTTTCCTGTGGTCGGTATCTCATTCAAAGCCGAGGGGATGTCTCTCCACTGGTTCAAAACATCTTTCAGAGATCACTGAGTTGACAAGACTTTCCATGCTAACTCACATTTTGCGCCACTGTTTAGAAACAAGTTGTCTTTCACTCCTTTTCTTCACAGCACATTTTCTTTCTAGGAAGTAGATTGTGCAAAGTCAAAATAAAAATCTCTGTGTGGGCACTGCTACCACTGAAATTTCAGCTGATGTATCAGAGTGGTTTCACTGCAGTGGTGCAGTTGTATGAGAGGAAGGAGGACATGCTTGCAGTTAGGTGCTGATTTTCTGGGAGCAAAGCTGTTGCCAATTTCTTCTCAGCTGGGCAAAAAAAATTTCCTTTATGTCCAAGGACTCCAGGCCAGTCAGCATGGTTTTTTGTCTCAAATGCACATGGAAAAGGGTCAAGTGATTTCAGAAATAGCTGATGCAGCTCTATTGAAAGGGGTCTGACTTGAAGTTGCTGGCACTATAGTAGAAGGAAGGGCCTTTGCACTGCCGGAGCCCACAGCACCAAGGGAATAATTTTGGAGTTTTATTGCTTTTGTGCGTGTTTTAATTGGATTGAGCTGTGCCCCAAGAGGCCTGGAAAAACATTTTGGCAGATGTGCTAGCACTTCTCTGACTGTGTGGACAGCCTGCTAACCCTGGAGCAAGTAACCCCAGTAGTGCCATGAGCAAAAGAAAATTCACTGAAAAAGCATCATCAGTGTAATCATGGTGAGGTTAAGGGCCTGTGCTGGGAAAACCTCATATCTGTGATTCACAGGATGCATCAGCAGGCTCTGGTGTAGACCTGTCTTAACGGGAGAAACCTCTGGTGATGAGAAGTGAATTTGTGTGGAGACCAGGGGTTGCTTGCTCTCTGTTGGCAGCCCTGTGTATCTGGGAGCTTGAGTTACCTTGCAGGAGCAGACAGAGGGGATCAAAATGAGTGCTGCTTCAGCTTTGCCATTGACTTAATCCCTTTGAGGAGTTCTGTGCCTGGCATGTGCTCCCTCTCTAGAAGTGCATCCTGACAGTCCAGGTTGAACCTTCCCCTCACCAACAGGCTTCCTCTGCCAGTAGCTGGGCTGTAGGTGCTGCTTCCCTGCCTGGGGACACGGAGCAGTGTTTATGGACAGTCTCGTGGTAGGGTGGAGGTTCTGGTTTTTTGTGCAACATCTGATAAGGGGACCTATTTTGGTCTTGGTCAGATCAGTTAAATCAAACCCTATGAGAAATGATAATTGAAATCAGGTGCTCTAATTTAGATAGTGGTAGGAACCTGTATAGCTTGCTTTTAGGGATGCTAAATTTCTTCCCAGCAGCTGTTGAATATTAGATACTAAGATTTTGTTCTCAACTTCCAGCACCTGAGTTGCAGCCTTTTCAAGCCATGTCCTTCTCTGAAAATTTCAGCTACAGAGAAGCTGAATTTGGTGCTTTGGAAACCCACATTTATGCCTGTGCTTTTGCAAGTGCTCATTCTCTAGGTATGCTCCTGTGGCGTGTTTTTTTTTCTTCCCACAGCATGGTAGTGTTTTTGCAGAGACACACAAGATTTTGTATTTTCTGTTGAATCTGCAAAGCATGTAAAGTCTTGAAAGGGTAGTATCAGCAGATTTGTTGGTTTGACTGAACTTTTTCAGATGAGTGAAGCCCAGAATTGAGAACATCCAATATAGCAGTAGTTTTATATTCTTTACAACAGAGGGATCTCATAAGAATAACCTTATTTCAAAACTTTAAGAATAATTTTTAAACCATACTAGAAAAAACATTTTTTTCTTTTATCTACCTGTCTTGAACTAAATGAAGTGATGGGTAATTCCTCACTGGTGCTTTTGGATATAACTCATTGTTGGAGTTCTTTGTGGGCTTTGCCTTGTTAGTTGTGTCTTGTTTCTTAGAGCATATGCTAACAAAAAGGGTATGAAGGTACTGGTATAAAGATTCCTACTTGAAGTTGTACTAATGGCATGCACTTTTTCCCCCTCTCTCTGTGTACTAGCTGTGGCAAGTGTAAACACTTACTCCAAGGCCCACGTCTGGCCTTCACTGCAGAGCACTTGACTTTTGTCAAGACATAGTGTCTTTTTCAGAGTCCAGCTGTGCTGCACATGGTGGTGCAGTGGGAACCAGTCTTGCCCTGCTGTGTCCACAAAGGCACTTTGCTAATTTGTTGCTTCATGAAACATCTTTCTTTATTGTTGAGGCTGCATTTCCATGGTTGCCTTGATATTAAGCAGAACTACAACCACACTTGAACTTGGATATTAGGGAATACCTCTGTCCCACCTTTATGGAACTGCCCAGATGTGTCCTTCCTATGGTCTTTACTTTCCACACCACTGAGAATTTGTCTGAATGATGTAAAATTTGATGGCACATGATTGGAGCCATGGGCTTCATGGCTCTTGGATGAGGACAAGCAAAGCTGGGTATCACACAGGGCATCACTAAACTCAAGCTTTAAAAGTCAGATGGGGAAGAGTTGGGAGCCATTAATCTTGCACAAGAAGTGCCTGTAGAGAAGTTTCCTCTACTGGTTTAAGTTAATACTGTGAATAGCAAGAATCGATATCCAAATGGATGGTTGTGAATGCAAGATACTTTGGGGGGAAGGAGAGAGATTTGCAGTATTTCAGAGCTCAGACGTTGCTAAATAGAAACTGAATTTATGTATTTCTGGGTTTTCCTATGTTACACAGCTGCTCACATCAAAAGTTCATAATGGTGTCTTTAGCTTCATAATCTTTGGCTGTAGGATTGAAACATGCTCTTGTTTCTAGAAATTTCTGATTTAATCTGCCAGGCTGAAGCTATTAGCAAAAAAATCATGGCCCTGTCAGAGCAGGAGAGGGCTTTTGTGTGGAACTGTCACTGGATTTAACCAGAGAACATAAGACTAGGACTCAGTTCTGAAGCATATACAAATAAGATGGAACAGGCAAGAAAAATAATAAAATAATAAAATCATTTTGGTTAGAAAAGATCACAAAAATCATGGAGCACGACTGTTAACCCAGCACTGCCATTGCTTGAATCACATGAGGTCAGTACTCCCAGGGAGAAGTGGCATTTAGCTCAGGCTCTGGATAGCTAAATTAAATGGTTCTTTAATGCATCCCTTGTCTTCTCATCTGCTGCTGTTTGTTCTGCAGGAGGATTTTTCAGTGTTAAAGCTTGTATGCTGTACTGCAGTAGGTTCAGGCAAGTATACCCACCAGCCTGTAAGTTACATGGAAAAATACACTCAGACCAACTCTGCATTGTTTTTCTTCTACATCCTTTGCAGCATAACTTGCCTCTTTCTAATGAGAAAGAGGAAAAAAAGAGAAAATGAGAAAAATTAAAGTCCTTGCTCATCTTGCATGCCACAGAAATCATAATAAACAACATAAGGATCTTTGTAGACTATTGGAAATTTATGATGAATAAATCAAGCATTTAGAGGGGTAGGGACTGGGATGTAAAAAGCCAGACAACTGCCATACAATCCCCAGTGTCCTTCAGTGCAGGGCATTAGGACTCACACCTGCCTGGGCTTATCTGCCATCAGGTCAGCTCTGTCCTGGGTGGACATGCAGCTTCATTCCCTGTTCTCCAAGCCTGTTTCATGTTCAGGCTTAAGCACTGAAAGTGTCGTTTACAAAAAGAACAACTGGTTGGTGTCCTAACAGGGAGATGGCACCCTCAACGAGATTGTGTATTTATAAGCTGAACCTGTCTTGGGAGGTGAGAGAAGCCACGTCTTTAGGGGAAGAGAACATTGAAAAGGCAGCTTTTTGTTGCTAGCAGGGATCTCTAAAGCTGAATCCTAATATGTGTATTTATCAGAAAACACAGTACAATAAATTTCTTTGAGTACTGAGAGTAGGCTGGGAAGGTAAATAGAGGGCAACACTATTCATTAATGTATGAGATTGCCATGTCCGTGTATCTCTCTCACAACCTTTCCTCCAATGCAAGAAATCAGAAAAGGTGGCCCAGTTTTAATCTGTCTGTTCTAATGGGTTTTTAGTAACATGTTAAGGTAATCTCACAATATTTAATGTCAGACTTCTGGCTAACACTCATTTTAAAGAATAAAAACTGGAGCTTTTACAGCTTCATGTGCTTGAGGTTTGTCAAAGTAAATTCAAAAACAAACAGCAGTATCCTTACAAAGACAGAAAAGCACTGGTATATTTTTCTTTGCAGCAATAGTTTGGTTTTTCTTTCCAGAGCTATAAACATTATGGTTATGTGTAAAGCTACCAAGTAATTCTCTGAATATAAGACATCTTTGTTGTCTGTCTCCATTATTCTGACACAACTACTGAAGTAGTACTGTCCTTATTTGGGGTGGAAAAAATAGTGCTGTGAATTACTCTTTGCTGGTATCATGGGAACAGTTGTAATTGGGCTTCTCCAGCATATACATACATGCTATCTGGTATGTGATTCAACTGTGGTTTTCAAATGTAAGCACAGGCAAGCTGTAGAAAATAAAATCACACACACACACCTTTTAATAAGGAGAGCCACCTTTATGTGTATTCAGTTTGCCCTTTTGCTTCTTGCAGGGCAGGAGTTTTATAGTTCAAATGCAAACCAGCCAGTTTATATGCAGATTTTATGGGAGTAACATATAGAACAGTCTCTCAAACTTTTACAGCCAAGAGCAAGTTCTTTCCCTTATCTATATGTAGTGCACATTCTTGCACATAAAGCAATATCTGTGCGGTGCTATAAGACTTATGACATGGCTTTGAAAAGTGTTGCATCTCCAAACCACTCCATCTGTCTGTATCTGTGGATTCATGGCCTGCAATGAGCAGTTGGTGCTCCTCTCTCCTCACCAAGTTCTAGCAGTGCCATTTGTCCTTTTCTTCAAGGTAACCTACCACAGGAATATGACCAAAACAACCTATAGTCAACCCTTCTATCATTCCTTTAAAAAAAAAAAAAAAAGATTTTGTATTTAACGTCCACAAGCTTTTCCCAAGTGCAATGGAAGGAGATTCTTACGTGCATGATAACAGAAAATGAACAGTATTATATGCAATATTATCTCTAAGGCTTTAAGAAAGGGGAACTTGCAGAGACTCAAGACAGAAAGAGGAAAAGGTCCTTTAGGCTGTTCTGTGAATTCTTGGGCTCCTGGGCCTGGTATATTTGTTCATGGTCCTTGTAATATTACCAAGCAAAAGAATGTAATATTGTTTTTCCCCGAACTAGACATATTAAAATTTAGAAGTGTTTTCATATTTGTACTTAAAAATCTCCAAGAGGTCTCTGTACTAGACACTGTAAAACTTTATAGCAAAGAGGTAGGGTTTTTTCTTAAAAAGGTTTCAGTCAAAGAGCCCACTCTGGCATTTCTAACAATGTACGCTTTATTTGAGTAATAATCAAATTTACTAGTATGCATTTGAGAAAGCCTAAGTAATTGGTACCTGACTGTGCAGCAGTCTGAGTATTGCTCCTGCAGCAGCCCAGGAGTGCACTGTGCAACTCCAGTGCAAGTTAGAAGGTGACTGTGCTGCTTGTAAATAAGCAATTTCTCTTATGTCCTTTTTTGAAAGATTTTGAACTAGAGGATAAATATTAATTTATGCCCTTTCCCTGATTTCTGCACATTTTCAAAACAAGATAGAGTAGGGTTTATCTGGTTTTTTATAGAATGTGTTGCCTCTTTTTTTTTTTTTTTTTTTTTTTTTTTTTTTTTACTTCACTGCTTCCATCTCTCTTCACTGGGGTATCATGGTTGAACCATTGTGCAATATTCAGCTGGTTTTGTTGATCTTTAATCAGAGCAGTTGTTGGGCAGGGGAGGCCTGGAAAACTTCAGTTGGGCAGCGTTGCCCCCTAAGTGTAAAGTAAAATGCCATGAATGACCTGCCAGGGGCATTGTGACCCCTCTGGCTCAGCGAGGGCTGGCATGTGGCTGCAGGAACCCTCCAATTCCAGCTGCACGTGGCTCTGAGGGGCCTCATTGCCAGGGCCCAGTTGGGCTCTCGGGGTGTGGATCTGGGTTTCACGTTCGTAATGAAAAACGCTTAACTGCCTTGGCTGCTATCTTGAGATACGTGCAGCTTGCTTTCATGCTTGTCCAAACCTGTTTTGTTCTTCCTGGCAGCAGACTCTCCCCTTGCTGCAGCTAGCAGGGCTGGGAAGGGCAGGGAGGATGCAGAGCCAGTCCCCAGTACGGGTTTGGGAAGTTTCAGATTTCCTTGCTGAGCGCTGTTGACAGTTCAGCCTCACATGTTGGTGGGCACCTTGTTGTGAGAATAACAGGAGAGCCCTGAGAGTCTTGAAGCTTTAAGCTTTGCTGTGTGGCACAGCTAGCAAAGGCCCTGGGTACCTTTATAGGAGGAATTCCTGGTTGAGGAGAACAAAACAAAGCCTTAGTGCAACATGCTGGCTGACCAGTAGCAATGCTCACTGACCCACAGTGCTTCTCCAGGAGCTGTCAGTGGTCATCTGCTGGAGACTGCTGCTGTTGTCTAAGCACGCTGGTCCTGGAGAAAAGGAAGATTCCAAGGGCAGAATACGCTCCATAGAACTGTAAATAAAGATGGCTTTTTGAAAATAATGTTAATAATAATTTTTGTTGCTGAAATCTCCTTGATTAGTTAACCTATCAGAATATATTATTAAGAATAGCCCAATTTTTTGCTTACTGTATGGAAATTCATCATTATTCCAGCTCTTTCCTCCTTTCTCCCACCTGTCACCTGTCAGTTAGTATTCTTGCCAAGTTGCCTGAGCAGTGGTAGGAGCAGAGGGACCCCCTGCCCTCGGCAGTGACCCGTGGTTGTCTGCTGGTAGGGAGGCAGGGTCCCTTACTCCTTCCCTCTGCAGACACAGACTCTTTTGTCACAGTCCTGCTAGCAGGGCGTGTGAGAGCAGTGCCTCTCAGGAAGGATTATTGTATATTATTATTGCACACTTGGGCAGCCAACCCTGCAGTAATCAGACACTGGCAGGTTGCTAGCACAGAAACAGCACAGTGGACCTGTCTTCTGAGGTTCAGTGCCTGAGCCTCTGAGAAGAGGGGTTCACTGGCATGCAGAGCTGAAGCTGATCTTCTCTTTATCTCTGGCAAAGCCAGTAAATCCATGCCTGCTGCATGAAGCTTTCTGCTGTGGCCTTTTACTCCTTTTGGTGCTGCCACAGGTTGTGGTGAGCCCACTGCGGGGCCCAGGGAGATCAGCAGGAAGGCTGAGTGAATGATCAGTCCTTTCCTAGGCCCAGGTTAGTTCTGTATCATGGGCTGTCATGTGCCTCTGGACCACATGTGCTGGGATCCTGGTTAACACACATGGTAGGAGGAAGCTGTACTCATGCTATGTGAAGCCAGCTGAGATTCAGTTCTGTGAGATAGGGCTAAAGCCTCTTCTGTCCCACGATAGTGCTGCCCCTGGCAATGGTTATGAATGGCAATGGCTAATTCTGAGTATAGATAAACCATCTGCACTTATTTTTTTGTATTTGACAGTGCTTTCATACTAGCAAAAAAGAATTTGTTGATATTTAGGGTGCCTTCTCAGGCAGGAGAAACTGTTCTGTTGTGAGACACAGCGCTAACTCTGGTAGATTAAAAGGCAGCTTTGGACACCTGCTGAGAGCTGGTCTGTCACTGCCTACAGTATAATTACAATTACCTCTGCATGTCAGAGCCAGGCACATAAGTAAGAGGAGGTCACCTCCTCCTGCAGTTGTTTAAGGGCACCTTCCATTATCTTAGGTCAGAACTGGAAAAAATCCCAGTTGCTGTTCAGCTGAGTGAATGGCTGTAGGGACAGAGGGATTGGCCTTCTGTTCCTCCTCACACAGCATTTTCCTGAAAGCCTGATTAATTGTTTTCAGATCAGCACACATGGTAAAAGTCAACTTTGAAATGGCATAGCCTTGTTGACTAGTCTGCTGTAGAAACTGTACTGTGTGCTTAGGTTTGTGGAAAATGCCCAGTGTTTCATGTTCACCTGCCCATGATTCTGCTTTGAGCATTCTCCATTGTGTGTTATGGCTCATCATGTCCATATTTGTTTTCATGGATAGACGCCCTTAGGTGTATTCAGGGCTTCAGTTCCTCCGCTTTCCACCTCTTGCCCTCTTTCTCCTCCCCACAGTGTAAGTTACCATTGTACACCTGCAGGTTTTGGGGGAAGGGAAGTTGAGTACACAGTTACCTTGTTTAAAGGAGCGCTTTGAGCTGTGGATAAAATATGCCCTTGGCTGTATTCCTGGCAGTATAGCTGTGACAAACCCTCTCACCCCAGGCAACCTGCAGGAACAGCAGGTAGTAAATGCTGGCTTAATGAAAAGCCCCTCTGATCCTTTAAAGATGAGAAAAGAGTGAGTGAGGGGCTGATGTTCACGCCAGGGTCGTACCCAGTTCTATTTTCTAGGCTGGAGCAACAGTGAGTAGTGCCAGGGGTGTGGGTGGGAGTGTGGTGTGCTGATAAAGGGGAGAGGTTGATTTGTCTCTACAAGGCAATTAGGGATACTGTAGAAGTGCCTTTTTGTAATATTGTAGAAAAAAAAAGTTTAAAAGTTAACTTTAAAAAGAAATATAGAAGGCCTTTTTCTTCTAAAACAAATAATTCATGCTTCAATTTGGACTTAAACTTTCACAAGTGGAAATTACATGATGTGTGTGTGTGAGGGTAGGTCAGATATTAGGGGCAGAATCTTCACCCAGAGGTTGGTTGGATGCTTGAATGGCTTCCCAGGGAAATGGTCATGGCACCAATCCCGACAGTGTTCAAGGAGCATCTGGACAATGCTGTTAGTCACATGGTTTAGTTTTAGGTAAGGAACTGTTTCTGAAAGGAACAGGAGCTGGACTCCATGATCCTTAAGGCTCCCTCTCAACTTGAAATAGTCTATGATCTGTGATCTCTGCAAACTCATATACAGCTTTGTACCATCTGTCATTTAGATTTTTTTATTCTTGTAACATAAAGGCAAAAAAGCCCTAAAACTATATTTTTAACAAGCAAATATGAGAATAGACCCTTATCTAAATTTCACTGAAGTGGGTTCAAAAGAACTTGAAAATTAATCCAATCCCTCAAAAGATAAATGTCAAGCTCGACTAGTTCACTCTCATGTCAGTCTCTTGCATATTGTGCTTCTAGGAAACATGTCAATACATAAAGGTCTGCAAGGTGTTTCTTTAAAATAAGGCAGGAAGGTCCTATAGGAGCAGGCAGATTGCTGTTGTGAACAAAAGGTTATTTGATTAAAAAGCTGAATACAATCAATTATTGTTGCTGTGAGGCATACAGTACTTACACAGGTAAAATCAAGCCAAGATTTGGAGAAATTAAAAAAAGTAACTGAGGGAAACAGAAATTGAGAGTTTTATAGTTTAAAGTTTTCAGCAGAACTGAAAGCTGAGATTATGTGTTTATGAACTTCCTCTATACATATGCAAGTTGTCATGTCTTTAATTCACAAACAGCTTTAAAAATAGTCAGTTGCAGAGGGTTTTTTTGCCCTCAGCACTGAATTCATGACTAATGCCTGCCAGTATCCTATTCTTGCTCTATATTAATTTATTGCCTCAATGTATTTAGGGCATCTCACATAGCATTTACACTTCTCTTTCGAGTAGAGCATTAATTAGTTGTCTGACAACCCTTTTGTGTTTCGTGTGACATTTAGGTCCTCCCTTGGCTGTGGGCAGAACAGACATGGAAGCAGTTGACTGACAGCTTGTCTGAGGTGCACCTCTGCCAGGGACTGGACGCTTTGAATTCAAAATGAAATGCATATGTGGGTTGGAAAGCAAGTTCTTGGCTTGACAGCTGGGACAGGGTGTTCCAAGGGGACAGATCTCCCTGTGGGGAGGTGATCAGCAGGAGAGGGCACCAGGAGGGAAACTGGGACCATAATGGCAAGGGGCAGAGGTATGTGGGGGGTAGGAGAAATGACTGGAAGTAGGGGAGGTTTTGCAAGAGGAACACAGAGGTGGAGTTGGTGGTGGAAAGCCCTGGAGGAGAAGCATGCTTTGCTCTGTTGCCAGTGGTGTAAGACCTGCAGGAGAAGAAGGTGTGAGCGAATTGGGTGTGGGAGGTTACTGCTCGAGCCTCTGTGGGTGGTGTCTTTCAGGATGGAGGTGGTTGAGGGTTGTAAGACCCTGCAGTCCTCCCTGGCTGGCGCATTGCTGTGGGAGTGCACTGGCTCATGCTGCCAGCAGCCCAGTGCACTCTGTGCTGGCCCTTCTCCAGCCTGGCTCCTGGCCATGTTGGTTGTCTCACATGGTGTGAGGGTGGCCCTGGAGCCTGCTGGGGTGCTCCTGCAGGTCTGCCAGCTCCTGACACCCAGCCAGCACTGGGTGAGCGAGCCATGAGCTGGAGCAAAACCTTCCATGTCTGGCTGCATCTGACCAGGGCTGAGGGGTTGGTTGCTGCCTGGGAGGAGGGGTGAAGGAAAATAAGCCCTAAATTGTCTCAGCACATGGAAATTTGCCAGAAAGACCATCCATTTCTGTGCAAAAACCTTTCTTCTGGGTCTGTCTTCTTTTTATTCCCTCCCAGGCCTCTGCAGCCGCAGCCTTGTAGAGGAAGGAGCACCCCAGCCCAGTGGCTGTGGTCTCCCTATGCAGGGGGACCAGCCTGCACTGGGTTGATGCAAGGACCTTTCATGCATTACAGCTGGTGTTGCAGCAGAACCTCCTTGGTTTTGACAATAATACAGTGGTGATAAGTGCCAGAAACTTTCCTGATGGGAAATTCCTACCAGGCAGCTGTGCCTGGCAGCAGCTCCCCAGGTAGCTCTGGGCCCCACTGTGCATGACTTCATGCAGGTGGGAAGGGTTTCCCATTCTTAAAGGGTTTGGGCACCATCAGGCCTTGGGGTCTGCACCGGCAGCCCAGGTGGGGTGGGTTCATGTAAAGTGTTGGGTTGAGAAGAATATAGAGGGATGAGCCTAAAAGGCTCACAATGGCATTGCTTGGATTTTGTTTGGAATCCTGGAGAGCACCACTGGAGTATCACCTACTCTGTTGAGCCTTCATTTGGGACAAGGCTTGCTCTACAGGAATGTTCCTTTAGAGCTCCAGCTCCCATAGAAACATTGCCTCCAATTTCACTGCTGTGAGTTGCACACAGGCAGCTCCTGTTCTAGTCTTGGAGGCAGTCCAGTCAGCTATCTGCAGGGCTTTTTCCTTTTTTATTTTGTTCTTAGAAAAAAGACCTATTGAGATTAATTGCTTTGTGTCTCAAAAAAGCTGGTATAATTTGTAGGCTGCTTATTGACCATAGTTGTTCCACTTCTTGATAGTGGGGCATATTATTCATATCCAGCTTTGTTCATTCCATTGCAAATAGTCATTGTTTATTTCTATGAATCACAGAATAAATACAAATTTGACACTGAAACTTTCACTTGAGCAATAAGTGATGCTGAGAGGAAAGCTAATGTTCTCAGTGCCTGGCATTGTCCATAGATGTGCTTTTCCATTGTGTGGAAAATGATGGATAAAGGGTGAGAGTTTTTAGTGTTCTGGTCTTCCTGCTGCAGAGACCATCAGTTTTTACCCCCTTGTCCTTTGAGCTCGTTAAGGTGATGTGCACTGAAAGCAAAAGGAGTGATTGCCATTACATCTGTTTGCTGGTTGCTCCTTACAGTGACACTGATTTGGGAGTGCCTTTGGTGGGGTGTCCCAAGACAGATGGAGATTGCACCCACGGGGAGCATGGGCCCAGACCTTGTGTTTCTCTGCTACAAGAGGAGGTCTGCTCTGTCTCATCTCGCAGTGATGTGTGGGTCAGAGCCTCCTCCCTGGGTTTTTGTGTGGCCAGAGCTGGTCAGGCCTTGCTGCTGACTGGCTGCCTGTCAGGGAGCTGGGGACATGTGCTGGGGTACATCTCCTGTGTCCTGCCCTTGGACTGCTCCACTTGTTCCCGCATTGTGGGAAAGCTTGGGCAGCTGCAATTCTCTCACTTCTGTGTTCGCAAACAGAAAGCAGCACACTTTTGTAAGGTGAAGGTGCTGGTGACATGTGAGAGGTGTTGCACGTTTTCTATTGTTGTACTATTTTCTATAGTACTACAGTTGCAGGGTTTATAGGTGGGCTTCTTAAACTTTGAGCTTTGTGGTGTCTGTAGGTGCTGTAAGTTATACAAGATCACTTGGAAAGAAAGTTAAAGATGCACTTCTTTTTTTTTTCCCTTGTAAGAATTATATGTACTGCCTAGAGGTTTAGCTTACAGTAGTGTAATCTAGGTAAAATGGATGTGTTTAGTTCCAATTAAATTTCTTAATTGTCTGTGTAGGGAAGCCCAATTTAAGGGTCATAAGTTCTGAACCTGTAATTAGAAGCCTGTTCATACTTGATGGCAGAGCTTGTCTATGAGTGGAAATGGTTTAGAGAGTGAAGTAAACTTTAAATACCTCTTGTGGAATGAATGGGTGTTAGGTGGGAGGTGTTGATCAGACAAGATTGTTGACAGTGGTCAGCATGTAGAGGAACAACAAAGAGGCACAATTTAGTGGTTGATGAGCTCTGCTGTGGCACGGACCAGGGCTGTCATCCTGGCAGCATGCTTCCTGTCACTGTGGAGCTTGGGAGCAGAAAGGGAAATTGTGTGTGGGTGTGAGAACCTGAAAGCTGTAGTAGGAAAGCCATTTGGGGAGGTGCTGCAAGTGATCACTGGTGCTGTCGCTGCTGGAGGCTGGGGAGAGGGTGAGGAAGGCTTCAGGGCAGGCTCCCAGCACCTGAACCTGGGAGCAGCTCCTGACACAGGTGTCCCACAGGTATCCCAACAGTCTGAGGAGAGATATGGAATGGGGGCTGAGAGCAAGGGTTTGGAAGGAGGTTGATTGATAGGGCAAAGAACAAAGACTCAAAATGGCAGGAACCAAAGTGAGCAGAGGGTAAGGATAAAGTGTAGGATTACCACAATTTACAGGCTGCGTGTTACTCGCTGGTTGGGTTGGTACAGTGATGTGAAAAGTGGTCATTTAGACATTTTCCATTAGAGATCAAGATTAACATCTAACAGGTAAGGGAGGCCAGAGACTGCCGTGGTTCCCAGCACAAAAGGGAGGAAATTTTACAAAACAGATGGAAAATAGGCTGATTCTCAGTTGATGTGTGTATGGGGTAGTTGCTTGACGAAAAGGCCAGGAGGTCACAGATAGGAGATTGGTGGTGATTTTTTCCTGACATCAATAAGTGTTTTACATAAAATTATGTAATTTCCCTCCATAGGATTATAGGTAAGAAACTTCATTGTGGAGGTTTCTGGTTACTTTGATAGAGATTAAATTACATTTCATCAAAGCAAACCTTGCGCCCTGGTACATCTTGCTATCTGAAAGATTATTTTGGAACAACACAGTGTCTAAGGTCAACTGATACAGAAAAATAGTAAATTACTGGGCAAAAACATTATTTGGGTTTCACTCTTGTCACAATTAACTGTAGAATTTTACAATGTCAATAGTTCTGCTTTACATTTGATCTTAAATTACTTAGACTTGTATGAGAGCATCCCTGTCCTGTATTTTAAATAACTAATTAGACAGTAGATCTCCCTAGGAAAAAGGGTGAAATACTACATTTTTATTTTTGTTTTTAATCTCTGGGTCCTTGGACTTGTCATGATTTATTTTTCTCCCTGGAACACTGCATTCCACAGCTTATAATGGCCTCCTTTTTCTGCTTGGACACATCTATAAAGACATTTTGTAAGATTTATTACATTCTTTTAACTTTTAAACAGGAGGGAAACACAAATGATGATCCTCAGTTCAGACCAACAGCAGAGAATGAAAAAAGAATTAATATTTTTAAGTGGATATTTCTCTGTACAGTCCTGTGTTTTGCTGGGCTGTGCTGATCTCTGCTGTGGGGTCAGTGACATTAGGCAAAAAGATGCTTCAGGTAACAGAGGACACTAATATCATGGACATATGAGCCAAGTCCTCTGGAGCTGTGATGTCCATTTTCATGGATGTCATAGTAGCCATTAGGTTAAATCCTCTGAAGAGTTCACATAGGGTAGTTCATGGGACAGCCACAGGAAGGCTGTGGGCTTTTCTCTTAGGGTCAATTAGTTTTGCTTTCTGGTGCTTGTGGACTGTCCAGATGCTGTTTTCTAGTATCACAGGAATTACTGGAAAAATTGTGGTTGTTTGCTTGTATATTTTTATTTTGTAAACCTGTCACTCAGGTGACTTCTGTACAGTAGCTGTTTGTTTTCACTTTTACTGTCCTACTAAATTTTATGTTTACTATATTTTACATTATCTCTCTGGTTATATGGATTTGAGCAACTTAATTTAAATTGAGCGTGTGACAAAACTTTGATATTTCTTGTTTTTGTGTTTAGATATCAGGATGATCTTCTGTAAGGCTCTGCAGTTTAAAGAGTACACCTAGGGCTGATAAAAAAAATTTCCTGAGCAGCAAAGAGCAGCTGAGGGAAGTTGGCTGCTCCGTGTCTGTTACCTTTAGCAATAAACCCTCTCAGTTTATTGGAAGAAGACTGACAGCAGGGACATGTTAAACTGCATAACCATGCCCAAGCAGACAGTATTTAGCATCAGTCAGGCAGTACCACGTTCAGCATGTGCTGTTAATGGCAAGGCTATGGCAGGTGACCAGCTGATGCAGTTCCTGCCCACGAGGTGGGTAATGGGTCAGTGTGTAGATGGAGTTGTTCTAAAATGCTTGCAATATGTGAACTCTTCAGTAGGTGACTTTGCACATTTTCAGAGAACAGTTTTAATAATGGTCCAGCTTCTGTATCCAGCTCCTGTAAGGGCTTACATATGGTGCACACGAGCCTACTTCTGCCTTTAAATAAAAATCTCACAGAAATGTCACTAAAACAATTAAGGTTGCAATTCAAGTACCAACTTGTTGATCAGGAAACTTTTGGAGTACCTTCTGCCTTCCTCCTGTCCAATATGGATCATCAGCACCAAACCCAAGCCTCACTTCCTTGTGAAAAACACCCTGAATGATTCAGTTGAGTATGAGATCCATGCAGGCAGGAAATCCCAGGTGTGACTTGTAGCTTTTGCAAGAAGTGGGGATTGTGAGGGTTTTTTGATGTACATAAGCACTTAATTCAGCATTCTCTTAAACTCACTTGACTCAGCTGTTGTGAAATCTCTTGATGCCATTTAATAATCTGATTCAAGCAGGGATTTTTTAAATTTGGCATCATGTCACAAAATGGTACCATAAGAGAGAAAGCATTTGTGCTCCTGTCATTGAGAGCCTACTTTGATGTACTTTGCTCGTGTTAATAAATTGTATTACAAATTACATCTTTTGTTCAAACATAATTTTCATTACATCTTGAACTTAGGGGTATTTTTTCAATGGAGAAAATTAATTCTACATTGTTTTGTGGTATTTCCCTTAAATGGAAGGCTTGAAAGACAACTTTTTTTTCCTCCCACATGCCAGATTAATTGTGTGGGATAGCATTTTTCCTCTGGCTTTTTAGGCCACTTCTTCATTTGAGTCCTTTTTTGGCATGTTCATCAGAGCACTAGTAAGCTGTGATAGGGACAGCAGGGCAGTTTTGAAGGGTTCTCCTTTCTCAGTGAAATGCACTTGACTGTTGTTAGACTGAGTTTGCTGTTTTGTTTTATATTTCTTAAGCTTGTTCTTTTTGTTGTTGCTCTTTGCATTGGTCCATCCTATCTCAACCTTTAATTTTCACTTCCAGAATAACATCAAGAGTTCTTATTTTGCATGCTGTCTCTTTAAGGTTAATTTAGAGTTTTCCATGTATTCAGCATGTTTGTTATCTTGAACCATTTATATCTAGAAAGGAAAGACGTTTTTGCTGAATTCTCATTTAGGCTTGTCTTAAATCTTATTCTAGTTTCCTGCATGTTGCACTTGACCTTCCAGAAATGCTGGGAGGGTCCTTGAGGATGGATGTTCCTGCACTCTGCCAACAGGGTCCTCTTGAAGTTCAGGAGCCAACTGGGTCATCTTCCTGTTCTTTGTGCTGACCCTGCAGAGTGGCTCTGGGTTCCTATTTCCTGAGGATTTCAAGTGCTTTAATATTTCATAACATGATCTTCTAGTTAGTACTGACAAAGTTCAAGGTAGTTTTTCCATGTCCTTATCCTAATAAAGGCGTGATTCAAGATGAAATAAAACAAAGCAGGCTTTTCAGCAGCAGGACTGCAGAAAGCCCATTTTAAGGAGATGAGGTTTGTACGTGTGATCCTGCAGCCCTTTCTCATGACTTCAGTCTTGTTAGATGGCTTTGATCAAATGTTACAGTGGGTTTAATGCATCTGAGGGTTGCATGGTTCTGGCAAGAATTAAAAATAAAGGAGAAGTGGCTACTCAGTTTTCAAGAAGAGCTCCTCCTCCTTTCTTATTTGGGTGGCAGCTATTATTAGAAGTTGGTATGTTTTCTAGCTAAGTGATGCACAGTCCTATCTCTGAATCAGCTCACAGAATAATTTCTTCACCCAAACAAGAAGGCAGTGTGTGACAGATATGGAAGTATTAGAACAACTAGACTGAAGAAGAGAAAATAGTGAGTTTTAGTGGTAAGAATGAATCTGCAGAGGCCATCTTATGTAGTGCTGCCACATGCAACTCATTTGTCATGTTGTTTTTCTTGGTGTTTGTCTGTGAATTCTTTACATTAATAAACTTACTGAGTGATGTACAGGGTGCTTTGCCTACCTTACTAACCTGTGCATCACTCATCAAAGGATAGGCATCGCAAATATGGAGGTTATCTTCCTAGAAGTGATATTTTGCCTTCGTTCCATGTTCACATGAGATGCACTCACAGGATATGTGTCATCCTCTTTTGGTTTCCTAATTCTCCCACTGAATCTGTTTTTCTCTATCCAGGACAATACATAGCCTCTGTTAAGTTGCTTACTTTTCTAGGATTTGCTCCCCTTATTTCCCTTTTATTTCCACATCCTTCAGCTTGTGGCATTTTTGTTCACCAATATGACCTTGTTTTCCTGTATGGTTCTTCTGACTAGGAAGTGCAGTTTATAACTTTTGAGATGTAATTATCTCTAATTGCACTTATAGTTTGTGTGGTAAGTCTTAGGACTGCTAACACATTTTTCAGCTGTAAAAGTTTTGCTATCAGTTGATGCTCTTCACATTGGTTTTGCATAGTAGATGTTCTGTCTGGACCACATGCTCCTACGAGTGGCTACTTTTTCCATCTTGGCAGGGTCCCTCTGCCCTGTACAAATCATTGTCCTGTCATATTTGTGGTTCTTCACTGCAAAATAAGGCTCTGATGTCTTCATGTCTTTCTTTTTCCCTTAGGTAAGGCTTATACCTAGGATGTTCTGAACCTGTTGGAGCTTTCTGGCGGTTTGCTCACATACCTTGTTGATGTCTGTGATGCCTCCCAGCTCCTGTCAGAAATTTCTTTCCCGTATCTCCTTTCTTACCCAGCTTTCCTTCAGTATGCTTTGTGCTGGTGCAAGTGACACCTGTAATGGTGTGATGGCCTGTGCCAGCATTGGCTATGTTTAGGATACTATTTTAATGAGGAAATGTCTTCAGGCTATACTCCTCTTCCAGCTGTTAGGATATCCAAGTACAGAGCTTTGATGTTTCATCTGATCTGCCTTCAAGCCTCTTGATTCTTCAGCCTCTCTTTCCTCACTTGTCTCAGCAGGACAGACAACATCACTGTTTGGGTGGCCTCTTGCAATGTCACCCCTTCAGTCTTTCATTGCCAGGAACATACATGAGGTTTTATGGTGAAAAACCTCTGAGGGGTTTCCTCCTCCTGCGCAGAGGTGGCCCCCAGGCACATCGTGACCCCCAGCAGCATTCCCACAGTGCTTGCTGGTGCTTGGCTGACAGCTATGGCTCTGCTTCTGTTGGCTTCATAAATACTATTTTAAAGGATTTCAGAAGGACATGGGTTTTTTCTAATGTTCAACATCAATATTTCCACAAAGTAGTTGCATTAGTTCCATGCTTTGACTTTTTAACACCGAAGTGGTGCCATTAGCAGGGACAAGAATTGCCTGAGGAGCGTTGGCTGTGCGAATGTGGGCATATGTCTATAAGGATGAGGTGCCAAGATGTAAATTTGCAGGAAATGGGATGTAGTCTTTATTGATGTTATTAGCATTCATAAAAGTTTAACTATATTGAGGATGTGTACGTCTTCTTGCATATTTGTGAAAGTTTTACAGAAGATATATGTAAGTGTTTTCCAACCAAGTATTTAAATTCTTTTTTAGAGCTTTTACTGTCTTTTAAGAACTGGCTTCAGAAACTAGTCTCAAAAGTCAATTAAGAAATCTGTTGGCCTATTAATTTCTAAATATCTGCTGCACACGGAACTTAAATTGCTACTCGCATTAGGTGTAATGACTGTTTCCTGACTGGATAGTTGAATGGAAATATTTAAGTGGATTTCAGATCAAACACATGAACACTTGTAGCCTATTAGAGCATTGATTTTAATTTGCTGTTTTGCACAGTCAGGCATTTCCTCCCAGAGCAATTTGAGTGTAAGTGGGTTTTACTGTAAGAGGTGGTTTATTGTTTGGTTGGTTTCGTATTTTTGGGAATGGGTATTGCTTGGTTTATATTTCTCTTGATAAAGTCTAGCACGAATCCAGTGTGAAACTAGATTGCATTTGCCTTCTAACAGGAAAAGCCCTTACAGTCCTCAGTCAGTGTGTTCTAGTTTCTGATGACCCATGTAGGCATTTGGGGCTTCAATCAGTGTCAGAGAAGCTTTAGAGGAAGGTATCCCTGCCAGGCTGTTATATTTTGCAAGTCTGCACTCTGAAAAGCTGGATAGGGGATATGAATGGGTATAAAGCTCCATTCTCAGACAGGAGTTTTTGAACGTGTGCTCTGATTAATATTGTTTTTGCTTCCCCTCTTTTAGGTATTCACTTATAAACAGAGCACGATCACACACCAAAAAGTAACGCCTATGCATCCAACAAGCACAGAGAGCGTGGAGGACATGGCAGCACTCATCGATCTCCATGAAGGCTCCATCATGCACAACTTATTCCAGCGATATCAGCAGGATAAAATCTATGTAAGTTTTTTCTAAAATTAAGAAAAATATCCACTGGGAATGTTTTTGAATGCTACATAAATTTCTACACTTTCAGTCATGGGGTTGTGTAAAGGACTCTCATTTTCTTCTTCTTTAAACTTTGCCCCAACAACATATGCTGTGTATGTCACCAGAGAGGATGTGCTGGAACTTAGTCTGTCACTGGCATTTGAGATCCTGTTAGGCCAAGATCCAATTTTGATCAGCTTCCCCTCTTGCATTGTAGTAGAAAGGTTGTTATGAAAGAAGCATGCAGTTGTCAAGCTGAGCATTTGTGCTGTTAAATAAAGATAGTTGGAGTTTGTGGTCTATGAGAACATACAGCTGTTTATCAGTTTCCAAAACTAGGAATTAGTCCATACAGAATTCCTTTTCTTAACTCTGTAATCAAGATTTTTATGATTAGATTTACCTGCTCCTTCAATATTTTTATTAATCTTGAAGTAGGTGCAAATATTTCCTGAGTCTGGAACTGCACTAAGCATGAGAAAAATACAAGGAATATTAGCAGCTGCTACAGGTTGCAAAATTGCACTTTTCAGTGGTTCAGTGGTTTGGATTTTTTTACTAATAATAGCAGAACATGATTTTTGTTTCATCACATGCCGGAGTCCTTGATTTGACCATATACATGCTTTATTTCAACCATATTCTACTGAGTTTAGCTTCTTATTTTTAAATATTAGCATATCTAAGTGAAAAAAACAAATTCTCCCTGTATTTAAGATTTGATGGAAAGCAAAAAAGGGCACAATGAAATAATATTCCTTTGCACATTACCCCAAAGTGGCTAGCATGGGAAATCCTCAATACTGAGGATTTACATAAGTCTTTATGTATATGTTTTTCCTCAAAACAAATGAACTGTTTTACCTTTCAGAAAAATCAGCAAACAAAAGATGAATAGCATAAATGAACAACCCTGCATGTGCAAGTAAAACACATATACTCGATAGAAGTTTGGTTTTCCGTCAGTGTTGTTAGATTAGCATGTGGTACTCAGTGTGAGTCAGATTTTAAAAAGATGTTTTATGATGTGCACTCACATAGAGGACACACCCCCTTTTAAAAAACCATGAGGGTATGAGTGTGATTTTTTTATGAGGCATAGACCAGCCTTGTTGTGAAGAGACATGTCCTAGCTTCTTTCTTAGCTTGTCAAGGCAAGTTTAGGGTGTTCTGATCCTTGGTGCTTAGCGAGGTTTACTTTTCTAGACAAACAGGTTTGTGTGCTCTTAATGATGACAGATCTGCAGTTGCTACTGACGGTGCATTTTCCCTTCAGTTTTGTCAATTTAGCTACTTACTCTTTTGAATCCACCTGAAAAATTATTGTAAAGGTGGTTGGAAAAAAATATGTGTTTTGAAATGCATATGAAAGCCTTTCTCTTGCCCTGTATGTGTAACGAGGACTAGACTATAGAAGCATCTTCTTTTCTCCAACCTCATTGGTACCCCACTCCTACTGCAGCAATAGCATTGTTTTAGCAGGAAAGGGCTTTAGGAACAAAAATATCCCAAAAAACTGAATGCATGTCTTGAGTAATTTCATCACAGTTTATAAATACAGGAGCATGTATTTTAGAAGGGGGCGTTGTCATTGCAAAAGGAGATCTGTCATTTTAAGCCAAAATGGCTTCACTATATTGAGCAATTCAATCATATTTTAATGTTAAAAAAAACCCTGAAGATGCATTAAGCTTACATTTGTTGAAGGTTACTTTGCAGCTGATCATTCAAACTTGCTCAGTCATTCTGCTTTGGGACCAAACTAGTCCTAGTACAGGACAGTAAAAGCCATTGGAATTTATGCCAGGAGCAAACAAAACTTTACAGATTATACATTTGCCTTCTCCTTTGACCAAGAATGGCTTCATCACTGTAGTTCACATATTGTCTCTTGTATCTGCCTCATCACCTTGTCTGTATCTGCCCCTGGTGAGCTAGGGATAAATTGGGAAGGTGTGTACCACTGTCCATTGTGGGCTTAGGGGCTGATCATCCCATTCGAAGACTTCTTGCCATCCCTGGATACAAACCACCCTATAATTGCTGTGTTCTGGCTTTTAGCTTACAGATCCCTTCTGTCTCAGTTCTGTGCACCTTCTTGTTCACATCCTGAGTAGGGGGAAGAGATATGCAAAGGTTTATGCTGTCATTTTTGAATTCTGTGCTTGTAGTATTACAAATATATTAGTGTGGTTCTTGAGCATGGCAGATTTTTGTTCCTTTTCTCAGTGGCATTGAGACCAGGAAGCACCTTTTTTACCTTTACAAAGAATACACTGAGTTGGGATTTGAGCTTTGGGGCTTGCTTGTTCACACACACATAAACATTATATCAAGTGCAATATACTTAATTGTAGTGTAAAGTGTATATAATTTCAAAGGTACAGAACAAACAATTAAAGGGAAATTTTAAACAGTTACTTTCTCAGAAAGACAAATGTTTATGCAGATCTTCCTCTGTTAACTTGTGTGTTGTTCTGTATTTGAAGAGCTGTTTCTCCGGCATTTAAATAAATATCTTCAGATGTTTGAGCTCAGTTTAATCTTCCGTTACTTATTAACATTTTTGTCTCACATACTCATACCTGTGTTCCTAAACTTTTCACTACTTCCTAATTCATACTACAAAGTTATTTGCTGCTGATGCCAACTTTTGTCAAACATGTCAGCGACTTTATTTGCTGCTGCCAACAACTGCAGCTTTAAAGGGTCAACAGAGAATTTTCTGTATTTCCTGATATCTCCTGGGGAGGGATGAATATTGACTTAGATTACAGATTATGTTCATAGTGAGAATGATGCTTGGCTCTGAACATAATTGAGGCTCTCAGCTGAATCTTTGCTGTTTGCAAGGTGAATGACAAAACGTTGTTCTTGCCTATGTGCAACCATCTTTTTGTATCAGTCAAGTCTGTTAACATCTTGTGACACCTTTGTGTGAATTTCCATGAAAGTGTGTGTGCTTTCCCTTTCTGGTCTGTGAGAAGCATAGGATATACAAGTCCTTTCTTGATTCTTTCAGGCAGGCTGGTACTGTCTGGTATTTTTTTCAGGCTTTGTGACTAATACTGCATTTATTTGAAAGTTTGGTTCTATGCTATCACCACATTTGTTTTCCAGGAAAGGACAAAATTTAAGATGGCAGTGATCATACCGTTCATGGGCTTTCATTGCTACTTCATCCCCCATTGTGTTCCTATTGCGAACAACAGTGGGTTATCTAGCTGTGGACATCAGCATACAAGGTTTATTGCTCATCTTTGAATGCTCAGATTAACTTGCATGCTAGACTAGAATGTGGCAAAATATGGAAACATAAACACTAATGCTAAAAATGGAGGATGGCCGCACTTGAAAACAGAGCCTTTTGTGAAGCACTTGGGGGATTTGGTCACCTCTCAAGTGAGGCCATCATGGACACATGATGTGGAGAGGGCAAGTGCTGTGGCAGCCACTCTTGTCGACATTCAAAGGCAAATTGTTCCCAAGCTGTTGATTCTGGTTTACTTTTAGTTAAGTACACACTGCGGAGCAGACTGCCTCAGCCTTGGGGAGAATTCCATAGACCACATGGTGTGGACTGTGCTGTGAGTCACACAAATTATGGTGTTTGGACTGGCTCTGGGATGAGTTGCAGTTGTCTTGTCTCTGCCAGTGGTTGGTTATTGATGCAGGTGAGCAAATTTCAGAAGAGCAGAGTGGAGGATGAGAGAGCAGCTTTTGCTGAGGTGAGAGGCAGGTTGGAAATAACTGCACTATATCTTGTGCAGGTCAGTGCAGAGGCTTTCAGTGTCATATCCACCCTCATTTGCATGAGTTCAAGCAATAAACATTTTTCAAACCCCTTTTGATTAGCTTTTTCCTTTTGAATTAAGTTAAGAAATGCTAGGTAGGCACATCCACCTTTGAAGTGGTGGTGATGATTTGACACTTGCCTGCCTTGTTTAGGTGGAGGATGTGCACCATGCCCAGAGCACATGGGGTTCTGCTTGGGCTGCAGTGTGGTGGTCCCTCGGTCACCCTCCCCTGATGGGGAGGGACAGTGACTTCCAGGTTGTCCAACAGTTGGGTGTGGTGTCCAGGAAGGGTGAGGGACACACAACCTATTTTTGCTCACTCTCAAATTAGGAGTGCAGCTCGCCCGCCAGTAATTATAACCATCTGTTATGTTTGCGCGCATGTGTATGAACAGTTCTGTACCAGCCACGTCGACATGTAGTGCTGTACCAGCCACATCCACATCAGAGGGAGGATGATGGTAATTAGGAGCTCCGTTTTCATGGCTAGCTTCCCTTCTCTCTTCAGCTGAAGCAACAAACATTGAATAACTTGGGTGAAAAAGCAACATTTATCCGATTTTTGAAAAAGGTGTTAAACTGGAAAAGTTGTCTCTTCCCTGACAAGGTTGTTGCAGAGCTCCTAGCCACTTTATGGTACAGAATGCTCATTTCTATCTATTCTTAAAAGGGATTTTCAGTTAGTTTGCATTGATTTTTAAATCTATTAGTGTTTATTTACTTAAGCAGCACATTCAGTTGTAGTTTGTTAAGCTTGCAGTAATTAGATAATTTATCTCCCTCGAAGTCATGAGGGCTCCCAGAGGCAACTAGTTGATGTTTGTGCAGTATTAATCAATAATCACCAGAGGGATTTTTTCAAATTCTGTTTGCAGACACAGACACTTTAGTATCTAGGTCAGTTGCTCTCTGTGACTTGTTTTCTGGGTTTTTGCATATTTGGTTTTTCTCTGAGTACAGTAAAACTCCTTTTGGATCCAGTGCAGTTGCTCTGTACCGTGCTGTGATGGTCAGCAGGAAGTGGATATTGCTGCATGTTACAGTGAGAAAATAGTGGGGCACACTAAAGTCATAGTTGATGTAATGCAGCCAGACATAATTCATACATTTCAATAGCACTCCTGCTCAGATGTCCTCTAACATGGGCACAAGTTGTAGGTGAAGGCAGAGAAACAAAGGAGGATGAGTAGAGGCCAACAGAATCATAGAATCACTGAGGTTGGAAAGGACCTCCAGTGTCTTCAAGGCCAACCTTTGACTGAATGCCACCATAAATACCACTAAACCATAGCCTTAAAGTGTTTGTTAATAAAGAGAAAACCTCATGACTGGTTTATTAAATGGGAAAAGTTGGACACACTCCATGCAGAAACTGAACCTAAAAAGTATGTATGTCATGGACCCCTACAATGTCCTGGACAGCTCAACAGCCTTGGTCTTTGGCCTGTCGTGTGCCTTGTTATAAATAATTGCAGGGCATGGACTTTAAAAACCCCAGACAATGGTACCCAGAAACTGTGTCATTAATTAATGCCATAAAACATGTATATAAAAACAGTACATATGCCTAGAACAATTACACTAGCCCCTAGAAGTACATTTATCTTGGTCTTGTCTGCAATCCAGCTGTGGTTGCATGGTTCCTCTCCAGAGGCATCCACTGCTGTAGAGCAGTCCCAGGTAACCAGTTTGCAGGGTCTCCTCTGGGGTCACTGGGGAAGCTGCTGTTTGTTTAATTGCTCTGCTTTTACAGTAAAGAAATCTTCAAAGATTTGTGCTGATGAATCACACTGTTTTTTACACCTTCCTATGCTGCTGAGAAGATGGGGAAAATTCTTGCCACCAGCTCTTTCCACAGAAGTGTGGAAGCAGAGAATGCTGTTGCTAAGAATGCATGACAAATGTCTATACATAGCTGCTTACCTCCATAATTAGAATGTTATGCTTGCACACATCAGATAATGTTTTCAAAATGTGGTTCAAAGCGAGTTCCTGTCTCCAAGCATTAATTACAGCTTCCATTTCACATCTGTTACTAGAGAGCAGAGACAAAGATCTATAAAAACACAGCAGGGTTTTAATTGGAAATCTAGTGAAATTTATTACTGGTGATTGTTATTTCTAAAGGCTGGTCAGTTATATAGATCAAAAATTGTCTACCACAGGCAAATTAACTTTTTTTTTTTTTTTTTTAATATGAGTGAATGGAGAAACATAGCTGTAATGATATGAGAAGTAAACAAATGCCATCAGTTGGTTAACCAACCTTGCTTCTAACTTCCTCCAGTCTGCTTGACTTCTGGAACTGCTAATAGTTATAATAATAGCAACAATAAAGAGTGTTTGTCCGAACTCTTGTCCTCACAAAGTCCTCAACTGAAAATACTGGGGATTTTAAAGGTGCTTATTTTCAGATCCAAGGAGGTATTTCAGCCTGAGGTGTTGTGATCAATGTGATAACGTTAAAAGAAATAAAAGGTGTGTGTTGCTGAGTACCCTGCCATGTATGCCACAGCTACACAAACACTTTGCAGTGCATGCAGTGGCCACATGTACCCACGCCTGCACCAACACATAAATTTATATTGTGGTTTGCAGTGCTTTAGGTGATGTTGGTAACCTGCTGGGTGTACACATGCCAGCATCAGTGGGCTGCTTTAGTGAGGTGGAGAGGGTGAGGAGGTCAAAGTTTTATTAAAACATGAAAGCTTGCTCTTTCTATTCTGCTCTGTACCAGTAATTTTTTTCTCAGTTTAATTAGTTGGACTGGCAACAGGATCAGTTTCTGTTGACTTCTGTGAGTTTTCTATTTGTAATACAAAAGCTCTAAACTATCTTTGGTATAGATATATCAGCAACTGCATATATATATATAGGCAACTTCATATAGAAAACTGCAAAGTAGATATCTGTCATCATGTGCAGATTTTGTCATTGATGATGATATATCTTGCTAATGTCTTCCCAGATTTGAAGTCTCGTATTCATTTATTGCATGTCACTGCTAACTCTATGAGCCAAGAACAGAAAGCAGACCAACATGCAGAATCAAAAGAAAAATTATAAGTCATTTGCACAAATGCCAGCAGCAGCTGAGTGCTGTTCAGAGTTTTTGCAAACGGTGCTGAATGTTTCTGCACGTGCCGTTGCCTCACTTGGAGGTAAGCTTTGGCTCCTTTCTGTGAGATCTGTTGTTCCCAGTCCAGCAAAGTCTTTGACAGGAGGGCAGGAATTTGGACTCCAAACCTTAGGGTGCTTACCTGTCACCAGCATGTTTTCTTTGCATAGGCTAGGCTTTTACTGTAAAGCGAGATTTAAAGTGAGCTGCGCAAAATTTCCTGCCTGTGCTGTACTGTCCAACTGTCTTACACACATATTCCAGCAGTTTAATACTAGAAACGCTGCAAACAACCCATTTAAGTTGGGAGTGAATTACCTTTATAGCTATTGTTTATCTCTGTAAATGGATCATTGATTCATGGCCAGCCTGTTATTTTTTATTTGAAAAGAGCTGGTCCCTCTCTCACAGGCAGTTTCAGCTTTTTCCCTTTGATGTTTGTCAGTCTCTCCTTTTAAAAGCAAACGGAATCCAAAAGTTCCATGTAGCAGATTTTTGACGGTTAATTCCATTTGCCATCTCAGTCCTGATTTCTCGACTGACGGCTATTTGGCAGCAGTTCAGTGCCATCCAGCTAACTACCTGGCACAGAGATAGATTTCAGTTATGCTGGCTTTTGATTTCTCTTTTCATGCTCTGTTAAAGAGTAATTCCTGCTCTTCCTGCTTTCCTCCTAAAAAAGCCCTTTCTATAGGAGAGGTTTTCAAATATTAAAGAGCCACAGAAGTTATGGAAATCTGGATATCAGTATGTAAAATACTTTCAGGCAGAATTAAACAGATCTGTGAAACTTTATATAAAAATATTTCACCAGTGTTGTAAAGACAATGCTCTTTGGTTCATTGTTTTACCAGCATTTTGGTTCTCCTTTGTGTGTATTTTCTCTGAAAAGCCCCTTCATCTCTCCAGTATGAATGTATAGGAAGGAAGAAGACCATTTTTTTCTTTTCCTTGCTGGAGGGTAAATTAGACCTTCAGACAGTTTTGAAAGGCTCATTTGAGCATTGTGCAATAACAGAGCAGGAGGAAGAACTAGTTTGTGCCACAGGCCATTTGAAATTAAGTGATAAGCCATGGGGTCTCTGCTTTTTGTGAGGCCTTTTGTGATTTGAGCTGGAGCTTTCCTGGTTAAAACTGTGCTCACAGATTGCTACAGTCTCATGTGCAAACTTATTTTCACATGCAGCATTGCAGCCCATGAAAATAACAAAAATCAATGTCTTGTTCTGATCAATCGTGTTTGTGTTCAGGAGGTCACCGCCTCTATCTGCGTGGCAATGGCAAAGAGAGAAATTCTTCAGTAATTGTTTATATGAAAACTGTACAGAAGATCATTATTCTGACCCAGTAAATAGGACTGCTGCATGGTAGAGATTGCATTGTATTAGTCAGCAAAAAAAGTACAGTAAAAACAAGGAGACTTGGGGCTTTTTATACAGGAGAAAAACTACCAGAGACCTGTGAATATCTTAAAGAAGGAAAAATGTCTATCTGATGTCTGTATTATTATCTGCTGGTTTGCATTTACCTTTGACTATAACAGTGCTCTTTTATCAACCTTTTTTAAATTGATTTCATACTTCCTAACTGGATTGCTTTTGGTGTGGATTCAGGCTAACACTTCTAGTGTTTCCTTGAGTAATCCCCATCGACATGGAACAATCTGTCCAATAGGAGAAAATGAAGAGAAAAAGATGAGATTAAGTTGTGAACATATCTCTTAACCAGGTGGAGAGGTCTTCACCATCTCTGAGCCTTCTGTGGAAGCAGAAAGGTGTCTGCCTCCGTGCAGTTTGGGGTATTTACATTGGCACCTAAGGTGACCAAAACCCAGTTTTAATCCTGAAGAAACAGGCCTAGACACTTTCACTTAACTTCCTAGAACAAGGACTCAATGACTGTGCAAGATTGAAGCTGTAGGGAGCTGAAGGAATCTCTTGGTGTGGAAGTTAAGGTAGCTGGGTTACAAAGTACAACTTTTTTCCTGGAGAGATAGTGCAGCCTTTGCCCTTAGAGGGGAACAGGACTGTGTTGCTTAATGCTGTTGCACCAAGGGAAGCTTAAGGTCACATTAGCTGGACTGAAGGGTCAACATCACAGACAAGGCTGCATGTAAGAGGGTGTCCTGTTGCCCAGCAGTTGCCTGTGATAGTGTGAAATCACATTTAACAAACTATTCCAAAATCTTCTTGTGAACTGTGCTGGTGGAATCAAGCATAAGGCCTGGCTTTGAAAAGGCCTTGTTCTGTTATGCCTCAGATCCGTTCTGTGCTCAGCACAGAAGGAGAGACCGTCAGGGAAGTGGTTGGTAGGAGAGGCTGCTGCAGTTTCCATCATGGACTGAAGGACATGGTTTGAAGTACAGCTGAGCAGTGTGAGAAGACACTTTCCCAAAAACAGTGACAAGGAGAACATGTAGAAGGTGGGTCTTGGCTGTAGGTGTCTGATCTTTCTAGTGACATTCTGTGTCATGTTCCGGTTCCTTTCTAAAGGTCCTCTCCTGTGGGTGCTAACTCTTGAATTTGTAGTGTGGCCTGTGTATTTACAAGCAGCTCATTTTGCAATCAGTCCTACAGCTGAACTTAAGAAGTAAAAACCAACAGTTTCGGGGTCATAATGTTGAGTGCATTTACAAGGAACACAGATAGAGAAAAAAGCAAAGCTGATGTAAATTTGGGCGGTTGGAAGTTCACCATGAGTCACCAGATATGGTGAGGACAGCAGGAGCCCAAGGATGTAAAGATGATTATAGAGTATAGCATTTCCATCTTAGGAACTGCTTGATTGGTTGAAAACATTTAAAACATGCAGTTTTAAAAAACATTAAATTGTAGTTTAGTGCTTCACTTTGATTATGGTTTTTAAGAAAGAAGCTTTGCTTCAGACATGAGACAACTGGATTCTGTCCCACTGAAATTAGCATGGGACTAGCTGAAAGACAGGGTATACTTACCACAGTGAGGATAAATCGAGATCCTACCATGAACGAGGGCATTAGTTACCATCCTCTTTATGGCATACCATCACCCCTTCTTCTGCCTCCCCTAAAAAGCACACCAAAATGTGGACCAGCTGTCTTTCTCCTTTTTCTGCTGATGTGTATGTGGTAGACATTAGGTTGTCTCTGCCACAGAATAAACACAACCCTGATTACCACCAATCCTTTCACCTGAAGGAGCTCTGAACCACAAAGGCCATAGCTGCAGTGTGGAGCAAACTCTTCTATTCCCAGGTTTTTCATCCTGACACCTTAACATTTGGTGTTGAAAACATAACAAAGTTTGATGGCTATTTTGTGGTCTTTTGAAAGTTGCCTGCCACTGCATGTTCTGTGAAAGCACTGGTTTTATTTGGTAAGGTTCCTGTAGCTGTGATGATTTAAAGGTACGTGAGATGCAGAGGTTGTGTGGAATGGTGATAAAAATCTTTTCCCATGCCTTTTGTAAAAGTAACTTAGAAGTAGCCATTTGAGTAGCTTATTTGAGGTGAGCCAGCTGTACTGCAGTTTAATTTGAAGTTTCCCATATACTAAGGGTAAGCCCGGAAAGTAATACTTGTGGAATATATTGGCAGGTTAATACCAATACCCTATTAAAAAAAAAAAAAAACAAAAACTTTTACTTTTCAGACACAGCATCAGTTCCTTAAGAGACTGCAGGAAATTCAGAAGTTTTTCAAAAACAGTCCAGAAACATATTTTTTGAGGCATTAGTAAGCATGCTTTTCTTTCTCTAATAACATAGATTTTTTCATGCTTTAAAGAAGAAAGCCTTGAAAGTGCTCTTAAGAGAGTTGGACAAAGTCCTGTTTCTCAATGTTAGTGTATATATCTGTAACAAAAATCTTAATTTCTGTAATTGATCCATTCCAGCATCTCTAGTTTCAAGCTGTGAAGAATATTTTGAGTTTTGGTGGTAGTAAGGAAACAAAATGATAGAAAAAAGTAGAGTAATGCAGTCTTCTTACACCTGTTTTAATAATGCAAGCAGTTTCTGTTGAGGTTGTTGATCAAAGATTTAGTTCGGGAGCAGCACAAAATGTCCTTCAACAGAGTCCTCCACTCTGCTTCTGCCTTCTCTCTCCCACTTTCCCTGTAGCATGAGATATGGAGAGCCTAAGTGTGTGTCCTTCCTTGCTTCCCCCTCTTTATTTATTAATTTATGGAAGCAGGAAGACTGGGATGTCTCAGATGCTAAAAGTCTGTGAAGTACAGAGGGGCACCTTGATGTAGAGAGTGTAAGGTCATGAGAAGGGCAGTGTAGAATAAATTTAATGACCTTACAGGGGAAAAGTGAGCTTGGGTGGAACACAGATATCATAAAGGATCCTCAGAAACAGAAAAGTTATTGTGGAGAAGTTTTGACATAAAAGGGAAGAAGTGCAGGCTGTATGGTTGCTGAGTATGGAACAAACCTAAAAGGATATACCCCAAAATTCTAAAAAGCATCTGTGAAGGGGAAAAGATGAAAAGCAGGGTGGCTCTGGTGTATTCAGTATGTTTGGTTTATAGGAATAATGAAGTGGTCTTCCATTAGGGCAGTTTTCTTTTTCTTTGCTTTTTCATTATAGAGAATCTAAAAAAAAAAAAAAAGAGGAGAAAATTTCTTACTCTACTTCTTTCTCTTTTAATCTGAAAGCCTTTTCTACATGGGAAAGTAAGACATTTCAAACTGTATTTTGTTCCTACATTGCAAACTTTTTTCTTGTATACACGAAACTGGATTTGGATCAATAAAAGCTTGTATGCAATTTAGATTTGTTTGACATCAAACTAAAATAAATTGATTGTGTTTTTAATAAAAAAACCCCACCCTCTTATGTTAGACTGGACTACTCTGACTATATTAAGTTTTACTAGAGTACTTCTGTGGATAACAGCAGTCTTTGTCAGCTCTTGTTTAAGACTAAATTGTTTTTCAGTGTTTGAAGGACTGTGGGATGATTTCAAGACAGAGGCTCAAAGCTATTTGCTATCAGAAGGCAACAAGCAAAACAAAAAGCATTCAAAGCACTGATGAAAAATCTCTTCCTTTCTGAAGTACATCTTTAATTTTGTCTTGCCTTACTCCATGTCTGGCTGAGAAGATAGGATTGGAACTTCTAATTTTGAAAGTCCTTGTAGACAATCAGCAAACAATCTTGTTTACCCTTTTTGCTGAAAGGAGGAGCAGGAGTGTCTGTGGTTTGTGATTAAAAGTGTTTTAGGGGATTAATTAACAATGTAAAATTCCAGTAAAATTTTGAAAGTGCAGAAGGAACCCAACCTTTAATACAGTAATCAAAGTGCTGCATTGGGATTCAGGCTGAGTAACTCAACTTTCACTTATTCTTTGGCTTAAATAAATATATTAACCATGATCTGATAACAAGTTGTTGCTGGTTTAGTCTGTACCAAAGTAGTTCAGGAGTTTGTGTATGGTTCTGCATGAAGCCTTGAGACAGTCATATATCAGGGAATAGTAAACTGCCTTGTTCATTGCCATGGATTTAAGGGGTCAGGCTTCTAACAGAAGTTCTCACAGTATATCACTGAAAAAACTCTCAGACTATTTCAACTGGAAGTCTTCAGAACTCCCCTGTCATCTTGCTAGTGCTCTGGCAGCATTTCTCCTATTCATAATTGCTTTGGAATACTTTCATTAAAATAAGTAATTATTGACTTCCAGAATCAGATTAGAAACTGCAAAGAACAAAAAGAAAATTTAGATATCTGTTTTACAAGCAAAGTGGAAGTGTCATTCTTATGTGAAAATACCTTTTCTGAAATTTCACCTGCTTTGTGATGTTGGCATCATATATAATTTAGAGATCCTGCTTGTGATTGCTAACTCATTTAATTTGCCATATGCTATGTCTGGTGCACAAATGGTGCTCAGGAGACAACACACATCCACGAGCAGTCCTGCATTCTTTTGTGTGTTTCTACACCGGTTTAACCTGCTGCTAAGACGCTTGCATTTGCCACACCAGAAGGTCTGCCCTGCAAAAAAGGGGCTTTGTTATGGGCTGCTCAAGGTCTCCAAGGGAGGGCAAATGGAGGAGCCTGCAAGAAAGATTGAGAGGGAATTTTTACAGAGGCATGTACTGACAGGACACGGGGGAATGGCTTCAAACTGAAAGAGTATGTTTAGGTTAGATATTAGGAAGAAATCCTTCACTGTGAGGATGGGGGCACTGGAACTGTTAGCCTAGAGAAGTTGTGGATGCCCCATCTCTGGAAGTGTTAAAGGCCACATTGGATGGAGCATTGAGCAGTCTGTTCTAGGGGAAGGTGTCCTGTCATGACAGGAGTGTTGGAACTACGTGATCTTTGCTCTCCTTCCAGGCCATTCTGTGATTCTATAAAATTGAGAGATGGTAGCATTCTTCATGGGAGTACACGTATCCTTCCCCCCTCTCTGAGGTTCCTAACTTTGGGGCTCTTAGAGCTGCCAGTCTGGGATCTACTGCTTATAAAATATTGCTACTAATAAGAACTTGTGATAGGTACTGGATGGGATAAGTACTAAGCCTGGAAGTGATGTAGGAAATTATTCTTGCAGCAGCAGATGTTGCTGCAGTGGAGTATCCCATAGGCAATTTACAAAGACTTCTGGAATATTTGTCTATTAACGCGACCTTTTAAAATAATTGAGATAGTTTTTAATAACAGTGCTGCTTCAGCCCGTTGATACTTTGCTGAACTACCCTGGGTGAAGGCAGAGCCTTTGCTTGGGCCAGCTAACTCCTTATCCATGCAGACTAAGTTGTGGCTACCCCTGGGTCAGACTGTGAAACCTGGTAGGTGATAAATGTGATACACTGTGTCTGTGAACAATATGCTTTTTTCATGATCTTGCCTTGGGATGAGGAAGTTGTTTTTGAAGTCCTGATTTTGTTCTGTCCTGTGCCATTATAATTTGGTGGCAGTTTGTGCATGCATTTAACTTGTCCTGCAAAGAAGTAGTACATACTTTAAGCACCAGAAGACTGGAACCTCAAATCTGTACCTTTCTCAGTAGAGACTGTGGTTCTTCACATTTTTGCTGAAAGGAAAAGATAGAGAGAAGGAATTTTTTAAATAGTGGCATGTCTGAAGTGTTGCTCAATGAGGTGATTTTTTCACCAGTATGATTTCTGCTGTTCACTAGGTTTCTTTTATTGCTGTAATACACTGCCCATTTCTCTATTATACCTTACTGAATTACAAGGCAATGAAACCAGCTCACTTTATTTAATAAACTTTTATAATGCACAGTAATGGCTAATATTCTGCAAGTCTTTCTGTCACTTAAAAAAAAAAGTGCTTAAGTCAGGTGAAAGACTGCCCCATTTTAAATGAGTGTATGAAGAAGTGGACTGCTGTCACCTCTTCTGATATTTACTGTTTTTGAAGAGAAGCAAGAAAAGTCCCAATGCATAGCCAATAGTGATGCAGTTTTGCCAGTGCTTTATCATGGAGGTACTGTTCTGTCAGGTACTTACTCTTGCAGAAGCTATAGAGTGATTATTTACTTTTGAAACTAGATTATTTACTTATGAAACTCATGTTTCATGGGGATTTTTTTATTTACATCTTTGCCACGGCATCTGTTGTGATGATGTGCCTCAAGTTACTCTTTTCCAAAGACTTCAGCCAGACTTTAATAAGGGAAAGAGGAAGATCTGTAGCAGTCTCTTTTATTGGTCATACTTGGACTGCAGTCATGTAATTAAAAAAAGAAGCCTCTTAAAATTATTCCGTGTGCAATCTGTGCTGAAATATGTATCAAACAGGGGAAGTTTGTTTTCAGAGCCTTCCTTGTTACTTATTACTTATTTAAGAGTCCAAGAGGGGATGATCCCAGGAAATTAAGCTGTTGTCTCAGCGCTGTAATTGCCTGAGATACGATCTCATGCTGAAATGGTATCTCTCTTCTAGATGAAATCTTCTGAGCTGTCGCACAGCATGGGAGGGTGGGGATGGGGTGGTGTTATAAAACACAAAGATTGAAAATTCACCACTCTGTTAAAGGTGCTAGAGTACAGTGAGGAGGGATATTCCCCTTACTGCTAATAAAATTGTCATGATTTCAAGGGCACCACTGCAGTTCCCTCCGCAAACGCTCAGAGCTGCAATTTGTGTCCGGCCTGATGGAGGGTGAACAGGTGGATAATGGGGGCTGTAACAGCAGCGTAACAGTGAGAAAGGAGAGCTGACACACAGCGATAATTGCATGTTAATTAAGGAGAAAAAGAGGGAGGCAGGTAGACGTGCGCTGTAAATGCTGCAAAAGAGACTGATAGAGGGGAAAGGAAAGTATGGGGGAACTGATGGCCCCTTTGTCTTAGTGAATGCCCTGTGGTGGCTTAGAGAAGGAGGCTGCAGGGGGAGCACATGGGGCTGCCTTTCAGGGGTTTGCAAGGTGCTGCTCCCCTTATCCATCTGTCTCTGGTTAGGGGGCTGTGGAGGTGAAGAGAGCCCCAGTCCTGCTGTCAGCTTCACAGCTGGCTCCTGTCAGTGATGAGAGGATTGGTGAGGCATCTGTCTGTACATGGGGGCTGTGTTGCAGGGCTGGAGGCTGCCCAGCCTGGCTTTTCACCCGTCCAGAGCAGGGCTGTTGTGGCCAGGTGTCAGCTCCCTGCCTGTAACTGCAGGAAGGGCGTTTAACGAAATGAAATTGGTACTGCAAAAATAACACTGCACATGCTGTACAGTATATCAATTAATTTCACATGCCCCAGAAACTCTGGAGATAGCATGCTTAATGTTATCTCCTACCTCACTTAATGGGATTTTATTAGAAAAATGTATTGAAGTGGATAGAGGGTGAGGGAGAAATTGAACAGCATTGTGAGCAGACTGTTGAAAATGATCAGGTTACCACAGCCTAATGAGTTAAGGCGATGGGAATGGGCATAAGCTACTACCTGGGTGGTTTTGACTGATGTACTGTCTAATTGCAGTGGGATAGAAATTAATGACTTGCCAGCTGCTGTTCTGCATCCAACTAATATTAAAAATGTTGCAGAAACCCAGTGGTTCTGGAGCATCTGCCACTTCACACACTTTTCTTAGGGCCTGCTATTCTAAATATTATGGTCCTAGTGTCTACCATGATGCCTGATACTTCTGTTTTAAAAGTGAGTAGCAGAGAAGGACTTGGATACTCTACATGGGAATACAGACTTTCCACCGTTACTTTGGGCTCAGTCAGATTTTTAATAAGTTCAGCAAGTCCCTAAGGACGCATGAGAAGCAGCTGTAGGCCAGCGCTGATAGGCATTACCATGCAGCTGTAAGCGGCATTAAGGCAGGGATTTGTACAGTCAATAAGCTCACTGTTATAGGTGGGGTAAGCCTGAGAACATGACAGAGATGGGAACAACTTTTGCCCTTTTGTTGCTTTTCTTGAAGGGAAGAAATCAGGGAAAATTGCTGGCCACCTTTACCCAAAGGATTGTTACGATTTTGCAAACGTGTGTTTCTGTCTGTCATTAGTGAAGAGTGTCAATCTGTTCCCCACACGTGTGCTAACAGCTCTGGGGGTGCTGTGTGCTTGCAGACCTACATTGGTTCGATAGTGGCCTCGGTGAACCCCTACAAGAGCATCCCGGGGCTGTACGACCGCGCCGCCGTGGAGCGCTACAGCCGGCACCACATGGGAGAGATCCCGCCCCACATCTTCGCCGTGGCCAACGAGTGCTACCGCTGCCTCTGGAAGCGCCATGACAACCAGTGCATCCTCATCAGGTGAGTGCTGCTGCTGCTGCTGCTGCTCTGCGTGCCCTTGATGGTGCGCTGTGGCATTCACGTTGTCTGAAAAATCCCTTCGCCCAGGATTTTTCTCCTGGGAAGCTGAGAAGGCTCAGAGAAAAAGGAAGACAAATTCTTATCTCACTTACTTCTCCTGCGTTGTGCTCACATGTGGAATGTGTTTGGAGATTGTTTATCCAACAGGTGGTTGTTCATTGGTTTCTGCTCTGGATTGTTTTCACTCTCTGGCCAATTAGTACCAAGCTGTGTCAGGACTCAAAAGAGTCACAAGTTTTCATTATTATCTTTTTAGCCTTCTATAAATATCCTTTCTGTATTCTTTAGTATAGTTTAGTTTAGTATTCTTTTATAAAATATAGTATCATAAAAGAATAAATTAGCCTTCTGAGAACTTGGAGTCAGATCATTCCTTCCATCATTGGGACACCCCGCAAATACAATAGCGAGCCTTTCAAGGTGGTTTGGGAGCATGGCTGTGGGCCACATGGGGAGAACTCCAAAAGAAAGCAGGCTTTTTAAACAGCACAGTTTCAAGAGAGTTCTGAACTTGTTTTGTGTCATTCTGTGTACCTCTAACAAAACATTAAATTTTTTTTATGTGTCTTACAATTATATTTAGTGAAAAAACTCGGTTGAATTTTTTTGGGCATTTTTGATCTTCGCACATCAAATGTTACCCTAAGTGTTTTCCCACCAGTTTAAACATCTCTGTGCAGCTCAGTAGTTTCTCACCACTAGACTCTGATTCCTATATGGAGGAAAAGAAAAACTTAACCTACCAGTTCTTGAGATATGCAGTAAATAAGAATAGCAAAAGAGAAACCCTTCCACATTTCAGCCACTTAATTCTGCCTGATTAATCTTCCTTGCCTAATCTTGTTGTGCTTTAATTTAATGGTGATTTAATAGCTTCCCGTTTGAGCCACTGTGTTGCTGGTATTCAGGCTCTGGCTGGGGCCTAGGGTGCTTTAGGGAGCAGTTGGCATTTCAATAGCTTTTCACTGCTTCCAGCTCCTCCTTCCTTCTGCCTCCAGAAGAGCTGAAAACGCAGCCAGCTCTTTTCCCATTCCCCAGCCTGCCAGCTCAGCTGTGTTGGCTCACACACAGGCAGGGAGACCAAAGTCTGGCCCAGCAGATAGGGAGGAGCAGGTCACTGCAGCATGGCCCCAGGCTCCGGACAGGGGTGATGCTCAGGGTGGTAGGAGACCTTATGTTTCCCCTCCCTCTCATCTCTTGCCTTCCCAACAGTTTTGTGATTAGGCCTGCTTGCTGTCCCCTTCCTGCACCACAAGGTTACATGTGTAGAGCTCTTCAGGCACAAGCTGACATGATTTTGTCTGTCTCCCGACCTCCCCAGGAGTCCCTGTGGTGGCTGTAGGACTGACTGCAGCACGGGACAGACAGTGGGACGGAGAGGGGATGAGGCACAGTGAGAGCAGCACCTTTGGCAATAGGCAGTTTGTTCTGACATTTCAGACCGTGGGCCAGGTTGCAAGGCTTCATGGATACAAGGGGGATTTGGTGTATGTTCAGCACCCAGGCTGTTGTTAGAAATGTGGGTTAGCTGCAACACAGCCAGGCCTGCCTTGCAACTTTCTGCAGGCTCTCAGGTCACAGTGCCCACCTGCCCTCGCCTCTAGGCAGGTTCTGCTCTGCAGTGACACAAAGCTGAAGAGTGTGTTTTTTCAGCTTTCTTTAACTGTATTTCTCCTTCTTATTACTTGATACATAGTTCTGTGCATATAAAGATGAGCTCCGGTAAGAGTCCAAGCAAAAATAAAATTCACAGAGATCTTTGTCATGTGACAATAGCTAACCTGGAGTAATGATTTTGTGTTTTATTGCCAGGCAGTTACTTGAGAACACCCTGTGTTTACACAAATTTAGGGATCAAAACAATTTCTGGTGGCCATTGGTATATTTGCCATTTTGTACTAGCCGTCAGTATTTTACCTTTCATTCCAGTTCCTCACAAGCTGCCAGGAGGAAAGGGGATTATGTCCTAAAATGAACATAAGCAGAAGTGTGTGATGTTCCAGGGGAGTCTTCAGCACTTTCTGCTCTGTAAACCATGTGCTTTGGTACAGATAAGCTATAATATGGAGAAGTTTTGCATTAGGAATCCCTTTTAAAATTGTATACTGTGGTCATGGATTGAAACAGTGATTTAAGTTCTGTGTTTCAGATAAGTGGCACAATACAACTTATAAGGGTATCTTGTTACTGCAGAAATTGAGGAAATGTGCAATTTAAATTTAAAAAATTGCATGCCAAATCTGCTTTCCTGAAAGAGCATTAGCTGCTCTATCTGTGAAGGATTAGGAATAGGATTTTTTAAAATTACTGAAGGTTTCCATGGCCTTTCTACAGCTTAGGAAATTCCCTGTTGTCACATATCTCGTTTAGGGCATTGGAAGTGCAGGTATAACAGTGTGCTTGGCAAATTCAGCATCCTGGTCATTCCTGCATCTTTTACTGATTTAGAATTAGACATTGAAACAAATCACTGTACTGTCACTATAACTTTCTTGGTTGCTACTGGCATTTGAAAGAGAACATAGCCAAGTGGAGCTCTTTAGTGTTTTAACTCAGACAAATATTCTGGTCTTGCATTGTTATGTAATAATGTAAGAGATGATGAAGAGGAAGATTCTGTTGCATCTCGAAAACACGGTGGTTAAAATGAGGGAATTATTCACATTCTGATAGGCACTATGAGCTGCTCCTGACCTTGGGATCTCAGCATTTGGTAGCAAATTGTAACAGCCACACAAAGGAAGGCGCTTGGAAAGCTTTCTGATGATCCTCTGGACTTGAAGTGCCCCCTGCTGGCCCCCAGAATTAGCTCAGCTTTGGTTTGGAACTGCTTTCTTCTGGCTTTGGGTTCAAAAACCTGTGAAAAAAAATTAATATTGGGATATTTTTCTGGCTGGGGTAGGGTGAGAGGGTGAATTGCAGAACATGATTAAGAAAAGCTCAGAATATAATTTAAATGTGAGACCATTTTTCCTGTATAACCATCCAGGTCAGAGGTGAAAAGGAAAGAAATACAGAAGAGATGATAAATTGAATCACCCAGAGATGCTTATTTATTGGTGTGTGTAACAGGCATTAATTAATTACAATGCTGCATAAAAAGGACTTAGCAGCCTAAGACGTTAACAAAACAACATACCGAAGAAGCTGTACTCAACTGGTGCATTAGAATATGTACATTGTTGTGAAATGGTGTTTTAACTGTCCCAGGCTAAAAAACTAGCATTTTTTCTGTAGACAAAAACATCTGCATCAATGAATTCTCAGTTTCATTTTGGTTTGAACTGTTACTGCAGGGTCCAGTTTCATTTAAAACAGGGGGGAAAAAAACCCGCCTGTTAAAAACATCTTCTGATTTTTCAGCTGGGTGGCTCAGGAACATGAAGAAAGTCCATCTAATTTGAGCAATAGCCAAGTAGCTTGTCCTGGTGTAGGAAAGGAGCTGAGCTGCCCCATGATTAGCTGAAGTTCACAAGTTGAGACCAAGTTCAAACCTCCACACCTTTATTACAAGAATAGGAAAATAGGTTTGGTTTGAGGTTTTTTTGCTGCTCTGTTTAAAGTGACCTAGTCTGTGCTGAAGCAAACACATGCGCTATTCTCAGATAAAATTGCAATTGATCCACGTCAGAGCACTCCCACAGTGTAAAGGAAGCCACAACCATCGCTCTGTATGACATTCAAGTCAGTGCCATGAGTGGGAAATCACTGTCTGATACCAATTTGTTCTCTCTGTTATTATTATCTCATGGCCTGAGACTTTTTGTTATTGTTTTTCAGCTTGAAAATCAATACGAAACAATTTTTTTATATGGGACCCAGACCTGTGGTGGGTGTGGTGTCCTTGTGGGGCTGATGCACCAAAGTTCAGATGTGCAATTGATGAAGTATATTTGCTGAAGGGGCCTGTTTTGTCTGTGTGTATCTGTCTTGGGGTTTTAAAGGCAGCAGACTGTAAGACCCCAAAAAACCTCACTTGGTGAGACTCCTAAAAGGATTTACAGTTGTTTGTGTACTCAGACACACGGGAGAAGTGCTGAGAAGATGTTCTCAAGGGGGTCAAAGCAACAAAAAACTTCACTGGCAACTTTAAAAAATCAGAGAACTTTTGCAAAGGTTTAGAGCAGCATTCCATCAACACAAAACACTTGTCAAAGCATTAACTTTCTAAGCTTATCCAGTTTTAAGTCACACAGAGCTCCAAGAAGAGGGAATTAGAGGCAGAAAGAGAGAAAGGCAGAAAAGATACAGAAAAGAACGAGTATAGCTATCACTCCTGGTTCCAGCGGTGTTCAGCTGATAGAAATTCCAAGAGGAGGTAGGGTCAAGACATGTGTTGGCCTCCTGTCTCACTTCAAGTACCCTTTGGCCTTCCTGAGCCCTTCCCCACTGTGGGGCTCCTGGTCATTTGGCTCTCAGGAGCTGGGTTAGGGCTTCCAGAGGTGCTCATGGAGCAGTGCCTCTGGTGTGTCAGCGATTAGCAGCCACTACAGACTGTTCTGCTGTCCCTTACCCAGACAGAACAGGGAAATGATTCAGTGTTACCTCCTTCAGAATGAGGAGTCTCTCCCAGTGACCCCTTTTTATGCTGTGGCAGTCGTGAGTCCAGGCTGCTGTGCCCTTAGCCCTGCATAGAACAATTAATGGAGAAAGTCTAAAGATCTTTTAAGTGGGGGCCTTGTGGCCTGCTGTCAGACTTAATATGTTCGCAGTCCTGAACTTAGTGATGTGGAACAAGCTGGGCACTTAAACTCATGGGCTGGAAAGGTTGCACTAAAATATTCACCCTTTTACTGACCTTGTAGGCAAAAGCTTTCTGAGCACTCTGAAAGACTGATCCCATGTAACTGTAGAAGTGAATAGAATGGAGTGGTTTCTACTAAATGAGCAGAGAACATTGTGTAAATCCATCCTTTAGACTTCGTGGAACTGAAGGTGGTTCAGAGGAAAATTTTAAAAAGTAATAAAAAATATAACATAGCAAATGGCTAATGGAGACAGGCACCTTGAATTTGGGGCACTAACCATCAGGTCATGCACAGCAGAAAGAGTGCCAGAATGAATTGTTGGTTTCTTCTTCTGCCATGAGAACTGAGAGGTATCAAATGAAACTAATGGAGGTGGATCTAAAAAACAAGACCGTTTGCTTTTTAAGGGAGTATGGCTAGAAACTCATAGAAGATAAGTATATTGAGGGTTACAAGACATGTGAAAACCAGATTTAGATCAAGAGGCCTCTGAACAGCGAATAACTGGAAGCTGGAAGAACACAAGGGAAATAATCTATGTCTTCCATGGGCATCTCCAGTTGGCAACTGTCAAAATAGGACACTGGGCAGTCTGACTCTCTCCTGTTCTGAGAAAAAAACAAGAGCATGTAATTGTGGATAATGCTAGCTGTACCAGAGAGAGGTGCAGGAAATATTTTTCCATCAGCTTTGAATGAATGGCACTTGTAGAATGGTGTCACCAACATCTTTTCATAAAAATCCTTTCTTTAGGATTTTTCTCCCTTCTGAGAAGCTGTGGCCTTAGCAACAAAATGCAAACAATGGTTATCTGCTGCTGTGGAATGCAGCAGGTGGATCTGTGATTGGTCTCGGGTGGATGTTTGGATTTACTGACCACTCATGGCAGAGCTGGGTCTCACTCTCTGCTGAGACACAGACCTTTGTTATTCATTCCTTTTCTATTCTTAGCTTAGCTAGCCTTCTGAGAACTTTTCCTTCTATTTCTTTTAGTATAGATATAATGTAATATATATAATAAAATAATAAATCAAGCCTTCTGAACATGAGGTCAACATTCTCGTCTCTCTCTTCATCCTGCAACCCTTGTGACCGCTGTGACAGAATGGCTCTCAGTTACAGTGGGGTAACTTTCAGCTTCCATACAGATTCTGCAGATCAAGGGACAGTGGGTGGGGCCGAAGAAGGATGGTACCAGTGGAAGAGGTGATGTCCTCAGTGTCACCCTGTGCCTGCTTTTGAGCTATATGCATAGCTCAGAGGGAATGAATCAGGCAGCAAGAGGTGTGTATCATTTGATGATTTATTGCACTAGACAAGAATAATGCAAGGGTTTGTGAAGCTCTCTCACAACTACTAGTAAAAATGTTATGGTGAGTATTGAATGCAGGAATTAATATTAAGTGTTTCTTCTTGGGCAGAAGAGATAAGTGAAAAGAGAAAGGGAAGGAATACTGAAAAGGCCATCAACAGCAAAATTACATTAAAAACGTCAATGGTAAAATTACATATAACACACTACAGAATTTGTTTGATGTGGTATAAATATAATGGATGAATCACACTTGCTGGAACTTATTGGCATTTATGAAGATGTCTCATTATATTTCCTGAATGTCTCTTCCCTAATTTTATTGTTGACATTCATTTGCAGGAAAATGTCATACTGTATTTATGGGTGGTGCCTTTCTTCCTTGCATTTTACTAGAAAGCATCATTATACTTTGTTGTAACCTAAAATCAGTGGGGCCATTACTCAGCAATGGCACAACAAAAGACTGTGAAATTATCTAGGCTTGCTCCACATGCCCAGTTGGGCTCCATCAAAGTCAAAATTCCCACTTGCTATAATGGAAAAGGTGAAGTAAGACCAAAATGTACCCTCTTTCTTTGGGAGTAAACTGGAATTAGGTACAGCTTAATGAGGAGCTAGGCCACAGCTTAGGATACAATGCTGTTGCTGTAGATGAAGAATGATCAAGCTAGACAAACTTTCCCTACAAGTTATATTTCTTAATAGCTCACAGTGTCTGTTTAGGCTACATAATTGAAGGGAAGGGGTACTGGGGAAATGAGCCAAATCTAAACTTCCCCTTTTTAGAGTGTTGGTTTTGAAGAGAAACTGAATATATTGCCTTCTGTTTGTATCAGCAGGACTGCTTATTAATAATTTGCTTTTAAAAAATGTTAATTTAGCATTATCAAATAGCATTGTTATCCTGTGGGTGGTGATGAGAGGTTTTCTGATATTTTCTCATTACCATATTTCTGATGGTAATGAGAGGTGGAAATTGGATATTTTGAACTCACACAAATCTGGTTTGTTTCAACAGGTATATAAAAAGTTTGTTTAAAGAGCAGGTAGCTCACCAAGAATTTCAGTATTAATTATATGAGTAGCCTTTATGTGTTGGAATGTGTGTTGGTGTCTCTAACTTCCTCCTCCTCCCAGCAGGGCTCCTTCATTAGCTAGATTGCTGCAATGCATACCAAACTTTCCCATACAATTCTTAGTTTGGTCTTTATCCCTTTACCATGTCTTTGGTGTGAGTTTATTTTAACATGATGGTGGGAAGTGTTGGATAATTGTTTGCATTCAGAGAGCTCTTTGTTGTCTCCTAAGTGTGTGTACATATGCAGTCAGTGCCTTGAAATGCTGTCTGGGCAGTTACAAAGCTTAAGGACAGCTTGTGTTTTTCCCTGGATGTCATATTCAGGAAGTGTAATGGGGTGTTCTGGCTTCATTTGACCATCACTTCTAATCACCCCAGTCTTCCTGGCCTCCAGTAATGCAGAGTTTGGGTGGCTGGGTGGCTAGCCAGAGGGCTTCTCCACTGGCCACTGGGACTGTGCAAACCATTTCCTCCTCTGCTTTCAGTGGCGAAAGCGGTGCTGGTAAGACGGAGAGCACTAAGCTGATTCTCAAGTTCTTGTCTGCAATGAGCCAACACTCACTGGAGCTGTCCTCCAGAGAGAAGACCTCCTGTGTGGAGCAAGCTATTCTTGAGAGCAGGTATGGGATCTTACAATACACAGGTATTTTTTTCAGAAGACATAAACCTTGACATGGAAATAAGATCTTGCAATGCAATCAAATATGTGTGTGTGTTTACTGAACAGTAAAATGTGTACAGGAGAAAGGGAAGTGCTCCATTAAACAAAATTACCTGGCTGCTCTAGAGAATTGTGAGCACGGTAGTATTTCTTAGTGAAGCAAAAATACATAGAGTTGTGAATTGCATGAAGCTTTAATGGTGGCTTTCATTTGTGTTTGGGGCTGAATTCAGATAATCAGAGTAATGGGTATGGGTGATGGGAGGGAGATACCTTTGGTTCAGTTTGTGTAGCCTGAGGATATGGTAGAACAAGATACAGCATGGTGAGGATAAAGTGCTCAAGTGGTAAAAGCATTCTGAGGAAAGGGAGGATAAGGAGAGCTGATAAGAGAGATGAGTAAATGCATCAGATAAATTGGACACAATCTATGCAAGCAGAAAAGAAATCTTGGTGTTGACATGAAATTACATGGTTCTAAACTATTTAAAAACAAAGGCAATTTGAGATGCTATTACTTTTGTTTATCTTGCTTCATCTCTGCTGTACATGCTGTATCTTGATGTAGTTATTTTTTCTAATTTCCCTAGGACAAGGACTCCTTGCATCTATCTAGCAATTTTCCTGTGCTGAGATTTCTTATTTCTATCATTTGAGTACTGCAGTGAGAACTGTGTGCATCTTTTGAGCAATTACAAAAGAAGTAGGAAGTAGCAGTTACTACTCTGAAGCTGCAGAGTAGCTCAGTGTGATATTTCTTCCTGTTGCATGAATGCTTGTATCTTCTGCTAGAAAACTGAGATGCCCATTGCTAAATGGAGGGTAATGCTGGGATGTAGGCTGCTGCTGAGTGGAGTGTCAGAGGGGAGCTTGTCAGAGTGCTGTTCCTTTCACCAGCTCCATGTGAAGTTGTTGGCATGCTGGTCACATGTTAACACTCCTGTCATTCTCTCTCTTCACAGTCCAATTATGGAAGCTTTTGGCAATGCAAAGACTGTTTACAACAACAACTCAAGTCGCTTTGGGAAGTTTATTCAGCTGAACATCTGTCAAAAAGGGAACATTCAGGGAGGAAGAATTATGGATTGTATCCTTGTTTGGTGATTTGACCCCTGTTTGTGGGAAGCACATGTGCACCTCCTTGATGGAAGACTGAGGGAGAGCTGGCTTGCCTTTGTCTGTCCTTTCACCCCATCCTGAAATATACACTGTTAAACTGAGCTGGTGTAGGTGGGAAGGGGAAGCAGCAACACCAAATTCACACATGCACTCATGCTTTTGTGGTGGTGTGGGCTGTTTGTACCCTTGGAGGAGTAGCACTTTGTATTGCTGCCCCTAGCGTGACATGGCTCGTGTGCATTTCCCATGTAATGAGCTAAAACAGCCTGAGTCCTGGGGAATAACTTGAGTTGTCAGCCATTTCCCTCATTACTGTACCCAAAGATAAGCTGCTTACTTCTCTGGAAAAGTACTTGAAAGAGCAGAGCTGCTCAATTTCTGCAGTGTGAGTCTGGGTAGGTTAAATCCTCGGATTTGTCCTGCGTTTGCCAAAATCAGTCCGTGAGCCACCTCCACGAGAGCAGCAGAGGTGTGGGGATGAGGAATATTCCAAGGAGATCCTACCTGCTGTTTTAAACATAAACTGTGTTTTCAGTGGGGAAAATTTAATTCTTGAGGTTTTTTCCAAGCTTTAGGGAAAAAACAAAAGCACATGTCATTTAAAATTCATAATCTGCCAAGTCCGGTTTTGATGGGATGGAAGAGAAGGTGTTGATACACTAATATTAGAACTGCTACAATATTATCATTGTTGCTACTTTATTTATCTTGTTGTAGATGTATTGTATGAAACAGGCTTAGCATGTTTTAGGAAAAGACCATGATAGTCTTCCTATTGTCTCAAACAAAAGAAGGAAGATTATAAAAAGCCTCTGCATTAATTGATTTTTTTAATTGATTGATTTTTACTTTATTCCTTGACTGAAGCTTCTCTTGCTGGCTCCAGATTTATTGGAAAAAGTAAGTTGATGTTTGCATTTGCTTATTTAATTGAGTTTGATTAAATTTTTGTCTGAAACTGTGGATAAAAAATTTGTCTTCAAAAATGATCACTTAAGTGGAAACTATTTTTTACTTTGACAGAATCGTGTAGTAAGACAAAACCCCGGGGAAAGAAATTATCATATATTCTATGCTCTGCTGGCAGGGATAGAAGAGAGAGAGAAAGGTGAGTGGCAAAACACAAGTCACACAGCTGTAGTGGTTTCTTGCTAGCAGTCAGCAGTGGTGACAGCAGTGGGGAATTTAACTGCAGAAATCCACTAACCCAGGCTGAGAAATAGGTTATTTATTCAGCTGGGATTCAGTGAGTGTGAATTTGAGCTCAACTTGATAAAGGAACCTACTTAGCTGAAGAATGTCACTGAGGTGACAGTAGTTTTCCTCCCAGCTTCTGCTGTGGCCTTGGGAAAATTACTTGGGGACAAACATGCCTCATTGTGTTCAAACTGAATATTTTTGCTGGTACTAAATAACTCCACAGCAACAAAGATAAATAATTCTGGTTGCTCTAATCCTTTCTCATAAAGAATAAATCCACTGAACAATAGAAATGACATTTGTAAACGTGCAAAATTGCCTAAAGCTGTTTCATCATCTCCCTGTGGGCCTGCTGTCTTTGCATGATAAAAAGTAGAGTTAACTCTATTATGCAGCTAAATAAAACAAACCCCAGCAAAATAACCTCCCATCGGATTTTAATATAAAACCTTGTCTGTGCATTGTCATAATTTCTGAACAAATGAATTGTGAACTGACATAGTAACTTGTGGAGTACTTCTGTTTTGGTATTCCTTTCCACTCACCCTGTTTTCTCTCATTAGATGCTTTTTACTTATCTGTACCCGAGAACTACCACTACCTGAACCAGTCTGGATGTACAGCGGATAAGACAATCAGTGACAAAGATTCTTTCAAGGAAGTCATTGTGAGTTGCTTCCCTACTTCTTTTGCTTTAAAAGTGCTGGAAGTTCAGGTGTGTGGGGCCCACTGACAGAGCAGGGTACAAAGCCTTCCTGCGCTTTCCTCCATGTGCAGCTCTCTCATTGAGGCATTAATCTTACAGGGATTTATACATTCTCAGAATGCTTCACTTTCATTTTGAGCAGGCCTTTATCTTTCCTCCAGTATTTCATTTCTACTTTGTTGTTTCAAAGGGTGCTGTAATTTAGCAAAATGCCTATGTTTGGAAATGAAAAGAATATCTGTTGGGAAGTCAGTGTAAGACTTTTACATGCCTTTGCCTTTCCCTGCATTGTTTTATATTACAGATATATATGCATATGCATATATATATGTACATATATATACATGTTTATAGATGTAGATGTAGATATATAGATATAGACATAGACATAGATATAGTAGACATAGATATAGTAGATATAGATATAGATATAGATATAGATATAGATATAGATATAGATATAGATATAGATATAGATATAGATATAGATATAGATATAGATATAGATATAGATATAGATATAGATAGATATAGATATCTCACTGTTTTTCAATCCAAAAGCTTTGCCCAATTCATGTGGCATCTACTGGGTGGAGTCTACAGTACAGCAAGCAGGAAGCAAAGCCCCTGTGACTCTTTAGGTTGCAGCTGGAAAATGCAGTTGTATGGAGTAACTTATACAATAGAGTTATGAAAACATAAACACAGATTAAAAACCCAGGTTCTGATGGAATTTCTCTGAATGGCTTTATGTTCTCACCTCCACAGCAGTTAGTCCATACTGACCATGCTGATTGGGTATTGTAGCACTGAGGTGATGTTAGATTTTAAAAATCAGATAAAACTTCTGGTTTTATGCCCTTCATCGAACTGTTTTTTGCTTAGCTGTGTTAGGCTTTTTGCCAAACTGATGAACTAATTTCTAGTGGATGCAGCAGATTTTTTCAGTGTAAAAATCCCTCATCTTGTATGGCAGAAGGAAGTGTTGGAAACATTGGTAACTTATCTATATTGTAGTCGCATGCTGAAGTTGATTGTCATGACATTTAATTGGTGCTAATCATGCCAGGCTAGGCAGACCATGAAATCAGCTGGCCAGGTGATGTTTGCCTGCTGCCTGCAGCATGGGCAGGCTGGGAATGGGGCTGCCAGGCTGTGTTCCCAGAGCAGGAGGTGGGCAGAAACTCCCCAGCTCACCCTCACCTGCCTTTTGCTGTTATAGTCATCTCCTTTGCCTGCTTTTATTGCAGTGTAAGTCTTGGAAGTGTTACTGAAGGGAAACTTTTTTATAGGAGACAGGAAGGAGCAGCACAGTGCGCAGGGAGGTGAACTCGTAGTGCTGCTTCCCTTTAGTTGTGAGGAGACTTCTTTACAAAATAAACCTTCAGCCATTATCTCTGCCCTGCTTTGAGTTGTGGGATGAGTCTGAGGCTTTTCCATTTTTCGTTCATAAATGGATGATTTCTGAAAGACAAAATGTGTCATCTGTCAAACACCTGCAGTGACTGTAACATGATGAGTCTGACTGTAGGGCACAAAACAGTGATCTGGTCTCAGACAGGCTCATATTACACCCAAAATTGGAAAGTTTGATCCTTTCAAGAGGCATGCAGTTACCCCTTCTGTGTCAAAGGAAAGTATGTGTTCTCTTGTTTCAGTGTTTCTTTTAATGTTTTACTATTTGCTCTTCTCCTCATTTATGTAATTGAGCCTTGATTGTTGCCATATTATTTATTCATAAATTCAGCACTTTTTATATAGATACCTCTCTTCTTCAGTTTGACTGGAAGTTGTCAGACCACATTGGTAAGGTGCATGTTTGGGCACAAAAATGATCAAATCTTACATGCTACTGTGTTTTCTCCCTCCTGCCTTGTTACCTACAAGGCCAGTAGGCAAATTTTGGTAAAAACATGCAGGAGGCAATCAGTTAATAATTCAAATTTTAGTAATTGCATCTGATGCACAACTCAGCAGGTCGATCCAATATTTATATGATTTTAATGATGGATTTGAAAGCAAATTGCAACATCATTACCACATCAAAATGAAATTTCTTAAAAGCAGAGTGATGCTTACATGTTCCAAGATGTCCCAGTGATGCCTTAGAGTGTATTCAGTTTGGGATGAAACCAAAGGAATGGACTCGAGCCAGCTCTCTTTTAGTCCTGACTTGCTTTCCTTAGGCCTCCCATTTTTGAGTCTCTGCATGTTATTGAAGAAGCTCACATGTCATTCCAGACTGCAATGGAAGTGATGGAGTTCAGCAGGGAGGAAGTACGAGAAGTTCTGAGGCTGTTGGCTGGCATTTTGCATCTGGGAAATGTTGAGTTCATCACTGCTGGAGGGGCACAAGTGTCCTTTAAAACAGGTGAGAAGGCTGTGCATCCCAATCTAAATGTTTTTTGGGGTTCTGAAAGCCTTATTTGTTGTTAGTATATCTGACCATAGCAAGGACAAGGAGTGAAAGGGTTTTACTGCTTTTTAACATCTGTAAATGTTAATTAAAATGTTACTTTAGGAGGATGGGATTTGACAGATAAGGCAAAGTAGTCTGCTGCTGGATGCTAATTTGGGAAGACCTTGGGCACATACTTATTCCATTAACAGTAATGAAATTCTATTTGAATCTAATTCCTTCTTTGAAATATTCTCAAGCTGATAAAACAGAAGTGCTCAAATACATTCCCTAACCAGGATCTCCACTGAAAGTATCTTTTTTTAGAGCTTGCAGTATTTCAATTACATATCTGAAAGAATGTGTTGGTATGTCTAAAGATTGAGCTGGTGGGCATTTAAAATGTTTGCTTAAGCATGGCATTAGAGAGTAGAATTATGTACTGTTTTATATACCACATTATAGCAAAACTGAATATTAAAGTATGCATGGAAGAAAAATGTCACTGGTTAATCCTCATCATCCCAAGGAAAATGGAAACACATTCATGTGGACAAAGAGTCTATTAATGTCTGTGTCTGGAAAAATGTGTTAGTAGATTAAGTTCTTGATGTAGCATTAAGATAAAAATAAATATTCGTGACTTACTTTTGATGTACTTCTACTACTAATTTCCTTCAGTTGCTCATATTTATGCCTTTTCATGAGCAGCAAAACAGTATCCTAGAATTTCTTGTTGTGTTTTCATCTTTAATCCATGTCATTTCAGGAGCGTCTTAAATGGTGGTGGTAGTTGTAGCAGTAATAATAATAGTAAAAACCAAATTGGTTTAATAGCTTTATATATTTAAGGACATATTAATATTTGTCTTTCTCTTTTGCCAGCCCTGGGTCGATCTGCTGAGTTACTGGGGTTGGACTCCACACAGCTAACAGAGGCATTGACTCAGAGGTCAATGATTCTCAGGGGAGAAGAAATCCTAACACCTCTTAGTATACAACAGGTAAAGGCATCTCAATTTTGACATGTTTCTAGGGTCTTTGAAAGATGTTTTAGTCTTCAAGTCTAGAGAAATCAGTGATCACTCAAGAACAGAACCTTAGCTCATCCATCAGAGTTGTAATCAAAAGTATTACATAGATTTTTTTGGGAAGGGTATAATCTCTTGAGATCCCATCCTATAATTCTGGCCAGGGCTTATTGCTTGTCCCTTGTTATTTTTATGAACACTGATTACTTCCCATTTTTTTCAAATTCTAAACATGTAGGCTGATATTTTTTTCACTATTGACACTTGTGTCAGGGGAATGTTTTTTCAAAATTTTCAGGAGAAATATTTTTATCATTTACAAGAAGACAATTAGAAATAGGTATGCATAACATTATGTTTCCCTCTGGAAAAGGGTGAATTAAGGTATTGTTTCCTACACTTCTCTTTCCTTCCTCCACACCTGAAGTTTATAATTTCCTAGTTTTTTGAATGCTGCCTGAAGTGTAATTTTAAGGCCACATTTTAAAGTGCAGCTGTTTTAAGTTAAACTGTTAAAGGACAAATCATGATGCTTTGTAAGTGTTAATAAAATTGCTGCCAAACTACATAGAAATAGGGAGCTGCTTGCATTATGCATTGTTTTGTGCTGTGCTAAGCACACTGACCAGCAGAATCTTGTCAATTCTCAGTCGTGGGGTGATTGATGTGTTGTCTATTCCCTCTTTAACACAGGCAATAGACAGCAGAGATTCTATGGCTATGGCACTTTATTCTCAGTGTTTTGCATGGGTCATTAAAAAAATCAATAGCAGAATCAGGAGCAAGGAAGACTTCAAGACTATTGGGATTTTGGACATATTTGGATTTGAAAACTTTGAGGTAAGTTTCAAAATCTTATTCAAATGGATTGTCTGATATTTATGCTTTATTTATTTATGCTTTACATATTTTTGTCATCTTCTTTGGAACTTGATTTTAAGTATGTTATTACCTAACCCATTCCCTTGCTTGCAAAGTAAAATACTTGAAGTGTATGCATTTTTGAAAATTTCTTGTCTCTTTAGGTAAACAGTTTTGAGCAGTTCAATATTAACTATGCAAATGAGAAGCTTCAGGAGTATTTCAACAAGCACATCTTTTCCTTGGAGCAACTGGAATACAGCAGGTAAGAGAGAGAGAAGCAATCTGAAAGAATTTTGACAATATCATGTTCACTTGAATTCTTAGTTTGCAGCTACCTTGGCTTCCTTTGAAAGTCTCTGTCTGGAGCAGTGTATTTATAAAAGCGAGCTGATTTTACTCTAATTTGCAAGATAAATACACCAGCTTCTGCTATTTCTACAGTTAAAATAATTTCAATAAAAAGGCCCACTTTATTTTCTTTAGGGAAGGACTAATTTGGGAAGATATTGACTGGACAGACAATGGAGAGTGCTTGGATCTTATTGAAAAGGTAAGAAAGAATTTGATGCTGTTACCTACTTTTAGTTTTTTGTTCTGAGATAATGTGTCTTTAAAACATTTTTCAATGCAAAGAACAAGTGAAGAAAATGGTGGATCTTGCATGTTTAAGTAGCAAACTTTTAATCAGGTCATTTTCATCTATGGCTGTGTTAAGGATTCTATTGTGAGCTCTTTTCCGTGCAGCAACTTTTCTCCATGTGTGATTATATAAAAAAGCAACATTTGGAGATGAATAAAAAGACCCACTTGATGCATGCTGTCTCCTGCCATCAGTGCAAGGCGGGCTGTGTGTGTTATCTCCGTGGCAGGGTGTGTGACTGCGGAGTTCAGGCGGGCACAGACGCGAGTGGCAGCGGGCAGGGGATCCAGCGGGCAGGACGTGACTGCAGTCAGGGCAGGATGGCTTTCCAGGAGCTGCTCTGCGCCCTTGGGAAGTGGCTTATTAAAATGTGCACCTGGACAACTGTGTTTTCCTGAGAGGCTGTTATCAACCTGGAGCTTGCTGGACACATTAATTAACTGTGGGGTAGCTTGCTTTGTTTACCACCTCTTCTACATGAGAAGTGGGGAGCATCAAAGGAAATCACACACAGAGGCATGTGTAAAGCAAAGGGAGGTTGTGCTTCACCCAGGGTGAAGTTAAACTGTGTGTCTTTAGCTCTCCCTCTGGGCACTGTGGGTGCTAAAAGTTTGCAGTGGTTCAACAACTGGGTGGATAATTATATGAAAGAAACTCTTTTGAAAAGGCTGTTTTACACAAACTCCTGAGACTCCTGATCATTGGAGGTCTTGGAGGCTGGGGATAGATTCTGGGGCAATATCACTGTATGCATCTAAAAACTGCCTATGTCAGGAGAACTGATTCTTCCAGTAGCTCGTTTTTCTTTATTTTGTCCACAGATCATATGCTCTATATTTCAAAAGGAACATTGCCAGAAAAACAGGATTACAGTCACCTTCAATAGTGGGGTTTTAGTTGTGTATGAGTGGTTTTGTGCCTCTCTGCACACAGCAACTTCAAGGACTGTGATTTTTCCAAACAGGGGACAACAGCTGTGTTGCTCCATGCACTAATTCATCTTCTGCCTCTTCTTTCTGTTCTAGAAACTGGGACTGTTAGCACTCATCAATGAGGAGAGCCATTTTCCTCAAGCTACTGACTCCACCTTATTGGAGAAGTTGAATGCCCAGCATGCTGTATGTGATATTTTGCTGATATTTGCTGTGCAAATGATGTAGGATCTCTTTGCTTTGGTAGAAATTCATGGTTCAAACATATGGGTGCATTGTTCTAGAGGCTTTTTTGGATGTGATCCTACTTCCCTGGCAATGCATGTACTTTGTTGACAAGTCTGAGTTGGTTACTGGAAGAACTTATCCTTGTTGCTGTTCACTTAAAGGCTTCCATTGTGGTGAATAAGTCGAATTCTACTCTAAATGAGAACTCTGTCAACCTGCAGTAGCTCAGGTTATTTAGATCTTCAGTCTCCCTTGATGTAATAAAGCATTTACCTTGATGTCATTTACTTGATGTTTCCTCTGTTCAGATTAATGTTACCTTTATTTATGATACTGGAATTATTTTTCACAATTTCTGGGATGCAAGCATATCCACCAATCTTCATAACTGCCAGTTTAAGACAGAGCCTTCTGTTTCAAAGTGCCTTCTATAGATGGTTCTGCCAGATGGGGTTCAGGTTTAGTATAATGCCTTTTTATGTGCTATAAATCTGTTATTACTGCATTTGAAGCAGCCCAGACTAACAAATCCTATTATCATGAGTTGCTTGTTTGCTTTTGGAGCACTAATCTTCCAGAGAGTTTACTGGAAGACAATGGTCTGTTTAGGTATGGGTTGAGAGGATTATGTGACAACCCCCTCCAAATATTTTTCTCTTTTTTTCCCCCCTCCAATTAGAACAATCCTTTTTATGTAAAACCAAGGGTTGCCGTTCACAACTTTGGAGTGAAGCACTACGCTGGGGAGGTAATTTCTTTATTTGCTGAAATTATTCCAAGCAGAACTTTCATTAGCTTAATTTTCCCCCAAGGCTGCTCAGAATTAACTAAAGCGCTCTGTTCCCTCAGCACTTTTTACAGCACCACTCTTGTGAGAGGTGCCTGACTGTTTGACTTGTTGTTTGAACCAGCTCTCTTTCCTTCTAGGTCCAGTATGATGTCAGGGGGATCTTGGAGAAGAACAGGGATACTTTTAGAGATGATCTCCTGAACTTGTTACGTGAAAGCAGGTAAGTTTCTGTGATTTTTGTTAAGGTCATGATGCTAACGGGTGTTGTATCAACTAATTCTGCCAGGACTGAACACATAATTCTGCTGGAGTTTGAATATGTTAGATGTTGCATAGCAGCAGAACCTTGACAGACCTGAAAGGAGCACAGAATGACACAGAGATGAGCATATCATATCACAGAAATGAGCATATCAGAGTTGCCTGTAAGCAGGTCTGACTGTAATCGATTCTCACAAAGCTGAGTTTACCTACACTGTACTATTGTTGCTGTTCAGTCCAGGGGCTTCCCAGAGAACTAACTTGCTGCTCTGTAATGAGTAAGGATGCTGGAATGGGGTCATGGTTTTTAACTGTTTCAGAGTGCCTCATAGGCAGCGTGCATGTGTGGGTTTTTACTTCATGTTTGTGTTTCTGGCATTCCCTAATTGGTTGAACACTTGCTGTCGGAGACTGCCAGGGTGCAAACTGCCATATAGCAATTGCTTTGAGGGGACAACTTTTATTAAGATTTATCTGACTGAAAGTCTGAGCTTGGATGCCTTTGGTACCTGCATGTCTCATGTCATTCTGCTGTGTAAGGTCTTAGAGTCCTTATGGTGGTACCCTGTGAGCTGTGGTGGTACCACATCCTTTTTGTAGGTGTTTGGTTGAGACTCCAGGACACACAGAGGAATGGCAGAAGAAGAGGGAGCTGAGCCTGGATGTTGCTGTCTCATCTGGTGCCCTCCCCTATCCCATCCAGTCATCCTGCCTTGCTGTGCAAGTTGTTTGTTTGTAAATTCCTTAAGCCCTTCTGTGCCAGGGAAACCGTTAATAAGCAATTCCTCTGTTATTTTTTCTGGATTTGTGACATTTCTGATATAACATCTGTCAACTGAAGTATCTAGGCAAAAAAATATTAAATTAGTTAAATGAGCTTGGCCTGGTTTTGCTTTTACACCAACATCTGTATGGAGCTTCATTTAAAATATCTGTGTTTCTGTAGAAATGCTAAGAGGAGCGTACCCAACTGATAGGGTAGAAAACAGCATGCACAGCTGTTATCTGAAAGTGAGACTTGCATGGGTGCCTGTTTTGTGTTATGTCCCTAACCAAGCTGGAAGTCTTGTTTTTTAGTCTTTGTTCAGGTACAATTCTGGTTGCAGTCAGCTGCAGTCTTGGTTGAGTGAAATGCAGTAGAGCCTCCAGGACTTCACACTTAATTTCCCTAATGATGTGTTTGGAATTGAGAAGAAAGATCCTCCTTGTTTTGTTTTTGTTTTGTTTTTTCTCTCCTGGATAAATTCTACAAAGGCAAAATCTATTGTTTATTAAAGATTGTGGAGAAAATAAGCAAATAAATAAGTGAGAAAATAATCAAGAAGCATGTTTTTGATGGTGGAGCTTCTTGCTAAAAGACAGTGCTTTCTTTGCGTTCTACGGTGGTGAACCTCACAGTCTGCTAAGATACACTTTAGAAATACTATTTTTCTTTTCCATTTCAGTCTTGATTTCATCTATGATCTGTTTGAACACGTTTCAAGTCGCAACAATCAGGACACTCTTAAATGTGGAAGCAAGCACCGAAAGCCTACTGTCAGCCTCCAGTTCAAGGTCAGTTAATGTGTCAGCTCTGCTCTGTAGCTAATCAGTGACAGACAGACCCTGGTCAGTAAGGAGCAGGTGCAGATTGAGAAAGGCAAAACTTGAGCATGAAAACATTGCTGTCTCTGCTATGACACTGCCCTTGCTGATTAACTGATTGACTGTCCTGGCTTGCTTCAAGTAGGCACTAACCTTTCTGTCACACCATCCCCACAAAACTCCTGTTGCATTCCCCACTTGCCTATTTGTTCTTATTTTAAAGCTCGTCTCTGAAGTTGGTCTCTCTTGTCCTGATTTGTCTTTATAATCTAAATCCAGCCACAAAATCCCTCAAAGCCTTACAGCAGTGCCTGAATGCTGAGAAAAATAAGTGCTGAATAAATACCTCATTAAGGTGTTGCCTTGCTTTGACTTAAAGTTTGGAAGGCATTTTTGTTAAACACCTTTTTATGAGGCTTTATAGCCTCTCATCAAAAATGGCACCAAATTGAAATCTAGCATAAAGTCTATCTGCAAATTATTTAAAAGGGAAAGATTGGCATGGAACATCTCCTAAATTGCATGAGTACAAGTCTGGATTAGTTGCCTTTCATTTTGTTTGAATTAATATGCATTTGCAGAGTTCATTCACTTTTTTTAAAGAAGAGCAGACTCAAACCCCTTAAGGGCAGATTTTATCCTAACAGACGATTGCTAAGTGTTGGGCAGAACAGCAAGAAGTGTATGCTGGGGCACACACAATGTCTTTTATTAAAAAACACTGATGTATTTTCGGGACAGCTTGCTTGTGCTACCATAACTCATCTCAGAAGTATCCATTTCTTGTCATGAGATGGTGTTATTTGCTGGTTTTCTGGGGTAACTTAAGGTACTGTTTCCACTTGGTTATTTCTAGATGTGCAAAGTAGACCTTTAAAATGTTAACCTTACAAAAACAGACCATGTTTTTTGCTCATTTGGCAAGGTAGAACAAATTGTAGTAGTCCTTCTGTTCTCTGTCAGAGGCCCTGGAAAACATAAGGGTGATAAAACATGAAATCAAAACATTATTGCCTCTTATCTAACGCTGCAGTAACTGACCATTAACCAGCTGGGCTGCTTTACAAGATGTTGACCTTCACATCATGCCTTCCCCAGAGAATTAGGTTGGGTGTTTTGTACATGTTTTAAAGCCTTACAGGGATTAGTCCATTTTATTTCAACTGAAGATAAGAACTTTGCCTTCACAGTTTTATTCTCATGATAAATGGTTGACTCTTCTTTTCATTTGATGACCTGCCTAATGCAGGCCTGGGGGTGCACACAGAGGAGCAGAGTTTAGATACCATCTGTTTCAGCCTGTTGATTACCAGGGCAAGCTCCAGATTAGCTCATCACCTGACAGTGACTTAGAGGCTTGCAGCACTGTGCAGAATCTGGCTGGTTGTACCAAGGTGAAAGTGAAAATAGTTTAAATCATTTTTGTTTAGACTGACCAACTTTTCCAATCCAGGCTCCAAGTGGGAGCCTGGGATGAGAGAATTGTGCACAGATGTGTAATGTTCACACAGGTTTAATAAGAATGAAGCTATACTTTTCAGAGCTGTAAATATTTGTCTTTACACAAAGATTTTTGTCTTTGTATGTTCTGTTTAATATTTGCTGCTCAACTCCCTGGTCCATAGGCTGGCAAAACAAGCAAACTAAGAACTGCCATTTATGTTCCCAGTAATTTTGCTGTTTCCTCACTTTGCCCTGCACCAGTGTGTGCACAGCCATAACTCTGCCTGCTGCCTTTTTTACTGCATGTTCAATCACCAAGTAAGTGCTTGGTCTGCAGATTAAAGCAAGAATTTGTTATAACAGACTGACATTGACAGTTTTGCTCCAAGACATATGGCAGGACACACAGTGTTGCTCCTTTAAAATGTGCACTTTCTGCCTCCTTGGCAGCCTTCTCTGTACTCTCTCTGCTGCCTGACACAAAGTGCCACCTTTGAGGGGTGTAACTTCACCACTGCTAACTTTGTGGGCTCTTGAGCCTGAGCTCCTCTCCTGTACAATCATTTGTATCTCTGCAAAGTAAATGCAAGACTTCAGTTTAAAAAGGTTCATCATACTTAATGATACAGAATGAGGCAAGTTGGAATAAGATACGGAATGATGGCTCAGGCGGGAAAGGGGCGGATGTGTAATTAAAGTAATAATCATAAAAGGACTGAGGGATTTTGTGATTTTTATCTCCAGGCTGAGGTTAGACTGATAGTCTAATGTGCATTGGATCATTCAGAGTTCTAAAGCTAGGAAAAAACCTGTTGTCTTCAGGGAAGATGGAAAATGAGTGGGTTTGGGGTGGTTGAAGTGAAAAGAGGAAATCTGAGTTGGTGGATTTTGCCATAGACCCCTTATGCTTCGTTTTGACTTGCTCAAATTTAGCTGTTTGGGAATGTGGATCCTAAGTCGTAAGCGGTCATTTGAAAGATCCCTGAAACAACAATTTTGTGTTTCCTTAAGAACAGTTTTCTTCCTATCAATCTGTGAGTCTTGTTCATTGTTAAACAGTGATGGCAGTTTTAATCAGAAGAGCCAGTGGAAGAAGGGAACGCACAGGAATTGACCCCGTCCCTTTGGAAGCAGGAGCTCCCAGGGTGCAGTAACTTCTGGTGTGCACCACTAGGTGCTGCAGTTAGATGCTGTCTGCAGTGCTGAGCTGCAGGAGCTCTTGTCTGGGGTTATGTTGCTTGTACAAAAATCCAGCTTGTGAGCTACTGTCTTCTCTCTACCTGTGTTTCAGGAATCACTTCATTCTTTAATGGCAACGCTGAGTTCTTCAAACCCTTTCTTTGTTCGGTGCATCAAACCCAACGTGCAGAAGGTAAGATTTTAAATGGTGTCCATCTTTTCTGTACATCTCAGGCCTAACCTTTTGCTGCCTGTCTGGTTATTTACCACTGTGTGAAGCAGAGGGTAGCATTCTTCACTGATTTTGTAGAAGGCTTTCAAGGGGAAGGCACTGGAAAGGGCTTTTGATTTCTTTTTTTTTTTGCATGTGGATTATGGACCTCTTTAAAAGTCATTGCCCACAACTCTGATAAATGGCTGGCTCTAAGGAAGGTTATAAACAGAAGGTAGAAGGCTGCATTTCTTGTGTGACAACTGTGTGAGAGCCTTTTTAGGGAGAAAATATCAAAATCACAAAGTTTGTTTTAAGACACTATAGGCAGTGATTCAGATGTGTATAGAAAAACTGGTGTGAATTACTCTCTTGCCAGACTCTTGGTCTTTCAATTTATGAAAATACCTAGAATTGTACATGCTAGATGTTTTGTTCTGTTTCAGATTTTTGTTTTTAAAACAGGCCTGGAGACTAAGGCTTACAATATCAGTTTGTCTTTTAAGTTACAAATAATGAAAGGCTGTGTCAAGATTTGCCTAAATATGGTGGAAGGCTCTCTAGAAATGAAGTGGTAATGGTACAGTAGACACTGAAATTAATATTGCTAGCCTGATTCTAGTATCCTGGGGTTTTTCACATCTGTTTTGGGCATAATAGATTGTTATTCATTATATGGTCTACTTTTGTCAAAAATACAACAGCCAGAGGTGCTAGTAAATCTGATTTATGGTTTTCACATGGCAACTCAGAGATTGATGACTTTACTATAAATCCATATTTAGATGTTCTATTTTTCTGGGCTGCCTAGTTAATCAGGGTGCCATCAAAACAAATGTGTGGATTTCATAGATTTTAGTGCCACCTGGACAGTGGACATCCTTGACTTCACATGTTTTCCTTTGCTGACTGTTCTGCTTTTGTGATGTGCCAAATAACATGCAGACTTTGGGCACCTTAGCAAGAGGAAGCAGCCTGGAAGCAAATAAAAACAACTTTCTGTGTCTTGAGGTGTTTGGTGCTCTGAGGTGTGAAGTCACCCAAGGCAGCTGAACCCACATGGATGACAGAGCCCTGGCAAGTAGCTTGCATGTTTAGCAAAGTCCCTGATCACAGAAGGAAGGCAGTTTTGAAAAGCTTCCCTGCTTGCCTGCTCCTGTTTCTGTCTGGAAGCCCCAAGACCCTTAAATAGAAGGATTTTGGTAAAAAAATTTTAGGTTTTCCTTATCCATCTTTTCATACCTGACTAATAAGGCTCATCTGCACAGTAGCAAAGGTACAAGGATTTGCTGTGACTGATTCAAGAACCAGGCATTTATTGCATTTTCATAGCAAGGAAAACACAGAGTTCCCACTCCTATGTTCCTTGTTCTTCCAGTCATTTCCCACTAAAATGCTTCATCCCTTACAATTTTGGCATGTTACTGTATCTGTGCATATATTTTACTACCATTAAAACACAGTTCTCACAGAATTAGCAGCTGTGCAAGGAGAAGAAGCTTGAGACAGTCTCTGAGGACCACCTCTAACTGCAGGAGTGCATGCAGGAACAGTTTGGGAAATTGCTCTAGACAATCCATTTCAATGTACATGTTAAATCTCGCTGAAATCTTATGCAAAAATGGTTGTACTTGTTTTCCATTTGCCTTTATTTGATTGCAAATTTAACTTCAAATAATGGCTTTACTAAATAAGAAATACTGTTTGAAGAACAAGAGTCAGGTGTCACAGAGCTTATCTTTTGTAGCTGATTCAGTAGAAGACTTGACTGAAAAGGGGAAGGAAAGCCATACATAATGCTTGTCAATGGCATTCTTCATTCAGGGAAGTGTTACCAAAATGCACCTTTGGGATTCACTGTTGGAAGTTTTGCCTGCTGTACGCTGCTCTCTGTGCCCCACTCCCCATTGAACAGACACAGTAATTTTTAGTGCTGACCTTGTGACATTGGTGGTGTATCTCCTTCTGCAGCACTGCAGGTACTGGAGCAGGCACAAAATCAGCATTTGGCTGCTGTGTGTGTGCCTTTGCTGGATTTGTAGGTGCACATCCCATTGAGGAGTTTGCAGTTTATCCTCTCATACAACATGTCACTTCTTTCCAGCTAGACAAAGGAAAATAAGGTGACGACTCAGTTTGCTGTGACCCAGCATGGCTCAGAGACACAGGAGCTGTGCATGGACTACCAGGGATCACCTGACTCACTGTGCAGGGATGGTTAGAAAAAAAAACTGCATAAAATATCGAATGAGCTACTGAAATGAAGTAAACTTGGATCAAAAGAAAGTAAAAGGTCTCCACTGAGCATTTTCCTCTGTGTTTTCCATCTGCAGTCATGGTGATATGGAAGGATAAATGTCACTCGGAAGGTACTTAAGCAGTGCTTGCCAAATACCTAAGAATGTGGAAGGAAGGGATGTTTTACTGCTTTTTTGAAATACACAGCATTAAAGGAGAGCTGTACCAGAGAGATTTGTCAAGGATCGAGCTGAAATTGTGTTATTGGGGGAAAAACCTCTCCATCTACTTGTTCTTCTCTGGATTGGATACAAATAGAGGGTACACCTATTGGTGAACATCCTTTGTAACTGGAGGGGAGGAGCTGGGGGAACTCAAGAAGTGTGTTTGAATTCTGCAAGTGAATGAAGTTAAGCAAATAGAAGTCAAATTCAAGCCTTTGAAAAGCAGAATGTATAGCAAGCTACTTTCTCTGTTGTTCTAGATACTGAAGTGTATTCATGTTGGTAGCAGATGTGATAATTTACAGTAATTATTTAATTGTTTTAATTTTTCTAAAGTTCAGTTTTTAAATATGTTGCAGTGGCAAGCAAAAACAATTCAGCTTAAGCAGTAAACTACTGAACATTTACATATGAAAGCAGGTTCTACACTCATTAGTGCAATTTCCTAAAGGGAGCGAATGGAGTACGTGACCTTTTGTCACAAGACATTTCGGCAGGCAGGCCTCAGACAGAAGGACAGAGGACCCATTAATCTTTGGGAGACCCCAGAACAATCAGGGTATCTGTTTTCACAATTTCCAATCTGTTCTGAACTATCTATAACATGGAAACTTTTCCACTTGGTATGCTTAATGAGTGTTTTCTGCTAATGAAGTGTCTTTCTCCTCAGCTCCCCTTATCTTCATGCAGCTGGCAGAACTATGTATCATTTCGTCCCTTTGAACTTTAGCACATCTTTCTCTCTTTCTTGGGTTCATGTTTCTTTTTCTGTCTCCTGTTTTATTTGATAATGATTCCTCCCTGCAACCTTGTCTTTTCTGATCTCTGTCTCCTTTTCGTCATGTACCTTAAATTAAAAAAAAAAAAACACCACCACAAAAAAACCCCAACAACAAAACCAAACCAACAACAAAGAAAAAGACTGTATTTTTAAAAGAAGCTGCAGCCATTGCTAAAATCATCAGCTGAATGTTCTTCCAGCTTGCTGCTATTAATAAAGTTGCTAAGCCTTGATGCTATTCAGGAGACAGATCAGAGTAAATTTCAGATCCAAACTTCCTATTCAAGCTCTTTCAGGAGCAGAAGTTTTCCTGTCACCCAGAAGCAGCCAGCCTTGTGCAGCTTGGCTCAAGTGCTCTCTCAGGTTTCCATTTAGGCTATTTCTTGAAGTTACATTGGCATAATCTCCAGTGGCACGATACTGGTATAATCATAGAGCAAGTGACCCCACTTCCAGCATCTGCAGGGCTTCAGCTGTGCTGGTCTCTCAAAACCTCAGTTATTATAGCTTGTTTTTATAATCCCCTGTTCTTGAGACTTCAACAGGTTCAGATGTGGCTGTTCTTTCCTGCACATAAATAGGTACATGCACTTTCCTTTGGTTGCAGATCTAAGACCAGTATGGTCCTGATAGACAGAATCCTGTCTTAGTTATAGTTCACATGAAGTACTTAATGTAGACAAAAAATTCACTTTTTAAATTGTTTTTATAGGAAACTTGTGTTGATGTGTGCCATGAGGCAACAGGATTGCAGGGTCCCTGTTCATGTCTGTCTGCTCATTTATTGTCTGTCTCATTCCTCTGATGAAGTGATGGTCTTGTCACTGTCGAGATAAAAGCTGCCTTCTCTCAGACCTTGTGATCTCTAAAGGGACAATTCTGTTTCTATTCAGGTTTTTACATTAACTTCTGTTTAATCTTAAAATTTAATTAGGTTAGGTAAGTAAGTGGGGCAAAATTTAACCTGTATTGTAAAGCTACTGCAGGGTAGGGGCTACAGGGAGCAACAGGAAAAATGAAACTGGTAATACCTTAGCAGTTCAAAGGAAGACTGGTAGAAAAAAAGTCTGTAATAAATTCTTAGAGTCCTATCATGCTCCATATTCATTCTGGGAAAATTAGTATCAGGGCAATAAGATTGTTAACATTGCTTCTGGGGGCAGAGCCATTTGAAGGGATCAAGGTATGGCTATTGGCACCTGCAGTGTGCTTTGAGGCATAGGTCATTAATGACCATGAGACACCCTGGAATAGCAAGCAGTTTGTCCTCTAATATGAAATAAGATACAAACCTATTTTGCTTGGCGCCTGAATTAAAGCCGTGTTCTTAAAATAGCTCTGAATCATTACAAATGTAAGTTCAGCATGATACCAGCCTAAACACCAGGTAGAAGTACAGCTCAGGAATGCAGTGCAGAGGAACAGTGATAGCAGAGCTTGACCCCATCTGCAAGGGTGATTGTGTGCAGGGTGTGGAGCAGGTACAAGTGCAGGGAACGCAGTAGGTGAGCTGGTTGTCAAGCTGGAATTGCAGTATTGTCATATTGAGACATGACTATATGAATCACTGAGTTTGCCTTCTAGGGTGATTTTTTTTTTTGCAGAAATATGGATAAGAGTGCAAGTCGAATGGTACTGCATTGGGAAGGATACTGACATGTAACCTTGAAAGATTCAGGCAGAGAAAGTCTGAACTTCAAGGGTATTCTACTGTACCTGAAACAGACGATTGCTAAGCATCTGGATAACTTTACTTCTTTACTTTCAGAAGTGTTTATTTTAAAAAATTATCCTTAATAAGATGTTCTAGTTCCAAACTTCTATGCCCATGGAGTTGTATACCAAGCATTTGCTTTATACAGTAACAATCAGCAGACTCTGGGTCTCCTTACAGGGGAGCAGATGCCTTTGTGGGTTTTTAAAGATGCTGAGCCCAGCAGTTAAAAGCTGAGAAGTGTTAGGCCCTAAATGGAGGTGTCTCTATGGCTTAGTCAGTTGCTCAGCCCTGAGGTAGCGCTGCTGCAGCATAGCTGCAGTGGTGTCTGGTACTGGGAGCTAGCAGATCACAGGATAAATTTGACTTGCTGTCCATAAGAAAAAGGTAATAGATAGCCTGGTCACATCAATAGTTACTCTGTCATACTTTGAAAGTAAAGGAAATAGATAATGTAGCCCAGGTGGAGCTGCTGGGTGTGTGTGGGCTGTCTGTAGAAAGTTAAGGTCTAGCAGTATTCATTTACAGCTGTATAAGCAGCTCATATATTAGAGATCCTTATTGCCTCTTTTAAAAATCTGTCTTTAATCTCAGTTGTTCTCAATAAATACTTGGTTTAAGAAAGCTTTCTGGCTGCCAATTACTGCTGTCATTGCTTCTGGAAGCAGCAGAGCCACAGGCTGTGAGCACAGATTGCTCTTGCTTGGGCAGCTTGGGTCAGACTCAGGGAGCTGCTGCTCAGGCTCATCATTTGGGAGAAGAGCAACTGTTTCCCAAAAACACAACATGTTGGCCTGATCTCACAGGTCAACAATTGCTAACTATTCATCCTCCTTACCCTTTAACTAGCTCACAAACCTTTATTATTCATAACCAGGAAGGCGCAGTCGGAAGGTGTGGTGTCGTGCCTGGCCAACGCCACTTAATTCAGCTACCTGGATCTTGTCGCCTTGGGTTTTGCAGAATTACATAGCTTCAAATCAAGGCTTGTGGAGTATGTCCCAGCTGCATCATTTTGTGACACATCACTTGAGTAATTAGGTCAGGCGCTGGAGGACTCATTCCTTAGGTAAAAGTGGTAAGGAGAGTGGGTGTGAGGAGAGCAATCGCTCCTGCTCGCTGAGTGCTGGCAGTAATGTAACGTGTGAGTCTGACTCCCTGTCTGAAAGAGCAAGGTGTTTCGTGCTATGTGTAAGCCATGCCTCTCTTCAGTGTCCTCTCTGAAAGATCACTCCCATCACTGCTGTGGTGCAGCCTCTTGTTAATGCTGCCTGAGAGCCACTGGGTTGTCCCTTTGTCCCCATCCCCGAGTATCCCCGTTTGCTGGGCTGAAGTAGGTCATTCCACTCTCCGGGCAGTCACCCAGGCAAGGCATGTTCTTCTTCTTCATCAAGGTTTGTTGTTTGCTGAGCAGGGTTGACGAAGCATTCCTTTGCTAAGTGTATTAGGATTTGTCTTTCAGTGACCGTGGTTAAGGGGTTTAAAATTGATCTGTTTAAGGCTAGGGACAGAGAGCTGAGATGGGATGCTGCAGGCGAGGGAGCAGACACTGTGCTGTAAAGGTTGTACCCAGCTCCAGGCAGAGCAGGCAGACAAGAGTTTTACTTGTTTTGCAGCATGTATCATTTGGTAGGACTGTCCACAAGTGGTAGGAGCAATTTCTGGGTCTTGGATAGTAACTGCATGTGGCAGTCTGTAAGCAGGATGGAAGGACACATGGGGAGCAATTACTGCTTCAGGAGGGACTTGGAGGGGGGTAGCCCAGATGGCAAAGTATCAGAACAATTCTGTGGAAAAATCAAATGCCCAGGGATGGGATATTTTTAATGTGCAATGTTTGCTTTGTAGTTCAGTGTAATATCTAGAAGTGAGAAAGATTTTGACTGCTTCAGCAATTGATCTGCCAGCAGCAGAGGATCTTACTGCCTGCAGCTGACTTCAGGCACTACAATAATTCTGGCATGTTGTACCACCTGATGGATATTTTTTGTAGCTTATGAATTCCTTCATATGTGGCTATATGGCATAGATAGGTAATCGTGGAACTGCAGCTACTGATCTCATAATACTGAAGTATTTGCTTTTTATAAATACCAGCAAAGAACTTGGCTTTTCTTCCTTCTTGTGCGCTCTACCAAGCATTTGAATTGCAAACATTGTCATGCAAATGTGTGCGTTGAAAAACTGTGTACTTCATCAAGCTCTGGAAGTTTTCTTCTTTAACTACTACAAAAAAAAAAAAGTCCCCCCATCTCTAAATGGCAATTTATATTCAAATCCTGTTTGCTGTGTTCTCATGGTAACTACTCCAAGGGAACATGCACAGTCCATGATAAATAGACATCTCTAGAGCTCCAAAAGCATCGCTGGGGTACAGAGCATTGTTCTTTAGCGAAAACTTTAAAGTTCAGAAGCCTCTTCCTTGCTAAGCTGTGTCACAGGGCATATTGTGCATTTTATCTCTTAAGGTTTAGGAATTTGTTGGCTGTGAAATATATTTACATTCTTGCTGCCTATAAGGCGAGATTAGCCCTCGTGTCCTGTTAGTCAGGAATATCTTCAGTGATTGCTGTAGAGCCAGCCCTCGCTAGGCTTGACTTCCTTTGAGTAGCAGCAGGAATGAATTAAGCAAGTACAGCCAAAGATATCACATGAAAGACTTGAAATACCAGAGCTGAAGAAAGCTCTGTTCTGTGTGTATCTCTGTGTGTGTGTGTGTGTATGTGTGTGTGTGCATAGCTGTAAAAAAAACCTGCTAAAGGTTCAGTTTTTCACAATGGACGAACGCTGAAGGGGGAAAACGTCTTAAAAGGTAAGGGGTTTAATTCATGCAGGCTTTTTAATTTATTTTAATGTTGCATACTTGAAGCTGCAGTGGACTTGTAGAAGAAGTATAGAAAGTACCTGGAGTTTGCCTGAGCAAGCTGTACTGGAAACGTTTCTGAGCTTGTATTTTCTTTTAAAGAGGGTAAATGCATGCAGAATCAAGTTTATGAGAAAAGAACTGAATTTACTGGTCTAATCATATTTTCGAGCTCCAGGAGAGCTTTGCGGCCAAGCAGTCTGCTTTAATAAATCACACTTTGTTTGAAAGTTAAAGGGATGATTGTTTGCAGAGCTGGGAAAAAGTCGACAGAATTAGAGCTGTGAGCGCAGATGGGGGAAGTCCTCTGTTGTGATGATGGGCTGCTTTCTGGAGAAAGATCTTTTCTGTTGATCAGTCCATAGTGTATGTTCAGTAAAACCACCTATGTGAAATTAAGGATTACAGTGTTCCTGCCATTTATTAAGGCATAAGGCATGTATTTTTGCATTGATTGCATTATAAGAAAGTAATACTGGGGACAAATGTATTTGGCAGTGGTGGGGGGGAAGTCAAGCAAGGTATCTTCAGAACCCAGAAGTCTCAATTAATTTTGTAATTTTACTGGCAAGGCTTTGATGAGGCACACTTGAAACAGTAATTTTTTTTTTTTTTTGCCATAGAAATACAGGAAATGGAATATGCCTGGGGAGAAAAAAACCACTGCAGTAGTAATGGAAAGGACAGCATAGCAGTTGGTATATATTGATCTTCTGTGCTGTGTCAACTCTCCCTTCTGCCCCCAGTGAAACAGCCCTCTAACACAGCAGCTAAAATAGTGCTGTTCACCACTAGTTGCCTTTGCTTCTGGGATCTGCACTTCGTGCCTTGCTTTCCCACTTAAAGTGCTTGTCTCTGCAAACATTAGAATTCAGCCACAGGGTAGAAAATTAGGATAAAATTGCTTGAGAGAACCTGTTATGAAGGGAATGGGTTTGATCCTGCATCATTGAAGTCTATGGGAGTTTTATTCTGGTCTCAAGAAGTGCAGCCCTAGATTTGCCTTGCAAATATAGATGGAGGGTACATGATCTGATAAAGTGCCTATGGGACCAGGAAACAGTGTTGCCATAACTTGTAGTTGTTCTTCTCTCACTGATGTTAAAATATGTCCTTTTAAACCCCAAGTAGTAGCAGAGGTGGTAGGTCAAAATGTAGCTGGTTTTGTTGTATGCACATTGAGGATATGTATTCAGTATTTCTTCTGCTAAATCTTCTTTGTTTCAGAAAAGATAAGATTTATTTTGTTTCTCATTTGTTGGCTTTTTCCAAAAAAATGTATTTATAACCTGTAGCATAAATAAAAGCTTAACAACAGTGGTTATAACATAAAAAACAGATTACTGAAGGTAAGAGTGCTGTCCCAGCTATTCACAGATCTTTGTGAAAGCTACCCTCAGAACACAAAATCTGTGTGAAGAGCAGAAGTTAATGTTGTTTAAGAGTAGAACTTGGATCAGTGACTAAACCTTTTTCTCTTTGACTGTATCTATCTGTTTACATACATACATATATGTGAGTTTTCTTAATTTATTCGGAACAGGATGCAGCAAAGAATTTGTGGGGGGGGACCTCACAATGATCCATTTGTAAGGACTAAGTACACTTCAGAACAGCTGGTGCCACCTCATCAGATGAAAAAATAAACACAAACTGTTTACTCAAAGAACATCAAAGTGTTTTATCTTTGTTGTCTTACACTCAGAATTTACTGTTTCTGATGGGTTTAGGCAGTTTATAAACCTCAGCAGCAAGGCAGGTCTGTTCCTATCACTGTCCATAGCAGTCAGGTTGTGGTTTCAGTTGTATGAAGTGGAATGTAGTAGATGTAAAGTCTGTCTTTGAGGACATCATCAGAGCTGGAAGGGTGGTCAGTCTAACCTACAGGAAGTTTTTGGCTGACACATTATGAGGTTTGAGGTTGCTCTCATTGGTCTCTCTCCACATTCCTCATGTGTATTCCCTGTTCAAGCAACAGGGAGCTGGGCAGCTGGTGCTGCTTACAGGAGCTTTGCTGGGGAGATGATAGCAGCGCAGTTCCTCAGGCTTTGTGGGCAGTATTTGTTTTGTTGCTGGGTCTCAAGCACCAGGCAAGTGCACACAGTTGAGGAAGTCTGTCAAGTTGCTGGTTGCCAAGAAGCCCATTGCACCATGTAAATCATTTGGGACACTGGCAGGTTTTTTGTTTTGGCAGCCACCTTGGATTGTGGCATACACCCATGAGTATTATCAAATATCTAGTGTAGCGAAGGCAAGTTTGTCACCAAACTCATAGTGCTATGTTCTGTTTCCACTGTTCACATGATGTAATCAATCATGGCATTTTTGAAACTCACTCTAGGAATCTCCTAAGTGGTGAGTAGGTGCTTCGGAGGGGTCTCCAAACCTTTTTTAGTGAAGCCGATAATGTGGATGGGTTGAGAGAAGAAATCCACTTTCAGAAAGCCAAGTAAATGCAAGATCATCTGTGATACTGGCTTTCTCAAAGGAATGGCTGCCCAGATTCAGCATGATGAAGATGAGTATGTCCATCTGCAGCTGGCCAAGCACACCATTTTTGCATACTTGATAGTTAGCCAAACAGAAACAGTGACCTGCCTCATCAATTAAAAGTAGTATTTCAAAGGGATAAATGATGATTTTTATTACAAGTGGTGCAGCGCTTAAATTAGCATCAAGGAAGTTTTTAATGTAGGCACACAATTCACATGTCAAACAAAATTGCTTTTAGGAAAACTGATTTTATCTCAAGTGTTCCCTTCTGAGTCAAACATTAAGGGTTATGTTGGGTTATGTACTTAAGCCAGCCTAGGAATTTCTCAGGGAAGAAATGGCTGTTCAGCCTTCTAAAATTGCATTTCCCTGTGACCCCTGGCATACACAACACAGCACATCTCAAGTCAGCCTGGTTCTTACAGGACATGCACATCTCCTTGGCCTCGATGAGCTCTAAGCACACATGTAAATGCTTTGCTTAAGTTATTATTGGTTTGATGCTGCTTTGGCCAGCATGTAACAGGGCCACAATACCTCTTGTCACACAGCTGTGAAGGGGAGAGACATTTGTGCAGCTCCCTTGCAGTGCATGCCCAGCCTAAAGTCAAAAATCACAGAGAAGACGAGACTTGTTACATCCATTGCTTCCAGTTGTGTGTGTTCCATGCAGCTGGCCAGGTCTCAGAAAAACAATGTTGGTAAGGCAGCAGTGAAAATGCTCTTAAACACTCATGGAGTCTCAAGTGTCTCTTTTCACCATGATCAGAAAATATGGAAGAGGGATAGAAAAAAATCTACTTCTAGGACAAGAATAGGCAATATCTTATTTGAGTATGACACAACAAATTGTAAGGCCATAAGTAAGAGCAGGAGTTTTCTCCGCAAAATCATCTTAAAAATGGATAGAGTCAACCAAACACGTGATTCCCGTAACTAAGTGAGGATGGAGCTAAACCTTACTGAAACAAAGGGCTGTTGACCAGCATCCATGGCTGTGAATTCTGCAGGCTTGGAGGAGATGAGCAGTAGCACCACAATTAAGTCACTCAGAAGGCAGTTGAATGTTAAATTAGTTAGATCCTGATGTATTGTTACCATTTATTATCATTGATTCTTTCTCTGGCTCCTTAGATAAGTATGTGTAGATAAATCAGTTTATAGTTACTTTGATGACCATATTGATATTAGGGAGGTTTATTGCCATTCATTTTGTATAACCCTACACCATGCTAATAAAGCAAAGTGAACGTACTCTATAGTTAACTCTTACCTCACAGTTGCATAGGAATTGGAACAAAAAAGTCATGTTAGTGCTTGTCAATGCATAACCTGTTGCAGTGATGTGACAGTGGTGGGGGTTTTTTTTCTCTACTGAATGCAATTAGTATCAATGCAAAAGACAGAGGAGCTTCCTGCTGTTCTGGCCCAAGGTGATGTTGATTCACCTGTGTGTGGCCTCTGTGGCAGCACAGAGGGCTGTGATCCACACAGCTCTGCCATCTCATGTTCATATAAAACATGAAGAAGTCAGTCAAGGGGCTTTTTGTGTGACTTAGACTGGGAATTGCAGAATTATAAGAAATATCTATTTTTATTTTGATGTAGTTCTCAGAAGCACCAAATAACTGAAGGAGGAGACTCTCCATCTCTCAGTGGGAGGATGGGAAGGGACTGTTGTGTTATAACTAAGCTGTCCAAGGAGAGCATATTTATTGCCTTTTTCTGTGAAATTAATGTACACAAGAATTAACAACTGCCTTCTTTTTCTTCCCCTGCCCTGCAAACACACATATATGTGTGTACAAACATTTCACTAGTCTTGTCCCTTGTCTAGTCGGTTGCAGATCTGCAAAGCAAGTCCTGAGTATATAATGTAAAATTGTATAGGAATACAAGAACAGCAGCTCAGAGGATCAAATTAGAAGAAAAATGCCAAAATTAGACTGAGAGATGTACTGAGATATAAGATACAGTAGTAATTAACACACCAGTTACATGGGATTGAGCTGGGCCATTCATGTGGACCATCACACAATTCTTGCTGTCAGCCAGGTCTGTGCTGATCACAAGGAAATCCATCACCTCTGTAAACTGGAATTTCCCCTCTCTAGACTTAAAAATGGTCTTAAATGCTGATACTTAAAGGAGATCTCCAGACCACACACTGCAAGTCTGCTGGATCCCAGCTCTGGAGCAGCCCCCCGGTACCCTGGGCTCCCTCAGGTTGAAGCGAGCCTTTGGAAATGACCCAAATGAGCCGGAGCTATGTGCAGCCCACTGGGACATTTTTGGTGCGGAGGGGTTTGTGTGCTGGGCACTGTGGCAGGGGAGGGCCAGCGCAGGGAGGTGGGAGGCAGGGATGCTCCGGGAGGGCTGGCTAGCAGAGCCCAGAGGCAGCTGTGAATGGAGCCCTGTGCTGGGCTGGGAATAATCTGCCCTTTCAGTGCTGCCCGACCTCGGGTGTCCTAGCAACACAAAGCTGCTCGGCGGAATATTTCACGGCGTTCCTCATTTGCACATATCAGATATTGGCTGTGATTTAAGCCTGGCTGATTTCCCATTATGGCTTTCGAACAACGGGCTCGGTACAGGAAGGAGAGGAGAAAGGGCTACTCAGGAGAAAATTTTATAAAACCTTTTTTAACGCACTTTTTTTTCGGCAGAGGAATGGCTCTGAAACATTTCCTTGCTTGAGAAGGCATGGAGCAGCAAGTCTGAGCATTACGTCAGCCTTGTGCCTTGTAGGCGTCTTATATGGAGAGAATGAACTGCCAAATGCATTGGAAAAACTGCTAGTGGCCTCAGTATTGAAAAGGGGGCATGATCAAGTGCTGACTTTTTAATGTTTCTTGAATTTTATTTTATTATTTTAATTTTTTTATTTTTATTAATTTTTATTATTATTTTTATTTAGTTTTTTTAGCTATGAAGTTGCAGGCCCTTGGGGCCTTACAACAAGCAGGAGCACTCCGCATTTAAATCAACTAAAGCCAACCGACACTTTTAGTATTTTAAATCTTGTAGTTTGCAGAGGTGTGATTCATGACTGTTGTGTCACACAGCTGAGCAGCACAGGTTTGCTCACAAATCACTGAACTGACTTCTGAGATAGCAGGGAATTTTAAGTATTCTCTTTAAAGTAATGCCTCAAAATAGAAGAATATCAAGATGTAAATGGCATTTGGGCATGGGATCCTAAAGAGATAGTGTGTGATGAGACCTAGAGAAGCAGCAGGTGGGTGCCCAAGTCTGAAACTGGGAATAAAGTCAGATTTGGATTCAGAATCCTCTTCTACTCTCCTTGTGCTCTACAAGTTGATGTCCCTTGTCCCTCTATGGAATGCAATGTTAGTGCCCCCCACCATGAGCTGGAAGTGAGATTGTTCTACCTTGTCCTTTTCACTTAACCTGCAGTAAAGAAGGGGAGGCAAAAACCCTCTGTCCTTTCTTCCCTTGTGTGCAGCTGTAGTCTGAAAAGAGGTTGCTCAGTTTTGTGTCACCTGGGAGAGCAAAGAAAATTGTGATAAAGTGGATCAAAGTTATCTGCAACACCATTTGAGGATGTACTGCTGAAGTGATCCTGTGTTAGCGTATCAGTGAGAACTGGCTCCTTGGAGGCTTTCAAGGATGAGATTACTTGTAGTAACAGTGCACCAGGTACTAGAAACACACAGGATTAGGTTCTTACACAGATTGCTACGAGATTTTACAGCTGTGTCAGTCTTTGGCTGTGCAACAGAAAATTCATCTTAAACATGTTCTCTCAAGTATTTCCATCTTAGTTTCCTATTTCCTGATGAAACTTTGTATCTTTTGGGAATAAATTATTTATACCAGGCGCCACTATCTGTAAGAAATCATGTTAGAGGGACCATGGTAAAACATGTTTTTAAGCATTTAGTAATGCGTTTATATGCCCAGCCTGCCAGTAAATTGTCAAATAACAAAAAGAAAAATCTTGTAAGCTATTGATAAAAAGTCTGTCATGGGGGAGTGACATTACAATGGAAAAAATAAAACAAAAAGCAAAACAAAACAAAACAAAAAAAAGAAAAAGAGGGGTGAGGTCTCAGTCTCTGTAAGTTATTAGATGACATGGAGGGTCAGGGTTTCTCCCTGCAGCTGGTCTGTGTGCAGCCTCAGCAGATGTGGAGTGGTGTGTGCACAAATCTTAAGCCATAAAGAACAATGGAGATGTTGGTGTTGGCTGTCCTGACGTGGGGTTGGTAAGGAAGGATAGCTGTCCCTGCAATTAGTCCCTCACAGCATGTTCCTTCATGGTAGGTCTGTGGCTCAGGCAGCCTGATTGATTTTCTTCAGAAGCCTGCTGCTTGCTCACAGTGTGGGGAGAATGGGGCCAGATTGGGGTTTAGTCTGCAGGGACTGGAGGCTTTGCTAAGGACAGCCTCGGATGAAATGGCAGCAGATTACACACAGGTGGAAAGGAGGCTCCATGAAAAGTTCCAGCTGGGGTCTGTGCTGCGAGTCACACCTTCTGTCAGTGTGCTGAGACCCTGCCAGCAAGGCTTCAAACCTTAAATCCCTGTTTCCCTAATGCTTTTAATTGCCTGTCTCACATGGATGGGCCTGCAGTTCTGGGACAAACAGCCCATGGGACTTGCTGTGAATTTCAATGGAGGCCCTGAATAATGTATTCAAACAACAAGGGTTCACTTCAGCTGAAAGTTTAGGCAATCACAGAGCTCTAAATATGCCCTTAGAAAACTTTGTTATCTCCAGCATTTAAGCCTGTGCCTTTAATGATCCATTTCTATTCCATAAAGGTGTAACCAGTGTGTAAGAAATAAGTAATTCTGAGTAGCTAGCATTCCTCTGGGCTTATATGAGAGAGGGAGCAAATCCTGGCTTCCTTCAGAAGAAATTATGGATACCTGTAAAAAGGAAGGCTCACAAAGAGGCTGTTGTATATTTACTCAGGGATAGCTTTTAGTCCATACAAACCAAACAAAAAGATTGAAATGCAAAAGTACAGGGACAATAACTAATGAAAGGTATATTAAATAGCCCTGCAATTGTGATTTTATTATTTATTTGTTGTTGATGAAAGCATTGAAATCTCAGCGTGCCAGTCAGAATCGTTTGAGCATCTTTTCCCCAACAAAGAAGCTACTTCCAGCTCTTCTTCCTGCTGAATATAGTCAAGCAGGATCTGAAAAATGACCACAGCATCTTTGTGGATGGATCTAATTCAATAGTGTCTTGACAAGTTGAGATTTTTAAACACTAGTGCAAGTAGTGAGTGTAGCAATGGACTGCCTCACAGCTCTTAAATGGGCTGCAGTCTTAAAAATGTCCTTGGGATGCCCTTGCTTGTAAAGTAAGCTGGGTGACAGGCTGAATATAAATACAAAAGCATTTTCACATTCATTTATTGAGGCTCCTGCTTCAACTGTTTTGGTAGAGTAGAAGACCTCTAAAATTACAGTGTTCCTTCTATGCAGTACTATTTTTAGCCCAGGAAACTCTAACCTGTGGCATGAGAGTGGCTAATTTTGCAGTCTGTCCCTTATCTGAAATACTCAGGGCTGCAGGATGAGTGATGCAGGTCAGATGCAGCAGTAGGAGTTGTAGTGATCAGCTAATGGTGTAAATGATTGCTGCTGGTAAATGCAGTGCTTTCAGGTTCAGACCTGCAGAGACTGTAAAAAGAGCCAGCCTGTCATTACTGAGCTTGCAGGGAAATCTGGCATGGAGTTTGCAGTGGAACTTCTTTGAGGCACAAAGATTGTTGCAATATACCCATGTTCTTTTTCTAGCAAGTTATCACCAGCAGTGTTAATAATTTTTAAAGGCTGTTCATGGATTTTTGGGGTGAGTGTACAGAAAAAGGCCAGGAGACATGTGAAACACTTACTGTTGTTTCAGGTTTATTGAAATATTCCTTGACTTGCCAGTGCCATACAATAGAAATCCCAAATAAATAATACCTGTGGCAAGTTCTTTGTTTTTATTGTCCTGTATGTTTATGGTGTTTATCTGGACACCAGTACTCTGGGACAGTAAGGGAATGCCTTCCAAAACAAAGCAGGCATCAAAGTTGTGTGTGTTTCAACCCAAACCTGTTCCAGTTTTTCCACGCTGGCTACATGCTAGAGAAAGATGTAGAGGGTTTCTTCCTTTGAAATAGGCTTTTAGGTGAGTGGGGCTTGATCCTCCTCGGGCAGGACATGCACAGGTTTTAGTGCTCCTTGCTTTATGTGCTGGAAGCACATAAATTCTGAGGTTGAAAATCTGTCGAACAAACTGTTGTCACCAAACCTGAAGGTGCAAATGACTGAAGAAATGATGGCTCGAAAAGCAGGGGGCGAAAGGGTTTGTTGGAGCTAGGGGATGACATGCACACAGCTGTGCAGCTGCACTCTCCAGGTTTGGCAGGCCTTATCCCTGCCTGCTCTTGTGTCACAGAGCATTTCCCTATTGCAGGCAAGGGCATTTCCCTTTCACTTCTTTCAGGTTACTGGCGTGAATCCTTGACACCAGTAAAGGCTGCCAAGCAGTACATTTGGATGAGAATCACTGAGCATAATTTGGTTTTAAAAAGGCAAGCAAGGGGCATGCAGAATTCTTCATATTAGTTCAGCTAGATTATAAATATTAGAAATTAAATTAGTTACGTTTTTCAAACTTGTCTGTGAGGAAAGCCTGACATTTGTTTTGACTCATGGAGCTCTTGACTGAAATCAGAAAACCCTGGGGGCCATTTCAGAAACATCTTGCTTAGTAAGTCTTGCTGTTTCTGACAAAATATACACATTTGTATGTGAAAACTAGATCCAAACCCCCTAAAAAGCAGAGAAAGACTGGCCTCTTCTTAATTTCTGCTGGTTTTCTCCAGAGTAAAACTGCCAGGATTTCATTTTAGGAGTTAAATAGGAGATTTAAAGAAATTAAGATATTGAAAAAAAGTTACTAGTGTTTAAATTTTAAAAATTACTTTTTTATGTCTGTTTCATCTTTTCTTTTTCTGCATGTATCTTCCATAAAAGACTTTTCCAAGCCAGGAAAATCAACAATTTTAAGGCACGGTAGCAAAGCTGACATAGTTCTGCTCAAGTTCTTACAGGGAGATCCCGAAACAAGGGAGTGGGATTTTTTCCTTCTCTCCTCTCACCCTATCCCTCTTGCCATCTCTTTGTTAACTCCCTCCTGCCTGCCTAAAGCCTGTGAGGGTGCTGTAATTCATCATTATTGTGCTTGTACTCTGGTGAGGCAGCCAGGAGTTGAGGGAGGAAGAAGGATTTACACGGGGTGAAGTCAGGTATGCCCCGTGTTTCAGCAGATGATTGATTTCTGTGCAAATGATGCACAGAGTGGAAAAGTGTTGTGTTCTTTGTGCTATTCAGACCTTGGGGTCTTCACTAAAGGTACTGTCCAAAGAAAGGGGAAGGAAAAGAAAAGTTATTTCTTAAAGTTCAGTCAAGCTGTAATCTGAAAAACTATTTTATTATTAAAATTATGCATAGGTGTTAAATGTCTGTCCTAATGGATGCTTCTAATTGTAATTTCAGGCAGAAGCTCTGCCCTTTGGGAGACTCACTGTAGATCAGAGCAAGCATTTAGCAGCTTAAGGAACCAAAGTCTCGCCAGTTGAGACTCCAGGTCATGCTGAAATCTTGGCTTTGGTGCTGTCTGGTGCAAATGCAGTGGAGACTTTTGGATCCAGGACATAATGAATTACAAGTTGTGTCTGCAACACAATAAAAAAGCACCCTTATCATGTGGAACAGACCTGGCTTGTAGTTATTAATTTCACATTGATATTGCTCAGTGCCTTAACATGACTTGACTGATGTCACTCTAGCGAGCTCTAGTGATTTTGTGTGCTGGAGTGGTTCAGCACTGCCATTCCATGATAAAAGTGACATATCTATTGAAAATTTAGTTGATTGTATCTCAGAGACAATTTTGGAAGTTGTCTGTTCACTTTCTTTTCTGTTGCCTTCTCTTTAGTAAATTTGATTTTACTTTGCAGGAGTCTTAGTTTTCAGAATGACTTCAAATTTTTACTCTGGAAGATGTACTGTTTCAAAATCAGTCATGGTTCTGCTGTCTATCTGAAGTTTTCCTAGAGAAGACAATTGCTTCCCAAGTGTTCATTTGTGAGCCAAGTCAAGCTTTAACAGCAATCCTGGTAGAAATTCAGCAGACCCCAGAGCTAGGTCCTGTCCTGTATTTGGTCTCAATTGGAAAGTTAGCTTGCTTACCACAGGAGGTCTGAAGGAGCGCCAGGAAAGAGGGAAAGGTGATCATCAGCTGCACAGGTAACCCTTTGCATGGAGATTTGATACTGTTGGAGGTTTAACTCATTGCTGCACCAAGCAGTGTTCAAGTGGAAATGGTTGTCGCTCTGTCTGAGATGTGTCTGCAGTTTAGAAGTGGGATATGTGCAGTTCTTGCACTCTAGTTCAATAAAGGCACATGCAATTGATTTCTTTAATTGTGAGGAGTCCTGCTAGAAGTTGTGCTTAAGATCATCTCTGCTATGGGGGGAGAGGGGGAATCTTTTAGTATTTCATATTGAAAAGCATAAGAGATAAGTCCGGCATATCTCTTATCACCAACCCTGTTTTCTCAAAGCAGCCAGACTTGTTGCAGATGTAATTCCAATGATATGTCAGGAGGATTTGACCCTTCAATTTAATGTCTCATGTGTCTGTGAGTAATTAAAAATAGCAAGTAATGTAAAGTGATGGCGTAGGCATTTAAAGTGGTTGATTGAAGTTGCAATGGTCTCCATGTTGTCCTGTGTTGATAGCATGCTAACATCTCTTGCTATGTTTTATGCTTTTTTTAAAAAACTGCATTTGAATTTAGGTATCTGTGTGACATTTCCACCTTCTGGTGACGGGGCAGAGCTGTTTCGAACTTCTGTAGTTGTAGGGAAAATGTTACCAAAATGTTTCGTCTTCCTCTGTGACTCCAGTTTTGTTTTCCTTTTTTTTTTTTAACAGTAACATGAGCTTTCAAGCCAGGTGTGGCACTGACTTTTGGCTTGTTAAGTGCCTAGAGGTGGCAATAAAAGGGTTAGGTGATATGTCAGCCATCTGTCTCTCCAAGCAGGAGCTGCTCCCTTGCAGAGGGAGAGGCTGCCTAGTGAGAGAGACATCTGTCATGTCACCAGCATTTTGCCTGGCTGTGGTGTGTCCCCACTCCCATCCATGCATCTTCCTCCCCACCTCAGCACACCAAAATACTGTTGTGTTTGCAACTCTTGAGAAAAACGCCACCTTTTGAGCCAGAAAGTTTGGGTGGGCTAAAAGGACTAAAAGTTGTTTTAGGGTTGGAGAAAAAAAAAAAAAGAGCTGTGTCTGCTTGTGGCAAACATCAGCCTTGAGTTACACAAGGTGAAAAGTGAAAGCTTTTCCTTGTGATTTCCGTGTGTACATCTGTACTCATTCCCTGCCTTTCCCATCGGGCATCATCAGCCACCTGCACCAAAAGAGGCAGCATGGACATGCAAAGGGCAGCTTTGCCAGGCTGGTTCCCTGACACTTGGATGCCATACAGTGGGCAGGCACATCCAGGAATCCCTGCTGGCAGCACCAGCCATGATTGATGCCCTCACTGAAAGCATTCATGCTGAGTGTTCACTGAAGTACAGAGATCTTACTCACCATGGCAAAATCCAGATGAAACACATTGAGGGAGATGGGTTCGTTCACATCTTTCACACACAAGTTTTCTCCCTTTGGTCTCACTACTAGCACACAGAGTTTTGTTTCATGAATAAAGGCACTGATGGAAAAGGTTATACTGGATAGTTAAAGTGAGCCTTTGAGTCTGTGCTTTCCTGAAGGTACTTTTTATATGAAGTTAAAATTTGGAGGTGTAATTTATTTGTTACATTGAATTTATTTGTCAAGTTAAAATTTGGGGGAGTAATTTGTTTGCTAAGTTGAACAAGAGGCATGATTAAAGCCAGTTAATAAATACCAGGACAGTCCTCTGATCGACAGTTTCCCAGGGCTTGATCTTGCTGTCACTTCTGTTGGCTGAAGAACTTCAGATCTCTATGTGAACTGTTGGCTGTATCTGTGAAATCCCACCTCCTGAATGTGCAAAATACTGAACACTGTGCTCCAGCTCTGCAAATGGCTGCCCAGGAGGGTCAGCTGATGGGTTAAAGTGGGTGATGGTAATTCATGCTGATGAATTAAATTGTGTGTTTACATGTGGTGGCATTTCCGTGTGGGGGTTGCCCCTGTTTTGCCAGGCAGCAATTAGTGCTGTCTTGAGCAGCTTTGCATGGCTCTGTCTGGGTTACCTCAAACCATGGTGAAAATACAGGTGACTCGGGGGTTCTCAGACGGGCTGAGGGCATTCCTGAGGCTCCCAGTGGCAGAACCATGCTGATCAGCATTCACAGGATTGCATAACTGAGTGGCTGTGGGGTTATCTGTTTTCTGAATGGAAAACAATGCTGAAAGAATTGCTGGCAAACTAAGGGAAACTTACTTCAGATGAGCAGGGAGGGTCTGTTTACACAAGAGAGTATTTCTACTGTTCAGAATAGCAATAAAGACAAACTCTTTTAAATACAGCTTATTTAAGATTTGAGGTACCACTGGCAAACTTGCCTCCCTATCCATAGCAGATAATTGTCAATACACTAAAAACTGAATATTTTCTGGCCTTCTGGTTTTGTTTTTTACTACATCCATATGGCTTGTATTTGTGTATCTTCGATATTTGGAATCCTCTACAGGGACTTTAAATTCAATTGCTGAAGAAGCAAAATAATCAAGCTTATAGCTGTTGACCTGTTAACTGCCTGTGCTTCTTTCTGTTGTTTCTGCCTGCACAGCAATAGCCTACAAATACACATGAAATGGAAAGAGTTGATGAGTTAAATGGCTGTAAATGTCCTGTCAGTGGAAATGATATTCTGTAATTACCCCATGATTTCTATTCTGTAGATATTTTTATACGCTCAGGACTGCTAATATCCTTTAAGACATTGTGTAGCCAGTTATTAGGCTTTGTGCATTTCAGATTCATACAATTTGCCCTTCTTTATTTCCCCTGACATCTCTAAGCATTGCTATTAAAATTGTTGTTTTGAACGTGCTCATTGCAGATGCCAGACCAGTTTGATCAGACCGTGGTGCTTAACCAGCTGCGCTATTCTGGGATGCTGGAGACGGTCAGGATCCGGAGGGCTGGGTTCCCAGTCAGGAGGCCCTTTCAAGACTTTTATAAAAGGTAAACACCCTGACTCGTGGACTTCGAGTGTAAGTCAATATTCCCATGTTGAGGAATAAAAGTAAAAATAATCATATGGTAAAAATAGAAGTTAATCTCTTAAATGAAGCAATAAATACTTTTTGGTTGCCAGGTATAAAGTCCTGATGAGAAACTTAACTCTCCCTGAAGATATAAATGAGAAGTGTGCCGTCTTACTTCGTCTGTATGACAACACAAGCACTGAATGGCAGCTTGGAAAAAATAAGGTAAAATAACCTGACTGTGCACATTGTGCTGCTGGTGCATATACAAGGCTGAGGGGACAGGATTTAGACTGCACAGCTGCAGAGATGTAGTTCTGCAGCAATTACTTCTGGCCTTTAAGGAAGCTGCGCCTGCCTCTTGGTGCTCTTGAAACTCCTAAAGCAACAATTAATGGTTGTGCTAAGGAATTTGCTGTCTAAGGCACTTAAAACTGACTGGAGATTTCAGTCACAGAGAAAGAGTCCACCTGAATTTTCTGTCACTGCTCACAAGTGGTAGCACTGGTATTTGGATTTGGTATTGTGGTATTTGGATTTTTTCATTTTTTTAGAAGTATGGAACATATGGGGAAACACTTTTGTTCTGCAGGGAGCTCCACTCATACTAGTAAACTGACCTAACCAATACCTCTTCAGTGGCAGAAATCAGGGAGAAGAGTTTTAGCCAGCATTCACATGGTAGAATTGTGTGTTTGCCATCCTAGTCTGAGAGTCTTTTCCAGAGGTACATTAGATCTTGATGTGTGTTCTACCAGAGAACCTGACCTTCACCCACATTTTTTTTCTTTAAAGGAAAAAAAAAATCGAATTACTTTAGAATAAATTAAAGAATGGAATTTTAATTTGAGAAATAAAACAATCCACGTGTTTTTATGTGCTCATTTTGCAAGCTTGATTATAGACAGCAGCTGGTGATTTGTGCTCTTAGATCTCAGCAAATGATATGAAAGTGTTGCAGACTTGGGAGAAGATTCCCCATTTCAGGATTTGAGATCTCCTAAGTACAAAAAACTTTTTAAAAACACTTTTTAGTACCATAAGGCAGCAAATATATTTTGTAAAATTTGATTTCTGTAGGAAATGTTCTTCCTTTTCTCCCCACAACTGGATGGTTTGGAAGGATTTCTTCTCTTCCTCTGTATGCGTAAGGACTCTTAGACTTGCATTGGGAAAGTTGTTTTAATCATCTTACAGTTGCTGTAAGAAGGAAGAAATAATCTGAAATATTTTGATGGCAATTGATGTCATCTCCCATCCCATTTTTGTAGCCAGTGGCTCCCAAACAGCACAGTGATGGCATTGGGCTGCAGAGCTGGGCTGTGCATCCCAGTCTATTTCAGATGTAGCATATTAACAGTGTTTATGCATGGACCCTGGAGAGTGCTTTTGCATCTCAGGGACACATGTTTATCAGAAATAGTTTTTTATCAACTTCTCATCAGGACCTCAGTAGTAGCCAGAGCTCTGTTGTAGCTTCCCTTACTGTGGTCTGGGCTCATCCTCCCCCAGGAGCTGCCTGTGCACTTGTGAGACTGCATAAACAGCAGAGGAGCACAAGAGGACACTGCTTTCAGACTGAACATGGGATGAGGCACTATCCTGCCCCAATATTATTTTAGAGGGATAATAATGGCATTGCAATGATTTGGCTTTAGTATGATTTTTTTTCCTTATCTTTAATATCTCATTCTGCAATGCACCTGGTCAGGAAAAGGCATTAGTCTGAGCTTAACATCTGCTTTTCTTGTCCCAGAAGTAGCTGAATGCTTTTCCAAAGAATTTTGTTGTGTTTTTGAAAGTTTGTGTGTAAAGTAAAGAAAGATTGCCCACTGTGTGAAAGAAAAGGCTTTTTTCCTGAGTGAAAACTTGATATAGAAAGAGCTGCCCAGTGTGGCACTGGCATTGTGACTTAGAGTCTTTCTGTGAGACTTTTTCTGTTTCTGTTTCTTGGGTAACTTGTACTAGAAAGTCTCTTTCTAACTTTGTTCAAAACTCACAACTGTGCCTGTCCTTGAGAGCTGCTTTGGCTTTGATGATGGGCTGTTTTTCCATGTAAACACAGAGAAAAATCAGCTTCTTTTGCTGTGAACACCCCCAAAAGTCAAAACCAAACCCACTGGGTTTGGTTTCTGGGTTGTTGTTTTTTTGGTTTTTTTTTGTTTTTTTTGGTTTTTTTTTTTTTTGTTTTTTTTTTTTTTTATTTTGGTTTGTTTTTTTTTTTTTTTCTGGGAGGGGGGTAGGAGGGTATGTGAAATTTTTTGGTTGGGTTTTGGGGGTTTTTTTCACATCAAGAGAAAACACCCAGCACTTCAAAGATGCCTTCCTGCTTTTATGTGTCTTTGCAGCCCTCCTCCCTTAGCAGAGCCCACCCTGTCCATGAGCTTTCCTCATCCCCATGCTATGGTGTGCAGCCTGGCTCTCATCCCACATTATCAAAGTGTCACTGAACTGGCTATTTCCAGCTGCCCATGTGTGAGGCAGCAGCATGCCAGGCTGTTGTCACCCATAGCTGACACCATCATACTTGGCCTTTAGAAAAGAAGAGTTGAGAAGAGCTGGAAAAAGCGCTGACAGCAGATAGCTCACCACTGTGTGAGCGTGTGGTAAAGAGCAGATGTCAAGGCAGGTGGAAGAGGGAAGCCACCTCCCCCATGCCCCTGCTTGACTGGAGAAGCAGTTTTACTCACTTAAGGCAAAATAGGCTGTGTTAGCTCAGTTTATGTCAATGTATGTGCTAAGGCTCCTCTGAGAGGCACTAGGTGAATGGTCCAGGTTGGTGCTTGGAAGAGAGCCTGGGAAGCATTCTGTCTGTGGGAGGGTGGCCAGCTCTGGTGGGGGTCTGGCCCCAGCCACTCTCTCCATGTAATATCAGGAAAACACAGTCGAGCCCACATGAACATGAAGGCATTCTCACTTCTGCCTACTTCTGCAGTCCTGTAGCAATGTCTTTGGAAACTGCAAGCCTTGTTAGGGGTTGTGGAGCCTGATGTCCCTGTGAAAAATGTAAATTGTCAGGGTGGTATTTCTGCCCCTCTGATTAGAAAGTTCATGCTAAGCCCTGCAGCTTCTTTGGCCTGTGTTACTCTGGTGGGAAAGGCTGTTTAATGCATCCAGTAATTGCGTTACATTTGGAAAAACCCTGCTCCTAATTAAAAGTTACAATAGAGTAATCTGACCCTTCCCATTGAAATCCAAAGTCAGAGGATCATCTGCAGGTGTTTTCTTTTAAGAGGACTACATTTTGTTTTTCTTTTTTCTGCTGAGGAAATAGTACATTTTTCTCTGAATTCAAAGCTGAGGCTTGCTGCTTAGACTGATCTGGCTCTCCCTTAAATATGACCCTCACCAAAATTTGTTAAGTCAGAATTTTTCTTCTGCAGGTGTTTCTGCGGGAGTCCTTAGAGCACAAGCTGGAGAAGCAGCGGGAAGCAGAAGTCACCAAGGCAGCGATGATCATCCGAGCGCACATCTTAGGTTATGCAGCCCGGTAAGTGACAGCACGAGGATATTAATAGTAAGGATTGGAAATAAATAGATGAGTTGTCAAGCAGTTAAATCCTTCTGACACAATTCTCAATTTTGTAGGGGCCAGGCATTCAAATTCTGTAAGTGTCTTTTGAAAACAGCAGCTAAAAATACTCATGAATAATGCAAAGTTTAAATTGTTTTAATATAATGAATAGGACAATGCAGAAATTTGGAAGTCAGCCAGAATCTATGTGATTGTATCATGGCATTAGAGCCACGGTAGGAACTCTAGTTGGATGGCACCTAGTGGGGCTGCTCCAAGTCACCAGCTGAGATCCTGATTTATCTTTGCTTCTTCATGGTAAGAAAACAGAAGGAAAATAAAACTAATCCATTTGGTTCTTGGAGATGAAGAATCTGTGTTTCTGATTAATGTTTGACTTGATTGCCTGACTTCATGCATTATGTGTTAGGTGGAGTTGCTCATCCCATTTATTTATTTCTCTGCTTTTTCTATAAGTCAGTTGAGGATAGTTTAAGGAAGCTTGTTTGCATAATGAGGTAATTTCTTTTCATGTGCTTATTAGTCCTGTTCTTATATTCTGACCAGTATGTTACTTAAAAACAATATCCTTTTTTTTATGCCAGCTGTCTTGCTATGCACGGTCTTTCTTTTCAGAGATGTGGGATGGCTCTGTATATTCTTTCTCTGCATGTGTGCACACACACAGAACTGTCTTTTAGCAGCTCCTTGGCAGGGGCATAAGAACATGTAAGACATGTGCATTTCCTTAATGAAGACACACAGGGTGCTGTCAAGAAATGAGAGAATCTTGCTTCTCAAAGGGACAAGAAGGTGAACAGTGGGGGTGCTAGCACAGAGCTGGAACTATCACGGGCTCACTATTGCAGGTCACCGAGGCAAGATCCCTCTCAACTGTTTCATTACAAATTTGCTTCTTTCTTTTCTCCCCCCAGAAAGCGGTACAGAAAGGTTCTCTACTATGTGGTTGTGATACAGAAGAACTACAGAGCATTCAGTGGCAGGAAGAAGTTCCTGTGCCTGAAGAAAGCAGCCACAGTCCTTCAGAAGCAGCGGCGAGGCCAGCTTGCTCGGCGTCTTTACAGGGAGAGACTGGAGGAGAAGCGGAGACAGGAGGAGGAAAGGAGAAGAGAGGAGGAAGAAAGGTGCAGTGTCTGGCTTATATCACTGTCCTGCCTTTGCCTTGTTAGGTGTTGGTCTGAAAGCCTTTATTTCAGGCTGCTCTTGAACAAGAGATTTTGGAAACCTTTGCTGCTTTTGCTATAAGACATATATAGCTATCATGGTGGTTTCATAGTCACAAACATATTTGTTGTGATCTTATTTTTGGCTGTCTGTTTCAGGTGGCAGATGATCTCTGTAAGCTGAGCTATTGCCATAGCAAAGGAATGCCATGAGCTTATGTTGAGCTTGATTGACTGACTTTTTTTCTTCACTCACTTTTAGGGAAAGACAAAGGCAAGAAGCAGAGCGTCTTGCCCAGCAGGTAAATTACATTCTTAATGCTTTCAGCCACCCTGTTTATTTGAGTATCTCAACCCAGCAATTACAAAAATAAAAGGTACCTGTAGCATTAAAACTAAACTAATTACAGGAGCTGGCAGATAAAGCTAAAGGAAACTCAATATAGTTTGCATGGAAATTTCTTTCACCTGATGCTTCATTTAATTTCCAACAAAGATTGAATTTTCTGCACATATTTGAACTTCCTCTGCTCACCTATCTCTGAGCAAATGTAATCATGCTTTAGTTTGTTTCTTTTCCTTTCCTTTTCATTTCTTGCTGATGTGAAGACAGGGCTGCTTTTAAATGAATGAGCGTGGTGGAGTATGGAGCTTTAGAAATAAATTTTTAAAAACAAGCTTGCATTTAGGAACCTAACTTGATTTTGTTTCATTTTATTTTTATGCAGGCTGAAGAAGAGAGAAAGAAGCAGGAACTGGCTGCCATTCAGAAAGCTCAGAAGGAGGCAGAACTGAAGCAGGAGGTGGAGAAGCAGAAAGAAAGCAGGCAGGTGGAAGAAATCCTGCGTCTGGAAAAAGAAATCGAAGATCTGCAGCGCGTGAAGAAGCAGCAGGAGCTGTCCTTGACAGAGGCTTCGTTACAGAGGCTGCAGCAGCGTCGTGATGAGGAGCTCCGGCGGCTGGAGGATGAAGCATGTCGAGCAGCCCAGGAGTTCCTGGAATCTCTGAACTTCGATGAGATTGACGAATGTGTCCGAAACATTGAGAGGTCTCTCTCTGTGGGCAGTGGGTATCCTGCTGAGCTGGCTGAACAGACTGGAAATGCCTGCAGTGAAAAGCCCAATTTTAACTTCAGCCAGCCATATCCTGAGGAGGAGGTAGATGAGGGCTTTGAAGCCGATGATGATGCATTTAAGGATTCGCCCAACCCAAGTGAGCACGGCCATTCTGATCAAAGGACCAGTGGCATCAGAACAAGCGATGATTCCTCAGAAGAGGATCCTTACATGAATGATACCGTGGTGCCAACAATTCCTGCCGCCAGCGACGCCATGGTCGTACCTCCTGCCCACGACACAGTGAGTCTCCACAACTCTTCCAGCGGCGAATCCACCTACTGCATGCCAGAAAATGTATCCTGCAGACCCCCAAATTCTGTGGAGCTTATTTCTCCTGATGGAGACTATGATTACGACCAGGACGACTACGAAGATGGTGCTATAACTTCTGGCAGCAGTGTGACCTTCTCCAACTCGCACAGTAGCCAGTGGTCACCGGACTACCGGTGTTCCGTGGGGACCTACAATAGCTCTGGAGCGTACCGGTTCAGCTCTGAGGGAGCCCAGTCTTCTGTAAGTAGCAGTGTTTATGTTATCTAATAATTGATAGGTGCTTTCTGATTATTTTCTTTCCCTGCTGTGCAGCTGTAGATTCACTGTAGCTGTTCCTAGAAAACATTGTGTAGCTTGGTTTGCGCAGAGCACCTTTGGAAATAGTGGTCTGTTGCCATCTAGATGCCACTGGGGTGAGTGCATTAGAGTCAGAGGCTGCTCAGATGCTGTTTGCAGTCCTGGGCTTTTGCACAGACGTGGTTTTAACTGCTTTAATGCAGCACTGTGTGTTACTTGGTGAGGAGATCAGTGCACAGCGAAGTTCTTCTGTGTGCATGTGTTTGGAGTTGGGGTACCAGGTACCATGTTGGGGTATTACTTTCAGGAAAACTAAATTTAGTTATGTGTGTAAGTTGCAAGAGTATTGAAGAATAAGATGGTTGCAGAAGTCCCTAATGTGCCAGGTATATTTTGAGATTATTTGGAGAGTAAAGTTCTCACAATGGAAAATGTTTAAATTACTGAGGCAGACACATATTCTGCAGAGAAATTTTTCAGTGCTGTTTACTGAGTATACTGTGATTTCCTTCTACAAATATCTTTGAAAGAATATGATTTTCTCTACCACTCAGCCAGTGTTTCTGTGAGACTATGTGATTGGGAAAGTGAAAATGTATTTCAGGAACACTGACTTGTTTAGAAGGAAAACTTTAATGATATAATATCTACTACATTTGAGGCAGTGATAAGCTTTCCAAGAGCCATTGTAGGTGCTGGGATAAGTTGACAGTTCTTGCCTGAGGAGAAAACACTTTCAGTGTCTCTGTTGAAGATGAACCCTGCTGCATGACTCTGGATGTGTGTCAGATACAGAACAGAAATTCTGACTTTCTGGGGTGAGGGAAATCTAGTACCACAGCTTGTGCAAGGTTTCCTTTTCAATACATTTTTAAGCTGTTCCCCACAGCACTTCAGTGACAGGGGCAGGTAGCACAGGATAGCCTACCCTGACCATACTCTTGCAAAGGGATAACTTTCCTGAGCTTCTACAAAGCTTTTACTCAGATTTATTGTGTAATCAAACAGTTCAAGCTGAAACTTACTCCTTCCTTTGTTAGGTGAGTGAAAACCAATGAGGAACCTTCCAATATATAATAAAATGTTTTAGCTAGATTTTTCTAAACCAACTTGATCTAAACTCTTTCCTGAGAGATTGTGACCTTTCTTTACTTTCTTGTGTAGTTTGAAGACAGCGAAGAAGATTTTGACTCCAGGTTTGATACAGATGATGAACTTTCCTACAGGAGGGATTCAGTCTACAGCTGTGTCAGCCTGCCCTACTTTCACAGTTTTCTGTACATGAAAGGTACTGGATGAATCAGAATTTGATAAATAGACAAAATAACCAGAAATATTTATTGTGTATTACAATCCCAATTCCTGTAAAGTTAAGCTATTTTCTCATTTTTCAAAGGGTGATGGAAAAGTGACTGTATTTAATTTGAGCTATTCTCAAGTTAAGTTACTTGCAGTGGCTTATATCTAGCAATGTTCCCCTCTGCAAAAAAAGATCAATATTTTGGGCTGCCTCTGTTTCATCTTACATCTTTGCTGTCTCACAAACAATGAAATATTCAGTATACATAGAGAAAAATAACTCACAAATCAAATTGTATCAAATTTTCAGGAAAGCTGATTCCTGCTGTCAAAAGCTTGTAACACAGACAGCATTCTACATTGCAGACCAATTTTACTGAACTTAGTCAAATTCCACTTTGGATATGGAAGACATGAAAAAGATTACCTGTAGCAAAGGGGTGTGAGAGACTGTGAAAGAATATACACATGAGTTCTCTGCTTAAAATTTTTGGGTTTACCTTCTGATTTTTGATAGCAAATTGTAATCTAGCTGGATCCTTTTATGATTTCATCACTGTAGTATATACCTTATTTAGGTGTAGGAGCAGTGATGAGTGTACACACCACAATGTTTGTGTGAAGAATAATGCAGTTGGCAGTAGCACAGCCCTTACTTTCTGACATAGCTAGCAGTCAGTTTTTGTGGGATGAGAGGAGCAAATCAGTTTGGTTAAGGTTTTTATGACTGTGCTGTAACTCCAGTGCAAAAGGTGCATGTATGTACTGTATGGCCACACTTTGGTGTGATTGAGCTCACACTGGTGTATTTCCTGCTCTAAACATAGCCTTGTTGGGTTTTGTGGTTTTGAGTTAAACATTGTTACCTCCTAATAACCTGAAGAGAGGAAAGAGCTTAACACTAGATTTTTTTTTTTAGAGTATCACTGAAATACATTGAAAACAGTATTAAAGATCAGTCTCATGTGCAGCAAGACTTTTCAGTAATTTATTATTATAGATATGTATATATAAATGTAATTATATGTATGTTTCCTATATTTTTGTAATACAGAGACTTACTACAATTTATAATTTAAGGGTGTTTGGATTGACAAGAATATTGGTGGCCATGAGGATATGCAAAACTGAGGTTTTGTGGCTTACAGCAGACACTCAGTTCAACTGCAGTGTTGTTGGTCAGCACCTTCCAGTTTTGGTGCTGTTCACAGCATCTGTTTTACGATACAGCTGTTTGTTTTCACTGCATGTAAACCCACATCTGTGTCTCTTGCCAGGTGGCTTAATCAACACATGGAAGCGACGCTGGTGTGTCCTGAAAGATGAGACCTTCCTGTGGTTTCGTTCTAAGCAGGAAGCACTTAAGCAGGGCTGGCTTCACAAAAAGGGGGGTGGATCATCTACGCTTTCCAGAAGGAACTGGAAGAAAAGATGGTTTGTTCTCAGACAGTCCAAGTTGATGTACTTTGAAAACGACAGTGAAGAAAAGCTAAAGGGTGCCATGGATGTCCGAACTGCCAAGTAGGTTTACACAGTTTTATGTTAGCTGTGGTTCCTTCTAAGCAGTACTTGGGGCTCAGTCTGGGAAGGCACTGAGTGCCCTGCCTACAAATTGTGTGAGTGCAAGCAGGAGAGTGTGTGGGGTGAAGTTAGTGAAAGCAAGTGTTGTCCTTAGCTGGCTCTCTCTTAAGTCTAGAGAGTGCTCCAGAGCTAAGCCAGTGCCAAATACTTCAGAAAAATGCTGCTGTAATGAACCCATCTATGCTTTCTCCCAGACTAGAGGCCCTACTTAGTCTGTAATGATTCCCAAGGCAGTTTGGGGCATGTGGCCAAGTCTAGCTGCAGGCAAACCCAGAATGAAGAGGGTGGAATTAAAAGGCCCTGAGTATATTGAAGTTCGCATGGGTCAAAGCTGAATCTTCTGTATGTATTTAGATTTTTTTTCATGCTTTAAATAATTGTGGTAGTGTAGAAAAGTCTTTAAAATGCATATATTCATTAAAAAAACAAGATTGCTAAACCTAATAACTTATGCCTTGTTAGCTGAAGTTCCTTAAGCCTTAGAATTTTATGCTTCCCAAAGCACACAGAAAAAAGAATTTTCTACTGGATGGCTTTTTTCTTTCTAAACACTTTAGGATTATCTACCTAATTTAAAAAATTAAAGTGTGCTAACATTAGTTGTCTCTTTTCTCTATAAAGTGTACCTAAGCTTTCATCCAAAGCAGAGAGAAACAGAAATGGCTAGTAACACTCAGTTCCACTCTGTGCCTTGTAATCTGCAACTATCCAATTTGTTTGTTACTTTAACAGAGAGTTTAAACTAAATTTAAATATTTGATTCATCTTTTCTTCTGCAATCCTGACTTGAGCCTGATTTCAAGTAGGACAGAAAAGAGTTTCAGGGAGAATCCTGACTTGCTACTGAAATACTGAGCTGTTGGCAGTCAAGTAAATCTCTGAATAGAAGCTGAAGATCCTACCTTTTTGAATTTTTTGTTAAAACTCAATTTGACTCTGTCTCATGTACCATAGCATTTATTTAGCATCTTTTTCTAATATATTTAATCATTCATTCTTTTTTTTTGTTTTTACCTCATTGCTTCACTGGCTGTGCTCTATAGATGTTCTTTGCTGCACGTACTTTAAAATTATCAGACAAAGGTTGCTGAACCTAGTTTGAACTGTAGGTTCAATCAATGACTATTTGTTTATAAATTAGCTAAAAGAAAGGGTACATGTATTTAAAGAACTCTGTTTCATAAGAAATAAACAATAGCTTTTCTAGATAGTGTTAATATTTACTGAGTGCATTCCTTACCTATAGTGCAACTCATGCATTTCACCACTCCCTATTAGGGACCTTGTTCAATTTTAAAAATCTCAGGCTGATTCACTTGAAACATAGAAGGGGGAGGTATTCTGTTGGACACTGTTACTAAGAGGGAAGGAATCAAACGGTACAAAATTACAGGTTTTGTATTGATAATAGATAGATCATCCTCATGAGTCTGATATGCAGAGCTTGCATATATTGTTTGTAGGACAGAGATTTATGAGAATATATGAGCTGGTTAGAAAATATAGCCAGTTAAGGAAATAGTAAGCTTTAGGCAAATACAGCCAAACAACAAGAAGGAAATTAAGTTTATTTCTTTAAGGTACAGGGAAATCCAATGTCATACTTTAATTATTGCTAAAACCTTCACAGTTGTTTTTATATCAATACTTAGATGTCCAAATTAAAAATTAGAAATATGTAATTTTTCAGCAGATGAGTGCTCAGATTTTCCTGGAGGTCATGTTTGGAATTGTCCTTGTGCTGACTCACAACCACACAGAATCACTAATCCAGGTTTTGTTTGCTTTCAGTTTTTAATCTTCAGCAGCTTTCTTTTAGAATTCCAAAAATCACTTGGTTATGCAGTCCATTCAGAAATATATCCATTTCTTCCCTCAGTTATCTTTGCCTCTCTCGGGGTTTGATAATGCTTTGCTTTTTCTTTAGTTCTTGGTAAAATGGTAACAGAATGGTCACACTGGTGTAGTGGCATTCATAGCAGTTTGAATATTTGAACTGTGTGGGCAGAAAACACAGCTGTAGTTTGGCAAACTAATACTGATAAATCACATTGTGAGTCTTGCAAATGAACCTGATGAAAACTATTGTTATTCTAAGTATCAATAGTTTGTGAGCTTCTCAGCAGAACATAATTTTCAAAATGTTGATAATCTGTAATGCTCAATATTGGTGTTTTCCTTTTTTTCAGAGAGATTGTTGATAATACAGGCAAAGAAAATGGTATTGATCTAATAATGAGTGATAGGACCTACCACTTAATTGCTGAATCTCCTGAGGATGCAAGGTATGAAAATCATCAGGTCTATCTTCTTTTGCTTTTCTTTTCCTTTTTAACCTCTGTGCCATTGTGACTTTGGCTGGTCACTAATTTGTTTGAGCACTGTCACAAAATATTTAGGCTGTGTCAAACACATTGCATTTAACACACTTTCTGAAAGGCTTGCTGAGGAGAAAACCTTGTGTCAGACAATTACTGGGAAGACTCAGATTGCCAATGAAAATTTGCATAGAATTGGGCTGTTAGCCATGTGTTACTAGCAACTTTCTGAAATACAGTTTGTCTGTAGTGACTTGTTAGGCACTGATGCTTTCCTTGTGGATTACCCTACTGTGTTTAGCTGCATGGATCAAATCAGTATTTGAGACCCTGTAGTCTGTCTGAAATGAAGCATTTTGTTCTTAGGGATGGGGTCTGTTTGTTTAAGCAGAACCTAAAACTTTTTCAGATAGAAGTTGTAATGCAGTCACTGTATTTTAGAGCAAAAGCATATTCATGTATGAGGAGTGTGTAAGAGAGTGCTTCCCTTTCTGCATACCTCAAAAGGGTCTTGCTTTCGTTGCTAAAGGATCCATATCTAACCATGGGGGAGGCAGGTGGGTGAGGAGCAGGTCTGACTTGTCCTATCAGTTGTAGAGTTGTAGAGCATCTTTAAAAAAAATCCCCATGCTACAGTTCATGCAAGATAATCATATGCTTGCCTAAAAAAATCAAGCATTCAAATAAAGTTAAGTTAGTAATCAGAGCTTATTACCCATTGCCTTGCTGCCCCAAGGCCAAAATACAGCGTGCCTTTGTCAACATTGCTTGAGCTACTTTGCTCAGAAGCCTCAAAAGTTCTTTTGTATTCTGTTCTTTGCAAAGGTGGAATGCCCTCCTACATCTGAGTACAGATGTAGATGTAGCAACGCAAAATCCATCCTCGTTTTTTTTGGTATCCTTAAAGTTATCCTTGAAATGAGTTAGGAGCTTTCTAGCAGTTACTGTTAAGATTCTTGTGGGATGTAAGCATATTTTAAAAGGAAGGCTTAGCTAAAGTCTCTTCTACCAGACTTGTGTAGGTGCCCTAGGGACCAATAAGCAATTATCAGCACACAGACTTGTCTGTTGCCATGCATCTCCTTCATTTCTTTCTTAAAGATTGAGGAGGAGACACTATACACCCTTGTTGTGTATAGTAAGAATAACAAACCATCCAGGTTAAATTACCTTTTGCCAGTGTATTTCCTGTTTCCTTTTTCTCACTCATCCCAGAAGACTTAATGAGGAAGATGTGTGAGGATTTGCAGACAGGCTTAAGTCAAAGCCTTGTTAACAAAGCATTGTGAAAAGCGAAGTCTGAATCATTGGGCTGTGTTTGGTCCACATCTGCTATTGGAAAAATATTTTGTACCTGGCCTAGATCAGGATCTGAGGTTGCTTTTTGTTCAAATTAGGGGAAAAACCAAGAAAAACATCCTCTTCCTCCCAGAAGAGGTATTACTATTATTGAAGAAGTAATGCTTCAGTGGGCAGCTATTGCTGAGGGTTTGTTCCTTTCAAATCCCTAGCCTTCTTCCCTATTTCTGTGTTCTGGGACTCAGCTGAAAAACAAAGGAGGTCCTGAGAGGGAAAAAAGCAAAAATAAAGTCTGCCTTTGTTTTTTGCAAAGTGCCATGATTCATTTCATTTTCATTGTTTACACAAAGATTAAATGAAATCAGGAAAACTCTGAATTGTTCTTTAAAATCCATCCATAAATTATTACTAAATGTACATACAGTGGTATGAAGTTGGTTTTTTTTTTGTTTTTATGTTTTAATATTGAAATAGAGGGTTCACTTGAAATACATTTGCAATTCCTGAGCCCAGAAAGGAAAGATTAATTTAATTTGTGGGAATCTTTTGATTGGTGAGGCTTAGCTTCCTTCAGTTTCTTTACTTCAGTTTCAGCTTTACTTCAGCTGGTGGATCCTCCCCTCTAGATGACAGCTTCTCTCCTTTTTTTGTGCCATTGCCTTACATACAGCAAAGTGTTAAGTACAGCCTCTCTGTGGGTGTCTCTGAGTCTTAAAAAAAGAATCAGAACTAAATATGTTCTCATCTGCTTTATGGTCTGGCACTCTCAATCTTAATTTTTCTTCATTGCTTGCACTGTTTCTAATAAAAGCGTGAGCTGATAAAAAGAATTTGGAATATAGCAGTGCTGGTACTGTTTGACAGCCTACACAGTTTTTCTCAAGCTATTTTAGCAGTTCAGTTTCCAGAAATCTACATTTTGGGGGAACAGTTGGTTTCTGAATGCTGGAGTTAAGGAGGCAGCTTTTCAGTGTCCTAGGCAAAAATTCCGTGACTAAAAGCAATTGCAAAGATAACTTTGTATTTAAGTCCAGTAGTTTTGCAGTAGGTTGAGTTTTTCCTCAACCCCATGGTGGTGGAGGAGCCTCTGCAGCAAAGTGAGGAGTCTGTTTTAAAGGCTGGGCTTTTGATCCCTTTGAAAACTTGGCCCCAGGTGCTTTTCATTAGAATGGCAAATTCATATCTCAAAGAATGGCATTCAGGAACCTGTTGAACAGGCCAAGCTCTGCCCTTAGATTTCAGTGGGATTCCTTAGAGCAGTTGAGCTTTATCATATACAAGTGCCAGAAGGATTGAGGTTTCCCAGAAGCCAAAGGTGTGGCTGGAATTAAATCCATCTGCAATTGCTGCTCAGGACTAGGGGCTGAAGCACTGGAAACCTTCCTGGCACTTTTCCTGTTGTGGATCTGTACAGTGCCACTGGAGTGGCACAAATTTGCTCATCCTTCTGGCAGCTGGATTTTTCAGTGCTCCATAGAGAACAAAAACTGTAGAGGTGTTTCCTTGGGGGTTTTATTCTTTTTTTTCCCTCTCTGTTGTGCTTCTACAGAGAGCTCAGTGGACTTTGGTGGTCTTTGCAGAAGTATCACTGTAAGGAATTACTACCAGCCTGCTATCAGTGACAATTTATAATCTGCAGCACAATTTATAATCTGAAGGCTGAGATTCCTATTAAAGGCTTTGTGTGTAGCTAGGAATGTATTTTATTCCAGATGAAATGTGAAATTTGTAACAAAGATTCTCCAAGCACTCAGATGTTTCAGTGTGCTTACAGCAGTTTTTCAGAGATGCCACTTGGTGTACAAGGTACTTTTTGTCAGGAAGAAGGATATGACCCAAGCTTGGATGGGAGATCTGGAGCGGCTGCTTGCACCCAGTGTTGCTTGAACTGACATAAAGCCTTGCTGCTTTTATGCCTGTTGACAAAAGGAATCTTAAGTAATTACAAAAACCTGCAGAACCTGCTACATCTCTGCAGAACAAAGGTGACAGAAGGCTTGTGCAGAGCCAAAATTTTACTTACACTGCTGCCTTTCTCTCCCCAGCCAGTGGTTCAGTGTACTGAGTCAAGTCCATGCGTCCACAGAGCAGGAGATCCGGGAGATGCATGATGAGCAGGCAAATCCACAGAATGCTGTGGTAAGTCTACATCTGAAGAACTTTTCAAACCAAATATTTTTAGGAAACAGGGCCACTGTGGTGGCCACAGCCTCTGAGACTCACAACCTACTTAGTCTAAATGTGATGGTAGCTGTGACACTGGCTAGAGCTCCCATGTCTTTGGTCCTGTAGCTGTACAAAGAGAGAGTGTGACTTCTGATTCCTCTCCCATCATTCACCTTGATGAAAAATGACTGTTGGTTTTGGGGGTAGTTTTTCTGGTCCACTTCCTTATCACATCACAGTGTATGCTTGATTTTGAAATTCTGCAAAGATATTGTTAGGGAGTAAATTAAAAACCCAAGAGTTAAAAATTTGAGATTTCTCTGATCCTGCATTTTTCATTCTGTACAGTATATATTGGTAATAAATAGAATACATCTGGAACCTAATATCAAGCAAAGGAAAACAAAAACTTCTGCTTAATGGCTTTAGAAGTTTGTTTTGAGAGGATACCATTTCTATGGGATGGCAGTTTTCAGTGAAAAATTCAAGCATGTTTGGAAGCACAGAAAAGAGCAGGTTTTGAGCTGCCTCCATCCTAACTACAAATAATCTTTTACTGTATCTATTCATCCAAGTCTCTTAGTTTTCCCCTCAGCAGTTTTAATGGTTAGGAGAAACTAATGCCTAAACCTGCAGTTCATTTTGCTTCAAAGCTGCTGCTTCCTTCTCCTGTTTCTCAGAAGAGTACTGTGAAAAATGTAACAGTGAATGTCTTCCTCATTTTCTGGTTGGATATTTGTTTATAGGGTACACTCGATGTAGGACTAATTGATTCTGTCTGTGCTGCTGACAATCCAGATAGGTAAGTCAGAACCTTGCCTGGTGACTTTCTTTTTCTCCTGTCTCTAGCCAAAATCAGACACTTTAAGCTTTAGTCTATATTCTACTGGCCAACCATGTATTAAAATGATTCATTATTTCCTCCCTTTTCATAGCACTAAACACCACGTGTTAAAACATGGAGTAAGAATGATGGTCCTTTTTGGGGGGGCTTCAGTGATTTCCATGACACTGCTTCATACCTGAATTCTTCAGCTCCTAAAGTGATCCAAAATTCGAAGATTACATATTTCGTTCATTTATACAAGTAATGTTTCTGAAAAAAAAAGAACGGCTGATTTTTGAGTTCCTTAGTAATGTAGTAGGCAGAAAATTTAATTTTAATGGTTTTTTTCTGTTCAGCTTCTCCTTCATGAATGTTGTATTCTTCAGGGATGAAAACTGTTTCCCCAGAATAAAAATGTCTTATAACGAAGAAGTCAAGTGCAGCATAAAAAACCAACAAAAATGTCAGGTTATTCTTAGTTCTTGAACTACCAGTGGTTTTAAGGGAAATAAAAAGTAATCTGGGTTCAGATTACAACTGGTTTATAAGGTTACTGGATGTGAGGTGTTATGGGAACTGCAGGAGCTCACTCCATTTCCTCCTCACTGTGTACATGTGTAAAACAGCTGTTTTTAAGTTAGTGCTTTGTCCTTGGCCTGCCAAAATACTGATACCGCAAGTAACAGTGAATTTACAAGCTCAGGTTTCCTAAACCATACAACAGAAATGTCCAGAGCTTTCACAATTTTAAATTACCATTTCTCCTGCATTATGTTAATGCAGTAAGTTTTTATCTTGTAAACATTTTTCACATGGATTTTTTAGTCTTGTCTTTTATGTCCATTTTGGGGGTTTGCTCCAGATGAAAAAAATTAATGGTAAAGGGTTAAAGCAAGCATTGTAGACCTAGGAACCTGCCTATCTGATTCAGAGAGCCATCAGCACACTTCTCTTGGACTAGTTCTTCATGCTTCAGTGAATCCTGGTGTAGGATTGGGTAAAAGCCAGACTCTCATTAAAAATAGATTGTATTCTCTGTAAATTGGGTTGCACTGCATTAAAATAAAAGAATAGATGCTCACATGCTGCTTTACTATAGACCTTTGTATACTGTAGTTTGTTTTAGCTAATGTAGCTACTGAAGCAAACACTAAATAGATCTGACCCTGAAACAGTTCTGATTCACGTGCAAACTGATTAAAATTTGGAAGTTTTTTTCACCCCAGATTTAATTTGAGATATGACAAGTTGCAATTTAAGGTAAGCTTTCCCACCATTCATAGCCCTTGCATTTTGGTGTGAATGCAACATAACTGAGTCTTTTGAAACACTTAATATTTTTCTTTAGCTGATAACTAAATGATGCATTAGAGGTGAACAGTTTTTTTCTGGATAGAAAATGCAAAAGATGAACAGTTTTTATGGTTATGGGGGGTGAGATAAACAGTATGTATGCTGATTATAAAGGCTGTTTCGATTCTTATTTATTTTCATAGACCCAATTCATTTGTGATCATCACTGCTAATCGTGTTCTTCACTGTAATGCCGACACTCCTGAAGAGATGCATCACTGGATAACCCTGCTCCAGAGGTCAAAGGGGGACACTAGAGTGGAGGGACAAGAATTCATTGTGAGGGGTAAGAACTGAGTGGGGCAGTAAATAACATCTGTTATGCTTTGAAGAGATTGTCCCCACAATACAATGTGGGCAATATGCCAACAGGATTGGTGTTGCAGCCTCATCTTCCTGTGGTGGACTTAACTCACAAATTAATACAGCTGGAATTATATTCTTGCTGTGCCTTGTAGGAAAACACTGTAATGATGACAAAGGTGTTTTTGTAAGTTGACAAGATAATTCTTCCAGTGAAACATCAAAATGGAAAGGTTTTCATATTAATTTTATCTTTACTTTTCATTGTTTGAGAATTTTACTCAATGTTTGTTCATATGTGAGCTTATCAATTCATACAATGTTTTTGTAGTTGTTGAAAGTATACAGCTTACTTTTAGCAACCTACTTTTGTCCAACTCTCTTCAAGAAAACGAAGTGTGATTCAAATTGTGTCCTTAACAGGGTGGCTACACAAGGAAGTAAAGAACAACCCAAAGATGTCCTCGTTAAAACTAAAGAAGCGTTGGTTTGTTTTGACACACAATTCTTTGGACTACTACAAGAGTTCTGAGAAAAATGCTTTGAAATTGGGTACACTGGTCCTGAACAGCCTCTGCTCAGTGGTCCCACCTGATGAAAAAATCTTCAAAGAGACAGGTAATTGGTTGCTCTTGTTCAGGTATGCCTTCTGTCCTTCTACTTAGCAATGCAAGAAACAAGGCATAAGAATATTTTAAATGTCTTATTATGGGTGTAGTTCCATGAACAAATCCAGTTCCCAAGTCACTGAGGTGTTCTACAGGGAATTACTGGGTGAAAAACAAAGGTAATGTATAGAGGAGTAAAATTTGTTCCCACCAGCATTCAAATTATCACAGACTGGCACTGCAGCCGAGTTAGTCTGAACACTTATGCTTACACATCAAACACGTGGGAGAAGACATGGCTAACACTCTCCTCATACATTATTTTGTGTGGAACCATGAGGGCCAGCAGTGGAGCAGGTATAGGGAGATGCAGAGTAAGAGTCCAGTTTGTGGTAACCTACATACTACACCTGAGTCAGCTCCACTGCACACTTTCAGAACTGGTTTTCAACTCAGAAGCGTCTGTTTGCAAATGAGAAGTGACTGGTGACAGTCCTGTATTATCTCATTGGGGTCACTGGCACTTCAAAGAGGCTTTCACTAGTGAAAGATGAAACACATTTCCTTTTACTGAATCTGTTTCATAAAAAGCCTATACAGTGATGCAGGGAAAGAATTTGAACTAAAATGCTCTTCCCTTCCTGTCATAGTTTCCATCTCATTGGTGTAAAATTAAAGGCAGAAGAGGTAGTTTGTGCTTTATGCCTGTTTGTACGTGTGCCACAGACTATGAAAGACTCTCGCTACAAAGCAAGTCTGTCTCAGATTTTCCTGTTACAGACAGGACTGGAGAAGTAGGGCCTGCAAGCTACAAGGACCTAAGAGTATTCCACAGTATTAACAGTGGTGTCTTACAGTGATTTTTACTAAGATAACTGGGTAAAAGAGGGAGCTGCATGATGCATAATTGTAGTCTGAGGCTACTCCTAGTCTTCTTTGAAGGAGAAAATCTCCTTTAATACCACAGTATTTGTATTATGATACTTAATAACTCGCACATTTTTAGTTCCTGAATGACTTCCAACATGATCTGGGCTGCAGCACAGGGTATCTGCTGGGCTGCAGCTTGTGTGATGAGCAGTTTTGCTGTTGTGCCAGGTTACTGGAATGTGACCGTGTACGGACGCAAGCACTGTTACCGTCTCCACACGAAATTGCTTAATGAGGCGACCCGCTGGTCGAGTGCCATCCAGAACGTGATTGACACAAAGGCACCCATTGATACTCCAACTCAGCAGCTCATTCAGGATATTAAGGTAGGCACAAGCAGGATGGCATGGGGTGAGAAAGAATGGTTCCTTAAACCTTTGTTTTGGCTTTGCCACATTGGGTAATAAAGCAGAAAATTATGTTTTAATTACACAGCTGCATGGACTAAAATTGTGAAACCTGAATGTCTTCTCTGACCTGATAAAGGAATTTCTGTCTGAACAGTAGAAGAGCAAACTTTGAAGTGCAGCTCGGAGGGCAAGAGGGATAACTTTTTTCCATTAAAATAGCAACAAGTTTTACTGGTTTGTGTAACTTGACAGGCTACACTTGGCAGTAGAGCACATTGTTCAGATTCATGAGTTAGCAGATGTGTTTGACTCTGTCCACAGTGAGCAGCACACCAAGATGTGGACTAAACAGCTCTTCTGACTTTTTTTTGACATTATCGTCCTTTTCTTTTGTTATGCTAGCATGGGCTAAGCATCCCATATCTCTATATGATGAGAAAAACATTCAATTAATGCTTACTGTTTTACAATCAGTAAAACAGTGATTTTATTGTTTTACTGATTGTAAAACATTGCATGCTCAGCCAGAGAATGTCCTTCTGGAGCTTTTTGCTAATGTGCATTTATGAGAGGATGAGGATTCTCACAAGAGACCAAAGAAATAGGCAAGAGGGGAGAACTGCTACTGACCTTTTCCCTTAGAGAGTGCCACCTCTTCTCTTATGAAAAAGAGGTTTTAAGTTCTCAGTTCCAAGATTATGAATGCTATTCTTCAGAGCAGGAGAAATATATGGAATTCAGGACTGATAGGACTGATAGAAGACTGGTCACACATCTGTCAAACCTGGCCTAAGAAGAACAGTAAGAGTGGTATTTGGATGTGTAGAGTGGATGCACCAGGTTTACAGCAACACTTTGGACTATTTTGTTTGGTAGCTTGTGCAGTTTCTAACTGAAAGGCCAATTAGTTATGCTGGAGAAATGCTTTTAAATAAAGCTTTAAAACGGGTATCATATTTCCCATTATGAATTAGTGGACTAAAAATGAATATAAAATGAAAACACAGTTCAAAAACTGTTATCATACTTCACTTTGGTGTCCTGCAGCTCTGCTGTAGTTGGTTTTTTAACTGCACAGATAAAGCAAGCCTATCCAAAGCCAAGGTTGGCCGGGACTGAGCATTCATAGCCCACAGCAAGGCATGGCAGCCACAGCGCCCACAACTGGATTTTGCACCAAATGGTGTCGGTAACACTGATTGCTCAGTTTTTTAAAACCAACCTGAGGGCACAAAGCATTGCATTATTCTTAAAACTGGATCGCAAAACCTCTTTTTTTTCTTACTCCAATAGGAAAACTGCCTGAATGCTGATGTGGTTGAACAGATTTATAAGAGGAATCCCATTCTCCGTTACACTCATCATCCATTGCACTCACCCTTACTGCCACTGCCATATGGGGACATCAATCTCAACTGTAAGTTTTATAATAATAGAACCACTTTTTGTTACAAAATACTAAATCAGAGGGTGGAATTTTTAAGTCTACAGTGAAGTAATGGTGGCAAAACACATGGTTATGATACAAATAGACAAGTTTCCCTGTTCTCTTTTGGGAATAGCAGTTTGCTAGCATAGAGCCATGGGCTTGTGGTGTTCCTGCAAGAGTGTTACAGAAGGGAAGGTTGCTATTGCTTATAACAATACAGCTAAGAAGACTGAGTTTGAAAAGTCTTGCACTGAAATAAGCAACTAAACCTGATTCACTCAGTCCCTTGAATCGTATTCTCCTCCTAAAACTATTGTTGCTTCCTACCCCCTGCAGGAAGCTGCAGCAGCCACAGCTTCTAATTAACAGGTGTACATTCTATAAGATGGGACAGGAAGCCTTATTTATGGGAAATAACATTTAGGAGTGTTTTAAAAAGTAATGCTTTGTTTAGTCCTGAAATGAGTGTAATCATCTCTGTTAATATTCTCAATTCAAATACTAATTTAGAAGTTGCTTTTGAATGAAGGGTTTACAGATATTAATGAATGTGAACTGGGTGTCCTGAAAAAGGATTTGGTAATCTTAGTTTGCAACTGCATATTAAACAAGATATTACTCAGAAATTTCATCCCTGGGAGGTTAATACGGAGTGTGATATGGCACTTCAGCAGTGTGACTCGCTCTGAAAGAAAAACTCTCTCTCACAAAAAAACAATCAGTCAAGACAGACCTTTTCAGTTATTAAAGTTGGAACAAATCTCAATAGCAAATAAGCTCATAAAATGAGTTTGCATCATACATTTGAAATGGAAAATACAGATTCTAATATCCTGCATAACAAGGTCACAGAGCAGCATTAAGCGATTTCCACATTAAGCCTGGGTCTATTTCTTTCATATTTCATCTAAGCACATTTCTCCCAATATTTCTTTTTATAGTACTGAAAGACAAAGGCTACACAACTCTACAGGATGAAGCCATCAAGATATTTAATTCTTTACAGCAGCTGGAGTCTATGTCTGATCCCATCCCTATAATCCAAGGTATCCTGCAAACAGGACATGATTTGCGACCCCTCCGAGATGAGCTCTACTGTCAGCTCATCAAGCAAACCAATAAAGTGCCTAACCCTGGGAGTGTGGGGAACCTCTACAGCTGGCAAATACTCACCTGCATGAGTTGCACATTTCTGCCCAGTCGCAGCATCCTCAAATATCTCAAGTTTCATCTCAAAAGGTGAGAACCTTTGGTCTACTAAAGCACCACAACTTTTAACAGTGTTTAAATATCTAGAAGTGAGACTTGTATTCACTTAGCAAACTGGCTATGCCAAACAGTGAATCTAAAAACAAAAAGTTACAGGAAAAGGGTGTGTGAGTTGGTCTGAATGGAATTGCATACATTTGAAGAATCAAGCAAGATGCCACGAAGTTGAATGCACATTTTGTTAATGTTGGCAAAAGAGGCAGTTCTTGTAACTGTATAAGCTTAAATGACTTTCAGCCCATATCCCCAGGTCCCATTCTCACCTATCCAAACCAACCTGATAAGAATTCTTCATCCCACTTACCTTAATTTTATGAGATATGCACTGTGCACATAAAAGAACAGTATCATATTTAAAGATGTATTTGAGGTACAAACCTATGACTGCAAATCTGATTTTAAAATATTAGTGAACATTAAATAATAATAAATCCTTGTTGTCAGTTCAACATTAACCTGAATGTGGAGTTTCTCTTGCTGTGATGCAATGGAAGAATGCAGAGTGTGTCCTTAGGAAAGTTAGTGCACCAACAAACTCAATAATTTAAAAGCTTTGTCTGTACTTGGAGCATGTCAATCAAACAGTGTACTGGATACAGAAATAATCTCAGGGGGAAAAATTCTCAAATAAGCAAACTTAGCAGCTGGCAGCTTAAAGTAATAAGCTTTGTCTCTCACAGGGTTCGTGACCAGTTTCCAGGCACCGAAATGGAGAAATACGCACTTTTCACGTACGAATCTCTGAAGAAAACCAAGTGCAGAGAGTTTGTGCCGTCGCGAGATGAAATAGAAGCACTGATTGGCAGGCAGGAGATGACATCCACAGTTTATTGCCATGGTGGGGGCTCCTGTAAGATTACAATCAACTCACACACTACAGCTGGAGAGGTGAGGAGTGGTGACAGAATGTCTTTGTAACAAAATCAGCGTGTCCCTTCCCATGCCAGTCCCACGCAGCCATAGTGCTGCACTTTGGAAGCTCTGGGGCTTTCTCTGCCAGTCTCTCCTTTCTGGGAAGGAAAGGCTTACAGTGCTGTCCCTCCAGGACAGCTGTCCCTCCCCACAGTATGTTCTGGAGAAATCCCTGCTATAAAAACTGTCTTTGCGCTGCAGAGGCTTACCAACTGTAGTTCCTTCTTACAGGAAGAATTACAAGAAACACTAAGCAATTAGGCAGAGAGCCTAATTATTGGAGAAACTTTAGTAGACATTGGTGTGTATGAGAGCCAAGCTGCTTCCTAAAACTGGAAGACTCTTGCTGGGTTGGTGAAATACCAGGGGTTATATCTGACCAGGAGATAGCAGATACATATTCTGAAAGAATAAAAATGACAGTGGAACTTGACAACAGTTAATAATGCTGATGAGAACAAGTTAATAACATTTTTAGCCTAATGTAAAACCTAGTTCTAATTTTTTTCGAAGTATCTGTCTTACTCTGTGGTACTGTTTTTCCATGCTATGGTTTTTTCATGTGCTGTCTTTCTATTAGGTGGTTGAAAAGTTAATTCGTGGCTTGGCCATGGAGGATAGCAGAAATATGTTTGCTTTGTTTGAATACAATGGAACTACTGACAAAGCAATTGAAAGCAGAACCATTGTAGCTGATGTCTTGGCAAAGTTTGAAAAGTGAGTGTACCTCTCCTTCTCTCTTCACTCTAATAAGTAGCAATTAAATAAATTTCCAATGTCAGTAATGCTGAATTCTCTCTTTGACTTGCTTGTTTGTGATGATACAGCTGAATTACACATGTGGCCGTTTCTGGAACAAAAGATCTTTTTTTTAGTTTCCTTAAAAGACATACTAGCCACTTGTGTTGGTTTTTCTCTTTCCTAACACCAGTAGAGGGATATTTCTCATCACTATTTCCCCATTTTCTTCTCCACTACTACAAATTGTTCCACTGTTACTGGCAATGTGACTGTGAGAACTGAGCTCCAGGCAGTCACTGCCATTCTGTTAGCTAACTTCACATGGAAGTCACCACAGTACAGCTCACAACATTTCTCTTACCAGTAAAATTGAAACCACCTATAGAACTAGGTGGTAAGAAAATGTAGTAAGTCTAAATACCTGTTTGTCATCCTTATGTTTTATGCATGGCAGTCAGCCCCTGTTATCCGCATAAAATCAGGGGAAAAGGGAGTCTTTTAAGTGTTATGCAGTTCTATAACAGGACTTAATAATATCACTTTTATTAACAGCTGATTTATCTAAAAATCAACATTTATTAAGAGAATATGGGTTAGAAACCTTTGACTTGAGAACTGAGCCAACATTTGTCCTTGATTTTGCTGTAGGCTCTAAATACACAGAGACACATAAAGCAAAGTTCAGCTGATGCCTTGTTTAGCTTCCACAGGTGGCAATTTAGAAAAGAGTTTGATTTCACAGATCTGATCTCTCTCTCTCTTCACACAATGATGCAGGCTTGCTGCCACTGCTGAAGCTGGGGAGATGCACTGGAAGTTCTACTTCAAGCTCTACTGCTTCCTGGACACAGAAAACGTCCCAAAAGATAGCGTGGAATTTGCCTTTATGTTTGAGCAGGTAAAGAACAAAGATTCTGTTTTGAAGCAAAGAGAGTGTTATTATTTTGCTTCTCTTCAACTGAATGCACCCCTACTCAAGCATCAAGAGTAAAGGAAGCAGTTCAGTAGTCAAAATAGGCCTATCCTGACATAAGTGAAGCACATATGATTTTTCTAAGCTGCATAAAAAAGAATAACACTTGCTTTGAATTTTCCTTTTCTTAAGCTATTTTCTGGAGAAATTGTAAGAAATAAAGTGAAAAAAAAGTGTGACTGGCAACAAATTAATTAATAAGAGATTCCTGCTGGCAACTGTACAGAGCTAATTGAGCAATAGTCTTTTATCTTGTCAGAAATGGATCATTTCCTAGGTGCCACAGTATAATAGTCCAGTCTCAGCAGTAAGACAGCTATGATGAACAGAAATCCTTCAGTGAACATACTGAGCCCAGAATGAGGCTACACTGCAAAACATAAACTAAATTGGTTTCTAATGAAAATTAAATGCATCAGCAGCTGGATTTCTATTAAATCAATCCCTATAGTTACTCAGAAACTCACTGATGGCTTTTATTATTGTTGATTGATCTTATCCTGTTCTACTATATTGCAAATGATTAAAAATTTTTCCAGTAGTCATCTTCTTTCAGTGGACACTAGAAACAGATAAAGATTTCTGTATAGGATTAAGATTTCTGTGTCTTTGCAACACCAAGACACTGACATTCTGTTGGTGAGCAAGACTGATGTGATCAAGAACTGATGTACCTCAATTTTCATTCATATGAAGTGTTTTCCCCTTCTACATCTTCCCTGTAATAGAGTATTTCTTCCTTGTTCAGTTTAAGTTTTAAGACACCATATGACACCACAAGTCTACCAAAAGGGTCCTTCCACAGCCTGGTAGCTCAGTGCAGAACTGTTTATTGTTGGCTGAAGGATCTGGGCAGTAGGTTGCCCTGGCTGGGCTTAGACACACAGCCATTCATTCTGTCTGTCGTTACCTCTAGAGGAGTCGTCCAGTGCCTCTGTTTGGGATGAAGTTCAAACAGCAAGAGGAAAATCTCTGAGAACTCTGCATCCAATCTGCTACATTACATTATGGGCTTAAGAGGCAGATTCAGGCAGTTTTCAGTATGAACAGCTAAAACAAGCACATTTGCTGAAGCAGATTGTTTTCATGTGGCATTCTGTGCTGACTAGTGTTTAGCCAAATACTTTATGTCGTGCCAAAGCCATTAATATTTGTTATAAAGCATGACATTCAATCCCTACCAGCAATATTAGAGCAATACCTTGAAGAGGTAACATTACATTCTAACATCAATTCTGTTCTATTTTTTCTAATTATCTGCTTTTGATGTCAGTCATCAACTTTTTTCAGACAATTATGAAAATTCCCTTTTGTCATCAGTTTTAACTCTGCAGTCTCCCTTATTTTAAAGTCTGAATCCTTTAATGATCATAAGGCACTGAAGGAAATCTTTTAGTTCTTCCTCATTAAAATACTGTCCTTCCATTTCTAAAAGACAGCTCCTTCTTCTGCATGTGTACAAGCTCAGGTAAACCATTTTGCATGTTTAAAGGCACATTTTGTACACCTAAACAAACTAGTTGTTACTTAGCTGTGTGTTTACTAAACTTGCAGTTCCTGGATCTCCAGACACGATGGGTGTTTATTTCCTCTACTACTGTCATATGAAAGAAAACACCTAGCTGTCCACATTTTCACAAGTTTGAATGAGTGTGCAGAGAGCTGGGATTTTGAAATAGTCTTTTTGATTCAGAATCTCATCCCCAATGCTACAGAGCACTCTAATATGTAGATGTTGTACCAACTTGATTTGGGATCCATTGAAGATGTATTGTTTCCCCTCAGTAAAATTACAAAGCTCTCCTAGATCTTGGCTTCTTTGGCTGGAAACATCAGTTTTCACAGCTGGATTATTGATAGCAGTAAACAAAACTGGAGGACCCATTTCTTCCTAATGCCCTTGAACATAGATGGCTTCTCCTCAATCAGATGTTTAGATCCTGTTTTCTCCCCTTTACATTTTATTTTCCTTTTTCATTGTTCAGTTACTCTTAGATATGGGAGTTCACTAAAAGCTGTCCTAGTAAAAGTAATTCCATTTAGCAGGTTCCTCAGTTGCCTTGCAGTTCTTCTGGTAAACCCAATCTTATCCAGCTTAAATTTGCCAAGAGATTTACCCCATTTGATTTATTTAATGGATCATTTATTTCAGGTCCTGGGTTGCCCTGGGAGTAAATCTGCTCCCCTTGTTTCTCATATTTCTTTCAAAGGCTGCTTTATAAAAAGCTACCTTTTTTTCCCCTTGATAGGCTCATGAAGCAGTGATTAAAGGACATTACCCTGCTCCTGAGGAAACCCTCCAGGTCCTGGCAGCTCTGCGCCTTCAGTACCTTCAGGGAGATTACACTGTGCACACCACCATACCAGAGCTGGAGGAAGTGTATCCCTTGCAGAAGCTGAAGTCTAGGATTACTCAGTCAACCAAAACATTTACTGCACCAGAGAAGGCCGAGAAGAAACGAGCCAGCTTTCTTGAAGGAACACTGCGCAGGAGTTTCCGAAGTGGCTCTGTCAGCAAACAGAAGGTTGAGGAGGATCAGATGTTAGACATGTGGGTCAAAGAGGAAATCTCAGCTTCCAGGACTAGTATTATTGACAAATGGAAAAAACTCCAGAGGATGAATCAGGAGCAGGCCATGGCAAAGTACATGGCTTTGATTAAGGAATGGCCTGGCTATGGTTCAACACTCTTTGACGTAGAGGTAAGACCATATGAACATTCAAACTGCAGCTTACACTGTATAGGTGATGATTTCTTTCTTGAGCAGTGAAACCATAAATACAGTATCACAATGCTCAGACAGCTGATGTAATAAACTTTGAGCTATTAAAAGCCTACTCCCATTAGCAGGCACTGTAGCTATTTAAATCCACCAGTTAACTGTAAAATAGAGGGACAGAATGCTATTCTGAGAGGTTGCCAACAACTATAAGTATAAAAGGCTACATTTAAAAAGGAACAAGCAATATGCACTTTTAACAAATGGTAACAGACCAAAACATCAACAGTAAGTGTTGTGTGGCTCCCACTGTTCCCCTTGCTGTTAATTTACTTTTTTTCCTCTAGTGTAAAGAAGGGGGATTCCCACAGGAGCTGTGGCTTGGAGTCAGTGCTGATGCAGTTTCTGTCTACAAGCGTGGGGAAGGAAGGCCTCTGGAGGTGTTCCAGTATGAACATATCTTGTCATTTGGTGCTCCACTTGCCAACACCTACAAGATCGTGGTGGATGAAAGAGAACTGCTTTTTGAAACTAGTGAGGTAAGAGCAAGGCAGTTTTGTTATTGGGGTCTTCCTGTCCCTATAGCCAGGCCACTTAGTAATTCAAGTAATGGCTGCAAATGTTAGAGATTTGTTCAAGATCCCTGTAAAGCTAAAGGGAAGACAGAATGAGACAGAGAGAGGTCCTGAATGTTTTTGTTTAGCTGCAAAAGGGTTTTGTTGAAAGCTTGACAGTTTTATATTGTTAGTGTCCAAAGAAATTCATTCATATACTGTTACCTCACTGAGAACTGTGCTCTTCTTGCTCTTGGCAGGTGGTTGACATCGCAAAGCTGATGAAAGCTTACATCAGTATGATCGTGAAGAAACGCTACAGCACCTCTCGATCCGTGAGTAGTCATGGAAGTCAGGGCAGCTCCAGGTGAAAACAAAACCAGTTCTACTGCACCCTAAATAGAGTACATCACTCCTTGGCCTCAGAACGACCTGGGGACATCGATCACCTTTGTTGACAAGCTAACCAAGAACCGGAGTTTCAACGGAAAATATCTTCAAACAATGTTTTAGAAAGACCACAGGGGGGCAGGGGAAAATCAGCTAAAATAATCACATACCTAGAACTGCTGGCTCATTCAAAACTTTCCAAAGCATTATTACCTTCAGTTGATATAACAAACGCCTTAAGACTGGATCCACTGCAATGCAAGCAGTAATAAGTGCCTTACAATATTAAGCCTAACTTGTATTGACCTAAAATTGCCGATAAAAGTCAAGAGGATTTCCTTTGTCCTTTCAGAATACTGAAAACAAAGTTATACTCATCCATTCTGCACTAATCTATTGGCCTGTATACAGGTGGGAAGGGGGAGGGAAGAAGAGCAAGGTATATTTTTTTGGAGTGCTGCTGGCAGCTTTCCTGATGGACGCCAACACTTTGTTTCCACTTGCTTCCATGGATGTGCACACCGTGCATGCATATTAGAGCTGTCAGTAAAACTTGACAAATTTTATTCTGTGTTTCACAAGTCTTTTGAAGCAAAGGGAATAAGTATGTGCAATGGTGTAAACAGTCTTTCTGTACATTTTAATAGTTCAGAGTTTAGTTGTTACAATTGTATGGTTACTTTTTAAGCAGTTTTATTAACAAGTAAATTCCAAAATTTTCATACACTGATTTTACTTTTGCAAATATGTATTACCATATAAGTAGCAGAAGTCTGCATTCTGTATCTGCTGTATGATAAAGAGAGATGTAGCTGAGAATATTTATAGAATACCCTAATATGGAAATACAGTTATCAGTTCAGTTCTCCATAATGTCAGCTTAAGTTTTTAATATTAATTTTTTTCTTTGAAAGACGTCATGTTTTATACTTCTGGCTGGACTCCTTAACCCAGACTGACTGCCAAAGGCCAGAGCCCTTCAGAGTTGACTAGAGAAGGCAACGTTATACAATGCAACTGCTTTAATATTTTAATGTTTTACCTGGTTGCCTGATGAAGGTTCTTGACAGTACCCTGTAAATAAATTGGGGAATATCAGCTAATAATAATTTGATTTTGGACCTTTATTTTTGTACAGAAATACTGTAATATAAGGCAAAACTTTGTTCAAAGGTATCTTTTTGTCCACAGATTAAAAAAAAAAAAAAAAAAAAGAAAAAAAAGAGACCTGAAAAACCTTACTGTTGTTAAAAACCTCAGCCTTTAAGGAATCATGCCTACTTACTGGGGAAAAAAAGTCCAGCAATAAAGAAAATATATGTAATGTGCTCTGTTTCTATTTCCTACTGAGTCAGACTTGCAACAAAATTTTATTTTCCTGTCTTCTCAGGAGGCAAGCCTACTGCACAGGCTACATGTGTGCGTGCATGCGTGCTTTTGCTTGGAAAGGTGCACGTGCTGTGTGTTGTTCTGGGGCTGGTGTCCTTGTCCATGCAATGTGTTTTTACATGACACAGAGGGAATGCTGAGCAATTCCATGCCACAGTGAATGTGCAAGTGAATCTTCTGCTGTTTGTGTAGCCATGGTGAAAGATGGTTTGTTTCATTAGCCAGGCACACCATGGCAGGGCAGCACGCACTGCCCTTGTAGCGTACATAGCCTTTGTAGGCTACAGGGCTTGCTCTGAGAAATCCTTCAGCCTCCTCCCACTGCCAAATACTTCTAATCACTTCATCTGTGACACCACCCCTCAATCCCTAATTTCATATCCCCATCCTCCCAGAAAAGGTAAACTTAAAGAATGTAAGAAACTATAACTTCAATATGTATAGTTACACACACACACAGTATCTGAGACTGACTTTGTTTTTAAATTTTTCTCATATGCAAGTTGATTAGAAAGAATTTAGCTGCTCCTAGAAAGACATCCTTGGATTGGCACAATTGATACATTTCAGCCAGCACAGAAAAAAGCTCAATTTTGCCTGTGTGTAAACATTCTCAGAGAAGTTCCTCCACATCTTCATAATCAGTAATTGGTTAACAACCCAGGAGTACACAAGATGACAGTCTTGTACACCACAGTCTTGAGAAGCAGACACCACTACCTGATTCATTTGCCTCCTGACTGACTTCTGGATGCTCTCAACCATTGGGAGGGATGTTTGCTCTTGGTCAGTGCACAGAAGTGCCTGCCACTACATCACTGTAATTAAGAGCTTCTCTTCATTCATGCCAAGCCTATCAACCTGCCAATGCAAATCTAAGTCCAATAACTCTTACTGAGGCAAAGAGAAAAAATCCATAATTGTCGATACTCAACAGAACAAATGCACAGATTACCAAAATAAATACAGCATAATAGACACACCTGAGTTTGGAAGTGGAATGCCTGTCCATGTGCTTGGAACTGACCCCAGTTGTGGAACTGCCTATCATTCCCCCTCTGGAAGATGGTGGTTACCCCAGGTGATTTACCCCAGCTCTGTCAAAAACCCTCTGGGAGCACACATTGGGTTCCCACAGCCTGGTGGAATACAGCCACACCGAGGAGAGCCCAGGAGTCCACCAGCCAGGCACCCTCAAGAGCACAGGCCTGGGCAGAAACCATGCAGACAGGCCTGGGAATAGTGTCAGCTGCAATGGAAATAAAATTTCCATTGCTACATCTTAGTATGCCCTGAAATCATAAAATTGCAGAATGGTTTAGGTTGGAAGGGACCTTAAAGATCAGTTAGTTCCAATCCCCTTGCTGTGGGCAGGGACACCTTCCACTAGAGCAGGTTGCTCAGGGCTCCACCCAGTCTGGCCTTGAACACCTCCAGATATGGGGCCTCCACACCTTCTCTGGGCACCCTGTGCCAGTGCCCCACCACCCTTGCAGTAAAGAATTACTAATATCTAATCTAAACCTGCCCTCTCTCAGTTTGAAGCAATCCCCCCTTGCTCTATCATTACAAGCCCTTATAAAAACTGCTCCAGCTATCCTGTAGTCCCCTTTGGGTACTGGAAGGCTGCTCTAAAGCCTCCCTGGAACCCTTACCAGGTAGAACAACCCCAATTCTCCCAGCCTGTCTTCATAAATTCTCTAATCATCTTTGTGGCTCGCTTGTGGACTTAGCTGGCCATGCTTCAGTTCCTCCTACATCCTCAGGACTCTGTCTAGCACCTTCCCCATGCCTCATAATACAATACAACCATTTGTCAGGGTGTCAGAATTCTTAATAAACTTAATTACAGAAGCTATGCAGTGGAAATTGCTCTACCCCAGAGGAGTTGCATCAGAAAGCCAGGTTTCAAGCCCCACATTTCTGAGGCATTACACGGACTCACAGGTCTGCACCAGCTCAAATGCTCAACACAGGCATGCTGCAGCACTGCCAGTCATGCTGGCCCAAGTCCATTTTGCAGAAACATGGCCAGGACAGCGTCTGCTTTTTCAATGCTGACAGGCTCTTCTCACAGCACAAGCAGTCCACATCAGTGTCAACTCCGTGAAGTAAGTACAAAAGGGTACCAGCCACATATGACAGCACTGTCCTGAATAAAACTAATCCTTTATGGAGCCCAGCCCTATGAAGTCGCTGCATTTCACCCCACAACCTCCCATAAGATCACTACAGACGCAAAGCCTTTGGTGCAATACAAAAACTCCCCGTGCCACAGCAGCCTTGGGAAGCCGGCAGAAGAGGGCAGCAGCGATCCAAGGAAAGGAACTGTACACAGAGTGGTTCCACCCGTAGTATGAATTTACCTGGTCTTTATGAGGAAGCTGGGGTAGGAGAGGGAACAGGGAGGACAATGAGTCTTCCCATTATTCTTGCTCTCCACCTGTCACAAACAACTGTCTCAGGCAGCTCAAAGAATCACCAGCTAAAAGGTACCAGCAAAAGCAGGTGTAATATTAAAGTGAAAGTGTGACAAAATTTGTTTAAAGGTTTGCCCTACTGCTAGCTAGATGGTTAAAGCACACAGAGAAATATTTGCCTAAAATCTAAAATCAATCTAGATCTAAAATCTACTAAAAGTGACTTACATGGAGGCTGGGAATGGAAAAAGGGTAAGAACGGGAAAGGATAAGGATAAAAAGGAATGAAGGAGACCCACCCATTGAGTCACAAGGTTCAGAGTGGACCCCTTTGCCACACTTAGTCCCAGAAGTACCAATGGTTTAGGCCTAAAGATTTAAACTGCACTTAAACTTAACAGCACTTAACTTATAACCTATTTCAAACAATTTAACAAAAGATTCTACAGAATTTACTACAAGCATGACAGTAACTCACAGGCCTAAATTACTTACTAATCTAATATATTTAAGAATCGTAAGAGACCAATATTCATGATAAATTTTCTATGGCGTGTTCAGACTTGCATCCACATAGACCTAAAGGAGTGTGGACCTGTGAAAAATTCCCCTTGAGTTCAGCTCATGTTAGACACCATTGCACCTTTTCAAGGGGCGAAGGGTTGAACCTCAAGCAGTGGGGACATCACCCAAGGTCTGTCAGTGCCCCAAGTTTAGCAAATTTGAGAGCTCACTGGCCCTGAGAGCCCCAATCAGAAGGAGGATGCAGATTGCAGCCTGCTGTGGACCTGGAGACAGAGTCAGGACTGAGGTTTATAGGGTTGCAAGAGAGCCTGCTTAAGTCATAGTAATTTTCCATCCTGGAAGGAATTCAGGTCAGTCATTTCTTTGAAAATTTGATAACAAAATCACTGTTACACTTGGGTTGTTATTCAGGCAAGAAAAATAATTTTCTAAGGGTGTTTGTTAAAAACAGGAGCTCATCAGACAGCCCAAGTTCCTGGGAACAGTTTCTGATGAGCTCAAGAGGAGTTTTGTAGATGCTATGGAACAGAGAAAGAGAAACAGCAAGCGCTTCTCACAGCAACTTGTCAGAAATTTTAAAGAGTTAGAAAAATGTGATACCTTGTTAAGTATAAGCAATTTGCAGGTAGTGTTTTTCTACTTTTTCACACTGTCTTTGAGAAGAACAGGAAGACAAAGATGTTTTTGTTAGTTAACCAATCAAATAAAAACTATCGTATCACTCTATAAAAACCGCACAATTCCTTTGAATAAAACCTTCTTTGTCTTTTCTATGATCCTGCTTCTTGCCTGTTCCTGTGTCAATCTCAACACAGAAGTAACAGAGTTTATCTCAAGTGTTATTTCCTTTTTCTTGCATAAAAATTCATTTTTCCTTTGGTCCCTGACACCCACACATATCTCCTTGGGCAGACAGGAATCTGATATTTACCAGCTGACCAACAATAAGGGGGACAGGAACAGGGACAGGCCCAGACTTGCCAGAGGTTTACGAAAAGGGGAGAACTATAGTAACCAATCTAGTTAGCAAAAGGAGGCTGAAGAGGGGATACTTCAACTAAGCACAAGCAGACAAAAGGACAACCACTAGACAGGACTATGGGGTATCCCGAGGGATAATTAGTATCTCTTGCTGGGATATTAAATACCTCTGTTAAATGCCTGTACCCCAACACGCAGCAGAGGAAACAAGCAGGAGGAGCAAGAGCTCTGTGTGCAGTCACAAGGCTTTGACCTCACTGCAGTCCCAGAGATGCCATGGGATGGCTCCCAAGTGGAATGTTGACACAAAGGGCTACACACTGTTTGGGAGAGACAGAGCAGGAAGGCACAGTGCTGGAGGTGCCCTCTCAGTGAGGCAGCACTTGAAATGTGTTGAGCTCTGTCTCAGGGTGGATGATGAGCCAGTCAGCAGCTTATGGGTCAGGACAAAAGGGCAGATGAGTAAGGCTGACACTCTGGGTGTTTGCTCCAGGCTGCCTGACCGGGAGGACAAAGTGGGTTAGCCCTTCTAAAGGCAATTGCAGCAGCCTCAAAGTCACAGGCCATTGTTCACGTGGGGGACTTCAACCACCCTGACATCTGCTGGAAAGCTACACAGCAAAGCACAAACAGGCCAGGGAGGTCCTGGAAAGCACTGGTGACAACTTCCTGCCACAGGTAGTGGAAGATCCCACAAGGAACAGTGTGCTGCTCAATTCATAAACAAACAGGGAAAGCCTTGCTGGAGATGTGAAGGTGGGTGCAGCCTTGGCTGTAGTGGCCATGAGATTGTGGGGTTCAGTAACAGGTGAGGAGGAAGCAGGGCAACAAGTAAAATTACAACCATGGACTACAGAAGGGCTAACTTTAGCCTCTTCAGGGACCTTCTTGGAAGAATCCCATAGGAACAGGCCTTGGAGGGAAGAGATGTCTAAGAGAGTTGGTCAATATTCAAGGATCACTGCCTCTAGGCTCAAGAGCAATGCATCCTGATAAGCAAGAAATCAGGCAAAGGGAGCAACACACCCGTTGGATGAAAAAAGAACTGCAGTCATTACTTATGCATACATGGGAGCTATACACGAGATGGAAGCAAGGTCAGGCCACTTTGAATACAGAGAGGATGTCAGAGTAAACAGAAAAGAGGCAAGTAAAGTCAATGCCCATCTGGAATGAATTCTGGCCAAGGACGTCAAGGAAAAGAAGGGCTTTTTCAAATACATCAATAACAAAAGGAAACCAAAGGTTGATGTGGGACTGTTACTAAATGAAGGGGGGTCCTTTGCTGAATACCTTCTTTGCATCAATCTTCACTGACAAGATCAGCCCTCAGGGACTTCTGACCCTGGAGGCAAGGGCAAATGAACATCAGGAGGAAGACCTTCCCTTAGTCAGGAAGGACTTGGTCAGAGAATACCTGGGCAAACTTGACATCCACAAGTCCATAGGCCTTGATGAGATGCATCCATGCATCCTGAGAGAGCAGGCAGACATCACAGCAAGGCTGCTAACAGTCACCTTTGAAAGGTCACAGAGATCAGGAGAGGTGCCTGAGGGCTGAAAGAAAGCAAATGTCACCCCAGTCTTAAAAAAGGGTGAGAAGGAGGACTCAGGGAACGACCAGCCAGTCAGCCTCACTTCAATCCATGGAAAAGTGATGGCACACCTAATTCTGAAGCGACAAAACAAAGCTGGGAAAGTGAACAATACCTCAGAACACTTTCAGAAGGACCTTGACAGGCTACAGAGATGGACAAAGAAATGCCTTAAATTCAGTGAGGGCAAGTGCAGTGTTGTCACCTTATTACATGGGTTCCGTACTTCTATCTCCTATCACAAAAGTTTCATACCTTCTTGGTGGTTCTCATGGACAGCTCCTCAGAGCACTGACCCCATCTCCTTCACAAAGTAGCCAACCCCAGTTCCCCTTTTAACCACCCACCCCACTCTTTTATAGCACTTTTCTTCTCATTGGTTGCAGCTGGGGCCTGTTAAAGTCAGGCCTGTTCCTAACCTTTGATAATTGGCCCAGCTGAAACTCCTTAGGGGTAAGATTACTTTCTACACTATCTTTACTTTCTTATATTCTATTCCCCTAAAATGCAGCATCCTGCCTCTGGAGAAGAATAACCTTATGCACCAGGACAAGTTGGAGCCCCACTGCAGGAAAACAGCTCTGTGGAGAAGGACCTGAGAGTCCTCATGGATAAGAAACTGTCCGTGGGGTGCATTAAAAATAGCACTGCAAGCAGATTGAGGGAGGTGATCCTGCCCCTCTGCTCAGCCCTGGTGAGCCCACATCTGGAGTGCTGTGTCCAGTTCTGGGCTCCTCAGTACAAGAAAGACATGGAGCTCCTGGAGCAGGTCCAGCAGAGGGTGAAAAAGATGATTACAGGACTGGAATATCTCTGTTATGAGGAAAGGCTGAGGCAACTGGGCCTGATCAGCCTTGGGAATAGAACTGAGGTAGAGTCTTATCAATGTTGATAAGCATCTCAAGGGAGAGTGTTAAGAGGATGTAGTCAGGCTCTTGCAAGTGCCAAGTAGGACAAGAGGCAGAAACTGATGCACAGGAAGTTCCACCTGAACATGAGGAAGGACTTCTTTATGGTGCCTGAGAATTGGGGCAGATTGCCCACAGAGGTTTTGGAGTCTCTCTTACTGGAGTTATCCAAGAATTGTCTGGACACAATCCTGTCCCACATGCTCTAGGGGAGAGGGATGACCCTGTTTGAGCAGGGAGGTTGGACGAGATGACCCACTGTGGTCCCTTCCAACCTGATCCATCCTGTCACTCTGTGAAACATCCTCTCATTCAAATGCGTTAGAATTAAAAAACAGTAGGTTCTGATGAAATTCCATCTTCAAGCCCTGCTTTCTCAATCATAACGAAGGCTCTTGCATGCACTCTGCACAATTCCATGTAAAGGAGACTATCCTGCATTCTGAAAAACATTTCCCTTTTTCTTACACCTTGCCTTCTGAGAGAGTATTTCCCCATCCATCCTGCCACAACTCTGTCTAGGTACAGTACCAGTACCTAGACAGTTTTCCCTACCAGGCATTTCTCTATTTAGGCATTTCTCTCACTAGGAACTTCTCAGTTGACTAAACCTAATATTGCACCTCATGTTTTTACTTAATGTTTTACTCTTTCTACAAATAAAGCCAAAATGTCCAAACTTGCTGATTCACAGTAATTTTGATTCTTCCTCGACAATGACAACTCCAGTATGAGCTTGCCTGTTCCATAAACTCTAAACAAATGCTAGATTCAGAGATTGCTGGCCTGCTTGGCCTGCTCTCACACGAAGTTGACTGAAGAGTGGAGCTAAACCTATAAAGTCATTATCGACTCTCCACCGTGCATCATCAAACAGGTAATGCCATCTAAGAGATTACAGTAATTAGTTCCAAAATTAGATCCATGAAAATCAATTATTCTTACTGATCTTCTACATGGCATGATTACACAGGCAGGAATATCAGCAGAGTTTGGTGTTAAACACCTATAAATTGTTGCATAAATATTTTATGGGATTGCTGTACAGTACTATGTCTGGGGTAAAAATACTTGTTTGAAGTGGCTTAACTGGCTTTGACCATAGATGTTGAGCCATACATTTTCTCCTGTAAACTCTCTTGTCCCATGTCCTAAACAGTTACATCAGAAATATTAATCTTTCTAATAACTCAAGACATATAAATATTTATAATGGTTAAAATAAGTGTATATAATTGCTACATTAGCTCAATTCTATAAAACCTGGATTCAGAAAAGAACAACACTGCATTTGAGCATGCAATATTTACTACTGTCCTCACACACTTTTACTGATCAAAAAGGAATATCTGATGTGGGAGATATTAGGGCTTCCTGATCATGATCTCTATTACAGAATATATAAAATTGAAGTATTATTCTTCCATATATTAATTGATTGTTGAGTTCTACTCTTAAAGCTTTGAGTTCATAGGCATTAAGAAGCATAACTTCTAGAAGTGAGGGAAAAAGTCCCAAACACTAGCATTTTTGAATAAGAAGCAGCACCAACACTCATATATTTTTGTCAGTTGTATTAAATTTTTCATCTTATACCACCTGGTATTATGCACCTCGTATTGGGTTTGCATGGCAAGGTTCTGGTAGTGGCAAGGGGAGGAAGGAGGGGAACTACAGGGGTGAAGAGCTGCCAGAAGCTTTTCCTGTGTCTGCAGAGCCAATGCCTGCCAGCTCCAACGCAGACCTGCTGCTGGCCAAGGTCAAGCACATGAGAGATGGTGATAGTCCCTCGGGGATAACATATGTGAGAAGGAGAAAAACACTGCTGTGCAACAACAGGTGGGAGACAGGAATGACAACACGTGGGAGAAACAACACTGCTGACACCAAGGTCAGAGAAGAAGGAGGGGAGGAGGTGCTCCAGTCACTGGAGCAGAGATTCCCCTGCAGCCCATGGTGCAGCCTGGGGTGGGGTAGCTGTCCCTCTGCAGCCCATGAAGGTCCATGGTGGAGCCGAGATCCATCTGCAGCCAACTGAGGACTCTTTCGGGGACCATCACATTTGGGTAGGTGGATGCCCAAATGAGGCTGCGACCTTGTGGGAAACCCATACTGGACCAGCTTTAGTGGCAGGACTTGTGACCCCACAAGGGGCCCTCTCTGGAGCAGCCTGACCCTGAAGGACTGCACCTCATGGAAGGGACCCTACACTGGAGCAGAGGAAGAATGTGAGGATTCCTCCCCCTGAGGAGGAAGGAACAGCAAAGACAACGTGATGAACTCACTACAGCCCCAAGCCCTGTTCCCCTGCACCACTGTGGGGAGGAGGAGGAGGATGAGAAATCAGGAGTAAAGTTAAGCCTGCGAAGAAGGGAGGCATGTGGGGAATGTGTTTGGAAGGTAGTTTTAAGATCTGGTTTTATTTCTTATTATTTTATTGGTAAATAAACTGATTTCCCAGTACTGAGTCTGTTTTGCCTATTACAGTAACTGCTGAGTGATCTCTCCCTGTCCTTATCTTGACTGCTGAGCCTTTCATTGTATTTTTTCTCCCTGCCCAGTTGAGTAGGGGAGTCATGGAGTAGCTGTGTGGGCATCTGGCACAAAGCCACAGTCTGGCTACCACATAGCTTTAGTTTACAAGGTCAGTCAGGTCCCATGTATCCCAACTGCCCAACAGACAAATATTTCAGTGAACACAAGAGTATTTTGAAATGCACAGACTTGTACATAAAATACTTTAAAGACATGTCACAGTCCTAATTGCATTTTGTATATCACAGGACAACACTTAATGCACTCCTGTTCCATAGTTAAATATTATATTACAGTTAAATAAAAGAACAAACAGCTTGGGATGTGATTTCAAACATATTCCTCAATGGAGACCTTAGGGATGCTGCAAAGGCCAAGAGGGTGTGCATCAAAGGAGAAAATTGTTTGCCAATTATTAATTGGAAAGTTATTCTACACTTAAATGGTAACTAGGAAAGATATCAGAGCTTAGTGAAAAGATGCAGGAGAAATTCCACAAAAGCATGCATGAAGCTTCATGATGAAATAGGATTAACTAAAAGTGCATGGTAAGTATGTCACCTATGACACCAGTCTTTAAAGAGTTTTGAGGTATCTAGGCAACTAAAGACTTCTAATGTTAACTACTCAATATTATACTAAAGGATAGAATGAGTGGACACCTGAAGAAATGTGATCTATTGAGAAGAGACAGCATAGGTTCTGATTAATAAAGCTCTGCTCTAGAAGTCTGCTGAAGTCCTCTGACAGATCTCTGAATGAGAGCAGTCTGGTTTACCTGGATTTCAAAACCAGTTTTGGCAAAATTCATCACCTAAGGCTTAAAGGGAGCTATGTATACATAGAAGAAGTCCTGATGTGGGTAAATAATTGGCTTGAAGATAGGGAACAGACAGTAAGAGGAAACAATCCATTCCAAACAAAGGAAGAAGATCATTCCTGAGGTTCAGGAGAAGCTCTAAGACCTTCAACCTATTGAACAGTGAACTGGAAAATGATGAAGAGCAAGCTTAGAGTTTAGTGATGACATCAAGTTATTTAGGAAAGCCAGGATAAGGGCAGACTGAAAAAACCTGCATGACTTTACAAAACTGAATAGTTGTTCAATGAAATGGCAAATAAATTCCAAGTAGATAAAGTGAGGTGGTGAGTTGATGGGGAAGCCCAATACCAGAATGAGCTGTACAGCAGGTTCTGAAGTGAGCGTTAGCACTTAGGGACAAAATGGTGACATTTCATTAGTTACAGAAAAAATAAAAAGGAAGAAAAAAGAGAAAGTATTCCTTAGAAATTATTACAAAAGCAAACCACGGCACACTGTCATGAAACTATTAAAATCTTTGATCTGTTCCTACTTCTAACAAATGCAGAGATGATGTGACTAGAACCACACAAGAAAGTTATTTCTTGTTGAGAAATCTTATTTCAGTTATAGAACTGAAAAAATTCAGGAAAACGGAAGATGGATTTTCAAAGTCATACCTTATTAAGAGTGACTAAGACACAAGAGAACTGCAATAGTAAGAGTGGCTAAGACACAATTCCTCAGCCTCAAAGTAGAGACAAGTAAGAAAGTGCCATGGGTATGACTGAGCAAAGAGTCAATAATCCTGCACTAATTACAGGTCACTAGTAGGACAAGGGAAGCAATTCTTCCCCTCCTTCTATCATTTGTGAGACCACATATGGAATATTTTGTCCAGTTTGGGCCAACCCAAGACAAGACAGACGCTGACATACTGGAAGAATTCTGGAGGGCCCCTGGAATGTCAGTGGCACACAGCTGATGGCATAGAAGGAAAGGCTGGGAGAGCTGGGTTCACTCACTCTGGAGGACAGGGGTTAACAGGGATCTACTTACAGAGTACCTGATGTGTGGTTATAGAATGGACAGGGACAGCCCTTCTCCGCAAGGTGCAGAATCACATTAGAGGAAACGGGTGAAATAAGAAATTTTGAATGGATAATAAGAAAATGTTCTTCTCAATGAATGTGGCCAAATGTTCAAACAGGTTGTCCAGAGTGCATTGCAGAATCTCTAGCCCTCAGAGATGATCAGAGCTAATCTGGGCATGACACCGAGCAACATGTCACAGCCAAGGAACAGGGGTGCTGAGTGTGTATGTGGGGAGAAAGGTCAGAACAAATGTCTTACAGGTGCTCCTTCCAAACTAACCTAGTCTGTGATCCTGTCAGGAAATGAAGCTAATGGAAAACAAGCTTAAACAAAAAAGAAAAAGGAGGGAAATTCATTCCATTTTGAGTTGGAATCCTCAACTGAATTCAATACTTACTTTAGGATGACATCAGAGTTTTCAAACATATTTCAGAAGCATTAGAATGCTTTTAGATTTGTAAACTCCTTTGAAACAACCGCTTGCAAAGCTTCCTCCTTGGTTTCCATCCATTGTTTACACTGTAGTCCCTAGCACCAGACACACAGTCCCTAACCTAATTCTGTGCATTACAGCTCACCCATGCAATTGCTCATTGGTTGCTAGTCCTAGTTTTTCCCATCCCAAACTCAAACTGCACACAAACCTTTTAAACCCTGGCAGGCAAAACATCAAAGTACAGGAAGATCAAAGACAGACAACCTATTAACTATTATTTCTTTTCTGAAAAAGACATCTAAACTTTCAATGGCTGGGAATGAAGCCTCCATTTCTTCTCTCCCACTAATGTTTATACCAGAGTGCTTTCAGTAAAATCATTCATATAAACCAAGCCTAAGAAAAATCAACAGTGAAAAAAGGAGAACTGGCATCCATCAAGAATTCTTTTTTCCCATTGGCTAAATTACAAAACCCATTCCGGAAGAGCTTTTCACTAATTTCTGTTCATATCCTTCATGGTATATGTCAGGAAAGCAGAGGCCACTAATCTAGAATGGATGCAACCTTAATCAAAATCCAAAAGAGTTCCCTTATTTGTAGCCTACCCTTTCCACCTCACCTCATCCTCACCCACACAGATTCCATCCTCCCTTTTCTGAGGAGAAGGGGGAATTTTTGAACACCAGTGACTGAAGGGAGTGTCACAGAGAGTTAAAATTTGGGGCAGAGGGAACATACAATCATTCTCAAATGTTTAAAAAGTAAGTGGAATATTGGTAAGGGAGGGTTGCCTCAAACCTGCCATGGTTATAATCCTTAGGGCAGTGGGATTACATTGCCATTATCCTACAGTTGGTTAAACCCAAATTTTAACATTTTAACCCCAGTGTGTTTTCTGAGTCTAATTATCCCATGGTCACTTTAAAAGTGCATGAGGAACATCTGACTCCTTCCCAGGCTTACCTATTAACTGTTTGGAGTTAGCTAGATTTGGGTGCTGGATAGAACCGCCCACATTACTGAAATAACTGAATGCTAGCAAGGGAAAGCAAATTGCCCCTGGCTAAGCTGGGGATGGTTTTTGCAAGTTATGGGCAGTGTTCACTACAGCAACAGCTTGGCATCCTGCAGTGACCTGAAAAAAGGGTGAGTACAGGAGAAACTCTCTAACTCTCTCATTTGTGCCCATCTCTCTACCTTCTTTTCCTTCCAAAAAGGCTGGCTTTTCTCCTGTGAACTGTTAAGATTTCCTGTTAGGATTCCCTCTGCTCCCTCTCTCAAAACCAGGGAAGCAAACAACCACTGCTCAGCCTAGGAAAGCATGAGATGCCCAAGTGGCAGCGGGAGGAGTGCTCAGTAGCTGTGAGCAGCTGCTTACACTCACAGGAGGCAGTCGCCTGCTGTCCAGCACACAGAGCACACCCTGTTTTGACCAAGACTTTTTAGGACAAATTTTTATTCATCAGCACAAAACTCAAGGAAGAGAATGAAGTATTTCTCCAGCCTCACTGCAATTACTTCCCTTTCCTTTTCATGTGTTTCAGGTTACTAGAGGAGCCTGTCTCTCCTTTTGCTCTCTCAGACTTTCAGAGACAACATTTCATCACATTTTAGCTGGGCTTATTATTCAGGTAGGTCTGCCTCGCTCTGGGTTTTTAGACATAAGAGCATAGAAGTGTAACGAATTAGCATAAAACTAAAATGTCCTTTAGAAAAATGTTTATTGCCTTTTAGAACAACATTCTGTATGTTTCCTCTTATGTGCTAGAGAGAGCATGTGGAATAAGAAAAATAAAGTAACTCCTTTCAAGGGTACTTGGTGAAAACATACAGTAGACTTGCAATCCACAGCCAATGTTACAACTTAATGCTGTAATTTTATTTCATCTTTTTTACCTCAGAGAAAAAAAAATGGTATATTGACCTTCAAGTGAGTGTGACTCCTTTTCCCATTAAAAAACCATTCTAATTGGGGTAGCTCAAGCTTGAAACAGATGTTGATCCCCAGTCCAAAATTATCATACTTGCTCTTGCAGTAAAAATTATTTTATTTTACACACTTTATCCTGTGAAACACCTTCAATGATTCCAATCTTTGGCTCTTATTCAGCAACAGATGTTCAAGTGACAATTCTCACCAGGCACGCTCGCCAGGATTCAGATTCCCAACAGTCACATCAGCTATTACACACATCACCAGCCCGAACACAGTGCCACGCTTCCATCTGGAGCCTGGGGCTGGCCAGATAGGTAGCAGTGCAGATGACAGGACAGCATGGTATAGATTTTAAGTATTTTTCTTGGATGTAAGCCATCAAACTCCCATAGGCTCCTCTGTAGTCTTAGAAGCTTCCAGTATTATGATAATAGCAATTTACTTCCATTTGGTTTTTCTTAGGATTTTGGGATGTTATCTTAGAATCATGGAATCACAGAATGTCAAGGAATTAGAATAGATCTAGTCTCACCTCCCCTGCCATGGGCAGGGATACCTCCCACTAAACCAAGCTGCTCCATGCTTTATCCAGCCTGGCTTCGAATGCTGCCAGATATAGGGCATCCACAACACCCCGGGACACACCTTCCAGTATCTAACCAACCTCACAGTAAAGAATTTCTTCGTAATGTCTAACCTAAATTTCTCCTCTTTCAATTTGAACCCATTACCCCTTGTCCTATCACTGCAGTCCCTGACAAAGATTCCCTCTCCAGCTTCCCTGCAAGCTCCCTTCAGACACAGTAAGGTTTCTATAAGGTCTGCACACAATCTTCTGCTATCCAAGCTGAACAGCCCCGATTTCCTCAGCCTGTCTTCATAGGGAAGATGCTCCAGTGCTCTTATCAACTTGGTGGCAAGTTGATAAGCACTCCTCTGGACGTGCTCCATCCGTGCTTGCCTGTGGCACACACACGCGAGGAGCAGATGAAGGACAAATCTCACTGGCAACACCTTCCAGCAGGCTTCACCTTCCCAAATCTAGAAAGCAACTGGGCAGCCCAGCTTTCCCCCAGCATGGAACCGGTCTCTCCCGGAGCCCGGGGACACTCCCACCAGGGGCGGCAGCCTCGGGCCCTCCCGCCCGTTCCCGGCGCCTGCCCCGTCCCGCCGGCCGGGCCCGCCCCGCGGCACCTGCGCGGAGGCGGTGCGGGCAACGCGGGGGCAGCGCCGCGCCCCGCCCCGGGCCCGCCCCCGCCGCCCCGGCCCGGCCCGGCCCCAGCCCCGGCTCCGCCCGGCCCAGCCGCAGCCCGGCGGCCGCACCGAGCCATGGCGAGCGCGGCGCTCCCCGCGCAGCCCCAGGAAGCGGAGGCCCCGCAGGAGCGAGGCGCGGCGGCGCCCGCGGAGCCGGAGCCGGCGGAGGTGTCAGGCGGGGCCGGGGCGGCGGCGGCGGTGCTGGGAGAGACCGGGCTGGCCGTGGGCTGCTGCATCGCGGCGGCGCTCAGCTGGGAGCGGCCCCTCCGCAGCCTGGGCGGCTTCGTCTGCGCCAACCTGCTCTTCTGGTGAGCCCGCCGGGCCGGGGTGGGCGCCGGGGCCGGGGTCGGGACCGCCCCCCGGGATGGGAAAGCCCCCGCCCGGCCCGCCCCGCCCGCAGCGGGCGCCTCCTCCCCCCGCCCCGCATTTCCCCCGGCCCCGGGAGGAGCGTCTGCCCCCTGCCCTCCCCTGACCGCCCCAGCGGGAGCTGACCCGCGCCCCAGCGAAGGAAGGTGCTGCTCTTCACTCCACCTGCCCCTCAGCGTTCCCTGCCCCCAGCCGCCGCTCCCGGTCTGGCACGGCCCTCACGCTGAGTGCATCAGCCTGGCGGGGTTCTTTCACCCTCGGTTTCTGCCCCAGCCTCGCCCACACACACGTTCTGCCCCCATATCCCATAGCATGATGCGTGATGATGATGATGATGATGAGGAGGAGTCTTAGGTGGAAGCTGGGCAGGGCGGCTGCAGGACACCCCGCCGGGAACTCGCATTTGGCACAGCCGAGAGGAGCCGCGGGCCCGCATTTCTGTGCAGAGTTTAGAAACCTGCTGAAATGAGGTCCCGAGCCCATCGGTTGTGCTGTGCTGATGCCCTGGTCCAGTACTTTAAAGTTCACTTTGGGTATATGTGCTTTTCCAAACTGGTGGCCTACTTAGTGGAGTCTTTGTGAAGTGGGCAAAGCCGGAATGTTACTGCAGTGCACCAGCTCTCTTTTTGGACTAAGCTTTTTGTAGTCGGAGGCAGTTTAGCTGAATAAGCCCCAGAGATTAACATAGGGATGTGTTCATTGTTGTGTTTGTCATGTCTCTTTTGTTAATTTCTGTAGGAAAAAAAGTTGTCTATGTGAAACTTCTTCAGGGCTTTCCCGTGATCTTAGGTTTTGTCAATGCCTATGTTTTTTTTGCTTTCTGATCTAAAATGTTATTGTATTCCTGCTTGATCATGTAGAGCAATTTATAAATTAGTGCACTGTCTAATAATACTGCAGAGGCTCTTATGACTGAATAGTGTTTCTTTTCCTGTGGCTAGAACTGCCTCCTTCCCTCTTAAGTGAATAAGAGGTAAACAAGCAGTGCAGTGGATTAATAGCAAACTCCTCTTGATTCTCTACAGCCCTAACAGTGTGATGTTTTAACATGAGATCCAAGCCATAGAAAGACTTTCTGGAGCGTTGTGCTGCATAAGAAAATCTTAGCAAATATTTTCAAAATAATTTTATCCTCTTCGATTCCAGAAGCAGAGTGTGCATCTAATTTAGGTTGACTTTTATTATCCATCTTTCTCTTAGGTATCCATGGTAAATCCTTTCATTGAGTAAGTTACATGGTTTTGCTCTCATTTTCTGCATACTTCAGAGGTCACCTGTTCTTTCAGTCATTTGGAAGAATCATAATGCTTTATATTTCTTTTCACTGTGGCTGTGATAAAATTTTCAGGGACAACATCTAGCAGAATACATTTCCATGTCTCAAGGAATAGTAGCTGCTGGGCAACCCATTGGCTATTTTTTTTCCAGATTTGACCCAAGCGAGGGATAAAATGCCTGCACTATTCAACGCCTGTAAGAAGTCTCCTTTGGGAGACCAAAAGTCTTACTGGCAACTTGTTATGGTGACCAGTATTTGAAGTTATTTTCTCAAAATTCATAGCTCACTCTACTTTGTTCCTTTCAGGATGAGTTGGCACAGCAAAAGTCAGGGCACGGATTGCTCATTTTAATGTGGTGGCATTGTACCTCAGAAGGAAGCTCGCTATCCTAGCGCCAGGGAGTTTTGAGAGGTAGACAAACAAGGAAATGTGTATAAGCAGGAATGATGACCAGTAAACTTCTGTGGTTTGAGAACATAAGGAAAGATCTCGGTAGCAAACGTATGAAATCTGACACGTTGAAAATTAAACAGTCATTTAAATCTGAGGTCACGTTTCCCTGCTTTGGTATTGGGATGATCAGTGCTTGCAGCACAGTGTGTTTGCTGCTTCTCCTTTTCCTGTTTGAGATCCAGCTGGTCAGTCTGGTTTGTGATGACTCACACAGTCACAAACTGCTGCAGGACTGGGAACAAGTGTCCACCCCTGCTGCCTGTGAAGTCTCTCCCAAGCTTTGTGCTGGCTGGAGCCTGTAGGTAGAAGGAACATTTCCTAACATTTCCATTGCTGGTTCTTGTGCCTTTCCTTTCCGTGTGCCTACAAGTATCTGTGCCCCATAGGGGACCCCCAGTTCATGCAGCCTCTAATCAGGATATCTCCGAGTTCAGAAGTCTGTATTGCTGGATGGGAGACTTCTCCCACTAGAGCAGCAACAGCATTGGTGGAAGAAGGAGAAAGGAGAGGTGAGGTTTAATTTTACAGTTTTCTGAATTTTGGAAAAGTAACACCAGGTCCTTCCATCCATTTAATTTTGTTGGGACTGTTTTCCTCATGGTTAGCTGAGTTCTTGTATGTTTACCCATCAAAATATTTCATGTGTAAACTGTTGCAGTAGGAGCTGCTGAGAGTGAACTGTTTCTCTGGTGTCACAGGATTTTCATTTTTTTAAAAAAAATATATTCCATTGTAGCCTCCTTTGTGTTAAAAAACCTCTTATCCATTGTACTGTATATAAATGCATTTTTGATGGTTTCTACTAAAATATCGTTCTTGTAAGAACAAGAAATTTACCAATTTAATTTGATTCTGATTTCCTTGATTTTCCTGACAAATTATTGTGGATTCTTTACCAAGAGAATAGTGAAAGTAGACACAAATCTGGCTACTGGAAAAGCATTTTTCAGTTACCAACTCTATTATCTTTTCACCGTGAACAGCTTTAAGCCTCTTGCCCCAAATGAACCTGACCAAAAATCTTTAAAATGGACAGGGGTTAAATATATATATTATTTTGCACCTAACCATCTGAAATATGAATTAGATTCTTGTGCTGTTTATAGTTTGCAGACTGAAGTCAAAATAACACAGGAAAACAAGGCTGGTTTTTTTCCCGTTTACACCTGCTGTACTGAAAAAGTGAGTGATTGGGCCAAGAACAGAGAAATTCTGTGCTGGTTCCAGAAGTTCACTCCAGGTGTTCTGAGTGTTAGGCTGTTGACTGATAACTTTCAGTCTTGGGTTTAATCTTATCCAAATATTAACATTCAGTCCTAGATTTTTAAGCTAGAATTCTATCCTAATTATTATTCTCTCTGTGTATAGAATGGAGTGGATAGTGGCAGCTTTTTGTTCTCCCAATCTGTAATTTTAAATTTCTACAAGGTCAGAGGGACAGGTTTATTTTCAGTAATTCTGTACTGTTTCATGTGTTTTGTAGTTTGCAGATATCTATTTCCAATACATGTTTTCTATCTGCAGATAAATGTTTCAAACTAAAGTACATTCATGTCTGCAAGGTCATCCCTATATACACCACTTGCATCTGTTCACCAATTGCCCAATTTCCTGATTTCCCTTGGATTTTGTGTAAAGGGAGGCAGCAGAAAAACTAGGATGTAATAGATCTTTTCTCTTTTCCTGTCTTGTGGAACAAATTTATTGTGTTACCCCACCCTATTTGCAATTTTCTTTGCCAGCCCAAATCCACTTTTTGCTTTGAGGATTTTAATATACCTTCTGACCTCAGAAGGTATATTTGCATGGTACTGCAGGTCTGTTTTTAACAATGTTACATGATGTTATTTTACTGACTCAACAAAGTAACTGACCAACTATGTAAAATACAAGTATCAGTCCTTGATTAAGACAGGTGTGCATGCCTAATTTTCCATTAAAAATAATATTTTGTTACCATCCATACCCATACTTTTTGTTTGTTTGTTTGGTCTCAGATCTAGTGAATATTTCTATTGTCTGAGAGAAACAATTAAGAGAGAAAACAGTATTGCTTATATTTGAATTGCCTGTGTACATTGCATCAGGTAAAGATTGTGAATTTCCAGACAGAAAATCTAATTGCTCTTTAAATGTTAGTAACAAGACACACATTCAGAGTTTGGCTGCTTGGTGTGTTTTGTTTTTAAGTATCCAATTTGTTTTAGGAGATGTTATTGAAGTGTTTGCTTTGTTTTAAAGTATCCAGTTCACTTTAAGATTTGTTCTTAAATTGTTTCTTACTTGAAATCTCTGCTTGCCAATGATAAAGTATGCCATGAAGGGATCTCAAAGTACTTTTCATTCATTAATTCTTTCAATGTAAGAAAGCAGTACTAAGCTAAGCATTTCTTTCATGTATTTGCACACAACTTGTAAATGCTACCACTACTATACCTCACTTCTCTATAAATCAAGATTTCTGCCCATTTAGAGAGCAGTGTGCATGCACAATGTATGCTTACATTTTTATTCTTTATTACAAGAAGAAGGACAAGCAGCAGCCCTGTTTTATGTGTTTGTGGACTTAGGATTTTGTTCACTGTTGGCACTGACTGGCTATCAGTGGAAATGTAGTCTAGGGAACCTACTCAGACATTCTTGGTGACAAAATGTCAAATTAAGTGACAATTGGAATAAAAGAAATCTTTGAAATCAAAACATAATGGAAATACATGAAAATTAACTGAGTTGGAGTAAGGCAGGATATTGATATTCTTAGGCCAGTTTGTATTATGCTGGTCTTTAGATCACTTAATTAAATTTGTAATATCTTCCAAGTCAGGAGAATATATATGGATTTTTCCTTATAGCACCCAGATGCTAAATATGGTTTTGAATGTGGAGAATTTTGGTCTTTGGCTGTCTTTGTTGCAGGAAATCTTAGAGCTACATTCATAGTTGTATTTGGATTACTTTTCCAAAATCCAAAGTATCAGAATAGCACGCAAGTGAATACTCCTGCCTTAAATTCTAATAAGAGTTTGTCTCTGATGACTCAAGTAGGAATAGTAGAGTAGGTTATTTTGTAATGATAATACCTTCATTGTCAGAAAATAGAAAAAAAAATCTGGTGTAGACAGTTTTGAAATTCACTGTGCACTCATGTGAATGAGTTTCTTATATGGTTGCTAGTTTGTTTCTTCTAGTCTGGTAGTCCTTAACATATTTAATTTGCTGCTTTTTGCTAAGTCTTTGTAACTTATTGGTATTGGAATTTATTTCATTCCACCTAGCTGTAGTACAGCAAATTGCTGATATTTCTTTAAGCATAAACAAATGTTTGTGGTTTGTTGCTTTTTGCTTCCTAGAAGGTGGTATTCCAAAATACTTTTCCTCAAGTAAAGCTAAAATTCCAACTTCAGCACAAGTTGTGATATAATTTTAGAGTCTACTTGTTTTTACCCAGTTTTAAGCTTATATTCACTTTTCCGATACAAATTGTGAAAACTTTTGAAGGCTTTGGAGGTAGAAAAGTGGAACAGAAAGTTAAATTCATTTGATTTAGTTAACAAAAATGATTAAAAGCCATTAACAGCTTTTTAGTGACAGTTTTCATACTTTTGGCTGAGGGATTAGTTTACAGGAATGAAAATTGACATTGTTTAAGAGCCAGACGGTGTTACATAAAAACCTGGACAGTTGACAGCATTTTTCAACCAATAAGATGAAATCAGGATCAGTCAGAAAAGAAATCAAGTGGGTTAATTGAGGAAAAGCAAGCATTACTGAAAAATTTAGAATTAAATCTCGGATGAGAACATGATGGAAGATGGAAATCCAAAACAAAGGAGAACAGAAATGAATTGCAGCACGGCTTGTGTTTATTCTGTCTTGCTGAAATGTAAATATGCACTGTCTAAAGCAGCTGTTTCAAGAGAGAAATTATAATTTCTTCATGTATTGCTTCAAAATAATGAGGCCTTTCAAATAGTAAGTAGAATTTTGAGAACAATGGACGTTTCAGGGGGATCTGCTCTGCTCCATGGTAGATGTTACAGGACTAATGAGAGCATTAAAGAAAAGGAGATTTAGGGCAGCACGGTAGAGGTGCTACTGCTCAAACTGCTGCTACTGTATGAGAAAATGGGATTAAGATTTCTTCTGTACTTTGCCAGAGCACAGGTTAATTAAGGTCAGCTGGGCATTTGTCTGAAAAAATAAAGGCAGCAAGGTTATTTGATGTTATGTGTTTAAATCAAAATAATTTTAACTTCCATGGAAATATCACCCCCTCTTTTCACTGATGTAACAGTAGAATTTGATGTTATTGTAGACTCAGAAGGTATGTAGTTCAGGTCATTTAAACTTTCCACTTCTCAAATGCTTTTTATGTGCCTGTCTGAATGCAAAGGTTGCAGTAAATCTGATCCAAAAGCCCAAATATTGAAACTTGATTCTAACTGCTGCATTCCTCGAGAGGTTTCCTTGCAAACAGTGCAAGATAATTTTGCAATGTGAAATTATTAACTTAATCCTATTTCCCAGACCACCAAATACTTCCAAATGTTCCAGTTTATAAGCACAATTACCTTCGGTGATTAAATGCAAAGCATTGGAACCATATTTCTAGTTTCTTAGGGACATTTAGACTTATTTTTAAAGTTAAGAGGTGGTTTTGCGAGTTGAGGTAGAGAAAATATGCAATTTGAATTCCCATCCTGTGTGTTAAGTTAGCACTGTCCAGCTGTCTTTGCTTTTGCCCTGAAACCTGAGCACAGACCTTCCAGAGAACTACCCCTTCCACAGATGGCTGTCAGAGTAACAGTAATTTAAATTTCTGGGAGTCTCTTTCTTAGGACAAGAGGTTTATTTATTATTCAAAAATTTTTGAATTCTGTTAAGTTCTAGAAGGTTTTCTAAAGAAAAACAGATTTGGTCTGTGCTTTCTGGCTGAATAAATACGATCCTAATCTTTCCAATGAAACCTGACAAATAAGCTCTTTGAATGAAAGTTGGTGGCTGAGTTTTCTTTGTCTTAACAAAGAAAGAATTTTAAAAAATTATGCAAGTTTTAGAATAATAAGCATGCCATTTCTGCTTGAGGATTATTTTTAAAATTATTTGTTTATTTTGATGTACCTAGTGTTAGAATTTTTAGATTTCTGGGTGCTGTCCAATGGAACACACTTTGCTAGCTGGCACATAGGTTACAAATCAACTGCTTTTCAGTGCTTCATTTCACTCTGTTTGAAATATCTCAAATACCTAAGTTTTTCTCTTATTTAGAGAAAAACTTAAAGTGAAAAATGGTCCTTCTTTCTAATTTATGTCTTTATGGAAGGTTTTTCTCCACTAAATTAGACATGGTCTAAAACATTTTTAATGTACATATTTTTAAGAAGCATTCTATTACAACATTTCACAGGTTTTCAGCTAAACAGATTTACAGCTTTCTAAGTTCAAAATGCCAGGCACCCAGAGTGCTAGTGTCCATATTTTAAATTTTAATTAACACTAGATGGGGAGTAAATGCTTTTGAAATTATTTTATTCAACAAATTGTGCTTTTTGGAAGGGGAGGGAGGTTTTTTAGACTGAATTTAAGCCTTTGTTCCTTCTAAAACTTTTGACAGAACATATAGAGATGTGTTTTTTACATGTAATTCCCTCTCTTCAATATGGAATCTGCTGTACCCATTTTTGTGCATTTTTCAGACTTGCAAGCTAAATATCATATAAATATAATAATATTGTGCCAAATTCGATTCTACAAAAAAGAGATTCTACAAAAAAGTGTGCATAACTTACTCTGACTTAAGTGAGAATCTACACTTTTTGTGTAGGAATTGGGAAGGGATTTTTGCCTTATAATTCTTGAACAATTACCTAAATTGTTTGGCTCAGACCAGGTGTCTTGGTTTCAGCTGGGATGGAAATATTTTTCTTCCTGATACAGCATTGCAGTGCTGTATTTTGGATTCAGTATGAGAACAAAGTTGATAACAAACTGATATGTCAGTTGTTGCTGATCAGTGTTTACTCTAAGTCAAGGACTTTGCAGGTTTCCATGCTCTGCCAGCAAGCAGGTGCACAAGAAGCCAGGAAGGAGCACAGCCAGGACAGCTGACCTGGGCTGGCCAAAGGGATATTCCAAACCACAGCCTGGGAGGAGCTGGCCAGGAGCTGCCCATCCAGTACTGATCAGGTTGGGCTGAGCACTGGTGAGCGGATGATGAGCAGTGGCACTGTGCATTACTGGTCTTTATTCCTCTCTTTTTGTTGTATCACATTTCATTTATTATTATTGTTACTCTTGTTAACTTTATTTCAATTATTAAAGTGTTCTTAAGCCCTGGCTTTTATTCTTTCCGTTCTTCTTCCCATCTCACCGGGGCAGGAGAAAAGTGAGCAACCTTAATTGTCAGCTAGTGTTATACCACACCAAGATGCACTAAAGGAACAATGGGAAAAATACTGGATTATTGAGTTCTGACTTCCCAATGTTTTGAGTACTCGAGGCTTGGATTTCCATATATGTAGATAAAGTATTTTGATATTTACAGACGCTTGGTATGAAAATCATTCTATAGAAAAGCAATTAATATAAAAAGTTGTAAATTCAATAGGCATAAAAAGTAGGATTCACAAACCTACTTTGGGATGGTTTTTCAGTAAGGAGAGTTTAAGCATTAAATTACCTGTAAATAAAATTGTGTTGAATATGTATTTTTCCTTCTTGATTCACAGGAGGGCAAACAAAATTATTGACCCTCTGATCAGTAAGGGCACAAGTTTTCTGATACTACCTTTACCATGTATGTCAAAAATGTTGTTCAGGCAGTGTGCTTCATGCTGTAATTAGAAGAAAACAAGCCCTCTTCCCCTTCCCCAGAATTCTTGCTTGAGACAGTCATCAGAATTTATTGCAACCACACACGTGTTGATTGCTCCAGCAGTAAGTGTGGAAGAATGGTCTGCCTTCAGCTCCAAGCAGGAAGCAGTTAGCACCAGGAAACAGTCCTACCACATCTTTTCCTTACCCAAATGCCTTCACTGTAGGTGTTTATGTGAAACAGCGCTCGGTGGTACCCTGTAAGAGCAAAGTACACCTAGCTTTGAAATTAGTAGTTAAGTATTCTCAAAGTGCACTAGAAATATTTCCTCTCCACTGGGGAGGGACATTCTCTGTGTGGTTTATGTCATAGCCCATGCTTGCTTATCAGTGCCTGACTGGAAGAAGACCAGTTCTATGGAAAGCTCTAGCTGAAAGGTGTCAGTAGATTTTCACCTAAACATTTTATGAGGAAACAGTTATATACCAACCTGAGCTCTTTAAAACTCCATAAAATTACTTGAAGAGTTTGGCCTCTGGTTTTAAGATGTAAATATGAGTTTGTGGAACAGAGAACTGAAGTCTACAAGTCACTCATGCAGTTGATAAATGTGTGATAAAAGCTGATGGTGAAGCAAAGGTCCATGCTCACATCTGTGTTATTGACAGCTTTCATTTATTTATGTGACTATCTCTGGATTTCATCTAGGGATAGATGGCTATTAAAAATGTACCTGCTAAGGCTTTCCAGAAATAACTCACATTGACTGCTGATAGTCTAAATAATTTAATTTTTGATTAAATGTTTGCTCATGTGTTGTGCTTGCAAAATGCAACTCATTCATAGCTGTAGAATGTGTTGTAAAAAACCCAGAACCTTAACAGCTGAAATGAAAGAATCAAATTGATTTATTTAACATTTGAAACAATTTGGTAGGTCTGCACCTTCCCTGTATCTCCTGATACGATTAAAATAGCTTTTGTCATGCCCCATAAGTTTTATTACGTTTACTGACTGCAATGTTGTATGATATTGTTAACTGTCAAAATTTCTTAGCTGGCTCATGACACTTGAGTAACTTTTACAATCCAGTTTGTGCAGGTCATTGTCCCAGGTGCTCTGGGACAATTCTGGTGTACTGTGAGATACCTGCTTTTTGATACAACAAATTGACAGTATTGACAACTGACCATCCATACTTTAAAGAACTGAAGAAAAGACAAGAAGAAGGTACCTTAGCCTACTTTTCTGTCTTTAGGTTCACCATCATGCAGTTGAATAATTTCCACTTTTAACTGTGGAAGTTGTCAAGTTTTGATTCTTACTTCTGCAGTTTAGAATAATTTCAGAACAGCTGCAGTTTAACCAGGCCCAGAAACAGAAACTGTTGTAGCTTTAAGTTCTAAGGTCAGCATCTTACCAAAAAATATTTGCCAACCACCTCTAATGGCCTACAATAGTCACAGAATGAAAATACCATTCAGGCTGGTAGGGCTTCATGAGGTCTCTAGTATGGCTTGCAGCTCAAAATCAGATCAGATTGCTCAGGGTTTTGTCTTCACAGCCATCAAGGTTGGAAATTCCAAAACCTTTGTGGACAGACAGTGCTTAGTTATCCCTTGATATTGCTCCTATTTAATTTTACAAAAATGGTTCTTCAGTCTTCCACAGTGGGGTTGAGTGGCAGGCTGGCTCCATCACACTTACATTCTTCCTGCATGGAGGGATGTAGGATGGAACAACAGGCAGAGGTCAGTTGGTCTGCTTGCTCAAATGAGCTTCACTTGGAGCACATTGCTCAAGTTCTCACTCAGCTGAGCTTTTGGAAGTCCTGCTCTGCAGTGGTCTGCCACCTGCTCAGCACCTCCATTAGCTCTTTCACTTGAAAGCACATTGTTCTGTACATTGTTTCTTAACTGTTTCTTATTCTGTTCCCCTCAAAAAAACATTCACAAAATACTGCGGAATTCAAGGGGGGGAACAAATCTTGGTTGTGTCTCCAGTAATGGTTTTTACTTCTGCACCACTTGTAGAAGAAATTAAACAATTTGAACTTTAGTCTGTTTTGTTTATTGCTTAAAAAAGAGAACATGTTCAGCAAGCTTTTCTTACATAACATTCTTCTACAATACAGAAGTGCAGTATATGATGATTTCATTCTGGAGCCTTTCATTTTTGTCAGATATATGTGTGTTAGAAATGCTTAGGAGTACAATCTCTTTTTTTTTTTTTTTTTAAAGGAGGGGCAAAAATGCCCTAACTTTTATTAATAAGCAGAAGTATCACAGAAACTGTTAGTCTGGTTGCTATGCATCATGTTGATAATTCCTAGAAGAATCCTGACAGTGGCAGTAGCAAAAAAGTGGTTTTCAGACCCCTGCATGTTGAACTGTTTGATAAGCTGATGTTTGATAGATATATGCCAAAAGAGTGCAAGAGGACCTTATCAGCTTTCCACTAGGAAGGGCTTCAAGGATGCAGATCTCTCAAATAGTTTTTCTAATCTGTGTGGCTCTGGCACCTGAGGCCTGACACAAGCTTGCTGAGTGAATTCACAAGGGATGGTCTTTCTTGCAAATATCACAGTCCAGATAAAGAGCTAATAATGTTAAGATGTGGGAAGTTCAGTCAGAACAATTCAAAGCTCTCCAAAGAAGTTAAGAGTCCTTGTTTGGTGACTACATTAGCTGCTTCAACTGGATTTCAGGTTTTTTTCCTCAAACATTGGAGCAAGGACACTGCACTATTGAGAAGGTGGAATGACATGTCTTGGAAGCATCTTTCAGAGAGGATGCTACCTTGTTAATCCTTGTCTGCTAATCCTAGTCCTCATTAGTGCAATTGTTTTTAACAGCAGGTGACAGCTGTGATTGCAGTGAAACTAACAGTGTGGTTTAGTTGGGAGCATAAAGTAGGTCAAACATGTTCTGTGCATTTTTTGAAAGACACACTAAGCCTTCTTAGTAAGCATCTGATCTTACCTTGAGAAGCTGGTAAGATGTGTGTGTATGTACACAGATGTACACACTTGCATATACATTTTGTTATTGATGCATGTATTTGAGACCATCAGAGTGGCCAGTGGTAATTGCTAAGTCAGGGCATTCTGTGTGATTCTGTAAACGTTCATGCACAAGCACCATGAAGAGCCTGTAAAATAGACATGGTATTAAGCCCAAACAGTTTGAAGGTCTGCATTTGTTACAAACTTCTATTGCCTAGAAGATGGATGAAAAATTCTTCATTTGATTTTTTTTATACAGCATCACATCTCTCTCCCAGCCCATTATCAGTAAATTAAGTAAGTAGGGTAAACAAAGTCTTACATGCAGTGGAACTTAACATTTAAACACAATCAAAGATTTTTAATGCTGAATAATATTACCAAGAAAAATAGTAGGACAATAGTAGGACAATGATGCAAAACTGTTACAAGTTTTGATTTATTGAACTATGATTGGGCAGTTTTGATAGAGGTTGCCCTGTAATAATTTTTCTCTACACTTCTCTGTTGGTTTTCTTGAGCTAACTGAATTATACAAAGGTGCTCATTTTATACATTTATTTTATAGAATAATCTTATAATTCAAATTCTCTACAGATATAAAAACCATTTATATTTGGATAAAACCTTCAGAGTGAGCTTATGCATTTGTATTGGAATTCATATACTGGTCTGCTCAGGATGATTGGTGTTATGAGTTTGTGTTAAATGTGAAAATTAGTGGCATGGACATTTTTTTTAAATGAATATTTTTTTTTTTTGAGGTTTTCAAGGAATACTGGAACAGTTTGCTACTACAGCACTGTGTCCTGAGCTTGTTAGAAACATTGTGAAGTCAGTTTTCTTTCTAAAAAATCTAAGAGTGCTCAAAGGGTACCTCTTGGCTTCCTGCAGTGGCTATGTTTGCTACTATTTTCACTCACCTTCACCCTCTTTCTTGCAAAAAAGCTCTGCAGCAGAAACTGGGTAGAAGCTGGGCAGCCAGCTGCCCTGTTTTCAAATCTGAGAGGTTTCTTGAAAACATCCCAGCATTGTATGATTTTGTTTCTGTTGGTATTCTTATTTGATCCAGTGCCTTGGACAGTGACTTCTTACTTTTGGCTAACCTCAGCTTTTTAAAGTTAATTGCTTTTACTTTGAAAACTTAACTTGTTCACTGTTTCTGTTCAGATCACTGATTTAAAGTGCTTAAAACTAGCTATTAAAATATTTTTGGTTTTTAAATTTATTTAGTTGAATTTTAATTCTTTTTACTTCACACTCTTTTTTGTGAGATAAGATATTTGCCAGTAAAACAGATGGAAGAGCTTATCTCCAAACACACCTGGATAGCAAAGTCAGCAATGCATGAGATTGTAATTCATACTTTCTGAGTCTAGGTCTGTTTGACTTGACTAGACATGTTCTAAAAAATTATGTAATTAAAAACATAATTCATGAAATCTTGTTATGAAGACAAGTTTTAGTGTTATGCAGTTATATAGATTTACCTCATCTTTGTGTTTGAAAGAATGATTTGTATAAAAATCTTGCTTAAACATAGGTTCTGTAGGAAGTGAAAGAAAATTATTAACCTTTTTTTGTGCATTGTGCCAAGCCAATTAGTTTTAATGAAACCACCATTAATTTAAAAGTAGTACTTTCTATGCAATAATTAAAATATTTTGTTTTCTTTATTTTCTCTGTGCATAAATAAAAGTATGGACAAAAATCTACTACAAATTCAGTGTTTAATCTTTGTATTTTTCAATGCAATGCTTGGAGCTCTCAATATTTGCTTCTCATGGAAGGGCTGTGGGGAGAAACTGAACTCAATTATTGCAATCTGAGTCTCTTTCTTCCTATTCTTTTCAGTATTAGTAGCAGCTGTTAGTTTTTGTATGCTTCCAATGAGTTTTGTAGTTCAATATTTATTTCTTCTTGATATTCTAGGTTTGTTGCGTTGACCCCTTGGAGAGTGTATCATCTGACTTCCCTTATAATACTTGGAGTGTTAATTCTTCAGATAATGAAGGATTTGGTATTCTCAAAGATAAAAGGTAAGTGTACTGATAGAGTTCTGTGCTTAAACACCTGCACTTTGGAGCATGCTATTCATTACTAAAGCCAGGTCAATATTATGATTATTGTAAAAGTATCAGCTAATATTAGAGAGTGATAGTAGATCTGTGATGGTCTATTGCCACTTTCAATTAAGTTTTGCTGTATTTTATAGGGAGGGCTTTAGGAGATTTGTTTTAGCACTTAGATGAGTGTAATTGTTAGGAGTGGACAGTCATTCTTGTTTCTTAACTGCTAGGTCTGAAAATGCATTCTTTTCTAAAACACAGAGTTTTCCTAGACATTCATACTTCTTCCAACATTAATCATATACCTTTTGGAAAGTTTGAGACATCCAATATATATCAGTGAAATTTTTAAATAGATAATTACCTATCTTAGCACAGTTGAAATAAGAAGTGAACACTATTTTCTTTTTACTTTGTATAGCATTTATTTTCCAGAGTGTATAAAGTCTTATGTGAATACAAGCAATTTTGAAAGGGATTTTGAGTTTGTTGGCTGGTCTGATGGTTTGGAATTTTTTTTTCAATTCCTGTCCTATACTTTATTACCATCTTAAAAATTCTTTGACAAAGTGCTCATTATAAGTTTTCTGTTTTCTTTGCCATGAAGATTATTTCAAGATTCTTATTTCGCCTTTTATTTATTGTTAAATCACATGCAAAGTGTTTGAAAAAACATCTGAACATACTACAAAAGCAGGAAATAGATGTCAGAGAAGTGTGGTATTCCTCTGTGATGTACTAACACATTATTTCTGAGCCAGTTGTTCCCTACTTAGTTACAACAGGTATTTGTTACCTTTTCTGAAGGATTTACTGTCATTCCCTTTTGTGGGAGTCTTGGTTACCATTCTGTTTCCTGCTTGAGTGTTTCAAGCCCAGAGGGCAACTTTTAAAGCTAAGCAGAATTTGATTTTTTAAGCTCTGTGCTATATAAATCATCACAAACATACAATACTTTGCTAGCTGGAGGCCAATGATTTAGGTAAATTCACTCGTACCTGTAAATAATATTTTTGTAGTGACCAAATTCAGGATCTACCAATCTCATGTTTATGTGATTATTTAATCATTCATTTTAGAGCTGAGGCTAGGAAGACCTCTATTTCCTAGCTTATACAATAATTATTTACTGTAGCAAACTAATTTGTTTTACTATTGTCTTTGATGCCATTGTAGACAGAGTTCAAGAAAAACCAGGCCCTCGAAGTAATAAAGTAGGAATCTTGTGGTAATGAATAGAAATCAATGAAGTGCCACTCCAAGAAGCAGAAAAAATTCTTCCCAGTATATCACGTCCGTGTAACTGCTTCACACTTCCAGCCAGCCACTAGATGGCAAGACTATTACAGATTCATGGGGAATGTAGAGTGGGTGTCAGTGTGTAGAAGTAGAGGGTATGTTCATGTTAAAGTTATGTTATCATCTTCATTACATCCTTCCATGTGGAAATGTAGCCAAAGAAGATCCTGACTTTTTCCAGTAATGATTTTAACTGTATATTAAGTTTACAGATAGCAATTCAAGAACTCTTACTGTAAGATGATATAGCTTTCCTGTTTGACTGATACAGAGAATTCCTTAGTCATTTTGTCCCAATTCTGAATATGTTCTATGAATAAATAATAAAATTATTTCTCATTTAGTGCATTTTGTTTCATCTTTCATTCTTACAATTGCAGGTGCACAGCTTTGGAGGACCATCACTCGCAAGTAGGTATTTTATTTTTTCTAAGTTTATTAGTGCTTGTTCATGATTTTTAATAAATTCTCTCTTCTGATTTGAGTTATATTAATGTATATAGTAATTTATAATAGTACTTCTAGAAATGCTTTTTGTTACACTGGGATTATCATGCTTTGTGTTTTCTGAGAATTCGTGCTTTCTTTGTAAAGCAGAATAATACTGTGTTGGTCAAGGAGGTAACTTTTGGAACTTACAGAACTTTTAGAACTTATACCAGTGCTGCTGAATAGAAGTAGGTAAGATGGCTTGGATTTCTCTTTAAGTCACCATAAGTAATTGATCGTTCTAAATACAAATAAATATCAGTTGATATCCATATGAATAGAAATTAATAATTTTGAAGCCTGTTGACTTGCCTTAGAAAAATGTTTATGTCATATTACTGTAGAGTATATAATTTATTTAATTTGTTGCAAGTTGTCCTGGTTCCAGCCAAGACAGATTTTTGCAGTAGCCAGAAGGGGCGTGGCCAGGACTCGAAGGACTTTTTATTCTCTAGCACCTCTCCTCATTGTCCAGGGATGGGGCAAGGAGTCCCTTCCAGGTCCCATAGTATGGCAGCACAGTCAGCTGTGGTCAGGAGTTTATACCTGATGTGTGAATCATTCACCTCCCACGTCCACTGATATTGGCACTGTTACTGTTTATTGTTCTTTCTCATTGCTCTTTCCCATAAATTGTTTTTATTTCAACCCATGATCTTTACCTTTTTTGTCTCCACTTCTCCTGTCCAGCCCTCCGCAGGGAAGGGGTGATGGGGAGCGAGCGAGCAGTGTGTGGTTTGGAGTGTTTCAGTGGGAGCACTGAGCTGGGGAGCACCATTCCTTAAGCACAACAGCAGTATAATCAATGTCTAAACGATTTGCAGGCAATCCATTTTCAGAACAAAAGGTTGCATATTTAAGGCATTATTCGTCTAAACAGGCCACCAGGATTTATTATTTATCTGACATAATTGGAAAGCATATCCATTAGTACACTATTGTATTATAGCCTGACACTGAAGAAACAGTAATGCAGAGTTGATAAAGGGAAGATTCTGGGTTTTGTTCTTTTATTTTGTTGTCTAGAGACAGGTATCAATGTCATAGCAATTACAGAAGGTAGTTCAGATGTGCAGCCTCTGTTCAGTTTCATACCTCAACTTCCACAGGTATGAAATCACATAAGCATAAAATAGAGCTATATGGAATTGATGACAACTTAATTTATAATCTGAGCAGAGTAAAATGCTTTTACCATAGCTAGTGCTACTTCATATATCTGTGTAGAGTGGCAATGCTTCAAAAAATTTAATTGAGAAGCTATTCCTGTGGCACAGTAGATTAGTATGATTTATATTTCATTTCTCCTTCCTGTTATTTGCCAGAGAAATTTACATAAAATTTGCTATCTTTCAGGGTTTTGAATCTGACTTTACCTGTCTTTTTACATTCAAGAAGGGGAAGGCAAAGAAAACCAAATTGCTTCTGAAGTGAAAGGAAGCATAGGTTTTGGGCTGCCTTTTGTTTCTCTGAAAAATAATTCTGCAGTCTGATAAATTTTTCTTCTCTTACTCAGTTTATCAGGTCACCAAACTAGAATAGTTGATTTAATGAAAAGATTATAATTAGTACTTTAAATATCTTGGATTCAGGTTTTCAGTTGTTCAGAATGCTGGACTTGATTTGCTGTTCTGTGGGGAGACAATGCAGGGAGTGAAGAAGAGAATTTGATGAGCTCACCATAGCTCATGCCTTTGGGTAATATAATACAAGCATTGTATGTGTCCATCTAGCCCAGCCTCTGCTCTCTGAAGGGATCCAGCCAGGAGAAACATGACCTTGGGTAATGTCCTGCATTAAAGCAAGGTTCTCTTGGTGTACTTTCCCAGCAGCTTCCAGTTGAACCTTACCCCCACCCCCCTCCCAAGCTGTTCTAGGTGGACCTACCGTGAATTTGTCTCGTTGCTTTTGTTCTTAGAAACTTTTGCTGTCAGCAACATCCTGTACACAGAGATCCACAGCTGAACCACGTGCTTTGTGAACAGTTTTCTGTTTGTTTACTGCCCTATAATAGTTTGTAAGCTCTTCCTACATTTTTTCTTGTTGGAAGAAATATTGAACAATTACTCTCTATTAGTATTCTCCAGCAAGCTGTGATTTTCATAAACTTCTGTCCTGACCTGTTCTCTGCAGTACATGACTGCTTAATTGTTCCTAAAATAGAGGTTCTCTGAGTTTAGATTTTTTCATTGTGCTTTTCTGCATTTTTTCTTTAATTTCTCTGCCCTTTTTGCTGGGGAGACAGAATTACAAATAGCATTCAGGGAGATCCTTGGACTATACATTGTCCCTCTCTTCTTTTCATAGTATATCCCAACATTTGATTGGGTTTTTTTTAACCTCTACTGAGCTCTGAAATGATGTTTTCATGGATCCATGTTGTCATGGATAATCACCTCAAGGTAATGTCTTGAGTAGTAAAGATCAGCTTAAAGCCTATATGATTTTAAGAGTTATGGTTTTTTTCTCTTTTAATTTCTTCACATTTCATCTGCCTTTTTGCAAGAAATCATGTGATACTTGATTAAATTCTGCTAATCCTTGCAGCTGGTCTCTGTCTTTACCAGAATAATTCCTCTCATTTGTCATGGCTTCTTATGCTCCATAAAAGCTTTTGATGAGAGACCTTGTTGAAAGCATTCTCAGAAATCCAGGTGATTTTTTATGGACATCAATGTTCATCTAAAAGCAGGTTCACTTTTGGAAAGGACAGAAGGTTTGAGATACGATGTCCTTTACAGCTTATATTAGGACAGGCATGCATGCCCTTTGTTAGTTTTCCTGACAGTTTGCACAGAGCAGAGATGAGTGTTTAGTGGTTTGCAGTTCTGTGGCTCTTGTGTGCCTTCCCTAAAAATAGACATTGCTTTAGACACTTCACAGTCCTCTGCCTTAAGGCAGCTTTAAGAGACACCGTTTAACTGAAATGAAATTTCAACTGTTGCACCCAGCCTTTCATTTATAGCTTTTATAAGTTCACAAAAAGACTTTGCATTTGTTTGCACTGTGGGCGGGTCTTTCTTTTTCTGAATGCTCCTATAAATGTGCCTGTTGATTGTGTTGAAATTGAAAGAACTGTTGTAAGATGTTGAGGCTGGGTGCATGATTCCTTTTCATTTTATTCAAAATTGAATAAGAAAAACTTTTTTCATGTTATCATATATGAGCAAGACATGCCAAATATATTCCCATATCCAGCAAAGAATCACCGGCTCTGAAATAACTTACAGAAAAAAAATGTGGTAGATCTGTGATACTTTCAGTGAGAGAAAATACCTATTTAACAAATGTCTATTCTAATAAATAACATGTGTGCATGATTTTTCTATGGCATCATGGCCCTACAGCCCTGCATCCATAGTTTGTAACTGCCTTGAGGTCCATGCAGAATGGCTGTGTGCAGGCAGGAAAGGTTTTCTGGTCTGTGCCAGCCTTGAAACTCCTCTCGATTGCTTTGGCAAGTGCTAGTTGGCATCCGCCAAAAATGTGCTAAGAGCTATTTTAATGGTTTAACTGCAGAACTGACCAATTCTAGTGCCTGACAGAACTGCCACACACAGTTTGGTTTATCAAAACAGATGTCGGCAGCACCAAAATTTTCAGAACAGACTCATTTCCTACCCTATGTTTTTGTTGTGTCATTCTGATTTTGAAAATAATTATCAGTCAGTCACCAGCACAGTAGAATGTTTCATAAATGGTGGCACCAATTTCTGATGAGTTTTATAGTGAAATGGTAAACTTTTGGTAGTTGGAGGGTGAATTACTGATTGTGACTGTTCTGAAACTTGCATTTTTTCAACATTCACATGCATTGTGTATTTTGTCTGCTGCATGTACATTCCAAGTATCAGAGACTGAAGTACTTCAATGAAAATGCTGTTAATTTGTGGCACTTGTTTTTGGTCCTCCTTCATCTTTGTTGAGCACTGCTGACTAGTCAAAGCAAGCATAGCATTATTTTTTTCATGGCCATAACTTAAATGCAGAATGCTTGTAGTCTCACATGTAAAATGTGTCTATGTAAGAAGACCTGTGATTGTATTTCTAATGGAGTCATTTAGTACTATTTTAAGTTTATAATTTCAAACTGAAGGTAAATTAAACCTTCCTTAGGGATGGTAGCACTGTAGCACATTTTCCCCCCAAAACTAGTTCTGTTTCTGAGGAACTGCTGTACAAGTATCTTGCCTTTTTAAAAAATGGGTGACAGCTTTTAAAGGAGCACTGGAAAAGGTCACTTGTTAAATTACTCTTCCTTATTATAAAGCTGTTTTATTTCTTCCTATCCTAGTGAGATTTCTTTGAAATCTGGAGCTTCTCTAGTCAGTAGATATATTAGAATATCCACAGGAATTGTAGCACACCTTCATTTCTTGAGTGGTCAAATTAATACTAATGCAGAATTATTCTTTTATAGCAAGCCTAAAAAATCCTAGTTGCAGTCTGAGAAGGGACTAAGCAACAGTCCTTTTAAAAGGCCATCAGAGAGTGACTGAAGAGAATAAGCCAGAAAGAAAGGAGTTAATGCTCTGAAGACCAGCAGCTCTGCATAGCTTGTTTTCAGTCCCCTGTTATGTTTTATCATTTTGTCAGATCAAAGCTACCCAGGACTTCTGGGAAGAGCCTTGCCTGACCAGTCATGGTGTTAAGCTCCCTGCTGCACTAATGGCTGCTTCAGCCACAGACTGCAGTAGGTGTGTAGTACTATATTATTAAATGTTGAATGTTGTGGATATGATCCTTTGGACTATGAAAATAAATCCTAAAAAGGTTCTCCTGGCCCTGCAGGTTGAAAGAAAGGGGTTTTTTTATTCACAAAGCACATTTTCTCTTCTGCTCCCAAGAGGAGGGAAAAATAAGCAAGTGCAGCACCATGAACAGCATGTCTAATCCACTGCTGCTCATGTGATTGGGTCAATGAAGATTTGGAATTCCATAAGAAGAAACAGTAACATTTGCAAGAGAAAAAGGACATGTCTTGGTGGAAGCTTTTAACTGGCAGCTGCCTTTATTGAAGCACTTTAGGACTTGATGTTGAAAACCATGGTTAATATTGAAGTGCTCTTGAAGCTTGGCTAGTTAGCTAACTGAGATATTTCTGAAATAATAGCCTTCACTGATAGAAGGTTACAAACTGACACACAGGGGTTATTTTCTAAGCCCAGGACATTCCTGTTCCTCACCACCTCCCTCCTCCAGTCCCTTCTTTGTGGTTTCCTTTTATGAGAGTTAGCTGTGGTGCTGCTTGTGGACTCCCAGAGCCACCGAAGTTGCTGCCCACTTGCAGGCAAGCGTTGCTGTTTGGTAGGTAACAACATCCATTACTGGGTCAGCTGATGTGAACCCAGATCGGCTTCAAATTCAGGTCATAGCTTTTCCAGATCTGAATTCATGTTTTGATCTACACTGGTTTCACACTTGCATCAGCCCAGCTCATAGACGTTTGTATGCATTACAATGGTCAGTGTGTTCTGAAGAACAATATTCTGAGCTAGCACCATTCAGAGCTTGACAAATTTCATGTAACGTGTGGCTATTGGGCCTTTCTCCAAGAAGAAGAAAAAATAATGTTTTGAATCTAATAACTCCATAACTCTAATAACTCCATAATGCATTTGTGCAAAATTATTCCTAATATGTCACTGAAAGCAATGAAAAAAACCTCTTTGTGTTGTCCCTAAATATAAATGAGACAGTTGCCCCTTTCATCTAATTACCATGCTTTGTTTATTATGTCAGAGGCTTTACATACCTCTGATTTACATATGTTTTGTAAATCAAATTACCTACTGGGTTTGCTTAAGACAATCTGCAAGTCATGTGCCTAAATATTTCTGACGTAGTCTGCTTAATCTGATTTCATGATCAATGGAGAAAGATTTGAAATACTTCTTGAGATATATATCCTGATCTACCTCTTCCCAAACAAATGCCTGTAGGCGGGTCAAGTATATTGTGTCTTAATGGTGACTGTTTGTTTCCCTTGAATATAGACAGGAAGCCTAGGGTGGTGAGACAAGTAAGGGTGTTTACAGCCCTTGTGTCATTGTTCCCTGTTGATCCGAAGTCCTGTCTGTTTTGGAGATGCCATTGACTGCTGCTTGTGGCTACAATAAGAAACTGACTCTTGGCATAACACACAGGAATACCAATCCACAGCAGTAATAACTGCAGGGCACGAGGACTTGGTTTATTTACCTCTTTGTGTACATAAAGTTTCTCCTAAATGAGTCTCAGGCACAGTATGATTGTGCATTCAGATCACTCCTGATCAAGATGTGCTGCTTCACTGTATCTCAGAATAAAAGTCCTGTCCTTCAGGGTGTTGCAAAGAGATTTCTTTGCAGATGAGTGGATTAGGAAACGAGGTCTTTTTCCATTAGGAACTCCAACAAGATCAAGGCTGTAGCAGAAGTGCTTCTGTTATACACTTGTTAATCCATTTCCTTGATGTTATAGATAGGAAAAAATGTAATGTGAGCCAAGGGCAGTCATGTGGGCCAGTCAGTACCAAAGCACGGCACCATCAGTTCCAGTTTCTGTTGCACAGTCTCTTTGTCTTGTTTTGGTCATCCAAACAGGATCCATTCCTCACATGGCCCTACACAACTGCACAATCTGGTAACAGACTGAAGAAAATACTTCCTGTGGACCTGCAGCAAGGCAGAGGACAGATTATAGTCTAACAGATAAATAGATACAAATAGGCTCCAGAGAGCAAATATTTGCTTCTTCAGTTACTTCAGTGTAGTCTGAAGGCATCTGGAATATTCAAAGACTTCCAGCCTTGGTACTTCATAGTGGTTGCTATTCTGTTCATTTTGCCTCATATATTTGTATGAGTTTGTGTTGGAAGATATGTATGGCTGCTTCAAATATGGTTCTCCCAAATGTTCTTAATATATAAAAGCTCTTGCAGTCCTTCAGGAAATGAATGCATACTTGTGGAAAGCAAATGGAAATTGAGTTTTATTTGCAGCCTTAAACCCATACTTTTTCAGTAACCACTCTACTGTTCAAATACCAGATTGTAATTGTCCTTTGTTTTATAGAATCTGTTGCTACAACTCAGATAGGCAGCAATATGTCTGTTTTTTTTTTTCCTAAAGGCACTTTACACATGGATGATCAAACCTACAGATTGCAGAAATAATTGTCTACATTGCAAAAACCTCTTGATGCTTCATTTTTTGGGGGGTTTTTTAATATTATGTGACCTTATTTCATCTTTCTGGCTAGTTATTTCCAAGTTGTTAGCTACCTTTCCAAGTAATGTATTATGCTGGTTTGTTTGCCTTATGTTGATACATGATAAAATAAACATACCGGTAAAGTCTTTCTTACAGGAGCAAAAACCAATAATTCAGTAGGAATGCTGTAACTTTGGCAAAAGTGTCACACTTAGTCTGAAAACTGTTTAATGCCTTTTTCTATACAATTGCAGGAAAAGTTTGGTGGTTGGTTGGTTCTTTTATTCTTTAAGGGGAGGGGAAATGAGGGATGTGTCACAGCATTTGTAGGTGCCATGTATCTCACTGGTAGATATAGTTGGCTTGTTTGGCTTGTTATTTTTCTTATATTTGCCAGAAATTGTATGTAGTGCACATAACCAATTTCTTCTCACATAGAGTGGTTTGTAAACTTTTGAAGTCAAGCCTACTCTCTGTGGTTCTCTAGTAATTTGGTTATATCTCAATTCTGTCTTAGCCATCACAAGGCATTTTCCTCTCTTCCTTGTCCCCAGAAGCTCAGCTCACCTTTCATTGTGGAGGATGCACAGAAGACATGAGGAGAAAATGTTGGAATTGTCATGTTTCTTTACTATTACAGAAAGAATACCGCATTCCTCTTTCTGTAAGCCTTGCTTGTCTTCTGTCCCTATTTGTTAAACATAAAGGTAAAACATTATCTTAGCTGCAAGAAGTGCAACTTCTGAAGAAGCAAGGGCAGAAACAAAGGACCAGCAGAGTTGTACTGGAGCTACTTTAGCTGTTTTTATACAGGGATATATTCTAACCCAGTTATATTTACCGAAAATGTCATTATTCTTGTGTCAGTATCTGCATTGCTCTGAGCATGATGCTCAAACCAAGCAACATCAGTAAACACTTAGCAGTATCAGGTAAAAGACATGACTGGTTCTGGGTATGATAAATGTGTGGTGAATGCATCTCAGGCATAGATTTTTTGTTTTTTTTAAGAACTTGTAAATAACTCGAGTAGAAACATTATCCTTTTTCCACTGCACTGCTTGTTTAATAAGTTGTTTTCTGTTTTGCATTTATGCACTTGCCTTGTCAACTAAAGCATGTTCTTGATGAGTCAGGGTAGTTGATTTTATGCCACTCCTCAATCTGAACTGCTATATATTTTGAACCCTGATTCTGTCCTTTGCTGTGTCTGCCACTCCTTCTGGGGTACTGCAACTCACTCATCTGAAGGATTAAGGCAAATACTGAATGAAAATGTTAAGGACATACCAGTCTCATATAACAAGGCACTTCTAAAACCCTGCCCTTGCCCTTTGGTATAACTTTTCAATTAAATGTGAAGTTATGGGGATTGCATATATGCTGGTTTTTTTTTTCCAGTTTGCTTTTAAGTGTCATATAGCAGAATTTCAAAAGCATTGTAGCAGTTGAGATGTATGCTTTCATCTTCCAGACAGGCTGTGTACTTTTTAAAAAGAAATTCTTTTTACTTTTTTGGAGGCTGAATAATCCTCCTTGACTGCTTTAACACCTTCTTAGCTTTGTTACTTACTTGCTCAGTGTCTTTCTAATATCCAAGTGAGAGCAGTTGATCTAAAATTGCTTGGATAGCCTTTTTTTTGTAGTTTTACTTCATAAACTGTAATTCCTAGAGAAATTTATTACTCTACTTCTTTGTCCAACAATCCTGTCCTTTCCTGTACCCCACTGGCTAGTTGTAAACAAAATTATTCAGAATTATTTTAAACTTCTAATTCTATTTAGAGAGCTCTGAAAGCATTCCATATTGTTTATTTTGGAGTTCCAGTACTGAGATACAAAGGAATCATTTGGAAGACTACTGTAGTGTCCTTCTGGGAAATTTTTTTCTTCTGTTCTGGTAACAGAAGTGTTCTTACACAAATATTTAATTAAAATTTTAAGCTTCAAAAGAACACCTCACATAGTCTGATTTGACAGTTGTTTTTTGGTCTTGCTAATCTCACAAACAGGTGATTTCAGTTATAATTTCTAAGCATATTGTTTCAAAGCCTTTTGGGGGTGTGTGTGTTCTGTTCGTATCTTCTCAGGGATAAACAAATATTATTCCTCTATTAAGCCAGAAGGATTAATTTCAAGAAGAAAAACACAAGGCAATTTTATGTGGAGGTTTCAAAAGATCCTTATAGCTAGCTTTGTGGTTGGACTGGATAATCTTGAAAGCCTTTTCCAAACTAAATGGTTCTGTGATTTTGCCAGTTTGCCTCCATACTGAGAAAAAAGTTAATCTGGGTACTGTGAGATGTGTATTTTTACTATACTTAAATAAGTTAAGTTTTAAATATTTTTCTTTAAATTTTGTAATACTTTGTTCAAGTGAAGTCTCTCCATCCATGATTAAATGTGTGAAATAAATACCTGACATAAGTGCAGTCTGTGCAAACTGCAGGGTGTGCTGCAACCTGTGCAAAAGTGGCTCAGTAATTAATTTCCTTTGTTACACATTGGTAAAAATGAACTGCTACACTCAGCTGGAAAATGTGATCATAGTCTGTGGTGATGGGAGGAGGATGGATATACAGCCTTTGTTCAGCATTTTTTGTTTAAACGTAGTGCATTTTTTCTTCAGCAGTTTTCAACATATAGTAAAGCCAGCTCTATTCCATGTTTGATATTTTTAAGCATGGAGCTGCAGTCACTGTTCAGTTATTTGTGAGTGTTTTGCTTCTGGATGCACTTTGTCTAAAATGCAGTTCGGTTAAAGGCATCTGTGAGCGCAGGCAGGTGGATTTGCCCATTGTGGACAACCTGAGAGCTGCTAATTCTGAGCTGACCCAGTTCTGACACACTCACTGGCATGTCATGTGCCACCCATATTGTCATCACTGGGGAAAAAATGCACCGTCCCCACTGCTGCCTGCCATCATCTCAGCTTTCTCACATCTTTTTTTTTTTTTTTTTTTGTCACTGTGTTTATTGTAATGATAGAATGTTTATTTTGATCACAGCACTAACCAAATATTAGGTAGAAGATTCATAGAATTGAATTGAAGGTATTTGAGGGTTTTTTTAGTTCAGTTTTTTCCTAGCACTTTGAAAGTAAAAGAACTTCTTAAAAATTATGGAGTTGAAAGGAAAGTTATAAAGCGAATACAGAAAATGGCACAGAGGGAGGTGAGTGGAGAAACAAACCAGGGATTCACCAGGAGAAAATTGCTAAAAAAAAAGTGTTACTCTGAAGCTCCCTCATGCCACTTGTCCCTGTCTCAGCTTTGTGCTTTCTCAGTAAGGAGTGTTTAGATCTACTCTTCCATCTTAGACAAGAGCAAGTATGCCAAGTGCTGCATTTGAATTTGCAGACTTGCGTCTGCAAACAGCTGTGGTCACCTGCTGCTTGGCAAGTTTTCCCAGGTTTCAGCAAGGGAGTCTGGAGATGTCCTTCACTTTTTAATACTTTCATATTTCTTACTTATACAGCAATAATGACACCAGTATTTTTTACCAACTGAGCTGAAGCTTTAAAAATCTTAATTATAGGGAAAATAAACCATACTCTCTTCTGTTTTGAGATGTGGGCCACACTTAGGTCATACAGTGAAAGCTACAAGCTTCTCTTAAAATCCTTACCTATCCCGTATTTATGGGACTTCACAGACTTAAGTCTGTGAACATTTCTGTAGAGAAAAATCTATCTGAAAAACTGCAGAGGAATTGTGCTAGTACCATCCATCTCAGATTTCTTTTTCTGTTTTCAGTGACTTCTTGTGAAGCAAGCAATTAATCTTGTTGTGGAGTGCAGCACCCCACAGAGAGTATCAAATGAATTAAAAGGGGCAATATCTGGTTACCTCCTGAATCTAATGAAATGTTGTTTTCTGGCTGTTCTTGAGCAGGTCAGCTTTTTTATGCTAACTATAGCATCTGTTACTCTTTCCCCCTTTTTTTTTTTCAAAGCTGCTTGGAAATTGTCAGTATGGCAGGCACATTTACATATTGTTGTCAGTTGTGAATATTACTGAACTTTCAGCATAAATACTTTGCTTTGGGTTGTGTTTTGGTTTTTTTAAATTTTGTTTCTATTTACAAATTGTTGATATAAATAGAATGCTTCAGTGCAGGGTGTGGAAGGATACACTCTTAATTTGGCTGCCAGCCTAAGTAGCATTACAGGAGAACCTGTCCAGGGTGTGATTGACGGGTATGTTGTCAATAAGAAAGTGAAACTTGAAATTGAGTGTATGCAGTAGAAAGTGACAAAGACCCCTCATATCTTAAGTAAAGATCCTTTCATTTGAAGGCTCCAAGAGGCTTGGACATAGTCTTACAAAATGTCAGCCAAAAAGTAATGTCATGTACTTCAACTCATGTGTTGAATTTACTAGGTTCAAGTTACAAGAACTGCCTCCTGAAGGGTGGCAACAGCCTTCCCAACCAGCTCAGACAGGGAAAGGAGATGACTTGGATTCAGTCACATCATTTTGAACAGAACAACTGGTCACTGTCAGGTCTCACCCTCAATATTTATCCCTAATCCATAAAGATTTATGAACAAATATTCCATGTTCTGCGTTTTGCTAAGTTTTGGTGGGAATCTATGTGTCTTGCAATTTGTGATTATGCAGAAGTAGCTTCATATCAATACAGCAGAATGGGCACTAAGTTGTGGCCAGAGTGCAGTCTTCAAGTGGAGATACTGTACTCCAAGGCTTTGCAGACAGCACAAACTGGAAAAAGTCAATTGCTTGTAAAGGACATCTGTTTTCTAGGGCAATTCTCCTAGTTAGCAAGGCTCTCTCTTCTAGTTCAAAGACTTCAAAGAGCTTAGGCAGACACAGTTAGATGTCTAGACAGTCAGACCTTAGCTGCACATTGTGTTTGTAAGTTTGAATTGGTTAACCAGCAATAATAGTTTTTTTAGAGTACCAAGGTACCAAGCCTTGCAAAAGAGAAGAGAAACCTGACAAACAGTTGAAACATGCTTTTTCTACCTCTTTGTAGGCTTATACCGTACAATAAGTGTAACTACTGCCTAGTCCGGAAGCAGCCTGTTGGATTGCCACAGAGCTGCTGGATATGTTTGCCTGCCTCAGAGATTTGTTTTGCTTGCAAACATAATGTTGCTATTTTTTGCATTTTTAAATTTATTTTAAAATATACATTATTATAGAATTAGGTGGGTTGCATCAAATTAATACCTAAACTAGCACAATATTGTTGCAACAAGTACCAGACTTATCATAAATAAAGGATGACTGCATTTTTGATGAGTGTAAGAGTGTGAATGGAATGACAGACCTCAAATTGCTCATTGGGAGAGAAATTCACAAAGCTGACCTTTTCAAAGGGTAGAGAGTAAATTTAAGCGAAAAGAGTAATGTTAAAATGATCATGCTCTGTGTGCTATGTTTGTTCCATTGCACATGTAATATTTTTGCCATCGGTGTTTTTATTCTATTCTTACCACTTTCCATTTTAACAGTTGAACAACTGTGAGAGATAACTTGCAATCCTGAAGTCATTTGACTTGTCATCTTAAAGGGTATTTATAAACTATAGCATTCAGGAATCCCCCAGTGTTACCTTAAATAGGGAGATTCCTTTTAGGATTAAGAAGAAAATTGGACTGTTTCATTTTGGAATGGCTTCTCTTAAATGTAAGTCTTAAAATGGTTGATTAAAAGCTCCATAAAAATAGGTAGCAAGCTTAACCATATTCTGTACTTTTATATTAACATTAAAGACTGCATGAAAAGCAAATGGAATATCTTCTGCCAAACATGTGAAAAAGATGTTTTTCTCCTGCAAATACAAGTAGCTTTTATCCTGTTTTACTATTGGCCTGTATTAACTTTTTCCTGTAGGCAGAAATGCTGCTTTTGCTATATATATATATATATTTTTTTTTTTAAGGAGTAGGGTTTGTTCCGCAAAAATAACAAAAAAATGTGCTGGTCTCCTAACAGCCTATTGAGTTAATTTCTGTCAAGTTTTCAAATTCTAAACAATTTTTAAAGGGCAATGGAAATCTGAGGGTAATAAGAAAGAAAAAGAAGCAAGCAATTTTGATTAATTTGAGAACTTGATAAAAGAAGCAAGAAACATTTGTGATCATTAAAACAAGAAATATATACTAGTATTTAGAAGTATATACCAGTTATTGATATGGAGGGAAGAGGACATCCTTGCTCAGAATATTTAGAATGGTAATAGTCAGGAGAAAGATCAGAAGAAGTGGAGTAGTCAGATACTTTCTATAGTAGTCAGGTTTTGACCTTTAATTGCATCTGGCTTGCCAAATGCAAGCATTAGATTACAAAACGCATGATGGAAATTATTTATAGGGGACACAAGAACATATAGTTGTAGTTGGGGTTTTTTTTTGTTTTTTGTTTTTTAATGCTGCAGACGTCTGGGTGGTTGTAACATGTGAGGGTGTGCTTCCCAGCCCAGCATCTGATTAGTCACTAATTTAGGAAGGAATGTCCTGGCACAGTTCTGTCGAAGCATGTGAGCCTATCAGCAGAATAACATATTATACTCTTTGAGGTGTTTCAACATACAGTTGAGTAAAACAGCTCAGCTGTTTTTCAACAAGCATCATGGTATTCCTCCAAGTCTCCTTTTCGTCTCTTGCTTCTTATTGACAGAGAGATGTTACATATTTACTTACTAAAATTATTTCATACTTTTACTTACTAAAATTATGTCATGTTTTTAACACTTTTAAAATTAATATTCCAAATGTTTTAGAGTCTAAATAACACTGAAGATATATTCTAGACAGCTGTAAGTATTTTATTTTTACACTAAGGGAAACAGAAAGTAACATAGGCTCATATTCTGTGTGACACTCAATGAATACAGATGATCAGACATATTAAGGTGGCTAGTTTAATTAAAATTTTCAGAGATAAATATTTGCTGTAGCACAAAACCACATTCTCCTAAGTCAACCTGTATGTTATGGCCACAGCACCATATGACACACATTTCCTTTCCCTAGCTTAGATTTTTCCTAGCTTAGATTTTCCCTAGCTCCTCTTTCAGAAGTTCAGCCTTTTTTTACTGAGTGCTTGGATTAGTAGTATGATTAATGGGTCACTGATGTAGTTGGGCCATTGAGGTTACTGTAAGTCAGCTCATAGCAAGAAGTAATGCTAAAGAGAATTTCATAGTGAATAAACAAATCTGCTATTTGTGCTGGACCTATACTGACAAATGTATTCATAAGGGATTTGAAAAGGCAGTGAGTAGTGGGATGACCAGGTACCAAACTATTCAAGAAAATTAAGACAAGGACCAATTATGTAGAATTTCAGAAGATTGTTACAGGATTCTTTCTCAGTAAAATACCATCTGAAATTCAGTGTAGATAACTGTGAAGTTATGCAGAAATACTAGTACTAAATTCACATATAAAATAATTGTGTCTGAAGGTGACTGTAACCACTCATGAATAAGATGTGGTCTCACAAAACCAGCATTGGTCAACAGACTAAATCTACTGTAAGTATCAATAAAAAAGACATGCAGGGAAAAAGCAATGGCAGTCACGTGCCACTCTCGTAAACCTATTGTATGTCCAAATCCTTAATACTCTGTGGGACTGATCTGCTACCTTCCAGAAAACAGTACAGGAGAAAAAATAATCCAGAGCACAGCAACAAGGTAGAACAAATACACAGAACTATTTCCTTATAAAGAACAAGTAAATGAGGTAGGTCTTTTAAAAAGAGAAAATGAATAATTGAAGAAAAATACAATAGAGGTCTCTCAAAATACCGCACAGAACATGCCTTCTCTCTCACACTTTTGGAATGAGGAGGCATCAAAATAGCAGGCAGAAAGGTGAGGAAAAATAAAAATGTGCAATAAGTTTCAGAAATCCTTGACACATACTTGTTGTGAATATTAGAACTATAGATGGATTTAAATATAAATTACAGGACAGTTTTTTGAAAGAAAGTTGATTGAAGGCTTTTAAATAGAAAATCACCACTGTGATTTTGGAAGTCCCCAAGTTGTAGATTATTGGAAGCTCTGTTGTATTTTATGGAGCTATCATTATGTATTATCCCATATTTTTATTCTGTTGCTTAGGTGTCCCCAAGTATTCAGTTTTGGCAAAGAGTTGAAGACAGGGCACAGGGCTAGATGGGCCTTTGGCAGGCCTAGTCCTGCTGGTCGTGGTAATACGCAAGCATTGACTTTTTATTCAGTTAAGTGACACAGTAAGACTGTAATAAATGTAGCTATTTATATCTGCATTTGTATATAAATTGTATATAAATGTTAAACTCTGAGAAATCTGAGAAGGGCACGTGAGATAGCTGTTGCTCAGTTTTAGATGGAGTGTCTGTTGCTACCACCACATTCCAAGGAAGTTGCAAGGTCAGTGTGTACCTTAACATCACGCTTTTGTACATTTAGGCATGAGATCAGAGTAATATAATTAATCAGAGCAACAATATCTGAGGTTTGCATGTCTGATCTTTAAAAAAATACTGTTCTAAACACGTGTAGCTTGCCTTAGAACACAAACTGAGATGTGTCTGAACAATTACTGTATGAACTTCTCATGTAAGGACCTGTACAAGCTGTTTCCATTGTGTTCACCATAAGCAGACAATTTTCTTAGAATGTGTACCTTGACAACTTCTGGCCTAACTGGTTTGCTGAATCAGATATTTTTGATTATAATCAAAGTCTTAAAGTGTGCGAATTCAGCTAGAAACTTAATATGATGATGCACAGAAACAGAAGTTTCTGAAAACGACACAAAATAGAATTTTTTTGCTAAAGTTTCAAATACTTTGCTCAAAATCCCTGCAGATGTATTTTGGAAAATACTTACTTCTTCAATCAGTAATCAAACTCAAAACATACTGAAGAGGTGCTTTTTTTTTTTGTAAAAATACTTTTAGCAGATGGAAATTAGTATTTTGGCTCTTTCTTAGTGACTGAAAGGAGGCAAAAAGTAACCTCACTGCAGGTTACTTGAAAAGCAGTTGAAAAATTATGTGTTTGAAGTGCTTTGAATGTTTCTCAAGTAAATTATTTTGGGTGGGTTTATTTTGTTTTGTTTTTTATTTTATTTTGTTTGGGATTTTTTTTTTTGTGATTTGTTTGTTGGGTTTTTAATATGAAAAACCACCTCACTGCATTAAAGTAAAAGTCTGAGTTGAGAGGGTTTTTTTACATCCTCCTACTTCCCTTCTTTATAGGAACATCCAGTGAGGTGGGTCAATGATATTTATTCGAGATTCTAAAGGAAACAGCAAAAGCTGTGATAAAATATTATGTGTTATACAGTTTTATATAGATATGTACAAATTTATATATAAGTAACTTATAAATTGAAGGCTTAATTTTTCAGTCTTCTAGCAGCAAATTCTTATTTTAAGATGTATTTCATACAGCTTAATAAAAAAGGATTCCTTATACATTTTTGATGTCCCTTTAAAAGTGGGGGAAAAGGAAGTTTTAGCAATGACAGAAGCGGCTGTCATGCTGTACAATACAAATGGTCTATACCTATGTTCTTGTTCTAAACCAGCTTCTGAAATGCCCTGAATTTAAATAGAAATTAATAGTACAGGAGTAGGGAATGGCCAGTTTGTCTCTGGGACAAAAGCCCAGCTAACTGCAGTCGGTTTTGACTTCGCAGGGGTTCTGTCAGCCCCTGAGCAGAACACCCTGGGTCCTGTCACCCTCTCCAGGCGGGGTGAAGGTTATCGGGTGCTCTGCCCTTCTGGCTGAGTGCTCTGGCAGCGCTCGCCTGGCCAGCCCGGGGATTCCTCTCAGTCGCAGCTCAGCAGGTGCCTTGCTGACAAACGGGTCAAGCTGCAGGTCCTCATTGCTCATCACCCCTTGTCTGAACCCTTCTTGACTTCTCCTAGCCCAGGCACCACTTGACTGTAGTTTTTTTGGGGGGAGTGTGGTTGTGGGAGAGCTGAGTTCTCTCTTGCAGTCTTGGCTGCCCCTCTGCCTTTTCCATGGAGCTGTGTCATGTTGCATTGGCCTCCCGTTGCTTTAAATTTGCACATGTTTCATGGAGGGCTGGATATTAAAAGAGCAGAATGGTTGGGTTTCACAAGTATTCACTTTAGAGAAGCTCTGTGAAGAAATTGGTTTACCCAGTCACTTCAGGATAAAGTTAGCTTTGTTTTAATCAGTGCACTCAGAATTAACCATCTTACCCAGCTTCTGATTGTGTATGTATGTGTATGAATTGCCATGGTGTGAAACATACTGTTGCTTTGTATAATGTATTTCTTGCTGCTGCTTCTCATTATTACCTATCTTACCCTTTTATGTTGTCACAAGTGATACTAAGTAGAATATTTTCTTTAAGTTTTGATGTTAGCATTTAAGAAGTTTATGTCTGCTTTCTCTCTTCAGCTGGTAGGGCTAAAATGTGAGGTCAAAATGTAATATGAACTGTGGTGACATGTTCCTATTTTTTTTTTTAAACCAGCTGATTGATCAGAGTACACAAATACGTGCATTCTAAAGTGGCATGCACTCTGACATTTTCTCCCTGATTTTAGTTTGTAAATACTTAAAAACTTGCTTATATAAATGTACATGTTACTGTTTTTCTTATAGTTTGTCAGAATTGCTAACTTGATGTTACAATTGTCGGAGTTGGAAAGTAGCATACAGATTACTAGTTTCTCTATCACATGAAGATATGGCCTTGAAACTGAGTCATGTTAGTGATAATTTAATAATATTTTCTTTTGCCACAACTGCACAGTTTTATAAACTACCACACTGAGACTGAAGAAAGACAATTCTAATGAAAAAAAATCTCTTCTTAAAGGGAGAGAATATGAATGCAATTTTACCATCGGACATGTAAACACTGCAGAGTTCATGTCTGGTCACATAGTAAGCAAACAAATACATAAACTGATGCTAGTAAGTTGATAAATTTGCAGTCATTTAGTCATCTGTCTCACTTCCAGTATACAGGCATTGAAAAAGGCTGTGAAGCTTAAAGAATCAAAATGAATCATACCTACTATAAAAATGTTTGGCTAGCAATTCTGAATATCAGTCAAAACTTTGGCTCTTTGTGCTGGGACGGGAGAATAGGGTTGGTGTCAGTGAAAATGATGAATGATATATAACTGTGTGCTGTGCTTACATTATAATGTACTCGAAGTCCTGCAGTTATTCATCCTTAAGCTTCTAAGGTCTAATTCAGAACTGGTGACCTGGACTTGGATCTAGTTATGGCTTGCAGTTGCACTAATCTCTCTCTGGAGAGATTTTCTTATGCTGCACCAAAGAATAAATTGTATAATTAGGTGGAAAACTGGCTCCTATCCTCATGTTCATAGGATGATTGCAGCATTGAAGTAATGGTGTGTCATCTAAGCCAATTGTGAGCATACCAGCAACATCTTTTAGACATGGGTGCACTCAGTACGTGCTCTGAGTATCTTGCTGTATGGTCTGCCTTTCATATAGTTCTTTTTGTCAGTAGCAAAAGAAAACTACTGAGAAGATACAGATTCAGAGTGTTACAAACAAAGAGACAGGGAGATGGGCAGGTTTCAGAATCTTGAATAGCATGTATTCCTTGGGAAAAAAAAGCATTTTAATATCACTTGACTGAATTACATATCATGAGAACTAGGAGAAAACTAGTACCTTTGTAGAAATGCAGTATAATAAATCAAATAATTTCATGAAACAATATGTGAAAGATTTCTTGAAAATTTTGAAAAAATGCTCCATTATCTTCAGAAATGGTTGAGATCATTGCTATGTGGGTTTAGGTTTTTTGTTTAGTCTTCTTTTTTTTTGCCTCCAAATATTTGTTTCTTTTATAGCTGTTTAACAAGATTCCATGGCCAAAAAGTCACAGAGCAGTTGAGATTTTCACCCTTGGTGGTAAGATCTACCTTCCTGTCTCCAGCTCTCTCTGTTTGTCACACAAATCCAGCATGATCTGTCATATTTGTAAACAGCAAGATTTGCTGTCTTCGTGTGACTAAAATGTAATAATCTGCTTTTAAAACTGCAGTTGAAGTGTCTCTTACTTCCTTTAACTCCTTTTTCTGCTTGTGTTTGAAACTTGGAAATACTGTCATGCACCAGGGAGCAATATTTTGTGTGCTTTGTGAGAAGCGCTAAAACCTCATAGTGATAATTCATTGTTGCTGATACAAATCAGATTTTGGTGTCTGTTGATAGTCAGTCTGCTTTCATACTCAATTTTTTACGATTCTCTAAAAAGACATATTCATGTGCTTTGTTCTGCCCAGTGAATATTTCTTGCATGTGGTATCTTGTTTAGCTTTTTGAATGTTGCACTACTTTTTTTTTTTGCCAAAATGGAATGCTGTTTGTTTGGGGTGTTTTTTTCTGAAAATGCAGCTTGTGATCTTAAAAATGTTTAACAATGAAATATTTTATCCAGGTACAAATAAGAATCCTGCATAAAATGCAGAGTTCCATTAAGAAAGAAAAATTTTCCTGAGCACTTTTATTCTTTGTTTTTATTGGTCTTTAGCTGTTCAAAGACTTTTTTTTCCAGTCCTGAACCTTGGCACAGCTAAATGCCAGACTATGTTTTGTGTGTAATAGGTGTCTTCATCTTTTATAGCACACTCCTTACTGCTTGTGGTTACACCTGGTATAATACCCCAGCAAAGAACTGAGCAGGTTCAGCAGGTCCAGTTTGAGGATTTTTCATTTATGCTTGTATGAAAGGTTTCTTCTCTTTTAAAACTGACTTCCTTTGTTTATCTTACAGTGTATGGACAGACCTCAAAGTTAAGTAAATATAATAAGTATTTGCAGTTTGAATTCAGCTTTACATAGAAAGAATCAGGACAGAATAGTTTTAGCAAATTTTACTTGAAAATATGGGAAAATCAGGCATGCCCATCAAATTGATGAAATATGATAAAACATATACTTTCATATGTGTGTGCTTATAAATATATAAATGCCTGCACACACACACAAATGCGATCATTTTATTCAGTTTCCTATTTGAAAAAGAGGGGAAATAGTCCATTTTGGAGGACTTCATGTATGTTAATAATGTTTTTTTTCAATAGCATTAAAAGTCATTACACAATTTTCATCCTAAAAATGCATTTGACAATCATGGTTATTTTTAAATCCATGCTTTTGCTGTAGATAATATCAGTACAAACCATCTACATAAAGCAAAATGCTTGACTTTTCCGTTAGTTCTGGAAATGCAAACTAAACTAGATGTTCTTTTGGGAGTGGGATTTTTATTTATATATATGTATACATATATATGAAATATAGATTTTTTTTCATTCACATTATTGGAAGTGAGACTCATTCATAGCTGAATAATTAGAACAGGGTTATACATTGAAAGCACTGTGTTTCCTTTTAGATGAGGAGAGACATAGAAGGCAGCAGTGGTTGTGAGTGGCTCTGGAGCTGATTGTCTGGCTAAAGTATGCCACAGGCTGATTAAAATCTTTGAAAGCTTGCAGCCTAGGTGGGACACACCACCTACCTTCAAAAACACTTGAGCATTGCCAGTATCTATCTTGAGTGTGTAAAACAGTGTATGTGACACTCTTTCCAATCCTTTTTAGCTTTTCAGTGAGGCTGCTTCCTTGTCTCTTGCAAGAATTATAGCTTTTATTTCCCTTCTTTTGCTGAAGACTTGTGCAGTCTTTGGTGCCTGCCAGTAAAAGGAAAATTTTGCAAAGATGTCCATACTATTTGAGGAAAAGGCCATTTACTTGATAACTATGATACATGTTCAGTCTGTACAGTACTGTCAAATCTGTACTCGGCAAGAACAAAACTGATAAGATTCCCTGATCAAGCCATATGCCAGACAGACTGTCAATGTGATCTGCATACCAGCATATCTTTTGGGGTGTTTTCATATTTGACAGTAAAGAGCTGTTGCTCAACAACTCTCAAGGAATTTTTCAGAAAGGTCTAGATGAGGTCAGTGAAGTGGAAAACAGGATAATGGAGAGAAGCAGAAGTAAGAAGAATTTATTCTTGAAGTTATCCAAATAACATAAAGAAGATCAGGTACTCTGGAAAGCTCTGTGTAAAAATGTAGTAATGGCAGCCAACAGAGCATGAGGAACAACTTAGAAAAGAGACCAAAATGTGTAAATAATAGTATGCTCTCACTGGGAATAACTGCATTTCTGGTCTCTCCTACCTTCAATTGGTTATGGTAAACAGGAAGAATTTACAAAAGAATAGTGAGGATGTTTGAGGGCATGCAAGAGCTTACATGAATGAAACAGGTGAGCAAAACAGGGCTTTCAAAGCTGAATGAGCTGACCAAGAGGAGGACATTGATATATATAATCTTCTTCCTCTTGATTATGAAACCGAGGGCTTCCATGTTTCTTTCAGAAGTAATAGCACAAGGAGGAGGAATTCACTGTAAGTCTGTTGAAGAACCAACAGTGCTAAGGGGAGGGAGAATTTCAGAACACGCTGCAAGAAGTGAGACGTGGCAAGGCTGGAATGTAGCAGCTCAGACAAAGAAGTTGCTCAGAGAAGCACAGATTAGTCATGTGAGTTGAGGCCTCAAAAGTGGCAAGAAGGAACTTAGAAGGACAGAGAAGAGTGACTCAAGTCCAATGCAGTTAATACACAGCTTAGCTGCAGCTAAGCAAGGAAATAAGGATCTCCTTGAAAAATAACATGGGTTGGAAAATACTTTCCTGCCTCATTCTGTCATTCCTAGTCACTCTGAGTTTTCAATATTGGAGAAGTTTAAAACTGATTTTTAGCAATGATAAAAAATGGTAAACTCTTTTCTAAACAGCTTTGTCTTTCAATTTTGCAGTCCCATCAAAAACCCCCCAAACTATAATGGTCTGCAAAAACAATAAATCACTGTGAAAAGCTGAAGAGAGTTAACTGTCATCTGCATGTTCTAGTATAAGACATCTTGGAAAACAGTTGAACACATCAGTTGAAGTGGCTAGATCAGAGCAAACAATATTGGGTGGGGGTTGGCTGCTTTTTTGTTCCCAAATAGTATGCAGTTAAGCTGCAGATGCTCTTGCCACAAGATGATGTAGGTGTCACCATAGGATAGAAATCCATGCAGAACTAAAAAATAGGCATCACTGCTGGCTCAAATCTCCACAAGCTGGAGTCTGGAAGACTACCTGTAGAAGGAAGCAATGTATTTTTTCCTTGGCTGTTCCTTTTGGACCCAATAAAAGATGCCAAAGCCCTTTGGCCTGATTCAGTACAGTACTTCTGTTTACCTGCTGCTTCCACCCAAGTGTTCTTGGAGAGGTCAATCCATCTCATGCTGCTGTGAAATAATCTGGAACCTGTTCTGCAGGAAACCTCCAGAAGGGCCAATACAAGCTCCAATTCCCTTGGTGCAGAAGAATTTAGAATGATTTTAAAAATGAGATTATTTTTCTAGATAGTCTTTGTGATATCAAGCAAAATACTTCAGTGTGATTGCAGTTCCACTAATTATGCACTCATGCTGTTGTCAAGTATGATTTTCAAAAGTGATGAGCAGTGATACCACTAGAGTAGCACTTCAATACTAGAGTATTGAAGTGTTTTATAAATGCTCTAATTCCAACCTAACAGGTCCTTGACATTTTAGAAAGGTACTCATTTAGTAGACATTTTTGAACCTTATTTTTCCAGGTCTTCCTTATGAATAAGTAAATAAGGTGATATTATCCTCCTTGCCTCAGTGTGAGCTGGAAAGAGTTGTAAGGAATTGTAAAAGTAAACAGTTTTTCTGCTGTAGCAATAAGCTCTGGGTACAGAGTGTGACCAAGAACTGAACAGTCCAGAGTTGCACTTGAGGAGTTTGGAGTACATCAAGTTCCAAAGCTGAAATACAGGGATAGACTTGATACTGAAAGCTTTTCAGCTTCTGAGTGTGATCATCAGCATTAAAATGGAATATATAAAAAGGCATTTGACATAGTAAATTTATGTGGTTGTGTAAGAGTATATTGCAGTGCATGGAAACTGAAGCAACCCAAGTTGCATAAGGGGTTCAGGTTTGTTTGCTTTCATTTTTGATGCTACATTTAAATTTTGAATGATGCTCCTTCGTGCTACAGATTTCAGTTACTTCTTTTGCTTCATTTTCTAATCGGAAGACATCACCACTTCAATCTAAAGATGAAACTGTTACACAGAATCATTTCGTTAATTAAGATTTTGAATTTACCCTGTTGTTTCAGGGTAAGCTTGAAGAAATTCAACTTTTAATTATTTCATCTATAACTATCAGAAGTAAGAAAAGAAAAAAGAAAAGGAAAGAAAAAAAAAATGTGATTGCATTGGAATATGGAGGTATTGGTGACCATGGAAAGTCTCAGTTGTAGGCATGATATTTATTAATGCTTATTTGTCTATTGTATTGCATAATTTAGTCAGAGGACTTTACTCCTGGTGTTTTAGATCTTACTAGTCCTTTTGAAGAAATTTATATGAAAAACAAAGAAAGGGTAGAATCCTTTGTTGTTCTAAAAGTTAAGCAGCTTTCCAGAAATTATGCATTACTCACAATGCACTGTATATAGCTTAGCAAATCAAAGATACATGGCATACCTTTGCTCCAGCTTTACTTTCTTTTTTTTTTTAATTTATTTTTAACATTTCACATCCCCAGGACAATTCTTACTGTCTCATGCAGGACAGGCAGGTGTAAATCTTGCTGGGTTCCTCCCTAGGAAAAGAGATTTCTTACGTGAAGGTCTCTGGATGTAATGTGGATTTGAAAATTTATTAAGAACAATAGGTCAGCCTGTTCAGTGAAGGAAGGGGGCTGTGTGAAGGAGCAGTGCTGAGCCGTGTGCTGAACGACAGACATGGGGATCCTTGGAGTCTTGGGCTGTGTGACAAAGCTGCACCAGCACAGATAAGGTTGCGGGGGTGTTGAAAATTAATAGAGACGTAGCTGGTGTAGCTGGAGTGACAGAATCCTTGTCACGCATGCAGCAATGGGAGGAAAAGCCGTAGGAGGAAATCCATATTCAATTCACCTTCACAGAAGCAATCAAAGTATTTTGGCAGAAAGCTTCCTCCTGCCAGCATACTTTAGTTTTTGAGGACTGTTTCAGCACAGTGTTCTGGTATTCCTATCTAAGATTAGTTGTGGCAGATGAGATTAGAATCAGAACTTAAATGCAATGCAATTAATCATTATTGAAAACTTGTCTTCCTATTCCTTATTAAAAAGAATTACTAAGGTTTTGTGGATTTTTTTCATCTGTGAATTTAGTCACTGGAAAATAATTTGGCTTCTTCTGACAGCTTGTGACTGACGCTTTGCAGGGAGGAAAAAAAGGATTTTTAATAGTTTTAAGAATAAACTCTTTGCTGTCATATTTTCAAGCCTTTCACTTTGTTAAAGTTTGAGTGATTTAGCTCCCATCATTTGGGTTGCTGCTTACACCTGAGAAAAACGGGAGATACTGAGGACGATTTGCAGTAGAAGCAGAAAAATAAAAGTACTAAATGGGTGGTGATTCTCCCTCACATGACCAGAAGGAAAACAAACTGTTTGGCTTTTGACCGCGCTTGCTACTAAACACCCTGTCATAGTGTGTGAGGTGAGTCACGACTTGTTTATTTATAGCCACGGCCAATCAAAGGCGACCGCTCTGAACTTCATTCAAGACCAGCAGCTCTTAGGATGTCTTGTAAACATTTGCTCTCTGAGCAAGGAGCATTCTTCCTGGCGGAGAGCAGCACAGGTGCCTGGCTGGTGGCTCCTAAAGCACAAAACAGACTAGAAGATCGTTGCCTGGATTATCTAGATTGGTAGAGAGAGACTGAGAATTCCCTTTTCCATCTGAAATGCCAGACAGTGAGGATCTGGGACAAGATGACAGGTACTGTACTTTGCTTGTGCTGGCCCTCCCGTGCAGTGCAGCAAGGACTGAGGCTCCATGTGATCAATCTGTGTGCGCTCCCGGGTGCTCAGCCTCGAGATCAGTTTTCTCTGCGCTGTAACCAATCTTCTTCTTCTTGGGGGCTTTGCCTCTCGTGCTAACCTTCTCAGGAGGGAAGTGTGAGACTCAATGTGTGATAGAGGCTAAATGGAACAGCTCTGAGGTACCTCTTAAACTGAAGGTGAAGGGAAGAAAATACTGTGTGGTTTCTACCGGGTCACTTTTTCCTTCAATGCCTCAATATGTCAGGCATGGAAATAATTTAGTTGGAGCCATGCTACTGACAGAACACTAACTCTTTTCTGTGAGATAGGGCACTGGGTCCCTTTGAGGTATGCCTGTCTTTCTGAAGTTCAGCTTTTATCTTAATTAGCTGATAAAACCAACAGTCAGGACAAAAAAAAAAAAAAAAGTTATTGGATCCAAAACTTGATAACATTTTAAAAAATACTGTTTCCTAAAATATGACTCAGCACATTCCTATGAAATAAATGCCCTAATTAAATTTAGCCAAATACTTTTTAAAATAGGTATTTGAAAAGTTGATGTTATTGATGTTTGGCTATGGCAGAGTTTGTAATCTAGATTTCTTTAAGTCCACATGGTTTTTCCATAGTCTTTATGTGTTGTATTGCACTAAATCAAAATGTTGGCTCTAAAGTGATGTTAATGAAATATTTGATGTTGTAAAAAGAGTATTTGTCATGTATGTAGAAAGAGATGCTTTTTTTTTTTAGAAGTTAGTGAACAAATGCCAGAATACAGAGGCAAATCTAAGAAATTGAGCAACTACAGGGATCAGAATTGGACATTTCATGATGGTTTTGGGTTTGATTTCTTCTAGTTAAATTTAAATCTAAAATTTGAATTTATGTGGATGTTTTTCCAGTGTGTCTGTCGGTGTGTTGCAAGATGAAACACAGGAGACAGACAGTTCTGGTTGTCTGTTGTAGAGCAGCACATTCAAGCACAGCCCCCTGACTGGATGAGCGTGGGTGAATGGATCCCCAGGGACAATTGGGTCTCTGCAAGGGTGGGGTCACCTACACATTTCCGTTTGCAGGGATATCTGGGTTGTGCCCTGTATATATATGACATAGATTACAATTATTGTAGTGGCAGGTAGTGTTTTTTCTTCTCTTAAGGAAATGTTGACTCATTACTGATAACCACCAAAGCGTTAATTGCTGTTCTTCAAAAAATGTTTGGTGAGATCTCCACTTTGTTCAAGTGTTTATTTTTCAATAAAGAAAACTGGAAATATGTGTGACCCCTTAAAAAAAGTTTTCAGCTTTGTAATAACATCTAATTTATTTTGTTCATAATTCTTTCTCTATAAAGGCTTGCAGCAAAATTTGGCAGCTAAACAGAAGGCCTAAGACTCTAAGACCTCTTTTTCTATCAAAATTGGGAGTTTTTGTTTTGGAAGAAAAAAGATGAGCTTTTCTAAAGCAGTAACCTGGAAAAACATAACAGAGCCCGCTCTGCCCATTTATCATTTTTGAAGCTACCATTAAATTAACTGACCCTGATGTTCATCCTTCATTCTTTTGTGTCTTCCAATTTCTTTTTCTGAAATTAATTTGCCTTTTTGTCTTGGTCATAACAAATAGGATGTAACTGGAGAACATTGCTGAAGAAGTGTTAATGAGGCTTGGTGGAGGTCAGAATATTTTGGTCCAAGTTAAACAAGAGGGAATAGAAGGAGGAGCTATGGGTGCTGTACAGGAGCAATTAATCTTAGAATTGCAAAGGAAGAAATTGTAATGTAAATGAACAGATAATAGTGTAATTTTAAGGGCTCACAGAATCAAAGCTTCAGCTTGTATGCATTTAAAAGAGGAGAGCAGTGGTATTTTTTGTGGAAGGTGCAGAATGAGCTTTGATCCCTGATTGGTTTCAGTGCACTGCCCTCCTTGTAGGCCCTGCTCAGATGCAAATACTTCTTACATCCTCTCTCCAAGTTCATGTCCTACTTCAGAAAATATGTAATATTGTGTCACAAGTGTATTTCATGAACATGGTTACATCGTAGTTAACTATGTGGCATTGGTCAATACTCTGTTAGTCATACTGCAAATTAAAACCAAAAGCAAAGGAACAGAGGCACCAATAGTTCTTCGTAAGGCTAGCCAAAAAGTGAAGAGTTGTGAAGAGCAGATTCCCACTTGTATCTTCTATTGTGTTTTGGCACATGATCATGGCTGCTAGCAGATGAAGAACAGTGAGGAAATACATGGCCACAGGTAGAGGATTGAAAAAATTTAGCATGAGGAGATATTTTCCCTCAGTAATTCTCTACCATTGGGTCCACTTCAGTTTTGATGTAAGACGGTATAATTTTTTTTTTTTAATTGACATTTTGTGAGGAATGGAATGATAGTCAAGAATGTATAAAAGACATTGTGAATATTGGTCCTGAAGTGGAGGAAATATATAGCTTTAGAAACGCTCATAATGCATCAGAGTAGTAAATGATAACCTACTTGTACAAAATACATTAAAACCCAGGGAAAGGAGTCAAAATGAAGTTGTGCACAGAAAAAGTTACAGTCATCTTGTTAGGTAACACAGAAAGTAATTGAAAAAATATTCTTTGGCACTTGAAAATACAGTTTTCCTTTTTTTTTTTTTTTTTTTTTTTTTTTTTTTTTTTTGTGCAGCTTTTCTGCATTTTGGGGAATACTAAGCTCATCTTTCCTAGCTGTTTGACTTTGAAAGGCCTTGAGCTAGGAATATCCCAGCTGAAGAATGAGGAAGCTGTGAAGGAGGAAAATAAATTGATTTTGTGAAAAAGCACTAAAAGAGTTGTCTTTGCAAGAGAAAAATAATTCCATAAGAGTTGCTTCCAACAGCTGGCCAGATCTGTATAAAGGTCTGCAAATGGAACTTTATGGTCGTGTTGCTTAGTAAGGAGCTTCCTTACTTTTCTGAACAAAAATATCTCTCTTGTGTTTGTAACAGTTACAAATGGGAACCTGACCTGCAAGATCCCACCCCTTGGACCATCTTGGTAAATGGGCAACAGCACATAGTAAAGAGTATTATAGTCTTTGCTAAAGAGAAAGCAGGTCAATAATAGCATGTACATGGCACTGAAACACTCTGTTCTCATGCAAAGAGACGTTTAAAAAATCTTAATGGCATAAGTCATGAGTTTGGACTAATGGCACTTGACTGTCAGAGCATGCTTTGAATGACCTGGAACTGCAGTAGTTGCTGGTGTTCTCCTCAGGGGGCTGGGCAGGAGGAGTGCAGGTCAGAGGAAGGCTTTCCTGTGGGAGCTGCCAGTCTGCTCACCAGAGTCTGCCCGCAGCAGCTCAGCCCTGAAATGCCCCACTTTAGCTGGAGTATATTTAGTTTGTCTTAGCAGGACATTCAGCAAGAAGTGACAACATTTAATACTGTCTGCTGTATTGAGGAACTTCTGTACTGGAATCATGTTCAAAAAAAGCTGGAATTAACCAGTTTGTGGTCAGTCAGCTGAAGAAATACAATGCAGCTCCTTGTTAAGACTTCATAAGATGACTGATGTATTATACCTCAATAGAAGTCATGAACACATGCCCTCCAAAATAAAATCTTGTTAGTAATGGGTCATTTTTTTCACTTAAGCAGTCTGATGGATAAGATGAATTCCCCTGTCTCTTTGCAGAACACTTCAGTGTATTTTTATATGAATAAGTTTGTTTGCATTTTCAGAAAACTTTGTTCTCAACTAGTAATATAAACAAAAAAACTACCTTAGATTTATTGGATTGATATTGTTTAGCAGGACATCAGTGGTAAAATATTCCCATGTCAGTTGAAGAGAAGAAAATATAATTATGGCTTTGGTTTAACACTCAGTGCAAGGAGTAAATTGAGTCAGGGATGAAAGGTTGCTTATCTGTCACAGGGCCCACCACTCTGTTCTGCCATCCAGTGGGAAAGGCACATCCAGCCTCATCAAATCCTGTTGATTTAAACATATTTCTTATACAGTAATATTACAAGAAATCATCTTGGTCAGGAAATAAAAGGGAGAAAGCTGTGAAATAAGATATTTTTCCAGCTTTTTATTCCAGACCTTCCCTTGGGAAGAAACCAAAACAGGAACAGCAAATTGGACAGATGGACTATTAATAAAAAGCACAAAACTGAAGTGTCAGATGCAGATAGATAAGGCTGGGAAGAAAACCCTTTAAGAGTTTGAGGAACAATGTTACACAGTATAGCATAATTCAGTAGTTCTTATAAGCAATGTATTTGAAATACTGGAGGTATGATAATTAAAGATGATTTTTGGATGGGAAGTGTTAGCTACTCTTTAAAGGGGATAACTACATTTTCCAGCTTCCATTTAAAAACAAGATCTGTCTCTATATCTTAGAGATTCAAAGGGTGCCAGAGCCTCAACATTGAAGGGATGGTCAAGTGTGATCTGTTAAAGGATGTTAGCCACAGTACCACATATTAGTGAGCCTAAATCTCTGCAGCACCTGTGGATTAGCAATGGGAAATAGAGTCCACATGGATATGTACAAGCTGAACAGATTTCTGTTAGAAAGGCTTTGCAATATTTGGAGCAAAAAGGTGGAAGATGAAAATTCTCCCTGAAGTCTAAGAATGGAGTATATTTGTAGATGCATCCTGGTTTTGCTGCTTTTTTTTTTTTTTTTTTTGTGGAAGTCTTTGATGCAAGGACGATTTTACATGGTATCCCAGTGATTCATTTAAATTGCAGGTCTTGTTAACTTGGTCATGGCCACATGACAAATACAATTATTTTAGTATACTTAATTATTGCATAGGATCCAAAAGTGGCACAGGATAGAGCCCAGTTCTACATAGTCACCTTTAAAATTAGCCACATGGGTCATTAGGATGCTGTGCTGTGAGTTTAGTAGTGCTGGCCATTCTGTCTTTCCACATAGGACACACAACATTCACAAATGTGTTACATTTTGTGTCCATAAGGCTAATCAATAGTGCATTGTGTTCCAACAAAGTTCAATAGTAGCTTTTAGAGGTTTTGCCATTGGTATTTTAATATACTTAACTGTGAAATTTCTTTTTAACACTATTTTATGTTTTGGAAATAAAAAGGGGTGTTTATTTTCATTTTCAGTATATGTCCTCCTGAAATTGCTATGTAAAATAAAAAATTTACACAAAACTTTTTAGTGTAGATACTATTTTAAATCCCTTATCTCTGTACCTTAATAATTTAGAAGAAAAATTTTAAAACCTACTTTTTGTGTATAAGTCTTCAGGTATAAAGTGTTTGCTTCAGAGAAAAACTGTATCATTATAATCATTCCCTTCTGCACTGCAGTGACTTCTTTCTTACAGCAGAAACCTGTGAAAGCTCTGAAAAGGTAGACCTGCTTGATTGGGCTTTGCCAGCAGTTTACAGCCTGGGTTTCATTTGAGTTTCATTATGAACTCCTGGTTGCCTGTTTGTCCTTTGATATCCAGATCCCTTACAGTTGCACCATCCTATAGGTTCTACGTATTACCATTTAAAAAACTACCAAAAAGCAATATTACCTATATTTTGATTTACATATCTTCAGGAATGTAACTTTCAGTTCTTCCACCTTGACCACTACATTCCAAGTTACCCTGAAAATTAAAGAGTGCACAGGCTTCAAATGTGTGTGGTTACAGTTGGGAAATCAGGAGGGTTTAGAAGCTCTATAATTACAAACTATGTTTATGTGGGTGCAGTCCTTCTGATCCACCACATCATGGTGTTCTCCTGTCACTGCTGCAGTTCTGAGTAGTGTATCTGCATGAAGATACATAGAAAAGTGTGTGCACATAATTAAAGAAAATCCAGCACATCACGAAGAGATCTTTAAACCAGTAACATGAGATCTGCTGACCTTTCTGAGAGAAATGTGATGGGGCTTTGCTTGAACAGATGTCTAGCTATGAAATGGGAGCATGACACCATCAGTCATTTTTAGCAAGCATAATGCCACTGTCTCTTCTGGCCAGGGTTTGTGACTGTCATCAGTGAAAGCGTCTGGGTGCTAGAGTGTTTTGGGTCGTTTTTTTTTACAATTACTAGGCAACAGTTTATATATTTGCTCAGTTATAGAAATGATGCAATAGGCAATCAGAAGGATGTGAGTAATTTATTTTTTTTGAACACCCTCAACCTTATTGATGGTAGCTTTAGAATGGAAGTGTAGCACTGCAAATCAAACTAAGAATAAGTGATGGGAGCATAAACTATTATTCTTTCTAAATGACCCACAAAAGCCTTTGAAAGTATTCAAAGTTGGCTGCTTATCCCCAAAGGAGCACCTGGACAGCAGAGCCCAAAGCTGTTTTGGCAGCAAGTATAGGGTTCACATTTAAGTAATGCACTAATATTATGCTGAAATAGATTTATATTCTTGGTTGACTTATGTCATAGTCAGGCACTCCACATTCGTCATCTGCATCACTTCATATGTCTTCTTTTTCCTTTTTTATCTTTAAATGTGACCATTGGAAAATTAATTTCTCTGGAGTAAGCATCATTGTGTGCTTGTTTCCTTTTGATCTAATGCAAGTTTCATAGTTACCTTTGTTTTTACAGGGCCATAACATAACCTCTCCGTCTCTGTGTACATACATTATATGTTGTACATACAACTATATGATGTACCTCCTTTCTTTCTCACTTCCCCTTCACCAGGATCTGTTGCTTCCTCTTTGTCCCAGCCCTCTGCACTGTGGCTAACACTGCTATTTAGGTTGGCTCAGGGTAAAAAGACAGGAAAGATAGATATCACCAAGGCTGGTGGTTGTTGGGAGGTGTGAACAATTAGAGGCAGCATGTGCATCTGGTGGTCACACAGAAGATCAGCAAGCTGACTTTCTTACACCTCTAATTGCCTAAGATGAGAGTAAGGCTTCCAAATAGTCCCTGGTGTTCCTTGTAAAATAGAAAATTGTAGCTATTATAGAACTAACAAAGGTGTCATGATTTCTTGTGGCCTAGAAGCGACTGCCAAGTACTCTTTTGTGGAGTTCAGTAGTGTGTTTGCAAAGTTTTGAAGCAAATTTCACCTATACCATCCACTCATCCACTCCTCTTGCTTGTCTTGTCCATGCACCGCATGTGTACCACAGGGCCAAAGCATATAGCAAGATTTTTTATCTGCACTGCAGCTCATGCTTTCAAAAACTTTGCTGAAGAAAGCATCACTGTCACCAAGCAAGGCAACTGCAGAGAACTTTCCCGGCAAATGTGCACTTTTTCATCATTATGATGAAAAAGTGCACTATATTGTCTTTATATTAGTGGTGAAAATAGTTTGCATTTTTATTGTACTTTCTGCTTTTGTATTTCCCCCCTCTGTTTTTGCTATCAGCTTAAAATTATTAAAGTGAGTATCTACGGTTGTCCTAGGTATTTCAAAACACTAATTTGATAGCAGGTATCAAGCCTGTTCATTTTTTCTTTGTGCTTCCACAAAGTTCTATTTCATTGTCAACAATTTCAAATAAAGGGTAGGAGTAAAAGTCTGTAAAAGGATTTTATTATTCAGAGCACTGTCATAATAGTAGTTTTCAGTAATGGAATAAATGGGCAGCTCTTAAAATACTCATTAATGCTGCAGAATGGTTTATAGAAGCTGGAAGCAGTGTTTCTTTAGGGGAAGTAGCCTATCCATAAAAATTGCACTTCCTGTAGGCCAAATTGCTTGTATAATACTTTCCTGAAACCACTAATTATCAGAGATGATGGAAATTGAAATCTCTACTGTGAGTGGGATGCAGACAGTTCTGTGTAACATTGCGCATCCCTCCAGCTGGGCTCGTGCAGTGATCTCTATGAGTTATGTTATGGTTTTATTTGCATCCTCTGTCTCAGACAAATATCTGCATTCAGTGCCTTGCATGGCTGGGAAATTGCCACAGTCACCTAGTCCAAGACACAGGGCTCTTATCCTATGCAATTCAGGTGTGCTGTTTGAAATAGTTCAATGTTTGTTTTCCTCAAAGGGAAGGAAAAACCACTGCAACACATAAATACTATAATGCAGCCAGGAATAGGGCACCACTTTTGGGGTTCGGACCTCAATGAGCTTTACCCCATGGCCAAAACCACTGTTCCGTGCAGGTGGCGGTGCCCGGGCAGTGTGGCCATGTCCCCACGGGGCAGTGTGGCCGTGTCCCCATGGGGCAGTGTGGCCGTGTCCCCGCGGGGCAGTGTGGCCGTGTCCCCACAGGGCAGTGTGGCCGTGTCCCCGCGGGGCAGTGTGGCCGTGTCCCCACAGGGCAGTGTGGCCGTGTCCCCGCGGGGCAGTGTGGCCGTGTCCCCATGGGGCAGTGTGGCCGTGTCCCCGCGGGGCAGTGTGGCCGTGTCCCCATGGGGCAGTGTGGCTGTGTCCCCACGGGGCAGTGTGGCCGTGTCCCCACGGGGCAGTGTGGCTGTGTCCCTGCCGGGCAGTGTGGCCGTGTCCCCACGGGGCAGTGTGGCCGTGTCCACACAGGGCAGTGTGGCCGTGTCCCCGCGGGGCAGTGTGGCCGTGTCCCCATGGGGCAGTGTGGCTGTGTCCCCACGGGGCAGTGTGGCTGTGTCCCTGCCGGGCAGTGTGGCCGTGTCCCCACGGGGCAGTGTGGCCGTGTCCCCACAGGGCAGTGTGGCCGTGTCCCCATGGGGCAGTGTGGCCGTGTCTCTCCCGGGCAGTGTGCCCGTGTCCCTGCCGTGTCCCCTCCGCCCCTCCCGTCCCTGGCTGGTCCCCGCGGCTGTGCCACCACCTCGTGGCGAACGGGGACAGCCGGGAGGCAGAGACGGCTCTCCGCGGAGCATCTTTGACCGAAATCGTGCCTTTTTACAGAAGCGACCGTGTGCAGCTGACAGCAGTCGGGAGTTTGCTCTGACCGCCTGTGTGTCCCCCGATGGCTGTGCACCGACCTGTGTGCAGCCATTTTTTCACAATGTCGATTATTTATCTTGCAATTCGATCTACTTGTCACAAAATGTTCACTATTAATGCATTAGTCATGTAATGGGTTATATATCTCAGTGAAATGACCAGAGTTGCTGATGGCTGGCTTGCATTCGCTGTGATTAACGCTGTGTGTACTCAGCAGTGTGTTATGTGAAAACTAACTCAGTAAAGCTGGTGTAGAATTGACTTCAGATTCTCAGTGTTTGTACAGTGGTTTGTCCATTCTTTGTACCAGTTTGACTTGACATTGACTGGCCTGTGCATGTCTTTATTATTATTTGTTGTTTCTTAAACCAGCTTTGTTGTAGAGGCTCTGTTTACTCCACAAAGGTATATGATGTGACCATTTAAGCTCAATATTGGATTAACTGATCAGCCCCAAATGTGATAGACACATATGCCGCTGTCCCATGGTTTTCCAAAAATTCTCTGCTACAGGTTTTTTTTTTGGGGGGGGGGGTTGTTATTTTATTAAAAGCACTGAACAGTCATAAGCTTTAGAAGCAGTCCTTTCAGTATAATAGAAAAACTTAAATTCAATAGGAAAATTAATGTAAACATCAAGACTCCAAGAGCAGTTTCTTTTTCTCTAGGTTGGGTAGCAATTTCATCATCATAGTTTGCAGAACAAAGTGAAAAATAGAAAAGAAAAAGCACAAGGATTAAATACATAAAATGAAATTTATTAATATGTGTGGCCATCTTGTGGCAATAAAAAGTACTGTGGTATGTTTTAAAAGAAAAAATAGTATTTATAAACAAGTTGGGGGTCAGTTGCTTGATTTGGATGACAACTGTGCCTTCAACACAATGTCTTCATATGACAAGAATGAATAAGCAGTAATTTTTTACGGACTGAAAACTGCTACTACTGAACAGATTAATATTTTTCAGTTTAAAAGATCAAATTAGCTCAATATAAAATACAAAGAAACAAGCACAGGCGTCTCTAGCATAGCAACAGCCATTTCACATGATGTTTTCAACCAGTTTCAACTTCCATATGAGCTGTAAACAAAGTCGGGTATTTTTGTTTTGTTTGTTCTATTCAGCTGGAAAGTCACCGATTCCAGTCAAGACTACAGACTCAGAATAAATCAGTGCATTTCAGAAACACTGATGAATTTATTTGTATTTCTTCAAGAAATGTCCCACTTTAAGGAACAAAACCCTGGCAAGGTAAGCACTCCCCAGTAAGATTAACGGTTCTATATGATTTAATAAAAAGGTGAGATAGATTTAGAAAAAAAACACAAATGAACAAGCAAAAAAAAAAAAAAAAAAAAGGAAAATGTACATTCTGACACATTCAGTCATGAGTTTCTGCTTTTTTTTTTTTTTTTTTTTCTGTGAAGAACATGGGTAGGTAGTCAGTGGGAAAAGCTGCTCACAGTCAACTTTACAGCAATACAGTCTATCCCCTTACAACTACTGGAATTCCACCAGTTATTCCATGAACTTTTTAAAGGAAATTTAAACCACCACAATTTAACTACAATTTAATAAAAACTTGAAAAAGCAGAGAAGTAAATAGGCATGTTCTTAAACATAAACATTTTATTTTCTTGAATAACTGTAGTTTTCAGGAATAGCTGCATGAAGAGAGTTCCTCATACTTTATTGTGGCAATTTTTCATCTATACACTAATTGTTGGTGATTTTCCCTTTTTTTTACTGGAAAGACTGAGCTGGAGAACCCAGCTCATGAAGAGGCAAGCAAAAGTTAGGCTTTTTTTCCCTCCAAGTTGGAAGGATTTCATTATTTAGTTCTAGTAAAACATGAAACAGGGTTATTTTTCCCAAAGAGAAATATAAATAAAGTAAATGTATATTATAATAATAATATATGAAATTTTTATATTTATATTGCTAAATGCAAGTTAAAAGAAGACTACAGGACTTTTTCTCCTCTTTTTATCTCTCTTAATTTGCCAGAAAGTCTTTCTTAAAAACAAGACATCCAGAATTAGCAAATAGAAAGGATGTAGTACCACACTCAAATATTAGCAGTTTGGATTGAAAATATAGATGAGCAACTAGAAGAAAAAAAATTATAGAGGAATGAAAATTATGGAAAAACAATTAATAAATTATGTAAAGACCAGTTGTATGTCTGGACAATAAAGTTATATTTAGAAGAAGTTTATAGTGAAGTAAAGAAATGTGGTATCAGTATTATGGTGACATGACTGTAACTGTATGTTAAGAGATATCTAATACTAATTTAGAAAATATAATGTTGATAGCATATTTTTCCTTCTTTCCCTGACCTCATTCTCTAAGCCATGCCATTATTTTACTGCTGTAATTAGAAGCAAATTAGGCAGTAATGCTGTGTGCAAAATTTCTTTGAATTAACCATTTTATTGCAATTCAGCTCCAAAAGCAAATGCATCCTTTCTGCAAACTTTCAACAGGTCAGTTGAGCACTGTGCAGTGGTGAAAAATGCACCTGTTGTGTCTCAGTTACCACAAAAGCCAAATCTCAAATTTTATGGTGAAAATTTGGCTGTGTCATTAACAGGGGTGTTAGAGCAGCCAACAAGCATCAAGGGATTGCTTGCCAGCATATGAGAGAAAACAGTTTCACAAAGTAACACAACAGGGGAAAGAGCTGTAGCTGGAGGAAGGATGTTTTGCTTTTGTAAACATGCAGCAAGTATGCACTGTAATATTGCAATTAGTGAGTTGGGTTTTTTCCTGCATATAAATTGCCCAGCCTATTTTCATGCAATGAAGGTATAATTTCTAGTAATATTATCAATAAACATGAGCTTGTTAAAGCTTTACAATAAATGAATAAAAATAGCATGTTTTTATGGTAGAAGAGGGGATGCATCCCTAATTATCTGAAATTGACTGTTTGATGCTTATTTTCACCAGAAGTGTTAAAGGTAATTCCCAGTTTTAAAAAACAAACTTCAATTTTGCACTACATTCTAGATTTCATTAGCATGCAACATCTTCCTTTGCAAAATGATCAAACCATTTCAGTGAAAGTGTTAATGGTGTATTTTAATGTTTTTGCCAGTTTTGCCTACTAGTCTGCAGCATATGTACATTTTTCACTGTCTTGGGAAGTTACATTCCTGGAGTTGTCCTCTCCTATGTCTTGTGTAAGTATGGTCTCTTTTCCAGTCATGATTTGTGTATGTGTGTACTGTTCATTATTTGGTCTCTGTGTAGGGACTGTTTATTTATTTGTTTATATACCTGTTTACACTTACACTCGTGCAAGTCTGCAGAAGACACCAATCTCTGTGGTGCAGCTGACAAGTCTGAGGGAGAGGATGGCATCCAGAGGGACCTGGACAAGCTCCAGAAGTGGGCCCATGAGAACCTCATGAGGTTTAGCTAGACCAAGCGCAAGGTGCTGCTCCTGGATCAGGGTAAATCCTGGTATCAACCCAGGCTGGGGGATGAACAGATCCAGAGCATCCTTGCCCAGAAGGACTTGGGGGTGCTGGTGAGGCTGGACATGACCCAGCCATGAGCACTCACAGCCCAGAGAGCCAAATGTGTCCTGGGCTGCATCCAAAGCAGCGTGGGCAGCAGGGGAGGGAGGGAGGGAGGGGATTCTGCCCCCCTACTCGGCTCTGGTGACACCTCACCTGCAGTCTTGGGGGTCCCAAGCACAGGACGGAGATGGACCTGTTGAGTCCAAAGGAGGGGACATGGAGATTATCAGAGGGCCCTAGCACCTCTCCTGTGAAAAGTAAGCAAGCTGGGGATGTTCAGCCTGGAGAAGAGAACACTGGGGAGTGCGGTCTTCCAGTTCCTAAGGAGGCCTTTCAAGAAAGCTGGGGACAAACATCTGAGCAGTGCCTGCTGCAATAGCACAAGAGGTGATGGTTTTAAACTGAAGGAGAGTCAATTTAGGTTAGATATAAGAAAGAATTTGTTTGCAGTTTTTTGTCATTGAGAAGTCAGTTTACAAGTGTTTTCAGTGTGTTGGTTCTGGCACAATGTTACATAGTCACTTCTGTCAAAGTCGAGATATCAAAATCAGACTAAGTTAAGGTAATGATAGATGTTATAATGACCATAAATTGTGTCTTACTGATAGTCAAAAACATGTCAATTGGTATGAATATAATGGTATTTTCTGTGATGAGTAGGAATGGCTTCTCAAAACTGGATTTTACCTTAAAAGTGTCTGACATGGGCATCCCACAATGCATTTTTATATAAAACTAACTGTATTATGTAAAGTTAGTAGTTATCTTATGCAAAGGCATTGTTTAAATTTTTTGAGTAGCTTCTTGTACAGCAATATTTCAATACAATTTTTTTCTCTGTCTTCATTTTTATCACAGTATTGTGTGCCTTTTTATGTCCCTTCCTTAAGTGCAATGAATTTGGACAGAAACTGTGCAGCAAAATAAAGGCTGTTTTGATGAAAGTAGATTTTGGAATAGTGGAATATATCAACCAGAAGAAAAAAGAGAGATCTGGTGAGTAGTTAATTATAGTCCCATATATCATTATATAATATTTTTGTGTTTCTGTATGCAGAGCATTTCATTCACCTTGCAGAAAGTTTGGTTTGTCCTGAGAACTCAACCGTAGAGACATTTCTTCATTTCTTGCTTTGAACCTGGCTACTGTTATTAGTTTTATAAGGAGTGACAATGTATGTCAAATGTCTAGGTTTGATAAGAAAGAAATTATTACTTCATGGAAAGAAACAAGGCAAGCTCTTTGTATGTGATTAGATGTACTGCTTGTAAGTTTTCAGAAAAGAAAATACTTGTTGTAAGCTTGCAATGCTTATCTCTCTTCAGATAACGCAAACTTTCCCAGTAGAGAGAGTCACTCAAGAGTCTCAAAATAAGTACACAACAGAATTTTCAGTAAGAGACAAAACTCTGTTCCTGTATCTAAATCTGCCTTGGTTTCACTCCTTCCAGCAGAAAAAAATGTTTTCTTCTCCAAATACTCCAAAAGCATATAAGAATTGCCACAGGATAGCAGCTACAAATTAATCCAGATTTCTATGTGGCAAGGAGAGGAATCAATTTTAAACAAAATCTTGCCTATCTCACCCGATATCTTTGTAATACTGGAAACTTTTAGATTTTAAGCAATAAAGCTATTTCAAGGAAAATCTGTATATGAACAGTGTTAGTTTGTTTCTTCTGCATGCTCCAGTTTTGGTAATTAAACCTTTGCAGTGTAGTCACACTACTTGCAGGTATTCTACCCTTTTAAATTAGGGCTACATCAGTAGACTTAATATCTACTTTAAAACATGCGTTTCTTGTAACCATTTTGCAATTCATTATACAATGTGCTGTTCCTAGACCCAAGGAGAACCTCCATGTGTCTTTTCCTCTTCTCTTACATTTAATGTGATAGTAACTGAAAATAAGGAATAATGCATTGGAAATTTTCTTTCAGTTTTTAAGTGAAACTGGCAGAGATAAAGATCAGACTATAGTTTAATAAACTTCATAAGCCAGCACTGGGAAAATGGTTGAGGGTATATGTGGTCTTTCCTGCATTTCATCCTCCAGTTTAATTTAACACTGACAAGTTCCCTACCTTGCTTTGCCTCTTGGGTTCACCACATGGGCTCGCAAACCTTGTGTTGGCACCAGAGAGGAAAGAGCAAGTTGCAGGAGGAAGCAACCAAGAGCACTTTGGCTGTGTTTTTCATTTTATACTGGTTTAAAAGATTCTCAGACAGAGGAAGCAAAGTTTGTATCTCTGCTTATCTGTAAAGAGGAACATTCTACCAGACTTCAGAGGATGCTTTGTATGCATATTTGCATATGACTGTGAATGCAGGGTAGCTGGGTGCTGGTAGAAGAAGGGGTTTGTAGATGAAGATTACATGCAATTATCAAACAAATTGCATGTTCTCATGTAAAAGAAATGTGGTGGGATAACTACACAGCCTGTTCTAACAACATGTTACACCTGTGCATTTTACCAGCAGTGTAGGCTAAAAGAGAGATATCTGTTTGCCAGGGCAGATGACTTTCTAGTGAGCAACAGAGACTCCTGAAGGAAATACAATGCAGGTAAATAGATTTACTGGAATGCATTCAGAATAACATTCTTTCTCCCACTGTGGTTGCTGTATTTTGATAAGCAGCCAGTCTCTCAGTCAGGCTTGTTTCCCTGGTAGCCTAGCACATAAATGGTGCACTGTGTCAGCAGGTGGAGAGTTATTGTGTACACAAGCTGTGAGACAGAGAACACACACTGAACTTGGAAATCCGTTGACATCAGTAGGATAAAAAATATATCTTTTTTCTTTCAGAAACAGCAAAAACAAAAGCCACAGAAGAGGACAGTGAACTAGACATATCAGCTCTGTGTCCTAAGGTGACTTTTTTTTCAGTCAGCCCTGTCTTGCTTTTAAAATCTGTATAGATAATGGGAGGCTATCTAGATTGCTGTCTGTTCTCCTGTGGAAGACTTTGCCCTCCCCAGGGCTGTGTTCCTGAACTAAGCACTATGCTTTAGAAGTGATTCATAGTCTCCACCTTTAGCCTTATACTAACCAACCTACTGCAGATTCCTGGCCTTCAAGGTAATGGTGTCATTGGCCTACTGAGCTAAGAATGTGTTTATTTTGTATTGGCTGTAGAATGATTGTGTTAATATTTAAAAGCAAAGGCGGTTACTTTTATTTCCAACACTGAAATTGCAGTTGATTTTTATCAAATTAAAATACAAAAGGGAAACATTAATACGAAACTGTAGTGGTTCTATGTAATTTGTCAAATATTTTTGTAATCACTTGTCTAATAATTTTCAATGATGGTGCAAATAGGTATATAAAATCTTTCTAGATATGTATGAGTACACTCAAATTTCTCATTTTTCTTCTAGTATTCTAAAAGACTGTATGGCAAAGGTTTTTCTGTTATAATCAGAATACCAGTTGGTATTTTAAAAATCATCTTAATAGGAATTATTATGCAGTATTTGATCAGTAGTGTATAAAGCCTGACTTTGACAGGTACTGCTTTGGAGGTAGTTTTGTGCTGGAAAAAAAAAATATCTCATGGGATAAAAATTTGTATCTGCCATAACTAAATATTCTTCAATAAATTGGTAACGGATAACAGGTTTTTTGTTCAGCTGATTTTTGATGGTCTTATAGACATTGGGCTGTTTTTTCTGACCCAAGTTTACTCATTTTGTTACATTATGCACATTTTGTATTTGCTGGCTCATTTTGCTTTTATTGCAGTAACTGGAATTTTCTATGCTTCTTTAGTATAATACAGCCTTTATTTATTACAAAGAGGGATGTTTCACTTCTAAGCATTGTATAGTATTTTCATGTTTCTTCAATTAAGGCTGAAATAGGAGGTGATTTATTTTGCTATGACATAGAAGAGGGGTTTTTTTCAGTCTCTAAGCATTGGCTTTCTGCAGTGTGATTTTTTTAAAATATAGTAATGCCATGTGTGGGACTGTTTTCTGTGTAGGTTAGTCCTGCAATAGTTGCCAAAGAGCTGTCAGTGTCTGACACGGATGTCTCAGAAGTATCCTGGACCGACAATGGGACCTTTAACTTATCTGAGGGGTATTCTCCACAGACAGACACGTCTGATGGTATGTAACAGCTTCATCTATATCATCACTGGACTCCAGATGTGAAAGTTACCTCAAAATTATTAGACAATTTGAGGACAGGTTTTGGGGTTGTTACTTTTCTCTCTGAATCTAATTTAAGGTTAATCTTAGTGTTTTGTGTAGCTTTGGATACATCTTGTGTTAGAACTGGCCTCATCTTAAAAATGTTAAAATACATCAGCAAGTGTCCAAATAAATAAGTAGTACTGGGTTAAACCAACACATTCAATAAGTGCTAGATGTAGCACTCTCTTCTACCAAACCTTTCAAGCAAATAAACCTTTTAAAATTACTGCCAATGCCTTTGTGGGTAAGCTAAGCGAATAAAAGCTGAGAAAGAAACAATGAATACACTGACTTGTTAAACAGCCAATTAAAGAAAGTATTATCAAGTTTTACTATAGACATGAAGACAGCCAGCAATGAGCCTATGAAGACTTAGACTAGGAAAAGATTCTCAAGCACTTGGCTTGATCTTGATGAGAAAAGAAATCTTACTTTTTATCAGTAAACACTTTACTGGAATAAACATTAATAACAGCAGTAGTTTGGTGTTATCTCACCTGGGGATCTGTTGCTCTGCTCATCTTGCATTTCTCCAAGGAAAAGCTCCCTGTAAATGACAAGCAGGATGATACTACAGGCCAAATTAATAATTTCAGTTATTTTCCTAATATTTCAAGTTGTACATAGCATTGTATGATCACAGAACCGTAAGTTGTAAAAGTAACTGTCATTCATCTCATCTATATTCCTATCTAAAGCAAGTTCAAAGCTCTTCATTAAAGCTTTATGAAGTTTCTCAGGGCTGTGACCACTTGAATTCTGAACATCTCTAGTGGTAGAGATTCAGCAACTTCCCTGGAAAGCCTTTTTCAATATTTGCTTACCCTCATGATGAAGAAGTTTTTTCTTACACTGAGGCAAAATTTCCCATGTTCCAGTTTGTGTCAGTTTACTCTGATCCTTTCACTGTGCACTTTCTAGAAGAGTCAGACCCATCTTCTCTCTACCTTCCTATTAAACTGATCCCTCTTTGCCACCTTCTCTTGGGCCAAACGCGTCCCATTCTCTCAGCATCTACATACATCCTTTCTCTAGCCCCCTAAATAATCATGCTGGCCGTCCAGGGGGCTCAGTCGTGTATGCCATTGTCTTTCTAGGACTGGAGAGGTCAAAATCAGGGAAAGTACTTCAGTGGGTACTCTCAGTTGCTGAATAGAGAAGGAAAATCCCTTCCACTGACTTTCTGCCTTCCATTTTGATACTATGGCTCAGTGTGTGGTCGGCCTTCCTTGCTGCAAGGGCATAGCACTGACCTGCTGCCCACAGATCTTTTTCTGGAAAGCTGCTTTTCTTGTTGCCCTTGGGCTGTCCTGCTGCACAGGGTATTCCATCCTAGATACAAGACTTCACATTTGCTTTTGTTGAATGTCATGATGTTCCTTTACAGCCTGTTCCTTTCTCCAGCCTGTTGAGGTCCCTCTTAAGGCATCCTGACCTCCAGAATATCAAATACACCTGTCCCACAGCAATTCCTTTCTGCCCATGAACTTGCAGAGTGCACTGCAGCCCGTCACCCAAGTCATTAATAAAACCCTTGAACAGTGCTGGTTCCAGTCCCCGTGACAGACACCAATAACCAGCCTCCAGCTGCACCTTGTGGCACTGATGAAGCCTTCGACCCCAGCAGTCCGGCCACTTTTCCACCCACCTTACAGTTCCCTTACCCTGTTTGCTCACCAGCTTGGCTGTAAGGATCATGTGGGAAACTCTATTCATAGCCTTGCTAAGTGAAAAATAACATCAGCTCTTCTTCTCCATGGAGCATTTCAGCAAATGGGACACACGCAGAAGTGCAAGACCTAATGGGATACATTCAAGAACTGACTCACTTCCTGTCAAAGCTCTGTGCATTCAAACAACCACTCTGCAGGCAGAACAACCCTTCCTCCTCACCTTCCCAGCCTGTCTTTCCTAAAGAATATGGAGAAAATGACGTATTAGTAATTTTTACAATTTATTTCCTTAACCCTTATGAATGCTCCTACAACAAGCTTCTATCGCTTGTTTTCATAGAAAGTAAGTTCAAGCTTTTTACCTTCTCATTCAAATATTTGATGAAAGTATTCACTTGTGTTGATTTAGGCCTCTTCCACAGGCCATGTATTCCACAGTATGTTTTACACTTTTCTAATAACAAATATTGTGCCATTCATTAATGCAGCCATTAAAATCTAATGTTGATTACATCTTTCTTTTTATTCTCTTGACAACATGAAACAATTCTGATCATCTGTAGAGTTTCCATTTTCTGTTTCCTTTTTAATACAAGCATTGACCAATAAAGGAAAAAGAAATTAGTCTTTACATTGGTTTTATATCTTTTTTCTTTAAACAGATGAACATTCTTTTTATTACTCCATATGCATATTAAAAGTTTGTAACACATCCTTACATGTTTACATATTTGTAGCTTGTATATATTGTGAAGAGAAATAAATTTTAGGACTTCGTGTGGTTGGTATATTTCGGAATAGCTCTGCTGAGGATTTGTATGTGTTGTTTCATAACAGATACATACCTAAAAAAGTTAGCTTTAAAAAGTTACTTTGTTCAAATAGTTAGGTTGATACCAGCGGATTTGTGGCACTAGAATTATGACCTCAAAACGATTTTGTTTTAGATGTCACACAAATCTCCTTCCAGTAGAGAACTACTGGAGTAGGAATTAGTATATGCATTCAGAGGAACGCTTGCTACTCTCATTATTACATGTGGCTGCCTTTTTGGGAAACGTTTTGGGAATGCTAACACTGTTTTCTCTGTTAACCCTGTAATAGATTTTGACCGACCTAGTGATCATGAAGAAGCTTTCGCTCGAGATCTTTTAGAGTTTCCCTCTTTAGAAAACGGTGCCGGCACAAACGATGACGATGACTCCAGCATCGGTTTGCCCACCCAGCAAAAACGAAGGAAAGAGCAAACTGATGTCAAGGTGGATCACGCTTCCAGACAGTGTAAAGAGAGACCATCCACTGCAGGGCTGTCCTTGCCGTTGACCAGTGACCAAACCTTTAATTTAATGAGTGGAATTGCTGGCGATGTCATCACGGCTGCGGTGTCTGCTGCCATCAAAGACCAGCTGCAGTCCCTACAGCAAGCTCCCTCACAGGCAGCGCCCAGCTTGAGCGAGGAGACAGACACAGAGGAAGCTGATGATTTTGAACTGCTTGACCAGTCTGAGCTAGAGCAGATTGAGAAAGAATTGGGACTTTCACAAGGTCAAGAAACAGAATCCCAGGAAAAGAAAAAGTCTTCAGGCTTCCTTTCAAATCTGCTTGGAAGTCATTAACCTTGAAGTTATGGCTGGTAACACAGAAGAAACTAAACATAAAACACACAAAAAAATACCATCAAATACTACAAAACAAGCAAAAAAAAAAAAAAAAAAAGAGAAAAAAAAAGAAGAAAATTCTGAGCTGTAAGCTTTAACTATCCCTTTAGATGTGTTGTAATAATTTCCCTTATGCAAAGTGAATTAACTGGATAAGTATCAGCTAATACTGATAGTTTAATGTTTCTGGTAGTTATACCTCAATGTAATAGCATGGAAATGAATTCTCTATCCACTGTTTGGTTGCAGATGTGTGATGGAAGTCAGTTGTTCAAAATAGTTGGAGGAGAGGTTTCTTTTACCTTTTTACCAACCATCTGTTTTGGGGTCCTGAGCCAAATTTCCAATATCAGCAATTTATTTCCTTTGGTTTTCCAATCATGTAATACAATTAATGACTCATATTGTGAGGGCATGTTATCAGAGGGCTGCAGTGAGATTAACTGCATCTCACCTCCTTCAATCCTACCAAAAAGTATGGATCCCTGCAGTTAGCATTATGTGTAGTGCACCTACTGTATATGAACTGGCACAACTCAAGTTTAATTATGTGTGCAACACTATAAAACCCCCTAGATTTCATATTTAAAACCTTTGAATTATTTTGGATATGGTGATGCATTTCCAAGTTTTTTGCTGTTATAGGCTTGTAGAGTTGTAAAGTGGCATGTTATATGACTGACCACCTGCTGTGTTCCTTGATGGAGTCTAGTCCTTGGCAGTATTGCCCATGTGAAGTCAGCCAATGAATCTTTATGTTTAAAAGTTAATATTGTGTAAACTGAATAACCTGTTTGGGAGCAGGTGAGGGTAGTTATTGTTTGGAGTAGAGATTAGAGATTAGAAAAAAAAAAAAAAAAAGCAAAGAGGCTTTTTAGGTGCCACTTCCTTAATTTGAGATTCTGTAGGTTTTGGTTTGGGTTTTTTTTCCATTATAGCTGCTTCCACTTGCAACAAAAGTTGTGTTGCAAGGTGATGATTTTAATATACTTAGAAGCATTTGGTGAGGTCAGTTGCTACAGAAGACACTCAGAATCTTCTTCTTGGCATGTAATTTAAAACAAAAAAAGAACTTGTTTAAATTATTTGCCAGTTTAAAGTCCACACATGCTGAGTGAGTGGCATGGGATCTCAAGCAGATAACTTATTTTTGTAGGGCTTTTTTGTTCACCTGTGACAAAACTGCATTGCAATACCAAGCAATAGTAATCCAAGAAATAGGAAGAAATAAAGCTAGTTTTTTTAATGTGATGTAAACCGTTAGCAAAGTTGAGGGACCATGTCAGCTGCTACTATTACTCAAGTAAATTTCCATTTGCTGGCATTTGAAGAGGTAAATACTGTCATCTGGGACCCTCAAAAAGTACAGCAACAGATGATAAAAATCTTCCACTAACATAAATGTGTAGGTGAATCTGTGTTTGAAATTAACTTCATTTTCTATGTTTTTTTCCTTTTGAGGTGGAAGAATAGGCAGATGGCCAAAAAGAGTACAGCAAAAGGAAGGATGCCGAGATATTTTAACACTAGCTTTATTGTTGCTTGTGCTTTTTGTGTCAGTAATGCAAATTGACTGTGTTTGCTGTCCTTTACCAGTACAAGGGTAAGCCTGTGCCTTCATTATCAAATACATTATGAAATAAGTGGATGCTGGATATAGATCCCACAAGACACAGCTTTCAAATTACAATATTTCAACACCTGAGTTTCTGGAAATCATCAGAAAACATGGCCCACATCACTTCTACAGCATTAGTTGCTAAGTTTCTTCTTTAGCTTTCACTAGGTTGTTCTTTTCATTTGGAAAAAACAAATTTAAAAAAAGATCAAATACCCAACCAAAATTAAAAAAAGCTTTTGTTGGAAAATCAGTGAGTTTTAAAAATTCTCAGATGACTTAAAAGCCTCATTTCCTTGCCACACGTTTAGGACAATCTGTAGAGTTAAAAGAGTACAAATCCAAGTTGCTGATGAAGCTTCGTAGGATGCCCAAACAACGGTGTGCTCCCTTGTCCAGGGCTACTGGTGCCAGAAGGGGAAACAGGCTGTGGGACAGGAGAGGTGGCAGGGAGGGAGCAGTGCTTCACAGGCTTTTCTGGAGCAGATTGGCAGGACAGGCTAGCTGGCTGTCAATGGTGGCATTGTAACAGCGTGCACTTTATTGTTGTTTTATGGAAAATACTTGTGGTTATGAAAGTATGTAACACAGGGGCACTCTTCTAGAATAATAGATTAGATCAGAAAGAAAAGCAGTTGGAGGAGTTTCTCAGACTTTTTGTAAATTACCCATTTTCTGGTTTCAAGATAGGTAAATACACTGATTTTTCTCCAGTAAGACTCTCATTCTTTTTTTTTTTCAGAAAGAAAAAAACAACCAAAACTTGAACAACTAAATCATTAAAGCTAGAGACATAGTTGCTTATCTGAGAGTCTTCAGATTTTTTTTCTGCTGTCATGATAGTCAATTACATTCAAGCCCCTAAATACTGTGTAATGGGAAGGATGTAATTCTGTAACATTGAATATTCTTCCTCAGGTAGTAAAAAAATGTCTGATTTTCTGCAAAAAACTATCTCTTCCCTTCCACACAACCACATGCAAGAAACATTTCCGTGGACACAATACATTCCACTCCCAGCAGTCCACCAGCAAAACACAAAGAAAATGTTTCTCTCCTTTGTGGATCCTCTCCACACTGCCCTCAGCTGGAAATCCCTTGAGAAAACTACATTTGGCTGTATTATAGCAGCAGCCAAATTCCTCAAAAATTCCTGTCACAATATGGTCTACAGCATCTTTCCTACTGAGCACTGTTGTCACCTTCCCATCCTTCAAGTGGAATGCCTGGGCAGGAAGACAGGCAAGGGGGCAATACATAGCTTTGAAACATACAGTTTTTCCATGGAAAGCTTCCTTGCCTGTGATTTCCAGTCAAAAAGCACACAGGCAGCATAGAGGGCATAGTGTGAGCCAGTGCCATGGGGCAAGAGTGTGTGATCCTGCCCTGGGATCGGTGCTGCTTGTGTTGTGTGTGTGTGTGCTCATACCTGGCAGCAAAGGGCTCACCCTCCTGTGCCTTGCAGTGGCTTCTTCACGCATCCTGATTTAAGAAAAGGACGTATGTCAGGACAGGGATGCAGGTCACTCTTTTGTACTCAGAAAATTTTCCCTTGTGTCAGTACACGAGTGACAGGATCACCATCGGATTGGTGGCCTTTGGTGTGTCAAATCCAGTGCAAAACCACCCGTTCCCAGCACATGGGGTTTCCATGCGTACGTACCACACACCTACTGACCATTCTTCTGTTTGTTAGTGGAAAAAAAATACTATTCTATGCAGAGGAGGTTAAGTAATTGTAACCCAAAGTAACAGGATCTGAAGAGATACTCGTTCTACTTGTTCTGTGTTCGTTCTGCACTTTTTCCAGGCTGTCCCAGCCTTCTGAACAAATAAATCCCTGTAGTCTCCACGTCTGTTCTCAGCACATGAGCGGCGTCCCAGTCTGTGAGTAACCCCCACCGGGCAACCAGAAACTGGAGAATTACAAAATGTCCGTATTTAAGTATTCTGCAGCACTTTACCTGCCTGATCACTGTTTTGTAAACATGGAACTATTATATTGATTGTTTTAATAAATATGTGTTAGTTTTTATCTTAAATCATCTCATTGTGTCTTTGCTCCAAGAAATGGAAATAAACCCTATAACAACAAATGGGGTGACCTTATCACTCTCTACAACTACATGAAAGGAGGTTCTGGCCAGGTGGGGCTTGGCCTCTTCCCCCAGGTACCCAGTGATAGGACAAAAGACAGTCATAAGCTGCAACCAGGGAGGTTTAGGTTGGACATCAGGAAGAATTTCTTCACGGAAAGGGTGATAAGGTACTGGAATGGGGTGCCCAGGGAGTGCTGGAGTCACTGTCCCTGGAGGTGTTTCAGGAAGGACTGGGCATGGCACTTAGTGCCATGGCCTAGTTTGTGGATGCCATGAATCAGAGAGAGGGAAATGGCTAGCGTTTCTCACAGCAGCTTGTGAGAATTCTTGTGATAACTTGTTAAGTATAAACAATCTGCAGGTGGTGTTTTTCTATTTCGTCGTTCTGTTCTTCTCAAGGACGGTGTATGAGGAAGGTGTTTTTGTTAGTTAGCCAATCACATAAAATCTATCATATCACTCTATAAAAACCGCGCAGTTCTCTTGAATAAAGCCTTCCTTTGCTCTTTCTACAGTACTGCCTCCCGCCTGTTCTGTGCCATTCTCGGCACAAGAGTGACATTAGTTGACACGGCGCTGTTTGGCCATAGCTTGGACTCGATGATCGGAGAAATCTTTCCCAACCTAACTGATTCTGTGAAAACAATCAAACAAACAAAACAAAAAGAAACAAGCCAAAACCAAACCCAACCAACCTGTGAAAAACGCCAATCACTCGTTTTTAAAATGTTAAAAGTTTATTAATAATAAAATGGTTATAAAAATAGTGATACAATTAAAGTAATAATTATTTGGACAAATTGAATTAGGACAATATGAGACAACAAATACAAAGAGTTACGGATGTCCAGGTACCTTTTTCTGGGCAGCAGGAGCCTGAAAAAGGACACCTGTTAACAAAGGATTAACCCTTAAAAACAATAACCTGTTGCATAGTCATACACCTCATACATGATGCATAAATTCCATTCAAATACAGGATTCTGTCTGGTCATCGTCAACTTCTTCCTCTGAATCCTGACAGCGCCTTCGAGGCGGGAAGAAGTTCGTTTCTTCTGATAAGAGGGCAATAAATTCTTTTTCTCTGAAAGATTTAGGTGTCCTGTGGCTGCTATCTCGCTGCAAGTCCCTTTTTAAAAAAAAATCCTACATAGCATAGTTTCTATTTTAACAGTTTTTATAACCTAAAGCGATATTTAACATAGTACTTAAGAGAATTAATACAGCATTACTTTCTAACACAACACATACAATATTCATTTTAATATTTGCGAAAAGCCGATCATAAAATACAAGCATTTTTCCCACAACCGAAGGCGAACACACCCACACCCGGGCGGGCGCGGCCCGTGAGGCGCCGCCGCTCCCGCCGGGTCCCTTCCGGGCCCGCCCGTGCCCCGCGCCCTCCGGCCGCCAGGGGGCGCGCGCGGGCCGCTCCCGCCGAACGCCGCGCGGCCGCTTCCTGCCCGCGCGCCCCGCCCCGCGCCCGGCACTGCCCGCTCCGCCGGCCGCAGGTGCGTGTCCCGGGAATGGGGGACGGGACGGGACGGGACGGGATGGAATGGAATGGAATTGCATGGACCGGCTCGGCCCGGTCCAGCCCGAGCCAGCGGGGATAGCGGGGGCAGTGGGCAGGCGGCGTGGCCCGGCCGAGCCGGATGCGCTCCCATGGGATGCCGGCTCCCTGTGATCCCGGCCTGCTCCACGCCTGGCCTGGTGGCTTCCGGCTGCCGCCTGCGCCCCGCCTTATCTCTTGGGAGGTTTTTGGGGTTTGGGTTTATTTTTTATTATTATTTATTTAATTATCTCTAGGTTTTGCCCGAATTTTTGTTGTCCGTGCAATAAACGGCTGCCTTGTGCCAGGATTAGGGACACGGGCTCAGTGTAATTCCCGCCGAAGGCAGCTGAAAGTCAGCCGTACTCGGGAGCCTCAGTCAGGGGAGATCGCGGGTTGTCGGGAAGGGCTCGGCTGAGCTGCGAGTGCCCGCGGTTTGGTTTTCCTGCACCCCACACAAGGTAGGACCCGGGGCTTCGATCCTGGGGCTTAAAACGGGAGGGGAATGCAGGCAGGTTGTGGGAAGGTGTTGTGTAACTACGCGGGATTTCTCTGTTTTGTGCAGCTTGTGCTGTAAATGCGTCTCCATGTGTGTGTCAGAGGTGAAGGTTTATGGCTATAGCTTCTCCTAGTTACAAACCTCTTCTTCTGAGCTCCTGTATTTTGGGTGGGTTGGAGCGGGAGGAGGCCGGGTGTTTTAAATGCCCCCGTGGTAATGTAGCGTGTAGCTTCTGTCTGTCCGTCCTGCACCAGAACAGAGCGTTCTGCCTCAGGGCGCTGCCAGCTGCGTGTCACTGACAGCCAGCGTGGCTCTGAGTCAGTGTCCATGGCAAAGGTTGGTGCCTGGGTGGGGAGACGGGCAGGGGAACGCCTCAGGGAATACTCAGTGGATCCTGAGAACCCGTTTTTCTCTGAAACACAAAAAGAAAAGCTTCTGCTATACTGAGTAGATGCTTATAGTACTCCAGATGATATGGCCTTCATTTGCTGCATCGCCCCTGTCATTATCACACTGTAGATAGCACAAACAATAATAAGTAAGGATCCCAGTGGTTCCAGGGAATGATCATTTCATAACACGTGTTTTGACTTCTACCACTGCTTCTCCCTGTTCGTAGCTTCACGGAGGGGCTGCTCTTCCTCTGCCTGCTTTCAGACCCCCTCATCCTGATGTATTATTTCTTTTTTTCTCCAGATTAACCATAGTTTTTCTAAATCAGTTAAACAATGAGGGTCCTTTCTGTGATCACTAGATGACACCTTTTTTTGCTCTTTGCTTTTGGAGCATTCAAGAGATTCCATCAACTTTGTTTAAAAAAAAAAGAAATCAAAGTTTTGTTAAGCACTGAGAAGGAAGGAAATGTATGGATTTGGAAAGGACAGCATGAGTGGGAGGTCACTGCTCTGCAGTTGTCCTGTCCCAGCCCTAGTAACATGGGTTGGCTGGATGGTGGGAAATGAAGGGAGACCAGAGTGCTAGATCTAGGCATGACTGACTACATCTCCAGATGAACAGCTCTGCAGGGTAAAGTGTTGTCAGCACTACACACACTGCTCCAAAGTAGCATAGAAGGCTTTATTTTTAAAGGCAGTAACTTTTTTTTTCTTTGCCATTTATTAAGGCTGTGGAAGATACAAAATAGGCCTGTAAGCAGGTTTTCCCTTTTTAGCCTTGTTTCTGAGGAATCACTGGTGTCCCCAAAGTCTTACAGTTGGCAGAAGATGAGCTTGTTCAGTGCCTCCAGTCACTGATCTTCAGTGAAAAGCATGGAGCTTCTGAAATACTGTTGCTGTGACTGGGGGCCCTCTCATGCCTCCCAATCCCAATAGGCACAGCAGGTTCTGCATCCAGAGCTGGGATGCTCAGCTGCTGTTGTGCTACAAGTAAACTCAAAGTCTTTTGTTTATAAGTTTCCTCTCTTGCTGCTGCCCGTGAATACTGCACTCATTGCTGATGCTGATGTTTAATAAATTTGATTCTGTGCAAGAACTGTGTATCTAACGTTGCCTTAAGAGAAGGTTGTCAGGATGAAGGTGTTGGGGCTTTTTTGTGTCTGTTACGTAATTTTTTTTAACATAATTTTATTTTTTTTTTTGCCATTTTCTAGTAATGGCCACCTACACTTGCATCACTTGCCGTGTGGCTTTCAAGGATGGTGACATTCAGCGTGCCCATTACAAAACCGACTGGCACAGGTACAACCTGAAGCGTAAAGTTGCTGACATGCCTCCTGTCACTGCTGAGAATTTCCAGGAGAGAGTCCTGGCACAGAGAGCAGTAGCAGAGGAGCAGAACAAAATCACTGCCACTTACTGCACAGTGTGCAGCAAGAGGTTCTCCACCTTCAATGCCTATGAGAATCACCTCAAGTCCAAGAAGCACCTGGAGCTGGAGAAGAAAGCTGTGCAAGCTGTCAGCAAGAAGGTGAAAATATTAAATGAGAAGAATCTGGAAAAGGGGCTGGCCCCAGAGAGTGTGAACAAGGATGAAATGAACACAGCTATTCAGCAGGCCATCAGAGCCCAGCCATCCTCATCTCCAAAGAAGACACCTGTACCTCCCAGTAATGCAAGTGGCTCTCCAGTGTCCAGGGAAAGTGCCAGCCTGTCCCAGAGCAGAGAACGACCAGAAATTCCTCCACGGCTGCAGTGGTTTGAACAGCAAGCAAGGAAGCTGGCCAAGCAACAAGCAGAGGAAGAAGGGGATAATGAGGAAGGTAAGGCAGTGAACACACTGACAGCAGATAGCTTGGGGTGAGCTATGGTTTGAGCAAAAGCTTCCTGCTACTTCTGTAGCAGTGCGGCATTTTCCATCACAAAAGATCTTGCTCTTGCTTAAATTTTCAGTTTAACAAAGGAGTTGAAGTTGGCCCATGTTTGCAGCCGAGGACTCTGTGTTAGTGTCTGCACTGCCAGCTGTTCAACTTACAGACAGACAGTAATGCATGTAAAATTGAGTATAAATAGTCACTAGTATATCTATGTAATAGAGCACCATTCCCACATAAAATGTCAAAGGAAGTTTCCTTTAAAGAAGGCTAATGTAACAGGTTATCCTAAAACTGCTTCTGGAAAAATAAATTAACAGAAATGCAGTAATGATCATTTGCTCTTGTCCCAGCTCATTTCCTGATCTGTTGAAGAGAGCTGGGACTATAGTTGGTTTTGTTTCCCTCTGCCCACCAAGACCAGAGGAGAAAGTTTGCTCTTTAACCTGATTGTGTAACCACCTCTGAGCATTTTGATGTCTGTGTTAAAATGGATTTAAGAGTTGCCACCCCAGTGGCCTTTTCCTGTGAATACAGCTCTGTGTTGGAGGTCAGCCTGGAAAGCAGACAGCTGAAAAGATCAGAGCTTCAGAATTTCCAGAAAAGAGTTATTTTTAACAAGGATGCTTTCAGTGCTGTAGTTGACAGTGCAGCACCAAACACATCTATTGGAGCAGCTGAATGGGATGATTGAGCTGTAGTGAGGGAGCAGGTATGAATGAGGTGGAACTTCATTTCAGCTTCTGAAACCCCTGTGTCACGTTACTGCATCTGGTACAGCAGTTTTGTGCTCTTGAAATTTCAGTTGCAGTTCAGTGAATCCGTTCTACATGAGAAGAAACATTTTCCTCTGAGCATACAGTGTGACACCTAAAGAAGAAGCCAGCTTGCTCCTGTCTGATGTTAATGTGTTGTTCGTAGATTGTATTGTGAAAATCTTAGTAGGTTTCTGAATGTTAACTGTTCTTTTAAGTGTGTGAACAGGAGTGCGTTTTCCTCACTGCTGAAATGAGTATTTTCCTGGTGTCACCAGAGTTGTCTTGTTTTCAATGAACCATGCTTGTGCTCTTGCACTGTGGTGAATTAAATTTAAGGCCTAGAAACAGCAGTAAAGTGTTAATAGTTGAGAAAATGAAGGGGGGAAAGTATCAGATCTGCCAGTGGTTTTTATAAGTGACCTTGTGCTTTGCTGTGCATCTTAGAAAGAAATGTATTTTACTGGCATTGGTAAACTCTTACACCTGGAAGTGACTGTGTTGAACTTAGCTGTAAGAACAAAAAAATGCAATATGTTCTATGATGGCGTTTTCTAACTTATTTGGGACTTACTTTGCTTGGGAAAAGTATAAAATAAATACTTTTTTTTAAACTTCCTTTAAAAGACTGGGAAGATATGGATTCTGGTGAAGACATTGGCTCTGACGAAGAGATGGAAAGTGTGGAAGAGGAAGAAGAGGAGCAGCAGGCAGAGGCTGAAAGCATTCCTGCTGTTGGGGCCATACCAGTCACAGACTGCTTGTTCTGTTCCCATCACTCAAGATCTCTCACAAAAAATGTGGCGCATATGACAAAAGTCCACAGCTTCTTCATTCCAGACATAGAGTACCTTGTGGATCTCCGAGGACTAATCAAGTACCTTGGTATGACTGAGTGCTCTCTAATCTTTTTGTCAGGATAGTTATATTCTGATAGTATTTATTTTTGTTTGGATATGACACCAAATGTTCTGGTTTTTGCGTTGCCTTTTTGTTTTTTTGTCCGAGTGCTGTCAGTATTTTGATCATGAGCAGGACCACAGGCTTTCCAGGGAGAATGAGAGAAAACTTGGATGAGCAAACATGGTCATGTACCCTGCAGATCTCTCGTAGTTTCCTGATGTTGAGAAAATTGTTCAGATAACGTGAAATCTGGGACAGAATTCTGTTGCTAAAGTGTGCATATGAACTGTGTTGTCCTACCAGTGAGTCACAAGTATTTGTCTCTTTGGTTTACAATGCTTGTGAGACAGATAAAAGGAAAAACTGTATCATCCTTCAAGTCTAAAAATAATGATGAGAATAAAATAATTTTGGAGTATTGAATAGAGAACATGTTGGAGGAAGTGTGAAGTTTGTTATTGAGAATGCTGAATGACCCATACCTTGTCACAAGAAGTCTTTAAATGGCCAGACTTGTCCCTGGTGGGGCCATATGGTCAAGGCCTAGGAACAGCAGGGCCATCCTGGAAATTGAGGGCTTGAGGCTCCTCTTAAGTCTCTCTGCCTGCAAGCTGGGAAGGCTTTGTCACAGAGGTGTTAATTACTGACTAGAGAGATTTTGTTCAGACCATTAAAAGTGCCAGTGTTTTCTGCAGGAGAGAAAGTCGGCGTTGGGAAAATCTGCATCTGGTGCAATGAGAAGGGGAAATCCTTCTACTCTACGGAAGCGGTCCAGGCTCACATGAATGATAAAAGCCACTGCAAACTCTTCACAGATGGAGATGCTGCCCTGGAGTTTGCAGATTTCTATGATTTTAGGTGAGGTCATTTGTCTTTGAGTGGGACACAAGTGGGGACAGACATAAGAACAGTTAAATATTACATTAGAAACTATTATTAATTTTTAAAATTTAATGGTGTTTCAGGTTCCAATACTTATTTTGCATTGTTGCTTCCCCACTGTTTTAGGTAATGGTAACAACAAGATTGGTTGTCTTCTTCTGTGACCATAATTACCAGTCCTACATCAAAGTGCATTTTGAATTCTGTTTTGTATGTTTGCTGTTACTGAATTGAGATTTCGGTGCACCAGCAAAGGCCATAAAAGGTCATAGCTGTCTTTCCCACTTCCTTTTAAACAGATTGTGGACTTAAGACCTACTGTGGGTTTTACATAAGTTTCATTGTGTAGCTGGAGTTGAACAGGACTGCTGTGATTTAGAGGCCTCTTGTTGAACTTCCTGCAACTAATCCTAAGCTGTGTTCATTTTGGTCAGAAATACCTCATATTATGGTGACAGGTGGAGCTTCTGAGAGCACTCATTCAGCAGCTGTGCAGAGCTGGTGACCTGCACTGTGGTGGCTTTTCACCATAAGTCACTGTTAGGTGTGCAGCAGCAGAACAGGGTGGAGGAAAAGGCTTCCTTGTCTCCAGGCTCTGTTCAGGGCCAAGTTCTGCTGTCAGGAGCTCTCAGAGCAAGGCAGGTGAAAAATGACAATGTTTGTGCCTTGCTGTAGCTGTGCATCCTGGTTCTTTTGTAGAGTGGGTCTGGATAGTTGTGGCTGCTCCCCATGTTAAACCATGTATTGCTGCTCTTCCACAGGAGCAGTTATCCTGATTACGAGGATGGGAAGGATGTGGAGGTTCTTGGAAAGCACTCAGCAGAGAAGGAGTTGGATTATGATGATGACACCATGGAGCTGATCCTTCCATCAGGTAGGCATGGGATTTGTGTCACAGCTTACTTTCTCTGCACTTCCTATATCTGCCTCCAGTGCCTGCAGCACTGGCCACTGTTGTGTTTTCCTCTGGGAAGGGAGAAGGTAATTTGGCATTTAAGTGTCTTTGGGGTTATTTCCTCACCTTCCATTATTTTCATTTTCAAGTAGTTCAGCTTCTTCAGCACTGATGGATATTGGACTGGAACAGTGGGTTGCTTTGCCCATTTTATGTCTTCATTATCATGTGACTCTCATGGTTTACTCCAACAAGAGTTTCCATATTTGTTTGAGTGCAGCTTGGAGAGGCTATAACTTAGCTTATCTAGTATAGGAGCTTTTTGTAGAGAGCCAGCTCCCACCTAATTCAGTAAACTAGTTCAGTAAATTGAATTATTAAATAGCCTTTCTCTAGTTCAGCATTTGGCACTCTCACTTTTATTTTTTGTTTGGTGCTTTTGTATGTGGGGACCCAAGCCCTTTCATTCTGAAAAGTGCTGCCAACTCTTCAGTTACACAAGTTTTCCTGAATGTCAGCAAGTGGCTTCACTTTCAAGTTGGTTTACTTGGAACAGCATTGCCTGTCTGCTCATTCCACTAATTAAGATTTTCTTTTCTGATAACTGCATGTTTATTATCTGAGCTAATGCCCTCTTGAATAGCAGAACATTATGTGTTTTTTCTTCAAGCAACTCTTACAGTAACTACGTTGAGTTCCCTAATAATCCCAGATTTTTTAAGATTGGGACCCTTTAGTAACATTTCTCAGCAGAGGGGTTTTCTATAGCTCTCACAAGGTGCTGGAGTACTCCATGTCAGAAGCTGTTTCATGATGCACAATGAGCTGTCCCCTCCTGTGAGCAGGTGCCAGGGTGGGTCACCGTTCCCTGATGAGGTACTACAGGCAGCGCTTTGGTGTGACGCGAGACGTGGCCGTGGCGAGGAACAAGAGAGCCGTGGGCCGGGTGCTGCAGCAGTACCGAGCCTTGGGCTGGACAGGGCAGGCAGGTGAGTGACGGTGGGAGGGCTTTGCACAGGAGGAGGCTCTGGGATGGCATCATTCCTCCACAGTTCCAGAGGCTGACTTTGCTTTTCACGCGGGCTTTATGCAGTGGTTTGTCTTCCGCTCGGTTCATTTTAATTCCTGACATCCAAGCAGATACAGGAAGTTTGTTCCTAAAGTCCAGTGCAGCTTCTGTGCAAGCTTTTCATTCCATTCTTTGTGATGCTTGGTGACTTCCTGTGATTTCTTGGTTTCTGCCTGTCCAAGTCACTACTCTTGCTATTTAATAATACAAGTCATGCTTTGACAGAATGCTTTTCCAGTAGGGGAACAGAGTTGTGGTCCATATCCACTTTTGAAATACAAGAATCACACTTGGAATGCAAAACAACCTTTGGCCTTAATCAGTCATGGGTATGTTTTAGAGGGAACTGGGCTTTCCCTAGAGAAAAGGGGAAAGAAGGGTACCAGTATGGGCAGGAAAGCCTGTAGGTAACTGCTGAAGTACGTGGGCAGGTCAGCTGGTTTGCTTACAGGTTGTAAGTAAGGTGGCAGACATTGATCCATCTCTCTTCCTCCCTGCAGGGGCCATCTCTGCCCAGCAGCGTGACATGCAGTACCTGCAGAGGATGAAGGCAAAATGGATGCTCAAGACAGGAATGAGTAACAACGCTACAAAGCAGATGCATTTCCGGATGCAAGTCAGATTCTGAGTTCCAAAGAGAACTGCCTACAGCTGGTTATGGGAAGGGGGATTTAATGGTTTCTGGGTTGTGGATTCTCCTATTAAAATGGACTCGGTACCTGTCAAATGCTGGTGTGTTTGCTGGTGTGTCTTCCTCTGTAAAAAGAAAAATGGCAGAGAACTTGTCTCTTCTGAAATAATGGTGGGCCTAACTTAAAAATAAAATATCTTCAGTGGAACATGTGGCAGAGTAGTCATGGCTATGACTGAAGGTACATGCATAGTCTTGCTGCCCATGTCTGGGGGGCAGTTGACATTGCCATTTGTCTGAATATCTTCGGTTTCCAATTCTACTAACTGGTTGAAGCCAAGAGGAGCTCCTAGATCTAAATGCTTAAGATGGAGTGTACTGAATGTTTTCAGTTGTGGTGCCAGACATATTAGCTGGGCGTTTTGCAGTTCTAGCTGGCACTGTTGAGGTGAAAATTTGAGAGCAAAGTTTCATGGAAGGTTAAGTAATAATTGTTTGAAGAAATGCACTGATGGAAAACATAACTCCAGGATTAATGCTGTCCTCAGAAGCTGACTGTACCTGCCTAATGCTCCAGCTCAGAGCTGGATTAATAATCTGCAGCGTAGTTGTTTTTCATTGAATGTAATGAATTTTCATTTCTTGAGAACTGCTCAAAATTATCCTAACATTCAGATGAATGTCAATCAAAATTTTGCATTTCCTGCTTGAAACTCTGAAGATACTGTGGATGACAGTGTTTGTTGTTCCCACTCAGTACTGGTGTTTGGTTATCATCATGCAGTGACCCAAGACATGTATTGGGTGGAACAGGTAGGCTCTCCCACTTAAGCAGGGGAACTGTTGCACAGAAAACCTGTGTGTTAGAGCTGAGGCAGCAGTGCTGCCTTGGTCCTGCTGGTGGAGATGTTAAATGTTGCCATGACTTACCACTGCTGACCTTTCTTCCTTTAGGGAGGCAGGCACCTTCAAAGTCATGGGCTAGCTCCTGATGCCCCGAGCTGTAGTGTGCTGGACTCTGAGTGTGTGCCACAGGAACATGGCTGTTTCCTTGCCTGTCAGTTCATTGGGAAGGCAGCTGGCCACTGCCAGGTGTCACTTGTGCATTTAGGATTGCTCTGGTTCCCAAGGAGTGGCTTTCACTGTGGCTTTCACAGTGTGGTTTTGATAAAAGTTTTCTTTCTTGTGAGTGGTGTGTGCATGATATTACTGAGAATAGCAGAGAGACATTTGTCTGTTAATGCTGTATTTTAACTTAAAGTAGTTCCCTAGTCTCCCTAAGAGGTAAGTTCTGAAGAGGCAGCACCATCATCATGTCAGCACTTCTGAGAGAGCTCTGTATTTATGGGACTCTTAGGAAAGTGATAATTTCATAGTGGAGTGCATGCTGTGTGGTTTTTTACTCATTAGTGGTTTTTTGTTTCTTTAGTGAAAGTTCTACTGCCTTGGAAGTTTTTTTTTTTGCTGTTCCTGCATTTACTGAGAACAAAGGGCTTGAGCAGTAATGGAGGCTACAGGTTTGCACAACATTTAGTAAGTAAACTGACTAATATATTTAGAAAAGGTGTAGATTAGAGTGAAAGGAAAACTGAAGCGGAGAGAATTTTCGAGAAAGGCTGTGTTCACTTCCAAGACCTTAAACTAAAGTTGGATTGATTATTGAGTACCTCCTATTTCCTGACAAGATAGAGTTACTGCCATTGTATATCCCTAGCTGGGTCTGTAGAGGTTTCCCTCTGGGATATTCGCTCTCAAAGTCAGAGGTAAGGCACCTGGTCTCAGCTACGTGACTCAAGCTGTGGATCCTCAGACACCATATCCCTTATTACAGTCATGACCTGTGGTTATGGTATGGATTTCTGACACTGAGGATATACCCTGATTGTATTTGACAGGTCCTACCATCTGGCCATTGGGTGCTGGTCGTGTCTTTTTCTTTGGAGAGTTACTATCAAAGGGTCTTAGGGTTATGGGTAAGATTGTCTTTATACATAAATACACAAAAATACAGAAGTAGAAGGGTTAAGACTTACTAGCCTGAGTATTGAAACCTGCAAAACTGGCTTTGAATACCAGAATAAGCCACCAGTGAGAATCAGAGCAGTATGTAGTCTTGAGCTTTTGGTAAACATTCATGGAATATACAAAACTTACAATAAAGACTTATTCTGAAGGAGTTTTGGGAATAAGCTAGTACAAATGCTTCAGTCTTAGTGGTTAAGAGTTTAAGGAGGCTTGGCAGTGAAGGCAGAAATACAAGGGGGTCATTGATCCACTGACAAATTACTTTGCAGCCATAAGGTTCAGGCTGAAGGTGCATGGAGCTTGCCACTCTCAGCATGAAAGGGAACCAAAGGCAGCTCCTGTTCTCTGTGCAGACTTGCTCAAGGAAGCCTGCTCTTTATGAGGAGATGGGGACTGCCTGAATTTCCTGAATGTTCTAGTTCAGAAAAAATGCTGGTAAGTAATTATGAAAATTGGTGGTTATTTTGCAGGTCACAGGGAAGCAGGAGGAAGTAATTGGTATAATTTGCACCTATGATTCTGTCCTATACATCTTGCTGCAGTTTAGTCAGAAGAAAACGGAAGAGAGGTATGGGAACCTACTGGTGCTTTACAGGAAGAGTTGTAATACTCAGGTGAAAATGGCTGTCTTGGAAAACCAGCAGAGGGCGTGGAAAGCTTTTCCCAGAATTGTGTTTACTATGAAAATAAATAAGGCGGAATAAGAGTGCATTCATGCAGTGCAGAGGTAGGGTGAGACTGCAGACCTCACCACTACTATGAGGCAAGAATAGCACCAGGCTTCTGTGAGATGAATTGCTATTAATATCTTTATGTAGGTCCTGGGAGAGCATTGCTGACCCAGGATGGCTGGAGCAAGTACATGGGGATTGTCAGCAACAATGCTACAATCTGCACAACTTGTAGGTAATTCCAGCTATGTCAAACTATTTGAGAGTATTTTTATTAAACACACTTCTCAGTGTTTAGTCTTTTACCTCCCTGTACAAAGGATAGCTGAGGGCAATTTTTTGTTTCCGAAGAGAATTCCAAATTACATTTGTTCCTACCAGGGAGCTGTGTTTCCAGCTATGATCCAGCCTTGCACTTGTGCTCCCTTGCTCTAACCTTGCATTTTCTGGCTCCTACAATGAGTAGATTTGAGACTGTGTCAGAGTACAGTGGGTACTCTGGAGCAAGAATTTCCTGGCACGAGTGTAATTCAGTGTGCATGCTCTTCCCAGAGCAGACCAGCCCATCTCAAGTGGTGCTTTCATTGTAGGAAAGGCTGGGTAAGAAGCATAGCAAAGGTAGCTCATTTTGGACAAGGATGGGGTTCTTCCTGCCTGTCCATCCATTAACAGTTGGATATTGAAGTGATCCCAGTGCTGTATCTGACTCTGCAGAATGAAGCAGCAGAATGAAAGAACTGGTGAAGCTGGTGGAGCACATCTGTACATCTGACATCTCCTTTTGGAAGTAGTTCTTCTGTTTTGTACACTTTATTTACCTAGCAACAACCAAATGCTATTAGAGGGAAAAACATATACCTGTCATCTGGAAGGAAGGGGCTAAGAATGAGAAGCATATGGATGTAGTTTGGCAGAGACACAGGGGACTCAGAAATGGAACACAAATTAACAGCTAATTATGCTGAAGCTGCAAGTCAACAAGTATTTAAAGTAAGCAGCCCCTTTAAGAGTCCACTACTGATCCCTGATTGGTTTCTGCAGTGCAAAGGGCCTGACATGTGAAGGTGCTGGACTGTTACCCAGCTGACAGCTGATGCTGGGGGGCATCTCAGGGAGATTCTCCACTGCAGCTCTTAAGAGTTACTTTTGATCTATTGAAACTGGGGCATCCTGTTCTAATGGGCTTTGGTCATCCTCCTCCACGCTATCAGCTCAGTGCTGCTGGTGGGACACTGCACTGCAGGGACTCAAGTGGGTTTATACTATCATGACCACAATGGATGGAAGTTATTTATAATCTTTAGGACACATGAGACTGAAAATTAAAAATACATCTTTAACTCCTTGAGTCTTAATGCTTAATTGCTTTAATCCAACAGTCTACCATGCTGCAGTTGCAGAATAGCAGTCACCAGATTATCATCAAATCCTCAGCAGCTGGCAGAGCTTGGATATTTTAAATGACCATCTAAAGGCACTTCTGATCCAAAGGAAATTTCTGTTGTCTCCCACTGCATTCCAAACTGTGTAAGATGCAGCAGCCAGGCATTTCAGGAGCTGTAGAAGTGGTGGCAGGATACCTGTAACTGGTTTTGTTATAGAGATTTCTGCACATCTAGTGTACCAGACTAAAAGGCAGAGCCATAAATTCTAGCTGGGCCAGGAAGGGAATCACAATCACTCTGAAAGTTCCTCCCAGTATAAAGTTAGATGACTCTTCCCAAAAGCAAAAAGTGATCTGTAACCAGGTTTTTTGATAATGACATTACCAAGCGTGTATGTCTTCATACAGTTCTCTGATGCAAGGAAAAGAGCTGTCTAACATTGAGACATATTTATTGCTATTCCTTATATTTGTTGTCTTGGAATTTATTTTTTTTTACTCTATTTATATATTCAATATTTGCCAGCAATTTACAGTGATAAATTCCATAACATTTCATGTGGAAGTAAGAGGCTTGCTCCTCCTGCATCATGTGGGCAAAAGGGAATGTGTACCCGGACTCAGAGGAACTGCATGTTCACATCAGGCAACCTCATATCTTAATATTCCTTTCTTGAAGGATCTTCAGGAAACAGGTCTGGGTAGGAATGACTGGCAATCAATAAGCCAAATAACAGACTTAGCAGCAGCAAATGCTATTGATTACAGAAGGGGAAAAGGAAAATCTTTACATTTTGTATGAGCTCAAGAGAAAGAAAGGCCACAAAGAACCTGATGTTTTACAAAATGAAATTTGTAGCAAGATACACTTCTCCTTGGAACACCTTATTGTTTATGCTGCCAGCTCAATGAGAACTTTAATATTTAAAGTGTGCCAGGAAGACCCAGAGAGAAGTTTACAAAACTGAGTGGCTCAGTAAATAGTCACAAGACCAACAGAAGTTGCATTTCTGCAACATATGGGTAAACCAAGGACTTCAGATGTGTGAGAGCAGTGCAGCAGGATAACCTGTTACCCAGCTCTGGTGATATTTTCCAGCAAGCTGAGGTGGAAGGAGTGTTCCTGAGCATTCTCCCTGTGTCAATGGGCTGCAGTGCTCCAGAGCCTTTGCCATCTGCAGCACACTCACATCAGGCTCTGCAGCACACGGAGGTGCAGCCCTCAACACCAGCTGAAGCTGGGTTGTGCTGTCTCTGCCTCAGCTTCCTCTGTTATTTGTGTTTCTTTTAAGCTAGAAAAGAGGGCATGCATGTAAACCTCACGGGTAATTTGCCTTGCATTTCTGCACCTCAACCAAATCCCCCCATGCCAAAACAATTTCACATTTCCTATCCCTGCCAATGCCTGTTAATGGTTTGCAAGGTTTATACAGTCATCTACAGATACGTTGGCTTCTCTTTTTCTGGCTTGGGTAGCTTTCCACCCTTGAATTGCTGCACTTTACAGACATGAAAGCAGCCTGGCTTTCCTAGGCAAGGTCTGCATTTGGTCTTTCCCTGTTCTGCTGCACTAACACTATTGCCTTAACAGGTAGGGCAGCTGTGTGTGTGTTCGTGATATATGCACTGAAAATCTTGATAAAATATTCACTGAAGTTTTCCAAAATCCAGATATTTTCTGACATCTTTCATAGGAGCAGTCATACCTAGTTTACTTAATTCCTTGCAATCAAGGTGTTTCAGTAGATCCTGCCATTCAAGTTACCATATTTTAACTAAACTATACTGTGCAGGCTTTCAAAATATGGCATTTCAAAATGAAGAATGTTTCAAGGGGTTTTTCCCACTAAGTGCTAAGCATTACCAACTGATATTACCTTAAAATGTCCATAGGCCAACAATAAACCCAGACTTACTTTTGCTCTAATAATTGACCCCACATCCAAGTAAATGACTGGTAAATGGCATTGCCTTTCTTCCTCTTCAGTACAGGACATGCAGTTGCCTCTGCTTTCCTGCCAGTGGAAGGTTCATTGTCCCACAGAGAAGGGCAGAGTGACCTGTGAGCTGTGGAGCTGTGTCCATCACCCTTGCATATTTCAGAGTTTTGCCAACACGTGTCAGTAGAAGCCCCATAATTCATCATAGAGTCTGACTTGGTTTCCTTCCTTGTCTGTTGAACTCAGCTATGCCTAACATAGCTGCATGAGAGAACACATTGTGTTCAGGTTTGTCCTTGACTCTTTTCCACCTAAAGCCATCGTGGTTCTTCCTGCAACGCAGTTCCTGACAGAAAAATGGCCTTTTATAGAAGAGGGGAGGAGCAGTACAGTCATGGCACAGTTTCACAGCCATTTACAGAGCGCAGAGAGCATTAGGTGGCTCTGCTGTGCCCACACAGTTCTCTAGCAAAGAGCTATCAGGAATTAATCAGCAGGATCTAATGCAACATCTTGCCTTCCCCCAGGTCTGGGCACTTGCCTTGAGTAGTAATCTGAAGCAGAGAGTCCTCTCCTGAAGGCAGATGCCTTTCAGATAGCTGACCAGGACTGACTTAAAGTGCTTGCAGGAGGGTGCCCTCTTCTTAATTAATAGGCCAGCTGTTCAAATTCTCATTACTCAGCAGCTAAATATAGAAATCAGCCAGATGCCTTTGAAGTTTAATATTAAATGACTTGGTCTTTTGGCCCCATGAATCATCCATTTTTTTCTGTACTGTGGCATGGCTCCAGGAAGCAATCCCAGCACAGCCATTAAGAATAGCTGAGGTACTTTGGGCAGGATTACAGCCAAAGCTGTACGTGCACTCTGAAGTTACTCAGGGTCAGGAACCAGTGCCAGAAACTGCAGTCAGCCCACCTTGAACATTTATCATGTCCCAGCTGCGAGATCTCCCAGACTCAGAAGGTCACGAAGCATTGAATCATTTGGAAATCCACCTGTTCTTTCCATGGTTAGATACCCTTGCACTGTGTCCTTGTTCTGCTGCTGTTCCTCTTGTTCCTGAGTCATCTCAAGCTGGCTGGGAGCTCACAGGGCTCAGTAGAGTAGCCCCAAATCCGTGCTTTGTTCCGTTACATCAGCCCTCAGTTAGGAATTTGAGCTCTGAGTAAAGCAAAAGAAGCCATTGGTAACTCTAGCAAACAACCAATGGAACTCTGACAACAAAATAACATTTTACATTTTGTTCTTCCTGCAGTTTGTGTCAGCAGGAGCAGATCACAGCTCCCATGCTCGCCTAAGCAAGGCATTCCAGTATGAAGGCTCCTGAACTTCCAAGCCCATTTTATGCCTATCTGTGACAGCAGCAGATATTAGCAGCAAATCAGTCAAGCAGAGAGAATAAATACATAAATCCTCTGTGATTCTGTGTAATATTTTAGCACTTCACTGGTTGTGGGGAAATAATCCCCTTCTGACTGGCTAGGGGATGGTTTGATGTCCAGGGGCAAGTGCAAGAAGAGGCCATGCCTAGGACTGAAGGTCATCCAAAGGCATTAAGTCATGTATCAGGAGCATCCAGGCAAACTCTGCCCAACATGGTCAGTAGCTCTTATGAGCAGTTTTACCATAGGCCTTTCAAACCTTAACACGCAAAAAAAAAGCCACAACTGGTTGCCTTGATGTAATTAATCAGATCCCTCTCAGTGTTTTCGTGTAAAATCATTATGAGAGCAGTTTATGGGCTTGCTTCCCTTTTTAGCATTCCATTCCTGCTAAGACCTTACACCTTTAATAAATCTTTGCTTCTCAAGGTTTTACTGTGTACCAGTTATATCTTAAGTGCTTGTGGGGTCTTCTTGTGTGACCAGGGCATGCATTCCTATTAGATATTATCTCAGTGGCAAACTCTTGACAATTCTGAATATATGCACCTTGAGCTTCCCTGTTTTAATTCATTAGTCACCTACCAGCAACTCTCAAGGTTATCAGAGCAAAAAATGAAATCTGCAGCACAGCTTAAAGGGTTTGTAGGAAAAGAATAAAGTAGTATGATAAGGGGAAATGGGTTTGTGCAGTCCAAAACCTCTGCATACTGAATGTGTAAAAGTTTGCAGCCTGCAATAAAGGAATCTCAATGGACTTTTAGAGGATAGTATTTGCAGAGTAGTTACTTAATGTTTTAAAAGTCCATTGAAGAAGTTGGTGAGCTGTTCTTATAAACTAGCCAAATGCTTCAGAAAAATATGAAATACAGCCATTTCAGCATTTTCCAGATATGGAATAGGTGACTGGTTCTCAGGTAGATGTAATTTATTTGATTTAGTTCCATTTTAACCTTTTTGCCTCTCATTTTATTTTTAGTCATGTACACGGAGCTTTTGCTTTTTTCTCTGTACTGTGCTACAATTTATGATTTTTGGAGCCATTGAAGACTAAACTGGAATTCCTTCATTAATGCAACAGCATCAATTTATGAATGAGTACCCAGCAGGTTTTGAAAGGCTATCTTCCTCCTTGGCCAAGGTGATGATATTGCAAAATGCCTCAGCATTCCTACACATCTGTTCATCTTTCTCTGTGATGTGCCCTATCTGGAGTGCAAATACACATCAAGGTTACAGCAAGAAAGAGATAAATGTATACAGACAGAAGGAAAAGGAAATCTTGCAGTAGGCACCAAGGTCTCTTCTATGGAGAGCCACACAGCTTTGGGGATGTTCTCCCGCAAAACTAAGCTTTTTGTAAGGGCTCTGATTCCAGCTGGTGTTTTGGCATAACATAATTTGCATTATTTACAAACATTATTTTGGATATTCAGTTTCTTTGGCTAATGTGGGATGTGTTAACCTCATTGCTTTCCTCTTCCTGCTGTCTGATGTCTGCTTGTCCTGAATTTTGAGACTAAAATACAGAGAAATGCTGCTGATTCAGTCATCAGATCAGCCCTCTGGGCAGTGATCTCTAAGCTTCCTTCCAGCAATGTCTCCTTTCCAGTCACTTGTGGAAAACACTCATCTTTGCAAGGATCCAGCAGATTCAGAATCAAACAGGACAAACCATTGACAGGAGAAACCACATCTTCTGTCTTTGGAGACAGAACTTGCTATCATATGCCAGAAGTTTGTTACAGCCTTCACCAGAGGTGTAGAACTTTAGAGATAGTACACCAGCCTGATCGGAAATGCAAACTGTTGTCCACATTCAGTAGCAAACACAAATTGCCTTGGAGTCAAATGTAGCTCACACTAGCCACAAGAGGACTGGGCAGGCAATTACTTCTCGTGATACAATTAATGTAGTACATCCATTAAAAAGTAAAACTGTTTCTGATGCAGGGAGAAGTTGCCTCCAGAAGGAAACCGCCACAATGTGAACCTCAGCCAGCTGACTGGAAGCAACTGGCTCCAGCTACTGGGAGTGTAAGAGCTCCTGTGCTGTACCTTGACAGCTTTCACCACAATCCAGATTCATCACAGCCAGTTACACTGCAGAGTCTGCCTGAGAGGGGAAATGCTGTCTCCTATAGCCCTGGGGAAAACCTGATGCATCCTGTGGAATTAAGGGGCTTGCATAGGAGATCCCACCTCTGCTTCCCATCTGGCACGTGCACTGAGAGTCCAGTGGAGACTGTGGCTTAATGCTCAATCTGTTTGGTCTCAATTCTTTGTGCTGAAAGGAGAAAAGAACAGAACTGACTTCCCTGAGACAGCACCAAGTCATTGTTGTGGTTTGAAAAGACAGGTGTCTGCTACAGAAGGCAGCAGCCTCCCGTGAAATGGAAAATGTAAAACCTTCCCTCCAAAATATTATAATTTTATATATGTATGTGTGTATGTGTGTGTATATACATATATATATATATATATACATTATATATAAATACACACATATATATATAAATCACAAATTCCAGTTTAGTCTTCAATGGCTCCAAAAAATCATTAATTGTAACACACACACACACACACACACTATTATATTATATTATATTATATTATATTATATTATATTATATTATATTATATTATATTATATTATAGTTTTGTAATTAGGGGGCTCTCAGGCTCTTTCTTCTTTATTAGGGAAGAAAAAAAACCAAAAAACCACCAATGCAGTAATACAGAACAACGCTGACAGAGTCCGAATACGACCTGACACCCTGTTGGTCAGGGTGTTGGTAGCTGTCCAATTGAAGTGGTGGCTGCAGTCCTGGATGACAGATGTGGTTCTGTTGAAGCAGTGATCCTGTAGAAGGGTGTCATCTTCCTCTGAAGATCCAGTGGTCATGTGGATTGACCTGGTTTTCCTCAGAATCCAGTGGGAAAAGGCTGCTGTGGTCTTCTAAATCTCTGATTATATCCAGTTAGGAATGCTTGGCTCCTCCCTCTGGGTGGAACTTCTCACAACAGGGTGATGTAGTTTTATCAGTCATGCAGTGAGACTCAATGGGCCATTAACAGAAGATATCCTCCCTGGAGGGAGGATTGGTTGTAGAAGAGAAAGAAAACTGCCCAATTAACAGAAGATAACTAGCCCATCAGATAGGAGCAGAATACACACACCATTTTCAACCTAAGACAGTCATGAGCAAATATTTTGAGAAGGGAATTTTTTCCCTCAGAGCCTGAGGGAAACCTGAGGTAAGGTTAAAAATAAAAAAGAGAGAGAATGAAGGAAAAGATGCAAAGAAACAATCACAGCTAGAAAATAACAAGTCTGTGCACTGCAGTTAAGACCACCTCACCTTTATTCACCCAAGGCAATTGCATTTCTGCCTAGCAGAGAGACACTGCCAAGACTTCTGTCCACTCACTCTGCCTGGTGTAGCTCCACTTACACAAAAAACTATTTGCTGCCATAACAGAAAACCATTCTTAGATAAATAATGTCACTATTGGTGTTCCAGAAAATACAGACACCATGGCAAACAGTGCTGGCAAGACTCCTGAAGACACAGTCTGCCCTCTGTTCCCTCTGCTTTCACTAGGCTATTCACCCTAGAAGTTCTTCCAGCTTTCCCTTGCTTGGGTGATGAACTGGGCAGATGGCATGTGGGGGCATGTGGATGAGGAGTTTCACATTTGTTAGGAGCAGCCTTGTTGCCTTTCCCTGAGCTGGTACTTCACTCAAGCTGAATGCTTCTAATGTTAGCTCAGACACCATACGGGTGGGAAGTGTGGAGTCTTCCTGCTGGGACCTGGAGGAACATGCCTTAGGTGGCTCCTGAGTTCCCTCTGGCACCTGCTCTGTGGAACCTTCCCCAGCCATGGAGCTCTCTCCCCACCACTGCCCCCACACTCTCCTGCTTTCACAGACCGTGTCTCCATCTGCCCAGTCCACTTCTGCTCCTGTGGCCCATCCACAGCCACACTTCAGCTCCAGCTCCGTGGCAAGCCCCCAGGGTTTCCAGCCAAGAGAAAACAAGGGTTAGCCTTTGCATTCCGAGCAGACCTGCATGCAGGGTCGGAGAAATAACAGACTACACCTTGTGGTTCAAATTCAATAGTCATAAATTCTGTGTAATCTTAAAGGAAATGGAAGCCTCTGTCCAGCACACCTTTCCAGCCTCCCAGTTTAAAAGCAACGACTTCTAAATTTGATGCCAGCTCACAGCTTCTCTTTTCACTTTTTTATCTCCTTTAATAGTCATCTTCTCTGATTAAATGGGGGTCCATAGTGTCACTGTGTGAGATGTAGATAGCTCAGTAGTACAGCATAGGCTAATTTACCTAGGTCTGCATTTTATTTGGCCCCTAATGGCAGGAGCCCAACTCATCAGCATACAGAGCTCCATTTACAGTATTCATGACCTGCACTTTTTATTTCACTTTGGAGCCACATTCTTTAAGTTAACGTGAACCTTAAAATAGGCTGCATTGAGAAGATAGCCCTGTTAATCAAAATCTTTTTTGCATATTCTTAGCTTGGTTAAACAGCCTTATAAAGAAGTTAATGACTGAATGGAGGAGCAGTATGCAGAATATCAATAGTGATGTTGATCCAGCTGATAAGCATGTATTATTTGTGAATGGGAATTGTGCTAAATACCTGATCAGAATAATCAGAATATTGTGGACTGAGTGCTGAGGTGTTCCCTTTTGCCAGTGCCATTTCATTTGTACAGCATTTGCTATTGTTGACTGTACTTCCCTTACCTCAGCAGATAAGAAGGCTCCATACTCAGCTGTAGAACTTTGTCTACTACCTAAACTTTTTCTCTGCATCATTGCTAGAAATGTAGGACACTATGGGGGCTCCTTCTGGGGAGCAGAAACCAAGAAGTACTGGAGAAATTACTCCATTCAGCATAGGACTTGGTTGTCCTTAGTATCTACATGAAGCCCTCCAACTCCACTGAAAAGTTTCCTCCTCTGTGGTCTGGGCTGAAGTCAAGAACAAAAGTCCAAGACATTTTGCAGCATTTCAGCAATATTTTGCTTACTGATGGCTGCTTTGGCAGGTAGACATCCCTGGGAGAGTAACAGATAATGAGAAGTGGCAAGAGAGATGGTCATTGATCAATGGGGCTAAATTAACAGAAAGAATCAGCCTCACGAAGTGAATTACATGTGATGTGCTTTTCTGTGGAAAGTCTGTTTTTTACAAGTCCACCATGCAATTGGAGGTGTGTCACTGCAAGGGAGAGGAATATAATTTTTCTTGCCATAGTCCACTTTAAAGTGCATTAGTAATGCATCTTAAATGATGAGTCCAAACTTTAGGTTTTGATTGTTTTCCTTTTTAATGGGAAGAACTCCATGCTCTTGTCTTAATATACTAATTCATCCTGTTGAACTTTGTATGTTTTGAAAAACATCACTGCAGTACTGGAAGAGATTCAATCCTTTCAAAAGAGAGACTACAAAAAATGGCTTTCTTCTTCCTCACATCACTGTGGAGACTAATAAACATTGACATTGCACAGACCAAAGGTGTACCTGGAGCAGTTCCCTGTCTTGGTGGCAGTGGGCTCAAGGTGTATACTGGCAATAGCAGCTCTGTAGCACTTCCTCCATCACCCAGATCATATTTTGTAAATTAGGAGAAAGTTGCAAGAACCCTTTAAAATATTTTCATGCATACTTGGATTAATTCTTTCCTTTTACAGGACATTGAAGAAAAGAGCCATGAAGATCAGAAGAGGCTCCAGTGCCACAGAAGCGGGTTTTCATAGGAATTATGAGTCTTACCTCAGTCTCTGCTGTATGGAATAACAAACTCCCCTACAGCAAAAAGTGGCAAACCCAAGCCTTATATGCTTCCTCCAGTAGGGACTTCTAGGGCGCATAGGAATTGTATTTTTTAGCTTCTCTGCAGAGAAGCAAGAGCTTTTATTAACTGTCCCTCACTTCCTGCTGCCCAAAGATAATAATTTTCTTACTACAATCTATTTGAAAATACTTTGGTATTGCAGCTTGAATGATGCATCCAAAATTCAGGTTTTGATTGCTTTTCTTTTTAGTGGGAAAAACTCCACGCTTTCATCTTAATGGACTAATCTCTCTGCACATAAGCACAGAGTTGGACTTGCAGCTTACCCTAATAACCTCCTCTGTTGGTGTGGGTTAAGTGGTGGATGTGTCTACCTGGATTTTTCCAAAGTTTTCAGTACAGTTTCCCACAGCCTCCCCCTGTGCTGGGCTCTGTGTGATGGGTGAGGAACCCTCTGATGGGCTGCTCACAGAGAGGTGGGAAACACCTTCTCTTCAGCCTGGCAGCCTGGCACACATGGAGACCCCCAGGGATCAATATTGGGCCCAACAGTGTTTAATATCTTCAAAAGTGATCTGGAAGATGGGATCAAGTGTACTCTGATGAAGTCTGACAAGGAAATCAAACTGGGAGGGGAACTGAACACTTCCAGAGAGCTACACTGCAGGAAGACCTGGACAGGCTGAAAGAGTGGCCTGATAAGACCCTTATGATGTTCAACAAGGACAAGAGAAAGATCTTGCACCTGGGAGAACATAATCCAGGAATGCAGCACAGGCTGGGATCTGCCTGCCTAGGGAGCAGCTCAGTGCAAATGGACTGGGGGTCCTGGTGAAGGAGTTCAGCATGAGTGAGCAGTGGGCTACTGAAGCAAAGCAAGCCCACAGGATGCTGGGTTGCATCAACAAGGACACCTCCAGCAGAGATAAGGAAGTCATTGTCCTACTCTATTCAGTGCTTGCCAGGCCACACTTGGAATACTGTGTTTGGTTTTGGTCCTCACTATGCAACAAGCTGTGGACAGCATGGAGAGGGTCCAGAGAAGGGCCATGTCTGCCATGTGAGGAAAGGCTGAGTTGGGTTTGTTTAGCCTTGAGGAAAGAAGGCTCAGGGAGACTTAATCACCATGTTCCAATATTTACAGGGTGGCTACAAAGAAGGTGGAGACTTTCTTTACAAGTAGTCATATGGAAAACACAAGAGATAATGGGTACAAGTCACTCCTAGGAGATTCCAATTGGACTCAAATATTTTTCATGATGAGCACAATCAACCATTGGAATAATTCCCCCAGGATAGCAGTGGATTCCCCAGCAGTGGACAGTTTGAAGATCCAGCTGGACAGGGTGCTGGGCTGTCATGTCTAGACTGTGCTTTTGCCAAGAAGGTTTGGAGCAGAGGATCCTTGAGATCCCTTCCAACCTGGTATTTTGTGATTCTGTGAAGACACTGATGTTTTCCTGGAGCTGAAACAGTCCATGAATCTTGAGCTTTAAGGAGCAGCTAAGGAGCAGACTCTTCTCTCTTCTCTCTTCTCTCTCTCTCTCTCTCTCTTCTCCTCTTCTCCTCTTCTCTCTCTCTTCTCTCTCTCTTCTTCTCTCTTCTCTCTTCTCTCTCTTCTCTCTCTCTCTCTCTTCTCTCTTCTCTCTTCTCCTCTTCTCTCTTCTCTCTTCTCTCTTCTCTCTCTCTTCTCTCTCTTCTCTCTTCTCTCTTCTCTCTTCTCTCTTCTCTCTTCTCTCTTCTCTCTTCTCTCTCTCTCTTCTCTTCTCTTCTCTTCTCTTCTCTTCTCTTCTCTTCTCTTCTCTTCTCTTCTCTTCTCTTCTCTTCTCTTCTCTTCTCTTCTCTTCTCTTCTCTTCTCCTCTTCTCTTCTCTCCCTACCCCCATGCCCTCCCAAAGCTCTAACAGCTGGCTATATTAGTTTTGCCAGCTTTCCTCCTCAGTCCCAAAGTTTATAACTGGAAATGGCATCATCTGTAAGGTAAGGACAGACTCCACAAGACACTGAAGGAGAGAACAGAACTAATGGAAAACCTTTTAAGAGCCTCAAGGCTTTAAATTCTGGCAGCACTCCTCCATGGGTACCACAAAAAAAGCTGAGCAGTTGTTTGTAAAAACAACATGCAATCTTTGTATATGAATTGACTCTTTTTTCCTTATCCTACTCCCATATTAGCATTGCCAGATCCTCACCAGCCTTCCTTCCCTAGTGTCCCACAAGCCTTGTGCATCACTGGACTCCAGTCATCTTTGACTTCAGCTTCTTAAGTGTATTCATACAGTTTTCTTGTTTTGTACAAGAAAGTGAGTTCCCCTGTAGCTGCTCAGCACAGATTTCCCTTCCCCTAGGCCAATAGTTTAGGCTGTATCCTATAAGCAGGTTACATCTCCAAGGACAATTTTTTTGAGGTTTCTAAGGCTGATTTTCTAAGGCCAGCTGCTTGTACTAGACCACAGCCCCTGTGTTGCTTCCTGCTCTGTCTTGATTTAGACTCCTGCTTACTAAGGCAGTCACTTAGTTCACACTCTGTAATGCAGACCAGAACTGTGAGTCTGGTTCCTCCTTCCCTTCCTCAGCACCTTACCTCAGTGTCCAAAGTCTGAATTAGAAGCAGCTGAATAACAATGATGGCCTTAGGCAGAGGATTAGGTGTTACATCCTCCGTTGTCTGACTGTGGTCGAGTTGAGTTTGACTCTTTGCAGGCTCCTTCATAAAGCTGAGACAATTGTTTTCATCCACTGCTGGTTTTTTGAGTCTGCCCTCCAACCTGGCTTTACTCAATGAGGTTGGCTGTAGAATTAGTGTCTCACATGCAAACAGTGCACATTCTACACTGCTGAGTTTTTCTTCAGCCCCTCATCTAAGAGCAGTAAACCACACCATTTCTTTCTGGGAGTCCTCAGAAAGAAACAACTGGATTTGTTCCGATCTGTCTTACCTGGCTTTTACATGTTTTTTCTTGATTTTCCAGCTCTCTAGGAACATGAGAATATCTGTACCAGGTCTTATGAAAAGGCACTTAGTCTAATATCCTGTTTCCAGTAGCAGCCACAAAGCTGTGGAAAATCCACTTGAACAAATGGCCCATAGAGCCAGCAAAGGCAAGAGGAGACACTATCAGGAGTCTTAAACCCAGCCATTCTCAATTATCCCTCCTCATCTATCCTGGGCAGTCATGCCTCTTCTAATAGTAGCACTGAAGATGTGTTCCTGCTTATTTCCTTAGCATCTCTCCATGGTCAATGAGTTTGTCTTGAGCCTACTGTGTGCCTCCAAAGCTGTCTGTAGTGACTTCCAGAGGTTACCTGGGAACAACTTCCACATCTCCCAACTGAAGGTCCTGGCTCTGTATTGTATTAGCAGGGATGCCCCAACAAAGGCAGGAATGATGCATCTGACTCCCATGTTCTCAGAAGGATAATTCATTACTTTATTATACTATATTACATTAAAGAATACTCTACTCTACTAAGGAATACAGAAAAGATACTGAATGCTAAAAAGATAATAATGAAACTCGTTACTTTTTCCAGAGTCCCGACACAGCTGGCACTGATTAGCCAAAGAGTAGAACAACTCACAGCAGAATCCAATCAGGCAATCACCTGTGGGTAAGCAATCTCCAAACACATTCCAGACAAGCACAGCACAGGAGAAGCAAATGAGGTAAGAATTGTTTTCCTTTTCTTTGAGGCCTTTCAGCTTCCCAGGAGAAAAATCCTGGGCAAAGGAATTTTTTCAGAGAATGTGAATGCCACAGCTCTGTAAATGCTTTATTACAAAGTCAGGTTCTTATTAACTTGACTTTTTACTAACCTTCTCCAGCTTTACTCCCTTTGTTTAGATGCAATGAGCTGGGCTGCAGACTGTAGTTAAGATCATTGTGTTTGTGCAAAGTCTTTTTAGGGCCAAAAGTCTCGTTCTTTCATGATGATTCCCCACATTTTGTTGGCAAAACGTGCAGCAGTCAGTGAAAAACAGTTTCAGTAAGCTGTCAGTGGTAACTCCAAAACCCCTTTTGAGTTATAACTGCAGGTTCTAATTTCAGCATCATGTACCTGTAGGCTTAGATTTTTCCCTCCAAAATGCATAACATGCATTTTCTGATCCTGGAGCTCATCTGTCCCCACTTCCACCAAACAGACACATTTTTACAAGTTCCTTGACATCAGGTGGGCATTTTGCTGCTGGAAAGATTCCAACTACGTCCACCATCGTGGAGATTTCAGTGTTCCTTTTCCAGGCAATTGATGAAGACATTGAAAAAGACTGGTCTCAGGACCAGTTCTTAGGTGAGCCCTGCAGTCTGCATCCTAAGAAGCCACCATTGAGGCAACCATCTGCTTTCTGGCCTGTAAATCCAAGGAAGGATCTTTTTTTCAGGACACCCCTGAATACCATCCACGTGGAATATTATGAAACAATTTTTGAAAATCCAGGTGAATGAGGCTGACCGGATCTCCTGTATTCATGTGCTTATTGACACCCCCACAGACGTCCAGAAGGCTGGACCGGAGGTTTTCCTTGGAAAGCTTATTTTTATGGATGCTTATTAACAATGGAAGCTTTTCTGGTTCTTTCTCAGCTGGTTGTGTTCATCTTGTGCTCTAAGAACCTATTTTATAAAGCAGAGTCCTTCTTACGAGGGGTGGGAGGGAGGGTCACAAGTCTGGTTCCCAGAACCTCCTCTGGGCTGTACTTTGGGATGGCACCAAGCCTGGCAGGCAGCACTGTGTTTGTGCTGCTGTGGTGTTGCAGCATTGCTGGCCAAGCTATGGGATATGCCGCACAGCCACATTTCCACTGGGCTGGGAGCAGATGGCTCCCCATCATCTTCATTGGCAAAAAGAAAAGAAAAGATCTAATTGAGCTTCTCTGCCATGACTTCTTTATTCCTGAGTGTCCTTTCTACACTTTGGTCATCCAACCATCTCACAATTCCTATTCCTTCCCACCTTTGAGTATTTGCACAACATTCTTGCTGTCAGCATAAGCATCCATCCCAAAGTGCTCCTCTAGTTCTTATTTTTGCCCTCTTAATTTTGCATTTACAGTTGCCCCAAATTACTTTATGGCCATTTTTGTTCTCATTTGAGCATTACCATTTTTAAGTATTGGCTTTAGTTAATATATATTGCATATAATTCTTTACAGATTATTCCTGTCTCCTGGTCTTAACAGGCATAAATCCCTCCTGTCTATCCAAAGACTTATCCACCTACTGGCAGTCAGGACCTCTACTTGCCCCTGTGGTTTCTCACAAGAAAGTAGAAGTATTCTGAAAAAGTCAGGATAGAGGTCTTGGACTACAGTCTCATTCTTAACAGCAGACCTTATCTTAAGCTTACCATCCTACCCTTCCCTACCATTTGGGGCCAGCATTCCTGCACTCCTGGGGTCTCATTCTGGTACCCTCCCTAGGCATCAAACTTCACTGCCTTGGTGCCCAGCAAGCAAGTGTCCATGCTGCCCTCTCAGCCATCACAAATCCAGCTGCTTGTTCTCAGCCAGAAACTCACTGCCACCACCTTCTTCCTCCTGTTCTTGAAGGTCCCCTTTACGAATAGATTGTGTTTGGTGCAAGAAGACATGAATATGAGCTGGAAGCCAAATCTCATCAGTGACAATCGCACTTTCCTTCCACCAGGACACTGGAAAAATTTCTAAAATCCTGACCAGACCAGAGGTGTGCAGGAGAGTGAAGAGAGAGCATCTTTATCTGTTCTACAATTAACAAACAACCAGCACAGACCACCCATTGTCTTTCATGCCCCAGGTGATGAGAGCTGATTCTCTTTGAATAAAGGGCTCTGTGCAGGCTTTCTGGTTTGGGTGGAAACATAGAGGTGTTTCCACTGTTAAATGTTCCTAACCTGCATAGGTTTTATTTTATTTCACTGACACAGTACACACAAAGTACTCTTTCACTGATACTTTATTAAATGCTTTTGCTTTGATCATTGTTCATCCTGCTCATGCAGAGGAGTGTTGGCAGGAGTTTTGTGGGTTTTTTACTGCAACTACAGATTTTAGAGAAGTTAATTGGCAAATAAAACAAGGAATAAGAGTAAATGGGCTTCATAGTCAGACTGTGCAATGAAAAGATGTTCTTGCACTTTATAAATGTTTTAATGGTATGGAACTTTCATTTTTCCTTCTTTAAAGAATTCTGATTTCTCATCTGATAACAAAGCAATGTTTAATCCTCTCTGTGCATTCATCACCATGGTACCAAAGTGCCTCACAGAGAAATAAGGCAGGTGGTTGGCAGTCTTTTCCTTGAGACTTGCAACAGAAGTGGCCCTTGAAGGATTTTGACAGCCTGCCTGTGTCAACCTATTAGTGTTATTAGTATTACATTGGCATGTATGCATCAATGAAACAATCCCAAGGATTTCCAAGCTGCCTGGATGCCATTGTAACAGATGGCTGGGAATAGGAAAATAGCCCAGAAAGCATTTCTGCATGCAGTAGTGCTGCTAGTGGAAACAAACCTGAAAGCGTTTGCTCACGCTGAAGACATTATCAGATGCTTTAGGCAATGGAACTATCACTGACAATGTGGCCAAGTTAGTGAAGCACTAAATTATTGGCAGTTTCAGAGGTAGCTTTCAAATGTCTTGTTACTTACTGAAGAGATTAGCACAGACCTATTGCAGTCTCCCTGAGACTGCCCATCATCCCTGAGGGAGCAAGTTCCTTTGGACTGACAGACAGGACACTCAGCAACAGGTGGAAGTACACATTTACATTCATGAAATTCAGTAACAAAGGCCAGAAATGAAGCCTCCAACAACAGATAGGAAGACTTTTTAATCAAGAATAACTTTTCTAGTTCTTTTTCTCCTTTACCACATTTCCCCACGCTCCACCCACACCCCCTGCCAGCTTTTCCACCCCAGTGGCTTCTGGGCTGCTGTGCTATCAGCACACAGAATTTATGTAACTCTTCCCATTCTGCTCATTCCAATTGATGGCAGATACCTGTAGCAACCACATTCAAAGAGAGGATTCTGTAATTTTTTTTCTGAAAGAAGAACACTTTCTTTCTGCTTTGTGCTCAGCTGGATGAAGGTAGACCTTGAGTTTATAAGTATTTTTATTTATCGTTGTACTCTCCTTTCCACCCTATGGCTGTTTCTTTCCTCCCAAAAGCCACAGTGCAGATTAAGTGCCATAAGATTAAATCTAATGACAGTTCAGCTTCCAGAAGGGGGAAACAGTTCAGTTTCCAGAAGAAGGTGGATATTCTGCTCTGGTGGAAACAACAGTTAGTCAGAGAAGAAATATGCACGTGTTCATCTGCAAGATGCCTTTTCTTAGTGAAGCAACATCAGCACAGAAGTAAGAAGATGCAAGGGAGCAAGTACTGTGGATAAAGTTAAGCAACTGATCTGCTATGACACCTGATCTGCTATGAAACATGGTGAGAACAGAATTAGGAAAACAGAAAAGCATCATCTTACATTTTCAAAGGACTCCTTAAAACCTCGACACCATGTCAGGCAGTGTGTGGTATATATTACAGATAGCTGAGTTGCATCTCACAAACATGTCTTAAGGTTTCATTTTTCCTCATGCCACTTTGCAACAATTGGCATGTTGGATTTTTTCTTTTTTTCTCCCTTACTAATACAAAATTCTTGAGTGGGTTGGCTGTGAATTCCCATCTTTCTAAGCCAAAAGCATCCAATTCTTCTTTTTTCCCCACATTTTGAAGAGCTAGACGTGAGACAGTGGGGAACTGAGCTGAGAGAATTACTTTCTGCATCTGATGGGGATCTGAGTTACAGTGAATCTGAGTGGTCCTGTGCAGAGATGAACATCATCAATATTCCTTCATTAAATGCTGCTTCTCCTTTGAAAGCAAAGGAGGAAAGCCAAATTCATGGACACAAAATTTACTCTGGATCTCAGGACACTGAGAATCAGGCATTTCCATTCTTCCCATGCCTACTGACAAAGGGGCTGACAGAAACTGGGCAAAAGAACAGAAATTACACAGATTTCTAGCAGAATTCCTAACAAATTCCACTGAAATTATCTGCAGAAATTATTTCCATCTGAAAGAATAAACAAATGTGATAAAATCATGTCTGTCTCTGAGCACACCTAGTTGGACTTGTTTATGGTCTAGCAGCTCGTAATTGTCTCTCATCCCTGCCACTATCTTGCACATAACAGCATATCTCATCCTTTTATTAATTTGCCAATAATTTTGTTGTTCTTGTTTCAGCTCTGTGGGCACTGTGCAAATGATGGAAATCAGACTGGATATCCCAATCTTAGCTGAATAAAGACTTGCAGGGGAAAACTGAAGATGGTAAATTGCCTTCAGTGGGGACATACAAGCTTGGCACCAGCTCAAGCAGAGCAGTTGTAAAAACCAGCATTCCAGATCCTGAGGAAGAAATTACAAATACATTAACAGATCCAAAATACTAAGGAATTAAACCAATACCTGGAAAGGGTGAGATGGGGAGAAGAAGGGAGCCTGCTCCAATACCAAACTCGAGTCACTTTGACAAGTGCTAATCTGGTGAATAGTAAACACAATCATGTTTCCAAAGAAGAATTTGAAAAGGTCAATGAACATCACAGAAATGTAAGCTTCTTGGTTACTTAGAAACAGAGCTCAGTGATTCACAGCCATTTCTTAAAACAATCTTTGCTTTATACAGCCCCTCCAATGCAGGTAATAGAAGAGTGATTCAGTCTGTCTGACACAGACTATCAAGGTCTGTACCCCCATTCCTCCCCATCTCCTTCATTTCCTTCTCTGAAGCAATGCTATTTGTGAATTGTGGATTGGATCCCAGCCAGGAATATCTGAAAATGCAGTCTCATATTGCCTAAATCCATAAAGAGGAAACTATTCAGACAACTGATGCACCTTCAGGGCAGAACATTAAATTGATCCTTTGGCAAGGAACACCATGTGTAACTTTACACAGCAGTTCCCATAAATACCACTAAGATTATCAGCCAAAGCATAGATTATCTTGAGCTGTGGTTGTCTTTAAGGAGCAGATATGAGAACAGTTTGTACTATGTGCAGGTACTTGTCCAGTTCTATGTGTTCCCCCTGCCTATCACCCCAGAATTTGTGCCTTGAGAAAAGCTGGTGACAATGCTTCATCGTTGTCAGCCAAGGTGACTGCTTTGCTGGGGCGTGACAAATCACCCAGTGGAAATGGCACTGTTGGGTAGTCAGAAGGGAACAGCTCAGATATTCTCCTGCCAGAATTGAGTGGAAGTAGCTCTTGCTTCCTATATCTCCAATTATTTTCTTCTAAGTGTTGAAAGATCTCAGGGTAAGTTGTGTGGGGTCTTTCTGGGGCAGACGGAGCCTTGATGTCTTTCTTGCATTTTCTCAGCTGAGGGAGTGGCTCCACTGGAACACTGTATGTTCCACCTCCCCCTTTTCAGTCCCTAGGGGTTTTCAGTCAATTTGCATCTCTGGGTCAGAACTATATGCAGCTGTGTGTACATGTAGAGTTGCCTATGTATTCCCACAGACATTCCAGGTCTGATTTACAGTTTGAACTACAGGCCAAACAGGCCATTTTCTGAGTTGTCTCCATCATTCTGCAGAAAGTTACTGCTCCCAAACCATTTTACTTGGAATTTAAATGTAGTGTATACAAGCCTTGAAAAGAGCATTTTCCATAATTTTTAAAGAAAGTCTTAAAGTTAGCATGTACTACTAGTAACTTTTCCTGAAAACCCTTCTGGCTGCCACTATACTTGATTTTATGGAATGAGAATTTTCCTCTCTGGGAAACATAAACAAGACTCTTCAGGTTTTTCAGCCAAATATTTTTGACCCTCTAGTCTAATGCACATTTTTATCTCTTGGCCCCTCTTTGGTTACCTGTTAAGCAATAGAGTAACCTTAAGAAATTCACTCTGATGAAACATTCTTTGTGATCAGCATGAGTTAAGTGTTTGTTTTAACTCTGGATGCAGGGTACATTTTTGTGCATGCTTGGCTATTTCTTCACTTGTTTTTAAGTTATTTACCAGGCAACAAAGACATGCAATGTCATCATCCATAACAACATCTGCTGGTATTGAAACTCCTCTCAGCAGATGCTTCCAGACTGGTATATGATGGCATAGCTTCAGTGAAATTCTTAAGATTCAATAACTTGAGAAGGCAGTTAAATGAGTTTTCTCAGTTCATGTGCATCTCTCTCATGTGCATCACTCCACCCCAAGAGATGTAGAGATTTGGATCAAATTCAGTGTGACAACTGACGTTCTTGTGATCAGAAATCTAGCTGGCACATTACAAAATCTTTCAATACAGGCTTTCAGTTTTGAGTGGGCTGGTGCTATCTGCATTTTCAAATTCCTGCTAGCATTTGAAATCAGGAATAACATCGCTCTGAAATTCCACCTCCAGAGAGCTACCAGATTTCTCCACAAGTACAGCATGAAGGATGAGGATGCCTCTCCTATTCAGACTCATTCATACTCCCTTAACACAAGGCTCTGAAGGAGTTAAATCCTCAATCTAGTAAAGATTGTGGTCTTGTGGTCTTGCCAATCTTTTTTCCCCTTTTTTTTTAAGGTGCCAGACATAAAAATAAAGATGTATCAGCACACTTCCTTTGAAGCTGAGCTTCCTGATTAAGAATAAATGCAGGATATACAGTGTATTTCATGCTGAAATGGATTCCCTTCTAGAATTTCATGACTACAATTAGCCATTAGCAAAATCTACATACACACACAAGACTCAGATCAGGAAATAATAGAAACAGCCACATAATGCTAAAATGTGGAGAGGGAGAAAACCACAAAACAAGAGCCAACTGTTGTGTTAGTATTGTCCTGATACAGCTCCATGTCTGTCTCTTGACAGGCTGAGAAGAGGCAATGAGTGATCATGTTGTAGAATGTCCAGCAGGAGCTATGATGTGTTTGTACTTTTTATCACTGTGCAGTGATGATGGCTGATCCTGGAATGCTGCATTTCACCAGTTTAGTCCAGGGTACCTATATGTCTCTGCTTCTTAGGAGTACCTCAAACATGCATGAATAAGAATTATTTCAGTGACAGGAAATTCTTTCATCGTTTTGGTGTCCAAGTACTAAAAATATCAGTGACAAACCTGATCACTCAAGTGTAAAAGTGAATTTGAAAGTTCCCTACATTTGGTGCTGCTTGGGGCCATGTCAGTGTATAGAAACCTGTTCTGGCTTTTTCTTTTGTGGTTTCTTTTACCCTGCAACTTTTTCCTTATTGGGTGTGGGGGAGGACTTCTATTGGATTTGTAAGTGCAGCATGTACACGACTACCTGATTCTACTCTCTGCATATTTACACCCATGGTGTATAGAGAACCTGGCTGCTACCACATTTAAGACATTCTTCAGTGCTTGGGTTAGCTTGGGGTTACCTGAATCTGATGTTTTGAGGAAAGTCTTCTCTATGTACTTTTTACACTCTACTGAGTGAATTGCAATGTTTTCCATTTTAATGTGTTATACAAATAATCCTTGTATCTTCCAGCAGTACTTGCAGATATTTCTGAGACCCTGGTGAGGAGCCAGGTTCTGTGGTGTCAGGGCTAAAATGGGTAGATACATGTTGGATTTGTGACTCTGGAGGTAGCAACGTAGCTTGGACCAAGTGTTGTAAAAGGGAAAATACAGACTGATGTCCAGAACATCATGTGAAGATTCCACTCTGCCTATTTCGGGTTCAGAGTGGATAGTTTCAGAGGAGTTCCTGATATACAAATGAAGATGTAGAACTCTCCCTTCCTGAACAACAAAGGAACATTTCCCCACATTCTTCATGATATTTTTAAAATCAGGATTTAATATTATTGTCCATGTTTTAGTGCTACAGCTGGCTCTTATGCCTGATTTTTTTTCTTCTTCCACTGAGCCTAATTTCCTCAAAACTGAAACAAATCATAACTCTCTCCACGATCATGCTGCAATGATGCTGTCATATTTATTTTTATCTTCCCTTGTACAAGCCATATAAATAGTGGCTATTATAAGGCTTTCCAATTTAGGCTTAATTGGCAATCTGAAGCCTACCATTTTTTTGCCATTCATCATAATAACTTTAAAGTGTACTCTGCCTAAATTCTGGATCCAGTAAATCAGGAACAGAGTATAGCTCTAGGAAAAGAAAGAAGCCTAAGGAGGAAAGTAAAACATCTAGGCAGAATCTGCTTGAGATCCAGCTATGGTCCCATGTTGAGGCAAGGATGGGAAGTTTGTTCCGCAGTAATAAATTGCAATGCTCCATTCGAAAAAATTCTCTGGTGGACAGATGAGCTGAAGTCATATAGTAAATGTTTGGGAGAGTCTGTGGCATCTGTTGAGAATGGACAGAGAAACACGTTGCTGAGCAGGACCTAAGGTAACCAACTGTATGTTCTCAATGTGTCCTTTCTCTTTGCCTTGGTGAATGGAATTATCTGTTTTCACATCCTAGTGAAATACTCAAGAGAGAGTATTTGTATGAGATGAGCTAGAAAGGCTGTGCACAGACTAGTAGTGCCATGCCAATACTCAATAGAAAAAAAATTTGAAGAGGATACCAATTGTTCTCTGAAATATCATTTTCTGAACTGGACTTGAACTTTTTTTTTTTTTTTCTCCAGAATTGCCCCTTCCTTGCTTTTCTGTTTCCTTCCAGAAATGCTGTGCTTCCCATGCTAGTTCCTACTTGGATCATAAGCCTCTGTTTGCTGATTTTCATTCTGATGCTCTCTCCATAAAACTAAATGCACAGCTCAAGGCCACTGTGTAAAGCAATCATGTTTGCATCTTGAATGGGCACATCTTCTTTAAATGTTCATGATATTGTAAAAACATGTGTAGCACTAAAATTGTCTGCCTCTCCACTACCTCCCAAGATCAATACATACCAGACTAGAGAAAGATACAGTTTTTCTAAAATTTACAGTTATAACTGAAGTTTACTTCAATACCTTACTTGTCTTGATCTCTACTTGGCTTATTTAATTGATCCTAACATCATCTCTCTTTCAGGATTTCTGAAATATATATATTTTAAAAAATGTACTTTTTAAAATGTTTCTCTGTATGACCTTAAGGCACAGATCCTTATTTACTGACTCTTTATTCACTTTTTTTTTGGCAAGCAGATTTTGCATTAGTTTGTTCAAAACCTGAAAGCAGCATCAAGGATTAACAAAATCTAAAATTCATCATCTACAGCTCCTCAAGTGTGAATTTAATATGAGAGAAAGCTGACAGTATCATTGCTGCCAGGGTGTATGGCTCTGAAACTATTTAGCAAGGACAGAATGAATTTGGTTTCTATTTGAAAAGGATGCCTATTGACAAAAATGCATCAGCCCATTTCTCAAGGGAAAGTCAAAACCATTTCTTACAGGATTTACATACAGAGCTTTGGAAAGCATTTATTTTACAAAGCCAGGCATATTGCTTCCTCTCTATGCTGCACCAATCAACTCAGTATTCTAATAGATTTCACAAGAGGCACCAGTAAAACCATGGTTTGACCAGAGCAAATTATTTATAATTAATGCTTACAAGCTAGATTAATTTAGTCTCATTCCTCTGAAAGTGACTGGTTTCCCTATGGAGGTGTTTTTTGGTTTAGCAATTGGTTTCACCCATTGCTAACCATGAAAAAGCCACCTTTGAGGACAGCTTTGAGTGACCAGCTCCGTCAGAGGTCACATCCACAGAGAGCTGTCCATTACACTGTTTCCTACTTCCTCCTTTTGGTCTTGGGGTAGTTGCAGAAAAGTACTTGAGATTTTATTGTCTGGATTATGGGATCAGTCATAATTAATGTGAAATTGTTTGTTTCCTGGCAGGATGATGCCACGTCTTGGGATGTGGGTAAACTGATCACAATGATGGTCTCTCCCTCTGCGTGAGGAAAACTTGGAAGAAAAGCTGAGGAAGCCACACATGCTTTTATTTCTTCAGTAAATTGTGGCAATTTAAAGCCAGGTAGCAGAGATAGTTACAGATCTTAAACTAATAATATTGATTTTCCTTTCTGGAACACACAGCCCCTCTACAAAACATTGCTCTGAGAAAAAATATTGGACATCTACTAAGTGTGCTTAACAGAATTATTTATGTTGCTCTTAGACTGAATTAAGCAGAGTGACATATAGCAAATACATAGGAATAGTCATATTATTTTCTAATTTTCACCATCACTACAGTTATTCTTCTAATCTTGCATGCTGAAATTAAAGTGCTTTAGCAGAGGCCCTGACACTGTCTCTTAAGCTTTTAGAAGTTACTCCTGTATGTTTCAGAGAGCATGTTTACATACTGAGTTTTTAGACAGATACATAGATATAGATTCCTGTCTATATTTTTGTAGATAAAAGTAATTTTTGCATTTTAAATAAACTGGATGGGAATGAAAGAATGTAATAAAAGAGGAGCCAATTTCTTTCTCCATTTGAAGGATTGAATGAGCTGTACTATGAGGAAGGATAACTACTGATCAAAGCAGCTGCAAAATTACATGTAAGCCAGGAAGTGGCACGCAGTTTCAAGGACTCTGATATCTTTCATCTTCTTTTATCATCTCTGTATAAGGTGAGGAGTATCCAGAAGGGCATGCTCTCAAGAGTGCACCCTCAGCCAGTTTGCTGATGACACAAACTGGGAAGAGTGGCTGACACACACCCAGAGGGTTGTGTTGCCATCCAGAGGGATCTGGGCAGGCTGGAGAAAGGGGCTGATGGGAACACCATGAAGTTCAGCAAGGGGAAGTGTAAAGCCCTGCACCTGGGAAGGAGCAGCCCCAGGCACCAGTGTGTGCTAGGGGATGCCTGGCTGAAAAGATGCTTTGCAGAACAGGACCTGGGTTGAACACGAGCCAGCAGTGTGTCCTTGCCACTGGGGCAGCTGATGGTGTCCTGGGCTGCATCTGGAAAAGTGCTGCCAGTGGGTCCAGAGAAGTGATTGCCCCTCTGCTTGGCACTGGGAAGGCCTCACCGTGTGTGCTCTTCCAGGCTGGGAATCCTCAGTGCAAGAGGCCCTAAACATACTGGGGAGAATCTAATGAAGGGCCATAAATATGACAGAGGGACTGGACTATCTCTCTAGAAGGAAAAGATGAGAGAGCTTTGGCTGTTCAGCCTGGAAAAGAGAAGACTCAGGGGATTTTAACAATGTGGTAAGTATCCAGAGGGAGGGCGCACAGAGGACAGAGCCAGGCTCTCTTCAGTGGTGCCCAGTGAGAGAACCAGAGACATCTACTAAAATACAGGAGGTTCACTCTGAACATCAAGAAACGCTTTTTTATTGTGAAATTCACCAAGCAATGGCACAGATTGTCCAGGAGAGTTGTGGAGTCTCCATCCTTGGAGATACTCAAAAGCTCTCTGGACATAATCCCAGGCAACCAGCTCTGGGTATCACTTGCTTGAACAGCAGGGATTTGACCTAAGGATCTGCAGAGGACTCTTCCAACCTCAGCCATTCAGTAAATCAATGAGAATCCCAATCCAGGCTGACATAGTTAGGATTCCAAAACAGTCCCTTGGTTTCCATATCATTTTAGCAAGTGAATTGTGCTTGAGGGCCCATCAAGGGAGGCAGAATGGGAAGGATCTAAGACTGCAAGAACATCTATGTGTTCTAGACACTAAATTACCTGATTCTTAGAGTGAAAATGAAAGGTGTAGGAGCCTGTGAGAGGTCAAAATTACCGTCAGCAGCTCTAAATGGAGACAAAAATACTGGATAGAGCCTGTCCACAAGGCCTACTGAGAAATATTTCTCATGTGGATGGTTTCATGAGCTCAGATGCCACTTCTGTACACCTTCCCAAACAGCACTGTCTGAATGCTTTATGATCTCCTGGGGCTCACTGTCTTCAGACTGGCCATTTCCTCACTTTATTGACTACAAAAGTGTATTAAAGGAGGCAGCAAGTGCCAGAGAAAAGAAAGACTTGTGGGTTATGCTGTAGAAGCAGGACTAGAAAAGGTGGCAGCAGGTCTTAGAACTTAAACACAAGATGAGTGAGATGCAAGGTTGTTTTTTTTTATTAAAAAGCCCCCAGTGTTTGCCCAGGCAAATCCTTCATACTCATCTGAAACCATATTTAACAGCAACGGATTTCAAAGGGTCAGTGGTACAGGGGTTTAAATGAAAAGATTATGCAGATGTGAGAAGATCTTTTCCAATGAGGTAATTAAGAGGACTAAATGGAGAGGAAAAAGAAGTTTTTTGATTTTGCTACAGATATTCCCTGCTTTGCACCTTGTTCTGCTCAGGTTGGGCTTAGATACCTGATTTTATCTTCTATTACCATATTAATTTCCAGTTATCCTAAAACTGGGAGAAAACTTCCCAGGTGAAAGACTTATGAATGCAGAGTACAGATCCAGCTTACCTCAGTCCTTGATGCCTGTGTAAAATACTGCCAGGCCAGAATGGTAGCTTTTAAATCCAAGTCTTTTGATACAAATGTGTCAAATGGGGAGAACTCAGCCTTGCACTTTGATATACCAACATCTCTAGTTCAATTAGGACAAAATTTGACAGTAGAACATTCTTCTAGCATTAATAACTGTTGTAGCTTGGTGTAACGTGAGATTATATAGCTAGTCATAACATGAAAGTTCCACAAGTCTTTCTCTAACTGACAGAAGAGAAAGCATGCCAAATTTTTCAGCCCATGAATTTTGGGAGAGGAGTGAAGAGAATTGGATAGGGTCTATGAACTGTCTTTGGCAATTAGAAGATTAAACGGAGACACATGTCTTAGTTCTGTATAGATTTTATCAGTGTACAGAATAGCCCATCAGTCTGCATTTTTCCATATTTTCACCAGTTTTACACATCTTTTTGCAATTAACACATGGTTCAAATACTGAAATAAAAAAACATCGATACTTCATGTTTATGTCATCTGGCATTCATCCATAATTTCTCCCTGAAATATTCCATGTTGTCTGGGAACACCATTTGACAACAGCAGTCTTCAAAGGGTTAGTCCCGTAGGAGCTGTGTAAAGCAGATCCTGCAGACTCTTACATGGATAGTCCTGGTTTAGTCAGATGATGATTAACAAGGAGAGCTGATCCAAGACAATTGAACTAATGTAATGTAATGTAATGTAATGTAATGTAATGTCTTTTTAATTATTTCATGCTGCTAGGCTGAAATACCTGATTTTATGGCGTAATGCCTAAGAGTTGGGTGTCCATCCAACACCACAGGATCTTCAGCACTCCACCGAGCCACGTTACATGTGTGCAGAAAAACCTCTTCTACCTATAAAGGACTCTTCTACAAAATTAGTGTCTAAGGATGCAGGAACAATGAAAGATGCAATTTTTCTTAATGTCAGTAGCATTGAAATTGTCAGTGTATATTAGCTTGGAGAAATTCTATACCGATACCACATCTTGATTATAGTTCTTCCAATAAACTTAGGTTTCTTACCAATATAGTGATCCAGGTGATCTTATATTCCTAAGCTTGAGTCACATTTTTTTTCTGTCAGCATAAACAAAAAATCATAAAAATGAAGCTAAAGAGGACCATTGTTAGACAAGCATCTACTCATTTAAGTAGCGGCAAAATTTAGCTTTTTAAAATAAATAAAGATTATTTATGCATTATTTAATATTATAATTATTTGAACACCATATTCCTACATGCAGGAATTTCTGGAATGTAAGATTTGATATTATGATGGCGGTTTGTTAGTACTTAGCTAAAAGTTGTGGCAAATGTAAAGAGGACCAATCCTACTTCTCCCACGTATTGTCATAATTCAAGGTTTATGAAAGTACATTGAGTGATATCAGCCTCTGGCAAAGCATTACTGCTTGAATGTCTGCCTCACGTACTCTGGCACAGCAGCAAAACACTGGGCTGAGGCTCGGCCCGAAGTCCATTGTACAGCTCTGCTGAAATTACTTGCAAGACATGATAATGTGCAGCTGCACAGTCACTCTTTTGTGCACCAGCTCAGCATTGTGAAACAGGGCATTCCCAGGGGATGTACAGAAGTATTTGTGCCATTGTGAGACACAATGGTCCAATCTAGATGTACAATGAAGCCAAGGCACAAAACATGCAAAGAGATCCTGGTAGATGTGGCAAACCTCTGTGTTGTGAGCAAAAGCTGTGGCTCTGGCTCTGGCTACACTGCAGGTACTGCTCTCTGTAGCTGATGGAAGGCTTCCAGCCATATAGACTGTGCTGTCTTGTGGGGCAAGTCGTGCTTACACCACCTCACAAAGACTGGGGCTGACAATGTGGGCAGGTATACAAGGTGAACTCCTCAGGAGTAACCCCATTCCCCATCAGGATGAGCCATGGGTGATATCTCCCCTGTCCTCTATGTCTGGTTTCCTTTGCAAAGACTCAGGAGTGCAGGCAGAAATGGAGCTGCAGCATAGAACAGTAACTCCTTGATCTGAACAAACACTGGACCAAGAACCATGAGACACAAGAGTAAGAGATGCAAACAGTGAGACTGAAAAATTAGGGCTAATTTTAGCTGATACTGAGACACTTGCCATCATGTGTGCCCTTAGGTTTCTAGAAAGGTTGAACAAAAACAACACAAAAGATGTTCTCTCCTTGCCAGTCTGGGTAAGCAACAGTAACTCCAGTGCCTCTGTCTGAGGTAAATCATGCCTCTATTACTCAGTCTGTATGAGAAGGTTTTAATTACTTCAGTGAAAGTATTGGCAGAAGGTTTAAAATTAAGCAAAAATAAATACTTTTTTACACATGACTACACTGTAGATTTCAGTAATGCTGCTTGGTGTCAGCTTAAGACTGCAAGTGGGTTGATGAGAGCCTTGAAAAATCCATGAGTGCATTAGAAGCTGTCAGCTCTAGAAACCCTTAAAGAGACCTTAAATAGCTCATGGAAATTGGAAAATTGAAACAGAGGCATGTACAGGGACTTCACATTGGTTTATATTTGTCTTGTTTTTATGGTTGGTCAGAGCATTGAGTTAATGAACCATGGAGAGTGTCTGACATGTATTTGTTCACATCTCTGAGTATCAAAGCAGACACTTAAAATGGATGTTGAGAGATTACCATAGTCAGTGTCTCACCTGCATATTTTCAGCATGCTTTTTTCCTAGTTTGTTATTTAAAAACTCAGTTAAGGAGAATGTCACTAGCCTGAGAAGCCTTTAGAATCTTTATTCTCAACCTTACCAGCAAAGATTTCCCAGAGAACTGACTTGCAGTATCTTGCTGCAGAGTACCACTTGAATACTGCTGGGCCATCATAGAACCCATTCCAAACAAACACCCACACTGACTGTGCACCCCAGCAATCTCTTTGTCTCTCTTTCCCATGTGGGTTGTGACTGCTCTCTTCTAGACTCATCCACATCACGTGTTCTACTTTGCTAAGATGAATGTCATGACCACCACCATCAAAAGCCTTTCTAAAGTAAAATAATACAATAGCAATTGCTTTTCCTTTGTCTGCAGCATCTGTTATACATTATAGAATAAAAGTAAATTATTCTGATATAATCCATTCTCAAACACACACAAAGTTACATGGTTTTTTTACTCTCTGTGTCTTATCCTCCAGGTAGTCCAATAATTACTTGTTCCACTACTTCTATTTCCAGAAACAGAAGCTTTGCTGATTGGTTACATTTTCTTCTTGTCCTTTTGAAGTGCTCAACATGTTTACTCTTTCCATTGGATGAAATTTCTATTATTAATAGTAGTAAGTCAATCAGCTGTCTGAGGATGGAGAAGGTCCATGGAGCCACACTGAGTTTCATTTATCCACGGACTGAGGCATATCAAACTGAGGGTACTTTGGAAATGCCACCATTGTACCTTTAACTTTCAAAATGTGCACTCTGCTGTTCTCATCATCTGTGCTCTGTGCAACATCTGTAGTTCTAAGTGATTCTTTCCATATGGTGAAAGTCCTGGAGATTGACAGGCTAATTTGTACAACCAGAATGTACTCATATAAATAAGATTACACTAGGATCTTGGGGGCAAGGGGAATTGGCAATGCCATATGTGTTAATTTCTGTGCCAGATAAAATGATTTTAATCCACTATTGTATGCAATTGTATGTGCTGTGCCCAGGAAAATGATACTCTTGATATCTTATTCTCTCTGCACCATTTCTGAGCTTCTCAGACAATGGGAATGCTCATCTGTACTTGAATAAAATCTCATCTATTGTGTTAGTCTCCATCCTTGCTTTCTTGGTTACTCAGCATGCCACAAAAACAGACTCTTGCAGTGTTTGCTCCTTACCAACATTTGCCGAAGGGGATAATGCCAATTTCAAAATTGGGGTCATTTTCGATATATTTTTTTGGTGGAAGACAATCATATTTTCGTGTCTCTTAAATAATTTCTGTAAGGAAATAAAAAGAGCAAGACTGACTTGTCAGCTGGCTGCAAACAGTATTTGAGTCATAATAATGAATTGGGGAGGTGCAAGTTAGGGATTGTGAGACTGTTTGGACTGAGGATGTAAGATATAGGAGGACAATCTCTTGTATCCATGTAGTTCTCACTGTAAGCCCTCTCCTGATAACTGAGTATGCAGATATTTGACTATTAGGTTTGACAGGAAAGGGACTTGAAGCTGACTACTGAACTCTACAAATACTGAGCATAACATAATTTTGGACACTGTCAGTGTCCCCATTAAAAATCTAAAAGTATTGCTGAAGTTTGCTGAAGTTAGTGTAGGATTTGTGATTTATTTTCCATCAAACACACAGGTGAAGATGTCTTCACAAAGTCAGTTTCGAAAGCATCTGAAGTTAAGACTGGCAAGATGACTGAAACCCCCTGTAAATCATTGCTTTGGACACCTTTCTCTCCAGCTGGACACCTTCAGAAACTCCTCAGCTTGAAAGAATTATTTGGTCAACTTGTTTCCAAAGCCTATTTCTTTTTTTCCATGTAGCTGCAAATACAATAAAATCAAGCAGAGTGAAATGAACTGGCACTTCAGATTAATGTCAACATCTGTGTGAAAATACTTCCTATCATTGGATAGCACTTTTAGCTACATCTAGTTTATTTGGGTAGCTGCATTTAGTACTGCAGATTTCTCTCTATTGCAGCTGCAGGCTATTAACCTAGAACATGACCTCTTTTAGTTATTACTTAAGGCAGTAATAGTAGTGATACAGATTACAATGAAGATCCCTTGAGAAAAAGTACAGAAATTAAGCTCTATGTCATTAAAATTTTTCATGTCCTATAGTGAAATCAGTGTATTAATGAAAAGAAAAAAAAAGAATGGGGAAATAATATGGAAACACTTAGCTAAAGGAATCTCATTTTTTGGATTGACATCTCTCCTAAGTATCAAAGGTGAGATTAAAGGAGCAGTGTGTGGGGGCATTAAGAAGAGCAAACTCATACTAGAATGATTTAGGAAAGCAAATCAAATGCTTTAGGGCACAAGCTGAACACCCCTGCAACTAGGATTTGAAGCATAAATTTCAGGTAAGCTTTACTCAGCATGTGAACTTTCTTTGAAAGTTAATTACAGACCATTGCAGGAGGCAGGACATTTCATCATTTGTACTCTTGATCTTTTCTGGCTTGTTGAGACCTATGTTCCTGTGAACATCTGAAGTTACCACAGGCTTCTGTTCATTTTCTTGCCTCGGAATCCCCTAGAGTTTTTTATGCTGCAGTTTCATGTTTATTCAGAACACAACGTCAAATTTGATAAAAATTCAATAATGGCATTCAATTGGACAAGAATGTATGCAAGGTTTTTTTTTGTTTGTTAGTTTGATATCAGAGTTGCTAGTGAATGTATATGGGCATAAGAAGATAAAGGACATAAATAGGCAGAAAGATCAGTTAGTTAGACTGCTGAACTTTGCTCCCAGGACCTAAAGCTTTAAAATGTGAATTAATGTTAGCTGGTAACTTCTCATATGTGCATCAGCTGTGTAACATTGCAAACTGGGTATGCTTTGCAAGGGAACATTTCTTATTAAAGATGGTAAAACTCCTTTTCCCTGTGATTCAGAGGAACATGATCCAGACATGAAAATATAAAAATCACTGACTATTACTTTTTACTTTGGACAAGATCATCTAACTCACCCCACTCTCTGAATGATTCATTGCAATATTATCAAGAGAGAGCTGGGAATGTGTATTATAAATAAAGGACAGACGAATTTCAAAAGAGGTGATGATATCAGGAGAAGCATCTATGAAAATAAAATAGACACAGGGATGAAATTTAAGGTAACATATTCAAATATCTTTCTTCAGATTTTAATTAAACACCCAGGTTTATCTTTCAAGTAGTGTTATGCTTCCAGCATTTGGCTAAAAAGAGCTAAGAGTCTCTGGGACATACATGCAGAATTTGAAAAGTTGACAGCCAGTCATGGAAGCTTTATAAAGGCTGCCCTATTTCACCTGAAGACAGACACAGCTACCCATGCATATTCATGCATTTTAATTCAATAAAAGGTTAGTTTATACTGCGCACAATTTGAGGATGTTTATACTGTTATATAGTTTATACTGTGTGCAATTTATTCGTTTATAGTGTGCGCAATTTCAGGATGTTACCCTTCCTCTCTTGAGTGTAAAAGGCAGATGCTTACCGTAAATGATAGAAAAAAGCATTTAGTTAATCCTGAGGCATCCTACAGATTGATTGCTTTGTAAGTATCCCTCATCTACTCCAGCAGGTGAAAAAAAACCAAGCAGCCATCTCTGGTATAATACTTCCCTCCTGTGCCATGCCTCCATAAATATGTAACACAGGCACAGCAGCCTTTCAAGTCAGTGGGAAAGGGTACACATTTCTTCAGTGTGTGCTGGCCAAAAGCCACTTTCTTTCCTGCAATGGAGAAGGTTGGAAAAAGAACACTTTTTTAGTTGATTCTGCATCTTCCACACCACAACATGACTTGCTATTTTCCAAATAGGATGGATCCTTGAGGAGAGATGCCCTGCAGGATCCTTTCACCCTTGGCAGCAGAGCTCTTCAAGATGCCATGCTATTTGTGCCTTCCTACCACAGCTGCACATCAAATATACAAAGCAGCAGCCAGGCATGCTTTGGCAGCAGGAATAAAATTATAATGTGAGGACTGGAAGAGAAGTTACTTGTTTTTTATTGTTCTGGTAAGAAATTAGTAATCAAATGTACAGAAGAAAGTAATTGCTTGCTGTTCTAAGCAATTGTTCCAGAAAGAAGAGTTTGTTACCAGGAGAACAAGGGTCAAATTCACTAATTTTATATTCATGATTAGCAGTAGGCCTAATCTAGGAAAATGTTGAAACTCTATCCAGGATCTGCTCATCCAAGTTAGCATTTTCCATGTATCTCTTTCTCCACCATCACCACTCCAAATCACGGAGGCAGAAGAGGAACTGTGACAAAACAGAAGAGGGAATGGTAAAGCTTTAGTTCTTCAGAAGTCTAGGGAAAAAGTGAGAGGCTGAGATGCACTTAAATGCAGTCTGACTTTGCCCCAGCCCTATTTCTGAGGTGACTGATTAAGCTTTTATGTAGTTTCATGACATTTGGTGCCACTTTGAATGCCTTTAGGTACCCTGTCTGATCTCCACATCTCCAGATGCTACCCTAAAAAGGCACAGATTTCCTACAGGTCCTATGGCATATCTGCAAGCTCGGTGTGAATGCAATTATAGCTTGCATCCAGAGGACACAGATTTCAGATGAGCAAACTTAAAATTTTCACTGAAGTGTCTGCCACTGAGGCTGAAGTCACTCTGCTCCAGTGCCTCCACACTGTCCAGAATAACTCAGGCAAGTTATATTTTGCAATTTTAACAGCTGGGGACTGTTCAAACTGGTTGCAAGCCAATCCCACAGTTCATCCTTTTCCTGTAGCCATTCTTCAAAAGGGTCACATGTCAATAACACATGCCTTCATCTCTGCAGGAGACTTTATTCAACTGAGTGTTCAGGTTCAAGTTTGCAGTGAGCTCAGTGGCCTTGCGAGCTCTAAGTGTGAAGCTACACCTGGCAGTGAGAACACTCATCACTGACATGCCTTCCTGTAGTGAACAGAGTGTGCAGCGAGGGAAGCAGGTACCCCATGGATCTGTGCTCAACCCTTTGGGTACTTGGTGTGTTGGGATGTCATGGCAATGAAAGACAGGATCCATTTCCATGGCTGCCTTTTCTGTCCCTGCCCTGTCCTACCTTGCTTGCAAAGTATCACAGAGCCATAAATAAAGAGTCTTTCCTAGAAAATATCCTTGATTTTGCATAAACCCCTACTCAACACCCACCTCCAGGAATCACCTCCTAGCAAGGTACAGAAAATCTCACATTTCCTTTAGTACAAATTTCAGACCTTGATTAAACACTCATGAGCTTCCACTGACCATTTTCTTTTCCTTTCCCACACCAGACAACACAGTCCTGCATTACCTAGCATTTTTGCAAGGGTCTTCAGAGGAAGAAAATGAAATAAAAAGTCCCTAGCCAACTTAGCCAACATCTCACTCATCTGGCAGGAATCTGGGATCAGTGAGAATGGAGTATTTACTATTTCCCCATTTAAGAAGCACAGAGGATGTCACTTCTGGTTTATATAAATTTCCAAAACAAACCTTCCTGAAATAAGATTATTTAATTAGCAAATACAGTGGAGTTTGTAGGAACTAGGTCCGATTCAGTGATGTAACACTTTCCTAATCTAATTCAATGTGGCCCTTAGTGACTTTTATATATTTTCCTACAAATTTATCACAAGAAGGAAAACTTTGGCTCCCAGTACACATGGGAAATCTTGCAATCTCAAAAGATAGCATTTTCTTTTTTTTTTTTAATTTTTTTTTTAAGGGGGTCTGGGGCATAGAATGATAAAGAGGACAAGAAATATTTTCTATGAAATATTTTTATTTCATAGAAAAACACACTCAAGCTGCAACTTTGAAATTATAAAGTCTATCTCCAGCTCTTCTATTGAATCTCACTAATGTTTTGGAATTTTTATGAGGGAAAGTCTCATATATGCAGGAGCTGGTCTCTTTTTTAGGAGTTAAATAACAGATAACTGACAACTTCCTCAGGTCATTTCTGGCAGAGCTGGAAAACTCTCTGTCCAGCCAGAGCAAAATCTGTCAGCTTGCATTTTTTCTGCCACAGTTTTCCAGAAAATGCTAGATTAGGTAATTCTGTAAGTTGCGCTGATTCATCTTAACTGTGACACGTTCTATGGCTGAGATCACACAGGCTGCAACCACTGCTGCTGCATCAAGGGTGGAGGACTTGGTCCTTTGCTCAAATAACAGGGGCTTGTATTTTTAATTTTTAATTAAGACTAATCCCTTGAAGACAAAACAGTCCTGCCTGTGGTGTGAGAAATAACCAGAGCAGTGCTTCTTCAGCCAGGAATGAACATCTCAGACCTGAGTGGATGTCCTTGTCCTTTCACCACGTAAATACCAGTAAAGTATGTCAGCAAAATACCTATTTAGTTGCCCTGTGTGGTTTGGTTTATCAAGAAAAATTTCCATTCTCACTTAAGGGGCATTTAGACTTGAGTTTTGACATCACACTATAATTATGACAAGCTCCAGTTCCCCACCATCACAAAGTCTCTGTTGTGAAGCTCTCATCCTGCTCTGTGTGTGCTGAGGAGCTGACCACACCAGGGTTCAGCTCATGGTGGGATCCCCCAGAAGGTGTTTCAGCAGAAGAAGCTGCATTTCACTGCCTTGCTGCCAACATTGGTCAGTTTTCAGTTTTCCAAATTGTCAGACATAGGCTGGAGGCATATTGAATGGACTAAAGGACAGCTATAGGATTTGGGAAGCTGTTACATTATTTTTGATGTCTCACCACTACTTCTCAAGGTTTGATGTTGTCTGTCCTGCCTATTATAGATGCCTGTACTGCAAATTACAGTCATTCTGATGCTTATAGACAAGGAAATACAAAGAAAAAGTTTGGGTTTTTGTTTTTTTTAAAGATGGGTTGGGGTTTTTTTTGTAAACATATATAAAAGGATCTGACCTGCTGATACTAAAATAAATTAACTTTGGCCTTGTACAGTAGCTTTTGCTCATATAACATCTAATGGAAAAGCTAATTGACATTCTGTCATTTCTGTTTCAATTAACTGAACTCAATGATGCCGCCCTCTAGAATTCGTGACAGCTGATCTATTTCCAAAATAAACCAAGTAACTAAATTTATTTGCAAACAAAGATTACCTCATTCTGGAATACATGCTAAGCCTTTTTTCTGTCCTCATCAACTGGTACAAGAGAAAATGTTAAGAAAATGCTTTCAAAGACTTAAAGATCAAAAGAGAGACTATATATCACAGGAAGGTCATGGTTGAGAAAAATTAATCATAGGTAGTTTCAAATGTTTAAAAAAAATCAGCACCTTTCATAAATCATAGCATACTGGCAATTAAGACAGGAATTCCAGGAGAAAAACGGAAATTATGGATAGTATGACAGCATTTTGAAAAGAAAAATGTATTTTAATAAAAAATCAGAGCTTTCATGTTGTCATCCATGCAAGCATCTGAAAGCATGCTGAAATAATTAGGGAAGGAAAGGAAAAGAATGCCAACTACCATTTCTTGGAAAATGCAAACAAAAAGCCCTACAGAGATCTGTCAGGGCACCACAGACTCCTGTTCCAGGAGTTCTGAGGGGTCCCCAGGTGTGGATCTGGCAGTCAGGGCATCCTTTGGGCAGCACTGGAGCAGCCACAGCTCTGGGATGAGGCTGGCATTGGCCAGGTATGGTGGGAGCTGTGGCTCACATCAGGGCCAGCAGCAGAGACTCATCCTAAAGCAGGTGCCACAAAAAGGGGCTGTGTCTTCCCCACCATCCCCAGCCACAGAAGGAAGGGGATGTTTTCATACTTCCAAAAGTTTCCATGTTTCCTCCATGATGGGGAAATGCACTCAGAGCCCCAACAAGTACAGAAGTTCGAGAAATGCCTCAGTCTTCTGCTGAGAATGGATGCTTCTGCCTATATATAGGATGTATCAGTGTTGAGCAATACTGGGTTGGATAGGAAACTAGGTATGCATTTCCAAAAATGCAAGAGAGCAGTGTGAAAATAAAGATTTTCATTGGACAAGTGATTTCTGCCTGCATGAGATTTGAATTGGTTGACATAACTGTAAAATCTTCCACCACAGGATGAGTGTGTGTGCTCATAACAAAAATCAGGCATGCTCAGTGAACCAGCAAATAATCCACTGTCACTAGCAGGGCAATTAACCATCTGCAGGGATCTTTTAGTGTAATAAAAGTGGACATGGAAATGTGGCAAACGGCCTTATTACTCAGGAGTGCATTTTATGTTGCATTAAACATGCAAAATTTATTTAAAATTAAACATCTTCTTAGAGCCAAAATACCTCATTTTTGTTTACAGGTGATCTCCACCAATCTGAGTTTCATTGTGAAAGGGGTGTACATGTGGTATTCAGCAAATAGAATGATGTGCCTGTATTAGTATCTAAATAGATTTAACTTTCTACAGTCTCATTAGTATTTTGTTCTGAATGTAATACACTGGCAATTACTCCCTTTGCTCCCTTATTAATATTTTAGGACTGTATCATCTTGTTTTCCTCAGAGGTACAGGAAGCAGCAAAAAGGAAGAAACTCATCATTGAGCTGTTTTGTTCCTCTATTTATGGTACAGGTCAATGTGTTACGGAAATCTTTTGAGAAAAAAAAGAAGAGCAGTGTTTGGCTTTTCAGCATGTGGTAACACAGTGCTTCCATTCCTATAATCCCCTGAGTAGTCTGTTACCTGCACACCTTATTCCAGTGTAACCTCTTCTGTGCATAAAGATTTGCATAAAGTGTTCATCTTGATATACAATTAAAACAAATAAACAAACCAAAAAACCCACAAAAACCAAACAACAACCAAACAATACCCCCTATTCTGTTTATTCTCTGAACATTTCTCCTCCATTCATTCAAACACCTTCCTCATTTTTTTTTTTTTGTTCCTGGATATTCGACCTACAGCTGATTCTCCTCAGGTAAAAGAATTGGTATGAGCTTCCATTATTTTATTTGGAGGAAAATATTGCACAGTGCTGAGCCGGTGCTGTGGAGAAAAGAATGTACCTGTTCCCTCAGGGGTTGTACTTCTCCTGCCTGTTCCATTGCCTGCTGGAAATGAAATTCATTTCACTGTCCCACGGTCTTATTATTACTTCTGTGTTATTTTTAACCATATCACTGTTCCTTATTATTTGTCTTGTTATAATGCCTAGATACTTCTGCCAAGATCAAGACTGTACAAATGTGGCCTGAATCTGCCAGTAAAATGTCGCATATTGTAGTGGAAGAGGTAGGAACAAGAAAAGAGAGAGCAAACACTATTGTTTCAGTTTTATGTAGAGAAAAACCAATCTAAGGAAGCTGTTCTTGCATCTGGGAGTCTAGAGCTGGTCTGAATGTCTGTGCAACTGTTCCCAAAAGAGATGGCACAAGTGACAGCCACAGTCCTCTGGAGGCTGTTGGACACATCTGGGAGTGCAAAGAGCTGCCTGTCTTTAGGCTACCAGACGCCTCTGTTCAGCCCACTTGAGATCACTTGCTCAAGGTTCTTCAAGAAATGTATAGCAAAATGTGCTTCAATACAAATCCCATAAGTTCCAGTGTTAATCAAAAATTAATTATTCCTGGTTTCAGCTTCTCTTTTTTTTTTTTACTTTCTCCCAACCACCTACACTACTGCTGTTATGAAGTGAATTATCCTTTCTTGCTTTAAATTTTTCTTCTTTCTGTTTCAATCTTTGATTTTGGCTCCAGTCCTCCTCTCTCGCTCAGCAGAAGGCTGAAGGCTGCTTTGGTTGGAGGCTGTGTTACAGAATGTTCTCCACCCCTTCTGCTCTTTTGTCGGCATCTCCTCCCACCCCCAGCACGCCAAACAACTCCAATGCTCTCTGAAGCACAGGGATCAATAGCCTTTGTAATTCTGTTTTAGCCAGTGTGCCAGTAGCTGTTGGTAGACAGGCAAACAGGTGATGTATTTAAAAACTCATGTCTGTGAAATACCCACTCACAATCAGCTCTCCAAGATAATTACATATGTGTGAAAAAAAATTATTCTGATTCATGTCAGATGCATTTCCTTTTAAGAGTCATGTTATACATTTATTTCAGGCAAGATTATGTAGAAAAGACTGACCTTCTTAAAGCACTCTATTATTCTCTACAGTCTCATTTTTCTTTCTTTTTCTGTCACTAAGAAGTCATTCCATTTCTGTGTTGACATTTTTATCTTCTTTTTATAGCCTTTCCAAAAGCCATGTCACTTGCTGAACTTTTGCTGACAAACAAAAGGAAGAGAAAGAAAAATGTCATAAACCTCCACATACAGCAAATGGCAAGGGCACGCTGTATTACTCAGATATGGTTGAGCAACTTTTTAGCATTCATTTCTCATTTCACTCCTTTAGTTCCACTGTCTTTTCCTTCTGGTTTTGCTTTAATTCTCTTCTACCCAGTATTTTTGACTCATCTGTTTGTTCTGACACTTCCTTTTTTTTTCCTATAATTTTTTTGTGATTACCACTTCCTTCTTTAGAATTAATCTATTTGATTAGTTCTGTCTTCACTTTTGTTTAGCCTCTCTGCCAACCCCTTCAGGTATTATATTGCTGTGGAAAAAATTATATGTAGAGAATTTCCTAACTCCACAGCATTTGCTGTTCATTAAAATGTCTTTGTCAAAGTGCCATTTTTTTTTTGGCTTTACCTTTTCAAATCTGGACGAATCCATGCTATTTACTTACTTAACAACCACCTTGTGATTTTAGGATTGAAACATCTTGCTGTAATGCCAAGCTAAATGGCCACCACTGACTTGGCTGATGTAGAGCTGCCAGAAAAATAGATTTTCATGAGAATCGAAATTAGTGGCTGATGAGAAATATATAATATTTATATAATATATAATATATATATAATGATACTTCTTGAGAAGTCAACCTCTGCATATGCATTTTTTTTAGAGCAATACTGTAAATAGCATTGTTGTTTTTTGTCCATCTGTTGCATGGCCTCCATAATAGATGCAGACTCTAGGGGGACTGAAATTGCTTTAACAGCACTTTGCCCCAACTGGTTTGAATGTCACTCTCCTGCAATACGGGTCTGATGCTTTTCTGCCAACAGCACATTGCTGAGCTTGTCTCCAGCCAGGCCGAAAGGTTGGACCAGGAGTTTGGAATTTACTCTGCAAGCCTCTCTGAAGAGCTTGAGAGCCATGCGATGCCGTGAGATCGTGGGCTGAGGAGTTCTGCTTTGGTTCTGTGTGCTGCTTCGGTCTTCTGATAAAATATCCACACTGAGAAAGCCACTACGATCACAACGCAGCCAGTGAAGGCTCTGGCTGAGCTCATCAGGTACTCCCTCGTCTTGAGACTACAGATAAGCGGCCAATGAGGAAGGCGTGTGATTTCATCACACTTTGGATCTAAATGTGGCTATGGAAAAGCATATGGCTTGGCAATTGTTTTGGGTTGGTTTCTTTTTTTTAGGTTTTATTTCTCTCTCCTTCCCTGCACAGACAGTTGCTGTCATCTTCACGAGATCAAATGTGCACTGGTGTCATACTTGATGCTGAAATTCACACCTACTTTCCTTCAGCAGCCCCAGCCAAACTTTAAAGAATTTCCAACTGCTGAGGATTTTTTTTAGAAGGTATTTGATCATTATGCTTTTAGCAGATTTAATTTTGAAAATGAGGTGATGTAATGAATTAAAGGAAAAAATAAAAGGCAGCCACAGAAGACTGGGAGAGCTACTGTTTCGCACCCAAAGAACAACTGTTGACTATTCGTTCTGTAACATCCTGCAGCCAAACCCCCGATAAAGTAGGAAGATCTGTCGGTGTCCCCTGAAGGGCCGCATCCCTCGGCGCTGGGGCCCGCGGTTGAGGAGCCCCCTGAGCACAGGGCGCCGGGAGCGGGGCCAGGAGGCGGCCCCGAAGGGCAGGGCAGGGAAGGGCAGGGAAGGAAGGCAGTGCCCGCGGGGCGGGGCAGGGGCCGCGGCCGCCGGGGTGCGGGGGAAGCCGGTGCTGAGGGCAGGAACGCCGGGGGCGGGCGGGAGAGCAGGCAGGGATTCTCGTCCCGGAAAGGGGCAGGGATTCCGCCCGGCTGGGCAGGCGCCAGGGCGCTGGCGAGGGCGGCGGCTTTCCCGGAGCGCAGCGGGGGCGGCGGTGCCGGTGCCCGGTGCCCGGTGCCGGACCCTCGCCTCCCTCTCTCCCTCGCTCCGTCCCTCCCTCGCTCCGTCCCCCCGCGCGTGCCGCCCGCCCCGCCCCGCCCCGCCGCCCGCGGCCCCGCGCGCCGCTCCTCGCACAGCGCCGGCCGTGAGGGAGCGGCCGCGCCCGCCCGCCGGGTCACCTTCCCGGCCGCCGGCAGCCCCGACCGCCCCCGGGCCGCCGCCATCCGCCGCTGCGGGCCGTCCCCGCCCCGGGGGAGCGGGTGCCCCGGGGCATGAGCTGCGCCTCCGGGAGCGTCGTGCTCCCTGCCGGAGAGCCGCCGCGAGCCGCCGCCGCCCCGCTGGAGCTGCCGGCCGGGGCGGGGGAGGCGAGCGGGGACACCCCCGAGGAGGGCGAGGGCCGGAGCGGCGGCTCGGAGAACGGGGCCGCCGGCGGCGACAAGCCCGAGACGCGCTCGGTGTGCAGCAGCAGCGAGAGCGGCAGCGGCGGCCACGGCGGCGGGGCCGGCCCCATCTGCAAGATCTGCTTCCAGGGCCCCGAGCAGGTGAGCACAGCGCCGGGGGCGGGCGGCCGAGCCCCGCACACCTTCGCGCCCTCGGCTCGGGGTCGAGCCCTGTCCCTGGTGCTGATCTCGGCGGCGCTCCCCGGCTGGAATCGCCCTCCCCGGCTGCCGCTGTGCGGGCGGGCTCTGGCAAAAGCCTGGGGCGAACCCGAGCCGGCGCAAAGCTTTGGGGGAATTCAGGGATTTTGCCGTGTCTGGCTCGCACGCTGGGTGTCCTCTGGCGCTCCCGCTCCCTGGTTCACCTCCGAGGGACTCTACACAGTACGGATTTCTCAGGTTTCTGTTAGACTTTAAAATGAGAGTGTTAGCTTACAGGTAATGCTGAGAAGACCTCCAAGTATCATCTCTGTCGTGACGTTACTGGGCATAATATCAGCGATGGATCTGTAACTAGCATTTTATAGCTTGTCTTGGAGTTGGAAAGAAGAGAACAGCTGATTTATATAATACAGAAACTACTGGGGGAAGTGCTTACTTACATTATTTAAGGTCCTCTCTGACAGCTGGCTAGCTGGACAGCGCAGAGCCATGCTCCAAGAGTAAGGCTCTCTTGGAATTGTGACATCACACATTTCTTTCTAAGTGATGACTTCAAATAGCTGTTGCAGAAAAGTATCCAACCACTTTTGGTATCTTTTGAGGTATTTTAAATGGCTAATGGTACTGTTGTTTAATGCAAGGTAATATTTCAGTTGTTTCACACAGGTACATGAACATGTGTAGACAGCTCTCTGGCTTTTATCAGAAGAAGCAGCTAGGTATTTTTAAGACAGTTACATTTTTGAGTATTTCATAGCCAAAAATACATGCTTTTCCAGATAGTGAAATTGAGACCAAGTCATTGTAACAGACCCCCTAAAGATTTTGGTATTGAGTGTACATGTATGTGAAAGGTTCCTTTAAAGTTGACGTTTCTGTATTGCCTTTCCAGGGTGAATTGTTAAACCCTTGCCGCTGCGATGGCTCGGTACGATACACGCATCAGCTTTGCCTCTTAAAGTGGATAAGTGAAAGAGGGTCATGGACCTGTGAACTCTGCTGTTACAGATACCATGTTATAGCCATTAAAATGAAAAAGCCTTGTCAGGTAATTTGTTCTTTTAAAAAAAAAGTATGTCTTTTCAGTCTTTTTTTTTTAAACAAAATTATTCTTACTTTTACTTCCAAGGTTTTTGGAAAATGCAGCAGAAGATCCTATATGCCTCACCAGCTAGCACTTGCACCCACTTGAAGTTGGTTTTTAAGAACAGTTACATATTAAAATGTGTAGTGATTTGGTTCTGTTATGTTCTTCTGGTTTTTGATTTGCTGTAGAAATGGTTTTTAGAGGTTGGTAAATTCTGTAAGTAGTTAAATCATGCTGAGATGTGACAGAAAACTTGGATCTCCCAGATTAACTTCCTAAACTTTAAAAATGTCTTTATTGTTTGTTCAAGGCTCACTCAAAGGTTGATTTTGTTCTTTCTTCAACTTGGGATCCAGAAGGGAGAGGTGACGAAAGCTTCTGTTGTCTGCGTATTCATCAAGTGTAGAAATGTAAAAGGAGGTGACTTTTCAGTCCTGGCACAATTCAGAGCAGTAGAACACTCTTAAAGTTCTGTCCTCCAGAAGCTGTTTCAGAAGCTGAAATGTGCAGTAGCATTTTCCAGAGCTCCATTTCAGCAGCATCAGAACATGAGAGGGAAGTTAGAGCATTGTAGTGGTAGCATGTTCAGGGAGAGGTGGGGGGAGAAACTCAAAGCTCCACCAGATCTCTTAGGGAAGCCTTAATACCACTGTGCATACCAGAATTCTTTAGGGACTTTAAATTCCATCTTGGAAATTATATTTTATAACATCTGAGGAACACATTTAGTAAGATAATTGTATCTTTTTTTAGTTTTGATCCTAGGAGCTCAGAGATGATGGAGCTCTCAAAGGCCAGAGCACTCGGGTCATTTTTCTGTGCCTGTGTTTGATTGGAGTTTTATAGAAAAGACATGGTTGGGTGGTAATGGCAGTTATGTGAACGTGATAAGCATTCCTTGGATGCAGAATATCTGGAGTATTTGCTTACAGTTGTTCAGATTATGGGCAAGTACTTTCAGAGCCAGTGGACTTCAATTTTTTTGCTTTATAAATTCTCAAAGGAAAGGTTTTTGGTAAGCTTTCCTGGATAGAATCTTTATGATGTTAAAAAGTAAAGGATTTGTAAGACATTCCAGAAAATGAAGGTGGCAGATTCTGTTTCTACACAGGCATGGTTTGGCATGGGGTTTAATACTTTTGGCTTTTTTTAACCTTTTAAAAAGTCTTTATTTCTTGCATCTCCACAGCAATCTCATCCTTTTCCTAGCAAAGATTACAATAGCAATAGTTTGCAATTATAGTATCTGAAAATCATTGTGAGACAGCAAAGACATGACACAGTTGCCTGCAAAGAGGCATCTAGTACTATTTGAGATGTCCTAAGGTAGCCAAAATGTGTACACAGAATAGCAGATATGACAGAACTTGTGAGGCGCTCTGGAACTGCAGATGGAGGCCAAGTGAATATTAAAGGACATTTGAAAAGTCATTAGACACCTGTCTGTGGACAGCAGAATCAAGCCCAAATTTGAAGAACAACTGTGGAAAAGAGAAGCAAGGAAGAGTCAGTAGATGATGCAGTAGGCAACAAAGTTTGGCCAAGCTTACAAAGGATGTAAAAAGAAACTGAAGAGACAAAAGTTAAATGCCACTCATTGCATTAGTCGTCACTGTTTTTTTCTTATTTTTTTGGGGGTAGGGGCAGGAGGGACAGAAAACGGATTTATATTTCTCATTAAATAGCTTAATTCTTTATTTATTCTTCACCCTGTCTTTCATTATTTAGGTAAGTTATTTAAGTCTGTCCTCTCTTTCTAAACAAAATAGCATACAGAAAGGTTTCATGGAGTTACATCTCAAATAATAAGTTGGACATACAATCCTGAGGTCAAATTCCTGACACTCAAAAGATCAACCCATGTCTTTGAGGAAACACAGTAGTACCTTTCTCAGTCTCCTGCACAGAATGTTTGTCTTGTAGTAACAGAACCTGAAAGGAAGTCTCAAACTGCAGTCATCTGTGTAATTTTATAAGGGGAATCAGTCTTAAAATGCGCTTACTCACTCCCCCATACTCTTGACTGTAATAATATTTGCTGCTTTTAGCCACTGGCTTGGCTTAAACTTTTGGACAGGTTCTGAGTCATTTTCTACACTACACAATTGCTTGTTTTAAGGTAACTTTTTGGTTAGTTTTAGCAAAAAGCTAAGGGCAAGACCATTTCAATACAGAAGGATTTTAAAACATCGTCAGCTGAAGTAGTGAATGTACTTATAAGTTCCCAAAAAGGCAGGACTTCTTGCATCACATTAGATACAGTATTTGGACAGGAGTAGTTTACTCTGTCAACAACCACTAGTCCGCCTCAGTCCATCTTCCCAGAATTGTCTCTACCAGTCTTTTACTTATTAGAACTTTGTGGGCAGTGTCATAGGAGAGAAAACTGGTGCTATTAACAAAAAATGCTTTTTCTCAGGTGAATGCAGATCTGTGCCAGGTCTATGCAAGCCTGGTCTATTTACTCTCAGGTCTGTGCAGATCTACATCAGCTCTTCAGGTTTGCTTTCACCTCATGTATTTAAGGAATGTAACAATGTGTAGAGACTTAAGAAAGATTTTCCTTTGTTTTCGTTCAGAACATTGGAATAGATGTGAATATTCCATTTAATATCTAACATGTTCTGTGGTTTCCATTGCTTCATGGAAGGCAAAGTTATCTCCAAGGGTGCATCTCCTGGGGCAGTACATTCAAGAAACAGAATATTTCTGTTTTGATAGAAATTCTTCCAGTGTCAGTGTTCCAGTTCCAGATTCAGCAGCTACTACATAATTCACCTTTAAGAATCTAATCCTGGAAACACATAGATTTTATTATGGGAATAAACCCTAAAACACAAACAAAACCCCAAATTAACTCATGGGCTAGCAGTGGAAGATGAGCACACAAACAAGTTGATGACATTTGATATGATGTATAACAGAGATTTGGAATTTTTTCAGTATCCCTCTTAGGACCATATCAGAAAGATGTATCTTGTACTAGTCCATTAATGAAAACGTGTTCATGTTGCTGGACTTGCTCCATTGGCAGGGTGGAATTTGATCCAATAATAGGCTAGGCTATGTTAATAACTAGGAAATTCTCTTACTGCCCCTCAAACTATAATGAGGGAAGCTGGAATAAAAACTGCTTTGGGCAGGGAGGTTTGAAAATACTTAAAAATGAGAGAGAAACTTCAAATGTGTGACTTGGAAATTAAACTAATTTAGAATTATAACTGAGATTAACAAAAAACAAAAAAGTGCAAAAAGAAATATTTTTATTAGTTCATTATAAGGTTATAATTTGTACATATTTCCTTCCTAAAGGAAATATATGGAAATATATTTCTAAAAGAAGTATAAACACATTGTTTTATTTTTATTGGTGCTATGTAGTTTTTATGCTGTCAGGAGATTAGTTTACTAGACTTGCACTTAAGTATGAATGTGTATTAAAGAATATCAGTGCTCTTGTAAGATTGAGAATTGATGTTTAAAAGTGGAATAGAATAATGCAAAGGTTGAGAATATATACTTTGGTACTAAAACCTGTCACTTCTATAAGTGAGTAGTAAAGATATTAAGAGAGAAGCCTTTTCTAGACTGTTAGTGTAGTCTGTCATAAAATGGTGTTACATTAGGTGTTTGATAAATCCTGTTCATTAAAACATTATATTCTGGTACTTTGGTGAAATGGACCTATTCCAAAAGTTATACAGTAGATGGATGTGCTAATTTAAAACCTAATTGTGAGGCAGTTAAAACTTTTTCTGATACCAGTAAAATCACCAAACTTATTTAAATAAGTAAATTCTTACTTGTTAGGCCTGATTTCTTAAAAAAGAAAAAAGATAAGGTGGTACTTTTCAAAAGGTGAGGTTTCACTTTTCCAAATTTTGTTAATGTGCATAATCCTCACTCATTTGAGAAAGCTCACCGGCATCAACTAGGTAAGCATGAGCAAAACTGCATAGCAGACTGCAGGTATGTGAATGTGTGTTACACTAAAAAGTGCAAAAGTCAAGTTTTTCAGCTACTTCAGTATGGAGGTCAGTGTCCAGAAAAAATTGTAAATGTTTAATAGAAGTTTTTGTGGATGACTATGCTCAGCTGGATGACAGCATTAAGTTCTTCTAGGCAGAGCTAAAAAGGGGAAAGGCTGAAATCTTCAATTACGCGTTCTAAACTGCACAATGTACTAAGGACAATCTATTAATGTCTCTTCCTGTACTGAAGATCCAGAAGAATACTGTGCTGTTCCATATGTCAGTGGACAAAAAAGAACAAAAAGAATTGTTCCAATATTGGACAATTTACAAAGAAATTTGAAAAAGAGATAAGGAACAAATCTATGGTACACTGGCCCTGGTACCGAGACCCCTGGTACACTAGCCATTTCTAACTATAATTCAGTTTTTGGCATCTCAAATGAGATGTATTTTAAGAGACCTCTTAAAAAGAAAATAATGAAGCTTTGCAAGCACCCTTTGAATATGAAGGCACTATGCAAGGGCTGTTGGAAAATAAAATACTTGGCTGAGACAGGTATCATGAACTAAATGGAAGCGAGATTCAATGCCTGAGTAGTCATTAGAAGGTAATTAATACATCAATAAATGCCTGGAAGGACTTAAAAAAATCAAATAAAGTCTTTTTAATTTCATGTAATGGAGAAGAGAGTCCATCATAGTGGAGAAAGTAGGCCAGTAACATGGTCAAAGTAGTGGAATAAAAGGAATTGTACTTGAAGCAGTTTTGTACTTGCTGAGAAGATTACTTTTGTCATGAGCTTAAAATATGTGTTACGTTAATTGAGACATAAGACAAAAGTGATGATGAGAAATAATTTTTAACATATGAATAGACTTAGATATGCTACATAGAAAGCACATGCAAGCTTTAGAAATATTGAGAACAGGAGGATCCAAATATGTATTGAAATTTAAGATAATTCCTGATAAATTAAGGATCATCCCAAGAACAAATTCATGTTTTGGAGCGATAAAACTATAGGGCTGGGACATGAAAATCCTAGAGATTTTAATGACCCTAATTGAATGATAAAATCCATACAAAAAGTGGTAGAAGCAGACTAATTCTTTAGTTTTGACAGGAGAGAGAAATCTGAAACAGAAAACTAGATGTCAGTCATCAGCATAGATACAGTACCTGTACTTCTCACACTTTTTTTCTTTTTTGTAAGCATCTTTTGGCCACTTCTAGGGAGAATTTACTAGACTGGATAAACCTTTTAATCTGATATACTCACAGTCAGCTCAGTGACTGCACTGGGTAGATTGTGATTATGATCAGTTCTAAGTATCATGCTTAATGAGTTAAGAAACAAAAGGATAGCAGAGCTGTTGGAGAGGGCAGTTGGGGTTTTTTCTGTGATGGGAAAGACAAAATACATTTTATGTTTACTTTCTGTTAAAGATCTGAAGGCAAATGAGGGACTGAAAAAGAGAATTGTGTAAGCAAGTGCCAATGGTGCAGAGTACGGAGAGTATAAAAGCAAGGACATCAACTTAAAAACAGAAACGCAAAAAAATTGAAGGCATCAAAGAGAAAATTCTGATGGGACAATGAATTTCATGTTATATTTTCTTTGTTTTCTTGTCATTAATGCAAAGAAAGACTTGGAAATAAAAGGAGTAGAGAACTGGCAAATAAAAGTGGTAAAAAGGTGTGGAGACAGAAGTCAGTTTAGCTTGAGAAAAATATTTGGTTGGCCATTCAGATGAGAGAGCACATTTTTCACAGAGCAAGTAAGCAGGCCACTGGTGCACTGCTAGCACAGTAGGAGCTGAATATTTGGCTGCTAACATACAGAGCTGAAGGAGTGCAAAGTGGACATTACAGTGGAAAAGAAGAAAAAAGCTTTAGAAACTTTAAAAATATGGATCTAAATGATAATTAATGAGGCGAGAGAGAACAGGGGATGGAACAATATCATAAGTACCAATGATCTGAAAGTCATGAAAAAATAAAGAACAGTAGTTGAACAAAGGAACTGATTCTATCATCACAGTGAGATTTGGGTAGGGATAGAGAAGAACTAATAACAAAATACTAGATATTGACTTTGATATTCCTTTGAAGCATATTTGTAAGTTATGAGAAGAAATTAAATTCATCTTAAGAGGTCAGAGGACACATCAAGTGGGAGCTGAAGCCATCGGGAAGAAATATGGGGGATTACAGAGAAAATCAAACAGTTAAGCAATTCTGTCAGACTTCTAAGCATATCCTAAGGTAATCAAGTAAAATACAAAAGAAAAAAAACCAGAGCCTACTTTAAAAAAATAATAGTATTAAAAGTATTTGGGTGTGTGCCCCTCATACATTACACTTTTATTTTCCGCAGCTTATTAAATTTCAATTGCTTTCTGTTTTTATTTTGTGAGATGTGTAGTTTGTGCTCAAGGCAGTTTGACTGCTAGAATAGTGTGAAAAAAACAGTGCAATGTAAACTGTGAATGGTTCTTGGAAATAATTTTTTAATTACAAGTGTCCTACTGATTTAGTGGTAAGATATATAATATAGATTTAAAGAGTGGCATTATCTTGTTATATTAAATAGTGGGTTAAATATGTCAAGGAAAAAAAGTTAGATTCCTTCAGCCTACGATTTTCATGGGGCAGAATGACTTGCATGGGAAACAGAGGCAGGTTGTTTTTCAGAGGAAATATATCTAATTACAGTTATTGCTGGAAATATAAGCATAAATTACATATTTGCAACAGACTTCATTATAAAAAAACATCCAAAAGTAGAAAAGGATGTCAATGGGAATCAGGGTTGCTGCCTATACATAAGTGCTGCCATTTGAAATGCTAAGAATAACAATGCAAGGCTTAAGATATGGCGTCAGACCTGCATTTACAAACCTTTGTATTACTGGTTTTTTTGTCATTTTCTGTGCTTGGGTGTTTTCCCAACGGCTTGATCTGCTAGAAGTTTGTTTAGTGATCAAAGATTTCTGAGTTTTCACAATACAAATGTTTGTCTTTTTGTCATATGTCAAAAATCCTTATTATTTAAGTCTTTAATTCCTGTCAACAGAGATTAGTGGAAAAATACTGAAACCAAGAAGTGGTTGTTTCAGCAGACTTCTTCTATTTCTTAATACGAAAAATTGTTAATACATGATGGTGTACTGCTTTCATACTGTGTGTCCATAATTCCTTACCTTACGCCAGTTTGGCAGTGCAAGTAGCCTGCTCTGAGCACCAAGTACTGTCAATACATGTTGACTTCTCTACCAGTCTCTGAAGTGTCCTTGTAGTGTTATCCACAACTGAAATTAGTCAAAGAAGATTTTATTAAATTAATTTTGAAATTTACGTTTAATACTTCTTGGTTTTGAATGTTGGTCCATTCTCACTGAAGTCTTTAGCACTTCATCCCAATGACTGGCAGTCATGCCAACTTACTTCTTTCTTAATTTGCTGTACTGGGGAGACAGCTTTTGCACCTATTGCACTTGTATTTTAAAAAAAATTTTGTCCCATGTATAGATTCAAATTGGATGTTTGATATTCACTCTGAAGACTCTTTCTTATTGGTTCAGCAGTGCGCAGAGAATAGCCCCTGCCTGCTTTTGTGGCTACAGTGCAACAGTAAAGGAACGCTTTGACCTCACTTCCTTTGAAGTACTTGTCTGAGTCAGAGCACCCTCATTGTGCGTTTTGCCTGCATGACTCTTTTGCCATGGGGTTCTTTGCTTCTTTTTAAAATTTATTTCAAATTTCCTTTTTATTTACTTTTATTTCTTCTTTTATTTTTCTTCTTCTTTTGTTTACATTTCAGTGAAGCTCGTGGAGAATGAGTATTCTCATTCTTGGCCACATGCTGTTTCCTTACTCCCTACTCTATTAGTGTGCATGTGTCCCATTTTTGCATATTTTTCTGGCAGTGTCTTCCCTTCAGGGCAGCATTAAACTTTGTCAGTTCTGTAATGACCATATTCCCAGTACAGGAATATACCATACTGTTACCCTCACAAGCCATATTAGTGGATGGGGGCTATTTCCTAAGCTAAGGCTCATTTTTCTCATCTTTCATGGCTAAAGAACAGATATAATAAAATAATTCCTTAGCAGTTTCACATAGTCATGTACCTTGTCATCAAGATCAAATGCTAGCTAGCTTTATGTACATTTAACTATTCTTCTAACACTGGAAGCATATTATTCCAAGCACTACAAATATTTTAGAAAAAGCAAATTCTGTGACACTGCCAGCCAGGAATCTGTAACTGAAGAAAATGAGAGTAAACTTCAATATGCCTTCTCTTTTTTCATGCTAAGGAGGCTCCCTCTGCTCTATGGGCAAAAACAGACAGACTGAGAGTCTACATCTTAATGGAACACTTTATGTATCTCTCCTTGCTTTATCTGAGCAATCTGCAATTTACAATCTACTAGAGCTTGTGGCTACTCCCAGCACATTGTGTTCCTCCTTGAGTGACTAAAGTCTGCATCTGTTTCAGGGCTGCTCTTTCATAGGAGTAGAGTAGTTGGACAAATTTTAGTTGAAGGAATGGGTGTAACAGCTGATGTGAGCTCCCTGAGTCACATCAGAATAACAGAAATAGACTATGGGAGACTCACACTTTCATCCTTCTCCTGCACCTAGAGCACTGTTCCTTCACATAGCTGCTGTTTTTACTGACCGTAAAAGTCATTTTAAGCTCAAATCATTCGATGTCACCTCCCTAAAAGGACACTTAGATGGTATTTGAATGTACAAGCTGACCTAAAATCCTCCCGAGACTTCATAAAGAGGGTCACTTCCTCCTCACCCACCATTTACAGAGCCCTGCATATCATCTCATTGCCTTCTGGATGCTTGCACTAAATAGAAATTAGATTAGTAACAGATGCTTTTCTGATATCTGTCAAATTTACAGAAAATATCTTCATATACTCCACTACCTAGTGTAAACAGAGGGACCTTCAAATACATCTTCTAGAATTGCATTCATGGGTGCATCATCACTCTCTACAACTACCTGAAAGGAGGTGTTGGTGAGGTGGATTTGGCCTCTATCCCAAGTGAAGAACAAGCAATAGGACAAGAGGAAATGGCCTCAAGTTGTGCCCAGGGAGGTTTGATTGGAGATTAGCAAAAATTGCCTCATTGAAATGGTGAGGCATTGAAACAGACTGCCCAGGGAAGTGGTGAAATCATCATGTCTAGAAGTGTTCAAAAGGCATGTGGATGTGGCACTTGGGAATATGGTTTAGTGCTGAAAGGAATTGTGCTAGGTCAATGATTGTACTTGATGATCTTAGAAATCTTTAGCAACTTTAAAATTCTATGATCCTATAATCTCTGGGATTTCAAAATTCTCTACTTCTACTGCTCTTTTTTTCTTATAGCCTTGGTTAAAAATCTAGAAAATATGTAAAATTGCTGTTGGTTCTATGGAAATGTGCCTAGTTCAGAGTTTCTCCACTAAGAATTGATGCCATGTACTTGACTGTGTTCAGAAATTTGTGGAAAATCTATTGTGTGCTCAGTGGGAAGTATTTATGGCTGCTGGAATTTTAAAAGCTTCTCTTTCCTCTGAGCTTTACCCTCCTGCTTTTGTAGATGTCACTGATACAATTGCTGTGAACTTAGCCCCAGCAATTAAACCTACAAGATCTATGGACTTCAGTCTTCTAGTCTAGATTGTTTTAGAATAGAAAGAAGTTTCAGTAGTTTAAGAACTTCCAGATGTCTTGGTGGTCATCATGTGACACAAGTGAGTTTTTGTCTTCATTGTACAACTCTCATGCATCAGGTCCTCAAGATAACCTTCAAAGTTCTTCCTTCCTTGTTTAGGTTCAGAGATACAGGCTTCCAACCTGTTTACTTAAAAATAATCTAGAATTTCTGCAGTGCTATATCCTATAATCCTGCGTTAGCACATCTGAAGTGTGAATAAGAAGCCATGTCTTTGTCCCAGGGTCACTCTCTGTTTTCATCACCACTTCTCTGGGCAACCTGTTCCAATGTCTCACCTCTCTCACTGCAAAGAATTTTTTCCTGATATCTAATCTAAACCTACTCTCTTTTAGTTTAAAGTTGCTAAACATCATCCTATCACTGTACTCCCCAATAAAGGCTCCCTCCCTGTCTTTCCTGTTGTCTCTCTTGTTGGGGAAGAGAGTTTTGTAAAATATGTTTTATGATAAGAAAAAGAAAATTACTTTAGAAAACTAACTTTTATTTACAAACTCAAGTTCATGCATGAATTTTCATGCCTCCAAAGAGATGGTTAATTTGCACATCTCATGTTTATTTTCATTACTAAAGGAAAAGCATTTTCAGAAGACTCCTGTGTGTGCTGGAAGACAGCAATCCAACTGTTCAGACTGACTGTGGCCATCAGCATTTCTGAAGGATGTGGGTCCAAAGTTGCAGCTACTTAACTTCCTGCTGGCCGATTCCACCACTGGACTTGGTTATCTTGTTGGTTGAGAGTCTGGGCAGCTTCATTTTGGTGGACCATGATCAGGCATTCACAAAGTGGCATCATAAAAGCTCTTCTGTTGGAAAGTTGCTTAGGCTTGTTTTCACAGTCACTAAAATACTAACTTTTCCTGTTCAACACTTCATTCCAAGTTCCCTGACTGGAGAAATGATGCATTACTTCAATCTTGCTTGTCCCTTAAAATCCTCTATGAGTTAAGGCTAATACAAGAGAAACAGTTCTCTTCAGTACAGCATAGCAAAAAACAGTCTGATGTCAGTATACTGGCCACTTAAATGATTGTTTTTGGTATAGTTTATGGTAGTGATTCACAGTCAGTTTTCTGTAATTCAGAGTTGGATCTGCATAAGTTACTAAGTCAGTCAGGCCTGACTGGACAAACATACCTGAAGAAGAGTATTAGGTCCTCTCTTTACTAGATGTCTAAGCCATTTACCTCTTTGAGTGCTTTGAGCCATGAGATCTTACACTACCTGTTTCACAGCCCTGAGACATGTTCCATTACCTCTGTCTGCAGTCACCAGTCTTAAATATCCTGCACTTTCTCAGCTCACAGGCTTGATATTTACCAGTCTAAGGAGTAGGTGAAAATTCCATCTGAGATGGAGATGCTTCCCTGCTTTTTCATTAGACATCATCCATGCAAGGATGAGTTGCCCGCAAACTCTGGAAATCAAGAAATTTTTGTCTGACTACAGTGGCAGAACCAGGGCCTATTGAAGATCTACTTCCCTGTTTCTATCCATTCAGAGAGGTGAAAAAGAATCATAGGATCATAGAAAGGTTTGGGTTGGAAGGGACCTTAAGGACCTTGTAGTTCCAATCCCCCATGCCACGGGCAGGAATGCCATGGGCAGGAATGCCGCTCAGTAGATGAGGTTGCTTAGGATCCCATCTAATCTGGCCTTTAACCAGTGCTTCACCACCCTCTGAATAAAGAATTTCTTCCTAATTGCTTTAATTTTTTTCAAGTGGCTAGCAAGTTGTTTCAGGGCTTATATGCTAGGGGACCCCTCAGGTGTTTTTCTAAGAGTGTCCTAAATTAGTTCAGAGCTCAACTGTTACTGTTAATATTGGTAAGGAATGCAGAAACTGTGCTGACTGTAAGGCAGAACAATCTTATGAGCTCCTGTTCTGAAAAGAAGACCAGTAGCTCCATCATATATAATTAATGAACGTAAAGGGGGGACTACTGTCTAGAAACAACAAAATGTGACTGTGTTTATAGTAATAAACTTAAAAAATTACAATTGCAGAACAGTAAGAGATTTTTCCATAAATCTATTTTCCATATTAACAGCATGTACTTATCTTTCATTCTTTTTGGTGCTTTTGGTATTTGAGAGAAATTGATGGCATTTTTATTTTATGTCTGTGTTTTTACTGCAAGAGATGGTACATAGGTTATATGTAAGCCATATAAGCACCATCAAGCCAAGAACAATTTATAGCTTGGGAATTTTCAAACACAGTGATATGAATGGATATTACAGTTTTTGGTATTGCAGCCATTGCTTCTAGAAGCAATATGATTGTTGACACAGAGTGCAACAAGTTAGCTGGAAATTTTCAAAAGCATATTGTGCAATTTAATTTAATTACTCCAAGGGATTTCAGACATATTCATGATATGGTTAGAGAGAAATAGAGAGTATCTGGTATAGTGTATGCTACAAAGGTAGCTATTCTGTTTTTTCACAGATAGAGCTCTAGTATTATATGATATGTAGTATTTAAATTGCCCCTCTCTGTAATTAAGCACTACAGCTTCTATGTTTTTATAAAAATGGAATCTTGTAAGTAAGTGAGTGATCAAAACCATGGTTACTCAAACTATTAGAAAAAAATTAGTATTGATTCAAACAGCACCTATTAGTGTGTAATTGTGATTATTTAGCAGTACCTGAAAACACTAATGCAATTGACTGCTAAAATTTTGCTGTGTAATAAATATTTAAATAACAACCTAATAAAACCCCCTTATTAATACCACTATTAACATTAATCCATTATACTAATTCTTAAAAATGTATTATGCATATTTTTAAAGCCTTTTAATTATTATACATAATGTGTGATATGTTAATTAATAAATTACTTAATTCTTCCACTAGGCCAAATTTTCAAGCAGTATATTATTTACCATATTCATTGGTACACTCTAAAATTCTATAATTATGACAAATTTCTCTTTAAGTGAAGACATTGCTAATTTAATTCACTACAAAATCAATCTAATTGATTTATTAATTTAAGCAATTACATTCAAATTGACTTACAAAGCAGACTCTGCCAGATTTCATACAACCCAGAACCCAAGATTGTCTTCTTCATGATTATACGCTATATAATATCTTGGTACTCTTGCCATTCTGCCTTCTAACCTTCATCCAAGATACTCATTATCTTACTTGGGGATTAGACAAGGCAACAACTCGAGCTCAGGATATGTTTCTTGAGTAATTTCGTTGCCCTTGAAATCTGAACTTCTCTTTGTTTCTCATCTTACAAAGAAACACATGAAATCAGGATTGCTTCTTCTCTCATGAGCATCTTCCAGATTTCCATATGAAAATTCTGATTGCAGTCTGTGAGTTAGTTTTGCTGAGGGCCAAAAGGAGCAGAGGCCAGTATTTGTACTCAGTGGATTTCTGATGAGGTTGTATCTTGCAGTGCTGAGAGACATCATTGCCATATAGCAACTGGAAGAAGTCTGAATAGGGAAGGTGCATCTTCCTAACTAAAGGTGGGGAGTTGCTTTGTTCCCGAACTGTTGTTGAACTATTGTGACTAATGCTGCTGCAGGATGCAGGGAAATCCAGCGACAATACATGATGATGTTATTTGATTGCATGTCTTTGGATTCACAGAGTGTCTGCAAGCAGATAGTGGGAAGCAGTAATTATGATGTACTTTAAACAAAATTATGCTTTACAACTAGACTGTACTTATCCAATCAAATGCGTTTGTGCATTTACATTCTGAGGGTCCTCTTCCAGTCTTCTTTCAGTGAACTTGAAACTTTGAACTCTGAATTTCCAATTGCATGGAATTTCTTTCACTTTCATATAATTTCTATGGTTCTTTTCCATTATAGCCTTTCCATGGCTTCTTTTTCTGCATCCATAACTCACTGAAATAGGCCAGTATCAGAAATAGTTCTTAACTTTCTTTGTACGGTACTAAAATCATTTCCCTACTTATCCCTATGGAGATGATGTGAATAGAGTAATCAATTTCATTTACTTTTCCTTTAGTTCAGAGAACATCTATGTATTGTACAGGAACTGGAAGTGTTCCAATAAATTACTTGGAAGAAGTTCTACTATTGAATATCCTGAATAACACAAAAATCTGTTATTAAAATAGTATCCTTAGAGGTGAAAGTTTAAAACCTTGCTTTCACTCGCGTGAACAATAAGTTTGAGGCAAGGTCCTCATAATGTAATAATTTTGGAATGGACCAAACATTAAGGTATAGAATATTCTCAAATAAACTCTCCATGATTCCTTTTGCATTGGTTGTAAAAATTATTTAATTATTCATAGGATCAAAAAGACAGGGAAAGAGTAGCCAGCACTTTCGGAAAGTTGAGCTAGCAAATTAAATGTGAGTTTAAGTAAAGGAGCCAGAATTAATACTTAAATATATTCAACATGGAAGACAAGAAGGCATCAACAGAAATGTATAGTGACTGTCTAGTGACTGCATAGTGACTAGTGTTCAAGGTATTCTTGTGGAAGAGGCTTGATCTGGCCCTCCATGCTGAGAAATTTTTTACATACATTTGGTGACTGCATCAATATCGTCATGAACTGCACAATATTAACCTCATGTTCAGTATTTTTTTCTAAATTTAAAAGTTGTCAACAGTTTTAGCTAGAATTTACAGATAGGTTTTTTCCCACGAGAGAAGGAAAAAGCAAATCCAGAGCCCTTTCTGATACTGTTTATTTGTGTTGAAAAAGTAAAATGCAGAACTGTATAGGCAAAATGTGGTTAACACTCCAAAGTGACTACATGGCATGAAAATTGTTAATACCTCCTTCGTATCACTTATTTATGATCTTGCTGAGGTTTACTTCCTGAGTGCAATTATACTGAATGTTTTTTCTCTCAGCGTTCTTCCAGGAATGTGGACCTGACGGTAACAGGACAGCCTATGTTTGAGCTAAGTTGTCAGCATCACTTTGCAATCATCTTTGGGTTGCAGAGACTGCAACAACCATGGCAGGCTTTAATTTCCTCCAGTCATTAATATTTAATTTTCAGATAATGCTATCAAAAATACAGTAGGTTGTAATGAAATTCAATATTTCCAATACAGCGGCAACAGAAATTGAACAGTTCCTACTTTACAGTAGGAATACTATTTATTCACATAGAATGGTAATTTCATTTTCACCAAATATACACATCCATGGAATGTGCAAAATGCCAATGAGCTAAATGCCAGTAAGCTAAACGTAGTTAGTTTGAGTCTCATAGGCTTTAAAAGTTAACTTGAGAATAATTTACCTAACCGTACATGTTTCTTATTTCCTTCAGAAAATAAGAAACCCTAGACTGTGTCCTCTTTGCTGTGCTGTATATCAGCAGACAGCTGTTCTTTTTTGTTGTAGTCCCCCATGAGAACAAGAGCTAGCAAGCATGAAACTTCTCCCAGCTTCCTACAGAATACTTCATCTGTGTCTTCATCCTCCTTGGGTGGCCTGTAACAAACTCCCACCAGGACGTCTGCCTTGTCACCCTTCCCCTGAATCTTCATCCATGAATGCTCAAGTCTATCGGCATCATCATTAAGCTCTAGACAATCATAACACCCCAACGTTCAGGGCTACCTTGCCAACTCTCCTTCCTTGCCTATCTCTTCTGAAGGGTTTACAGCCATCCATTGCAGCACCCCAGTTGTGCAAGTCCTCCCACCATGTTTCCATGATGTCACAGTTTTCCTGCTGCCCAATGGATTCCAGCTCCTCCTGTTTGTTGTCCATGTCACATGCATTGGTGTGGATGCACTTCAGCTGGGCTATTGATCCCACCGCCTTTTTTGGGGACAGAAGCCCTAATTCCTACATCACCATTCTCAGGTGTTTCTGTGCTTTCTAATGTATCAATAACTTGTGCTGTTGCTGACACATACCCAGATCTTCATTCCTGCATTACTGAGATGGCAGACGAAAGGACCTTCATAGCACTCTGCCTCTCCAACACTAGTGTGCTATCCCCAGGCTGATCTCTAGCGAACATGGCTTTATCCCTTTTCCCTTCAAGTTTAGTCTAAAGCTCTTTCAGTGAGCCCTGAAAACTCCTGAGCAAAGATCCTTTTCCTGCTTTGTGACAGGTACGCCCTGTCTGTCATCACAGGCTCAACGCCATGTAAATTGACCCGTGATTAAAAAACTCAAAATTCTGCAGGGAGGGAGTTGCAGAGATTTGCCTGCTGAGCTCAGCAGGAGCTTGTCACCATTGTCCCCTGTCATTTAGGTCACTGCATTGGACAGAGGATAGGGAGTCCTCCATATCATGCATTCTTGTCTGCCCTTTTGTGCCTGTCCCAGGGAAGGTAGTTGAACTGTTTCTTTACTTTTTCTTTCTTACTCCGATATTCCTCATGCTGCTTGCCTGCCTCTTTTCTGTCACTATGAAGAGAAGTTCCTCTTCCTGGGCATGCCTCCCACAGGCATGCTCACTGCTGCTGGTCCCTACTGCCACAAGAGCAGGACACACTCTGCAGCCTGGCACCAGGGTGTCAGCATATTCCACTGGAGCTCTGCCTGGGTAGCTGCCTCGGCTGGTCACACAGTCTTGCCTAATTCCTTTCATTATTTTAACTGTCAGCAAAAAATAGATAGTGAAAATTTCTCAGAGAAAGAATAATGTAAGACTAATGTAGTTGACAGCACAGCTCTGCTTGTGGCCTCAGATCCCAATTCTAACATAATTTTAAAAATTGTAAGATAAAAGGTTGAACTGTTCTAATTAGTAAGTAGTAAGATTTTGAGAGATTAATGTAATAGAATGTGAAGATTTTGTAGATTGACCAGGATGTCCAAGCTTCTGGACAGCCAGAAATCCAAGGTGCACCCAGGGTAGGTGTAGATGTTCAATCAGTTGTGTACATGCAGTAAGTCAACACTTCCAGGAGCTGTCAACTAAACTGCTTGAGTGGTGCACAGATGGGTGGGATCTGTACGGTAAATGTTATGTTTTTACAATGTCCCAAGTAAAATAGTGGTGCAGCCTTCCAAGCTGATGGAGAAATTACATACAGCCCAAACTATCTGTATTGATGAACTCTCTGGCAGATAAAAAGATAATGGGCATCATGACTCCAGGCACTCTATGTGTTAATAATGTATCAAAATAGGCAGCCATTAATGGTGTGCTGCAATTTTTGTGACATTGATTCTTTTAAGAAAAAGTCATAAAAACAGAAGCCTATAGCTAAAAATGACATTTCTTATGTTTTTGTGTGTGTGTACTCAAAACTATGCATTTTCTGTCCAGACTGGTCAGTAAATTAACTATCATTGTATACTAAATCATGTAGGCAGTGTGTGCTTACTGCAAAACATTTTAGAAATCCTAATTATCTAATCGCATAGACTACCAACAAGATAAAGTAAGGAACAGCCATTTAAAAAATTATATGTTGGACTTAAATCAGTGTGTTCTTTTGCTTCTCTATAAGTTTTATTCATATGTATGCAGATTACAAACCTGGTAATGGATAATGGATGATACTAGGAAAGAACTTTTTCTTGTAAAAATTAGTTCTAGCAATTAGAGCAATCTAACAAAAGGTTTTTGAAGTTGTATATTTCGTATGTTTTCAGGTTAATCTTGTTATATTACAGTAGGTCACAGCCAGGCATTATTGTTACCAGTATGTAAAATATTCATTCCAGAATGAGTGAAGGGATTGAGAGGTTTCTGTCAGCAGTGCCCATAATGAACTGTCTTTCTGAGACAACAGAGTGGGATAACCCCATAAGAGCTCTTTGTCTTAAGGAATTTTGGTGGGTTATAAATTGGTACAGCTGATACGCATTTGGGTAGCCATAAGGAAATTTCATATGTTCTTCATATGATTGCACGCTTTTGGATCCATAGAGTGTCTGCAAAACCTGTTGTTTCTTTGCAGACATTTTTAATGCAAAGTATTCTAAGTACAAGCACAGTATCAGTTCTTTTGAGATAATTTTTCCGCCATATATTATACCATAATCAATTGGTTTCTACAAGGCATTATTAAAACAAAGCCAAGTTAATATTGATTTATCTCAAAAATGACAGACCTTTGAATATTTTATCCACCTTTATGTTAGTAAGGACATGCATATAACTGCATTGACTTTATTCTTTAACAATTATTCCATCAAAGCAATAAATTTCCTTCAACTTCTGAAAGTCTCAACCTCAAAAATAAGGAATTATTTCCTTGTATTTGTATTTTTCTTTGACAGAAACTTTAGAAGAAAAGAGGAGCAATATTTCTGGGGTCAGAATTCGAACTCTAGAGTACCATTAATGTATTATACTCCCAAATGATTTATCAGGGAAGGACCAGTGGTAAATAAAAGTTTAAAAGAACCAAATACAATGAAGTGTCAGTAGAAGTAAAAGTCTAGGAAGTTTTCAAGGGCAGAAAGTATTACATTAAAATCAGAAGCATTAATTTTATTTTGTTTAAAACACCATTTTCAAAGGAAGTTTTTGCCATCATTGTAAATTAAAATAAAATGCTTTTTTCATGGGCAACTGAGATGGCATGGTACATCATAACACTACATATATTATGAGAAGGAATATGAAATGGGATTTTCATAGAAATTTGAAATAATTTTAAATTATATTCTTAATAGTTTATAATAATTATATAATAGTTTATAATAATTTTAATATATTTATATCATTACATTATAGATATTATATTACATATAATAGATTATAATTATAATTATTATGTTAAATTTATAAGCATTTGTAAAATCTCATAAATGAGGTTTTAAAAATTATTATATCTGAAACCTACAATATTATTATAGTTATCAAGATGCAAAATATTTCACATTTCTTTCTAGCTGTTGAACAAAAAACGACAATCTTTCTCATAATATTTTTTTAGGGTCATCTACTTTACAGAAGCTGACAATAAAATCCTGTCTAGATCTTTTATAACACGGCAAAATGTTTAGCTAAAATAACTGTTACAGATTGTGGAATGTATAGTCAGCAAATAGAAAAAACAAATTAGAAAGTCATAATATTATTTGTAGTCATGAATGATTAAAATTTTAGAACCAAGTTATATGAAGAAAATGAGAAAAACACTAGTGGAAATAATGGATTTAAGTCATGACACATGAATTCAGTCTGCTTTGTTCTGAATGCAATTTCTCAACATAGTATCACTGAGTAATTTTTATTATTTTGTGACTTCATAAGCCATTAATTTGACATTAAAAGATGAAGTGATTATAACAGAACAGTGAGTACAATAAGGAAAATAACTGTGAGAAATCAAAGAATGGTTACCTGACTCTGATATTATAATAAGAATGTCATTCTTAGAAGGAGCTTTCTTTTCCTGGGTTTCTTTCAGTTGTATTCTCACACATGTTAGCCATGTTGTGAGTGAGAGGCACAAGCAAATGGTGTGACCACAACTCCAGTCCTCTTCACAAGCCTTGTAATGAAATGCAAAGCAACCAAACAATGCAGTCCTGTGCAGTTCATCTCATTGTCTAATGGCTAATGCTGGCCCCGTTTAAGAAAGGACTGAACATTCCAAGCCTATCAATATGTGAATAACGTCATAACTACAGAATATCACCTTCATTATGCGACAAATACACCTGTCCCAGTAACATCTGCTTGCCTTTTTATAATTTCTACCCAAACTCAGTCAAATTTATGGGGAAAAATGTCAAGACACTCATTTCCCAAGAGACAATCTCAGACTGGTACAAATCCAAACATATTGGAGAGGGGCAAGGAGGAGGAAATTTCTGTTGGGGTAAGTTAACCATCAGGAACATCCACAGTGTTTTTGCCATTAGCACTAAGGACTAACACAGACAGAAGATGAGATCCCCAAGCTCACCACATGTTAGAGCTGAACAGCAATCCATCCCACCTCATCACTCCTGGGGTGCTGGATTCCTATGGCAGGCTGCCGACCACAAGGAGGCAAGTTAGAGGTTTCACGTAAATTTTCTAGGCCACTGCAATGTCTTCTGTTTTACACACACAGTCCTTCCTCACCCATCTACTATGGAATATCATCAATTACCTTAAATTACAGACTACAGTAATAGGGAGGAAAATTTTGTAAAATTTTTTAATTTCTTGATTTTTGCTGACCTTCATACTGAAAAAGGTGGAGGATTAAAATTTTTTTCCATAGGACAAAGACAGTCAATACCATAAAGGTTAAAGTAGTTGGGTAATAGAAGAAAATATCTAATCTTATTTTTGGGGTTATTTTTTTTTATTATTTTGGTGGAGGTTTTGGTTTGTTGGTTTGGGGGGTTTTCTTGGAACTGTTCTTTTGTTTTTAAAGGCAGAAGAGTTAGGAACAACAACCTCTGGAATGCTTATGTGTTTTTCTCAGTAATTGTAGTAATTTGATAGTGTGCTAATATGCTGAATCTTTGGAATTATTGACTTTATTGAGGTTGAGAGATTCAATTGCTTGCATTCTTGACAGATCAAGAGAAGAGTAAAATAATAAGAATACATTCTTTAGAAGAGGCTAGGAAGAGGTGAGGATCATATCTATGTTTCTTAGAACTTTTCAAGGTCAAGCTTTTCTAGAAATAAAGAATTGGGAAAATCCAACAACAAGCCAACAAAAAGCCCTCATGAAATGAGTAGTAAGAGTGGTTGGCACTGAGGAAGAGACACTGGTTTTCAGGCAACACCAGAATAGGGGATAAGCTATCCAGACTGCATGCTATATTATTTATCCCAAATGTTTGGATTGCTTTTTCTTTTGTTCATTAGTCTCTTTGCAGACTAACTATGAGCAATCTAAGTTTAAAAAAAAGAAAAAGAAAATAAAAATAAACTGAAGTGAGTTTACAAACTTTTGAAATTGCACTGTGACAGATCTGCTGTTTATTTCATTTTTTATGTCTTTTCAGTTTATTGCCAGCTTCTTCTGTGAATTTGACAGTGCAATATTTTGTGACAGTTAAAGCTTTACTTCATGTAAATGGACTTTGATTCCAGGCATTCCAAAGAAATTTAATACAGTTCTGTCTCACACTGATAAAGAAAGACGATAGACATACATAACCAGCAGCATTTTTTGACAGCTTTCTGCCAAGTCACGCTATGTAGCTTCAGCTGAGAAATGAAAAATAATTTTGTTTAACATTATCCTATGGGGTCTAATGAATGTTCATTGAATTTCAGTCCTGAACTTCCAATCCTGTATACTGTATATTGAGTCATGGAAAGCTCGCACCATTCTGTCATGCATCACTTGTTAATGACCTTCTTTGACCTTCATAAAGAGACTGAACAAAGGAAATGAGTATCCATTGTTGTTTGACACAAAAAGGTAGTATTTAGCATGAATAGCCCCATTCCTAACCTTCATGTTCCATGAAAAAGCTAGTATGCATTTCATGAGTTCATTATAAAAGGATATTATTTCAAGATAGATGATTTACAAATTGTTCTATGTCTATCTCTTTGTACTGTTATATTCAGGAGGTTGCAAGAAGAGAAGGAATGTAGCACCAATTGTTCATATTAGGCTACAGCAGAAAAGTTAATGGGAAAAGCTGAAAGAAAGGGACAGGGGACCCAGTGCTCACCCAGGCTCTTCACGGTGGTACTTGATGGGAGGAAGAGTGTAAGTGGGACAAAAGAGCATCAGAATGAATATAAGAAAAACTTTTTTCAACCTGAGTACAGTCAAGAAATGGAGCAGGTTGCACAGAGAGGCTGAACAGCCGCCATACTCGGAAGTTTTCAAGGTATACAGAATAAACCCCTGAGCCACCTGGTCTAATATCATCCCCTTATCATGTTTTGAGCAGGAAGTTGAACTAGAGGGCTCCCACAGCCCCTTGCAACCTGAATTATTATTTTATCCTATGATTTTTTGGTACTGAGTACCCAACAGCTGTAAAAAAGAGAAGGATTTGGTAAAGTAGTAGGAAAAAGGAAAAATTATTGCTAGATGGGAAAAGAGGCAAGAAAACCCTTGTTGCAATAGCTTTCTCCACTTGTTCCCTACTGCAGCTATAGAAGGGGGCTGGTACATCCAAAATTAGGAACAGGAAAGATGTCTACAAAATCTTCACATCAGCCCTGGAAGGAGTGACGGGACTGGAGTGGGGAGTCTACCAAAGTAGTAATTTACATAATTATGTCCAAGGAAAGCCATATATGTTAAGGGTAATCTAGAACAATTAGTTCCTTATGCTGTGTTTTGTTTTTGTGACTCTTATAATGGAATTGTATTTCTCTTGACAGAAGTCAGTACACACACTCTTTTATATTTAAATCTTGTACAACCATAAACCAGAGTCATGTCACATATGGAAGATACATCCTGCCCTGGAAAGATGGACATAATTGGGGTGTGCTGAAAAGACATGTTTGTGCTATCTATATTCAGGGCTTCTCCTGAGTTTTCATGTCACTTCCACACTAGGTTGCAGGAGATTTTTTGTGCTGTTTACACTGGTTTATGCAGAGAAAGACAACTCCCTTGGTATGTCTGGAACTTCTTTGATGAGAAGCCTGAAAGTGGAAAATGGCTTCACACTTCAGGAGGGAGGGATGGAAAGGAAACCTGTCACACTAACATAACATATATTTGAAAAAGTCTTCTTTCTTTTTTATTCTGTTCATTACTCTCCAAAGATTAAAGACAGAGTTCCATTCATAAGACTTAATATATTTTTTACCTACATATTCAAAAGAGAAGCAAAACTACTAACTCTTCAGAAGTTCACAGCTAGATCATATTGATAGGGACACTGGAGGAAATGGAGAAGCAACTATTAGCTTCACTTTGAAATAGGAAAAAAGATCTATAAGATTTCAGTATCAAGGATATTAGTAAATATCTATGAAGATATGTGTAAATATTAAAATACTTTCTGATTTCAGGAAAATGATGGAGTTGAATGTGCAACCATGGACAATAACATTTTTATCTTATACAACTTTGTTTCTCTTTTAGTGGCAAAGCATTACTATAACACTGGTTGAGAAAGTGCAGATGGTTGCTGTAATCCTAGGATCTCTGTTCTTAGTAGCAAGTGTGACTTGGCTTCTATGGTCAGCCTTCAGCCCTTATGCAGTATGGCAAAGAAAGGACATCCTTTTTCAAATCTGCTATGGAATGTATGGTTTTATGGATCTAGTATGCATAGGTAAGCTCAAATCTTTAAACAGCACAGACTGTGGTTTAAGACTGTGACTATTTCTATTTTTCTAATTGGTCACTAATTGATCAGTTCTTTGCAGATTTATTCTCAGCTGATACCTTTGGCAAATGCTGCTTTTTACAGTGTTGCAAATATTGCAGAGAGAAAAGAATCAAAGAAGCTTTACTCTCAGATTCATCAGTGGATTCACGAAATCTTAGTGGTGAGAACAGGATCAGTTTAAATTTCTTGATAAAATGACTAGCAAAGATCAGGGAGTTAGATGAAAATATGAAAGACATTATTAAAATAATTAATAAAGTTACACACTGTCATCTTCTGATGCCAGTTTGAATTAGATTGTACCATCATGAAGCACAGAAGAAGCCCTTGAAGATGTCATCAAACTGCACACCCAAAATTAGGTTGCACAGATTTATATAGGTCACTGTGCTAGAAATGGAGGAGAACAAAGAAGGCAGGCATGAGTTCTTTGCACATCATAAACAATAATGAAACACTCAGTGCTAACTATAGTAACTTGCTTTACTATTAAAAAGCCCCAAGTAATTTAGCTGAAATCTTGTAAAAGAAAATCCATTTTACTGCAACACTGTATTAACCACTTTTGAAATTTCTGAAAATACACTGGAACCAGGAATATTTAAATAGAAATCCCTTTTAGTATTTGGTAAAACAACCTGATTTGATTGTTAGAATATTTTTTATTATTTGGAGAGAAAATTTACATTAAATATTACATAATTATATAATTTAGAGAAATAAATTTACATAATTAGTAATAATTATTTACATCAAACCACATTCACAGAATTTTAATTGCAAGAAAATCCAGAAGTCAAATGCCATCTGATGTTTGCATTGACATTTCTGAGAGATAAATGTTACCTGAATCTTATATATGGGAATTAGAACAGTGCTGAATTCTGCTTTGTAAGGGACAAAGAAGCAGAGTGATTCCTAATATCAAGGGTTTTGCTTCAACTGTAAAGCCACATCATCTTTTATTTAAACCATTCCATTACTGTAAAAGTATTTATATTTCAGCTACATCAGCAGTTCCATTCATTTTGTAATTTTTGTTAAAGAAGCCTGCTCTGGAATATTTTGTAACATAGGCTTTCTTCTGTGAACCCAAATCTCAGACAGAAAAGTGAGCAGAATCTCATAGTTTGGACAAGTGCTCATCTTTTAAATTAATAAAAGAACTCAGCTACGTGTCCTCTTAGATGCTGATTTCTGAACATCACTTTTTCCAGCTTTATACTCAACACTGAGGGCTTTGCTTTTGTTTAAAAATACCCCAAAGGAAGATAAAATGTGCTTCAGGCATTCCAAGCATTTCATTTATATGGAGTTCTGATTTGTTTGGCTTTTTTCTCCCCAATTAAAAAAAAGAAAAAACCAACTTTGGAATGCATCAGCTAGTTGAAATAACCAGTTACTTCAAATTATTTTCTTTTTTCCCATTTGTTTTACTGTTAAAACACCTAAACCAGATTAAACTCCAAATTAGCCAAGAATGGCTGTTGGTAATCAGAAATATGACTGTATTTATCCATAGAAGTAAATATTTGGCAGGTGACTTTCCATAGATTGTGCATCCTTTAGCTGCCTTTCAAGCCAGCTAGGCTGAAGCCACTGCTGAAGTGGAAGCTGCTGAACAAACGTGTACCTCACATGGAGCTTCTGCAGGAGCAAAGCAAACACACAGATAAACTGACTTGCCTTTCATTTAATAAATGCATATTTTATAGAACTATCACAAATAATACATGAAAATTTAAATGTAAAAGTGACTACAATTAAATATGTTTGGAGACTATATTGTAGATACAAAATTCACTGCACATATGACTTAGGAATTTACTGTATCTGGAAATTCAGAAAGCTGTATAAAGGAGGTTTTGTAATTGAGGAATTTTGGTAATCCAGATTCATTCAGACCCACTTAATCTGCATATAATTTCAAGTAATTTGCATTCTGTTAGCTTGTAAGATCAGGACTTCTTGTAACTCTTAAAAGTATTCATTAATATAGTCAACCTTATTAATTTCATCTTATTCTTTCATGATGAAGTGAGGGGTTTAGATTGATAATTTTAATTTACAATTTTCAAATAAAATTCTCTAATAGATATATGTAAGCATTACTTATAACTTATTTTTAAAACCCAAAATACTTTCCATTATGCTGATGATTTCCCTAGGCATTAACTTATTTTACCATTATTATGAATCATCTCATATCATCAAACTTGTAAGGCTTCCAACCAGCTACAGGTCTCACTTAGGATCTCCTCTCCTTTCATTTGTGTTTAGTCATCCATGGCATTGTCTTAGTTTTGAACAGGATTTACAGTGAGCGAGTATCTCTCCTCCCATTGTAACCTCTTTATTTCAATGAAAAATTTATGCAGACCTACAGGTTTTCCTGTGCACCACGTATTTCAAGATAATGCTTGAGGTACTGATGGTATGACCAAGATTTATTCCACCTGCTTTCAGTTATGCCTCTCTACACTTTTGCAGAAACAATACAAATACTTTTTGGTTGTTTGTGAAATGTAATGTAGATATCTTCACACAAAAAGTGTGAAGCATTTCTTGAAATTTTTTGCTATAATTTTAAAAGGAGTTTGCCAAAAGGTACTGACATATTTTTATCACATATTTGAAAATGTGCACATAACAATTAATTTACTCAGTTATTGACTTTTATATCACATGTAGCTCACCAGTCACTTACTTAGTAAGTAAATTACACCTAACATGTATTTTACTTCTTTGTTTTTACATTTCAACAAAAGAAACACCCTGTAGATTATAGATCATGAGAATAATATATTCTGTTCATTCTAGTGTTCATGCTTTTTTGGTATCCACTGTTCTCTTTCTTCTAGTCTGAATTTTCCCAGAGTTATTCCTGACAAATAGGATTGTTTTTATTTATCAGTGTTGGTTTTAACCCTACAAGCCATTACCTTGTACCTTTCTGCATCAGAGCTGAGCATAAAGCTCTTCTCTTTGAAATTTGCTAGTGGTTAAGTTTTCCTAAAGCAAACCTTGAACACTCTGATCAAGCAGAACTACAGCCTGTGAAACCCAGAGCTATTCCAGTGATAGTGCTAGGACCAGACCATCCATGTAGGAATTACCAGAGGGAATGAGTTAATGAAAGGAATGAATAATGTAAATCCCTTATCTACTCACTGAAGGACAGTGTATCAAGCCTTTGCCATTCTACTTTCCAAACCTAGCAATTATTTTGCATAACAGAAAAATAGTAGAATTTTATATTTTTTTTACTGGAAAGCAGTTATAACTACTGGTCATAAGTGGTTCTAACATGAACAAAACCTCTCACAAATAATAACAGCTGACTTGCAATCCCAGAACAACAGTGCTGCTCCTTTTCCAGCAGTGAAAAGTAGTTGTTACATTGCACTAGACACATGACAGGTGCCAGTAGTACTCTGGCAAGGGAGGATGAGATGGGAGGCAGTGCGAGGTGTGAATTGCCCTCTGAAAGCCTCTTTCTTCTCTGCTAAGGAATTTGATGCCTTGCACATTCCTGTAACTCCTTAGTTGTAAAAAGGAACAGGCTGAAATTACTTACAATGAACACATCTAGCTGCACTTTATGTGTCTTTACTCAGAAAGTCTTTTTTTCTCCCACACTGGATCTAATTCTAAATAGTTTATAAATAATTATATTTTTTACTATTACTATTTTTAGCATGGATATGTTTCATTTTAATACTCTGAGCAATTTATTGTGGTTTTTTTTTAAATATCTGTGGGCCCTAGAATAGTTTTAAGACATGACATTTTGTCCAGAGGTAAAGTCTGTTTCTGAAAATGATCTTTTATCCCTGGATAAAATCTTGTGATATTACTGGGAGGACCATTCCTAAATGTTTATATGAAAGCTTAGTATGATAAATAAGATAAAGTTGTAACCTAATACCACCAAATATGAATAAGACAAGTTGACTGCTTGTAAAGACATTCAGTAGTAAAAAGTTTCAAGTATCTTGTGAGTCAGGATAAGAAAACCTTTGAAGACAGTGAAAGAATAGAATAGTACTTGGCAAAAATATAAAAAAAGAAAATAAAATTAAGATTCTTCATAATCCTATTAGCTGGATCCCACTGCTAATAGGGATAATAATAATAATTTTATCTTTTAGAGATAAAACCTAAAGGTAAAGTCTTCTTAGGACCATAGGACATTTAGATGGGTCCATCATCCAAAAACCCTGTTCCTTGTAGATATTAATTGGACAGAACATCTGAACAGCTAACAGTAGTGAATTGTAGTACTTCTTGGGATCGTCTGAGTCAAACCAATATTTTTCCCCTACAAGTGTTCAGCTGTGTCCTCTGTGCTTTTGAAATCATGGTGTTTGGAACAAATTTGTATTCTTCAGGGATTTGTTCTTAATTTCTCTCTCATAGCTACCTTCATTGCTGTGAAATCCTTAAGGGAAAGGCAATTATTTGCCATTTCCTTACAGCTCGACTTCAGTAACTAACTAGTTGCATTTTGAGCATCAGAACTCCTCTGGACCTGGAAAATTTCTAGCATTTAAAACTTACCTGCAGTTCCTCTTGTTTGTGGTCTTGGAACTGTTGGTGCCAAGAACTTCACACTCCCCCCCCACCCCCCACCATCCCAGTTCTTCTGCCTCATCTAGGTAGGTATTTTTCAATCTATAGCTCTATCAAGAAGGGAGCTAAAACTTTTTATGAGAGGAATTATGAAAGTGCTGCTTTTCTCCTTCAGCACTGCCAAACCCTTGCCAATGTTTAAAAACTTTGAAAACATAATTTCATTAAATCCTGAAAGCCCCAATGCAGTAAAAAAGGGCTCCCTGAAAGAAGTCATCCTACAACTTTTTCTGTTGTAATTTTGAAAAGATATTTTGACTGTTTAAATGTACTTCATGTATCTCAATGATCCTTTCTCAAATACTTTGTTCTCTGTTCTGAAATATGTTGTTCAGGTTCTAGTGAAGTGCAGACATGTATCTTTACCTTGGAGTAAATAGGTTCTTTTAACTTTGCTTCATCGCAGACTTGAGAGAAGTTGGACCAAATAATGCTGTGTTCCAGGAACAGGTTGAGGAAGATTATTCTCATCTCCTTTATCAACTTCATAGGAATTCCAAAAGAACACAAAAGGATTAATCTTTGTCACAGCAGTAAAACCATCACTAACTTGGTTTGTAGATTCTGTACAGGATCCAATGCATTTATTATTTTTGTACAATCAAGCCAGTCTTGAAGGTACATTTATGTATCAACTAAATTATTATGATAAATTTTAAAGACAGGTTACTTTATCTATGTCTGAGAAGATAAAGATAGAAATCTTGCAATCAAGAAAAAATTCCACTAAAATGCTTTGCTGTTACAAAATACATTTAGAATATTTACTATTTAATTAAGTTTTTTGGTGCTACTTTTGCTGTATTGGAAGCTTCAATGAATTCTAGGCAACTTGAAAGCCGTACAGAGATGCTGCTTTCACTATCATGTCCTTCTGAAAGAAATCTTTGTGTTTCTCCATCTTTCAGTGCAATGATCTTTAAAAATATGTTAGAGTAGGCGTTGCTTACTGCAAATCATTGCATTTTAATGTGAGGTTTGCTGTTCATGTAAATAATTTTACCACCCTTTCAGCTTGTGTCATCTTTCTGTGAGCATCTCCTTTCTGGTATCACTTAATTGTGCTAAAGGACCTCAGACACTTAAATCACAGTTTTCTTGTGTAGAAACAGGTGATATACAATCTCTTGGGATAAAGCACACCACAGGTCCATATTACAGATGTGGCCATGGATAGGAAAATTTTAGGCAAGGAGTACACTGGAAAAAAGACTTATAAATGTTTTTGGCTAGGCAGATTGCTTTCTTCCCAAAGCAGGGAGCCAGAGAAAACAGGTGGTGTTGCTCAGTCAGAACTGTGTAAGTGTCCTCAAGCAGGCTGGCTGAGGACAAAACTAGTAGGAAGGCAGAAGCTCCATGTGTCTCCCCAGTAGATCCATATTTGAAATGCTCACATATAAAGAGTGTGAGTAAAAACATATACATACATACAAAAAGTTTGAAGCTTAATGTATTTAAATAAGTTGCTTGAGTGCATACAATAGGCATAAATATTAGCTACATGGAAATTCATAGGCAGATTGGTCTCCTGAGGACTCCAGAAATTTTGTATTTTCCTTGAAGGACCTTTTAAAGGATTTTTGGGTCTCAAGAAAAAGATAATTTACAACTTTTTCCTACTGAATACTGAAGAGAAAGAAGAAAGTGTATCATCCTTACCACGCTCATTGTAGTTAATAATAACATTTAATTTCTTCTTGTTCTAAAGAACAAGACAGGAAAGTAATTATATTTACAGCTGTTTCATAAATCTTATGTGCTCCTAAGTTGAACTGGGAATTTGAAAGCAGTTAAATTTTTCAGTATCTGTACTGAATTCTACAAAACACTCTTAAACAAATTTAGGACTGTCCTGTTCATTGCAGAAGGTCTAACCTACTTAAAGGTCTACTTAAAGGAGTACCAATCTCAGTAAATAAATAGTACTTACCATGAACAGGGGCAGCACTAGCATAAGCAGTCAATATCCAAATCTGCCCGTTTTGCATTGGTTTACTTAAATCTGAATAATTTATTTAGTTAGGCATGCTCAGATTATTCCAGTATTGGTTGTGTTGAGCTTTCATTCAGAACAACTTATTTCCTTTGCACGTTCCTGCCTCCCAAACAAATGAATAACCAGTTAAATTGCATATATACAGTTTGTTTGAATTATTAATGTTATGAGTAATTTAATTGCATCTGGAAATTGCCAGTGTCATTAAAATGTGTTAAATCTCTATTTGCTCTCAAAATGGTATCCACTGACATTTTGTATAAAGTCTCTTTTTTCCCTCTTACTTTCAGGACTGATAGTCCACGAAGGTGCATCTGTTTACCGGGTGTTTAAGCGCTGGAGAGCTGTGAATCTGCACTGGGATGTGTTAAATTATGATAAAGCCACAGACATAGAAGAGAGCAATCGAGGAGAATCCTCAGCAGGGAGGACATTGTGGCTGCCACTGACTGCATTTAGAAACAGAAGTTTAGTTCATCCAACACAGTTAACCTCACCGAGATTTCAGTGTGGCTATGTGTTGTTACAGCTGTTCAACCGCATGAGACCTCAGGAGGATTCAGCAGAGGATAATTGCTCTGGGGAAGTAGTGATGAGAGTGACCTCAGTGTAAAGATTGTGCTCACTGTGCTACACAGATAAGGATAATGTGCCCTGGTGTTACAGGACTGTGGAATGTAGTTATGATGAATGGTGAAACCATTAACACTTGAAAAAATATATACACTTCTTTTTTTTAAATTTAATGTTTTTTATATGATCAGATAAAACACAAATACATTTTTCTGGGGGAAAAAGTCTCTTGCTTTTTATATAGTCTGATTTATTGAATCTTTTCTCAATTTGTACCTGAGGTGTATGTAACATAGCTTAACTCTTAGGTCTTTGAATGATGAGGAAACTCATTTTTAAGTAAAAAGATATATTTAAATGTATTTTCTTAAACTCTGGCTTTAATCCACTACTGTTATTTTTTTCCACTTTCATGAGGATTAAACTGGACAACATTCTTCCAAAAAGAATGTTGACACAAGTAAAATATTTTTCCTTTTCTGTCTTTATTTTGCTGTTGTTTGTAGCTCATTTCAGATGTGTGAAAGTAAGTAAAGGATATATTGTCCTTTGCATTTAAGCAGGAAGCCCAGGGAGTATTCTACAAAACCTAAAAGAAGATGGGAATTCTTTTCTTTTAGCTCTCCCAGATGTCCATGCAAGCTATCAGACACAAGTATGACACAGACAGGGGTAGAGTCTTGTACTGCCTCTCAATTCTCTTAAGATCTGCAGAGGGCTGGTGCTGTGCCTGTGCACAGAAGTGGCATTGCCTTCTCAGCAGCACTGCTGGAATTAGCAATGTGTGAATCTTTAGTACTATTCTAATGATAGGTCATTGATGTCCCTTTAAAAAAAAAAGAAAAAAAAGAGAAGAAATGTGCATTGTAATTTCTGATAGAATCTGGAGTATAAATAATACAGAACCTTAATTTTGCCAGAGAACAAATCATCATATTAAAAATGAGTCAATATTATGATAGATCAATGCTGTGAAGTTTGCTTCTCTTGTTTCTGTTTCATGGCAAAAATTCTAATAGAATTTAATCAAATAGTAATGGAATGGAAATAATTTTCAACCTAATAATAAGCTTGTTGAAGATTGAGATAGAAAAGTAAGACTGAAATTACTCTGAGAACACTAGCTTACTCAAAACAGTTTTGTAGAATCATAGAATATAGTGATTTGGAAGGGACCCATAGAAGCATCAAGTCCAACTCCTGGCCCTACACAGGACACTCCAAGAGTCACACCATGGGCCTGAGAGTGTTGTCCAAACACTTCTTGAACTCTGTCAGGCTGGTGCTGTGACCACTGCCCTGGGGAGCCTGTTCCACTGCTCAGTTCACCTCTGGTGAAAGACCTTTTCCCAACACTCAGTCCAAACCTCTCCTGACTCAGCTTCAGGCTATTCCTTGAATCCTGTCACTGGTCACGAGAGTGAAGCGGTACCCGTCTGTTGTGGTTTCACCCCAGCCAGGCAGCCACTCACTCAATTGCCCACTGATGGGACATGGGAGAGAATCAGAAGCGTAAAAGCCAGAAAACTCATGGGTTGAGATAAAGACAGTTTACAAGGGAAAGCAAAAGCCACACACATAAACAAATTTAAACAGGGAATTCAGTCACCATTTCCCATGGGCAGGCAGGTTCAGCCATCTCCAGGAGAGCTAGGCCTCATCATCCGTAGCAGTTAACTGGAATGACAAAAGTCATCACTCCAAACATCTCTCCCTTTTGTCCATCTTCCCCCTGCTTTATATACTGCGCATGATGTCACATGGTCTGGAATATCCCTTTGGGCAATTTGGGTCACCTGTCCTGGCTGTGTCTCCTCCCAGACTCCCAACAACTTCACCCTCCTCAACAGAAGGGCAGTACAGAAATCAGAAGGAGCCTTGGCTCTGTGTGAGCCCTGCTCAGCCATAACAAAATCTCTGTCAACATCTACTCCCAACTCTGTGCTCAGCATAAGTCTAAAACAGTCTGTACCAGTCACTGTGAAAACATTTAATTCTACTCCAGCTAAACCCAACACATTCCACCCCTTATTCCATAGCATTTACATGATCCCAGGTGTCCCACTATTCAATACAATTGCAGTAACCACCACCTTAACCAACACGCTGCCCATCTGCTTCCCCTCATGAGGATGTTGAAGCCACCAGTGAGATCTCCCCTCAATCTCTTCTCCAGGCTGAGCAGAGCAAATGAGCTCAGTTGCTCTTCATACAGCTTTTCCTTCAGATCCTTCACCATCCTTGTAGCCCTCCTTTGGGCCTCCCTTGGATGCTCTTTAATAGCATAATGTCTTTCTTATATTGTGGCACCCAAAATTGCACACAGTGCTCAAGGTGAGGCCGCCCCAGTGCAGAGCAGAGCAGGACAATCCCCTCCTTTGCCCAGCTGGTGATGCTGTGCCTGATGCATCCCAGGACAGGGTAACCCTCCTGGCTGCCAGGGCACTGCTGACTCATGTTCAGCTTGCCACTGACCAGGACACCCATGACCCTTTCTGCAGCGCTGCTTTCCAGCACCTCATTCCTTTGGCCTATACCCACACCCAGGGTTGCCCCATCTAAAGTGCAGAATCCAGCACTTGATCATGTTGAACTTCACATGTTAGTGATTGACCATCTCTCTAATTTGTCGAGGTTGCTCTGCAGGGTCTCCCTGCCCCCAAGGGGGTCAACATCTCCTCCCAATTTAGTGCCACCAGCAAACATATTTAGTGTTCCTTTGAGTACTGTGTCCAAGCCATGAATGAAGATGCTGAAGAGAACTGGGTCAGGGAAGGAATTTGGGTTGACCTTTTGTGGCTGTCACATCCCCTCCCAGTTCTCTATCACCCTTCTCAATAAAAGAGAGGGAATATAGCATGAAAAATCTTGTGGGTCAAGACAAAGACAAGGCATCACTAACCAGCTACCCCTCCTCTTCCCAGGCTCAGCTTCAACCCTTCACTCCCAACTCTTCCACCTGCTCTCCAGTGGGCAGCACAGGGGGATGAGGAATAGGGGTCTGCAGTCAGTCTATAATAGTTCCTGTCTTCTGCTCCTTTCTCCTCCTCACACTTCTCTGCTCCAGCCTTGGGCTTCTCCAAGCATTTCAGTCTTTCTGTATAAACCTGCCCCAGCGTGGGTTTTCCATGGGCTACAGTTCCTTTGAGACGTGTCTGCCAAGGGCTACAGGGAGGATGTCAGCTGCACCATGGTCTCTCCAGAGTTTACAGGGAAGTACCTGCTCCACCAGGACATCTCCAGGGTCACAGGGCTAACTCTGCTTGGGACAGACTGTGTTTGGCATGGAGCAATCCCAGCCTCTCCTCACAAAGCTCATCTCTGCAGCTCCCATCCCCACCTGCCCCCTGGGCACCTGGACGTAGTACAGAGATAAACAATTTTCTGTTTCAAAATAAGTTTATCCAGTGGCTGAAAATTTTTACTTTGTGCAGGAAATGGAGTGCTGAGGCTGGAAAATTCCCTCTCATGAATCAACAAGATGGCGCTGAAATCAGTGCATGCCTTCCTTTTATAAGAGGCTTACGTGCCACCACCAGACACAGGAGGTCTCTGTGACTACACTTGGAAGGGAAATAGAAATAATTTAAGCACTGGTGCTTAAAAGCTCCTTGTATACTCATAAACATTTATCTAATGAACTCTACACAGGGCCCAGCATTCTGTGTTACAGTCTCACAAGCTCAAAGTTATATTTAGTAAATTACAGATGTCTTACTGCTCTCTAACCAATTCATGTGAAAAGCAGTACATAAGCCATGAACAACAAAATGCTATCTCTAAAAACCCAACTTATCTCCTGCCTGGCAAATTACCAGCATACAACAGGCACTCTCCTTGAGAAACTATGAGAATTCACTTCTAGGTTATCTTCAAAAAGTTTCCCAAAGGAGAAATCTGGGGAGAAATAAAAGATGAAACTATAACTTGGGAAACCTGCTGTGTCACTGGGAAATACTTGCTCTTAATTACTGCTTAAATAAAGGCTGCTTTCCCAGAAGGACCACAGCTTCTTTTGACCAAATTGAGATCACAGTATCTCAAAAAGCACTTGCAATACCAGTATGCTGTGATCAATGTACTTATGTTTCACACCTTTTAGGTACTTGTGATCTCTGGGATTTAAAGAATATTTAAGTGGTTGTTTACAGGATCCTAAAAACAAAATTAAGAACTATATGAAAACATTTTATTGTATAGAAATCTTTTTATTCCCATCCAAATGGGTAAGGTGCTGCGGGAAAACAAAACTCACTAGAAAGAAAATCAACAGATGTAATTTAAGAGAGACAAGATTTCTGTGCATAAATATTTGAGAGACGCCTAGGTCTAGAACACTTAACAACCTCTGAGTGAAAAAATGGCCCAACTAAGAGAAATGAAAATTGTTTGTAAGAGAAATGTTTATGGCAAATATCACAAAAGCTTTTTTAATAGTAGGAGAACTTAACATTAATTTATATGGCACAATAATTTTGCATATGACTGCATTTATGTATTTCCATATGTAGAAAACAGGATCAGGAAATAATAAACTGCATCAGGATCAGTATAGACAGGATGCAGTTAAAAAATAATGGAATTGTGTTGTCTTGCAAAATATTTTCAGTAGTAAGAGTGCCTAGTGCAGGATATGAACATTTTTTCATTGACCTTGTATTTGGATTAGTGCAGTACTTGCATTGCTGTAATCACCTACATGCCAGAGGATGAATTAAAATGAGAACAGGTGCATAGAAAGGATATTAGGATGAGAAAGGAGCAGGGACTCTGTTCCAGTCACTATGGGGACAGGAGGAGGGGTGTGTGCAGAATTAGAAGAACCCGGCTTGTTCTGCTTAACAAAAGTCGAGAGCGAATGTTATTGTTCTCAGTTAATACATTGCTGAATAAAATTTATTTTAGGCAAAGGACAATCCTAAGACAGCAGAAGAACTCAAGGGCACAAATAGATCAGAAATAAATTTAGCTAGAAGTTCAAGGTGGTTTTAAAATATTCATGGAGTGAATTACAGACAACAATTCAAGCTGGAAGGACCCATGGGAGGACATCTAATCCAAGCTGCAGAGTCAGCTTTGAGGTCAGAGCAGGTTGCTCAGGGCTTTAAGCCATCAGGTCTCAAAAATCTTTAAGGATGGAAATTTTACGTCCTCTAAGGGCAACTAGCTCCAGCTCTTGACTATTCCCAGAGTAGTATTTCCTTCTATCCCACATTTTCTCCTGTTACAGCTTACACCCACTGTCTCTCATTCTCCCATAAAGCCCCACTGGGAAGTGGGTGGCTCTGCTTGCTAACCCCTTGCTAGGTCCTGGCTGGCTGCTGTTGGGCCTCCCCTGAAGCCATCCCTCCTCAAGGCTGAATAAGGCCTGATTCCTCCCCACGCAGGGCAATCCAGCTTCTGCTGGATTTGTTCAGTTGCTTCATGTCTTTCCTGTACTGGCCTCTGCAAAGAATTAGAAGATGAAAGGACTTGTTGGTGAAGACAAAGGCAAAGAAGGCATTAGGGACATTGGTCTTCTCTGTGTCCACTGCCACAGACTCACTCTCTCCACTGAGCAGTGAGCACACAGCTCCTTCTTTGGCCTTCTACTGCTCACACAGAGGATGAAGATCTCTGTCTTGCCCTTGATGTCCCTTCCATTTCCAGCTGAGCTTGGCTTTCCTAAGTCCTCTTCTGTAGCCTCTCTGCCTCCTTTTTGTGGCCATTTACCAGAATTCTCTCATGAGTTCTTGGCTTAGCCAAGCGAGGCTGCTGACACACCTGCTTGTTTTCCCAGGTATCAGGATGAACCATGTGGTCGATATAGTCCTGGCAGTTCCCCTCAACTCTTTAACCCTTCAGAGCTCCTTTTGTGTGATCTCAGCTGCCTACATCCTGGACAAGATGCTCACCAGGTGCCCCACATTTGGGCTCTGCCATTCTCCTCCATCTCTCCCCTCAGGATCTTCATCTCCTCTCTTTCACACTCACCATAGCTAAGGCTGCCATGGGTCAGCACCTCCCCTGCTGGTGTCTCCTTGAAAGGGACAGCAGATCTATCAGTGTGATCCCGTGGGATGGCCCAACCAGGCCCTGTATCAAGAAGTTGTCTCTGACACCATCCAGAAACATACTCCTGCATGTGTCCTGACATGCCGCCCCTCCAGCAGTGACAGGGAGGTTCATGGCCCCAAGGAACACGAGGCTTTGCCCTCCCCAGACTCCCTCTAAAGGTTTAAGTCCCCTCCCTCAGTCTGACTCCATGGTGGTTCCCCCATGCTGCTGCCCTTCCTTCCCTTCACTTGGTTCTGACTCACATGTTCTCACCAGACCCTCAGCTGGCCCACAGGAGAATTCCACATATCTCACCTCTCCTCTAAGCCTTGGGCATCCCTCCTTCTTATCCTCCCTGCCTGACTTTCCTCCTTGTCTTTCTTGAATGTGCCACAGTGAATTACTGGAAGAGCCTCCAAGAAAAACAGTGACAAAAATTCCAGCCTGAATCAGAGGGGTTTTGATGACTTTATGAAAAGTAATTGACATGTCATTATTAGTGGTGGCAGAAGACTGGGATTTGTACCTTTCTGTCCTGGTTCTGACCAGGACAGGGCTAATTTTGCATACTGGGAGAGGCTTGGCCGGGACCCGGAGGTTATTCTGTACCACCCCAGCTTCCTCTCTCTTCCAGGAAGGAGTTCTATTCCTCCTGGTCAAGTAAGCATCATGGAGGGAGATGTCTGGTCCATTGTTGGGAAGGGGTTGTTTGTGAATAATTTATTTTCTTGTACCCTCTGTCTTTAGTATTGCAGCTGTTACTGTTTGTTTCTTATCTCATTGCTGTTAACAGTAAATTGTTGTGATCTCAACCCATGATCTTCACCTATTTTGCCTCCAATTCTCCTCTCCAGAGCAGTGCATGGTTTGGAGAGTCCCAGTGAGGGCAGTAAACAGGGGAGAACCATTCCTAATCCACAACACCTTCCCCCCTCTGTGTTCATTTTTATGGACACAAAATGCATACATGTCCTCTCCTGAATAATTTAATGTCTTGACCAAACAATTAACCTTTTTTCTAACTAATCTAGTTAAGTGAGAGACATTTAATGGACACCAGAAAAATCACCATTTACTTAAACCCTAGGACCAGATATAATATAGGGTTAGGTCTTGCCTGCAGTTCCAGACAGAGGAAAAACACTGGAAATCAGACCATGTCAAACCTGCATTTCAGTCACCATCCTCTTTGGATACTAAAACCACAGTGAGAGAGAATCAAGGTGTTGCACAAGCTAAAGGTTTTCACCACCACCTCTGGGAAGTCACATTTTTTCCATGTTCTTTGCATTAATCACCACTGACAGTAAAACAACTGAACTATAGGCAGCATAAGGGCAACATTTGAGTTTCTCTTTTGGCACACAGTAGAAATAGCAAGAATTGTGCAGGGAACAGCCCTCACATTCATATGACTTTGAAAGCAAGGAAGAATCAGATTCTGCTCACTTAAGAATAGAAATGTTGGCTCTTAAACTGAAGATCACTATCCCAAAACTGTAGTGGTGAAACACAGCAAGGCTCTCAAGGAAAAGCTATTTCCAGTCACTACTGTATACATAAGGTTTAAAAATGTTTAAAGTAGAAAAACCCAAACAACCCAGCCCATTACAAATAGATTACTATTAGAGGCATATAATTTTAGGAGTCAAACAGAGCACCTCTCCCTAGACTGGAAAGACTCAATAATTCTTTTGAATATCAATAAGAAAACTGATAGAAACAAAAAAAAAAAATGCTTCATAAAGAGTTTCTTGACAACAGAAAGCTAATATGATGGAGCTCTGCAAAATAGTTTCTCAAATAGACAGCAAACAGATCCTCATATCTTTCCTTTAGAATTATATTTAAAAATCAATTTATTGTTGAAACATATAATGTAATATTTAAAGCAAAACTTTCTACCTATTCTCCTCTTGCAGTTGGGCATCACCAGTATTAACCTACTCTGGTGTGTAAATCAAATTCAGTAATTCAAACAGCACTGCAAAGATATAGGCAGGCCATTTACTGAGCTCTGCCAGTGTGATTATACTCCACACAAAGCCACAGTGGTTTGACAGGAATTTTTTTACTCCATTCATAAGGTACCATGGAACCCATCATGAATGCAAAGCAATTCCTGCTGGTGGCTCCTCAGGAATTAATTTGCAACTTGGACTCCACTGCAACAGAAACTTGGAGGAAAGGGTATATTTGATTTTGTTGTTGACTTTTCATGCTAGTTGCTTTATAATATTTGATGTTGCTTTTTAACTACAGAATGTCTTAGTTAATTGCATTTCTCTTCTGTGAATGACACACCAATGGACTGATTACCAGTACCGAAATCTAACTCCAGTCTGTGTACAGCAGAGTACAGGACAATACAAGGGGATGCTACCACACTGCAAAGCATAGTTCTCCCTCTGAAAACTTTACCAGTGTTTTCAAACGATGATTTCTACTGGATTGAATTTAAAAATAATTTATTATCTGTCAGATCTGCAAATATGTAAATTATGTACCAAGGAATATGGACATTTTCTAATTATTGAAAAATATGAATTGTTAGCAGGTTTTGTGAAAAGAAATGAAGACATTCTTTAAAACATTTCATCTTTCTTGTTTGCCATAGGTAAAAAAAAATAAATTAGTAAGCCTCACAACACTTTCAAAAAACCCTAATGAGTTATCAATTCCTAGAAATACCTCTTGTATAAGAGGACATAAATCAGTGTTCAGGACTGAATTGAGTACCTTAAAGAGGACACGAAAAATACATTTAAAAACCAGTAATGCTTGGATTTTATGTTTCAAAATTAGAAACGAAGTTTTGGTTCTTTACACATTCAGAAATTTGTCAGGTGGGTATTAATATTCTCCCTAGATTTAAGGAGAGATATTTATAACACACTGTAGAGTGCAACCACAGTCTCTGTTAAAGGTGATGCCCACATCAAAAGCAGTCACATGGCAAAAAAATAAAAAGGAAACACTAGGAAACAGGCCCCTGAGAAGCATAACACCTTTCAAAGATCACCTGCAGATAACAGGAAAAAAGGAATCATTAGCATAATTTCCTCCTGCTGTGGCCAGTCAGCTCTCCTGCAGGTTTGTAGAAACCCATGAACATCCTCCTGCTTAATGAACTCCCTCCTGACAGACCAAAGCTGTCCTTTCCCCTGGAGCCTCCTCATGTACAAACTCCAGCTGAATCTGACCCTGACATGTCACTATTTGCTCCCTTACTTTAGAAGCAGTGGGCTCGAGGGCCTGTCCTCTGAACAACAGAAGACCCCTCAGCTGGCCAAAAATTCGTAAAAGCCTCATAAATGACATTTTCAGCAGGAAGCAGCTGGCTGGAGCCAGCCACAGAACTTGTTTTAACACCAGACCAAGCAAATTGTACTGACCTAGATCGATGTTTGCAAATCTGTCCAAATGCCAGAATTTGGGATCAGTCATAGGCAGAGACCAGAAATGGCACCAAAGTCACCAGAGGAGGAAGAGTTAGGGTGAATGAAAGGGACTTGGACAATGGTGGCATAGTAAAGCCTAAAAGGCTTTCTTCAGTGACCACTGCTCCTTCCTAGCCTGAAACATCACTTTGTCTTACACATGAAGCTGGAAAAGGAACAGCCAAACTTCTGAAAGAAAAAATTATATTGACCAATTTATCCAAAGGTCCTGTTTCTCAGGCCTGATCAGCACTAATTCTTGAGGAAAGAGTACTTCTCCCCTGTTATGACCTGCCACCAGAAGGTGAGAGTAACCCAAGATCTTGTTAAGGGATCCCTTGGGACAGATTAGTGTGATGTGACACTGAGCACTCAGTGTTTATAAATAAATAAATAAATATTTCATATATATATATATATATATATATATGGTTTTTTTAGAACAGTTTGGTTCCAATGGAAAACAGGTATTTAGCCCTTTTGGTTACCATTACAGTTTTACCATCAGGCACAAACATAGAAATTCCTCTGTGTAGGTGCACAGACACACTTGGATTTGTTTTTCTACTGTTTTGCAACTGGTCAAAACAAATAGTAGCTTGAGTCTGGTTCAGGGACAGAAACTTAGTGCCAGATGCATTTCTCCTGTCCAGAAGTGTCTGTGAATAAAACTCTTCCATGTCTCTAATAAAGAAGGCAATTCAATCCAGAAAAGGCACAAATAATTTCAGTATAATATGTTTTGTGCCCCTGATCTACTGGACAATGACATCTATCATCCAGGCACAGACTGGCTCCAGCTGGGTTATGTGATTTGTTAGACTTTGCTATCTCTTGTTCCAGGCAGATTCAGCTTGTATTCATGGACTTCAGAATGAGTTTTTACACTTTGAAATGGAAGGTTTTCAGTACATGGGCTGACATTAGCAATACATTTCAAGCTACATTCAGTGCACACTGGGGTGGGACATTTGTTCCCACTGAACACATCTGGGCTATTACTCACTCCCAGACATTAGGGTAATTTATCCACATCCCACTGATGACAGCTTGGCATTTGTCCATGAAACAAGAGTATCTGAGAGGCCTGTTCAATATTTATCCTCACATCAAGTGTTTATCACCTTCATAGGGTATTAATTTGGGTATTACATATTTAATAAACCCCACATTTACTCCAGCTGAAAAAGGGTACTTCATTTTGTTTATCAATTAAAACACTTCTTAAAAATTGAAAACACTGTCTCTATAAGTACCGGCCCCTAATGACCTATCCACCATTTCCACTCATTCATAAGGATAAATTAGTTTTCCTGTTCTCTTCTCAAATTCTCATGCTTTCTGCAACTGTTTCTAGGCTGGCACTGAAGCAAAGCCCTGGACATGTCATGCCTCACACCCTGAAAGGTGTATTCTCCACATGACAGGACAGCCCTAAACTCACCATTTAGGCCAAACTAGCATTCAGCTCTGCTCTGTCACCCTTCCAGTGGAAATGGTAGGGGTCAGTCTCTTCCCAAGCACCCCCTGGATGGGTTAAATGCTGTGGTTGGGGAGCCGTGTGTCACCATTTGCCTGCTTCCCCAGCTGACATGACTCAGCTCCTGCCACACAACCTCAAGAGCTGAGACACATCATGCTCTCCTGTTTTGGTGTGCTGTAATGTCCCATTTTGGCCTTCCAGGTCATCCCCCCAGGTGTGCCTATACCTCTCTCCCTTCCCCCTTGCCCCCGTGCTGAGTGAGTCCTGTCAATCAGGCTTAACATTCCAGCAAGGCGTCGTGTGGTTGGTCAAGTTCAAAGGATGCCCCTATGTCCAGAGGTCATTGGGCTGTCTGGGTGTCATCTTCCCCTGAGACCCTGCCCCTCTCACCTGGTTGGTGGCTCACCTGTACCTCCCCTCCCCCTGTCCCTGAGCTTAAAAAGGTGATCAGACCATGCGGCCGAGATTCTGTTGGAGCAGTTGCTCACGTTCAGACCTCTGTAACCATGGAATAAACCTCTGGACATTAAACCCTCCAGCAGAATCCATCTCCTTTTCTCTTCACCATCGCCTGAAGCTATTCCTCCTGAGGTAAACGGGGTCCTAACAAGCCTGGACTTGTTCAGTGCCCAGCTGCAACCCCCAGCAAGCCAAGGTATCTCTGGGGTGATACACCGCAGTTGCTGCCTTTGGCCCAGCAGCGAGGGTCAGGCACTATCTGACTGGTAATATTGGGAGGCTTTTTCCAATACTCTACAAAAACCATCCAAGGCCAGCAGCTGTCCCCTCCTGTGCACTGAAAACACAACCACTGCACAGTTCAGCTGACTGGCCTCATTCTTTCACCACATCTCTCTGTTCTGCATTTACCTTCTCATCACCACACCTTGCCCATCGTGCCCCAGGCATGGCCAAACGTAGTGGCCCCACTAGAAGGGAAAAGGGAAGTTACTTGTGACCAGATTTACTGGAGACAGGAGCTGCACTCTCCTTTGCCCAGGCCCCTTGCCTCGTGCTGTCCCTCAGCCACAGCAGCAGCAGCAGTGGGAGCCGGGGTGGCTGCAGGGCTGCATGCTCTCTCTGCTGCTCTCTGTGAGCCCAAAGCCAGCCCCGTGTCCCCTCAGGAGAGGCACTGCAGGCAAAGCCCAGTGCTCTGCGTGCTGCTGGATCTGAGCCAGCCCCTGCCACCAGCCAGGGACAGGCCTGCTCTGCAAGGAAGGACATCCTGAGCTCCTGGCAGCGGGCAGACTTTCTTACCCCATTAGTGAAGACTAAGGATGCCCAAATATTCCCTCACCCCCTCCTTGCACAGCCAGCAAGTGACAGTGTGAATCAGCTGGCTGAAGAAATCACAGATAAAGGCCAAAGGCTCTTCAGTTGAGTTGGTAAATGGCCAAGTAGCGCAGAAAAAACAAAGTTATTGATGGAAAGGGACAAAGACGGGAACTTAGGCTTTCACCCTGGCTCTAGTGAGGATTTTTCAGTCACTTTGCTCCTCTGTGCCTGGATTCCCCTCACACTTTATGTAGTTAGATTAGAATTTAGATCCTTAGATCTTTTTATTTTTATATACAGCTGCCTCTTTCTGCATACAGAGCATATCACAAGGAGCCTCTGCTCTTCAGCAAGGCCTTTTAGAACCTACCTAAAAGGAACACAATGTAATGTAATATGGCAGCATCCTCACTCAAAACCATCTGGATAATACTAAACTTGTACTAAATACAAATCCAGAATTTTATCCTGGCTTGAATACAACTAATTTGATAAATAAAGATATGGTGTAGAAAAATATATGCAGATTCAGTAATACAGATTTTCAGTAATACAGATTTAGTTTCAAGGGTAACACATGCATCTTTTGAAGCTCTGGTTCTAATGCATGCATTCAACTGCCATCATTTTGATTGAGAGGGAATTTAAAAAAGAAAATATAAAGCCAGTGATTGAGATTTTGGGGATTGATTTAATAATGAGAAAACCCCAAATATTTTTATAGAGCCTTTCTTTATAAGAGTAAGGCATATTTCTGAAAAAAATGATCATCTAGATCTTACAAAGAAACTTTAGAACCTGTAGCATTTTAGCTTTGGCTAGCTTGGGCCTCTCTGCTTACATGACATCTTTTTCAAACTGAGCTGCCATTTGCTCTTTCAGATTTTTGTTTTTTCCTTTTGTCCAGTTCAATTCCAATTCTCAAGTGGTTTCACAATGACGGAACAGTTCTACTCAGCCAAAGTAGAAGACAGCCAAATACCCAGATAAAGAGATTTTCAGATGAGCTGGGGGAAATTCATCATGCTGAAGGTTCATTATTATTGTCAGTAGCATTTGGTAAAGTGGAACAGGCAGTAGGTAATTATTAATCATAGAAACATTAGCACTTTGTCTGCTCTATGCAACCTTGCTTCCTCTGCTTTCCTGGTTTCTCTGAAGTCCCACTTGCTCTGGGCTATAAGTCTTGGACTAATGCTGTACCTACTGTTTCAGCATCAGCAGTGATGGAGAAGTTTCCTCTGCAAAGCTAAAGCCAGAGATGCTGCTGTTATACAAAAGCAATCAATAATGCTATTTAACATGGCATTATTTTGCATTTAGCATTACATACTTTTTCCACTCATATTTAAAAAAATATATTCTAGAATAACTTGGGCTGGAAGGGACCTTAAAAGTCATCTAGTTATACGGACAGGGACACTCTTCACTAGGTTGTTCAGAGCCCCATCCAACCTGGCCTTGAACACTCCTGGGGATGGGACATCCATGGTTTTTCTGAGAAATCCATTGACACAGCCTAACATTTCCTTGATCTCATCTGCAAGTAAGATAAGTCAGCTTGATGGTAGCTGGAAAAAGAAATACAGAAACCCACCCCTAGGACCCTGAGATCAGAGCCAGACCCTGATCATGAAAAAAGAAGAAAAAAAGCATGTAATGAAAATTTCCCTATGTACATACTGCAGATCCACCAGCTGGCTGTTGTTTTGAAGGAAGCTGAAGTATTGAAAAACCTAAATGGTGGCATGTAACAAAAAGGGAAAATTTGAATTTCAGTAGTGACAGACAAGGCACAACTCTGGCTTATTTAACCCAGATAAGGCTCCTGTGAGGCTTATTTAGAAGATAAAACATGTAAATGTCAGAGAGAGCACCAGTTGACCTTGCTGCAATGAACTTGGATCTTAACAACATTTACCAAGCATTTAATAGCTGCAAAAATCCAACCAGCCATATACCAGCTACTTTGGGACAGTGAAATTCTTGTGCTACATCAACTATACTATGTTTTTCAGGTTGTTTGAACTTACCTTCATTCAATCTATAGAAGTCAACATTACTAGACACAGATTGTAATTGATGTTCTGGCACTGAAATTCTATTCTTTTTTCATGCACAGTGGTCAGAAACTGATTCATCCTGATGGAGCTCACTTTTCAGTAGAGGAAGAGATAAACTATCAGGCAGCAATGGATAACAAAGTGATAAGAGATGTGCTGTGGCCTTCCTTCCCTGTCACCATAAACAGTTTCAAGCAGACCTGTGAGCTCCAGGTGGTGCAGAGAGGAGTTTTGCTGCAGATGACAGGAGAATGACAGGAGAACAAAGGAGCTCCATTCAGTAATGTTGTTCTGAATCAAAGCTCAAGCTTTGCAGTCTGCAAGCAGATCAAGTTACCTGATGACCAAGAGGTTCCTCATGAAATCTGGACTGGGTTTCCAGGGTACATGCTCACATTTTTTTATTTCTGAAATCTGAAAAAGAAACTAATCTCAATCAAGCACAGTATTGAGACATGCCACAGCCATTTTGTCTGAAAAGCACCAGGTGAGGTGGTCCACAAAGTGAAGGAAAGCATATGTGTGCCAAGCTGCTGCATAATACAAGGGCTGGAGCAGAATGTAGATTTAGACTTCATCAAATCACAGCAGGATTGTCTCAGTTAAAACATAGAATTAATTCCCCATAATCAAGAGGAGAGAAGGATAAGTCTTACTTTTTTTTCAGATGATGCTTCTGGATGGCAGCAGTGTCTTGTCTCTCCCCTGTAAGAATGAAGCAATAAATAATGATGCTGTAAAAGACCTGTAAAAAGACAGCTCCCCTCCCTCCTGCATTCTCAGTTTCTGTTGCAGTTCAGAAGTAGGCAGCGCAGTACCCAATTTGTCCAATAGGTGTTTTCTCCTATATAGCTGCACATAAATGAATTTGGATGCATAAGAAAGCCCACTGTCCAAATTGCATGCAGTTTGTTCTCTAAAAAATAAAAGAAATTGAATTATGATTTTGTGCAATGCCCCCTTCACATTAGGTTAATTAAGCCAGTACCATTGGTCACACGGGGATGAGATATTTTGTGCCCTGAATAAGCAGGACTGGAAGATTTGGGCCTTGTATCTTCTTGGGATGATCAGTTAGAGATGAAAAATCACAAAGGCAGTGAGTGCTTGTGTGCTGTGACTGAGCTTGGTTTGACAGCTGGCCAGCCTAATGCTCAATGTGCTAATCACGATAAAAGCAGCGTAATTAATCAGAGCACAGCAAGGACATGCCCCTTAACAGAGCTGAAGGCAAGCAGAGGAAACCTTCCCACGTTACAACACATACTTTTCTTCCCTAGAGAGCTTTCGGGAGACCGATTATGGAAATGTTTACCTCGGTAAGGCTGAGGGGGAAATGGTGCGGTGATGCTGCTGATGGTGATAGCCTTGAGGTTTTGCAAGGGAAGCCAGCAGTTATCTCTGCAGAGGGACACCAGCAAAAGCATTTCCTATCTCCTCTGTGATGGGTCTCACAAACAAACTTACACCAGAAAAGAATACACAGTACACATGATGATAACATAATACACATAATTCAGAATACACAATTCACAATACACATAATTGAGAAACTGACTTGCTCTAGCAAGGGAAGACCTTCTCCTTTTACAGTCAGAGTGAATTGCATGTGATTAATAATTAGGAGACACCTTTTAGTCAGATGCAATAATCCATGGAGTTAAAAAGGATAGCTCTTAAGGCACAAGAGATTCTTGCTAACACTTCAGGTAAAAACCTACCACATTTTAACATCGACCAAGGCTGCTTACCAGGATTCCATTTTTTTTTTTTGGTGGAAATACAGTATCTACTTTAAGGAATAAAAAACCTGTTGAAACAAAGGCCTGGAAACCCTCTCTTCAGCACCTATCTCTTCGGTGAGTCACCAAATGTGCTCAGAGGATTATCTGGGTGGAAACTCAAGATGTGCAGCAGCCCTTCACGCAGCCCCCAGAGCAAACTCTGCCTTGGTCCCTCCTTGCGCATGTGGAGCTCTGCCCCGGGCACAGGATGAGTAGGAGGAGCAGCTTGGCTTTCCAGAAAAGGGGCAGGGAGTCTGCCTGAGTGTTGAGGGCTGGCTCTGCTCAGCTGGCACAGAACTGGCTGGGAGAGGATGTGGTTTGAAAACTGGACACTTGTGTGCAAACAGTTGTGCTGGCTCTGGATATTGCTGCCTGTGGCTGTGTGGACTCCAGCATGATAGGTTTGTTGTTTTTCTGACAAAAAGTTACACAGACTGAGACAGAGCAAATTACAGGACTGTTTCATGTTTCACCCAGAGCCAGTGGACCTTGGGCTCCTACTAAACCATTTACCAAGCTATAGGAGGATTTCCGTGTGGAGAATCACTGGATTCATAGTCTTTAAGGCCCAAAGGAATAATTGTCATAAGCCAGGTGGGTATCCTGTAAAGCCTAGACTGCAAAATGCAGGATATGTGTGGGGACCTTGAACAAAATGTTCTCTCTTTTATCAATAAGGAACTGAGCTTGGATTTTCTACGGAAAAAATAAATTCCATTAAGACCATGCAATAATAATGGTAATGGATGGGATATTCATTAGCTGATGAGAGAAATTGCAGGTAACAGCTATGGAAGGGAAGTCTCTGTCCCCAGAAATAAAACAACATTATTTTCATAATGGCAGACGATACTTCAGCAACCAGTGAGCTACATTTCTCCTTTTCTGAGCAGAGGGTTTGCACTTAGCCATGTGTTAACTCAGAAGATGACAACTCACAGAAAAATTGCATGAGGTAGTAAAAAAAACAGTAACAGGGAACTGCCTGCTGGATTGTTATGAAGAATTGCTGTGATAAAATGTTCATTCTGCTAGGCATTTCCAGGAGCATCAACATTCAGCTGCTCTCCCATTGTAAAACTATCTAGGGATGCCAGCTGCCACTTCTGCTGAGTGGGGATGGAACAGATTCAGCCATGGTAGGGATCATGTACAGAAAGCATGCTCCTTCTCACAGGTATGACACCAAATGCCTGCACTTTGCATATATGGCAACAGCAAACTTTAAAAAAAAATAGAAAGGGGGAGTGGGAATGCAGTTGGAAAGGAAGAACAGAATCATTTTGATGCATCGTACTTAGGCAGGTTATCTGAGCATTTCACACATGAAATAACCTGCATAAGTACTGGTTCCAGGCAAGCCCTAAAGATGTAGTTACTTAATATCACAGCAAAGAAAATCCTCACTCCATCAGCATCACTGCTGCAGTCAGGCTGGCTCTGCTCACTACTGGAACATGCACTCAGAGTCAGTTTTCCTGGGTGGGATTTGTAGGCAATACGTCTTAGCCCAATAGTAATTGACAATGAGTGCATTTGGAGAGGAGAAGCCCCGAGGGCTTTGCTCTTTGTTGCAGAAGGGAGGATGCCCTGGGCAGGGATGGATGCGGGTCCTTTCCCGCAGATGGAGCCCTCGCCCCAGCGAGCAGCCGCTCCTTGGCAGAGCCCCAGCGCGGGGAATTCCGGGCTGCAGCACAGGCGGGCTTCAGCTGCTCCTTCTCTCGGCTCTGTCACACCGAGATTTTATGTTCACTCCGGGATTTTTGCACCAAATGAGCTGGTTTTATTAGCCAGTTCCAGGAGAAGCCAGGATGGTGGGGAGCTGTAGAGAGGGCGGCTCAGTACCAGCCTAACAGGGGATCGGGATCACAGGGGGAATTCAAAAGAAGTATGGAAGCAGACTTGTCAAGTAACTCTGTTTGTTGGGGATTTTTGTTTGTTGGTTTGTTTTTCCCCAGAAAAAAAGTTCCATTCTGCAGGAATTGTAAAATCTGACGGTGGTTTGATCCCTTTTCCTATCGTTGCCTGTAATTAGCCCCCAACCATCCTGCAGGACTCACTTATGGAGAGATCTGCACTTGCCCAGGTGAGGGGAGTGCTGTGTGTATGCCATTCGTGCAAGAGGGAAAACTGAGTGCTTGAGCCCAGCAAGCCATGATTCCTGGAAAAACCCAACACAAATCTGTGAATGAATTTTTCCCTAAAACTCTTCAGGTTTCAAATTTTGTTTTACCCTCAATTAGGAAAAAACAATTTTTAAAAGTGCTCACAGAGTAGAGCTGTACATCCAAATGAATCACACTAAACCCAGTAAAGTGATTCATACTGATGAACTCCAAATGTTTTATTTGGAAGCTGATATCATTTCACTGAATTGTTTTTAAGTGGTTTTGTTCAAAGAGTGAATGGAGACATTTTTTGGAGGGAAGTTGGTCAGGCTGGTCAGGAGACAGGTCAGACTTGGAAGGAAGGGAACATAATACAGGTTTTATCCAAGCCAAAATAAAAGCTTCAGCATTAAAAAAAAAGTTTTAAAATAATTTTGGAAATATTTTGGTTCTGTGTCAGTGACACTGATCTAATTTCACAATTCACAGGGAATTAAATAGTTTCATCTGAAAAAAAGTTTTTTCAAGAACAAACCCAGCAATATTTTTGATCCCAAAACACCACATTTCTTGGCTGCCAGTGCAGCAGAGAACTAGATTATAGTACAGAGACAGATGTTATCAATAATAGCAGGCCAAGAAGTAACTTAGTATGAGAGAGTCCTCAGTATTCTGAGTCTCGTCAGGCTATGAGGGAACACAGGAACATTCCAGGGAAATCCAGAGCAGTGACATTAGGTAATGTCACTACTCAGAGAACATGATGAAGTCAAATGCATGTTCTGAATGCACTGCTTTCACACTGGGTGAGCAATGAGCCCCCACAACAGTGAAACTTTGTATGATGCTTTAAAAATGTTTAATTATTTATGTTATAGAACTACAAACTTCATCAGTTTGGAACTGAGCCTCTCAGATTCTCACCCAAACCTTGTCTTGAGTGAATCTGACAAAACCCAGGTACTCCTTTCCTTGAAAAGCCAAAGAATCCCAGCAAACCACTGTATGCCCTCTGCAGCAGAGGGAGGCTGTTCAGGCTGCAAGGATCTGCTCAAGGACCATTCTCTCCAAACAGCAGCTCTTTGGAAGAAGTCTTCCTTGCCCTCAGAGGCACTGCTTTTCTCAGCAAGGCACAGCTGGCAGAAGGTCCTCAGACCAATTTTGTAAGATAAAAGATACAGGAAGAGTCTAATTGTCAAAATTGCCATGAACACTTAAGACACCATGCAACCAGAACACTTCTTACATCTATTACATCTGCTATTTGGTACTTGTATAATTTAGTATTTTAAATATAAAGAATCTTTTCATAGCTGATATTTTTTTCCTAGTGATTTATGAGAATGGATTCTTATACGCACCACAGCTTTTACCCTAACACTGTTGTGACAATATGTGCAATACGTAGCTTTATTTAGGGTAATATCTACTACTTAAGTGAAATATAAATTGGATCACATGGTTCATTAAGAGAATTTAATCTTATTAGAAAGGATGAAGAAGGAAAGATGGGAAATTTGCTCTGCAGAATAAACCCATTAACACCTTATTCTTACAAAATACTTCAGGATAATCTTTCTGCATGGTATGAAGATGGAAAAGGCATTCCTAACCTCTTATTTTAATAGGCAGTGTTGCTAGCAATGGGAGCTGATACTGCCTTCAACGAGTATCCCAAACACTGCAGGTCAGCAGAAACATTTATCATTTTCACATGAATCATTCAGCTTGGGTAATGATCCAGGATGCCTCTTCTGCAGTAAAACATTAATGCACAAACGTAAATTAAATTTATGCTGTCATCAGCTGCCATGTTTCTCCACACAAACCAGCCTTTATTTGCAAAGGATATATCAACTGTTTTAGCTACCAGAAAAAAAAAAAAAGGGGGAGATTAACATTTGGAGGATAGCTTTCAGCATTTAGTAGTCTGAAATAATGGAAAGCAAGCTCCTCTTTTATATGTGCAATTGATGCTTTATAGGAAAATCTTCCTAGTTAGGCCTTTTGAGGCAAAAATTAAAAAAAAAAAAAGACAAGAAAAAAGGAAGGATTTCTGAGAGATCTTCAGGGCATCTCCTAGGTGGAGAGAAATTTTTAAATCAAAATGAAGCAGGTAGGGTGTAAAAGCCACCACCAGTGTAAAACCCAGAAGCAGAGAAAATGAGATAGGGAAAAAAAAAACCAACAAAGCAAAAATATCTAGGGAACAAACAGTAGTCAGAACAAAGAAACTATTTAATAGCAAATTCTTTAGGAGAGAAAAACAGGCAGCAGTGTAAATTGCCATTACCTTGTGAAATATCATGCAGGAATAGAAACCCAGTACAACACTTGCAACCCCTTAGAGGTGAACTTATGTCTGAGTGAGCTGCAAACAGATGTTATGCAGCTGCTGAAACCTCCTCTGCAGTCTGTACTTCAAGAACTCAGCTGGGCTTCAGGTTTTCATCCCTCCCTCCCTCTGGCTGCCGCTCACCTGGGGTGTGCAGAAGAGGACAGAGGGGAAGGAGGGGACACACAGACATCCCCCAGTTTGCCGTGTGGGTGTCCCCAGCTATGGGGTGAGCTTGGGCTGTCCCACAGCAGGCTCTGGACAAGCCCTGCAGGCGTTCCCTGACACCCACCGCCCCCAGCACCCCTGGCAGGGCACACTGGGCTGCACAGCATCCCCTGCACGGGGCTGGGGAGGAGCCTGGCTGTGACCTCCAAGTGTGGCTGGTTCCCTGCTGCTCCCTGCAGCCCTCGGGCCCAGCATCAGGGGCTGCTTCTCCAGCAGATAAAGGGCAGAACAAAGAGAAGCGCAGGGTTATATCCTCACAACTGTTTTACGTATAAGAATGTTCTCGGTGATTTCTAGACTGTGGCTCTACATTTGTGCTCCTTCAGCTGGGGATGAAACCAGTGCCACAGCTTGAGATGATTTCACCTTTCAAATCCCAGAGACCTTCAGCAAAGCCCAGGCAGTGAGAGCTAAGATGTCTCAATTTTTTTCTTTTTTTCTTTTTCTTTTAAACATCAGAAACATTTTGGTTTTAAAAAGGAAGCCCAGACTGCCCTTTCTTCAAGAATAAATATTTGCACAAATATTGTGGCAGACAACAATACAAAATGATCAAATCCTCACATGACGGTAATTTCTACGCTTGCTTGCATAGTCAATCATTTGTGGTTCATTTTTTGTGTGTTCATGGCCCAGCCTGTCTGGCCTGAACCACAGACATTTTCCTCAGAAGTTTTGGAAGCATCTTTGCCCAAGAAGGGCAACTAAAGGCATTTGAGATGCCTGACGGCATTGCCTGGCCTCCCTCTGCCACAGCAAACAGGCACAAAACTTCCTCAGGGACCGTCATCCCATCCTTCCATGGATGCCTCAGATACCCTTGTGCATCTCTAATGGCATCCAGCATCTCTGTTTTGTCAACTAAATTGAGCCTTTGGTCTAACACTGATCCCAAAACTCTGGCCTTCATTAATGTAAATAAGGAATGAATGTAAACCTGAAAATGTGTCACGGATCCAAAAATGTGTAGATTGCTCTACAGTGACAAGCCTCCCTGCAAACAGCTGCTCTGCACTGATATGGTTTTCCCCAATATGAGTCTACATTTACATTAATCTTAAGGGTATTACTGGCAGAACACCTTATTAAAAAAAGAAAGGCAGGCTGAGATTACACAACAAGAAGTAACTATCAATGACCCTAGAGAAGAATCAGAATATAGCTAACTATTACTAGTACTTTTCCTACCTTTTCTTCATGCACTAAATGGCCAAATTGAGCAAAGTTCTTAAACTCATGAAATATTACCATTCTGTAGGCAAATTCTGTGGAGAAAAGCCCTGAAGCCCAGGAGTGTTTGTGAAGAAAAGTAAGTGAAGCCCAGGAGTGTTTCAAATAGTGTCTCAGTACTCCAAAGCCAGAACAGTAATTCTGTATGCACTTTTCTCATTTTCTTGGTATACCATGGGTGACTTTAGTCCTTGTTCAAAGCAAGGACTTGATCATCTCATACTGCCATAGTTTCCTATTTTTCTCCATGTTTCCCTGGAAAAAACTATTAAGGAAAGAGTTAAGTTCTCCAACATTCAGGTCTTGGTTCAGTTGTGCATTTACATGGGCACATTTGGGGCATCTGTCTGAAAACCTGAGTGTACCTTGACATTCAGCCATGAGAAGAACAGACTAACTTTTTCCAATCTTGGCAAGACGAGCACACTTAAATCAAAACAATTTAGTCATATTATGAAAGTTGAAACCCTTGCAAATTTATATTCCTCGCTGTGTTTGGGTATTTGTGTGGGCCCAGGGCCAGAAGTAGGCAAAGGGTTTGAAGGAGCAGAGAAGGGACTCTGTGTTGCTGATTTGGAGATAATTTCTGCCTCCTCCAGATGAGTCTGGGAAACATATGAGCTGGCACTTGGTGACAGCACAGTTTCTGTCATATGTGTTGTGTCCTGCCTTTTAAGGGAGACTTAATTCTGATGCCAAACATCACAGCCAGTTTGACCAATCTGAGTGGTCAACTGCCCTGATACACCTGCTTGTGTCTGACACATGGCAGGCCTTGCTAAAAATTAATAAAGGGAAGCAGAGATACTTAAACTTTTTTGACTGACCAGAGGCTCGGGGAAAATTCTGGTCTTGATTACAAAGATGCAGTCTTACAGAAATCAAGAGGTGTCTTGATTTCTAATTCTCCCTGTAGATGAGAGGAGTGAGAGAGGCCTGGAAAATCTGTGTCTCTGTGACCAGCTTCCCAAATTGCAGGAGGTGGAAAGAGGACAAAATACTCTCCTTCCCCTGCTCTCTTCGAAATACAGACATACTCTCACTAGAGCCTGCAGCTAAAGGGCTTAAATATGCAGAGTACCAAGCCCTCATCAAAATTTCAAGTGTCTACTTCCATGAGAATCAATAGATGAGAATCTTTTCTCCTGAGTGGATTGGGTTTTCCAGTCTGAAGCACAAGGATTTCAGAAAAGAGGGTGATGAAAATATTTGATTTGGAGAACCTTGAGCAACTCTGAATAAGGGCATTGCAAACAACAAATGAACATGTGTTCTGTGTCATGGATCTGCTGAGACAGATACCAAATCATGACAACAGCTGCTGACAAAAAGGTCCATGTAGCTGAACAGTCTGGCTGACTGAAGCCAAAACCCAGTGACTAGAGAAGCACAAGAACAGAGCAAGCGCATTTTCCCTGCACAGCCTGCCAGGCTCCAAGACTTGGTGCCTCAGGCATTTCCTGAGCCAGAGGTTGTCTGTTGAATTTAATAGCTGCACACACACTTTTCTTCTACAAACTCATCCAGTCTCTTCTTAAATGATGTGAACACTTAGCACCCACAACACCCCACAGCAGGGGTCTAAGGCTTTAACAAATGGCAAACAAAGAACTACTCTAATTTGCCAATGATCTCTTACCTACTGGTTTCACATGATGCCCCAAACTTCTTTTTTCCGACACTATTATTCATGGTAAACATTCAATCCCTTCATCCATCCAGCCATCCATGTCCTTTGTCACGTGTGTCTCATCTTGCCATAGTTAACTCTTCTCCAGACAAAGCACCCAGCCTGCACTGGGATGCCAGACACAGAAACCATTTTCAAAACTTTTTTGGTGCCCCCAGCTCCACAGCCTGACAGGTCCCCCTTGTATTTATTAACCCTTTGGATTTCTTGTAGAAAAGCTGTGTTGGTTCTTCCCTACATCCTCATTTATCCATGTGCTCACTTCATGTAATCTTTATGATAATTTCAATTTACCCTTCAGCTTCCCAGGACCACATTTTACTCCCACAGGAGAAAATACCTTATAAGCAAGAGATTATACATTACCACTTGCAATTCAGCTTTCAGCCTTGAATTCCTTTGCTCTCTTTACTGGGGATTTTGATGCAATTTATCTTTTTTTTTCTCTTTCTTTTTTTTTTTTTTTTTTTTTTTTTTTTTTTTTTGGCAGGGAAAGGGGCTGCTTTGTCATGCTCTCAAATCTAACCTGCCAGAGATTTATGAACTCCAAAGTTCAGACTGCAAGGTCGTCTTGTGTCTTCATCAATTTGCCTTACAAAAAAAGTAGACCAGTGTTAAGAAATCAGACACCCCTCTGATCTGAAGATAAGCCAGTCTCAGTGTTTTTGGATGAGGTTCCCCTACAAAGGGTAAATACCAAGCAACTCTAAAAGGCCACTACTTAAAAAACCCAAACCAACAAAAAAAAAATACCCTTTCCTTCTCATTTTACAAAAATAAATTTAAAAGTCTGGAGTCTCTCTTTACGTGTCTCTGTGTTGCATCTCCAACAACCTCCCCTTAGCTTATGAACATGGTCACCTTGGCCTTGTCACAGCTCCCTTTGCTGCTTCACAGAGCAGAGTAAACTCTTTGGAGAAAAATCTGTCTGGGTTGGATGCCAGGAAAGCCCTTTCTGCAAAATGCACATTTGTCCCGTTTCTGTCCTGGGTTTATGACAGGGCTCCAACAGTCCCTGCAGCATGGATACCCCACCAAGAAGACTTTCCTCGTGTAACTCCAGCATCTAAGGAATGGCACTGGAGTGACCCATGTGCCAAACCCCTGACACGAGGCCCGGCACCCCCCAGGGCACTCCAGAGTCCTCCCTCCCGAGTGGCCAGAGCTTCCCCACCTCTCCAGCCTGGATCCACAGGGAAGGATGGCATTTCTTTTTCCTTTCCACATGTGGGTTGTTGACAGTGGGGCTGCTGCTTTAGGACTGCAGGTTTCCCTGCACACTAAACCATGCAAGTGCTGTGAATGCCCCAGCAGCAAGAAGGCACTGCTGCTAAACTTTTGCCAGGCTTTCCATTGCATGTCAGGCTGTTTCAAGCCTGTGTGGCTCTGTGATTACTGTCAATTTCCAGGCACTTGCTTGCTTGAACTTTCCTTTCCTTCTGGTTCTTTGGAAAATGCAGCAGGTCCCACCAAGGTGGCACCACTGCTCTCCTGCCCGTGAGAAGGGAGAGCTATTTGTGGTGAGCAAATCTCAAGGAATGGAAAAGGGAGAAGCAACCACATCTCAGAGAGAACAACAGCAGGGATTCAGGTTTCAGCACTGAGAGAAGCTGTCAGCCCAGCTGGGACGGTGGCAGCCCCAGAGATGATGCTCTTGGCCAGTTCCCACTAAGATATGGCTGTTGGGATGGATCTCCAGCATTCCAGCTGCTGAGAGAGGGAGGGAGGACATGAAGTTGTTGGAGATTAAAAAGTAAAACATCAAAAGTTCACAGTCGCTTGGAGCACAGATACAGAAAGTCTGGGTAATTTCTCTGCTGTTCAGGTACAGGAATACAATGCCAGAGAGAAAAAAAACTCCAGTGGTGCTGCCCCAGCAGTATCACAGGTAGGACCTGACCATACACATCATGGTAGATGTACACCTGATTTTCTACTACACTGCTTTAACAAAGCAGATTTTAATGGCTTCATTATGCAGACCACTTTCCCCCAGATGATTCACCTTGTAGTTCCACATTATTCCTTTAAGGAAAAGCATCAGAAAGTATCATCTTCACTGGCATTTGTGCATGGACTTCCCACCTCCACTGAGAATCATCAGTAAGATCTGGCCACTAAGTAACTTGTAGTCAATCCTCTCAGTTAATCACCTGGATTGTCTGCCAAGTAAATGGCCTTACTCATCCTATTAATACTGAGGCATCCATCATTTGAATTATTCAGGACTGTGGAGGTGGAATACCTCAGATTGTCACAGGAACTTATGTAACTCTATGAGGACAGAGGAAAAAAGGAAAGGACAGCATGGAGGAAAGGTCTTGACCCTATTACCTTGCCCAAAGCAGGTGTCCTAGTGCCAGTTTGGTCCTGTCATCGGTGCCAAATAAAACAGAAGATGCTTCATGTAGTCAAGGAATAAATCACTACAAAATTACCAACACTGCTGTGGGTGGGTATTTGAAGACCCACAGCAGCCACCACCCATGAAAATGCAGGCTCTGACAAATGCTGTGTCACACACACCATGTGTTGGTCCATTCTATTTCCATGCTGAAATGCAGGTAGCCACTCTGCAGAGTCATGCCACAAAAGACCCATCAACAATTGTGATACCACATGAGATACATGACCATAGAGAAATCAAATAGAATATAATTCAAGTCCAGAAGAAATCCCTGTTCTTGAAAGTATTTTCACAGCATACAGCAAACCAGGAACAGACAACTAGGGCAAAATTGGGGTATCAGAAAAATAGAAATAGTTGCAAATATTTAGAAATATTTTTGCTGTTGTCCTGATAAAGGCTTAGGATATATCCTTTATAGGACAAGTGATTTAGATGTAAAAAAACTTGATAAGGCTTAAATTAAATTAAATTATAAATTATACATTAACTACACTTATTTTTCATAGCTAGAAATTCAATTTTTCCAAAACTCTGATGTCTGTCTGCTGAGGCAACTGTGTGAATGAAGTATATTGAAGAAGTAACAAAACATCTAAAAAATGGATATTTACTTGTTTTAAAATAAACTATTTTAAGAGCCATCAAAGATAGACCACGAAACATGAAACTGTTAAAATATTCATTCATTTTGGCACAGATCCCTCTCAGCATTCTTTCTACACTTTACAAGATGACTTTTTCCATTTCTACCATTTTTGTGAGCTTGAGGCTACAGCATGCAATGTTTCTTTAAAAAACAAAGGGAAATTAATCAATTCTAACCCAAAGAACACAGAAGCTTTAGTGCTAGAAGGAATGGCTAAGATTTCTGTTCTGCATTAAAAGCACCAGAGTAATTTAGAAAAGCCTGGAGGGGTTATTTGCTTTAAAAGATCCCTCCTTCTGATTCCTCTGGTTCTTCCTCCAATGCCTGTTTAGTAACTTTTATATTGGCTTAATATATCTATGGCAAACTGGATTGTTGCACTCATAATATTTTTTAAATTTGCATTAGCAAAGCCTACTTGGAAAAGACTTCTATTGGCTAGTTTAAATCTCAGTTGTGCCCCTGTGATCATCCAGAGGACAAGGGAATAATGACCTGATGTTTCTATCCAGTTTTCACAGAATACAAAGATGGAGGAAAAACCTGCTCTGAATCTGTGCAGCAGGGTGCATGAAAAGAAACATCCCTCAGCTATTTCACAGAGAAAATTGATTTAATCTGTTTAATAGCATGCAGTAATGCTGTTCAGTCAAATATGTTTTTGTTAGGCTAAGTTTGAATTCTGATGTCTGCTGCCTGGCAGTAACTTGAACCCATGATTATTATGCCCTTTAACAGTCTGCAAAAATAGCACGAGCCTGGGTTCACACTGGTGGCTGCACCTTGGCAAAGCTGAGCAGCTGGTGCTGCTGAAATGCAGCTCCAAGGAAGAACAGACCTTACAAACAGACCTGCCTTCCTTGTTCTTCTCACCAGGCTATTCACACAAAGGTGTAAAGGCATGAAAAAGACACTGATGCTGACAACCTCTCAAACCTTCATATATTGGTAAAATCTATACACATCTGCTGGTAAAGACTTTCTGGCCTCACAAAAAAAAATAAATACATATATATAAAGCTAAATATTGGATGCAGTAGATGCAAAATTATGACTTTATTTTTGGTTTCAAACTTGAGGCATCCTCACTGAAACAGTCTGTAAGCCTTTCTCACAGCCTGTGCCAAGGAAGTGTACTGTATTTAAATGAAGTTAAATTAATTTTCTTTATGTTTCTCTTCCTACTCCAAACTTTGTTCTTCACTATTTACTTCCTCTGGCCCAACCCTCCCTGCTCAACCAGTCAAACCCACCTCTCTTAACCCCAGTCCCACTTTCTTTGCTGAAAATCATTCAATCTCTTATCATCTCAGTCCCAGTCCCCCTTGCCCAGGAAATCTACTTCATTCTTCTTGTCCCAGCTCTCAAAACCCCATCTTTCAACCCAGTCCTGACTTTCCAGGCAGCTTCCACATAATTCAGGTAATTTGCTCCTTCACACTGCCAGGGTGATAAACGCCTCTTAGCTTTGCCAAATCTTGGCCTTGCCAGACTACAAGCTAAAAAAGATCTGAGCATGTCCCTTTTTCTCCCTGGTTACAGAGTTGGAGATGTTCAAAGACATGTAATGCAGCTAAATTTAGGTGAAACTTACTGGGAGATCAGGAAGACACATCCTTTTCCCAAAGCTGACCTCCTGGCAAGGCTCACGCTTTCACTCTGAAGGCCTTAGAGGAGATGAAGAGCAATGAACCATTTTCAAAGGAAAGGTCACCTCGAGTTTAACATGAGCAAAATGACATTTCCTCCAGCTTTATTTACAGAACCAGATGAACCATTTCAACTAACATTTTCAAAGCCCAGCATGGGAAGTTTCAGCATGAATAGCTAAACTGACAAAATTACAAAAAACTGAGGGTAGGTTACTTTCCTGGGGAACCCTGGGGGAAGAGGAGTCGTGCACCAACTCTGCCAGAGAACTTTTCCCCTCTAAACTAACACTGGCAGCCGAGGGGCAGCCAGCCTGCAGTCCAAATAATCACTGTGTTTCTTTTTAATAAGAGTTTGGACTTGCTTCAAGCCTAGTGCTAAAATTAGATATTTTACTAGCTTTTTAATTTTTCAGTTCAATGTCCAGGAGTTTTGAGAAACCACATAAACCACTACTGAAGGTTTCCGTCTGGACCACGGCTCTGAGTTCAAGACATCCAACAGAAGCTGGTTTGCATTTTGCAGGAAGCCAGATGAGCACAGCTCAAAGAGGCAAGTGTTGCACTTCCCATCAGTTTCAAGCTGCTAATATGAAAAATACAGTTCTACTTTTTACAAAAGCCAAGGGAAGGATGAATACCTAGACACAGAGTTTTGGCTATAATCACAGTGCATGGTAGTTTGGATGTGCCTTTTCTAAGAGACCCCTCTCCAGAGGACACAAATGATTCCAAAGACATAAACAACATGCCAGCCTGACGGATGTGATTCATTGCTGCCTTTCTTTGATGAGATCACCATATGCTGTTGCAGAGCAGAAGAAGCCTCGCTGCCTGAGCCTGAATTTTATGGTTCAAGCATCACCTATGTTTTCACTCAGGAAATTTATAGTCTTTGCTAACCCTAAACTAGAAGACACATCAGACACACATTGCAACTTTTCCAGCAAACTCAGCTCCACATGGACTATTTCAGTTTTTTTCCAGTGCAGTTTTTTTCCAGTATTTTCTGGTTCTGTCATTTTGGAAGTAGACACAGGAAAAAGGTTAAAAGTCAAATCAGGCAAGCTGCATCAATAAGTTCAAATTTTCTTGAAATAAGTAGCAGTCTCAGAGTACCAACTCAGATCACGTAAGACTATGTATTTAAAAACATTTGGCTTAGAAAAATTACCTTTATTAACTTTCCACCAGTGCCCCCCAGAGAAAGGTTTCTACAGCATGCAAAAGGCAACACTGCTCCAGTAAGTGCTCTACCCTTTCAGCCATTCCATCTTACTTTTCTCATCAAATATGTTAACATGTCTTTAAACCAATGCAGAGACCACCCTACTGAAATTTTTATACAATTTTAATATTGTTGTTTTTTCCTTTTACTTATACTTCAATTTTCTGATTATGTTTCAGGGTCAAGAAGAACCACATGAGGAAAATCAAATTTTAAAGACAGAGATAGGCGAGGTCATAATCTGTAATAATTTTTTTTCCTCTTTTAATAGTCATTTACCTACCTGATGGGTTGATATGCTCAATCACTCACCTACTTTTTGAATTTCATAAGTATTTAATCTTTTCTTTTCCACTAGCAGTTAATCATTTAGTGCAAATGATGCTGCATGCTCATCAGTTACCAATATATTGCTTTATTTCTTGGTAGCAAATTAAGGCTTTATAGTGAGATTTGTACAGTACAGGCCAAATTTAAACATTAGAAACTTTAAAAACCATGTAGCACTATTCACTCAATTCAACATAGCCAGAAAAGTAGCTTTTTTTTTTTAATAAACAATTAAATGTTACTAGTGAGGCCTTATATTTCATGAGTGCAAATGGCTCAAAATTCCACCATCCTCAGGGCTTAACATTTAAATTCCTTGAGGCCATTTTTAGATAAAGGATAAACAGAGAGTATAGCTGGCTCAGATAAAATATACTGTATTACTTGCTGGAGAAGAACCTCTTATTTTAGAAATATGGAAAGGAAAACCAAAATGAAATTAACTGTCCAAGGGATGGGATCACCTCATATTAGTCACTGACCAGTAACAGTAGCAATGACAAATTCATTTTCCACGGCCCTCTTTGCCTTAGTATAACTTAATTTTTAATTCAGAGCTGATGCCATCCTGTATATTAAAAAATCCAAAATTGGAGGAACACACATAAATTACAGGAATTTTTGCAGCAGTAGGACAAGTTCCCTCTCCGGGGACATGTCCAAATCATTGCCTTTTTTTTTTTTTAATTTGAGAGAGCATTGTTATAATTATTTCCTCAGTAGTTATGTGTTTTTCTTGGGCATATTGATTTTCACTTCATAGCACTGATTTTATTAGTGTTGTCTGGAGATGATGGAACTACTGCTTATGAAAACCAGACACAGCGCTTCCCTTCTCATGAGACACTTAGAGTGTTTGAGCTGAACATATGAATTCACCTGTCAGTCAGGCACGGGGGGCCTGCCTGAAAATATCATCACCCTTCACGTGTCTGGCTTTCAGATCTGAGCATTACATGTGAAAATGCAGAGGAACAGCTGCCAGAAAATTGTGAAGAAAGTAACCCTGAATCAACCACACGCTCTGGGGAAGGAGCCAATGAGATGGGGGACTTCCAAAACACTCCTGCTCATGCAAGAGCAAGAGTGACCATGAGAGTACCAGGAGCTCCCAGCGTCACAGGGCAACTCTGCTGTTTAATTCTTTGTTGAACGCAGCTGTTTCTCCAGCCTAAGGAAACACACAGAGCCAAAGTCTCAAAGAATCTAAGTCTAATGTGAATAACACTTCAAGCCCCTCTGTCCCCAGGGGTGTTATCTAACATCAGGCTAATGTCTTTGAAGTCTTGAGATCAGCCATCTATCCTTTGAACTGGAAGGCCACAGAAAAGGCTCAGGTTTCCAAGTGTACTAAGGCACATACTAACTTGACCTAAACGCAAGTCCCTGGTTTGCTCAGGGAACACCCAGTGGTGGTGCCAAAGGTACACTGCTGAAAAAGTACAGCAAAGGGACAAAGCCAGATTTCCTGGTGACAGCCATGCAGCACAGCAATTGGGACTGGCCCATGCAAGCTGCTCCGCAATGCCTCAGAGCCTCTCTGCAGTCCTACAGTGCTATCTCAGCTTGTTGCAGAATTACAGCAGCTTCTCAGGCCGGTTTGCTGGCTTTTCCTTTTGCCAGGCCACCAATACCTCATTTGTTCTCCTACACTCATGTGAATACATCATTGCTTATCAGAGCCAGAAGTCCCTATCTGCTAGCAGAGGATGGTACTACACAAGCTGGAGAGGACAAATTTAGAAATGAAGGCAAGTAGCGATGATGCACGAGTGACCTGGAGGTGGGCTTCCCAAGAGAACCCATGCATGGGCACAATCTCCAGATTCACTCCACAGAAGTGCTCAGCAATGGCCAGCAGATCTTACTCTGCTTCAAATGAGTATGTTTAAGGACACTACCCAGTATTTACTGAGGGGTTACAATGGATGACTATCAGCCATATTGGAAAAAGGTTGTGGAACACAGACACAACATTGCATAGTCAGCTTCATGAGCACAGCTAGAAATCAGATGTATTTGACACAGCTGAGTAGCATGTCCGAAGGAGAGATTATGTGCTATTTCCTTTGGAGGCAGCTACTGTAGCCTGGGACAAGGTCATGGCTCTTATGGAAATGACACCCTACCGGGGATGCTGAGCACTCACTGCTTTTGCATTAAGGCAACCTCTCCACAGAGGCCCACGGCACCTTAAAAAGTGATCATATAAAAAGCAAACAAAATAGTCTTCTAGAAAACCCCTCACCCATAAGGTAGGAAAAAAACTGACTCCCGTGAGCGACAGAAAAGACAGCATTACTGATTATGGGAGCATGTGTTATTATACATCAGTGTTTTTAATACTGCATTGCAATGACAGGTGTGGGGTGTCCCTTCAGAAGAAAGCGGGGTTGGTGTGCTCTATAATACAGCGCTTGCAATGTCGTTTAACGAATCGCAGAGCATCCACAGAGACTTCGCAGTCCTGCACGTTCAACATCTGCAGGTCAAAACAGTTGGCAGCTACAATCTGCAGGCCCTGCCCGGTGATGCTCTCGCAGGATTTCAGGCTCAGGCGCTTCAGGTTGAAGCAGTTGAGGGCTAGAAACTCCAGGCCGGTGTCTGAGACCAGAGGGCACTTGCCGATGTCTAGCGATTTGAGTTTTGTGCAATTTTTGGCGAGGTACTCCACGCCGTGGTCCGTGATGCCCTCGCAGCCCCGCGCGTTGAGGTAGCGCAGCTTGCTGCAGTACTTGGCGATGTATCGGATGCCCACGTCCGTGATGCGGCCGCAGTGAGCGATGCTCAGGTAGCGCAGGCGCGACTCCAGCTTGGCGATCTCGCGCATGCCGAAGTCGCTGACGAAGCGGCAGTCGCTCACGCTCAGTTCCTTGATGGATGTGCAGTAAATCATCAGGTAGCGCAGGCCCTCGTCGGTGATGCGCACGCAGCGGCGCAGGTACAGGTGGGTCAGCTGAGTGCAGTGGGCGGCAATGGTGTGCAGTCCTTCGTCCTCCAGGACGAAGCAGTCTGTCATGTCCAAGTAGCGGATGGAGATTTGCTTCCCGTGCAAGGGAGACAGCTTGATGGAGGCCTCGCGGGTCAGACTGATGCACGTTACTTTGGAGCAGCCTAGGTGGAAAAACACAGCGAGTTTAAGCAAGCAGTAAAAACAAAGCACACAGCAGGACCAGAAAGGCGGGTGTGGAGTGGTTTGCTAGATTTGATGAAGGTATCCTCACGTTGCAAGAGTGGAATCACCCTGACTGACCGCTCTGATTTGCTGGGCTGAGTCCCCACACCAGAGGAAACAATAAATTCCACGGGAGACAGTGAAATTACTTTGAGATTGGGAGCCCTGGAAAGCAATAGACTGATTTTGTCCATATCCCCCATGTGAAATGGTGCTCCTGGGTCTATCTGGGGACAGCCTATGATCTGTTACTGCAATATGAACCCAGTGACAGCTAGAGAAAAGGATACTACGTGACAACCAATGCAGTTTTTCGATCAGTCTCGTTGCTGACTGGCTGAATTTGCAAACCAACATCAGAGGCTCTTTCGCCATCCAAACTCATTATGGAAAACACAACCCCGCTCCCTTTCCCCTCCTCCCCTGCCCCAAGCATTTGGAGAACAGATGTGAATCCAGCCCCAAGCCTGCAATGCGGGAAGGATGCAAACTGTGGCCCAACTGTGTGCTTGCAGAAGGGGGGAGATTTGGATAACCTAAGGAGAATGGAGAGAACTGGTGGAAGCCAACAGACTAATAAGGGCATGCGAGGACATGGACAGACAAAGAAAAGGATTGTGTCCAATGAGAAAGTCTGGCCATGAATGGAGGTAACTAGACTGGAGGAGAAACACCAGACCTTGCAAGGGAAGACAAAGAACTAGATTAAAGGGAAAAATACACACAGACTTTCCCCCTTTTTAGTCTCAACTCATTGCATAGTGGAGAGTGAAAGATTTTTTTGGAAAGTGTGGTTTCTGCTGCAGTGCAAACTGGCAGTCTTAGGCTTCTCAGGGAAATTCTTAAACTGTGCCAAGTTCAGCTGGGCACTTTGCATTAGCATAGCTAGAAACAGCTGCAAGAAATGAGAGTCTACCCATTAGTGATTAAGGCCCAACAGTTTTAGCCATAAATGGCTACTCAGAGAATTTCTGCAGGTTATGCTCAAAGAGTTCCCCCAGGTAGAAATAAAAAGACCTTTTCTGTATTGCAGGAACACTGGCCAAGCAGTATGAAGTGACTCATAAAAAGCGATGACCTTAGAGCTCCATGTATCAGAAACTGCAAAATACTGTAGCGTGGAATTAAAGAGCATGATGATGTCGGGAGACTGCCTCTAAAACTTACATGACCCAAAGCTGTACCACTTGCTATTAGGGTTTGTCATTCAGAGACTTAGTGGAAGGTATGAATATGCTTCAGTTCTTAAAAGCAAAAAGGAAAAATATCACTTGAGATGGCAAGTGTGGACTCACACAAATGCTGTAAGAAGTGTGGGATATGGACTTGAAACACTTTGCCACCTGCAACTAGATTTCTACATTCATCATTTAAATTTATGCCAGATCTTTAATTTGGATTTCAAATTCACTTGAAGAGAGGCAAAGTTTACCTTAGGCCTCACACAATTAAACGGGCAGATTGCCCACAGATCATGCAGAAGAAAGACCTTGAAGTAAAACACTCTGTTCAACAAACATCTTAAAACTGAATGCTATTTTCTCTTCAGACTGTTTTGGATCGGTCTATGCTCTGGAGCAATCTCTGGAAATACTTTTGCCTTCAGGTAAGTACTATATACACACTCAGTAACACAAAGGATTTTTTTAAAGGGAAGCAGAACAATACTAATGGTGTAAAAAATTCACCTCTAGTATATTCTTTGAAGTAGGTGATACAAAATGGATGAAAGGAGTTTCACAGTAGAAGCTGGCACCTAGGCAGAGCTCTGCTGCACCTGATGTAGCTGCTGCTGTTGCATTTGGCTGAGGAGGTTGCTGGATTAAGGAGTCAGTCTGGATATTTTATATTCTGACCAGAATTCAAATTTAAATCCAGCTTAATGAGAATGATGCATCCACGAGGCCAAGGAGAACATTCTCTCTGCTGAGAGTCCAAGAAGGTTTAATGACCATAATTAGAAAGTGAACGGGTCAGAAGTCTCTCAGCAGGGCTGGAGTCGCATACACCAGTTGTGCGATCACGGTTTTGTCAAGCTCAGCACTGCCATGTCTAGTTACTTTGGCTACAGTGTAAAACATTTCATGGGAAGGATATTCAAAACAGTTTCACCAGAAAAACGAGTCCATGCCGATACAGAACTGACTGATTTTTAGGCAAAATGACAGGTTCCTGGGTCTGCAACAATTTTTCTGTCCTAAATAACACCAAGTGTAAAAATAAAGCTCTTGTGACAGGATTTTCCATAAAGTATGATTTTCCATAAAGTATGATTTCTAAAAGGGTGGAGAAATGTCCAAACAGACAGGAAAAACATATTGGCTAGAGTGTTAGATAATAACTTGCAGTCAAGCTCAACCAACTTCTAGCAATATCTCAGACCTGCCCACAAGGCGGATGCTGACAGTGACAGAACTTAAATTGTGGAAAGCCCCTAAAGTTAATACAAACATCTGGTTTTGACATTAAAGATTTTGCTAAGTTTTTGCTGCCAAGTAGCCATCCAAAGGGAAAAAGGATTCAACTAGATGTACAACTGTGATCTGGGATTTAATTAACTAGCAGCTAGCATCACCCCCCAACACACACTCCAACGTCCTCTTGCTCAGTATGGAACCAAACCAGTGAAACACTTCAGTCCTGACAATTCCTTGAGCATGTAGGCACAAGCCTTGTCCTAGTAACTACAGAGAGAAGAACAGGAAAATGGAATCCTCTTTCCCAAACATCCTCCAAAATTACCCACATAAAAAAGTGGACTCAAAACAAGAGCTTGGAGACTGATTATCCTCAAATCACATGGTACATGAAGCAAAAGCCATATCCAAAGCCTAACATCCTGACTTCTGAGCATGTTCAAAAGTAGGATTTCTCCCTCACATGCTCCAAATGGAAAGAACAACTTAGGAGAAAAAGAAATTAAAATTACTTTCCTATCTCATTGATGAGACAAAATTTAAGGGAGAAAGGAATTTTATTTGACCCCTGCACACTTTATACCAAACTGATGAGCTCTTAGGGACAGACTCTGCCTTCTGGGTCTGAGAGGAAGACAGTTGGGAAAGCCACAAATGAAGACAGACCCCAAAAGAACCTATTTCAAGGCCTGGTATAATCTTTTTCTTTTCCCTGCCTTTGAAAAAGTCACCTTTGTTCTATAGCACATCCATAAATAAGAGCTCTGGACCAAAAGCATTTTCAACCACCTACAAGCCCCGAGGTACACTCAGGCTGTGAGTTCCAAAGCTCTAAGTCTAAATCACGCAGGTACATATATTTTTTTCCTGGCACTAGAGATGCTTCAGCCTGGATGTGTGATTAGCAATCCAGAACTAATGTCAGTGTGTACCAACAACAAGTAATTCATACACAAGGTCACTGTGAATAAACACCTGTGGAGTTCCATAGATTCCTTATTGCCTTGTGGTTTCAGAAAGCAATCACAAAAAAGGGCATAATTCTGATTTATTGATATTTGTTTTGATGCCTTCCATGACATTCTGCCATCCTAAGAATGCGGTGAGAGAGTTGGGTAAATCAGCTTAAAAAAAAAATAAAAAGGCAGAGGAAAGAATGCAAATCAGTGTATACCAGATAGGCAGCCCTGGAAAAAGCATCTGGTACCAATGACTCAATGGCATCACTTTCTATCCCCTGTTGTTTAATCCTCTGTCTTCATCTTTCTTGTTGCCACTGGTACCTCTGCAATGGCAAACCTGGTTTGGTTGATTTATGATGGCATTAGACTGATAACAGATGAGATCACAATGTTGAGCAGCAAATTTACTTCAGTGCTCTGCTTGGCTGCATCCTTTCCATTAAGCGCCAACCTATTTGCAGAGAAGAAATTCTGTGCAGCTGACCTTGGGAAAAAACATCTTGTTTCCCCAGAGCAGGCTTGAAGAAAATTGTCTAAAACATTTCTGCTGATCTAAACATCTGCAAGGGCAGCTTTACAAAAAAAAAAAAAAAAATAAAGGAAGAAAAGAGGAAAAAAGCTCAAGCTGGATCAAGCTGGCTAAGTCTTGTTAAAATAGCAATGGAAACAAGAGGACCTTGAAGCTAGGGATGACAACAGATATTAATACCCAGAAAAAAAGCCTAGCACTTTTTCTGAGCTCCTCCTCAAGTCACTTACCAGATTACAGATGTATTCGTTATCTATATACAATCTACATATACATGTGTGTGAAAAAGATAAAACAAATTTTGCTGAAGTGACTAGGCTTCACCACATGACGTAGCTCTGACTGCAGTGTGGGCCCTTCTATGGGTGCTTTGTGCCCATAGAAATCTGTAAGAACTCCTTGTGCCATTTGAACAGGCCATCTCTGCTAGCTCACTTCCTTTGGAAGAGGCCTGGCCACTCCAGAGGTGTTGCTGGCATTAGGGGCACTGAGATTTTAGTGGTGCCTGTCTCACAGGCGCTCTGTTAGGAGACAGGCATTCCTACTTTGAAAGACAACACAGAAAGGATAAGCGTGCAGTTATGGAGTTTGACAAACATCAAAAGCACCTGCATTGGAACATTCCCTGTTACCTGACACATCCAGGTGTTCCAGGTTTGGGCACAGTGACACGACATCGAAGACTGCCTCATTGGAGATGTTGTAGCAGCCAGACACCTCCAGCCTCCGCAGTTCAGGGCAGCACTGGGCAATGGTGTAGAGTCCTCTGTCTGTGAGCCGCCTGCAGCCACTAACAATTACCGTCTCCAACATGAGACAGACGTTGGGGGTATCCTGACAAAGCCTCCGCGTCAGCACTTTGAGAGCCCTGTCCACGTTGATTGTCTCGCCGGTGAGGCGAATTGTCCTCCAGAGTCGCGGGTCCCAGGCCAGGTTGTACCAGCGGCGGCACACGCGGGCGCAGCGGCACAGCTGGTTGGTGGGCAGGAAGGAGAAGATCTGGATCATGGCGTGGTCGGGCAGCCGGTCTATGTTGGCCTGCTCCTTCTGGTGCTTGGATGCCAGCCGGATGAGAGGATGGGTGAGACGGGTGGGAGGCGGCGAGTGGACCATGGCAACGGTTTCCCCAGTGACTGAGGACGAGGACGTCGACGAACCTCTGCCATTTTGGAAGCCAGGGGAATTCGGTGGAAATATTAATGCTGGACTGGGTGTGCTGAGCGTTCGCATGCTCAGGTCGGAATCTGGAAGATAAAACACACAATTCCAATGAGCTCTCTGCACAGCACAGCACCCTCCTAGCCTAGTTGCTTATGGAGAACAATGGACTTTGGGGTTTGTTGGGGGTTAAGCAGTTACTTCTACGAGTCAGAGTGAGAAAACATTTCAAAAGCCATGTGAGCAAAGGAGATGATGCAGTTCTGAGTCCTGAAAAGGAGACAGCAGTGGAAGAATTTTTTAAAATCCAAGGATTTTTATTCTTTATACTCTTAATTAAACACTGAATTGAATTATTATGTTTGAGTCACAGGCTTTTTTTTTTGGCAGAAAGTAACTGTCCATAACCTTGACACAGCTGTGAACTCTTAGGGGCAGAGAATGCTGTGGTCCCTCATCTCTAAGCTCCTTCAGCCATTCAGCAGGAGGCCAAAAAAGAGCTCACAAGGCAAATACTGCTTCTTTCACCAGATCTGGGCAGATGGGAAAAGCTCAACTCCATACACTTATTTTCAATGTGTCATCAGAAAAGTTAATTTCTCTAATTCAGTCATGCAAACTGAAACTCAGTTCACCCAAGAACCCAGAACAGTTCTTCATGTGCACGCAGAAAACACTCCTTTCCAATGGACTAAAGCAAACTTTTTGGGAGAAAAAAAAAAGCCCAGAAAAGTAACTCATGAAGAAACAGCATGCCTGGAAACTTGTTGGAGAATTGTTATACAATATTTACACACTAATTGCTAGGGCTATTTGTCACATTGGAAGCAGTCAACTCAACACCCCAAAACAATTTGCTACTTCTTTACCTTCTTTGGTTCATTTTAGTTGTCAAAATCAGGCACAAAATTTGAGGTTTTTTGCTACTAAGAAAGGTTACTTTTGCTGTAAGGTTATTTAAACTGTTTTTCCTGTGTGCTGACATCGCCTACAAGTAATTTCCACTCCTGCTCCCAGTTTCTCCAAGCAACCCAAGTAAAAGACTGGAAGACAACTAAGATATAACTTTGATAGTCCAGCAAATGCCATGGGCAATACATTCAGAGACTCTGAGGATGTTTTAGCAGTATGCTACACAAATACAAGCAGTGTATGAGAGATGCACGCTGCTGCTGAGCACACTCCCTCCACCTCAGCATGATCTCAACAGAAACTTTTCCAAAGGAAAGCACCACCCAGAACTGAATACAGTAACCACAATTTAGGGACCAGCAGAATAACAATTTTCACAGACAGACAATGTTTTTAGAGGACCAAGCTTTTCTCCACATCACATCTCCTGCCACATCTCCACATCAATGTTCAGGCCTTTCAGGGAAGTGTACAAAGACAGCCCCTTAAGTAACACTGACTCTGCAGCTGTGTGACTGTGAAAGCACAGATAAGCCTAATCAAGACACAGCCAGAAATGCATTCAACAAACATGTCCACACCTGGATTTGGGCAGGTTTTTTAAATTAAGTACATTTTTGGTGAATTTGATTGTTACACATAAACTTCCCCATGAAGCTTTTACTTAGCCCAGCACAGGCCTCCTCTGATCTCTCTACAGCAACAGCAACCACAGGCCTGTATTTCCACAGTGAGTCTGCAAGGGAAAGAAGCACAAATACTTAGCTGAGGAATCCAAGACACAAAGTCCAATGGCTTGCTCATGATCACCTAATTGAGTTGCAGAGACATCAAAATCATCTTCTCACACTGTGGAGGAAAAACCTGTACTGCCCAGCTCCTTCCCTCCTCCTCTTATGCATTCTTGTTTTACTTAGAAATTCACTGTTTCAGCAAATGAAAGGAAAGAACATTTTCCCCAAGGCTTCTGAGTCTGTGCTATGGCTATGTGGTCCTAACACAGGGATTTGTGTAATTATGAGCAAGAACAGTATCTTCATGCTGAGTGGGTTTTGCAGACACCCTGCTCCCTCTGAGACCTCCTAATACCCCCTGGCAGCTTTTGCAAATAATTGCATCGGAGAGTGCTATTTGGTAAGCATCTGGTATATGCTGGTATTTTAAAAATGAGATTTACAGCTGGAGAGAAAAATCCAACCAGCAGCAGCCAGGCTCCTGGAGACAAGCACTGACTCCACAGGCCTCTTAGGCAACAGGCCCTGAGATTAATTTTTGCAAGGACTTACCATATGTTTGACCTTGCTCACATTATCACCAAAACCAGTGACAGCGCCTGAAGCTAAACATGTGCAGAATATGTGGCAAAGCCTTTACTTTTAGATCATTTTTTTAAAATTTTAATACAAGAATGTTTCTAATATAAAAGAATATACACTTTTTTTCCCAAGTGCTGGATGTATCTTCTACTGTTACATGTATTTGATATTGTCAATTCCTCTCATTTTACTTTTTCATTTGCTTTGGGCCTTTTCCTTGGTTAACTGTTGGTTGCTTGTTTTACACAAACCAGAACAAAAAGGAAAACAAAATTATGTAAATAAAAAACCACAGAAGAAACACTTATTTCTATTCCACAAAACAAAACTAAAATCAAAAGCAAAAAGTTCCAATTATTTACATCTGCTTTAAACAATTTTTAGTCCTCTGGGAATGAGTGCCTTCTGTAAGACACAGCATATTTGGAAAATGTACATTTTTAGCCAGTTATCACTAAAAACACCTTAAAATTTCTGTAGGGTCTTCGTTAGTTCTGCAGTCTTCATTAGTTTCCATTCCTACTTAAGCTTAAAAAAGCTTTTCATAGTCCACGATTCTCCCCCCTTTCCCTGGTGAGCAATGCTCCAAGCTAATACGGCTAATCTCCACTGCTTTTGGATCAGAAGTGGCATTCCTTCATCACTCCTGGGCACTGTGAATAATCAATACTTAGACATTCTGGGTGTGTAATGAATTACTAATATGTGGTTTTTAACTTAGACTTTCAGCTAAAAAAGACCTGACCTTCTGTTTTATGTGTATGCTCCGTGCTTTGTGCTCTCTTAATTCTCTCATTAGTATAGCAGTTCCAGATGTGCATCCTGTATTTCCTTTCCCTTCAGTCCTGAAGGTGCATCATGTAAAACTTGCTCCCTCCATCCTCGGGGCACAGAGGGACAGACAGACACGTACACATGCACCCTGTCTCCCCATCAGAAAGTATTATGGAAAAAGTCTGTAGTGGTGTCAATGTGTTTAAAAAAGGGAGTTGTGAGCACATTACTGCTCTGCTGAGCCCATAATGCAGTATGCTCTCAGACAGGAATTTTGCTGGTAGCTCAGCTGAGCTCCACACAGAGGTATTCCTGCTTACTGTTCTCTGTACACCCCTAAGGGGAAACAAAAATTAAAAAAAAAAAATAGCAGGTGAGTCCAGCAGCCTTACTGCCAGGAAAAACTTGGAAAGCTTTTTGCTAGCATTTAAAACTTCAGCAAAACACTTGGTCTACTGTACATTTTCCAGGCTTTTCTAATGTTGTTGGGAGGGGCTTCCTGTAGCACTATCTCAACTCTAGGAGTTTCCTTAGAATTTTGTTCTTCACCATTTACTGAGTGCTTGCCAACAGGCTGTGGCAGTCTGAGAAAGAGCAAAGTAATGACCATGTAACATTATTAAACACAACCCTGCATGTAGAAATGAAGTTACTGAATAAAGTTCTCAATACACATCTTTATACACACACATGCCCTATACAAGCATTACTCTTGTAAACTCAATTGTTTACAAGCCTGAAATGCGACTTTAATTTTGGTGATCTTAGAAAGTAAAAGCAAATTAGATAGCAGCCTTGCACTTCCTTCCCTACAATCTCTCTTGCCCCTTTGCCTCCAATCTTCTGTGCAAGATACCTTTTATTAAAGCTTTGATCAAGCTCTGATAGTTGTTCGTTGATGTAAGACAAAATTTCTGAACAATCTTTAAAGAAATCTCAAAAGATTCATTCCAGAAACAGAACCATAAAAGCTGACACAGAGGGAGAAAATGCACTAGAGGGAGTTTTCTTATTCCACTAGGAATCTGGTTTATTTCAAAGGATTTTTTCTCCCCAGTTTGTTTCCCAATTAATAGATACATATGTGAACAAAAAAACCTTTAACTATATAAGAATTAAGCCAAGATCTAACCTCCATTCCTTCTGGCATTGACAATAATATGCAGTCTGATTTCAGAACCAGAGAGAGAAAACAGTGTTGTATTTCCATTACTCCAGCAACACACACTAACACTGATGTCCAGATCCCAGCATGGCCTTTTTAAGATTGAACCATTTTCCAACTTGAGGCATGACTCCATTCATTCACACCTTCCACTATGGTATGGTGAATGAGTCTCTTTTGAAATGAATACTATGCTGAGTTCTTCAAGCTAACAAAATTAAAATGAAAATTTTGCAAATACCAATCAAACTTGAGATTCTTATCTGACAACTGAAAAAGGTCCTCTGTGTTGATCTCCTGTCACCACTGATGTTTTTAGCAAAACTAAGGCAAGAAATAAACAAAACTGTGTTCAAGCTCTGAAAAAGTCAATACAGCTGAGAAGAATAAAAAGCAATTGTCATTTTTGTAAGCATTAGCTGCAGAGTAATGTGCACAAGAAGCATTTACATAGCATGCCAAAACCTCACTGACTTAGCATCTCTTCAATAAGTGTTGTGTAGATATAACATAGTTTATTAAGTGCAATGTGGGTATAGACTTCACATTTTTACCACAATACCATCAACCTCAGGCATGCCAAGTAAGTACTCCTTTTACAGAGACTGGGGAAAATGGGAAATTAATGACTGCAGCAGCTACAATCAGTGGTGCAAAGGGGAACAGAGACTTCTACAGGGGATACAATGTGGGCTGATTCAAGGAGAGACTTGTGAATTTGACAGACAGATTTCAAATATGGCTCTGTGCCCTTGGATTAGAGTAGGAAAAGGAGTTATCTAGGAGAGCAGGCTACAACCCAGCCATTTTCCTTCCAAAGCCCTGGGTATGGACAAAGTCCCAGAAAAAGTGCTACCTACAAAAAAATAAAGAGCATCTTCCACATTGCAAACATCCTCAGGCATTTTTTCTCAGGATAAGTTACCCTACTGACCTTGGTTCCTCCCAGTCCCAGGAGGCTGGGAGGAACTGGAGACTCTGAGATAGCAAAGAGGCAGCTGGAACAAAATTCACATGCAAACTTGTGTGGGGCTGCAGCAGTCAAGAGTGCCAGAAGGAAAGGGTTGCCCAGTGGAGATAGCCACATGATTTTGCAGCCTTTTACAATGAAGAAGATGCAGAATGAGTTGGATGAGCTCTCTCATCTCTCTCCAAGAACACTAAGTACACCTAAACCATCCCTGATGTGCATGTCTGCCCTGTTTTTAACTGCTCCGGGCAGCTATTACTCAGCTCACTGAGGTGCCTGTTCCAGTGCTGTCACTGTACCAAGTTTCCAAGTTTTTCCTCTTATTTGGCTCATATAAGAAACTGTTTCTTGCCCCTTTCCTTGTGCTTGTGAAGAATGAGAGGTCTTCTCTCCCCCGTAAGGATTTCTTACATGCATTTGCCTTTCTTTTTATTAGTCATGTTACTAACATTCCCAGTTTCCTCTATCTTTTCCATTTGCTCCTATCTGTGTGTTTTTCTCTTAAAGCACAATGCTCTGAACTAAGCACCATGCACACCCAACCTCACCAGCAGTGGAAAAGTGGAGCCTTTTCCACCCATATTCCATGGAAAGCACATTTCCAACCTTCCAGATTTCAACAGTCCCAAAAGGCTCATGTATTTTCACTATGTGACTCAAGATATTGCTGGGATTCCCATGTGACATACAGCACCTAGATATTTATTTTCCACACCTGTGTTTATAGAAACCATTCATCTTCCCTCCAGCTGTCTCCTTGGAGAATACTATGTTTTCTCTCTCCTTAATCTACTTTTTCAAGAGTATTTTGAGCACTGAGCAACCTTCTCTGAGTGTGTTAGTTTTCAGTTTTCCAAATACTTTGCCGCTCCAGGACCATAAATTTCATTCCATTTCTCTAGATATTGGTAATTTTGTGTCCCAATTCAATTGAAAAAGATGGTTCCTAGGGAGAAATGAAAAGTCTGGCAACTTGCTCACAAATATTGTAAGCCATTGCAGATGAGACCAGCCCAGCTGATCAGAGCATGGTGCTGGTAACACCAAGGTTGTGGGTCTAATTATTCTATGGAGGAAATTTCCTCTATGGAGGAAATTCCTCAAAAGCTGGACTCAATGGTCTTTTCCAAATCAGCATATTCTGTGATTTCTAAAGGGTTCTTCCTGAAACATCATCACAGCTGACAAATACTCAGAGTGACACTCCCCTTCAGTGCCCACCTTATCTCACCATGATTTTGTTCACCCCATATTTCACCAGTTTGTTTCCAATACACACATGCAAAAGTCCAAATAAACCTGAGATAGCTTACAGCTACTGCTTCCCTCTCACCAGACAATTCATTTTTGCCAAAACAGAAAATTACATGGAAAACTGAGGTCAAAGGTACAACACCATTTTGGCAAAGGTAAAAACTATTTTTTTACCCTGTGAGATCTTGTCAGTCAATGAGAATTCAATTCTCTTGTCTTAAAATGAGAATGCAATTCTCATTTTAAGAGCAAAGACCTGCAGCAGAGCTTGATTTGTCAGTGTAAGAATAAGCAACCTTGGAGCTCACGAAGTAATCACATCCACATGGTCTTGGAAGGAACAGTTCCACAGAACTTGAAATAACCTTTTATGGTTTTGAAAAACCCCCTTTAGAATGTAATAAGAAACTGTACCTATTGAATAAGACTAGAGGCATTGTGGAAGAGGGATATGTTAACTAGAATCTGTAGCCATCTCATAGCAGTTTCTGTGTGACACTTTACACCTTGGATTACAGTGGTGTAGCTTCCCTGTGATGTTGAGCTCCAGTTTTCTTCAGCCTTTAAACTCCTCTACACACATTTGGAGACCCGATCTTGCATTCCTGGCATACTCACAGTAGATGCCTAAAGTCAAAGAGCATTGCAAGTGAAGTAATCATTATAGTTTTATTAAGCAAATAATTCTTCCTTACAATGTATTTGTGGAAAATTGGAACTAATTTCCCCCCTACTGACTTTGTCCCCTGCCACTTGGCAGGAATTAATTTTATCCCCATATTTTTGAACGAAGCTAAAAATACAAAGACTGAGGGGGAGGAAAAGTAAAAAAGGAATTCACTATTAGTTTAGGAAGTCAAAGCATTATAATTTAGCCTTGAGTAAACTGATGATACTAGCACATCAGCTCTGAGAAAAGGGTTTCACAGTGCAGCATTGTGGGGAATTACACAGAGATGGACTGGAAGGTGCATTTTTTCCATGTTCTGTAAATATGTATCCCAAAATGAATTCCACACATGCTTAAGTAAAAGCTCTGCTTAAATCCTTCAGTCAGATGCTCTCCCAAATCTTTTTGGTATGCCAGGGAGCTCCTCCAGCTGAGCTAGTTTATATTTACATTAACAGGGAGTGCAGCCCAGAAAGAGGAGTTCTGTGGAGCAAAACTAATATTGCTGAAAGCCCAACATCCACAGGCCTGGGAAGTGGGTGTTATTTTTTTGCCAACATTTAATTTAATCCCCAATCCTGAATGCTCAGTAGGGGTTGCCTTTGGTGCTTTAGGTGTACTGCCAGAACATATTTTTTGGCTTTAGTTTTGCCTGAGTGTAACTGGGTTCATATACCTTGTGGTGGTTACTAAAACAGAGTAAGAAGGAGAGGCATTTCAAAAGCGAGCTTTGGACTTGAAAAAAAAACCACTAATGTAGATAAACTGTAGATAAACTGGTCAGAAGAAGCTCCTGTCTACCTCCTCCAAACCATGAATTATTATCTCCCATCCTATTCCATACCACTCTGAGGAGAGGCATAATGTGCCCTGCTGGATTTCCAGGGCTGGATTATCAATGGACCAGACACACTGCATTTCATCAGCCCTCATTTTCAGGATTGTCACGCCTATGAGGATCCATGATGTTTAATGCACTGCTCTAAAATGTGCAAACCAAATATAGTTAAAACAAAAATAATAATTTTACGAGATCCTTATAAATAAGCACCTTCAACATACTTCAATATAAAGGTTTAAAGAAGGCAACAACAAGATAGCAAGTTTGCTTAATTTCAAATCTTACTAAAAATCCTGCCATGGTCTCTCTCTCATCTCCTGGTAAGTTTGATAGTCTTAAATAACCCAGAAACCCAATCCTGGGGAATACAAAAAACCTTTCCAATTTATCCAGAGAATGACTTGTTTCAGTGAAACAGGCTTACAATTATAACCTGCCTTTTCTTTGAGTTACTCTACCATGCTCCAAGGTCAAAATTTTGTCAGGTTAAACATTTTTCCACCTGACTAGACAATATCTACATTACTGTGTTCCACTTTTTAAATCCACTGGTCTTTATTTTTCATTTAACGCCAAGTTTAAATAAATGTAGAGAGGATGAGTGCACACTGCTTGACAGTGGCTCTCAAGCCACACACACAGGGTCAGAATCAGTCTCTTAGAATAATACCGAGATGGGACAAACAGATCCTACTCTACCTTTGAATGATAAATACTCATTGCAAATGTATCTTTGCAATTTATATAGAAAACTGGAACAACTACTTAATGGCTCCCAACTTCAAAATGCAGAAATCCAATCAGCTGCTCCAGACAATTGTAGCTGTCCTACTATTTTACCTTCCAAAAATGGGAGAATTTGGAATAAAATATATCAGTTTACATTATTGCAAAACTTCAAGACAAGTTGCTGGAATATATTTATGGAAGAAATATATTTTCAAAATCCCCAGTTCACATGGATAAAAACCATGGGGACCTACAGAACTCTGAAATATAGTTCTGGTAGATGTGCGTGACTCTAAGTGGAAAATAATATACAAAGCAGAGGAATGTTTACCTCTGGGAAAAGCTGACAATATAATCACTTTGTTGTGTAATCAAGAGGACTTGGATCCAGTTGGTAGCAAATGCTGCAGTAGACAAATAATTCCCCCAAGAATGGCTGTTTCCAGCCTATTCACCATAAACAAATTATTTGTGTAAAAGAACATTGTCTCATAATCAACTGTTGGCATTTTAAAAGCATGCAGCTCTCAGAAATTACTGACTTTTAAATTAACAGGGGATCCAGGATTTGACCTTCAAAATTGGAGGAACAAATGGTAAGCAGTATGCTAAACAGAAGAATAAACAGTAATCAGAGATTTAAAGCCATAAAATTGTGCTTCTCTCCTATCATCAACTTTAGATTACAGAATCATAGAAGGTTGATGGGTTGAAAAAGACTTTAAAGACCATCTAGATCCAATCCTCAAACTGTGAGAAGGACAACTTCTACTAGAAGAGATTGCTCAGAGCTCCATCCAACCTGGCTTTGAACACTTCCAGGGATGGGACATCTACAACTTCTCCGGGCAACCTGTTCCATTGCCTCACTACCCTGACAGCAAAGAATTTCTTTTGTGTATGTAATCTAAACTTACTCTTTTTTCACTTTGAAGCCATTTCCCCTTGTCCTGCTCTTGTAAATAGTCTCTCTCCAGATGTTAATGATGCATTAAATCAATGTAATTTAGAATAGTACAAATATGTTTCCTAAAATAAATTCAAGCTTTGAAAACATACTCTTTGCTGATAATTTGGAAAAGATAAGCCTGCAAATTATGGGACAGAGTTGTACATAGCACAAGAAGAGGTGTCTAGATTAAAAATAAGAAAACAAACTCAAAACCCAATTGGTAAAGCCATTCCCAAGTCACCTTGGCTCATCCCAGCTTGTTACAGATTGTCCATGAGATACCTGCAAGTGCCTGCTTGGTGTCCCAGCTGATGAGCCGTGTGTCAGAGCAGCAGACACATCCCTCTACCAGCTAAACTTCAGTAAGTGAGTGATAATGAAACAGCAACCATAAATGCTGCCAACAGACAAGAGAACATAACCTTCTTCTAAAAAACTGCTTAATAAGTTACCATGTTAGTGCTCACTCCAGGGTGAGTTTGGTGAGCTCTTTTCAGTCCCCGAGGAGAATTACACTGAGGCAGTAGCAGTTTTCCTGACTTTAGCAAGGAGATGTGTTTACTCCCAGACTAATGCTTTTGCAGACTAGGAGCCCTGCCTGCATCCATCTGCAGGATGCCCACAAATTACAGAAATTCAGTGGAACTGTGCAAAGTGTAACTAAAGGCTGACCTGCAACACCTGCTCCTGATCAGCTCAAATCCATTTACACCTCAGTTTTCAAAGCTTATTTTCTTTTCCAGGAATAAGATTCCTTCAAAAGCACCTGCTAGTATCCTGGCAAGCACACTCATGTTTTGAGGGCAAATACCTTGTTTCTAGGGTTGCATCCCTCCTCCCTTCTGACACATGGCCAAACTCAGAAAAACAAAGCTGGTCTCCAGGGCTTTTTGAAGGAATGGTAGAAAACTTCATTTAACCCACATTTTTGCATTTCTTACAAACCCACTGTTGCCACTACACGTACAGACAAAGAAATGCATTCAGCAAAGAGCTGGCCAAAACCAATTCCCCAACAAATCACCTTTGGGACCTGGGTGAGAGGAACATTCTGGAGAGGATGAAAGCAAAGAAACATAGGCCTCCAAAGCAGAAACCCACGGCACCAGCTCAGTCTAACTTTTCCAGCATCTCTTCAACAAAGATACATAAACTGAGGCTTTTTCATAATAAACACGTCACGTTATGAGAGCCTGGAGTGACAGTGAGCAGTCCCCTCTTGTTACAAACACACACAACAACACACTGAGCAAGCATGCAGTGCTTACTCAGAACCACAAGGATTAAAATTTTGTTTATGGGAAATCTGGGAGTTAAGCTGGGAAAGAGACATGGCCATTGGCAGCTTTCTTCCACTAGAAAAATGTAGCTGGCTCAAGCCCAACTGCACTAAGTTACATGGATTCCTGACCACCAGTGTGAAGCAGTCCCAGACTGTGTCAAAACAGATGGTACTTGTGACTGCAGAAGCTTTCAGGGGGCATTAGCCTCCCTCTGAAACCCAGCCCTGCCGTCTGAGGTCCCAATTGCTGTGTCTGTGACTGGTGCTGTATAAATTGCAGATCACGATTTATATGCAACAGCATAAGGTACTCTGACATTTGAGGGGTATCAGATATACATACATGCAAGTAAATCAAGAATTCAGCACTCAGTATTTATGGCAACTTCAATAACTTCCCAGTCTACTGAACACCACAATAAATAACTGCTTTATTGTGCAGAAAATAGGAACTGACTGTAATTATTCTTTTTCAATTCATTGTGATTTCAATTTACCGAAATGAGATAAACAAAATTATTCACTGACTCTTTCAACGTCACTTTGATTTCATTACCTCAAAATCAATGTGCAAAAAAAGAAAATGTGATGTTTATGGCAACACAATTGCTGAGGTATTATTCAAAGCAAGAACTCCAGCACTATCTAAATCTTTAAGTCCGTTTCATGTTAACCTAAGCTAATTATTTAAAACATCATCACTAGCTCTATATGGAATTTTACATTTATCCTCAGATTTATTATCACCAGCTTATGGTAGTATCTCTGGCAGTAGACTTAAATACAGGACAGCAGCAAAAGCAGCTTTTGGAATTAAGAAATATTAGACATCTTGACAAAGTAAGAGGAAGGTGAAGAGAAAAACCCTTATCTTCACAAAGTCCAAGGAAAATGGGAACCTGCCAGGGGGGTCTAATGAATATGTATATACACCTGACAGGAAAGTGTACTTGAGTCCCTTCTAAATATAATTATTCTGTGTTTACCAATTCAATTGATCTTAACAATGCTCCTCTTTTTGAGGCCTTGCACAGAATAACAAACCTTGGCTAATTAAAGCAAATCAAACCCTTGTGAAAATGTCATAATAAATGTTCTAATTCCCAAACTCTGAGTGGAAAAGATAAGTGATCTTGCCCTGTGCAGCTGAAGATCAAAGAGTTCATGCTAATATGTACCATGACTCCAATGGATGCAGTTAAGGAGGGAGGTGATGGAAAGGTTACTGTGCTTGCAGAGCCATCTCAGAAGGAGCAGCAGCCAATTTTGACTAAGAGACAACATAGTACTTGAGGGTTAATAATTCTGACACAGTACACAAATAGATGAAGGCATAGGCTGAGTGCGTTAGGATTGACATCTAGAGCTTACTAGGAAGCAGCAAAATTTTAAAAAACCAAAACACAACAATAGAGGAATTAATCTATGAAGAAAATTGCGCTTTAAGATGTTGTTAACACAGGATGACCCAAGAGCTTCCCCATGCTTTATCATCAAGCAGCCCTGATTTGTTAGCCATCCTGGTCTTTCTAAAACAGGGAAGTAAAACTAACTGTAAGATTTGTCAGGGAGTTGAAAAATAAAGGAGTAACTGATGCTTATTTTCATCATTGGCATGGATCCACATTTGGGGCTGAGAAGCAATGCTCTCGCTGCAGCACACACTTTTACAGATTTTTTACTCTGTTCATAAAATACAGACCATTCTCCATTTTGAGAAGAAAGAGGATGAAGTTCACTGCAATTCACATGATCCACAGGAGCATATTAAACCCTACCCATGCAGACTCTGATAAGTGTCTTGAACTTCAGTGAAATGCCTCAAGATTTTTTTCTCCCTCACAATACAGTGAATATACCAAAGATCCTTGTAACTTACAACTTGAGTTCGAGATTTAGTATTCACTGGGCTCAGTTCTGAGACTCCTGAGCAGCACATTACACTGCCAGCCTTCCTCCTTGCTGTAGAAAAATTACCATGTCCTCTCCTTTTAATAGAGTTGAGGCTACAGATTTCTTGGTGGGATGCACTAAGCTTGGAGACAAGGACTACCAGAACTAACTCACTGAAATCCTAGTGAATCCACCCTCAGATCACCTCCAGCTGAACTGATGCTAATCCTTATAAGACCTGCTTCAGAAGTGAAGCTGATGGACACAAAGCACAGGGGAAAGTTATAATCTTTCAGAGAGAGAAAAGCCCTGTCCAATGGCTGTACTACCATTACTTTTAAGGAGTGGTGACAACGTTGTGTTTACAGGATGTGTGATGTAAATTAAGGTAGATGTAATAAGGCTCTGGTTCTAGAAGAGACATTTAAAACTCTGCTATAGTTCCACTAGGTACTGAGGCTTCAGGTGGAGAAATTATAGTAATGACTTCATCATTTCCCTCCTAATTACACAAGAAAAAAAAAAAAAAAGAAGTATTCCTAGCATTCTTTAGTATAATTTGGAAACATGGAACACGGCCAATAAAGAGAGATCACAAAGTTGCACTTAAAAGCTTTTAATGAGAAGGTAAAAAGAATTTTTATTAGGAAACATTTAGAAGCACATAGTGATTTCACATTTTCCAGCTCACTGAATTTACAAGCAAAGAGGCTGATGCTGGTACCTGGATGCCAATTAGTTCCTAGGATGTGCAGAGTACCAGAGGCTACTGTAAGTTCAGAGCAGCCAGCCTCTCACAGGATCACAACTCCCCTCACTACACACCAAAACTGAAATGCTGCCAGGTTAGTTCACTCTCTTCTCTTCTGTTTGTGGCAAAGAGACTTTTATAACATAAGTAATTGGCTGGAAAGCATTGCCCTCATTTCATCATACTAAGTTACACTCCACTCATGCTGTATTCATGACTTTTTATAGCATGAACCATGTATAGGAACATGACATTGCAAAAGTGTCACTATGAGAAATGCTAAAGTAAGAAGTGAGAGGAGATTACAAACACTGAGCCACTAATCTCCTATAATCCAGTTATGCCTTTACTTGCTTCATCATTTTAATTCCATTTACAGAACACATGAACCATATGCAAGGCACTGATACTACTGGTATTACACACAGTACAGAAAAATACTTCTGTGGCCCTGAGGGTGATTCAAAAACTAGTAAAAAATGTTAAAGTTTTCACTATTAAATATATTATCCAGTCTGGGAGACAGCAAAATCTGTTGCCAATTACTGATCATCCTGTAGTTTGTGTCTATCACAAGACATCTCTCTTGTTCAGTTTAGACTGACTGTTCTGACAAGATACAGGGAAGGAAACAGAGGTGGCAAAAGCACTGGAGCAGAACATTTTCAATGACACAAGTGCATGTGGCTGCTTATGTCTAAAGAGGTATCCCTATACAAGGGCACTGAAGTCCTTCCTTTTCAATCACAGGAATTAAAATCCTCCCTAGGACCATCTCCATAACACATGAAATGTGTTTTTTGTTCTCAACCTGCCAAAATGGGATGTCTGTGCATCAACCCAGAGATGGAAAACAAACTCTCCACCAACCTGCTTCTCAGGTGACTTTTGCAGTACTTGAATTCTGCCACTGCAGAGTGAGACTGTGATGTAACTCATCAAATCCTGGCACAACAGTATACCTGGCACATACCTCTCAGAAAGGTGTCTGTTCACAAGGGCTGAAGAGCAGAGCACAAAGGCAGGCTGTACAGCTCACATAGAGCATCAGCTCTTACTGAACAAACCCCCTTCACCATCCCATCTTTTTAAGGAAAGCCATTACAAAGCTTTGGGTTTACTGCAATGGTGTAACAGAAACAGATGCTGCTGAAGTGATATTTGACTCACAAAGCTTTTATGTTGAACAGCCTCTGTTCTCTGATTTAGCAATTTCCATTTCATAAGCTCTGGAAGGCGACAATACATTCCCAAGTGATCTGCTATGTTATAAACCAGCCAGAAACCCCTTGACCACCACAACAAGAAAAGGCTTTAGAGAGGCCACAATGCCTGCAGCCACAAGGGCTGACCATTAGGCATGGACATCCAGCTCTTCTTTGGGGGAACTGCACAGGTGGGATGCCTGCCTTGGGACTGAGCCATGGCTCCTGCACATCTCAGTGAAGCAGTCACTTCTCCTCATTACTTGCTATACCTACAGCACTCACCAGTGATGCTACTGACTCTTCTTTACTGCCTATAATGAGTTTCATGAAAGTGAAGCCATATCTGGAGAACAATTCAGGCAGAATAAGTTATTTTAGCTGAGACTACAGCTGGCAGCGCCTGCCCCTTAGGCAAATTGCCTTGTAACACAACAAAGCTTCATCAGTCTTGCAGCAAGTACATTGCAGCAGGCTTGCGAGCCTTTCTCTGAACAGATATTTGTTCCTTGAAGGGAATTCAGATTCTTGCTTATAGAAAAACTCCAAACTCTCAAGAGCAAAAAGCAATCTCATCATGCTTGAACTGCATTTAGCAGCCTTTTTGTACACAAAGGTATGGGTGCAGGGTGTGCTTCTATGCCCTGCCAATGCAGCAGAAGATTACTGAGCATAACAAAGTGAGGTTTAGGAACAGATGGTGATGGTATGGCCTAACCTTGGGAAATGGTCTGGGACACCACCTTTTAAGACAGAACCGTGAGCAAATCATTGGTGGTGTGCAGGTGTAAAAAACACATAAAATCAGTGTGTGCTTCCCAACACTGCTCATGTGAAAATGCACAAAACCCATCATTTCTAACCAGACACCTTAATAATGAAGAAAATCATCATCACCAGACAGAGCGGCTTCCTAGACAGAGGCCAGGAGCTGCCTGCTGTCAGGCAGCCTGCTGCAGGCAAAGACCAGAGCTCATGGGGTGCCCCTGAGCTCATGGGTGCTGCCTCACCAGCTGCAGGGGGAAGCACTGGCTCCCAGGAGTGAGAGCATCCACATCTCCTGCAGGATATGGGTGCACTGCAGATGGGGAAAGGGGGGAGACTGTAACCCATAAATGCTGGCAGAGTATGTGAGTGTACTTGTGGAAGAGAGTGTGTAACTTTTGGGGATTAGTTAAATCTGTTTTCTGTAAGTGCTTATTAACATTAATTCAGTGTTCAGGGTTGTAATTTATCTATGGCATTACTGGTACTGATCCCAAATGAGCACTTCATTGACTACTGATTAAATTCATACCAGTATTAAACTGCTTTGATCCTAATTTTAGTTTAAGCTATCTGAACTGAATAGCACTCCTCTGCAGCACATGTGATTCATCACTCCCTGCTGTTTGTTTCTGTTATACTTTTAAGGATGAGAAAACTGATTTATATCAGGCGTTGACAAGAATTTCAAAATAAAGCTAGGGATTAAAGAGTGTTGTTTAACCAGCTGCAACAAGCCATTGCTTAGAAAAGGTGTGGACAAACTCCAAAAGCAACCTAGATGTCACTGTGGATTTGTGTAGCGCTGCATAGTGGAGCAACAGGGAGATGCTAAACACCTGCAATGAGGGATCATGTTCTGCCTTGGCAAGGACTGCAGCTGATCCAGACTCTGGTTTCTCCTGCAGGGAATCACAGCCCTGGTATAATCTAATTATCTCTCCATACAAAAGTGTGCATTATTTCCATACATTTGAGCTACATTTCCCTGTACCTATAGGCAGTTTACGATAATTACAGATGGCCAGAAATGAAACAGCGGCTTTGAATTTTCTTCCTAAGTATGGAAAGTAATGGAAACCACAGAAGTGTTACAACTGAATAAAAAGCTCACCTTTCATTTATAAAAATGTGTGCCAGGGAAAACTTAATAATATACACCTAATATAATTAGGAAACCAAATTAAAGGCAATTAAACAATTTAAAACATTTTTTCTAGGAAAAGGTATCAAATTCCTTATGAGTAATATTCCAATCACACAATTAAATCATAATGATTTTACCCTATTAACTTTCTCTCTTTTCTTCTTTTTTTTTTTTTTTTTTGTTAAAGTATGTAAGATCAGGAATTGGCATATTACTATGGAGGAGTATGAAAAAAAGCCAAGCACCCAGTGGCACAGTGGTAAGGATTATTTTTAAGCTGGGTTAAATTTAGCTTATTATGTTTAAATTAATTAAAAATTAATCAGGCAAGCCACAGAATACAGTTTTACAATAAGGGGCACTTGCAGGGGCTGCATCTGCTTTGTTTAAAATGGAGACACTTCATGATAGCACGGCTCAGAAAACAGATGGACACGAGTTGTAAACTTTAAGATAAGCTACCAAGATACTGTAGCTTTAAGTCAAGTTTACACTGCAAAGAAAACAGCTTTTAGTGTGTGTCCAGCACATCCTTGAAACTCAACCAGAAAATGGCCCTTCTCACTTTCCTGGGAGTAGTGTTACTATATAGCAGTACTATAGCTTTTCTCAGACTTGTACCAATTTTAACATCAAATTCTCCCTAATTAAACACTTACTCTCCTCTTTCAGCAGAGTGGTGAAAGAACAGACACGACAGACCGTGAGAATGACTTAGGGCTGTACCAGGTCTTCAGGTGAGCTCCAGTGCAGCCCGTGAGATGATGCATCCCGGGGATGCACCAATGCAAGAGCAGACTGTGGAAAACATGGATCATGGCCTAGAGCTGGGAATAGCTGCAGCTGTGGGAGACATGCTGGGGAAATGGGACCCTTTCCCAAACCATGGGAAGCACTGTGGTTCCAGAGGATATGAGCACTGAGCTGTTGTCAGCTATGACGGTGTAAGAAGTGCTGCCGTTTCACTCTTTTCCCTTTTTTGCACCCTCTGTTAAAACCCATAATTCCACTGCACAACACAATGTCAAAAATGTCATACAGATAATGATGAGTGGAGCCAGAGGATGAAGCCAGACGTTTATTCTTATGTTATAACCAATATAAACTGGATTAGGAAATTCAGTTTATATTTAATTGTATATTTTAAAATAAGCCATAATAACCATTGCACTAACATACAAGGAATTCAGAAGCTGTTGGATGTCTTGGCAACCTTGATGTGAATTCATATTCTGCTTCTTTTAAAAGACTGTATCCAAAAGAAACACTGCATCAAATCTATTGTTGAGACTTTCCTCAGCACATGTTTTGACATCCAGGCAAATCGTATGAGTCAGGGTGGTTGAGAAGCTCAAGCAACAGACCTGATGCTGCTGAATCTGACATGTTCACCACTGGGAGAAAGTAAGGTGCCTGTCTTCTTTTGACAGCTGAACAGGAGATCTCAGCCACTTGGCTTCATCAGTACCCTCCAAGCTCTCCAGGTTCAGCCTGCGGCCAGGCAGGCAGCAGGGCAGAGCAGCCTCCTCTGCAGCTGGCACTGAGGTGCTCCTGGTGACATGACAGAGCTCCAAAGGAGCTTCAGGGCACTTTGAGACACCCATCATCTCAAAGCAGCTGTCAGGCACCCAAACTTCCTCAGTCACCTGTGAGCATGCCACACTATTTATTACCTGCCCCCTGTGCTCCTCAACAAAGCACTGGCAGCTTACTTCTGTCACATCTAACTAGTCACCAGGAGCCATTTAGCAGCCTGAGAGCAAGCCCAGCCTGGTCACAGAACAGGTCTGCTTCCTTGCAATTGCCCATTCCGGTACCAGAGCATTAAAGGCAAGTGAGGTTCACAGAAAGGCAGAAAAATTTCTTTTTTTTCACAGGAATATTTCACACTGGCATGACCACATGGTGCCACCAACCTGTGTTAGGCATCCCATGAAGATCATGCAGAATATGGCATACTGCAACACATCTAATATTTGTGCTCACCCAGCCACACATCTTTCTTTGTCCTGGGGTCCCTCTACTACTCTGAGCATTCAGATACAGCTGCTGAAATGCAGCTGCTGTTGCATTTGTTGCTGTTGCATTGTTGTTTCCCAGTACCAGTAGTAAAGCCCATGCAGCCAGGGCCGGGTGTAACTTTTTCACCATCACAGGCAGCAGTTGCAGCAGACAAAATCTGAATCCACAGATAGAAAGTGCTCTAGATTAATGGGAAAAAAAGTGAAGCAAAAGCAAGCAGACTACAGGTGCTCAGGAAAGAAGCTAATGCATCATACAACAAAAACTTCATTAACACCTCAAGTTAGAGGTGGTAGCAGACCTGAAATACAGCCCTCTGGACACACCACCATGCAGTGTGGAATCACCAGATTCCTGCAGGCAACCATGAGAAACCTGGCAACCCTAAGGTTCATTATTTGAAACAGTCTAGATTGTCAGTTCAAGTTTTGTTTACCTGTTTGACAGAATATACCCAAACTGAGACATGCTGGGAGGATTCTCCTAGCAAGTCAATAATCACAACAAAAGTCTGTTTAACAGGAATACTGTTTCACATTCATTCACATTCAAGTGTTTAGAAATCTTATGAAAAGAAATGTAAAAAAAAAAATAGAGAGAGAAATCAAAGCAGGTAAATTAACCAGCCTTCCTTAAGCCATGGAGTCAACTACTGCTAGAGGCTGTGGTGAGGTTAAAGCCTTTATCATTGGTTTCACCCACCTGGCAAATACACGACACATTTAAATTTTCTACACACTGTACTATAAACAGACTCTAGATTTAGGCTTTTTAGATGAATCTTCTACCTGCCAACCCCACAGTATCATGTTGCCCACCATGCACAGGATGGTTTGTTTTTGCCTCCAAGTGCTCTCAGTCACGGCACCCTCCCACTCCCAGGACAGAGCAGAGGAACTCCCAGAGCTTGCTCCTCTGTGCAGATATCAGCACAGCCCTGCTAGCAAGGAAACTTGGCAGAGGCTCACAAAATACACAACTTAACAATCAAGGGCCTTGTTGAGTTGGACCTTTTATTGAACACAACTCTGGCCCTTGTCTCCTCTCTCTGTTTATAAGGCTTACCAAGTATATAAACTATTGCTCTTAAATTATGAGGACCCACATTTATGAGAGCAATTATCCTTTGTTTGTTTAGAAAGGCTATTTGTCTTTCTCCTGTCTTTTACATGCCTCCCTGCCTCCTTTGCCCAAAATAAAGCAAAATGTTTGGATTTTTATTTGAGGGTGGGCTCCATCTGAAGTTCACTTAATGAGAGGAAATCTCTGCTATAACTATTGGATGGGGGAAGGAGCTGGAGAAGGAGATCAAGCCTTGCTTCAATTCAAATGAAAGTTAGGCAAGGGAATTGTCTGGAGGAATAGATAAAGCTTTTGCTTTTATACATTTATAAAACTATTCATGAAGTTGAGGTGGTTGGCCTTTAAAAAAATAATTTAAAAGTCACAGTACACATCAGGTAGTAAGTGCCTTGCTGTAACTGTGCACTCTAGAGCAGGGTAGGGTTTGAACATTGGACTGGCCCTTCTGCAGTCTGTTCAGATGAGATGGAAAGTAAAATCCCACTGTGGTTTTAAGAGGACCATGCTATATCTGGGAAATGGTTTAAACTATATCTTCCAAAAGACTAAAATATGTCTTTGTAAGACTGCTCTATTCAGAATCAATACTGCCAACATAAGACACATCTGAGCTCTGCAAGGAGCACACTTGGCTGTCTGACAGTGCTTCCCAGAGAGGTGTCAAGTACCAAGCATAGATGGACTTCCTCTAACAGCTTCAGAAAAATGATCCCACATATCAGCTCTGTCATTCCTGTAACTCCAACAAGAATCCAAGACCTGAACAGTCCTGGGGCCTGCAGCCAGGCAGCTTTTACACTGAGGACCTCTGTTATTACCCTGAGGACCTCTGTTCTTCCTTCCTCTCCAGAATTTGCAACACGTGCCCTCTGCTACCAAAGGCAACACCCAGACTGAGCCTTTGAAATCATGGAAAAGAAACCTTTCTTGCCTGGAAAACCACAGCAGCAGCACTAGGGAAAGGAAACAGGCACGTGATGTAGCTCCTCCTTTCTTCAGGCACACACCTCCTCACTGTGAGTAACACTGTTGTAAGAAATGCCCCAGGTAGGGGAAATCCTCCAGGGTCCTTTCCAGTGTGAAACCATATGGGTCCTTCTGAGAGATGAGGATGGGGCAGATCTAGAGTAGCTGAGCTTCATCTTGGAAAATAATTAAAAAAAAAATTGAAAAGGATATTTTTGAAAGAAGTGCTGCAGAACTGTCAACACAAGAGAACATAGGGCTGGCAGGTGCAAGGAAGGATGCAGATGGGCACAACCAATCAGAAGAGAAGTGCAGCACAGAAAAACCTTCCAGGAAAGTGGCTGCTGTTTTGTTCAACAGAGGTGATCAGAAGATGCCTCAGAAGTGAAGTGCATTTTCTAAATTAGGGATTCTTAACTCTCTGACAGGAAAAGCACTTTGACTCAAGTTCAGGGGTTGTTCGGCTCTCCAGATACAAGGCACCCATCCCCTTAGGTGACTTTTATCAACTGAAATTAAACCTTTCAGTGCAGAAAGCAGAAGCACCAGACACTTGAAAGCCAAAGTCACTAACACTCCCCAATATAGTTGCCATATCCAGATATGATGAGAAAGGATCTTTTAATGGGACTCACTGACACTTACAAAGTTATAATAAGAGGTTATCTTTCATGTTGCAGGATATATTACACTCAACAATGCAGCCCTGGAATAAAATGACAAGTTTCCCTTCTTGCAGAACCTGTTTTCAAGGTTAAATGAACACAGTTATCTTTAGGCAGAAATATGAAGTACTATAGACTCACAGAACCATTTAGGTTGGAAAAGACCTCTAGGATCACCAAGTTCAAGTACAAACCTAACACTGTCAAGTCCACTACTAAACCACGTCTCCAAGTCCCACATCTACATGTCTTTTAAATCCTCCAGGAACGGGGACTCCAGTTCCCTGTGCAGCCTGTTCCAGTGCCTGACAACCCTTTTGATGAAGAAATTTTTTCTAAACCTCCTCTGGTGCAACTTCAGACCATTTCCTTTTGTCCATTCACTGGTTGCCTGAGAGAAGAGACCAATCCCCACCTGGCTACAACTTCCTTTCAGGCAGTTGTAGAGAGCAATAAGAGGGCAATAAGGCTCCCTTTCTTCAGGCTAAACATCCCCAGCTCCCTCAGCCACTCCTAAGACTCATTCTCTTCATTAATTATAAAAGGCATAAATATGAGCTTATGCAAGAGCAAAATGCCATTCTACATTCCAAAAGCAGATTTTTTTCTGGCTAATTATTTTTTGGGGTTTTTTTTTTGTTTGTTTGTTTTTTTTTTTTTTTTGTTTGGTTGGTTGGTTGGTTTTGGGTTTTTGTATTTTGTTTTGTTTTTTTTTTTTTCAAGAGCCACTTTTAGTAAGTTTATGCCATGTCCTAAATATGAATTTTATAGAAAGCTTTTGCTGTAAAAGAGTTGTCTGGTTTGATGAATAGTCATCTTGAACAGGAAATACTTGCATAATGTGAATACATCTTGGATACAGATCTGGCTCACAGTAGGTCTTTTGTGCTGCAGAGACTAACCTGGAGCTGTTCCCACTGATACTGCTTTAAACAATCCTGCTGGACTGCAAAGTGTGGATACCAGCATCTCCTTCTGCAGGTTTTAAGCTGTCCAGCTGGAGAGGGGGATTTTCCCAAGTTCCACCAGATACAGATGAAGAGGAGATACCACCTGATTTCTGAGCTGTATAACTTGGCCTTTCAGTCAGAAAGCCTCTAAACCCTATTACATGGCTCAGATTGCACACTTGGAGAGCTCAGAACAGAGGGCCAAAATATGGAAAAAACTAAGGTTACTTGTTAGCTGGCAAACAAAACCACTGCAAGCAGCAGTCTCAACCAAAAAGAAAAGTACCAAAGGACAGAGGAAGATCTGTTTGCTATAGTTCACTTGTGTTTGCAGAAGATAGTCAATTACTGCCTACACTGAAGTCTTGAAAGAAACCCTGCAGCCAAAACAAGTGGGAAGGTCTCAAAGGTGAGCTCCATATTTTTGAGAACAGAAAACAAAGCCGGAGTTATCAGTCACTTGTCATTCAGGGAAGGCTCCAGACAGTTTGATAGGCTCACATGTAATCTAGACAATCTATTTAACAGGAAAACAATAAGTATGATGGTTGATTGATTAAATTACTCGAGAAGCTGAAGATGAGGGCTTGCTCTGGAGAACTGTAGAAAAGTCTCAATTGCACTCTGCTATTGGACATTACATTGTCAAATAATTTAATGTAGGCAAAAATAAAACTCATTTGGATAAACTTTTCACAAAAATAGGCAATTTTCCACATAAAGTAAAAGAGTTTGAGCTGACAGGAAAGATCTTGGGATTGCAATAGACAGTTACACACCATAGTTCCAAGTATACAGTCTCAAACAAACAAACACAGAAGGGCAAAATCAAAACTCTCACAAAGGAATAAAGAACAGGAAAAGAGCAATCATCACCACAGAGGAAAAAAACCAACTCAAGTTCTGCATGCACTCCTGGTCTCCTCCTCTCAAAGCACTTTAGTATAAGCAGAAGCAGTTCAGAGGAGTATTGAGGACAAGCAAAAATAAGAAACAGCTTTTGAATCACAAACATTCTTCAGTCAAAAGAAGAGACAATTGAAAAAGAATATGATGGAGACCTGTACAGTCATAAGAGGCATTAAAAAGCTATACTTCACTTATTTTCTTGCACAAGAGAACAGATGATAGAAATTAAACTAACCATTGACAGGCTCAAACCAAACAGACACGAGAGGGCAATGATCTGTAGGTGGAGGACAGCAGCATTTGCAGAAATCACCTCCTATCATATTCATAATGCTTATAGCTCTTATCCAGCTCCATCAGCACTTAAAATCTCACTCCTTCCTCTCCCATGTGGATTTTTAAATCCTGTAAGAATGCCGTATAAGCACTTCCAATAAATATAGGACTGAAAACACATTATACTGCAAAGCGTTAAGAGCCGCCGTCTCTTCCATATAGAGTATTGCAAACATGATTGAAACTGATGAGGGTTTTCAAGTCCTAAGGCTGACTGGAAGGTGAAATTAAATCCCTCCTTTTATAAGAACAGCTGGAGCCAAATGATGGTTAAAAACTGGTGAAGGCCAGAAGTCAAGAAAGTAAGCTGTGAACCAGGTCAAGAAAAGGTTAAGTTGCAAACAGGCAATCTGGCACTAAAGACTAAAAGAATTAATGTGCGGCCAATTGCTGGAGCATGTAAATATTAGGCTTCCAAATAATCATGTCTGAATACAAGGGAAGGAAAAAACATAGTAGGAGATGAGCATTTTCTGTCAATAGCCTTGCAAAGGTGAGGCAGACCTAGGTAACACACATGGGAGCAGCAGTGGGTGCAGTGCAAGAGCAAGCCCCTCAGCTTGCTAATACCATAACACTCTGCAAGTCTCTCTACAACTCCCCAATAAGTCCTGAGATCATTCAAAGTGATTCTGTGATAACTGCCTTCTTGAAGTTCAGAGAACCAAGAGAATAATTCTTAGAATGATTCTAATTTTTGAAATTTTGAAAACAATCTTCCCAGCTCCCATACAATGGACAATGGCTCAAGCTAGCATTACTGCAAGTAAATGTTGAGTTTTGCAAACTTTGACAGTGTTTTCTTGTCGGGTTTTTTTAACATTTCAGTCAAGTACCACCTGTAAAAACTCATAGGGAAGAGCTGTGATCTACATCTGACCACCTGCAGTATTATACATAAATTCTGGCTATAAAAATAAAAAATTTATTTCCCCAGAAGGTCCTGCAGGACAAAAGCATCCAGAAAATGGTTGGTATTTGGCAATACTTCTAGTAAAATCCAGTCAAGGAAGAAAGGAGAAGACTTTCCAAATCTCAAGATGAGTAAACAGAACCACAGTAGATTTATGGCAAGAAAAGATGTTTAATACTTTCAGGATCTAAAAGTTATTGCTTGTTTTTTTCAGAGATAAAAAAAGTAATACAAAAGAAATAGCTGCCCTCTTCAGGGAGCTATTTTTGCCTCTTATCCCCTCTCAGGGCATAGAGGTACCAGAAGCTGAGGAACAGGCTCACACAAGTAGCTCATTTACAGAAATCCCACCCTGGGAATGCCTGATGTGGATAAAGCAGTTCATTTCCAGTGAATGAAGCAGCAAAAGCTGCTGTTGTCTCCTAAAGGAAAGGGAACAGGGTACTGGTGTGGGAAGGAAGAGTGATCCTCAGTGTTTCTGCACAGTTTACAGATAACCATGCAGTGGCATTTTCCCAAAATACATTTTCCCCCTTCAGCATCTCTCCACTCATGCACACACCTGAGCTTCTGCAGCAATTAGGGACACCCCTGCAGGGCCCAGAATACCATGGAAAGGCTCCCAGGCCATTCTGTGATCTGTATTGTACACACCAAACGGTGTCCAGCCAAAGCGTGATTTATCTTCCTCGAGTACTCTTCTGCCACTGGGTCCTTTATTCACACGTAGTTCCGACATCAAGCAGCCCTAAGCAGGGCCCAAGTGCAGCAGCAAGCAGCTTTTTCTGCCTCTCAGCTGTGAGTGCTGCTCTGGATCAGAGCTGGGTTGCTAATAAAGCAGCACAAGCGGCTGAGGGAGTGCCGAGAGCCAGGGGAGTGCCTGCCTGCACAAATGCTTTCAGGCTTCCAGGAAGGAAGAAGTCAACTTGAAGTGAAGCCTCAGTGAATTGTTCCTGCTGACCTTCCACACTGCCCTAATTTTATCAGTGCAGAAAGGTCACCTCTGCCACAGCAAGCAACTCTATCAAAAACATTATTTTAACAGCAGTGCTGAGAACACAGCGGGTCTGTAATTAATAAAACAAGGAAACTCCACCAAGGTGTTTTTAAAGGGTTTGGTTAGAGGAAGAAGGTAAGAAAGCAATTAATGAAAAAGCAGCAAAACAAAAGACATAATGCAGAGAGTTCACTGGAGTTCAGTTTTCATATATTTAATACATTTTTTTCAACACTATTGCTGTTTCTAAAATAATCTGCTGCACTTCAGGAACAATGAAGAGGCATATAAATAAGCTAAGAGCTAGGTTCCCTTAGGGTATTTGAAAAGGAACAGGTATCATCTGACAACTTTATTACAGGTTTTGAAGTGTAATAAACACCTGTAGGGAACAGCAAGAGCATTAAGAAACAGGGAAGTGAACTAAGGAACAAAGATATTCATGACAGTATCAGGACAGGAATTAAAAATATATTTCAGTGCTCAGTCTGAATTACTACATATATACAGTATCTGTAGTAAGGGGGCACTTTGCCATAACATGGAAAATCACCTTCAAGCACTAAATTCCTTCAATGATTTGTATAATAAATTACCAGTGAGGCAAATCACCATGGTTGGGCTGACAATTGCAGTATTACCAACACTCAAAGAAGAGCTGTACATCGAAGAAAGACCTATGCTGCTGTCAGGGGAAGTATATTGAGCATGAAAATATTAATCAGCTTATCTGTAGTAAAAAATAAAGGTAGCTTTACTGAATCCTCACTTTTTCTCATGCAAACCTTCTGAAGAAAAGCTCCTCCACCATGATTTTAAGAGCTGTGCTGGCTAACCTGCAGAGGCATTCAGCTGCCCAGTAGAGCAGGCAGAACCTGGCCAGCCCCATCCTGTAGGCTGGCCCTTCTCAGTTGCAAGGGTGGACATAACCCGTGCAGTCCTACATATGATAGCAAAGATCACTGCCAACACACCAGGAGTATAAGCACAGAAGGATCTAGAATATATCTTTATCTACCTCAGGGGAGCACATCACAAGCTTACCTGCCATTAGCTAATTACAGAAAAAAAAAAAAAAAAACCATGCTGAGAAGTTTCCTCTCATCTCTGAGTCTCTCTTGCTTTAGCCTCATTCCTTCAGTTTAAGGCACTGGTCATCTTTATTCTGCAAAGCTATTTATAAATAGTTCCCCATTTAGTCTGTTTATCATGGCTGGCTTCATTGGACTAGTTCAATCTTTTGAACTTCATGACAGTTCTGAAAGACTGCTGTCCACTTGACCTAGCAGTTTAAATTCCTGTGCAAGAGAGTACCCTAACGGTGTGCTTATTAATAAAAATCTGCTGAGCAATATTTGATTTCTATCCCTTCTCCATGACCATCCCTTCTTCTTCAGTACATCTTTTGAAAGATCTCACACTGAGCAGTTCTTGCCTATTGTCTTAATCTTCTGTAGTGTTTTCCCCAATATTCCTCACTTTTCATTGCACCACTAAGACCTCTGCTTCAGAACATTTATGTGAGATGCTTACCATACCTCTAGTTTCCGGTTGGGAATGGATTATGGAAGAGCAAACAACACTGTAATCTCTTTTGAGGGTTACAGATGCTGAATGCCATTGTTACAGCTGTAGCCTTGTCACTGACACATCTCTTTTTCTTTCTTTGCAGCAGGTAGGTCATCAAGCTTCTCTCATGCTCTCCCCCAAGTTCTGAGGTAGTTTCTCCTACCTCATGCAAAATCCTCTCCTCTTTTTAGCATTTATAGTTTTAATTCTTCTCTGAACCCAGGCCTCCTAGGTCACAGAGACTGACCAATTCACAATTCAGGGAAACATGTTACTCTCCATCCTTAGCAATCCCTCAGATCAAAAGGAGATCTGTACTGCTACTTTATATTCCCCCTTCTTTACACTCTAATAGGCTTTTTGTAGCCTCCATCACCTTTGCACCTTCAGGAAGGAAACAGTACATAACAGATTGGAGAAACAAAATTAGGGAAGAAAAAAGCAGATGCTTCCCCAGCTTATGCAGTAAATATTTTTAACAGCTCTATGAACCCTGGAATGGCTTGAGTGAAATTATGAACCAGTTTTAAATGAATGAAAAATGAAAAAAAATTATAAAGGGGGAAGAAAGCCACCCTAAAACATTCTCAGTCTGGAAAACATTTTCCTTGTCAGACAAAAAAAGAAGGAAAACAAAGACAAAAGGTGTATGATTGAAGTGCTGGATTCAAAATCAAAAGCTGTATCTAACCAAGACATTGCACACAATGCCATGGCAGCTCTTGGAGTCTGACTCCTCTGAGTACCTCTTAGCAGTAAGGATAGCGGTATATAGCACTTCTAGTCAGCTCTATTCTTATTAAAATAATGTATTTAAAAAGGCATGCTTAGAGTTTTAGTTGTTCAGCATCAAAAGATTTTTTTAACAAGTCATATTATATTAAAGAAGGAAAATATGGAAGAATCAAGACTTTAAGGTTGAGAAGAGCTAATTTTTTTTTAAGAACAAAACCCAGGGACTTAGAAGCTCACAAACTTATCAACAGCTCAAACTTTTGACATTGTGTTGCTTTATGATGTGATGTATCTTCAAATAATCCAGACTCAAGCTTTATGTGATAACCTAAAAGAAGTATTTATATAGAAATATTTAATACATTTTTAAAATTTTTATATATTTGCACAAGAGCCACCCAATGCCAATGTAAATATGTTTTAAACTGGATCTCAATATTTATGCTTGCAAGTTCTTCAGATTCTGTTATTTTCATTCATAATGCAGAGCATTCTGAAAGCATTGCTTGTACTAAAGAGTGGCAAAACTATCCCATTTTCACTCTATTTTGATATGACTATGACGTTTTCCTGAACTTAGGTCTTTGCTCCAATACAGGAACTTTTCATCTTCATAAAAATGCAATTGAGGAGAGGAAAGGACTCTAACACATAACTGCCTTAATCCAGCCAGACCAGCATTTAACATCTTATATATTTTACTTAAGCAAAATGTAAGTGACTCTAGGGAAAGCAACATTAATAAACATGATCATATAAACTTTGCAGTGAAAATTCAATTTTACCTTTAATAGCGTCTCTCAAACAGTAAACTTTATTATAAGACCAACAACTAAATCAGATCCTAGCACCAAAATCAGGTGTTTCATTTTCAATTTTTAATGTTTGCTCAATTGCTTCTTGGAATATTTTATGCCCTAAATAAGATAGAAAATGCCAGTGAAAATGTCAGATTCTGCTGGAAACTGGACTGATGCCTCCACTCTCCTCAGTTCCAGGAAAATTCTTCTTGACCAAGGAAAGCATTCATCTTTGGTTACTGCAAGATTCCATATCTGAATGTAAGAGATGAAATACCAAAATTTGTCCAGAATGCTATTCTAGAACCTGGGTTAGTGGCAATTTCAGAGTCACACTGCTCTGAGGTGATGGCGCAAATTATGTCCAGTGGTGAAAAGAAAATAATTGTGATACAACCTGCTCATAGATCTTTATATTTCTTTGGTTGCTTCAAGTCTCCCTAATGCTCTACACTTTTCTCCTACTCACTATCACCCTCAGCACTTATTCCTAGTATTTCCATTGAAATTTCCAGAAATGCTCTGAGGCATTTTCCTCCCTGCCCTCATCACAGTACTTGCAGCACACAAATAAACCCAGCCTGGCTTGTCCCTTAAGTACACTTTCTGTTTAAAGACACTATTGTTCTTTACATGCAAACATATAATTTGCCAGACACTAATTTCTTTCTCAAGCCATAATGTCTTTAGCATATTTAAAGGCAACTCCACAAACTTTATATGCTAGGCTAGCGCATCATTAACTTTTTCAGGGATGCTATTTACATCTCTTTCTCAAGAACACATGGAAGAGCTTTTGCCCATTTGGAAATTCTGTGTGGAGCCAAGCTTTCCACACTTAGTGGAAGCTCTCGGGTTTCTGGGAGCCTCCAGTTCTGCATGCTCAGTTTGAGTGATTACACCCAGACTTGCCATAAACAGTTGCTTCAGCTTCTGCAGTGGGGCATGGGCAAGAGAATGACAGTCATCCATAATCTGCTCTGGCATTGTAAGGTTTCCACCAACGTGTGAAAAAAAAAGAAATCTTGACTTTCAACTGCAACTTTGTGTGGCTGAAGAGTGTAATGAAAGACAGCAACTCAAGGGCTGCAAGTGCAGTTTGAAGACAACTTTGCTGCAAAAGCAAAAAGAATTTCCCTGTCCCTGCAGAGTCCAGGTTGATCATGAGCACTATGTATAAAGGACAAGAGAGAAGAGGTGCTCCAGTTCTGTAAGGTTAAGATTTTGCCAAAAATACATGAATATTGGAAGGGAAGTAAAAGCTGATGTTTATAGCCAATGTTAATCTTTGCAGTTCTATGGATTGTCATTAAATAGTAGTGGACAAGAAATTCACAGGAAACTTGATTTTGTTACTGAATCTTCTGCACTTTTGTCTCACTACTTGTTCTAAAAGTGTTGAAAAAGAGTCTTACAGACTGACATTGGTGCGGCTGCACCCATCAGCCTGCCCTAAACTCCACACCTATCCTATGGAAAATCTAATTTATCTGCAAAGATGCATGGTGGCTATAAAATATGTACATTTTTTGTAATTTCATAAAATTATCCTTTCATATACATTTCACCCAAGCACAACAACTACTGAAAATTTTTAATTACTGTAATGAATTTTGTATTTATAAAGGGGTAAAATGCAAACCAATTGCATCCTCCTTCTCTAAAAGCTAAACTGTTCTAAAAGCAGACAAAACTTGTGCACAAAGTATTGTATTGATGGGCTGATCTTGCAAGTGTACTGCACAGGCACAAACCAACTCTGCACATCCTCTGGAAAGAAAAACATGAAGTTCCTCCATTCCATTACCTGAGTTTCTGGATGACTCAGACATATGTTTCCAGTGCTTCCAATAACTTGACAGGCTTGCAGGTTTCTGCATTCTTTTAAGATTAGGGAAACCATATGACAAGTTGAAGGAACTGCAACAGCATTGCTTTGGCACTCGTGGGGACAGAAAGGCTCTCCAGAAACAAGAGCGTTAAGGAACGGAAAGAAATTTTTTTCTTGGAGAAAGCAACTCTGTAGGATTCAACGCAAGCTCCAAGGGACAGACGAGGTAAAATGTTCCAGGGGATTTCTTGCTATTTGCAGAACATTTAATTACTTCAAGGACAGCTTGTTTCTGCTCTCCTGGATGCCGCAAACCTGCCACACCACAGGACAGATTTACAAGACGTATTTCCTTCAGTGCCCAGCCAGATGCAGGAGGCTCCATCCACCCTGTCAGCTGGGCTGATTTGCCTGCACATGCAGGCCCATCTTGCCCTGGATTGCCGGAATGCTGCGGTCGCTAGAGCCCCCCATGGTGTCCCAGCTCGCACAGCTGCGCCGGGCTCTGCTCACGCCTGGGGAAGGGAGGCAGCGCCACAGCCTCTGCTCCTGCGTGCCAGAGACGTGGATCCGTGAACCCCAGGTGGGATGTGCTGTGCAGCAGCCAAAATGAGGCCAGCTTTAAGAGGCCAAGAGCAGCCCTTTGAAGCGTCAATAGATGTACTGCTCTGCATCGTGTCACAGAGTTTTCTGCCATGGATCACAAGGAAACACAAGGTTTGCTGCAGAAAGATGAGATCTGTAACTCTGCTGTCACGAGCTCAAGCAAGCAATGACAGCCATTGTGCCCTCCTCACCAGCGAGACATGCTGCAGTTGGGATATATGAAGGAAGAATGAGGCAGGGCACAAGACACAAATCAAGTACCTAAAGAGACCTTTGGAAAGCCACCTTATGACAATGAAACTGTTATCATGAGGGTACTTACGGACATCTGGCAAAGGATTTCCAGTGCTTAACCTCTGCTTTCAAAAACAGAATATGCAGGCTGGGAAAGAGATGAAGTTATAGGTTTTGAACCACTCTCTGCCTCTGCAGGCCTGTTAGATATATGAACTAATATATTTTTGTTCCCCAGCAAATGTCTTTTAAATGAATAGTGTAGAACCACTGCAAACTATCCACAGGGAGAAATACCTAAGTAGTCATTCTGTTGCCATGTATCTACTCCAGACTCCTCACTACTCACAGAAAAATTCAATTGTTTAGTGAGTTTAGATGACTGTTAGATTTTCTGCCATCTTTTTCTTAATCTTAATAAAGTCTTTTCCCTCTTGTCTCTTTCTCACTTTAGTATAAAATATGCTCCCCTGTTAAATATGACTGCAAAGAAAATTACATGATTTACAACAAAATTCAAGCTACAGTCATAATCTTTAAATTCTGTTTCTTGAAACTTGGTATATAAAATCCCAATTGCTTCTTAGAATTAAGAGAAAATGTACATAAAAAAGCTTAGCACAAAATGCTTAAATCCAATCTTATTTAGCAAGCACATGTTCTACACTGCTGAATGGGTTCCAGAATGAAGCTTCATATTATTTCCAAATAATCTTTACTATCCTATAAAGCAGACCCTTGTACAAACTTTTTGGATTGGACACATAAGCAGATAACACAGACGCATTTATTTAATGCTGTAACTGAAACCAGGCCTATATTCAGTATAAAACTCAACCCAAGGATCAAGGATTGACAAATGCCTAGGTCAATGAAATGAGAAAATGGGGCAAAATATTGGGAATGCTGGGTAAACTACACCTGAAGGCTCCTACCCTACAAGGCACAGGATGTACCAAATTGTATCTTAACACCAACTCTTCCAACTCTGAGTGGAGCTTCAAGATATGAAATCATATTTTGTCCTGCTACTGACAAGTCAACCTCACCAGCCTTTCTTAAAGATGCTGCAGTATAATGCAGGACCTGTTCCAAACAGTTCTCCATGTCTGATGCTGTGAAGAAGGCTCTGATGCATCCATTGTCCTTCTCTTGGTCAGTAGGACCAATTAACTCTATGCAGAGCATCATCAGGTCAAAAAGAAAAAAGCAAAAAAAAAAAAAAAAAAAAGGATATGCCACCCTCAAGTCCATCAAACAATTGAACTACTTGTGTGCAAAAATGGGGGCTACAACCCTGTCATTCAAGTGCTCCATCAGTCTTCTGCCTAGAGTGTGGTGTGAGGCACAACCCTCCTGGGCCAGTTTAGTTTCCAGCCTTGATCACTGCTAAGGGGTACCTGAAATGGTACTTCAGAAATCAAAGTACCCAGCCCGCTTATTTATGACAAAGAGCGATATTTCACCTTCCTGTTCCACAGAAGAAGACAGAAAAGCAACTATGTGCATTGTATTGCTAAAAATGGCTTAAATTTGCTTATCAGAGTACTGGCACAGTCCCTGCACAACCCAAAGGAGGTAGTGACCAAGCAGAAGCAGGTTGGGCATTTGACCCCTGACTGGCAAAGAAGTGATGTACCACCAGTTCACTTCAGTGAAGTGAACCACAGTGAAGTAAGTCCAACCACAACAAACAATCCTGGCCTCAAACCTTTCCTCATCTCTAACAACACTTTGAATCAAGCCTTTGGTCTGCTAAATTCATACAACATCAGAAATGTATTAATGCTTTTAAACTCTACATGTCAAAAAGGAACTAAACACCTCTTGGGGTAACATTTTTTCCGAAACACTTTCACAATTGTGATGGTAAATCCCACTTGCAACACAATCAGAAACATGACAGGAGCAGAAGCTTGCACCTCCCAATAAGCAGTACATGTCATCTGGTGGGCAAAACACCCTCTGGGAAACCCCAGGCAGGAGATGCCTGAATCAACACATAGTTGATGAAGACCAAAATTATCCAGTTACCAGAGGGAAAAAAACCCAAACAACCTAGTGATTGCTCAGTCTGGAGAAAAGCTGGGAAAAAAAAATTCATATATGTTCCACTGGACACCAAAACAAAATAGTAAAAAAAAACCAAACCCTACAGACTCAACAGGAATAATGACCTTAAGGTATTTCCAACTTCTCCTCCCTCTCCCAGAAAGCCTCTCACAATCCACAGGCAGTATAAATTTCAGGTCATGCTGTTTTCCATACAGCTCTGTATTTGTCCACCTCTCCTCCTACACTGCTGTCAGGTGGCTGGACCAACAAGCTCTATCTACACTCCACACAGTTGTTAAACTGTTAATGAACTGTGAAGACTGCTACAGGCTATTTTGGATCTACAGAACAGCTTGTGCATCTAGAAACATGTATTCCTCCCACCCATTAATATTATTTGCTCCAAAATATAAAATACCTCTCCTCACGAATCCCTCCTGTGAAGCTTCAAGCACACTGCCCACAGAAACGTGGGTGCTGCAAAGCTGCATCAGGAAGACACTGCTCAGTGCTGTCCTCCAAGCCAGCAGCAGCCTCACCTCCATTTGCTGACAGTGATTTCTAATTGTTTTCCATCCCTGACTACTTAAAGCTGCCAGGCAGGCTCTCCTCAACTCCATGTAATTTACTTAAGCACTGCTATGATTCATCCTGCACAAGGTCTTTAAGTAATGTGGGTTTATTTTCCATGCTTGTATTGACATAAAAAAATTCTCAATTGTATTTCCTTTCACAGACCTCAGACTGTTTATTAAGGCATCAAGTATCATCAGTGTCCTCCAGGCTGGTGGTGCTCTTGGCTAACCATATTGATCAGACCATGGCCAAACTCTGACTGAACTGTCAAATAAGTCAGTGGTAAGAAAGATTTTAAATCCTGTTGGGAGATACAGCTTATCCAAAAAATGCAATAAATATGGGTTTTATTTTTTATTTTTTAAAAATTTATTATGTGGTTGCTTAGTTTCACTTAAACTTTTTAAAAAACTATTTGGTGGTTTAAGGAAAGAAAAACTGATGTATTCTGCCAATTCTCTCTCATTCATCTATTTCCTTGTTCTATTGCGCTCCAAGTGTCTGTTTCACTTGTTAACAAGTAAGCTCAGAATTTCTGTGTTTTTAGATGCCTATGCACTGAGGTAGTATCCACATACACCAGGAGAGAGTGAATTGTGCTGTGACAGCAAGTGAGGCAGTTCCCACCTGGCAAAGCTCATATAAGCCATTTCTCAGGTGCTGCAAGTCCTCCAGGTCCCAAATGAGGTAAAGCAGAGGTGTGGCCCTGATCCAGCTCAGGAACTTGTGATCTGATCTTTGCTCACCTCTGTCCTGGAGTCTGTGCAGTGCAGATGCAACAGAGTGCAACTGTCTGTTCCAGCTGGTCAAAACCAAAAATGTTCTAAAAGGTGTAAATGAAATTAGTGCTGCCTGCAGTTGCCTTCACATGAAATATGAAAACATCACATACCAGCATGCTCTCTGATGTATAGGAAAAAACACTGATTTTAATTCTGAAAGTTCCCTGTCTCTGTCATCACACAAGGCAGCAGGTGCTGGAAGTGGCCTCATAAGGATTCAAGATTTATTACCTCTCATATGTTGTAACACCCTTCTTGGGATGCCCATGGAATACAAATATCCTTACGTGACACATCCCAGACAAGCATCTTTTATACACACAAATTCAGGTTATGTGCTGTTCAGCCAGAAGGCAATTGCAAAGGTACTAGCTTTTTATCCCTGTTTCACGGGGGGAAAAGTATATAGCCCAATATTATAATCTTCCATGAATAACTGCAACAGAGTTGGGGTTTGGTACGTGGATGAGGAAACACCAGGCAGGAAGAAAACACTGTCTCTATTGGCACTGGGCTGGGCTAGCATACCACTCTGTTCCGCAGTGTATGACACAAATTGTATGGAAAAACTGGAGAGGGATCAGTAAGAGCCACAAGAATGACTAAAACATATTTCAGCAGACTAGGAAATTCAAGCAGCTGAGGATATTTATCTTACTGAGGAGGTCCAGGATAACTGTTTGTAAGTGCCAGTAGGAAAAGATAGATTTGATAGAGGACTACTCAACCTTGGATATAAAACATATAATCATGTATAACATTTGGAAATTGCAGTAGACATTCTTATTGGAAAAAAAATATTTTTATAAAAAACCCCATAAAATCCAATGAAGCTCTGGAACAATTTATGATATTGATTTCCTCTACTTATTCCTTTTAACAGATTTTGAGAGTTCTAAAAACTGTTAGAATTCTAAAACTGTTTAGAACTCTAAAACAGTCTTATGCTGTTACATAAGGAAGTAAAGGTGTGTGTTTCCTGTCCATGCAACAGATAATAAGCGCTCATTACAGACCCTTCTGCAGTGAGAAATTAGTAAATTCGTAGAAACCTGAAAGATATTTTGCAACCTCTTCAAAGAGTTATTCTTCTTTTAGAATTACTAACAGCAGTCAGGTCTGGAAATAATTAACATTATGCTGATATTTTGTTTCAACTTTTTAAGAAAAATTATTCTGCCACCATCTTTCCAACCACTTAAGCAACATCCCTGAGTAACTACAAAGAATGAAAGAGGAATGACAGAGAGGGGAAAAGAAAGCAATATATTATCTTATTATTCAACTGCCAGATGCAAGAGCTAGCATACAACGAGGGCATCTCCCATTTAATCATTTAATTGCTAGCTTTTAAAGAAAAAGGAACGAGTGCTATTTAATTTGCATTGTAGTTCAGCAATACTTGGAGCATTTGGTTGCAGAGCCAAAATATTCTCAAAACAGATCATGGACTCATAGAATCATTTAGGTGGGAAAAGGCCTCTGAGATCATCAAAAGTCCAACCTTGACCTGATACCACCATGCCCACTAAACCATATAGTGGAATGCAATGTCTGTCTGTTTTTTGAACAGTTACAGGGATGGCAAATTCATGACTTCCTGGGCAGCCTGTTCCACTGCTTAACAACACTTTCAGTGATGAAATTTTTCAGAATATTCAATCTAAACCTACCCTGGCACAGTTTGAGGCCATTTCCCCTTGTCCTATTACTTAGCTACTTGGGAGAAGAGACTGACCCTCCCCTCACAACAACCTCTATTCAGGCACGTGTAGAGGGCAATAATGCCTCCCCTGAGCCTCCTTTTCTGCAGACAGAACAACCCTACTACCTTCAGATGCTCCCCATAGGACTCATGTTCCAGACCCTTCACCAGCTCTGTTGCCCTTCTCTGGACAGGCTCCAGCACCTCAAGGTCTGTCTTGTAGTGAGGAGCCCAGAACTGAGCAGAGGATTTGAGGTGTGCCCTCACCAGTGCCAAGTGCAGGGAAACAATCACTGCCCTGCTCCTGCTGGTCACACTATTGCTGATACAGGCGAGGATGCCATTGACCTTCTTGGCCACCTGGGCACACTCTGGCTCATGTTCAGCTGCTGCCCCCAGGTGCTTTGCCACTGGGTAACTTTCCAGCTACCTATCTCCCAGCGGCCTGGGGTTGCTGCGATAGAAACCAACTTCACCTTGTTCAACCTCATACCATTGGCCTCAGCCTATCACTCCAGCCTGTTCAGAACTCTCTGCAGGGCCTTCCTTCCCTCCAGCAGATCAGCACTCCCATCCAACCTGGTGCTGCCTGTGAACCTACTGAAGGTGCAACTCAATACCCTTGTCCAGATCATTTATAAAGGTATTAGACAGGACTGTCCTCAGGAGTGGAAAACTCAGGGTTGCCTGCCCACCAACCGGATATAATTCCATTAACCCCAACTCTCTGAGCTCAGCTATCCAGCCAGTTTTCTACCCAGCAAAGAATACGCCAGATGCTCTTCAGCCACTATGCAACCTCTAATCTCATTGTGCAGAGCTCTGCCTTCCCCTCTGTGAGTTCAAGGCTGGCATTCTGGAGTTTCTGAAAAGCTGTGGCTGCTCACACACCCTGCACTCACCCAGGGCCACAACTCACACACAGAAAAGGAGGCTGCTCTTCTGGACTGTCCTTCAACCACACCACAGCCTGCCAACGGGGCTCCCTCATCCATGGCCTGAGATGTCACTGCATGTGTGTATCCTGGATTGCCAAACAAATTACATTCTATTTGCCATCTGTATAGCTGTTGTCTTCTGTTAAGTGGGCAGTTTTCCTTATCTCTTCCACACCCAATGCTCCCATGGGGGGGGGGAACATCTGCTGATAACAGGCTATTGAATGTCACTGCATGACTGATAAAACTACAGCATCCCATTGTGAGATGCTCCGCCCAGAGGGAGGAGCCAAGCATTCCTACCTGGATATAATATTGAGATTCTGGAACACCGGCACGGCTTCTCCACTGGATTTCCCAGGGAAACAGCTGCCTCTTCCACTGGATCTCCAGAGGAACACTACACTCCTTCTACATGATCACTGCTCCAAAAGAACCACACCTGACACTCCAGGAGGACTGCAGCCACAATTCCAATTGGACTGCTACCAACACCCTGACCAACAGGGTGTCAGGTCATATTTTGATTCCGTCAGTGTTATTTTGGTATACTGCATTGTTTATTTATCTTTTTATTTTCTTCCTTAATAAAGAACTGTTATTCTTTCTCCCATATTTTTGCCTGAGTGCCACTTAATTTCAAATTTATAACAATTTGGAAGGAGAGGGTTTACATTTTCCATTTCAAGAGAGGCTCCTGCCTTCCTTTAACAGACACCTGTCTTTCCAAACTAAGACAGTGTGGCACAGGAGCCAGCTCACCACGGCCCCTGGCAGGGGAGGGAATCACACCACTGCTAAAAGAGGTTTCCTAGGGGCTGGGGGACTGTGAGCCAGGAGCTCCCAACAGGCAGCCTGCTGTCCCTGCCACAGCATAAATCCCTGAGCAAATGCAGCAACGCCAGCCCCTACAGCTAGTGACCGCTGAAAGGAAGCTGTTGTCATATGGTGCCTCATCAGTCCCATGTCAGATCTTAATGGAATATCCTGGCAAAACCCAGAGGGGTCACCAACAGCCCAGAGAGCTGATTTTTATTATATTTATTTTCCATGTATTTATATTGTTAAATTATTAAATATATAAATATATTATTACATAACTGTAAAATGTGTTTAATTAATTATTATCACAAAAGTTACTGAAATGGAATAGACAAATACCTAATTACCACCTAATTACCTCCTAGTTCCTGAACTAGTTGGCCTTTAAATCTAGTTTGCATGAGGTTTTGCTGGCTTTTTAATCAAGTGTGAAGTCTGATTATAAATTATATTTATAACATATAATGCATGATAAAATTATATATAATAAACATACTAAATATTATAGTTACAGCTATAAATATATATACAGTTATAAATATATATAGTATTATATAAAACATATTAATTAGAAAATATTAAAAAAAATCCATGGGACTTCCTTTATAGCAACAAATTTATTAATTACAGTACCCAAGATAGCAAATTAACCTAATGAAAACTTTGAAATCTAATTATGACAGAAAGGAGCATGGGGAGGAAAAGTGAAAATGCTTTGCACTATGCACATTCCCTGACTGGCTGCAGCTGTTACCTCCATTCTTCCCAATACCTGGGGAAAGCACCCAGCCTGGGACCCCTTTCCACTCTGGGGAGCTTTGCTCAGGCACAAGAGAGGACAGCATCCCTCAGCAAGGCTGGGCTGTGTCTGAAGGCACTCACAGTTATATGAAATAAAAGGAGACTCCACTCATGCCGTGCAAAGCCAGAAGGAGCCATGTGAAGCCAGCTCCCTGCCAGCACAACGTGGAGCACAACCCAGCACCACTGACTGAGCAAAGCAGGAGTCTGGAAGAGACTAGAGAGGCTGAGCATGCTGCTGGCTAGTCACTGGCTCATAGTTCCACTTGTTAATTTGCTTGTAGGAATCCAGAAGGGAAAAGCAGGCTCATGTATAAAGGCATGAACCATCTGCATGTGGAAATTACTTCACCCATTCAGAATCCAGGGGACAGATTGAAGAATCCAAACTTAAAAAAAAAAGAAAGAAAAAAATAAGACTATGAAATAATCTGGCAACTTTCTTTTCACGAAAGAGCTGGGGGAAACATATCCCTGCTGATTATGTGTCTAATAGTTACAAAAGCTGTGTTCTGTATCAAACAAATCTGTACAGCACAAGCCTGTTTGCAAAAGGGAAGGCAGGTCTTTAATTGACCACTTTCAGAATGATGTAAGAGTTTTACAAAGGAGCAAGAAAAAGGAAAAAACACACAGCCTGATTAATGAAATTAAGACAGTGGAGCTCAATAATATAAAAATATACATGCTGTTAAAGCCTAGGCCTGTTCCTGTACCACAGAACTTACATGTGCCAAAGTTTGAGACAGTATGCAATACTGTTGAGCCATGTAAGGAAAAAAAAAAATTGTGCCACCAAACCCAAAATTATGACAAGAACAATGGATGTTTCCCTATTGCTGCCCAAGGGACTGCTGCATTAAGGAAATTACTGACCAAGGTCAAAGGCGTCAGAATTTACTTTGAGAGGATAATCAGCAAAAAGCCAGAAACATTTATGCTAATCCCAGATCTGACAAAGCCCACTTTAAACTTGGCTGGGCATTTAAATGGCTTGTCTAGCATTACACCATCTAAAGCCTGGATGATGAATCAGAATTTACCTCATATATATATGTATATCTAGATTTGCCTTAGAAGTCAGGCAGAAATACCTAGCCTTTGAAGATATAAGAGGTTAATATTTTTCTCCCACTGACTTTTAAAATACTATAAAATACAGAAACTTGATGTCTCTAAGAATTATGCAGTAAAAGAAAGACAAAAGCCATGTAGATTTTTCAGAACAAAACCAATTTTGTGTGCTGCAAGTATTGTTAAAAATTTTTCTTCTAGTGTGCTTAGAAGCTTATTTACATTTGCTTCCCATATTAAAGTGAGATGTGGGGAAGCATCAGAACTTTGTGCTGCCCCTTGGTTCAAAGGGAGCAGCATTCTCCAACAGAGAAGGGGTCTGTCAGTGGGAACAGCATTTTAGAGGAACATGTGGTTTGCTCCTGGGCAGGATAAGGAGGCCTCAGGGCTCATGAAGAAAAAGAAGATGAAGAAGATGCAGCAGCCCTGCTCACCTCAGTGCACTGCTCACACTCACACCCCACGTCTGGGCACTATCAGCAGTGCAAACAGGCCTGACTGGAGTTTCTAGGGGAGAAGCAACTGGGCCTTTTGCATACAAAGGCACGCCCCAAATCCTTTGAAAACAATAAGCAGTTGTCTCAACGCTCCTGGAGTATGAGTAAGTTGCCAAAGTCAGTTGAACAACAGACCTGCAGTTCTGCTCCACCAGGATTCTAGTCAGCTGAAATGAGATGGAAGATTTTCACTTGGATCCCCTAAATCAGCTGGCAGGGAAGCACAACCCTAAGTGTTAAGGCAGCTGAGGTGATATTCTTTCCTTGGTGTTACTAATGAGTTAAAAATAAATAAATATATATATATATATATATAAGAAGAAGGAAAAGCTGTATTTTTGTGCCCTGCTGCTGCTGTGCACTTTTTGATGTTGATAACTAGAGATGCGACCCAGGGGCTGTCCAAGCCACATAGTGGAATGGTGCATTTGGTGCAGTGCAGCAGGATTGCCGAGTGTGTAAGAGGAGTAAATGTCTGCTCCCAGCTCCCCTCACCTCTGCAGGTCTCACCAGTTTTAGATGTGTGTTTGGAGACCAGGTTTTCAAACAAATGTCAGAGCCAGTCTGTGAGTAGCAGCCACCAGCTGGATCAAATGTGACCATCTACCTGCATGTGGGCGCTGCTGCAGAGAAAGGTTGCTCTGATGGAATGAAACAAAGGAACTTCAGCAGGAAGGCTCCAGACTGAAACTGAAATAATGAGCAGCCCTAAGAAAGATTTGTATGTCTGTTCATCATCAGATCTTTGAAGAATGAGGACCAAGATCTCCATGTTTTCAATATTTCCATGATCAAGCCTGCAGTTAAACTATGCTAAATGAAGTGACTCCAGTTAAGAGTTCTATTAAATATTTTTTTTCTACTGTATTTTAGGCAAGTCCTGAAGACAACAGGAAAAATCCTGTTCTTTTCATACTTAACATTAAATACAATTTAAATGGCCTCTAAAAAAAAAAAAGTTAAAAGCCTTGTAACAACCAGCACAACTTTTCATTTAACAACTTTCTGTAGTCTTGGGGACAACTGTTTCTAAAACCAGATGAACAAAGGGGGATTAGTCCTTTATTTTAAGAACAAAGGCAGTGCAATCTAGTCATTAAATATCTGATGATGTCGTTTAATGACATGTGAAGAAGTGCCTTGGCACAGGCTGGGGAACATGTGCTAGCAAGAACACAGATTCCCATATTGCTGCGTTGGAAATAAAAGCCATGCCAGGCCACTAAGGCGTTTGAAAAAATTAAGCCTTTAGAAACAGAGATCAGATAGCTGGATATCCTAAATTATAAAATCTACTTTAGCAATAATAACATTTGTGATAAGTTTCTAGAGAGAAAAAAAAAACAAAACAAGGAAAATAAGCATCATAAATGCAGAGCAATTTCATAGATTTTTCCCTCCAATTTAGCGTTATCAGAAGTTAATGCAAATGGGAGCTATATGGGAAAAAAAAATTATTGTTAGTCTAATGCACAGAGTGGTACCTACAGGCTCAATTTTGCAGCAGTATTATGTAACACTTGAAATGCCAATATTTGGATAGTTAAAAATGTGAGCAAGAAAACAAAGAAAGTAGGCACTGGTCACTGAACCAGAGGTGAAGCTTCTATTTCATTAGAAAAATCTGAGGGAAATCTTCTAATCACTGACCATGCAGTTGTACTTCCTATTGCAGCTGAGTGAGTGTGGAAGTGAAAATTTTGGTGAGGTACTAAAAACATGATCAGAAATGTAAGCAGCTACCTTCAATAACTCTGTACGTGTGCACACACACAGATATTTTTATTTAGTAAATGTGAAAACACTGAAACTCAGAAATAGTTTGATGATGAAGCAGGGGCAAGAACTATTTGCTTGCTAAAAGCTAGCATTCCCCAGAAGACGAATTTCCTGCACTGAAACCTCCTAAACACAAATGACCACCTGTACCTGAAATAAACTGTTACTGTCTAATTGCAGCCTTTTATCATATTTTGCTTCCACTCTCCATGTTAAATATTTAAAGGACATCCAAGGGAAGCACTTAGAAAGGTTTTAGATACAGAAAAATCACTTCATCCAACAGGCATTTAAACCATGACAGTACAATTAGCCCCCCAATACTAGAATTATCACTGATGTAGTTTTTACTTCTTTTTTTTTTTTTTAAGTTAGCCACAAGAGGGAGTCAATAGTACTTGAATGCCAACACCACACCCTCCCCCCCCCAACAGAACCAAGGGATGGTGTTTAAAAAAAGAGTTTAAATAAAACACATTCTAAAGATCCCAGTGAGATATTTGGTATGCACTTCAGGGAAATGAGGAGCACTAGTTTGAGGGTAAATGGGAAGCTTCAGTTTCCTTGTATGTGAATTCATATTCACTTATTTGTACATACATTTGAGGGTGAAAAGAATGTCTATAATGCATAACACAATGATCCAGACAGCCCTTGATGGGATGTTTCAGTCTCTTCCCAGCACCATCCCACTCACAGCCTTCAGCAGTGGCACCAGAGGTTTGAATTACCCTGCTCTGACCCTCGTGGCCTGTTCCACTGACCCCAGGACCTGTGGGACACTGAGAACCTGGCACAGAGCAATGCCCTTTGCTCAGCCCCTGCAATGCAAAAGCCGTGTGTGCTTGTCTGGGCACGACCAGGCAGGCAGGCAGGCCCAAGCAGGAAATTCTGCTTTTTGAATTGCAAAAAGAGCAGGGGGTATCTCCAAAAGGCAGGATGATACACCTCAAAAAACTTCACAGTTCAATCTCTCCACACCTTCGCAGCCAGAGCAACCTGGAAACTGACTACAAGCTGTAGATCGGGTATCCACTTCTATAAAATAGCAGTATGTTGGAAAAAATGAAAATAAAATTAATTGAAAAGTCTGAATGAAAATCAGATCTGTTCCTTTTTCTGCAGGTAAGGTCAGGACAGAAGTACTTGACTTTTTAGCCTTTTTGCCACCTCTTTTTCTTGTATTTTGCCTTACAAATCATTCCTAGTTAGTTGTAATTGGCCTTATTAAAACAATTTTAATCCTCACTAAAAGAATTTAATTCTGTGGATAGCTGCTTTAAGCTGGAAACAATACTCAAACAAAGCTCAAAAATATAGCACATTCTTCTCTTCCTAATTTGCATACATAAACAAAGATTTGTTCTGTCCATTCCTACATTTACTTAGGAGCTCATAAAACAGAGAACCAAATTAGAAATACCAGCCTTTGTTTCAGTGTCCCTTCATTTCTTACACTTTGCTTTTTCCATATCCCATCTCCCCCACTACATTTGTGAGACAGGTAAAAAAAACCCCACCACTCTTATTATGAAGATCATTTTATCTGATAAAAACCCCAACTTTCTGAGGATGTCTTGTAATCTCATTTCATGTTCATGTTCTGCATTTCTATTCAGATGTTAATCTTGTCTTATGAGTATGCAAATGACCACTACTGGCACAAGCACTGAAGATGAGCTTGCTTTAAATGTACCAAAAAAAAACCCAAATGGAGAAACTAAACAACGTTTCATGCATACAAAATCAAAAAAAAACCTGTTAAGAGTTTCTCCTGGCTGGGGCAACAAAGGAATGTCATCACTAATAATGTCCACAGTACCCAAAATAATTCTGGACATAATTGGTACTTTGAATTGTCTACTAGCCCGGTGATTTATGATATTGAATGCTTTTAAGTCCAGATGCCAGTCTTCCAGACTGAAAGACTGCTTTCATAATCATCATTTTTGTTGTGAAACTTCCTAAATTCTCCCAGCTACAATGAGGCTACAGTAGAAGCCTTTAACAAGTAAAGATTTATCATCACTGAGAAGTTGCCACAGAAGATCTTCTCTCTTCACAGAAGGCCACAGACAAAGCCCACAACGAGCCTTTGGAGAACAAAGAGAACAGCTGGGATTGGACAATACCCTCCATTGGAGCATCCACTGCATTTAGAAAGTCCATGACATCCTATTTAAACAGGAGAGGACCAGACAGGTATGAGGCAAGGTGCTGGTAGCACCATTTCCACCTACGTTTTCTGACTAGGCTTGTTTCACATCTGATCAGCATTTGAAACAGGAAACAGGCTACCAGCACTAAAGGGGTTCTCTATCACCATAATTTAACCCTTCTGGGAATGAACTTATCTACCCTTTAATGCATTCCTAACACTTAAAGATGAAGACTACAAGAAATATTACCAAGTCTGACACTTGATGACATCAAATGCTCCACTACCTCAGCTAGGAACAGCTTTTGCCCCAGATCACAGCCAGGCATATACTTACTGGGCATATTCTCCCTCTCTTCCTCAGAGCCACTGGAACATGTCAAAGCTGGGGATAAACTATCACTCCTTGCTGGGGACAGAAAATCGTTTTACTCATGTGCCTGGATAGTGCTGTCTGCTTATACAGTCATTATGGCTCAGAGACAATTCCAGTTCCATACCCTGTGATCCTGGATAGCACATACTGCAACAGACAGCACAACCAGTGGGAGAGTCAACTCACTGTCCTCTGCTGGGAAATCTGCCCTTAGTTATCTCTCCCATTTCCCTGTTATCTGAAATAATGCCCCAAAAGACTACAATACAGATGTCTTTGTGTGACATATAGAAGATAAGTGATGAGCATTGTCCTCTTCTTCAGGGCCCCAGTGCAAGGCAGTAGAACCTAAATCAGCTTAGATAAGGGGTAGGACCATGTAGGACAATGCAGAAAGCAGGCCACTCATTTTAGCTGCCCAGTTCCCTTGGAGCTCAATGCAACTTTGAATTTTTGCATGGCTAAGAAGCTGAAACCACATAAACCCATCAAGTTTTACATGTTTCCATCCACAAAGAAAAAACTGACCTAGATTCTCTCATTCTTAGATTCCCTCACAGTTCTGGCCAGGTTTTCAGAGGGTTACTAACCTTGGCTGAGTTAAGGGTTTATAATGAAACACTAAAACACAAGTACGTTTGAGTTGGTTTGGATTTTCTTATGGATGTTTTGGATGGCTGTAATTCTAGAGTCAACTCAGACATTCTGGGCACTTTTCGTCCAAAAATTTCTGCTTGGAAAAAAAAATCCCATGATTACAATAAATTAAAATCAATCATTATTTTGGGCTTGATTCTCCCCTTCACCATTCCAACACAGCATCTGGTTTAAAACCAGCCTCCTGAACTTGTACTGGATGTACCTTGGTTTTATATCCTCTTACTACAATAATGAAAATAAACCCTTTGTGAAAAAATTTACTTGCAGCTTCAAAAGAAGCAAAAATATTAGGTGACAGACATGAAGATGAGTAAAGAAGTAAAATAGTAAGAGAAAAGTCAGAAAAAATAAAGCCAGAAATTCAAAATACATCAAAAATAGTGAAACAAGACTCTTAACAGTATGAAAGACAGCATCTTCAAGCTTGTGAGATGATCCATTGCCTTGAGACACATATGAAGATACACCATCAAGGTGAGGCTCTTGATTAATTTCGTAGTTTAGCTAAGAATTTCATCCTCAAAAAGTTTAAGCAATGACATATCTCCACTGCCAATCCACAGCTCTGGCAGAAGTGGGAACACTTATCTGAGTACTGGCAATGCAGGGCAGCACCTTTACCATGCTGCTAGAGCAGTACAGGCCCTTCCCAGAGACTCGGAGTTATTGACATCGAGAGTATGAAGGCAAATGGAAACTGCCACGGAGACACCATGCCGCAGGCTAAGTAACGACGGAAGTATTTTGAACACTTGAAGGTTCTTCATACTTTCTTTGATGGGCTGTCAGTTCTGTCAGCACGTAGCAGAGACTGATTTTTGCCCTTCAGCCAGAAGGATGCAGTAGGACAGAGGCAGAGAAAAAAAAAAAAGGGGGGTGAATGATACTGACAGAACACACTAACTCTGGAGTTCTTCAGAAATCAGTATCAGACTGATGTCTGATACTATCTTCAAAGCCTTTTTAAGCTTACTTTAATTCTTCTTAAGAAAGCAATATTCTTTCTCCTAAAAAAACCCTAAGCCCAGTTTTCCACATTAATTTCCCCCAGAATGAGGTTGCAAAAAGTAGTTTTACAACAGGAATAAAATAGTCTATACTATGCAAATACTGTGCATACCTTAACAATAGAGAGCTCAGAGATGCCTGTTTTCACTTACAAACAGGGACAGGGTGATTCTTTGTTAATTTTGTCTGCACTTTATTGAAATAGTTATGAAAGGAGGAAGAAGAAACATGCCTCAAGCTTTGCCAATATCCAAACAAAACAAACAGCAGCAGGGTTTGTTTTCACTTAAATTTCATTATAGTTCATATATAGAGAATTAGTGCAATTTAAAACTGGTTTGTATTTAAACCCATGTGTATGGCAAGACTAGCCAACATGCTCATTTTCTAGTGGAAAAGTTTTATTCCTGCCATTGTTTTCTCGTGTAATGTGTTTTAATATATTCTGGGAATCTTTTTCCTAAAGCAAAAGTATATCTTAACAAATTAACAGAGCTGAACCAAAAGCCCAGTCAAGAAATCTGAACTTCCAGGAGATTGCAACTGCCTTTACAATTCTATGGCTAATGTTCCTTCACTTTGACAGCTGAACTTGGATAAGGGTGGCAAGAGAACATGAGTCACCCAATGACCAGGCAAAATAACCTTGGCAAGGCTTTGGCAACACTGAAAGCTATTTCAAACTAGTTTTCCCCAAGTTTTCCCCAAGTCAGTAGAGGTTACTCAACTGAAAGCTCGTGCTATTCCTCATGCTTCTTGTGCAGTTTGGCAGCTGAGCCGTTTCCTTAATTTGTGTTAAGGCTCACTGCAGGCCACCAACAAACACAACGCTAACAACAACCAGCAAGAGAAAATATTTAAATTCAGCAAAAGACACAATTGTAGGTATCTCAGATGCAAACAATTCCCAGCCAGTACGTGACTGGTTACACAACACACCTATGAGAGTTTGGAAGATATCTAGGAAACACACCCAGAGAAATTAACTTTGTAACTCTTAGTCCTACATGAGGATTCAAGGTGTTCAGTCATTTAAGGGTGGCGCTCTGCACTTCAAAAAAGCAGCTTAGCGAGAAACAGCATTACATCTAGCAGCTAATTAACACATTTCGGACAATTCATAATGGAAAATGCATGCTCAAACACTGTGTTTCAATTATTTGTTACCTGCTCTAGTTGTGTGATCATTCCAGTTTTACATTATCCAGAGGAAAAATGCTAAGGAGTAAGGTGTGTGGAAGGGCAATTAGGCTCCCAATTAGCAGAGGGAGTGACAGATTTTCTTAATGAAGTGGAAAATAGAGGAGAGCTCCTGAGTCAGTTTTCTGTGTGCATTTGTTGTGGTTTAGGAATGGTATTCCCCAATTTAGTGTTCCCACTGAAACGCTCCAAAGCACGTGCTGTTTGCTTGTTTCTTGCTTCCCTTCCCACTCCCACTATGGCAGGATGGAGAGGAGAATTGGAGGCACAACAGGTAAAGATCATGGGTTGAGGTAAGAACAACTTCCTGGAAAGAGCAATGAGATAAGAAATGTACACTAACAGCAACAAGTCTAATAACAGAGAAAACAAGAGAAACAAGGACAGTATATTCAAAATTACTCAGAAACTTTTAAGACCAAATCAGTCGAGAAACCTCTATAAATCAGCCATGACCTCAGGTAATCTGACTTAGCAAGGAATCAGAGGACAGCTCACAACAGTTTAACTTAAAATTGTTCAATGGTATTTATACTATAAATTCATTTTTGAGTCATCCAACAAATATTAGATCTGTGTCCCCATGCTTTTCATGCCAATTTTCAAAGCAAACCAAATACTCCCATCTTTTTCCAGACTCTGGTCATCTTTCCACCAGAAGCCAGACAGGAGACAGCGCAGCCAACTAATACAGTAGGCAAAATGTGACACTAATTGTCACCTGCTGGTTGTGATGAAAGTTGTGACTCTTGGCCTAAAATGCAAAAGGTTCCAAGGTTCAACAGCTTTCCTGCAGCAGTTGCTTCCTGCCTGACTGATTAGCTTGAAAAGAGAAACAACAGCAATCTGGGAAGGACCTTCCGTGGGCAGAGTTGACCATGAAATTTCCACCATACACATGCTCCAAAAAGAGGCCTTCCAGGTGGGAAGCAACAGATATGCTATGAAGTGGATGGTTATCAGAACAGACATGAAAGTGGCAAAGTGTAAAAACAAGAGAATCTATCAAAATTGCCAGAAAGCAATGCTTTCACAATGCTTTTCAGAGATGGGATATATAAAAAAAATAAAATTAGAAGGAGTCTTAAGGACAACTGGAAGCAAAACACTGAAAAATATTGATTAGAGCCCTGGTACTTAAAACATTAAGAACAAGAACAAAACCATCACTTTCAAGATACTAATAAACTCTTAAGAGAAAGCAAACTCCAACTAAAGAAACATGCAGGTGATATTCTCTAGATCAGCATGTGCCATTACAGCCTATAAACATCTGGGAAAATTAAATTGGTAAAATTTGTTTCAGTTCATTTAATCTCTAAACAGTGAAGCTTATCTTTTCAAGCCAAGACTAATGAAAAAAAGAATGTCTTCAACCTAATAGGTCAAATGTAAACAGGTTTAAAATTCAACCACTTCTAAGGTATTAGAAATGACACTATCCACATGACTCTTCACATTCCTCTTCCTCATCTGGAAGAGAAACTCCAGACCTGCTTCTAAGTCTCCTGTCCTAGTTTTGTTCCTACCCAAAGCAACCACTGCTTAACTGAGAACATGTAATCAATTTACTTGGCAGGGTTAACAACACTCAGTGCTATCACTGCGACTGAAAAAGAAGCTGAGAGCTGTGTGTTGTTTGGAGAGCCTTAGCAAGACTCTTTCTTGGGAACTGAATGATCAGTCTGCTACTAATATTGTTTCCAGCCCTACTCCAGCTGCTCCCTTAACATTCAATTCTTCTCTACAAGTTTCTGCTCTTTTACCAATGTCTGGATAAAAAGCTGTCCTGCTTGAAGGTCCTCCAAATATTTGTATTTATATGTTGTTTCTTGCCTCCAGTCTCCTTCATTAAAATCTAGAAAACCCCCACCCCAACCCAACCCACCCCAAACAAAACAAACACAACCCCTCCAGACAAAAATCTCACAAGCCCTTCCCTCTCCCCTGCCACCTGCTCAGACAGTTACTGCAATAAATACTCAATCAGAATCAAAGCACACAAGCTATTGGTGACAAGAACTAAAAAAGTATTGCACAAAGAAATTTACTGATCTGAATGACAGCAGAGACAAGCTAGTATTTGGATTAAATTTTAGGCAGAAACTTTCTCTCTGCAATTTTGTACAGCCTGATGTACAAATACTTGGGTCATACTATTGCTCTCAGAGATTCAAAGCCTGCAATTTCATGGCCACTGAGCTCATTGAACAGCACAAGCCTTGAGATGCCAAATCCCTTCTGTAAAGCAATGAAGGATCTCAGATTTTTTTCCTGAATGGTCACTGTACCCTCAGTGTATTGCTGGATAAGACCTTCTATTCCCCCTTCATTAACAAATGGTATGACCTGGCATCCCAGCAAATCTGCTGGCTTCAGCTGAGCTACAAGAATGCAAGCTGTATGCAAATAGCCCAATTATTTTCCTCTATCCATTAAATCTAGCCTAATCTGAATAAGGACTGATCAATTACAATTTATTTCAGTGTTTTCTGACATTTTTTATTTCAAGGACTTCTTCTGTTTCCAATTAAGATTTTACATTAGAACTATCCTTTCATGTCACAAATACACAAGTGTAAAACTTTTTTTCACTTAACTTCAAATAATTGAAAGCTTACCAGGAATTATCTATCAAATGAATCTGCAAACTTCCATTTGAATTGTGTGAAAATATCAGATGATGTTAAACTGCAGCTATTTTTATGACTATGTCACTTAATGCACCTTTTGGTAGAGCTCGAGTCCTTCTGGGGTAGTCAGTATTACACAAGTATTGGAAATAAAGTGATGGAAAGTTGGGCAGTAGGACTTCACTTCTGCTACTCAGGAAACAGCAGCAGGGCCAATTCAAACAACATCAAACAGCCAATTCAAAGGCAGAAAGTGAGGCTAACCCACCTTACTCAGTATGGCCAGAAGAATCCATCTCTATCTCATCTCTACCCTTCCATTAAAGTATCTGTAGGCAGCAGACTGTGCCACCAGCAAAACAAGCCCTGTCCTCTCAGCCTTTGGTTACAGGTAAGTGCTTGAGTCCTCAACCTTCTTTAAGGATGTTTCCTTTGACTGACTTCATTAGGCCAATGTGCTTCATTCTCTGGAGAGCTCAAACCAAACACAGTAGAGCGGGTGTGGCTTCACAGGCGCCAAAGAGAAAAGACAATTTCCCTCAGTTTATTGACTGCACTTTTACTAATACAGCCCAGCCTCAGGCCATTTTTTCCAGCCAGTTGATATTCCCCCTGCTGTCAAGTAGGTCAGTCATTCCATTTAGTTAGGTATTATCCATAAACTTGCTGAGAACACACTCTATACCATCCACCTGCATTATTAATTTGGATTTTAAACAGCGTTGGCCCAGTATCAGTGCCCGAGGGATACCAGTGGTAATTGGCTGCTAGTTGAAATTTGTGCAGCTGTAAACCTGCTGATTCATATTGTAACCAATAATCTCACTTCTGAAGTGCATTTTATAGTGTGAAAAAATAATTTTAAAAAAGTTAATTAAAAACCTTCTTTATGAAAACGCTTCCCAGCCTTTATCCTCAGAGGCTTGTTTCCTTAAGTACAAGTCCACGTGGCACAAGTTCAGGACTTCATGTTGCTGTACCAGGAAGCACCTCATCCTCTCAGTGATGCCACAGTTCAAGGAAATATTTACACCAAGAGCTGCTTGGAGCTGCTTTGCCAGAATTGCAAGCTTTAGGATTGTCTGTCAAGCTTTCCACAGAGAGATAGACAGCTTGTCCTAGCTTCAGCTGGGATAGAATTCATTTTTTTTCCAGATACCTGATAAAATTATGTTTTCTGGATTAAGGATGAGAATAATGCTGATAACACACTGATGTTTCAGTTGTTGCTGAGTACTCCTTACCCTAATTCAAGGACTTCTCAGTGTCTCAGGCTCTGCCAGGAGGAAGGTGCACAAGAACCTAGGAGGGAGCATGGCCAGGACGGACCAAAGGGATATTCATACCATAGAACATCATGGCCAGTGTATAAACTGGGGGAATTTGGCCTGCTGTGGGATGATGGGAATCTGTCAGTGGGTGGTGAGCATGGTATTCTGCATTACTTGTCTTTCTTTGGTTTTACTACTTTGGGGTTTTTTTACTTCAGTTATTAAACTGTTCTTAATCCATAGGTTTTATATTTTCCTAATTCTCTTCCCCAGTCCACCAGGGAGGAGGGGGAGCATTGTGAGGAGCTGTGTGGTACCTAGCTCCTGTCTGGGGTGAAACCACACAATGGCGTCACAGTCATCCCTCAAAATCATTGTAAGAAGGGATTCTGACTGTCCAGATTCCCAGCAGAAGCTTGCTTTTTCTCCACAAGGAGAATGCTGCATATGCAGAATTTCTGCTCTCAGTTCCATTTGTCATGGAACATTGCTTGGGAGACCTGTAACTGATGTCAAGTATGAGAATTCTTCTTGAGAATAAACTGATTTAATAATGCTTAAGTTTTTAATCTTCAAAAATTGACAGACCATGCCTGCAGGGAGTAGAAAGAGCTTATGAATTTCCTGGTTAGAATGCAAAGCCATTCCACTTCAGCATTAAATTAAATTTCCTAATCTAACCCCTCATATACTTATCCTGCTTGAGAGCTTCTTGACGGGATCAAAAGCTATTAACTTTGATTGTTATTTATAGTGGATGTTTCTACAGAAATACACTTCTACCATGTTCAAACCACATTAGTTTCAGAACTTGGACTATTAGAAAACACTGCTTCAGAGTGCAAAGAACAACTTTTTTGCAGGTCTTCTTTAAGAGGCCTGTGCCTCCAGCAGCAGGAGCACATGAAATGTGTTTGTCTTTGTGGTTCTGAGGGCTATGAAACAGCAGAAGGAAGCTGCACGGAAGACAGCCGTCCCTGGAGAGTCTGTCACCTTTCAGCATCAGCAACCACTGTTTTGATCTGTACAATGGATGTGGGCATCACCAAAGCTCATGGTGGCACTGAAACAGCTCAAGGCTCAGCGTTGCTGTGCAGTGCTGCAGCTCCTGGCACACAGAGCACGATGGCTCAGCCCCTCTGTGGCTCCATGCTTGCAGCCCCACTGTGTCGCAGACATCCTTTCAGTAAAAATCCTTTCTTGGAATTTTTCCTCCTGAGAAGCTGAGAGGCCTCAGGTTATCTGCTGCTGTGAAATGCAACAGGTGCATCTGTGATTGGTCTCGTCTGCTTGTTTGTAATTAATGGCCAATTGCAGTGGAGCTGACTTGGACAGGGAGCCTGAGACAGCTGCCTTTGTTATCATTCTTTTCTTTTCTATTCTTAGCTTAGCTAGCCTTCTGAAATGAAACTTTTCCTTCTATTCTTTTTAGTATAGTTTTAATGTAATATATATATATATATATAATAAAATAATAAATCAAGCCTTCTGAACATGGAGTCAACATTCTCGTCTCTTCCCTCACCTGAAAACCCCTGTGGACACCATCACACCACTGCTCCTGGGCACACAGAGCACGATGGCTCAGCTCCTCTGTGGCTCCATTTGTGCAGCCCCACCGCAAAGCCCCTGAATGTCAAACACACACACACGTGCCCCTGCCGAGGCACTTAGAGGTGTCTTTCCTGCAAGCTGCTCCTTCTGTTCTGGATACTGAGTAGTCACAGAAAACTTGTTTATTCAGCAGAATATTCTTCTTCTTCTTCACACTGGGAGAAAAACATCTCTTCAAAGAAGTTTTCCTGAAAACTGAGACTGGATTTGGGTTCATGTCTCCCTTGTCCCAGACAAACCTTAGTAACTGAACCTCTGGCCATTTCCAAAACAGATGCTCTGCTGTACCTCTGCTTCCCCAGACACAGGCATACCTATTAAAAGTTTTGTTTCCAACAAGTCAGCATTTTCAAAGAAAAAAGGTCTGATCAGAAAGATCCTCAGTTTCAACAGACAGAATAGTGCCTTTGACATCCATCTGTGAAAATATTAGGCTGTTTAAGTGCACTATCATCCCTCTTCAAGTGATTAAAGGGAATGGAAAAACTAGAACATGGTCCAGCTTGCTGACATGTTACTCCAGACATCCTCTCTGGAATCAAGATGCTCAGCTTCATCTTCATCCATGCCTTTGAGTTAAGCCCTAGGATCAAGTACCGTAACCTTGCATCTAAATCTTGTATTTTTAAACCCATCCAGAAGGCAAGTGTCATTTCAGTGTGAACCACCTGCTCTCTCTCATCTCCAGTTTCACAGTATATCACTGACAAGTCATACTGATGAAATTTCATAGCATAGGCAATTAACATATAAAATGTGTGTGCATGTAGCATTTCTTTTAAACATACATACATGTTTGCACACAGTTTAAAAAATCACTGCAGAAACAGGAAGAGAGGAAAACATAATACACTACATTTTTAAAGGGCATGGACTCAAGCAGTGTGAGACTGGATTACACAGAAGACTTTGATTTGATTACCTCTGTCAGTCATGGCAGATGTGGAGAGGGCAATGGAAACATTATGTGCAAGCAGCTTAAGCCCACTGCCTGCTACAAACAGATGGACTGTGGCAACCACCTGAATTCCATGAAAACAATTATTGACAGAAAAATAGAACTTAGGAAAAAAATGAAAATTAAACCTAAAAATAAAAATGCTCCACACCTTTGAAGCACTATAGGAAGACCTGGGCCAAGCAGAAACACCAGCCCAAACTTCCCAGAGAACGCAAGCATGCTGGAGACCTCCAGATGTAGGAGCAGAGGCATTACATTCTTTGTGAAGCCAGAGGGCAGGCAGAGCAATACTTGCTTTTCACCGCCAGTGCCCAAAATGCTTAATGCAAGCATTAGCATTTATATATAGTCCTAATATATATAGTTGTAATTTCTCTTCTCGTGACTATCTTATAGGCAACTGTCCTTACACTCACCTAACACTACACTAAGTTCATATCTTTCACCACAAACATTTTTTATTTGTTCCTTTATTTTCACCCTACCTGCTGGTAGGTGACACTTAAAACACACTAAGCTGATAAACCTATTTACTGCACATTTAGCTAACAGAAGTTTGCAAGCTCTTTGTACAGCTCTGAAGGAGATATGACCATATTTCTGCACTCACAGGAAAATACAGAATCTGTAATATGTTGTCAACTGCTTCTATGGCCTCAACTGTCCCTTTCATTGTACGGGAGATTTAACTACCAGACTTCTATAAGAAGTCACACTAACAGCACATCTTGCTGCTACTCAATGGAACAACCTTCCCTCCCTTGTGTACCAGGTTTCTAATTAAAGAGAATAAATTTTCTGCTTTGCTTAAAATATGCATTTAGCATGCAACAGTCACATGAACACTGTTAACTGATTTAATAAATACATCACTGCTTAATTCCCTCATCTCCTCAGATCCTTATTGTCTCCTGCAAGCAACACCTGCCACGAGTCCCCATGACTTCCACAGCAATGCACAACATCAGTCATCTCACAGACCTGAGCCTTTTAAAGAGCTTAACAAGGTTTTATATAATGAGGTTATTGAGGAATGCTCTTTCCCTGGAGAGAAGTTATCTCTCATCTGAAAACAGCTTTGTGTTGTTAATTAATGTTTTCTTGCCTCTGAGGCTATCTCACACTCCTTTCTATTCATTCCCATGATAGAAGGAGCTGCAGTAATTCTGAATGCCAAGATGTCTCTAGACCTGAAGTGGGGAAAAGACCCTGTGAGGATCTAGGAATGGAAAGGGCACACCCAGCACCACTAGCAGAAACTACATGTGGCTTTTCTACATAAGTCTGCACATGGGTGCAAATTATGGCCACACAGAACGCACACTCCTATGTGCTACCTAAGATCAGTCATCCAGTAAAGCAGATGACTACACCACAGGCAAATTCAGAGGTGATTGCATCTCAGGGAATGCAGCATGGGAGCAGCACACCATGCCCACAAAATTAAGAGATATGGCAGGCTAAGAGTCAGGGTGCCTTGCTTTTGTTTCGGGATGTTGAAGATTTTTCTTAGAAACCTTTGACAGAAGTTGCAGAAGAGAGGCAGGATCCTGTAACAGACTTTACAGAAGATCAGAAGGAAAGAACAATAGCTTAGGGAGAACAGAAGAACTGTTTTGTCTGATGCTGTGCCAAGCTTGTGTTAAATAACAAAACAGTGTCCTAAAAGAATTTGTTAATATGGCAACAAGTCTCTCCTGGACTGATGAGAGATAAGGCTATGCAAAGCATTGCTAATCTATTTGAGCACCAGTTTCTGCTACTCAAGTTAAAGCTATAGATCTTGGCTGTTGGAAGGCCTGCTCATTTGCCAGTGAGCTGGCAGTAGCCCTTGCTATGCTGTAAATTCAGCCAAGCAACTTTCATATCTTTTCAGAGGACTAGATCTTTCTAAAGTCACAAATATTACTAGTTACCTACAGAAATCAAGATATATATATATATTATTAAGATCACACATTTTTTTCAGAAGAGCTCCCAATTCTTCTAATCCCACTAAATCCCAAGCAATTAAATCCCAAGCAAGCAATTAAACACATTCCTTTATTAAATTCCCTTTGTCCCATAAGTCATCCATCCATACCTACCCTTCAGGTATTTATGTTACTTTATGGCACCTTTTAGTGCCGTAGATAAACAGAGACTCTGGCCCACAGAGTTTATTCTCTTATTTTATCCAAGACACAATGAAGAGAGAGGGGGAAGAATAACTGGGAATGTGAAAATGAAGCTATATGATTGTGAAAAGCAGTAAGGTCATGAATGGTAGAAGACTGCCAAAGAATTTGGAGAAGAATGCTGCTTTACAGAACATATTGTGGTACTCTAGATTGAAAAGATGAGCACCATTTGGGTATGCCACAGATGAGAAATAGGCATGGATTACTTAGCTGGATTACAGTGACTTCACTTTATGGATCAAAACAAAGAGAAAATCCTAGCTTGAGTGAAGATATGCAGTTAAATCAGTGCCATGCAAAGATGCATGCAAAGTTTCCATGAACTGTCAAGAAAACGGATTAAATACAACTTCAAAGCAGTGCCTAATGAAAGATTTTTTGCATGCTATTGCTTTCCATTATCTTCAACATATGGTTATTGAAAATCAGATTGCTTTGTTCCTTTCCTATAACACAGATTTATGATCATGTTTGTTTTCCTTTCTCTTCAAGAGCAGAACTTTCAATGCAAAAAGTCATGAAAAAAGAATCTTGCTGTTAGAGTGTTACAGGCTCCAAGCAGCAACTCCCTCCTCTCCTGCAGGCATCCCAGGACAGCTTGTACTTATCTCAATCACCACTGTACATATGCAGCTCAAACCAAGGCTGTGAGGAACTTGGCAGCCTTTACCTTCACAGGCTTGTCACTCCCAAAATTTTGTTGCTTTCTGACCTGCATTACTACACAGAAGAAGCAGCCAGCAATGCCTAATTTTGACTTAAGGGTAACAAAGATGTGAAAATCGCAAGTTTGTATGGTAAAGGTGGAACTCAGAGTCTGACTGAGACACAGATCCTGCAAAATCATTTTGGAGAAATGGGGATCTTCTGCTCCTAGGCCAAGTTTCAGGTTAGGATTGGATACCAGACTGAAATTTGTATTTAGTGCCCTGACTGCAGCTCTTTTCCAGTGCAAGGAGAGACAAAAAACCAGCACTACCACATTTAATTAACCTTAGCAGACGTTGGGTCTTTAGTGTTTAGAGCTTATGAAATAGAGCTAGAAACTAAAAAAGCTTTCTTTATTATTACCTTTTTTTTCTCATCACATTTTCTGACTTCACAGAACTGCTTCGTTTTTCACAGAGTATTCTGAGTTGGAAGAGACTCAGGACAAAGATAAATATAGGATTTCAGTTCTTACACTTGTAAACTTTCAGTGCTGTTGCATGACCTTCAAAACTTTAACAAACCAAAGAAATTAAATAAAGAAAAAGGAATATAAAATTACAGAACCACTCCTATCACAGGTCACTAAATGCTCTTAAAACTTTCCATGAAAGGAGAGATTCTGGGAAAACATTAAGAAATAATAAACCTGGTCCCCAAATAAAAACAACAATACTTGATTGAGATTAATCAATGCAGATATCTCAGTGTTTGTCATCTGCATGCAAAGGAACAGGGAACTATAAACAGGGCTAGGAAGGGAATACGATAGGATGAAAAGAAGCATAAAACCAAGGAGCTCCTATCCTAAACTGTCCCTGTGTGAAAAGAGAGAAAGGGCTTTAAGGCAGAAGTGTGTGTATGTGAATTCTTGCTACATCTGCTGCTGTGTACAGACACTTGGGGATCTGCCATCAAAAATAAAACGAGCAGTTTGCCAGCAACATACCGAACATTAGTGGTCTTTGACATAGCTACAGGTTTCGCTCACATCGGCGCTGCCAAATGACAGCAGGGTTTTGTTCAAACACTTGCTTCACTTTCCCATTGCAGAACAACTGCCTGCTGAGCTATTGAAAATCACTCTGATAAATATCTGATAAATACCTCCGTTATAGGCACACAGAAAACCCACAGGCTTTCAGTCATTAGTGTGTCACTATTGGGCCTTTAATCACACACTCACTTGTCAAAACAGTTACTGTGTCAAAAGCAGAAAGAAAACACCATGGTTTCTTGCAACCTAATACTAACCAATCCAAAACTGGAGTAAAGAGTTCCACAGTAATGCTCAAACTGTGCTAAAAAAGGAAACTTCCAATCTAGAAGCTCATCAACTTCATTGTCTTGCTTTGGTTATCGTTTTACAAGCCATGAACTCTCAGATTAAGTATGATCTGTTTGTCTCCATGTGGTTGAGCTTGACGGAATCACTTGAAAATACTAAAAATAGGAGAAGTAAAAATGCCCAGAGCTACTTTAGACGAACAAAATACCATTCCTCACCTCTCCATGACTATATACAGTTCAAGTAAAAGCAGATGAACTTTTCCATCAATACACACAAAGCAGAAAAACAGGTGCCTTCTGCAGTCAGCTAAACAACTATAACCTTGTTAAATTGGTGATTTTAGGAGCATGATATGGTCAGAAGATGGGGAAGATCATCAGCATCCATGTGCAATGACCATTCAATCACAAAATGCTAATGGTCTTCTGAAAATCACTAACAAAGAAAACTCAAGGCCAGTTCAGCCTACAGACAAGGTTCATTAGTTCACATCCAAACTAAAAGAAGTTGGCAGGACAAAATAGCAGCATCTTGCCCTTGTCATTTCTAAGACAGTTGGAAGTAAAATCTTTGCCATAAAGCAATGTAAAATGATCCAAACAACTATTCTTTCCAAGTACTGCTCAGACTAGTCAGTTGTCAAAAACTGAATCAAATAAAATCAGCAACAAAGCTCCTCCCAAGAAACTCAGCTGCAGGAGATTATCTTTCAGAATTATTAGAAAGTGTACAAAGTGTTTGCTTGTGTTATAACAACTTTTTTCTCTTACCCAAACAGGCTGCAACTGCTTGTCACATCTGAGTTTCAGCAGGTAAGATAACCTCTGATGAGTCACCAAATTTTGCCATCCTGGAAATGAAACTTAACTGTGTCTGGAGAAGTAAAGGATCAAAAAGTGAAAGTTAAAAGAAAAAAAAAAAAAAAACAACTTTGAAAATCTGGAAACAAATAGCAGTGATATTTGACAGTTGGTTCACTGCTCTTAGACTGACTAGGTTGGGGTTTTTGGACTGTGTCCTGAGGACCATTCTCTTCTCTCTCTGTGCATCTTTTCCAGACATCTGAATCTCTCATGACAAGGACACTCTTTGTCTGTGCTGGAGTTGAATTCACCACCCTATCAAGTCCCAGTTGCTTCCTATGCTTTTGGCAAAACAGCAGCCACTTACATAGCACAGCTGAGGGACCTGCTGTTCAGAGCATCACTTTTCCCACCAACCACTTCAGGAGAACATCCACATGCTCCATGACTAGCCTCATGCTCCCATTGCACAGTCCATGCCGGAGGTGTTTCTGGATTAAAAATTAATGTTGAAAAACCTTGACCCCTCCTGGCCAATCTCCCAGTTTATAGACTGGGAATAATGTTCTGTGGTATGGAATATCTCTTCAGCCAGTTTGGGTCAGCTGTCCTGGCCAAGCTCTCTCAGCTTTTTGCCTCCCCAAGGGCAGAGCCTGAGACACTGACAAGTCCTTGACTTAGAGTAAGAACTGCTCAGCAACAACTAAAACATCATCAATATTAGTGATAATATTGATCTTATCACTGATAAGATCAGTGTTATCAACATATTTCTCATTCTAACTCTGGAACACAGTACTGTACCAGCTACAAAGAAAAAATTATCTCAACCCCAGCTGAAACCAGGACAATGTCGAATTAACTCACCTAAATTCACATTCCTGTTTCAATCAGGAATTCAGCATCACTGAAGGGTTGCCCAGTCTCCCCAGACAGTAAGAGAGCCAGACAAGGGGAGGACTGTCCTGTTGTCTCCTCCAGTCTATGGGAAACTGCCAAGAACTCCAACCACAAAGTGGCTCTGCCTCTCTTGAACAGTCAGCAAGGCTGATGGCATGGACCAGCCACTCTTGAGCTAAAGGGGGAAGTGACATCAGAACTTTCTATTTATCTGCATCTCCAGCAGCCCAGCAAAGCAACAGCTGACATATGAAGATATCAGACAATTAGGCCTCCTGCTTTTGAAGGGAATTTAATCAATACCACATGACTTCTACTGCCAGAAAACAGCACCAGCAGGTATATCCATCATCACTTGGCTTATCACAACCCAATAGGGACTGACTAGGACTCTCTGGCAGCCTGGGCAAAAGCCAGCCACATAAGCCCCTTCATTTGCCTCTACAATGGTTGCTGCTTGCCAGCTGGGCTGCAGATGACATCTCAGCAAGATGAGAAGCCATCCTGCTTCCTACTCTTCCTTCTGATACATGTTTTATATCAGAAGACCTCTCCTTTTCTCATTTCCCTATCTCAAGGGTAGATTTGTGAATCTCCACCTTTTGGAGATTCCTTTCGGGGGGGGGGGGGGGGAACTCCTTTTGTGGTTTCAGACTACTTCCTAGAAGGGGTCAAACTCTTCTTTTTACAGGTTTACAATGTTTAAATATAAATCTCAGCATAAATTTTTCTTCCTGTCTTGGCTCCTTTTTTTCCTTCTGAAGCCTGCCATCAGTTACCTAAAAAGATTCCCAGCTTTATTGCATTTGCCAGGAATATTCAGGTAAGGCAGCATGTAAAGATTAGGAGTCCAAGCCCACTTCTCCAAAACCTAGGAAGAAGAACTTACCAAAATTGATATGGGGGGGAAAGAGAAAATTGAAGTCATGGGGATTGGAAAAATTGTTCTCAAAGGTTTCACATTTAAAAAAGCTTAATTTTTTTTTTTTAGTGCCCTAGGCACGACAAACAAGGTAACTCTATTTCAAGGCACAGCACTGATCAGCTGCAGCTTCTAGAAAGCACTGTGCTGCCAAAAGTCATTCTCTAGTTACTGTTTCGATTTCCAAAGACCATCTCCCTCTGCAATGGTAGGAACTGTTTGTGACACTAGAGCAAATGGTGTTGGTAAAACTTTTTTACATACAATGGGCTAAGTTATTGATGCTCTCAGTCAAGTTCTTCTTTGAATACTTCTGTGATGAGGTACACCATCACTGTGTGTAATCAGGCATATCCATTTGGCCAGTTTTTCTCTGAACATTCAAATGTGTCCATTATCATGCCATTATAATATAGACTCTATTATTTCCATTATGCCCATTTCTGGGTCTTGTGGATATAATTCTCATTTACCCACCATCAAAATGAATATTTTCTATTTTTACTGTTAGATAAACCAACAAGGGAAAACAACCATGTTTCTAACTTACTTGGCAATGCAAGACCCATTTGCAATATTCAGTATGTTTGATAACATTTACAAGAAAAAAAAAGTCACCCTTATTTCCTAAACCTACTAAAGCAATATTTTCTATCTGGTAATTAAATATTCCTCATTTTTCTCCCTGCAGAAGTGGTGAAGTCCAGTTTCACTAAGAAATAATTGATGACTGCAGACTGCCCATAAAGTTGTTATCATTTCCCATGAAATAATATTTTTGTATGCTTTCAGTGTAGTACATCTCCAGGAACAAGACACCTCTTACCAAGCTAAGCAAACCATTCAATAAAATTTAGTTTGTGCAAGAATGCAGACTCCTAACAGCTTTGAAATACAGGCTCTGTTGAAGATTGTATTACTTGTTGGCCAGTGGATTAGAGGCACAAGTGATCTCATCTAGAAGGGGAAGTGTCTATATGCAAATAATACAAGTGTTTGCACAAGAAACTACAGAACAATTCTTTCATCATTTACATCATATGATATATATTTTTGTGCATGCACCTGTTAATATGCATATTAAGAGTAATATCGATTTACATTTTGCTAATAAAAGCTCTGGCTCAACACCAGGCAATGCTACTGACAGCAGAATAAGGCACAGTACGAGTCCAAACTGGCAATGGTAGGAGGTAGTTTCCATAAATGCTTCCTCCAACATGTAGATCAATAGTGAAGTTGCAACCTCACAGTCTGGAGGTGCTCCTAGAAGTCTCCATAACACAAATTACCTGTCTCCACACATAGCACTGCTCAAGCCTGCTACAGAGCCCTTTGAACAGAAATGGGGTAAGGGAAGATATGCTAACTCTGATATGAAGTAGAATTTAAAAAAAAAAATAAAAGGTGTCTGGCCACTGCTCTTCGGAGTTGTGCTGACCCAATTTGACATTTGAGATATTTTGTTCCATCGATACCTTTCAAGAGTGGATTTTCCAAGAAAAGGCTTCATAACTTAATTTACTTCAGCAGAACCTGCCTCCCAGAAAGAACTAATGTGTACTATTTAGTCTACTTTGGCAAGTCATTAAGTATTTTCCAACAATGTATTCTGTTCCTAGCAAGTGACTAAAGGGGTCTCAGTGTGCCAGAGGAATGTACACACACAAAGACATGGTCCCTCCTTTGCTAGGATTTAATGGTTCTAAAAACTGAACAGTAACACAACCTGGAAAAAACAAAACAGTTTCCAGTGCTAGATTACTCTATCATCAGCTTCCAGTGAGATATTTACAACAACTGATTTTGCAGTTTTAGCATTAAGTATCTTCTCCAGCCAAGAGTAAAACAAGACGAAACAAAAATGCAAACTGTAGAAGCCATTTCCAGCAGATAAACTCCTTGCTAGCTCTCTCCTGCTTGCTGCTAAGTCAGCCTTCTATCTAGAGGAAAGACCTTTGTGATTTTTTTCCTGCTTGAGTATTATGCTGGAAACAATGGCCTTTTTGTTCTATGGCAAGACGACGGGAGCCGAAGCTCCGCGCACAATTGTGTGATCATCGCGCGGCCCCGTGTCCCAACCTTTGCGAAACACGGCCAGCACAAAGCTATCCAGCTGACTAATGAGAGGATCCAAGGGAAACAATGAACAAAACTGTCACTTCCAACAATGCAGAAGGCCACTTCAGTATTCCCACAACTTCTTGCCAATTTTTCCTTCCTTGTGTGATTTCCTACATCAAATAACTACTGTCATTTCTGACTGCTTAAATGATTAATTATTCTGATAAATATTTTTAAGAGAAATGAGAACACTGACCTAGACCTGGAACATTTATTTGAACATGAAGGAGGGTCTGAGACACTGAGCATTTTATTCCTGAGGCTCCAAATCCCAGATGCTGCCCTGCTTGGCATCTCTGAGGTAGGTCCAGCATACAAAAGCCCAGTTCCAGGTCACGTAGTCCCCACGGAGGACACCTGTGTAACAAAACTAACCTACAAGCCAGGGCAGAAGTATTATTCCAGAAGTGGAGACACTTTTCTGGAAGTCTTTTTGCCTGGTTACATTACAACTAGAGCCTTCTGGGTGCACACCAGTAGAGGCTGTGCAGATTTTCAAGTGTTTTACAGCTGTGCTGCTTGTCTGCAGTATCAAAGGATTTCAGTTCACTGTCTCACCCCACCACACTAGCAGATGCAATGGTTATGCGCTGTCCTTGTGTTTTGTGTTTTCAGTGGATCAGAGACACACAAACAAGTAGGAAATTTTCATTGTGTTCATTTATAAAAGTAAATTATTCCTCTTGTAAAACAGTGAAGGAAGAAGCAGATGATGTCCACCCTTAGACAACTTAGTGAAAAGTTGTGTCTATCTCCGTAATTCTGCAATTAATTGAGCAAATGCAGGAGCAGGGCAGCAAAGAGCTGCTAGGAGCCCTACTCCTTGACTTTGCAAGAGTAACCTCCTCACCATGCTTAGTGGTAAAACTCTTCACCACAATTACAAGCCTTCTGTGAAAAGTGCATCTGTTATTAGAGATAATCCCATTATTTAGTCATGGTCTGTTTTGCACATGGCTACCAATCATGCTAAACCCTGCATATTGCATCCAGCAAAGCCATACAGATTAAATGGCCAATGAGAAACCCAAATATACTATGAAAAGAAGTGGCTTGCTTCAACTCACCCTGTTAAAATTTGATGGCTCAGGTCCTTAGGATCCAAAGTAGTCTCTAAATCAAATGCTGGGGAAGAGAAGATTCATCCTAAACTGAGTACAGCTCTCACCCAACCTCAGGCTGTCCTTATCTATCTCACTGTCCTTTTAACTCCACACTATATTCATCATTTCTGGGGGGCTGAGGGTAGTTGGTGTGCCTCTTCTATCATTCTTGGGACAGAAAAAGAAAAAGAAAAAAGAAGGAAGCAGCTAGTATTCTAAGTATTTCCTTTGCAACTCATTTCTTTCCATTGCAGTACTCCTACCCTGCAAGACACTGGCAGAATTTTTTGAGGTAATAAAACCTCATTCCATATTCAGGAGGAGTTCCTTGATTTTCTTCAAATTATAATAAAATTATAGAAGGTGTCCTGTTATGCATTTACTCAACTAAAAATAGACTTTGACCTATCTGGCAAAACTAACAAACAAAAAGAAAAAAACTGACCCAAATATTGTTAAAGAAAAAATGGTAACATAATATATTCCAAGTTATTCTAGAATACTACACAATATATTTTTATGAGTTAGAATAATAGATATTGTGATAATATAGTGATATATCAGGATGATAACAAAATTGTAAAATACTTCAGTTTTAAAATTTAACATCCAGTTATTCTCCAGAGCCCCATCCAACCTGACCTTTAATGTTTCCAGGGATGGGGCATCCACCACCTCTTTGGGAAACCTATGACAGTTTCACCACCCACATAGTAATCAATTTCTCCCTTCTAGCTAGTCTAAATCTACCCACCTTTAGTTTGAAATCATTAACCCTTGTCCCACAGAATGGGCCCTTCTAAAAAGTCTGTTCCCATCAGAGAGAAGTTGCACACGTGGATGTAGAGATGGATGTGACAGGAAGCAGGAGGTGGCCACGTGAGCTGAATCCTGAGTCTAAGGATGCCAGTTTGCATAGACCTTCACCCAGCATGCAGGTATCACATTTTATTTTATGTCAGTATTTTAATGAAGTGCAAACACAGCACAGAACTGTCGGAGTTGGCAGTAGAAGCTGCAGTGTCCTTTCTACAAGGACTATTAAGTCAGTTTAACTGCTGCCTGCTAAAGAAAAAAATTAGATTCCTTATATCTTCCCATGTAAGTCAAATGTCAACATGTCAAAAAAAAGCCAGAAAGGCTTTCCAGTTTCACCAAAACTTCATGTTCCACACTCACATGCAAGGATGACAGAAAGGTTTACCAAAACCCAAAAGTTGTATGTTTAGAGAAGGAACAGATGAAAAAAAAAATGGAGCATACTAAACATGATCTTTCACTTCAGAGTCTTCTCCCCATCTGACTACCCATGGTTACAGCAGTAATTTTATGAGGCTGTGACTGCTAGAGATGTGCTGCAAAATATTTGTAGTGCTGGTGATGTTAGCCTGGGCTGATACACCATCATCTTCCAAACAGCATAAAGCAGTTCTGACATCTCATGACATACTTTCATTTGTACTATCCAATTGCAAGGGTTTCTCTCAGGCTTATCAGCCTAAACATTAGTGGTCTGACTGTTCTGCATTGGATCCCTGAGCACACCAGCTGTAGCACTTAACCACTGTAGTCTAATAGACAAAGCAATAGAAGGGAGTTGGCAGGCAAAAACAAAAATGTGATTTTATGGGCTAGCATATACCCACAAAAACAGTGGTGGAACACAAGCCCAATCAATATAGGACCATAGGGACCCCTGTTTATGTAACGTGAAGCCAGAACACATCAAACTCTTAAGTTCTTTCCAGTGTTAGAGGTTTGCAGCATGCTTTGCACAGACTTTGGAACAGTATCTCATCTACTTTGCCAGCAAAAACATTACAGATGGAACTGTCAGATCTTCTTGTTTAGTGGCGCCTGCTTTTCTAACACGTGACTTTTTTAAATAACAACTGTCACTCATCAGATAAGCTCAATGTGTTTTCCAGCACCTGCAAAAATGCTTTGAGGACAAAGAATAGATTTCAACAACTGACAAACTACAAAGTGCCCTTGAAACAGCCATTCTAGGCTGTTTTAAACTTCATGCGTTTCACTACTATAATTCTGGTTTATTGTATATTTGTAGGATCTGCCACTGCAAGGATCTGTTGTAGGTTTGCTGATGACTTGCACCCATTTTGCTATTTCTTTGTTTTTTCACAGTTGAGCAAACAGTGGGCATGTAGGTAAGATCATCCTAGAGATAAATTTGGTGTGCATATGGTGTAAAAATGGCTAACAGCAAGCTTAAGACTCCTGTCCCACAAGTGTCATTCATAATTTATTTCCTCATACCAATCAGGATTCAGAGAAGGCTTAAGGATATTTTCAGTCATGTCAGTGGGAATAGAAGAAAGCCAGCACAAGGTGTATTTGAAAGGCAGCCTTGGAAGCAGGACAACATGAATTTTCACTGGGATCAAATCCCAAAACCAAATGCTGAAAAAGAGTTCAAACTCAGAGTCTGGCTCCTGCTACCTTTCTCACTTGTCCTTAGGAGTGATGACTAACAATCATTACTACAGAGTATTGCATAGAGCAATAAGAATACTTTGTTTAAGTACAATGTTATTTTAAAAGCCCCCAAAATAAAAAAGCAACAAAAAATCAAACACCAAAAAAAACCTAATTTCATAATAAAGATAGCATAAAAGAATGCTGCAGCCACACATGCAAGAGAAGGAGTTAATAAATACAGCACAACCAAGTTTTTGGGGGTCTCCCAAAATTGCCTGGGAAGTTGCAGAAGATCACTGCTACCAAATAAAATCAGCTAACAATTAATTTTAGACCATAAACTTTCCATTACAAAAACATCAGCAACAAATGCTATAAAAAAAAATCTATCTCAAGAAAACTTATCAAAGCTGTAGTTAATCAGAATACCAGGAAGGAAAAAAGCAAACTTGGAAGACTGACACTGGCACAACCCTGGCTGATAAAAAGGAAGAAGCAGGAAGCAGACAGCTCATGTGATATGGCTTAAGCCACATATACAAAGACTTAAAGATCTACAAGTAGAAAAGTTAGTATGAAAAAGATAGATCACAAAGCAAAATATTAGCATTTATAGAAGGGCTTGGTCATAACAGGAATTTTGGGGGTTTTGTGATTTAGTTGGTCATTCCTGTGGAAGGCATGCTTTTGCTAATTTTGTCTGGTTGAACTACAAGAAAGTATTTCACAGCTCTTGCTTCACTACAGGTGAAGAACCAAGATGGGAAACGGTATTTTTCTTGTAAACCTAGAAGCATTTAAAGAAGGCCATTTAAAAAGCTAAGTATTACAAGGTAATTCCTTTAAAAAGCTTTTCTACTGCTAAGCTACATTAACTGTCCATACTAAATTTAGGGAAGGATATTAAAAAGGTGATGTTACTCACCCAGGCATTTCAATCTCTCCATGTTCAGTCTAGACTTTGATGCATTAGGAAAAATATTCCCATTTGCCAAAACCCGCAATGACAATTGCTTTAGTCATTATTAGACGCAACTAAAATTTAATACCATCCACTTTTCTTCTCACTCCACTACTAAAGAAGTAGTGTTTAGCAACATAGACCTGAAATCTACTCAACAAATGTAGTTTTCCTACATCTATTCTAACTCCAGTATTGAAAGAAAACTGTATCAACATGTTTCTGTAACAGATAATGATTTAATAGGAAGCAACTGCTGACAGGGTTCATTAGATGCTTACATCTAATTAACTACACACACTAGTCAACACTTTGCTCAGGCACTCAGTATTAATCTGAGTTGCTGGCTAATAAGGTCCTATATGCATATATATCCACATTTATATAAACATGTGGTGTTAAATATGATACTGTCAGTCTCCTTTAAGAGAGGAGTTTAAGTTTGTCAGTTCACTCCATGTTTCTTGCAGATGTCTTTGAATAAGTGGTTTCTACCATATTGTTGGGGGTCCTTCTTTCCTAGGGGTGGTTGTTGGTTTTGTTTTTTAAGACTGTTCATTCCATCAAGATAATGTTGAGAAACTCCATTCTGTGGAAAATACACATGACAACCTAAACAGAAAGAGACTGATCTCCCCTCTATTCTACAGCAAAAAGCAGCAACAGCAAAATCACACATCACCTGTTAGTCACCCTGAATGATGGTTTTCTATTCTAATCTTTAACCAGCAAGACAAAGTATTTGCTTTCTTGCAATACTGCATTGGATGAACTCTTAGAGCGTCCTTGCTTCCCCTGAGGTTCAATGTAACACATACCTGGTTGGCAAAAGATAGTCAGAGGAGATTCCTATAAGATTTCCATTTCAACTAACTGAATTTAAAATGTTAAACTATGCTGCCTTTTCTTTTTGTAATGGAAATTGGAAAGTTTCAGTAACCCAGAAAAGCATTTCCTGAAGGCCCAAAACACTGAAGCTTTATCAATTATAAGATCTGTCAGATCTAAAATGTTCCTGAACACTGCAGTTTGACAGTGTGGCAAGTGAGTGATTACAAGTCCAAGAAGGCACTACAGCAACTGCTCTGCCAAGTCCCAAGGTCCTCAAAGTATTACTCACAATGCCATGGGAAGGTGATGCTCTTAGGCAACCAAGGGCCCATTTTGCTCAAGGGACACAAACTCAGGGCAAGGTCACAGAAGAGGAAGGAAGGACAGCACAAACCTATTCCTTTAGCTGCACAAAAGGCAGCAGAGGCAGTGAAAATGGGAAAAAACACTCAAAGCCATGGCTGAAATCTGTCAAGCAAGAGGCTCAGAGTTATCTTGTGATGATCAGATCAGGAATTACCCATGAATACTGGGTAGCTTCTGCAATTGCCTTCCTTAAAGAACACTAGATTTCTAACCTACTCCTGTGCCAAAGTTTCTCTGATAAAAGTATGGGTGTGAGGATGGGCTTTATGTTGGTTTTTTAATGGGCTTATGGGTTTTTGCTCATTTGGATTGGTTTTTTTCAGGGAGAGGGGGACTTCTGTTTGTTTTCAGCTCATTTAGTAGGTTTGGTGGGGATTTCTTTCTTGTTTTGAGTCTTGGAAGACTGACCTATAGTCAGGAAGGAAAGTAAGGAGTCTTAGGGTCAGTCTAGATAATACTTCATAAAAAATACTGAGAAAGTCCCATTCTTTTGTGAGAAAACAGAAATTAAAATGTGTTTGTAAATTGTCATCACAGCACACATTTCTGTGGGTATGAACAAAGCCTAACATCCTATGACATTTAAATTTTAATTCTCTTTCCTATGTGAAAGGCAGTAGCAAAGTTATCCCTTTAAGTACAGAGGTCATTCTTGGGGTACTGGTGTGTTTTCATATATGCAAATAATAGATTTTTCACCTATGGAAAAGGACATATGTAGTATTCAATGTTTGCTTCACTAGTTTTTCCTTCTTTTCTCCCGTTCTCACATGAATCAGTTCCTGACTGCCTCCACTGAGTCAAAAGAAGACAGGCAGATATGTTAATCATCTGACTACCAGAAAACTAAGTCAGTGAAATGTTTGGGGTTTTTTTCCTTTATAAATGGTTTGAGAATCACTGAATCACTGATACCTGGGTTACCCTGTTCTGTGTCAAAGGGAGGACAGAAAACTGTCTTTTCAGCACGAGTGTTTACATGAGACATTGGCAAGACAGAGATGCTCTAATTCCTCTCCCCTCCCTTTCTGGTCTCAAGTCTTGGCCACTGCCTGATAAAAAACATATGAAAGAAGCAATGCAACAAGAAAAAAAATTCACATTCCAAGCATTAACATCACATATGCTGAGCACCAGACTCAATTATAGTTTTAAAATTCATTACAGATGTAGCTTAAACCAAATGGGTGCAAGATGTACAGTCAGATATGAATTTACAGACAAGTGTTAGGAAATAGCTGGCAGAGGACAGGCAATGTTGCTTGCATTTTGCCAACCCAAATCTTCTCCCCTTTCTCTCCACCCCTCTCTCCCTTTAGGAGTTTTGGCAGCTGTGTCTCAATCTCTTCAAATTACTCTTCTAATTGGGTGTTTCCATGGAAACAGACTAGAAGACACAGTACCTCTCCATTAAAGAACTATAAAAACAAGAGGTGTACCATGAGAAAACAAAAAGGATGAAGAAGAACAATATAATGGAAAAAGTTCTTACTAACAATAAGGAACTGTACAGCCTTTAAACAGTTTAACAGCACAAGGCAAACCAGGACCACACTGCTGCTGCCAAGTTACCACACAACCAGCCGTGACTGTGCGAGGATGGCTTTTGTCTGGAGCAGCAAGCACTGAGCTGCTTTTCACATAAAAATCTCTCCAGGCCTCAAGTGCCTGTGCCAGTGGCCTGATGTAGTCTGTGTCTGATCATATTTCTCTATAACCCAAGATAAAACTCTCTTGCAACTCCATCCTCTGCAACCACATACTTTGACAGCCAGTGCCTTTAGTGTGATCTCAGAAAGGAGATTTCCTGATCCAGTAGAGCATTCCAAGGGAAGAGCAGAGAATGCCAGTGCACCTAGACCATGCACCATTCCTCTATAAGGCTGCATAGATTAGCTCTCTGATTGGTGTATTTTGTATACTCATGTGGGTTTTGTAAATTGTTGGGAAAGCTTACCGAATTCAGCCCTCAACCAGAACTGGCTGAGTACACTCTGGTGATGACCACCAAGAAGCTGCAGCACCACACCAAGAAAACAGGAGGCATTGTTCAACCTCTTAAGGAATGCAGTGAGTTGACCCTGGCTGTGTGCCAGGTGCTCACTAAAGCCACTCTATCACTTGTCCTTAACAGGGCAAGGGAGAGAAAATCTAATCAAAGGCTCATGGGTTGAGACGAGGGCAGGGAGAAGAGCTCACGCATCAACTAGTGTCATGGGCAAAACAGACTTGACTTGGAGAAACTGGTTTAAGTAATTACCAATCAGAGTAGGATAATGTGAAATGAAACCAAATCTTAAAAAACACCTTCCTCCCAAGCCCTCTTTTTCCTGGGCTCAACTTCACTCCTGATTTTTCTACCTCCAGATCTCCAGCAGCACAGGGGGAAGGGTAATGGGGGTTTCAGCAATTTCATCATCCATTGTCTCTGTCATTGCTTTCTCTTCAGGGGGAGGACTCCTCACATTCCTCCTCTGCTTCACTCTGGGCTCCCTTCCATGGGAAACATCCTCCACAAACTTCTGGAACACTTTCTCCCTTTCCTTTACTGGTGTCTGCAGGGCTGTTTCTCTCACATCTTCTCATTCCTCTCTCCTGGCTGATGTTGTGCTGTAACTTTTTCCCCTTTGTAAATATGTTATCCCAAAGGTGCTTCCACTGCCACTGATGTGCTCAGCCTTGGCCAGTGGTGGTTCTGTTTCGAAGCTGGCTGGCACTGGCTCTGTTGGACACGGCAGAAGCTCCTGATGGTTCTCAAAGAAGCCACCCCAATAGCCTATAGCTACCAAAACCTGACCACACAAACCCAGTACAGGGAGTAATCACTTCACAGAATTTAGCCTTAATTTAGTGCTGTCCTGTCCTTGATATTGAAAAAAAATTAGGTCTATTACAAAAAGCCTACATCTCAGCAATGTCAGGTCACTGAGTCTGATCGCCCAGTCCACCACTTTAGCCCATGATGAGTGGGGGAAATCAGTGATAGACTTTCCATCACTTCAGGGGCTGAGTCTACTGTGAATCAATTAAAAGGCACTGCCTACTAGTAAAGGAATTTCATAGCAGCCTCAACTGCAAAAGAAGGTACATTCAAGATTTAATTAATATAGTTGTTGAGTAACTTTTTCAAAAGTGCTGCTAGAAACAGAGGGCATCACCAGCAGCTGCTACTCAGCTGTGTGAGGCAACAGAACCCTGTAACTGCACTGGAGTAACAAAGCAGAATTTGTCAATATATTTGTGGAGGGTTGATGAAGAACTACATTTATATTCCAAGCAAGTTAGTAATTTATGGTAACTTCTTAAAAAGGAACATATTCATTTCCAGCAATCAACAAATAAAGATAGAATGTACTAAATCCTTGACATTAACAAGTGGTGCTTAGCACTAATCAGAGATTTTTAACCTCAAAACATAAATCTGAAATCCAGTGATAGTTTTATGCTATTGTAGCAGAGAGGAGTGAAACAATGAAGTACTTTTGCTCAAGTTTCAGGCTGGGTTTTGGTAGAAAATCTTGTTAAAAGCTACATTGAAGACTGTTGTGCTTATCATTCTACTGGGTTTAAAACAATATAATAGTTAACCTAATCTGATCTCTCTGTTGCCAGGGCCTAAGAGCTGAAACACAGGTCAGGGCAGACAACAATAGGTCATGAAGGAAATAAAACATTAAAAAAGGCGGCCAGCTGCCAACTGTGCTTTGGCATGAGGAGCTTATTCTTCACCCCCATGCTACTCCACCTTTCCCAAATAATTCCCTTAAAGAGGACAGTGAAATTTGACATGTGACCAGAGTTGATAAGCCACCCCATAATTACAGTGCTGTCCACACCACTTTTCCTCTAAACTATAACCTACACCTCCTTCCACCCCCAAAAAGTTTCTCTACTACATTCAAAAATACAGCAACAGGGGTATTTGGTAGTTTTTCTGGGATGAACACCAGTTTGTCTCCCTGAAGGGACACAATCCTTGTCTGCCTGAGATACACAGTATTGTGACAGTAGCCCTGGCAGCAGAAAGCAGCATCCTTTAGATGTATGTGGCCAGCAGAAATCCCACCAAAGAGGTATGTGACCCTAGGAGCAGAGGAACGAACACTTTTTTTTTTTTTAATCTCCTTTTGGAGCACATATGACCATAAATCCATGCATAAACAGAGGTATTTATAACAACACTAATTTGCCATCTCACCCCTTCAGCCACTCTTGACTGGGGAGAGGCTTACTTATATGATAGCCTTTTGATGAAGAAATGCAGAGAGTGATTAGGGGAACAAAATAACTTAGGTGATCCTTTATAGAGGCCTGCATACTCACCGATCAAGTTAGGGAAAAGATTCACCAAATTTCAAGGCAGAGAGTACTTTCAAAATTATGAAGGACTTCTTTTATTCCCCAACTAAATACATTATGTGTGACCAGACAAGTTCATCTTCTATAACAGTACTACAAGGAGCCCTTCTTTTCATCAGTTTCTTGATCACTCGTCCTTATTTCCCCAGTGTACTGACAACTCAAGTTCCTAACATCGGGAGTTCTTGCCTTCATACTGCAATCTATTTGGAAAGAAAAAAGCTGAAAACAAATCCCAAATAAGACATCTAATTCTTCTTTTTTAAAGTAATTATATTATTCCTTTAGGTCTGATAATATTCTCCTTCAATGTTCAGGAAAATCAGTGGCAAAAAAAAAGTATGTATCAAGGAAAAATCTTTTGGTTCTCATTAACATGAGGGAAAACACCTGGAATTTCAATAGAATTAAGAAAAATATCCATTTCCTTTAAACAGATATGAAAAAAACATGTTACTTGAGAAGAGGAGGGTGATGCAGACTGATTCCTTACTTGAACTGACTTATAATAGCCTGCAAGCTCGCTGCAGAGCAGGGCAACATGATTTCATGAAGCTTTGTGCAGCCTCACAAAGATGAGAGAAACAACAGGAGCTCACAATGCTCAGAGCACGCATAAAGTGAAGCCTTCCAGGACTCCCACTCAGGCAGAGGGCCAAAGTCATACCTACATACAACACTGAGTAGGCTACTGATTTACTACAAAGTCAGCTGGGTTCACTGTCTAGAAAAATGAATGTTTGCATGCACGTTCCAGAAAATATGAGCTATTTCCAATGTAGAAAACAGTTCCCACATTACCCAAGTCTCATTTACACACAATGGAAGTAATTTTTGCTGCCCCCATGCTGGACAGCTGCAGTATATCATTGCCATTTTCCATCTCAACCCTAGACAGAAAGCAGAAATACTTCTGGTGCACGCTCTGTAACAATTATTTTAAAAGGAGAGAAAATAAAATTACCTACATAATAAATTAGTGCTGCACATTACTCAGCAGCACACTGGAACAAAGGAGAGGAAATTGAAGAATCATGGTCCTTCCAACACTGCTGCAAAACGCTACCTGTCATAACACTCCCTCCATGTGCACCTTCTGCTGTTCCTGCCCAGAACAACATGGGACAGTTTTCAGTTCCATAATTTTGAAGGAGATCTATAGCTACATACAGACTGACCCTATTTCCCTACTTACATCATTTGCAGTTAAGCACTTTACATTTTCTTGACACCTTTGCACATCTTCTCAATTCCTTGGAAAAAAAATGAATGGAGGAACAAGCAACAGAAAGGAAAAAATTCCATTTGGCAAGGTTACTTCTCATTAAGCCAACAATAGGCAGCCCCTTGGACAATTCCAGATGTGGAATAGGATTTGAGACCACTTGGTTCATCTTCACAATATTCCCAAACAAGTAATTAATTCTAGTCTATTGTTTAAGACACAGTTAATATTCTTAGACATCTTGCAACAGGTGAGATGTTTTTAGTAAATATTTACTAAGTGAACAGGGAAATCAAATGAATACATGCAAATTTTAAACACTGAGCTTTACTGTGTATTCAAGGTTGTTTGATTCATCAGGTCTAGCAAATCATCAGGGCTGCTTTTAAAGTGCAGCAAAGTTTGACAGCTCCTGCCTTGCTAAGTGCCAGAAGTCATTTGTTTAACAACTCTTGTGCACTGAGTTGTATTATATTTATTCAAGAGACTTGAAGAGTACTGGATGTGCTACACAGTATGGTTATTTGTTCCTAAAATGCATTGATGACATACTGTGTGCATTCCAAGCTCTATAAAATTCAGAGCAGTGTGATAATCCAGCCTGGCTAAGATCAAAAGAATTCAGGCTTTATAGTAAGGGGTGCCTATTGCTGAGGCAATGCAAAGGAAGAGAAAGAAATACCATGCATTACCAACTCAGATTTCAGGTCAGATATGTACCATTGCATTTCTTTTACACCAACTGATATAATCATCAATAACAAAGTTTTAAGTAAGCTTTTTTTAAATCACGTGAAATTGCAGCTAGGGTGGTATTTAAAAATAGTAAAAATCCCACTGCAATTGTTCCATGGGTTTATAATGCCTGGAAGTATTGTGGACACATCGAACCAGACAGAGCACCTTCCATGGACAGTTTTTCCATCACAACCAATGCAGGCATATTCCCACTGAGATATGGCAAACTACACTGCTGAAATCAAACATCTGAGCAATCCTGGATACATGCAAGTAAAATCTACCCACAGGTCTACTCAGCATTTAGTATTTCCCTCTGGATAAAAGAATCCTTTGCTCTCCTAAACCATACAGGAAATGCTTTCCTTATTTTTATTATCTCAGGAGCAGAATGGTAAAAAACAAGGTATTGGTGAAGAAATAAACAAAACCCATCATTACCTGCAGGATTTCTATAAACTCTTTTGCTTTTCATTATTTCCTTTCATTGCTGACCTTTTGATTCCTTCTTTTCTGGCCAGCCCATGACAGTTTAAGCCATACACTTATCCTACTCTTCTGTTAAGCTAAAAATACAAATTAGTACTTCACCACAGTGGCAAGACTAGAGAAAAAAACAAAAACACCTGTACATAAGCAGGTTAAGGAGAATCTGCCATTTAAAAATTAACTCCCAGTTTCATATACATTTTCCTTGTTGGCTGGTGGCCCAAGATAAAATAACTACCTACCAGTGCTGGCAATGCTACAAAGTTTGCTCAGCACAGGATTGTTTGGTGACATTTAATAATTATTTGCTTTACAGAAAGAAAACAAAGCCTATCGCCAGGGGACAACATAACAAAACCTTAGATGGACCACAAATGATCACTGAACTCATCTAGTTTATCCTAAATCACAACAAAATTGCTTAGATTTCATTAGGATTTTTACAGGAGGGATTGTTCCTGTAGGCTGAATGGGCATTGAGGTCGGACAGGGCTTAACCAGCAGCATCCCCAGAGGAAAGGTTGTGAGAACAGCTGCAGCTGCATTTGTGTCCAAAGCTAAATATCAAGCCTGAAGCTCATATAAATAATTGATGGAAATGGGTGGAGGGATTTCCTATTAGAGAATTTTACAAAGAGCCAGAGTATTTTCTTAAAACAACTGCACTTTTAAAGCCTGCAATTATTGTGTGTGTGTGTAGAACAGTGTCATTTATATCCTCTGAGCAACTTTGAATGACTCAGCCTGGTACCTTATGCAACAATTTGTTGCCAAACATGTCAAAGGACCGTGTGCTTTCCAAGAGAAAGAAAAATGGCTTGGCAGGGTGGGGATTAACAGATTCCTTCATTTCTCCAGAAGGAACTGGAGAAATCCAATTTTATCAATCCAATATCAAATCCAATTTAATATTTTTCTAATATGGAAGGTGTCCATTTATCTGACTAACAGCAAATATAAACCAGTACCTGCAATGCTTTAAGTGATTCTTCTAAGCGTTGCTTAGGCAGAAGTATATTTTGTTCACTCCTTATAAAAACCCACTTATTTCTGTAATGTCACTGAATATGTCATTTCGGAAGCCAGTTGGCACCGGCTGACTGATGACTTCACAGTTTAATTGCTGATTTTATATTTATATCATGCTTCATCTTTTCTTACTTATTAACAATCGATTTTTCATCTTAAGCCAGCGACAGAATTTCAGATTAAAACTCTCAAGGGTTAATACTAAGAGCAATACTGTTCAACATCTTCACCAAGGATTTGAGTGATGGGAGTGAGTCTGCCTTATGGTAGTGCTGGTCAAGGCCCAACTTTAGCCAAGTTTGGAAGAATTGAACACCTGTACTTGGTATGTAAATATGACTATAATTAAGTCACCTTTCTCCATAAATACTAGACAGCTGAGCTTGAAACTCATGCCCAGTCTATGGTAACACTCTGCTGAAAATCCCAGTGAATCTGCACTGGCTCACAAAGCTCTCTGGCAGTACAGATACCTGGAAAAGTGATACTCCATCTATACTAGGGCCAACAAGCTCCCAGAGCCACCCAAGAGAAAAGTGACATGGGATGAGTCAGTCTGGAAGGAGAGCCACAGTTTGAAGAGGCACAAACAAAGTCACAATGAGAGAACGACTTAAAGGCAGCAAATGGAGCAGGAGGACTGGCTCTGTTTCAGAAGTGCTTAAACTCAGGAAGTTATCCCACATGAGGAGTGCCCTGGAGGGAAGGAAGTCTCTGAGAAAGGACCACAGACTTCCTTGAAAGATGACATATAGGTATCTGCCTGGAATACAGAAGGGTGCTGTTAAGAAATAAGAAAACACCAAAGGAGAAAACACTGGTCTAGAAGCACAGGAATAAGACATAAGCTGTCCAAATCAAGTATAACTAGACATTGAAATGTTAAAGAATCTTGTAAGAAGTTCTTCAGCTATATAAAAATAAAAAGGAAAAAATAGTATCACAAGTAGTAGAGGCATTATCCAGAAGTAAAGCTAGATGAAGATCATTTGGGAGTGACAGAGTATTGCTGAAGAACAAATAGGCATTTTGGCCTAGAATACTTTCAGGCTTCGACTGAAAGAAATATTCTGCATCCTTAGAGAAATAAAGCTTTGAAATAATTTCCCACAGAAATGAGGGGGAGGGACAAAGTGCTTACAAAAGGGCTCTGCAAGTTAATGAAAAGGATTGCACGAGGCACTTGCTCCCAGAGCAGAGCAGCTGGTCCCAGTATCCTGAGACATCCCTTCAATTCTTTTGCTGTCCTTCAGAAAAAGCCAGTAAAATCCTTGGCCACCTTTGTTACAAGAGTCAGTATAACATTCACACACTGTAATAATTTGCAAACCTTTTAAGTGGCGTTTCATCACTAAGTGGAAAAAAAAATCCAGCTGAAGAAATAAGTGTTGGTCCTAAAGAACAAAAGCCTTACAGCATTGTTCTACAAAGCCTTTTCTCTTCCAAATACAGTTAATCCATCTCCAAAAATGGACTGAGCTGTATGGGAATAAATCGAGGTTTTAAAATCCCAAATTACTATACAAGTGAAGAGACACTGAAAGCATTTCCTCCATCCTTAATGAGTTTGGTCCCAGTTCTGAGATGTAATCAGGGCACAGTTTGTTCAAGTGTATCAACGTTAAAACAGTTTTAGAGAAAAATGGCTGGAAAAGCTTCAGTGCAAGTACTTTATCAATATGTGATTCCCTTGAAATGAGTGTCTTTGAGATAACTGTATAGTTTGCCCAAGTTTAGAAGTCAGCACAATAGTTGAAGATTTTCAGAAAAATGTGCCACTTTTTTTTTCTGCAAAATGAATGCCTTCTCTTGCATCATATATTAGGAAGACAGTATTAAAAGGGAAAACAAAGTTTCAAATCACAAGAAACAACTGAAACTCTAAATAGCAAATGAAAATATTTTCCTGTTTAGAGTAGTCTTATAATGTAAACTATCTTTATATTTACAGAAAATGTTGATCTCTGTCTCACTCTATCATCCATATTTCCAGACTTAATAGAGTCCCAAATTTTTCTAAACTTGTATTATGCCTCATCTCCTGCTTACTAGATGTATTAGAATGGGAATATAGGCTAAACAAAGGGAAGACCTCTCCCCTCAGTTGAAGAGCAAATTTGACTCTCAGTCAGTTAGACAGAGACTTAAATTAGTAAACTCAATACAGAATTTAGAAAAAAAGCAGAAATCGAGTAAGTCTTCAGGAATGTATCACTTTTTCTATGCTACAAGGCATATGTTGTATGGTGCAAGTTTAGGGGCAGGAAAAGCTGGGTTTAGGGATTTGCAGCATGTATGTACAGGGTTTTCTTTTCAACTGCTGGGGTGTCAAGTAACAAAAACGGAACAACGCAACTGAAGCCTCCATAAATTAAACACTATTCTAAACTGCAATTAAATTGTTCCCTGCTACCAGTTTAACAGTCCCTCCTTGGTTTCATCTTCAGCTTTCTGTGGCTTACATTCCTTGCAGGAATACGTCAATCTGTATAAACCACAGCAAGAATTGTTAAAGCTGTGGTGTCTAGGCAGCTGCATATACCCAGCCAACAGTAATCAAAAGCATAGAGAAAACAATTACATTTTCTTCTGCATGTATGTTTTAAAAGAACAACAGACTTTACAAGGCCTGTAGAGGAGTCAAATTAAGTAAATCAGTCTGCTGGAACTATTAAGTCTGAGTTTGGGCACATGAGCGCCATGGTGTAAACTGCCATCAGCCTTGAGTTCTGATCGACTGAGCAGACGGGAAAGAGGCAGGAACACTGCTGTGTTCCTCCTGGGACACTGGCTTTGGGGGAGGGCTAAGCTCTTGAGGGGCTGCCAGGTGCCACAGCTGAATGGAGATGGCACCCCATGATGGCACAAAGTTAATGCACAGGCAACTGGGGAGAAGGGCTGTGAGGGACGAGCTTCTGAGCAGCCAAAACCTATTGTTTCCAGGACTTTGTGCTCCATTTAAAATGCAAGGATAGTGACAGCAGGGTGAATACTACCCCTTTTTAACTGCTGCTGGGGCAAAACCATAAGACACCATTGAGAGAGGTCTTTGGCAGAAGCCGCAGTGAGCCTGGATGCCTTTGTAAAAAGCAGGCAAGTGGTGGGGTTAGACCTAGAAAGGGCAAACAAAGTCATGAACTGACTTTTAGTAATAGCAGTGGAGGGATTGCTGAGGAAATTCTCCATTTTCCTGAACTGCCGGAGAAACACGTCCTCCAGATATTTAACACCTATTTACCTGTTAGGAAAGCACCAGGCAATTCAATGTTTGTTTTGAAAGTTCATCAAAAAACATCTCTTGTACTGCACAAAGCATCTTCTCATGTGACACTCCACTGAACAACTCCTCCATCAGCCTGGGGTCTGGTACTGGAGGATGCTTTGTGTCAAAACCATTTGCCTGATCACTATTCAATCCTACTGTGCTGTTGATCTGTATTAGCTATGGGAAGCAGGAAAATTCATGGAGTTTTCAGCTCTGTTGATGCTTATGAAAGTCTTTGACATGGAAAAGTCCTTTGTATGAGATACTACAGTACAATAATTATCCTGCAATTAACAACTTTTTGAACTGGGTTCATTTAAATCCTATTCAAGCAACCTCTACCATCTAAGACATGACTCAGATTTCAGAGCTCAAGTGGGTCCCATCTTGGAACCCATTTCTGGGCACACATAAAAATGAGATTTAGATCAGCAAAGCTTAACCAAGAGGAAATAATGTCACCTGACAGCCTTCAGTGATTCAGTGACATTGACTTTTTTTAAGCCTGTTTTGCAATCTTCAATATTTTTGCAATCAAATTGGTATACCATGATCTGGATGACTGGAAAGCCAGAGTGGCAAAAAAATGCTGGATGATTTGTCCATTCCTAAAGGGTAATGATTGCTTGGTTGTACTCCAGGCTAGTAACAAGCACCAGAAGGGTCAATCCTGAAGATTAATGGGAACACATCTCCCTTACTTCCAAGTTCTGGACTCCCTGATACCAGACTGGCTTTGAAAACTTGGAATAATTCCATCAGAAAGGCCCCAATGTCATCAGGTTACTGGAGCACTGACCTGTGAGGATAGGTTGAGGGACCTGGGCTTCAGCCTGGACAAGAAACAACTGAGGAAGTGGCAGCAGAAAGGGGCTAAGAGCAGTTTCCCAATCCTACAAGAATGTTGTAAAGAAAAGAGAAGCAGGTTCTTCACAGTAGTGAAGATGTGAGGACAAGAGGCAATGAATGTAAGTTGAAATGAGGCATCCAGATGCTATGAAAAGGAAGGTCTTTTTTACTCTAAGGAAAGTCAGTGGAAGAGGATTCTCAGCCACTGGCCTTGGAGGTTTACAAAACCCAACTGGATAAAGACCCGGGAATCTGGTGTGATACAGCAGGCAGCTGGACTTCTCCACCAAAGTTGTCTTCCAACCTGAACTATTCTATAATTTTGGAAAATACTATTTATTTTCTTTTACAGGAAAACAACACTGTAGGACTTTATATCCATTGATGTGACAGATTTGCTAGTAGACTTTCATTATGACATGTACAGAAACTTTTCAAAAGCAGCTCTTCCTAGCACAGAAAACCTGTATCAAACTCAATGAAAAAACACCATCTGAATTTCCCAGAAGGAACTAGAAATAAAAATCAAGAGTGCTTCATGATATTAAATCATTCATACTATTATCCCATATTTAAAAAATAATATTTCATGTGAACAAAGCATCCCAATCATGCTGTGGGATCAAAAAAAAATGCAAATGAGGTCTGTACAAACCACTGGATTCTACTATTCATGCTGCATTAGTTAATTTATCCAAAGGCTTCTTATCAGCAGAGGTGTTAATGAGAATATCCCTTTCATCTGCTTTTAATAATGAATTCAGGGAACTACCACCTCATGCATGTAGCACTAGACTGTGCTTCTGCCCCTACTGAATACTGAGGTCCACAAGATATTCCCTGTAACAACTTCATACTACAAGGGATAAAGCATCCATGAACAAAATGTGCACACACGATTTCTATATAAAGTCATTAAGGACAAGTCTACACTCTGGATTTTAACAAGGAACACAAAATGTCGACCAAATCCATCTGAATTCGTTCTTACTGTCACAATGGAAGTGCTGTCTTTTGGGGACAGAACAATCAATATCTTACTTTTTCTGGATATGAGGGAGGGAAGAAGATTCAAACCAAAGACTTTTTTAAAAGACTGCTAAATCCACAGATTTTCCATTTCCATCATTTGCAATGTTTGAGCAGCCACTACAGTTTGGGAGCTATCTAGATAAATGACTCACTTCTGGAGTATTCCAGCTGTCACTGATCTCCCAGAAAGATTTCTGAAGAAATGAAAATGCTTTAGCAAGTTTATCTGCAGCCAGAAAATCTCACACTAGTAATTCAATTTTATTGTAAGTGTCAAAATACTGCTAATGTAAATGGACTTTGTCCCTTGGCTCAAAGAATCAATATATCTCAATTTTTGAGAAGATTTCAACTTGCCATACCTAAAAATATGAATTAATAGAAATTCAAACATCTGACATTACAGTGAGTACATTCCCACTGGTATTTTCAAGAACCCCAACAGCACTTTCAGGGTTCTGAAAGCCAATATCCAGATTTTTATTTTGCAAAAGGACTGGAATTGCACTTCCAAGTGCAGATCTGAGTGGCAGAAACGTTTTCTGCCATGACTGCATTCATGGAGTTTAATACTCTATAGCTGAAGGTCTAAAGTAACATTTAGCTATTTTGTAAGGTGACAACGTGTCTTTATTTCAGAGCTGCCTACTCTATACATAAAAATATTCAAAAAGTATTACTTCCATCACTTGGGAGGGAGAAGGAAGCTTTCAATCATTTGCAGATTCAAGTTACTGCAGATAGCTGAACACCTGATTTATGTGTACAGGCGCTGTTTGCCCGTACACATTACAGCAGAAGGACTTCACATTTGTTTTTTGTGGCTCCAATTTTGCTTCAACAAGTCAATTGTGGGTGGAAGTAACCAAATAGCATGTAAGATGCCAAGTAGAGGCCTCTGCAAACTTGGCCCATTGTGTGCATACTTGTTAGTCTTAAGTTTGCTGTTCTCATTTTAATCCTCTGTGCTTCTCACATCTGCAAATTGTTTAGCAAATTTAAGTTCTTCATTTATCCATTTGCAACCCAGCCTCCTTTCCTACAGTATTTTATCATCAGATTTGTGGAACCACTGTTGTTTCACTTCAAATTTAAATTAAGTTAGATAGCAAATGATGCTGATCTTTAGGCAGGGGCCACCAAGAAGGCGCAGGTATCAGTAACAGCATGCTGTTCATTTAAAATAGTGCTGCCAGAAATGAGAGGGCAAATTTGAAAGGGAACTAAATGCAGACAGATATTTTAAGTCCAACATATCTCAAATAATACTATTTTATTATTTTATCCCTGCAGGTTACATCATGATGGGCAGATCTCATGTGCTAGTGAGATGTTATTTACCCAAATGATTTATGATACTTAAACCTTTAGGTTCTTTCCTAACACAAAATGCATGTCTTGTTATGTTCTGTACCAAATTTCCTGGGACACAAAAGGTGTCTTTCTTTTCTTATGATTGTTTGACCTGCCCATTAGTGGACGGAATTATTAACACATTGAAACACCAACAATAGGGTAATTTTTTCCCTTGCAGAAAGGAGCAAAGGATAAGGGTATCCCTTTAGTACAATATAGACAATGTCATTTTTTCTGGAAAAAATAATAAAAAACTATCTAGCAAAAAGCCACAAAAACATTAAATAAACAAAAAAGAAAAGTTTGGAAGCACCTCCCCACTTTACCGACCAAAACAGAAGAAACAAAAAAAAAAAAAAAAAAAAAAAAGTACAAAGGGTCTGATATGCAATGAAACAAAAAGAATCATACCTCACTTCAGATTTCAACGAGCTGCACATTTCCAGACAGCTGTTCTGTTTCAAACAAACAGACAAGGTCTGCCTCAGGATATGAAAGCTTTCTATCAGTATCTTTTTGGCTAGATAGGGGTAATCTGGCACGGAGTAACTATATCTGTATATCCTAATGAACTAGGAATGTATCTCCTATTTTGCTAGGAAAAGAAAAAATGAAAAAAAAGAGAAAAAAATCACCAAATCTAGCAAAAAACCTCCACCCTACAAGAAAATAAAAATAATCCTAACAACAAAGGAACTCCAAACACGAAGGAACTAAAAAATTCCAAGTCACCAACCCCTAAATTTTAGGAAATAAATTCATATTTTAAATAAAAAAATGCTACAGGTAACTTTATTGGCACAGCGTAGCATTGTTCTTAGAGAGTCTTGCCTTGCAATGGAAGTTTCTCCTGCCTTGCAGATTTGATTTCCAGCTCTTAGATGAATTGCAAAAATTAATCCCATGAGGTTCTGGGTAATTCACTTGGCTCCCACTGCTCTTCCAACCCTTCTAGGGCTGCAGCCCCTCCAAGGCAAGCAGAAAAACCCAAGCATATTTGCCATTTGATGTGCTATGTAAGCAAATAACATGTCTTTCTTCTGGAAAGATATGCAAGTCTGACAACTTATTTCATGCTGCTTAATTTATTTCAGACCTGAACAGCTAAATGACTTAATCAGTCTCAGCAGCTGACCACTGTGATTTGATGGCCACATATGGTCAAACCCTGAGGGAAAAAGAATGCTGGAGTTAGCAGGGCAGCCTCAACTTTTAAATGCACAAACAACAGGTGAGAACACAAAATCATCTGGTTACCCAAGACAGGCAGCTGCTGACATAGAAAATGTGGGACAGCTGCTTCCAGTTGGTAGTGTTGACTGTTAGAAAACTAGTTATCCTTGAAAACTTAACATATTTGCAATATATATCCCCAGGAATACATCTGGAAAGGCACAGAGGGATCTTAATTTCCCTTAGAAACAAAATTCCATCATAATTCAGCTTATCTGTAACAGATGCTCATTCTGGAAAAAAAAAAAAAAAAAAAAACAACAAAAAACCAAAAAACAAAAAACCAAAAGCAGTCCATTATGGGATTCTCCATCAAAATTCAACTATAAGTTTTGAATAAAAAAGTGATAATCATATGTAATTCATAGCATCTTGGGACTAGATATTGGCCACTCAAACAATACAGAAGAACATGAAGAACATGCTGCTCAACGCAGATGCCAGCTGAGTACTGCCACCAGACAAGGAACCTGGGAATTTGAATTCAGATCAAAAATCTGTGCTTTAAGACTTGAATTCTGCATTTGTTTTGGACAACAGAGAACTCCTCTCTTTCCACAAAGAACACATGCTACTCATTAGAAAAATGTTCATATCTAACAAAAGGAACAGTAGCTGGCTAGTGGAAGAGTTAGTAATTGATGTCTGAGAAAGAGAAAGCAGTTTAGGTACAGAAACCAAATTGCTGCAAATTTACTATAAGACTTCTTATTCTATATTTGCTCAGACCAACTCTCCAATGCTGAATTATACATCTATTTTTCTCTCCTGAGGAGTAAAAGAAAATACGAAACTGGAAAAAGATTTTAAAAGATTCACCAACAGGGTTTAAAATAACCAATAATAGCAGAGAGTGAACAAATGGCTTAAACATGGTAATATGATGGAGAGATAATTTTCTGTCAACCATGAAGTGTAGTTTGACATGAATGTTACTGCTGGCAATAGGCACCCATAAATGGGATCATCAAGAGCATGCTAGTGTGCCAGGAGGAGTCATTGCCAATTAAACAAATTCAGCCCTTGTTTCTTCCCCAGTCCCCTCACTATATTCAACAGCTCTGCAAGAAGAACGACAGCCCTGAGTTCTAACTAGCTTCCATATAGTTGGAGAGCAGCCTCATGCAACCTCCTTGAGCACAAAGCAAGTAAAAATGCCAAAGTCTGTCTTTTCAGCATGGAATTTATTTCAGTTTCACCCATCCAGTTCCATAGATCCATTCCTCATCAGGTACTGCAACATTAATATGGAACTTGGGATTTTATTTCAACTACAGCGCTGTGAAAGAGCAGTGTTTACCAGCTGCACAAGGACACCAACCTCACCTGAGCTACACTTAAAATTACAGGCCACAGAACAGAACCAGAAAACCTCAAACAGAAATCAGAGAAGCTCCCATAAAGGCCATGAGGGTCAAGAACATGAGTGGGAATCCTTCCTTCCAGTTTCCTTCCCATATCTCTATGATGTTCTGCTTAGATGTGCCAAATAGATTTAGCTTTTGATGGGACAAAACAGAGGGGGTTTCTTCTAGGATAAATAAAAACAGGGGTACTGGGTGTTGGAACAAATCTGAGAACAGTAGGTGCTTTTTAAACCATGAGTTAATTCTGTACAGAAGCAATGCAATTAGATTAAGACCTTTCAAAGCAATCTAAAGTTATTGAACAACCAAATCCTGCAATGAAACAAGGCCTCAGGTGAATTACTGTCATCATCTGACCTTCAAGGAGACTAATTGCAAACTTAACACTTGTAAAGATGTTTTATAGCATTTAAGAAGCAGGGGCAAAAATTTGAAGTGATGCTTGAGTTTACAAACATACGTCAAGGACTTAACTTTTGGCACAGATAAGTGAACCAAGTACTTTGAAGCTCAATGTCAAGCCTAACAGCTGACCAATTTAGCTGTAAAGGCACTTTGGACTTCATTCACCTGAACTTATGGCTGAGTAGCAAATACTGAAGAGAAATATCTCAGCAGAAGGAAACCATTGATCATAACAATATTTGCTAGGTCATAAAAATATGATTATACTGACAACAAGCCTGTTCTAAATCAACACTAAGTGTTGGGGTTTAATACTATTTATGCAGCAAATATACTCACTGAGAATTATAATCTACTTTGTTTATGCTCATTTTGAATGCTTTTCTCCTCAAATGATTTACAGTTTCATTTTTTTCTTCCAAGGCTCAGTTCCTAGAATTTTCAAACTGCTCCATCTCAGTCACTTCCAGATCATCCATTAGTTGTTTCAATAAAGTTGTGGATTTACAATGCCCACTCAGCATTCCTATCACTGACTCACATTCTCATCGGCAAGCAAGCTCTGACCAGTAACAATTTCACCCCAAAACTGAGCCCTGCATTACCTGCACAAGTACCTTGCCAGCATGCACGTTGGCATCCAATTTTAACACCTTCCCCAGAGCCACTTTAAGACCTTTTTGGAGATTCCAAAATTAAGTCACACCTACTCCTGCACTCCTCAAGCATCCAATCTCCTTGAAATCTCACATCAGCTGGACAATACCAGGAATGCAGGTAATACATCTGCCTTCCCTCACGTTTCCTCCTGCCTTACACAAAATATCTCCTGCCTTAAAGCAGCTTTGCAAATTCCATTCCTGCTAGAGCCAGGAAGAAACACAATGCACACTCAACCTGAGAGAAACTGAATTAGAATATGTCAGTTGCATCCATGTTAACACTGGAAAACCATCCATCTTTCCCAATATAGAGCCAAGGCATCTACAGAAGGCTCTCAGAAGGCTGAGTATTGCTCTGCAGATCTTTGAATCTCCATAAACCAGAAAGACTGCTCTCTAACATTGATAAACAAATACAATCTGAAATATTACCACCTTTAAATAGCACTGAAAAAGGACTCCATGGTACTGCTGTCTTGAGTGGCTATCACAATGGAGCAGATTGAAAGAGCAACACCTAAACGCTCATGTGTACATCACAGGTTCAATAAGGAAACAAAAACAAAAAAACCAAAACCAACCCTGATAGAATCACTACTCTTTTTCCTCCAATATTTTAATACTGTTTCCTATGGAGTTCTTCACTACTGTGTGCAGAATATCCAACTATTGCTACAAATTCAGGTGCTAGTTTGCTGCACTTTTAGTTTGCTAAAGACATGCTGCAGTTGGAACAGTTGCTTTTAATTTAACTTTTGTAATTTGCAATCATTTCTATTGCCTGTTTTCTTACATTTAAGTTTTATAGCTAGTGTAAGAGAAAATTAGGATGTTTGCTATAGTAATATAAGAAATACTTAGGCTTGCACATAGGCTCCATCACTTGAGGATGTGATAGGTGGATTTGAGCTATAACTACAGAAGTTCACTGATCACCAGTATTTCAAAGAGGGATCCCTCTTAAATCTTGCATGGTTGGAATGATCACAAAATGTAAAGAAACGCCAGGAAATAAAAATAGGAAAGTGCAGATTGGTGCCATTGCTCCCAGACATGAGCAAGCTATGGTGTTAACACATCCATTCTATTTGCTTGAATGTCTGAGTCCCAATACAATCCTCCTCCAAGCACAGTATGTGGTTAGCTTTTAAATGGACCAGTCTTTGCTTCTCATATACATATCACTCATCTGACCATACAGCTTAAATGTGAATTGCACCATTTTTTTCCAAACAACTCCCTTAAGATTCATGCCATTCACATTACTAATAGGCATATTCATTTTACTTCTCAGCTTCTTGCTAGTATGTTAGGCCTGGTAGCTTCTAGGAAATTAACCATAACTATACTTTCCAAATTTAAACTACTTCCAGTTCAGTCAATATTCGAGTATTAAAAACAAACCAAAACCAAAAATAAAAAAGCAAACAAAAAGGAGGGGTTTTTCCATTATTTTACTACCTCAATGTGACTAAACCAAGTATCCTACATCATTATGCTATATCCACTTTGTATAAATGGAAACAAGTCCATTAGATAAAAGGCATGTGTGTGTGTGAGTGAAATCAGGCCCATCAGTCACTACATAGCTTACACACACAGAAATATGCCAGCAATGCACTGCTCAGCCACTTCAAAACACAGCAAAACAAACTGCATCAGCAGCTGAACACAGACTGATAGCAGGGAAATTCCTGAGTTAAGAAAGCAATGCACACAGACTCCTTCTCCTGCCTGTAATGCCTCTGAGAATAAACTGTATATCATTGTTAAATAAATTACAGCTCATTACCAAGTCGTATAATTCACCTTCATGAGAAACAACTAAAATGTCATGTACTAGTAAGAATAATTCTCTGTGCCTAAAATTACCCTCTTACTTCCAGAGGTTCCCCTCTAATACTTATTTCATACACTCATTACATTCCTAGCAAATGCTCAGATGCATCTTAATTTCTGCACAGTGAGTGCCATCCCTGAGTGTAAAGGTCAAATTTTGCTCTCTCATCAAAGCAATGTCTTGGGAGCCCCGAGTCAAACTGAGATAATATGACCAAAACTGAACCAAAGGGTTTATATTGGTAATCAGCCAGTCTGCCAGCTGTGCTACTGGAGCAAATTAAGTTATCTGCCAATTCTTGAGCAGGTATGTGCTCTCCACATGAAGAACCAAGGCTCTTGAAGCCAGAGGATTATGCTTAGATAGCTTCTATACCCCTTGCACTACAGAGCATTCTGTCAGGCAGACTATATATGGTCAGGGAGCATTATCTGGCTGATGCACACTTAGTAATGTAGGTCCCCACATTAAGACTAAAAGAGTTTTTGTTAGAAGCAGCACCGAGCAAAACTAATGAATTTAAGGGCACATTGCATTCCAAGTAGGATTGAACTTAAACCTACATCACAGGTTTTTGTGAGCTTAGTGCCTGATACAACAGTTTCTACAAAACACTGAACATTGCTCTGCAAGCAGAGGGTGAGGTAGGATTTCACAACTTCCAGCTATCTTACAGAAAAAATAGCAAGAGTCACTGAACTTTTTGTTGTTTCCAGCTAACTCTGCCAAATCTATCCCAATTGTTTAAGATTGTTTTCTTCTTTATCCAAAATAAGACTTTAGTTTATTAATACACAAAATCTTGAAGTATTTAGTCTGCTCAAAGCACAAGCAGATTTCATTTCTTAATGACCTGATACTGCTTTGGTCTCTGCTGTCATATTCAGAAAATCCATCCATTGTGTTGTGTACCACAGGAGAACTGCATCAATGATAACAATCCAAACAGCATTTTTCCTACACACACAAGTTGCTGCACAATTTTAGAAAACACTTTCTGGTAACTTCCCACCAGAAAGGATGAAGATAGGTTCCAAGCTAAGCCACATAGCAAAAAATATACATAAAGTGTTTAATCTACTAAAACAATATTGTTCATTTAAATAATTTACTAGATGTACAACTAAGCTATTACTTCAAAACTCATGCGCAAACCCTGAGTCAGTTGGAAGCTTTCATCTATATGGCTGGTTTTGAAATCTGGTATGAGATGACTGCTGATGAATAAAATTTGTCACAAGGCATTTTTGCCATGTAGTTTTGCATCACTGAAATAATTTTTTCCTGCACTCATTGACAGTTGTATTAAATCTGGTGAATATGACCATTTCCGCCACACTGTCAGATTCTAGAGAAACATGAGTTTTCAGTGATTCAAGAACTGGAGCTGTCAAATATAATTTAAAACTGCACGCAAATAATGACTCAACATTACTTCAGTATTTCAAAGATATCTTAAAATAAGACTCCTTAATAAAATATCCCCTCTTTGCATGAGTGAAGTCCCATTAGAAACCCCCACCAATTAATAGCTTATATTCTTAAAAGAATTTTTAAGAAGTCTCAGATTTCAGACTCAATTGAGCTAAAGCCCCAGAGGCAAACTGCAGGCTTAATTTGGTGTAAGAGATTCTCATAATTTTCATTAAGCATGTTATCTGGAAAGAGAAGGGATGACTTTCAGAGTACAAAGCCCTTGACTTCCAAGAACCTACTGTTCTGTCAAGTCTCTTAGAATCACTTAAGAAAGAGGCAAGAGCAGAATAGCTGATTGTTCCATGTCAGAGCTGCTCAAAATTTTTACTTCTCCTGCCATGCATGTTTTCTCCTTACTGAATCTATTCTGAAAAGGAAGCACTATTCATGTGGACAATGTAAATGCTTAATTATTGCAGCCTGCTTACCCTCCAAAGCAAACTAATCCAAAAGAAATCAGAGGAAAACAGAAAGGAACTGATTGCATCCCATGAGCCAGAGCATTGAAAACAGTGGAAAGAACCAAATAGGATAATGATCAAAAGATATTTTTCTAGTACCAGTGCCAGAGAATTCATAAAATGTTTAAAGGAAACTTCCAGATTAGCATTTGGTAGCTTGTGCTCATGTCTTCTGCTCCCCTTCCTCCCCATCTTACTCTGTGGCAATGTCTGTCTGGTAAAACCTTAGCAAGCACAGATGTATACTCTTTAAAACTAATGTTATGAATGAAAGTTTATTCCTAGGCAACCTGAGTATGGCAATAATAGTCACTACTGGTCTTCTACAAGACTTTGACCACAGCAGGACATATCAGAAGCAGCATCTTTAGTTCCATGCTCAAAGACATTTCCATTTAACCAATACTGCCCACTGAGGGCCAAATGGGAATACAATTCTTTTGTGCAAGGTGCTTCAGGGAGAGCACACTCTACCCACTCGCCATTTTTGGCCAGTAGCAGTCTGAATTGCTGTTTTAAAGACAGAACTAAAACCACCCAAAATACAGCTGAGTTTCCTTTTTCTTCAATTCATGTTAAACAAGAAAGGTAAGCCCTGAACTCTATGCTTTAATGTGCAGCATTACTCTGCACGTGCTTGTGGACAGAATTACATACAATAATATTCTTTACAAGTGCTGCTGTTTCCAGACTCATTCTCATGTAACTGTTAATCAAAGTTTCGAAAAAGAAGCAGCATCCTGAGTAATTCTCCATTCTCTTATCACACACATAGGTTTAAGCATTTCAAAGAGTCAACTCTGCAAACTGAACTAGTCTGAACATGAGGTTCCATTTGTTTTTTACTGTACATCCTTCAGGAAAGGCTGAGTAAGTTAACATTATTCTCCAAGCAGTACTTGTGCAATTCCTTTGAAAGCCATAATCAATGGCATGCCAATTAAATACATTCCTGCCAAAAAATCATTATTTCACTAGTATAATAAAAAAATTGATAGGATATGCCATATTAATACATCTTTCACACAATACTTTAACTCAGTGATACTTCAGCATGAGAATTAAATAACTTTTGAAAAACACTGTTCTCTTTCTTTAAAGCAGTGCTACCACCAATATGCACATGGCATGATACCCACCTGTTCTGTTCCAAAACAGCCCCTACATCAAGATATTTCCATCTTTGCTGCCTGAAACAATTACAACAACAATGTAACCCTGGACCTTCTCACTCCAAACTCCTTCCCCAAAATGGGACAAAGGAATTCCCCTCTTCAGTGTGAGGGACCACCAGGTAACACTGGTTTTGGAGCAGGGCTCTCAGTTCAAGTCTCAGCCTGAAATGGACCCACTTCTGTGGGGAGTGGGAGGATTTGAAGAAACTAGGCAAATGGTATTTGACCTTTGCTCTTAAAACAAGCAGAAAAAAACCCAAAAGCCTGAAACTCACTGGGTGGCACATGTAGACCCTTTATGCAAAGCTTTGTTTTTCTCCTTCAGTAACGCTTGAACAGTCAGAGAAAGCAACATGCAAGAAGAAAGTTTTATTGTCCAGTTATCTGACACTGCATGCTCCCTGGAGGCTTCCTCTCAGATTATCGTGTTGTGCTTAGATGGGTCACAGTATGTTTCTGTAAAATATTTCACTATACTTGGAAAAAAGGCCTTAACAGCAGTCTCAGGGAAAATGACCATGAATAAATGTCAGGCTGCTTTTCCTAAAAAGTGGCAGAAATGAACTTGATTGGCAGTGTTTGAAATACTCCATCACCTGCTAGGCTGGCAGCTTTTGAGTCAAACATAGCAAGTACCTCCAAGTACTCTGGAGTTATCCAGCCCTGAGATAATTATCACTGCTAGATTATGTCAGTGCAACCAATAAAATAAGTTTATTTGAAGCTTCTGTTTACATACAACCCCTAAGGTACTCTCGTTTTGAAGAGGTTGCTCAAAAATGGTGTCAGCACAGCTTCAGCATTAAGAGATTATCTTCAAGCAGGGCTTCTCTGACCTGACCCAATAAAATAACTTATCCACAAATGCAAGCAATATTTGTAGAATCTCTATGTGATCTTAAAACAAGAGTCATTATTTTTCCATACTTGCAAAAGAGACTTGATATTTATTTTAAATACTTAAATGCATCCTCCCTCTTTTTCTCTGCAGGAAAAGCCCATTATTTTCACAGCTGAAAGCAATAATTTCTAAATGGGAAAACATTTCCAAACAAGAAACTCCTGATTATCACCAAGCTGCTCAATTTTGTTTGGGTTTTTTTGTTCCCCTCCTCCACAAACAACCATCTGCAAAGAGGGTGGAATTTAGGTGTGTGTAAGAACACACATTTACAGGCAATAAGCCCTTCAAAGCATGGATGGTTTCTCCAAAAAGCACCATTAATACAGTTCACATTTGGTACAAGTGTGCTTAGGACAGGAAAAGTCCTTTTCTCCTAGCATTTGGGAGGGAAATGTGAACATCTTTCAAAGTCTTACCTATTGAGTCATAGCAACGATCATATTCTTCTTCATAAAAGATACAAATCAGAGGCTAGTTTCTGCAAGAACCATCTTTCCCCTAAATGTTCTTAAAGGCTGAATTCTGCTAACTGAAAAGATTAGTGCTGGCTTCATACAGGCTCTTCTCCTCTGCCAGTCCCATTCTTACAAGCAACCACCAAGCAGTAACCACACAGCCAAAGATAACCTAGAATAAGCCAAATCTCTTCTCACAATCTTGTGCCTACACAGATGTAAATATTTTGCACCCCATTCATATCAGAGCAAAGGCAAACAATTCCTGCACTAGTCTATCACTGAAATGCTTGAAAACTTGGACAAGATGCATCAGAGGCAAAGGCCTGAAGGATGGAAGCAAATTTGATATAACACAGAATGTCATAAAATGTAGATCCATTAGGATCATGGCAAAACCAGAATCCATGCAGCTGTGCAAAAAACAATCAGGAGGTTACACTAATTACAGCCCTTTTCTCTGCTTGACATTTCACCACAATACAATGACTACACTACATTTTTCTAATTTGAACAGAATGATAGCAAAGTGAATTGAGAGACTTGCTTTTCCACCAGGTGTCAGAGAAGAACACAACTCCACTTTCACAAAAGACATTCCAGGCAGATTACAGATGTTTACAGATGCAGCCAGTTAGAAAAACAGAATGGGCTGGGCTGTAACCTCTTCCTTTCTAGAAGGAAGAGGTGAAAATAGCGGAAAGATTCCCCAAAAACATCATAGCAAGTTTGTGGACTAGGTCCCCGTGTTTTAAATCCTAAAGGACACAATGTTTTCAAAAGTGGCGGAATTGACTCTGAGAAAAAACGCAATAGCTGAAAATGCAGTTTACTATTTTTCTGTCAGCTCAATTTTATGACTAACACTAACACCTACAAGTCATGCCTGGCTGAAGTCTTTCAATGTTTTTTTCCCTTTTCCCTCATTGTCATAAAATGGTTATTATACAAGGGTATGTTTAATTTTACATTAACAGTAGGAAAAGTGATGTCTCTGGACTAATATCTACAATACATTCCTTATCAGATACAAAGTCCTTTCCTACAAATACAGCCTTCACAGAGAAAACTGTCCAAAGAGAGTTGACAATAACTCAAGAGTTGCTGTTATGGAGAAAGTCTCATTTCTCAGTTTTATCAAAAAAAAAAAAAAAAATCCACCCAGAATGAAATTTCACAAACTGGATTCTTAAGACATCAGTGCACATTTCTAAACGATTAACTAGGTTCATGGCTTTAATTCTACAGACAAAAGAAGATATTTCAAAAGCTTAACCACAAGCAATTCTCAATACCTCTAACTATTAGTAAGAAAAGACTGGTGACCCTTCATTCTGAAGTACAACCATTTAAATTTCATATTCATGAGAAATGGTCACAAAGAAAAGAAACAGATCCACACTGGATGTGAATTCTCTCTGCAGCTGACACCAGGACACATCACCACTGGAGAGAGAACATTCCATTTTTCAATATCTACAGACATCTGGGGTTTCATTGTGGCCAGGAAAGTGCAACTTTATGTGGAGTATGCTTAGATCTACCAGAAAAAATAAGAAAAGAAACACAAAAATAAAGTTATACTGTAGAAGTTGGACAATTGAGACAATAGTTTAACCCAGAGATACCCCATAGAATCAGCACTTCCAAAAGAATCCAAGTAAAACCATGGTGTCAGGTAACGCTATGCCTGTCCTTTCACCAAGAAATTTGGCTCTACATAGCTTCACAAACTCCTGCAGGAGTTTAAGGAGCAGGAGCACCACAGAGGAAAGACTGGCTCTGATCAAGCACTGGTCTTGGCTTTAAAAGTTAAAAAGTAATCTTTGTCCTGGAATGTTAGATCACAGTTAGCTGCCTGCTCAAGGTGGCTGGTTTTCAGGGGTAGAGGCAGTTGGAGGAGACTAACACAGGGATTAAATCCCCTCTCTTTCATAAATATTCTCAAAGCCTCACAACACAGAATAATGAAAAAGAGCATAAACTTGCAGACTGGAGGCAGGAAAAAACATGGATGAGTTAGAAGAAGAACTGAAATTAATTTCTGTAGGTATAGGATGGAATGCCGACAAGAACAAATAAAGTTTGGAGTTTTAAGGATCCAAAAGGGCACCACTGAGTACAGTAAATATATAAGATTTATGGGAGAGGAAAAACAGTGGCATGAAGATAGAAAAAATAATGTTACATTCTAATTCTCAACATCAAGCCTAAATACCTGAAAGCAGCAATATGCTTGCCAGAGAGAATGTTTAGTGATGATGTGAATGGCAAGGGAAAGGCAATTCAACATGTGGAGCCAGCCACTCAATAGTTTTTACACAGTTACTGCCTTTCCCACCCTCAGTGCTCTGTGCAGAGCCCAACAGAATGAATTTCAGCCCATTTACAAGCAGGTTACTAGCCGGAGGACACATCCTAACTGGGTTAGGATAAGAGATGGACTCTGGGAGAATTACATGTAAATATCCTCCAGTACACTTATTACAAATTCTCTGTAGGGTTTTGGAGCTCAGCAGGAGCAACTCCATTCTCTTCAGCTTCATATTCCTGAGTCCTGAAGGTGATTATCACTCCTTTTCTTTCCCTGCATACTAAGCAGGCAAAGAGATTTGCCAGTGGGTGCCCAGGTATACTTTTTGTGGCACAATTATAATGGTACATTTACACACCAGCAAAGAAGCTCCCTTCTGCAGACAAGGCTGCTGATGCACAACAGCCCATGCTGAGACAAAACCATTAAATGGGAAGCTCCCACACAAGGGTTGATCCATCAACTGAGCAGGTTTGATTAAACCTATGTCAGCAATTCCATACTTTACACTGAGCCAAGAGACCTGTACCTATCATAGAACCATAGAATATGCTCAGTTGGAAGGGATCATCAACATCATTGAATTCAATTCCTGGCCCTGCACAGGATACCCCCAGAATCAGACCATGTGCCTGACAGCATTGTCCAAATGCTTCTTGAACTCTGTGACCCTCTGTTCAGAGGGTCACAGGCTTGGTGCTGTGACCATTTCCCTGGGGAGCCTGTCCCAGTGCTCAATCATCCTCTGGGTGAAAAATCTTTTCTAAGCCTCCCCCTCCCCTGACTCAGTTTCAGGCTATTTCTTTGAGTCCTCTCACTGGTTACCACAGAAGAGATCAGTGTCTCCCCCTCCTCTTCCCTTTGTGAGGACGTTGATGACCACAGTGAGTTCTCCCCTCAGCCTCCTTTTCTCCAGGCTGAACACACCAAGTGACCTTAACTGCTCCCTCTCCAGACCTTCCACCACCCTCATGGCCCTCCCTTGGATGCTCCCTAATGGCTTTATACCCTTCTTATTGACTGTATTTCTCCCAACAGACAGCCCTGAAAGTAAAAGCACAGAAATCTAACTCACAGCAACAGATTTGAAGTACAGATGTTAAGCTTTTAATTGCTTAGCAGTTTTTCATTTGCGGAGTGGAGGGCAGGAATTAAGGCAAGATGATTTTAATCATAGTTCAGGAATTGCATTTTCTGTTTTGTACCTCTAATACTCCCACATTTGGACAAGACAACAGTGCTTTTAGCAGCTACATCCTTAGCCTGAAGTCTGACCAAATCCTACCTAAGGTATGTAACGTGACAAAGAAAGAAATTACTGTAAAGTAATTAACATTGGAGAAAAAGTTTTCACATTCCAGCTAGGAAATGAGAGCCCAGAAAAAGAAAACAGCAGATTGAACTCATGGTTTTACTCAAGACACCCACAGCATAGCAAGAAGTCACTTAGTGAAACATCTTTTTCAAGGTAATTATGGAGCACTGGAACAGGTTGCCCAGGAAAGTAGTGGAGTCATCATCCCTGGAGGTATTTTAAAAGACTCAGGTGCCTAGGGACACAGTTTAGTGGTTGAATTGGCAGTGCTGGGTTAAATGGTTGGACTCAATGATTTTAAACGTCTTTTTCAAACGAAATAATTCCATGATTTAAAGGTAAAATGAATAGTGGAGTTTTTCCCACCACTACGTGATGACTGGGAGGGGAAAGGGGATGGACTTCAAAACCCAAACACAAAGGCACAGTTGTGCATTCCTCTCCCCAAGCCAATAAGTTGTTTGAAGTGAATGCATCTTCATTTAAGGCCTGCAAACAGAAGGCCCCATAGAGCATACAGGACATACAGTGAGATTTCAGCTAACATACATCAACAGTGCACATACAGATGCTGGCAGGGTTAATCCCATCATATACAGCCATGAGATCCTAGACCTACTTTGGATATATGTGGCAACCAGTTCTGTTTTCTTTGTCAGTTTCCAAGAATCAATTTCCTCAATGGGTGTCTAGCTTATCACATGCAAAAGCCAGTAATTAAACTCAGTCATCAATAAGGTTTCAGTGTTAGTACAACTATCCAAATTTTTAACCTTTTTCTGCTTCTGAACTACCAAGAAAATCCAATTACCTTGAAAATTTAACCTATTAAATACTTCTTTGACAGTGAGTGCATTGTATTCAATTACAATTTTTTTCTTGGTTAAAACCAGAATTGTATGCAGAGCCTACACAAAACAGCTTTTTCACATTTAATAATTACTTAACAACCAATTTTGTGTCTTTGGACTTAATTTTAAGTTTTGAAGCCCCTAATATCTAACAAGTAAATAATATGAGGAGGAAAGCTTTCTTTGTATTTCACTTAAGAAAATACATTCCAAATTCAACTCTGCATTCTGCATCTGTACCATAAACCTGATGTAAGCATATTTAGACACCAATAAAAATGTTACAGTGCAAGTTCCTCACTGTATCATGATACTAATGAATAACACATTATCTTCAGTGGAGAAAAAGAGAAACTACATTTTTCCTTGAGAGATTTTTAGCAATAATTTCTCACAAAGTGATTTTATATTAATTGTAATATAAGAGAATATAAAAATTTTGTCTGTATGGATCTCCTCAGTTATGTTCTTAAATTAAGGAGATTTATTACTTAGCAGTTTGAAACTGTTGCTTATTGATCCATGAGTGAAAATACATAGAAAAGTAAGCTTTAAACAATTTTTGGGGGTTTATTGAGAAAATACGATTCAAATCAAATTAATAGACAGTACAATGTTATATTCAAGGTCTCTGCATTTATTTTTTTTGAAATTGCTAAGATAATATTATTTGAAACATTTAGATGTCATGGAGGGTGACTTTGGTTTGAAAATAAACAAAAATAGTATCTTAAGATACCCAAGTTCATAGGTAACTACATATTCTATTATACTGGTGTGCCTCAATCTTTGAGTTGCTTCTCAATTTCATGTAAAGAAAATAACTGCCATTAATAACTTAAGGATTTTAAGGTATTCATTCTTGAGAGTCATTTTTCAACTAAATGAAGTAGCAGTAATATTATCATAATGCATTTAAACTAAATGAAGGTGCCTTACATTTGCCTAATTAAAAGTAATAGATAATCTCAACATTCAGTTTAATCCTAAATCATATGGTGTTATGCAAATGAGTCTCCCCTTCTTCTGCCTTTGACTGAGTCCTTCAAAAGAAACATCTGGCCTCAGATTTTCACAAGTACAGCTAAATCTTCACAGTCAACTTGATAGTTCATTTTTCAGAAAGAAATTCCCATACCCTCTCTTCCACTTGCCTCCAGTGGAATAACCTTCACAAGGAATGACACTAGGCACCCAAAAACGCTGCTGTTCCCCTTCCTCTGCTCCCCAAACTCTACTTGCCATGTTTGCTGATAAGTCATTTGCTCATAACCTTCTTGTTAAGAAAATTTAAACTCTGAGCTGCCATCCCTCCAGGGCTGGAAGCCAGGGAACAGTAAAGTGGGGAAAGGCTTTTGCCATCCACAACTATGAATCTTTACAGGACTGACCACTGGAGCTTAAAGCTGACAAATTTACCTTCCTGAGTAAAGCAGTAATATGCAGGTAGGGAAAGACCACAAAGGTTATTTAACAAGACAGAATACTGGAATTAAGGAAATCTCATATCTACCTCGATGTCCTTAGGCAGCTTACTGTAAAAGCCTAAGGTCCCCTCCAATTACCTAAAGGAACAATTATAAGGATAAATGTTGCTTAATTTTAGAGACTTTATGATGGATGGGCAAAGAACCAAAATTCAACATGTTCAGGTAATACATAAAAGTAATCTACATTCTCTCTTGAAAGGTATAATGTTTTCCAAACTAGCTTGTATTCACAGAACTCTAAAAGCAGGCATCCACATTCTGCATGAAACAGCGCTGTTGCCGATGCTTAAACTCTTGTTAAATCTCTCCCATTTTATAGCTAATCACATTTTTATAGCAGGCATGAAGCACTCTACAAGGCCCTTGCTGAGCTGTTCTTGTAAATCAAAACCTTATTCCATCTTTCTGCTTGCTGGCAGCGGAGCAAGGTTACTTTTACCATTTATGGTTATAAAACACATCCAACTTTTCCCCCCCTTCAGTTGCTGCCTTTTTTCCACTATTCTTTCCTTCTCTGTCTCACTCCAAGAAAGATATTCCAAGTTCAGCTAAACAACTTCAGAACTCATCTATAACCTTTTCCTTGTCTCCCATTACACTTACAACCTCATGAAAACATCTAATGAGAAGACAGTGAAACATTAGTACAGCATTTAGGTCAAGAGCGTCCTTCTGACCTCAAGTCACATGAAACAAACAAAAACCACACAAGAGCAGCAGGAGCTCAGAAGCTCTTTATGATAAGTTATCATTATATGGCCATACATATATCAGCTCACAAAGTAAGGCCCAGATCAGACTGGGGGTACTCAGAATGATACTTTAACACTCTGATAGGAACATTCAGTTCAAGAGCTGAGAGCAAGAAGAATGAAGAAATAGAGTTAAATCTTACTATTTAACCCACCTATAAGCAGCCACCACATTCAGCAATAAAGCAAACTTAAGAATGGGAGAAGAAAATTCCTAGATTTAGGTATGCTGTCCAATTACATCCACCCTTCCTGGCACATAGGGTATTAAACTGAAACAGCCTCTATTTATGATGACCACAGACTGAAACACCAGATTCAGTTTCTTGTCAGGTCTGGTTCCATTTTTCCCCTCTCCAGCTTGGAGCCAGAGGATCCTGCCACAGAAACAGGACACTCTGCCCTTTCACACGCCTTCGCAGGGCACATTATCAACACAGCTCTGTAAGAGGCTGTATTGCATGGAAGAACAAGGATGTACATTGGAAACTTCTGAATTTTCAGCTAGAAAGGACTCCAGCCCACGCTACATAAGGGAGCAGTCAGCACACATGAAAATCATTACAGTGATGTTATTACAGGCGAACACATGTCCAGTTACAAAAGCAAAGCAACTCTGCTGCTTAGAAATGCAGTTTTTCCAATGGACATGAAATCTACAGTGCTTCAGAAAGATATAGATATCTTTATGGACTAAATGAGATTTATGTGAACATCAAGAACAGCCTCTGTTTGGTCTCAGATTACCCTTTAAGAGTGTCAGCCTATTGTTTAAAATTTGATGTTCAAAAGAAATTTAAGCATAGCACATTCTCACATATAACTCCTACAGTCAGCTTAGCCAGGGATTTGCCACCACAGAGAAATCAGAACTGAAAAATTACTGACCTTTAAATGTAACATTTCCTGAACCTTATAGATGAAATGAACAAACTACAGAAATGGTGATGTGCATGTGTGCAGAAAAAGGCTTCCTAAGGAGATTATTCCCACATTAACTGGGTGGCTCATGACAACAAGCTGGTTTGTGGACCCACATCATTCTTTTTGCTGCGTTCTGCCTCAAGTAGAAATCTGCAAGCAATCAGTAAAAATGATGCAACTACCTGCTTATCAAGGGGGTTTGGTTCTTCTGATTTCTGGAAGTATGCCTTAAATAATGCTGTTCACTTAAAAGATGTTTGATTTTGTGCATAATTTATGGTACATATTCAATGCAGATGTGAGCATAAACTGTTGTTACAATTTTCCACCTGGATATTCACAGTGACTGTACTGATTTATGGTTCCATAACTATTACATCATTCTTGACTTCATCCCTTGTAGTTAAGCACATTTCATGAACAATGGAACAGAGTGTAATCAAAGGAAATCAATTTTCAAGGTCCTACGTTTTTGACACACAGACCACCTGCATGAGGCGCTCAAAATATCTTTGCATCCTGAACTCCAGGGCAGGATGAGGCAATGGAAGTGTTTGGAGTAAGAGCAGGTTGCTGGACATTGGGGGAATGGAAGCACATAACGAGAGCAAGGGAGGGAGAGGAGCCAGAGCCATGCCAAACCTTGTGCGGCCTGCACAAGTTGCCTCCCATTCCCCTGAGCCCACCTGGACAAGGCACCAAGAAGTGAGGCCTCCTTTCACCCAGAGAGGGAGTCCCTGGGGAAGAGCTGCAAAGAGCAAAGCCTGTGAAGGCACCTTCAGGATTGTATTCTTTTCTTCATTATTTTCTTGCAGAACTCCACACTACCACTAAAACTGAAGTCATTACAACCATCTCCTTCCTGTTCATTGGCTGTCCCACACAGAGGTCCTCACAGCTGCTACCTTTACCTTCCTGCCAGGGACAAAAGGTAGAACACCCACTGAATCACGAGAACTCTAGAAATTAGGTTGCCTGCAAGTACTTTCTGATAAGAAACTTCAACAGAGCCATCCTCTCTCATACTTAACATAATTAACTGCAGATGAATGCCTTTGAGAGCTCATCAACAAAGGCAGAGAAGAAACTTGCTATAACCTTTCAGCTCCATAGCTCCCCTATCCCAAATCAAACATGGCTTGTTTGTTCTTCAAAAACAAAGGTCAGATTAGAATTTCATGGTAAGATGAATAAATATCTGCGTAACACTATTAAGTCAATGGAGATCCCCTGGATTTGCACAAAAAAATCTGACTCATTGTACTCCAAATTGCTAAAAATGTGGTTGACATCATAACACAGTAGCTGAAAGATTGGAAGAAAACTACTTGCATGCATTTTTATATGCAAGAAGAGCAGAAGGTTAGATTCAAACCCTACTGTCAATATAGCAAGGGTCAACATTAATATTTTCTTCTTATGTAATGAATTGTCAGATCTCAGCTACGCAGCTGTCCTATTATCTCCTGGGAGGAAGGATAAATTGGTTAATATAGTTCTTTCCAAAAAAAGCCTTCAAAAGCAGAAACATCTGGTATGTTCATTAGTCACTATTTGGCCTGAGTTCAGTAGTAAGGCAAATTACAAACCCCATTCCCTTTCTCTTACCTAGAGAGGTCACAGTAGATGGGAGCCTAGCTTTATGGAAATCATCACTAACTGGAAGGAAGATGGCTGTGAAGCTTACAGATACACTTTGTTTCCTGTTCTCAGCAGCAAAAAAATGCATTCACACACACTATCATCTAATGGCCATAGGAAGTCATATGATTTACAGGAGACACAGAGATTCAGGTAGTCAAAATATTTTTAAATGTGGCATTAAAAAAGTCCAGAATATATTTATATATTTAAAGTATGCCAAGAGCTAGCTCAAAAATCTAAGCCTACAGCCACATGAAAACTGGAAAGAGTTGCAGAAATTAAGCAGTGTGAATTAGTCTGAAACAAAGCCAGGAGCTGAATGCAGAGATTGGAAGTTTGGGTTTAACTCTTCTGGTCAGCTGCCTGTGCAACAGAGCAATATTGGAACCACACACTTGTTTTTACATTTAACAATATGTACGGTTCAACCCTTATTCGAGCCTGTCAGAGCTGGAAAATAAGTCTTATCAGACTTTCTCCCAGGCTGGACTATACTAAACAGCAGCCATGTACAAGACAAAATTCTGGTTTTTAACTCATCATTCAAGAGAGAGAAGTAAAAATAACATGCATGAGGCCCACTGTCCAAAGAGTGCTGTGTGATGAGATGAGATTATTAATGGAACAGTTTAATCATAGCAAAATCCACAATAGGAGGTTGCTGCTGTGATGCTCAGTGTTCTTACACCAGGAGTCTATAGACATCCCCTACCAAAGTCCCTAAAACTGTGGGCCATCTTTCTGCATGCACATAATGAGGTTTCACCCCTGATTTAAGGTAAAAGTTACAGTTAAATGTAGGACACCCAACAATGTCATAATCACATAGCTTTTAGGTCATCACTTCACTTCCAACAATCCTAAGGCAGCTGAAGAGTTTCTACATGCAACCTGTCCCAAAGCTGTCTTGACACGTCAGAAAGGCAGGGAGATGCCACTCTATCCAAAATATGCTGTGAGCACTACAGCTGAAATATTGCTACCACAATTAGGATGACCACAGGAAATAAACAGTAAGTCTTTGAAAAAGCAATGTCTGGTCTTAGTATCAACTGAGACAGAAAAGGTCCAAAAAGAAGATTTTTTACAATTCATAAACATGACAAAGGCAAGCTAAAGTTTTACAGACTTTCCTAATTATAGGAAATAATGGGTTCAAAATCACAATTACTGTTTCAACTTAGGTCATATACCACTTTCAAGTTTATTTAAAAACAATTTAACCTAAAAAAATTTTTAGACTATGGTCTTGCATTGAAACTTGTTTGTTTCAACAATTATTGGCCACCTTCTAATCCACTACACCCTCCTCTGTTGTTCAAGCAAGCAGAGAATTAAAAAACAGCAGTGGACGGAGCAGACTGCAATGAGGGGTTACCACTGGGGTTTCAGAGGCATTTACAAACAGAAGGCATAACCCAGATACCTGGGAGATCTCCTACCCTGTCCCACTCTTCCTGACCAAGCAAGGTCTTTCACCACTCAGACTTTTATCTTCCCCCTTCAGATACCTGTGAGGCTTCCTTTTCATTTTTGGGATGGCTTAAGAACAAACACTTCCTCATCCTGCTTCTAACTTTTTAGCATTTGGAGGTTTGGCATGTCAGTGTGGATAGGGTGGGATTTTTGTGGGTTTTTTTTTTTCCTTCTTCACAGGTTGTTCATCCTTGCTTGCTTATTTTCTCCACTTTCTCAGTCCAAACCACAGCATCTGTGCAAGCAGTAGAGGGATGGCACTGGGAAAACCAGGAAAGAGTTTCTTGGTCAGCTCTAGTAGTCCTGAAAATGATCTTAGGTTGTGTTCATGGTGACACCGAAGGTTTTAAAGAAAAAACTCTCATTAAACACAGATGAGCTGAATGTTCCAGGGTTTACAACTCAACATCATTTGGATCAGGCACCACAAGGGTACAGGATTCTGACAAAAATTAGCCTAAGTCAACCCAGGGACTCTGTATTCCACAGATAGAGAAATAAACAATACAACTTCAGTAAAAATTATGGTATAACTACGAAACAATTTTCTTGATCTTAACAAAAATAATTAATATGCTGCAATGGAAAAGGCAAAAAAATACGAAATATCGGCAGCACATGCTACAGACAAACCAAGAATTTATGCAGTTAAACTTCTGTGATCCTTTTATACAGGTATTGTGCAGATTATCTCTATGGTTGAGCAGCTTCAACACACACATTTAAGAGCACTGCTTCAGACTGTAAGGAACTCATCTGTTCCTCTTAGCCTAAAATTATATTTTATACTATTAGAAGATCACTACCTATTTAAGGGGGGCAGAGGGACAGTGGGATGGACAGCACAATCACCTGAATTATTTCAAAAATACTTAGCTTTTTATATAAGAAAATGAAGTTTCATTTCATCTCATTGCTTTTTTATATCTAGCCTCTTTTTGGTTTCCAGCAGTCCTAGCAATTTCAAAACTAGATAACAGCTATACTTTTTCAGGCAGTAATCTTAATAAATTTGTTAAATAATTCTCTAGACTGAAAAATGGAAGGACATCTGGTGGTTTTCATGATCTCTTTTTTTCTTCAAAATAAGCTTGTACTGTTTACCTTCAAGGGTCTTCAATATTTGCTATGCATAATCTGCATTACTGACCAATTTCACATTGAGGAAATAAAATTTTCAGCTTTTGTTGTTGCCATTTGCATTTATTCTTCCTGCAAACACTCTGTTACTTGCCTAGAGCATCGATGTGAAAAGGGAGAAATCATATCTGGAAAATGCCCTAAGCCTACAGTCTTAGTTGTTCACTAAGAAAACTGAGATATATTGAGAATGTCACTCAGCATCTAGAATTTGGAAGTTAATTCTAACTCTATCAATCTGCACAGTGAGATTAAAATCCCAAAACATGCAATATTATAGTCAGAGCAACTAAGCACATTTTATTAACTGAGGTGGAGATTCTACCAGGGCACCTCCTGACCTTCACATCTATAGCAAATAGTGATCCCTTTTATGCACAGATATTTGCTCTAGCAAAATAGTTTATCCATTTACTATGGATCACATTTTCAAAAAAATCCCTGAACAAGTTTCATATGCTTCACCTCCTTCCCACGTACAGGAGGGATAACATGTTTTATCTCACATGTTCCTACAAAGGATATTCTACGTGTCTCCCCATGTACCCTTTTGCTAGATTTTCCTATCATTTTAATGCCTATAAAAGTTGATTCTACAACAGAACAGGCAGATTAAAAGATGATTTCCTGAAGACACTTTACAAAACCTCTTGGACATCCCAAAAATCTACCTTGGCAACTGCATTGACAGAGATGTTTTTCCAGCCTGTGCAGCAATTCAGATCCTGGCTTTCTTTAAGCTACTGTTCTCCAAAGGGAAAATCCAGTACTTTGTAGTAAAACTGGAAAGATTTTATCTTTCACATCAGCAAGCAGAGTCCTGCTATGTGTGAATACACTCAATTCCTAAATGACAACCCATTTCCAACTGACAGATTAAAACCAGCATTAGGAAAAATACTCATTTGTGGACAAGTCCAACATGAGAGTAGAAAGGGGATAGAGTCTCCAAAGGTCATAAATAGTCCCTTTTCATTTTTAGCTCTTCTATTTCACAGCAGTGTCAGTTACAAGTGTATGTACAAGACGTAAGTATCAGTCCTACACATACCTAGGCCAGTCTTTGTTTCCTTCATGACTGAGCAGAGGCACCAGAATTGAGCACAGGCTAATTCAATGCTCATAGTAAAATTTGATCTATTTTCAAAATCTAATTCTCTCATCCGCACCAAGCACGGACAAGATCTTAATCCTTTCTCTTTGCAGTAATTTTGTTCTGTATTCCAAGACACACTTATGTCCTCTTCCTTTCTCAAACTTATACTAGGACATAAAGATGTTTGAGCGATTTCCTTTACAGGTCAGGTTTTCTGAACACAGGTTCAATCTCATATGGCCTCGAAATTACTCAAATCATTACACTTGTAATGAAATACATTCATAAATCCTCAAAACAGCTAACAAGATGCTTCTTAAAGATGAACACAGCTTAAAATACAAAGTACTTGAAATTCGATCTAGCAAGGAGCTTGTATTACTGTATTTGATTTACAATCTGAAGGAAGGCATTTGAAATGCCAGTGTGAAAGAATCTGAAATAGCTTCATTTATATGACGTTGCCTTTTTAAGACATTGTAGTACTTTTTGCTACCTCTATACAAAACAGCAGCTTTTACTTTAAATACCACGAGTTTTATGGTGTCAGCCAGGATGGCTGGGCCAAGCTGGGTCCCTTCTTGCTTACGAGGATGACTGAAATGTCACCTAAGAGCTGCAGGACACAGACTTCATGGATCACAAAGGCACTTGCCTCTTGTGATACCCGACAGACCACATACATCTGAGAACGGAAATACCTTCAGCAAGCCCCATGGTGTTAAAAAGTGCAGCACCAGACAAATGAAGCTATTTCACCCAAGTTTGTTTTGGCAGGTTTTCAGCTCTCTAGTCTATCCTTGCCTTGTATTCACACACAGGACTTGGAGCAATTCCATTTATCAAGTCTACCTAGGTGCAGCATTAAGCTGGCCTCTAAAATAAGACAGGGACAAAAGGGAAAAGTAACAGAATTCAATACTGTTAACAATTTTCTCACTCTAGTTTTATGTAGGCAGGACAAAAAATGTAGGGTAGAAGGGGTGGGGGGGGGAAAATCACATGAAATCTGAACATACAAAAAACTACTTTTCAAGCCATGCTACTTGGCATAAGGCAATGTTAGTCAAATATGAAAATCTACTCTTGTAAAAAATGTCATCATAATATCTCAGAATAATTTTCAATTAATCTAGAAAAAGGATATACACTTATTTCCTTAGTCTAAATCAGACAGTCTTTAGTGCTTCATGTAAGACTGACGAGCTTTCGGTTATGCACTTTATAATTTTATATATTAATAAAATGACTATAATTACACATATTTCATATATCCAGCATACATCTGCTAATGGAAATATGAAATTACTCTGTGTTTCAAGTAAAAGCCACACTTCACTTTACACTGTGTTTCAAGGGAAGCTACGTTTTACAATACCAATATTCACATTAGATACTACCTGAAAAGAGTTACTAAATATGTACACTTGGGCACCTACTCACTTAAGAAAAGCTTCCCAATTGCTGAACTTCTATAGCAACTTTAAGAAAAATGAAAAAGTTTTGACTGGCCATTATCATGCATTGAAATTGAATAATGAAAGCAACATCCTTACTCTATTTTGGAATTTAACTTGGACAAAATTCAGCTTCCATTTTATTCTCAGGCGTTTCAGAAAACCATAACCAAGTTATGATCGGTTTTAATTAAGTTAATAGATTATGAAAAATAACTACCTAAAATCACGCAAATCCTTTTTATTAGGGCCTGCATTTAATATTAGGGCCTGGCTTCTAAAATCTGGTTTAGTTTGGCAGACACGTATACCTACCAAATGGCAAAAGCAAGAATAAAAATGCAATGAGAAAACATTGCCACTGGAATGACATTTAATATCTTTAAAACAGCCTCCACTAATAAATATATCTTGCAATAATTTCAATGGTGTAATTTACCAACCTTTAAGGAAGAAATTGTATTCTTATGATCATGAAATTCCCAAAGCAACTTTGCTGAGCATTTTGAAATATGCCATCCTTCCTGCTGTATTTTCTGTATGTTTCATATCAAATTCTATCAAACAGAGCCCGTGCTCTAAGTCAGTTTTGTGCTCCAAGCTTTTGAAGACTAATACAATTTAAGTCAGAGCCTTGATTCAAAGTATCAAACTGATGGATACTTGTTTGTTCAAATTATAAATAAGTTTTTTACATATAGAACAAACCAAACTATAGATAAATGAGTCATTAATAATACAACTTAACATATATCATTTAAACAAACAAAAAAAGCCTTCATTATTTTACATCTTGTTACAGTTTGCCTTCATGGCAGGCAGCCATCCTGCATCATTTGTGGGTGAGGAAATGGACTGAAATGATAAATGACAGGAGTGGTTTCTAAGAGTTACAAGTTCCTTGATTCTCCCCAGAACAGTGCCTTTTTTCAGTGGGGATGTCATTACATCAGAAGTTAATACCTGAGAGTTCAGAACTTTTACTATCAATATTACAAAAAAAACCAAAACAAAACCTATTATCAGCAAGCTTAAGTTCATGACTGCACTCTGTACTTCATGGAAAAGTTTCAAGATCTGCAGATGAACGAGTTGACATTCACAGTACATTACTTCAGCTCTGTTAACCACTTTGGCAAGGAGTCAGTCCTTGAACAGTCATCAAGAAGCACAGAAAATAATTCTTACCCTTTCCCTTCTAGGTCCACACTATGTGCTTGATTAATGACTGACAAGTTTCTCCACTAACACAAATTGACAGATTTAGCAGGGAAGGCATGGAAAATTGTTTGCCTATCAGTAGAAATTAAACATAGGGTTTGTACAAAGATTAAGCTTACGAAAGATGGGACAGATAATTTGCAGCAAGACAACACACCAGTAACTTCCCACCACAGGAGGTCTTCTGTAAAAAGTTTTACTAACTCCAAAAGTCTCATCTTGGACAACAGGGAGTAAGCAGTAGAAAAGTCTCAGTAACAGATAGCATTGCAAGAATAAAAGCAGATGCTTTTCCCTGAATTAGCAGGATAAAAAGAGCACATTTTCAACACCTGAACTTGTCTGCTTCTCGTGTAGTCAAAGTTTCTCATCCAGAACAAGTCAAGATTAAGCTACTCAGTTACAGCTCTACTTCTCAAAACAATTTAAAGAGATATTTAAATTATCCAAGACAAAAGTTTAATTGCTCCTAATAATTTAAATTTAAAAGCTTCAGAGCAAGCAGAAGGTAGATCAAGATGATCACTGATGGCATCCTATACTAGATTTATGATGCTGAAGCTCTTTTATGCCTATAGGAAAAACAGACAAGGTTTTTATTTCCTTCTCATTGTGCACAATATTTGGTGAAGAATAGTTATGACTGCTATTCCAGCAATCAAACCTATTTTTCTGCTTGTGGAAGTAGATTAATTTATGACTACCATTGCTCGCTGAGGAATTTCTTTCTGAATAACTCTACAATAGGGGATATAACTTCATTTCATATGAGGCTACCAAAATACAAAGGCTACAGCTCCAAAAAAAAAAAAAAAAAAAAGGGGGGGAAAAAAATCAAACAAATCAAAATACCAAACAGACAAACATCAAACAAACAAAGAAAAACCAAAATGGAAAACCCAAAACCTGGAAAAGGAAAAAATCCACCACATTTATTTTTTTTTTTAATGAAAGACCATTCAAGTCTATTTTGCAGTTGCACAAAGTTCTGCTAAGCAATTCCCTTTCATTTTCATGTCCTGCAGGCAGTATTCCTTTCATCCATGATTTCCATTTGAAAATGGACTAGGTATAGCCAGTAGGCTTTTGAGAAAGCCACCAGCCACTACTTTACACCTCCAACCCTCACATCATCTGAGAGAGCTGTCACCAAATCCTTCAAGATTACTGATGATCTCTCCTGCTGGCCAGCTGAAACCCAGCAGTACAGCAGAACTGAGCATTGTCCTAAACCACTCCTCTCAGCTGAGGGCAAGAGGCAGTAACCTCCAAACCCAACCTGCACGCTGTCCAAAGTTGAAGACCCCAGAGCTCTGTTTGGTCTCAGCAAAGTTTTGACTACATTAAATGAAGCACATGCACAGCTATGAGGGCTCCAGAGAATTTAGTGACTCGTTTGCCTTTAGTCCTATGAATGCAAACTACCATGAGAGCCCTATGGTTCTACAGTCAGCCATGGCTTAGCAAAGCCTTTTGTCAACTTATCAGGAAAAAAATTAGGGTCTTCACACTAAGCAACTCCAGCCCAGACAAGCAATGCAACAGAACAGGGCTGTGCATACCGAGTGGCTTCTGCCTCCCACATGACCAACAGTCCCTCTCAACCTCAACATGTAAACCTTAGTGCAGCCATACTTTATACATCCTTGGAGAGGATTAATTTAATTTTGATTTCCTCTCAGTGTTTGCTTTGGAAGTTTGCAGCTTGAGCAATATATATACGACCAAAGTTTGGCAGCAAGAAGCCTGTAACTATGATGTATATCATTTCAGCCTGGCGAGCATATTCAGAAAACTAAGCTGGCAGTGAGGACAGCTTCATCTCACATTCAGAAATAGTGTTGGAATAAGACATTTCCAGGAGGTAAATTTAAGATGGATGGAGTCTGATGTCATCCATGTGACTGAAGGAGCATGGTGCTCAGCAGAACAAGCTTTGATCATGACAGAGGAGGTGGCAGACATACAGATGTTTAAAGGCCATTCCATCATCAAGGTTTCTAGTGTGTTGGTTATTGGTACCTTCCAAAGCTTGCCAGAGCAATGGTGAAACCAGGGCCGTGCAAAGAGGTATTATTGACACAGGATAGCACACGCAAAACTAAGAGTTTTTCTGGTCCAGTTTGCATGTTTGAGCATAATGCTAGATTGATGAAAACAGTAAGTATTTTCTAAAATACTCTGCAATGAGAGGAATAGTTATGAATTCTGAACTGTACTATTTTCAACTTAAGTGTCAGTTAAACATTACAATTTCAGTCTCAACTTTTATTCCAACAGCTGTCCATCTTATACATAAACGCATGTACAAGATGCTATTCTAGATACATAATATTCTGTTCCAAGTAATCATAAAATCATGCTTTTATGATAATACCTCCCAACCTATAACACATTTGGTGCACAACTGAAAACAGCTTCTACTGCATTCCAACTAAATACAAGGACTTTGTTTTTAGCTTGTTCATGCTGTTTCTATATAACTGAAATGCATTTGCCCAGCTGAGTTCTCTGGTACCTCCCTGCAGCCATAAGCTCCAGTTTATGAGTGAAGAAGGCATTATTGCCTGGAGCTAAAGAACCCATCCGTCCTGACACAGACCTTGTTTCAAGGATTTTCTAGCACACAAGGGTTCTTCACTGTGTACAAACTCAAAATTATCCAACATCACAACATATTACTGTTTCAATATTGACATCTATCAATATTATTTCAATGGTCTTGTAGCATTTAGGTTTCCATGCACCTAGAATTGATAGGGTTCCTTTTATTAGACCTCTCAATGAGTCTGTCAAGATTATGTTGTTGCTTCCATCAGAAGCTTTCTGTAAAGAGACACAAGTGCTGGAATGCAATGGCCTACATTTTCCTTAATGTCTTGTTAGCACTGCTTAGCAGTGTGTTATCCCTACAGATGAAACCTAAAGCTACCTTTTTAATATTATACACCACAGAAGCTTTATTTTAAACTTTGGCTTTACTACCTTTGCTATCTTTTAACATCACTGCTCCCTTTTCCCAATCTAAATTCAGGGCCTTTAGTTTGAGCAGTCCCTTCCCTCCCCAAACTTCAGTTTCATGTTTCTGTGATGGGGAACCAAAATAACTTGTTCAGCAGAAATTGCCAAAAAAATTAAAGCATAGTCCATTCAGACTCAGTCACAAGCTCAATGCCAGAGCTAATTACTGTTCCATTAAAACTAAAAAAAATGGACAGATGAATAGGAGTTATCAGGTCCAACTCCACAGCCAAAAGTTCACAAAATGAATACATTAAAAAAAAAAAATTAAAAAAAAAATAAAGGAGGGGGGATAAAACCTGTTTAAAATCAGTGTCAGTTTCCTACACGGTATTTCACCCAGGCCCAAGATCCAGCATGCAATGTTCAAATACCAAGAATAAGACCATGTATTTCAACACCTACATATAAACTTTTATTTTTTTCTTTTAAGCCTTTGCCATCAAGTGATTAATGGTTTGACTAAGGCTATCTGAAGACTATCATATTTTGGATGTGTAAGACAACATCATTTACAAGACGGTGCAACATAGTTAAACACCTGGTTTTCCCTGGCCTTCTTCTGTCAGCCTACAATTCTTTCCTCAAGGAAAAAGAGAAATTTTTTTTTTTTCAACTACTTCCAGATGTTAAATGGCAATGGCTCTGACCAGGATACCTGAAGCTTCAAAAGCTCCAGCTAACTTCTACATCCACATAAGCAGAATCAAATTAAGTGCACCTGGCATGGTAAGGCATCAAGTCACACTTCCAGAGTTGTGCACAGGATGCCCTGACAAACTGGGGCAGGAGTGTCCTTCATTTGGATCAAATTAATACAGACATGATGTACAAATGAGGACTCAAAGCCAGCATGTCAATAAAACAGCACAGGAGCATAAACACTTCCAAGCCCATTAGAAGACCTAATTCTGAGCTGAACACACCATTACCAGATCACAAAGCTTGCCCACAAAACTGGGTCAGAATTAAAAAGAGCACAGTCCAAGGAGAAGCAAATTTTTTCCGTTGATATTTGAACCACATTAGCATTAAAAAATACTCAAAGTCAGAACAAAATTGATGTTACTTGTTTAATTTTCAAGAAACAACCAAGGCAACAAAACCTTTCCAGCTTTTGAGTAAACAGGCACACACCACAAACTACTGCAGTACAGTGTTAATGAGGTGAGGACTGACGATGTGTTTGCAGTTTAGCATCCTCCCATGCCAAATTTCTTGAAAATTCCAATACACACACAGATGGGAAGAGTTGAAGCTCATCCAAATCTTGAATTTAGTTTCCTGGACACTAGTAAATGAAACAAACAAAAATAAATAACCCTCCAACACATAAATAGCACCCTAGCGCCTAAAATACACACACTTTTCTTGCAACAGAGAATTGTATCAGAACATAAATGGAGACCAGCACCATTGACAGCCATGCATTTAATACCAAAGATGATCTTGTCCTCAGATTAAAAGGAGCTGAGAAACATGCCTCAGATTTTCATTGAAGTTTGAACTATTTTCTTTTCATAGAGGGTTTGTGTAATGATTGATCACTAGCTCCAGTTTATCTCACTATTCCAGAGTGAGTCTTTTTAAGAACAGCTCAAGCTGGTTTTGATGGGCAACTTCTTGATGGGACATATCCATAGGTTCAGTGAAGTTCAGAAGTGAACTGAACTCCTTCAAAACTTAAAGAAATATGGCCTCTCTTAGGACTTGAAATTAGACACACTCTTGAATTTAGCGTAAAAGTATAATTCAATTCAAGACAATAAACAACATTTTCAGAATGGTGTGTCAACTATTTTTTAGAACCACACTCACAATCCCAAAATAAACATCATTAACTTTTACATAGATTTTATGATTAATCTTTTGGATTAAGGAAGTCTATCTGGTTACACAAGTAGCATCAGATTCCAAAGATTCACTGTGATTACATTTGCTGTTAACTAAACCATCTACTACAAAATGCTTGTTTCTCTGGCATGCACTGGCTAACCATTCAAGCAAAACATCACAATTTCCACAAAGGGGCCCAAAGGAAACACTTTATCTTTTCTGCAGTATCTACACCTACTAACTTTATAAGCACAATATATCATATTGAGCAACAGACAGTAGAATACAAAGGTTTGGTCACTCATACCGTATTTTTTAAATGATTTTGCAGATACTGTTTTTCAGTTTCTTTTACCAAGTTTTACTCTTCGCAGTTCCAGCTACATTCCTTTTTTCTCCTATTAGGCAAATTAAGTTTTTGCTTAGTTAGGGTTTTATTATTCTTCCATCAAAAACAGTACGGAATATCACAGATTTAAACACGGTTGCTTCAATTTAGAATCAGGAGATGTTCAACAGTTCATGGTATATTGTCCTTCTACACTTATCTTATTTCCAAGATACGTGAGAAACTACTTCCTTTTGGACAAGGATATATAAGGAGCTGATCTAATATTTCATGTTCTGATGTCTGTGAAATTTGCAGGTTTGAAATTTAAGCAGCATTGAAGCAAGTACAGTTCTGAGTTAAAGCAAAAATGAAGGATAATAAGTTATTCTAATAGTCTGGGAATTAACTTGATATCAAATTGAGGAGGTTACCCCAGTCTTTGCTTTAGGGATCTGTTCATATCAAAACTAGAATAACCAATAAGAGAAATCAGGACATGAGATAAATTACATCAGTTCTGAGCCTTGTTTTTTCTGCTCACAGCATTTGCCAGCTAATTGAAAATAGACATCTATTAATAATCATGACATAGTTTCTCACAACCAAATCTCATGTTTGTTTCAGAACATTCAGAGTCTTCTCCTTATAAACAATATTTTAAAAACAACAAGTACTGTTTCAGCAACAAAAAAAAAAAAAAAACATAGTAGGTGGGGGCTATTTTGTGTATCATTTTGAGTTTTGGAGGTTTTTTCCCATATACAATCACACATTCTAAACAGAATTAAAAATATGTGAAAGCATTAACACATCAAGGTGAGAAGATACTAATTATCCTTCATTCCATGTAGCTACTTTATGTGACTGGTGAAATCTGAACCCATGACTGAATGGCTGTACTGCTATTTTGAACTGGATACACTTTCATTGGGAGCGACATTCTCAACATAGTCCAGCAAACATTCACGTTCCACAAAATGCTACACGGTTAATTAGACAGTGGCAGAAGCGATCTTTATGAAACATGGATGGATAGAAGCAGATTTATCATTCATCTAATGCCATTTCAGAAGAAAGAAAAATAAATATTCCTTGATAGCTTTTTCTTTTCCAAAACCAAATTTGTTAAATAGTCTGCCAAATTAACAGTGCCAACTGATACCTACCGATGACAGATTTTTTTACTGGAACACAACAAAGCATATTCGGAATATTGTGATTTTTAGCCAGGTCCAGAATAGTCTCCCATTAAAACCAGGCACATCAGCTTCTTCATCAGCTTCGCATGTTTTACATGGCAAAAGCTTTCAAAAGACAAACTCAAGGCTGGACAGAAAATCCATTATATAACTGAATCTGAGGTACAAGGGTATTAAAAGAAATTTGAGAAAGTTAACTCTACAGGAACAGCAAAGGGAAAATACACTCACAGCTAAAATCAGATTGAGATGCAATTTTGCCTCAGATTACAAGAAGTTACTAAAGTCTTGTTTTTAAAGGCAGAGAAAAAGAGAGCATTTTCAGAAAGCAGAGTTCAACCTAATGGTTTATTCCAGCGCACAATAAAGAAGGGTCAATAGTTTTACAAGATTGAGCTCACAAAATACAGTCCAATTATAATTTTATCATTTAGACTATATGTGTGCCCGTTCTTTAAGGAAAACTACCACAGAAGTCTTTACTGCACCAAGGTAAATGACTGCTCTGAATAGCGAACAGTTACTGAACTTCTGAGTGCCACAGTAAGTTTTTATTGCTCAAATGGGAGCTCAAACCCTACCTGACAAGGCTTACAAATGTTTATCTTATGGGAATGAGGTGGGAAATGTGGGTGTATCAAATAAACAAAGAAATAATCAATGTTTACCTATGCCCACATGGACATATAAATATTCATGTTAAGCAAGCATCACAACTGGAGAAAAGAATTTACTCCTACTGCCCACATCCATGAGATTTCTTATGGTTTGTCTTTCAGAAATTCCCACACAGCATTATTTACCTACAATGAACAAGGTTTAAAACTTCCCACAAACAATGAATACTTCACAGTGCTGTAAAATTTTACTCTCTTTGATATACAGGATGGAAATGGGAAAACTATACTTTATAAAACTAAAAGCACTATAGATTAGATCAGGCACTGGTAAACCCCAAAACATGTTGATGATAACTGTGATAAAAATTTACAATGGAGATATATGATGTATTCAAGTCACTGCAAGCAACATGCCAGATTACAGCCATCCAGTAAAGCCATCAAGCTTCTTCCCACCCACACATTCACACCTCCAAGGCAGCACCAACATGCCACAAGGAGGTGACATGCCTATGAAAAGTCTCCATACTTCACTTTTTGGGAAGGTAACTCAAACTGGCAGATCTAAATAGACTGCAGGATCTTGCAAACAACCATTTACAATGCATGTCTAAAGAGACCCTGCCTGCCTTCTGGCAAACCTGTGTACACCCAAGAGGACAGAGTAAGGAAGTAAAAACCTCCTAGCCCAGTGTAGATGACATGCTGCTACAGGCACTTGTTTTTCTCTATAGAAAAAAAAAAAAAAAAAAAAAAAAAAAAAAAAAAAAAGGCAAAAAACCCCTTTTATTTTAACTGTTAATACAAAAAATTTACTTTGAGGTTCAAGAGTTACAAATTCCCAAATCTAACATCACAGCTCAAGATGAAAACTATCCCTAAATAGGAAAGAAGTATCGCAATGGTCAGTAAGTGACCAGGCACACCACAAGTTCTATGTTCAGGTGCAGCTGATTAAGGCTAGAGGAACACATAAAAGGCAAATCATCCAATTATATTCATGTTCACAACTTCTCCTTATACTTTCAGCCTAGTCTGATGTAACTGCCTAAACCAAAGATGATTCAGCAGTCAGAATTAACAGGAGCAGAGGAATTATCATCATCCACTCTTGAACTGCCATTTTCATCACCCGATATTTCTCAAGGACAGAACTGGGGAGATGCCAACCTTGAGAAAGACACAGTAGCAGGAACGAGGGTACAATAAGCCAGAAGAGAAGTACAGAATGGCTCAGCAACTCCAAGCAGATATTTCTCAAGCATGCTGCTAGTTTTGGCACTATTGGTGGTATCAGCCTTAAAAAGTACACAGTCATTCGACAAACTGACATTAAAAGATAAGATATTGAAACATAACGCAGGAGATTTTGTGCAATAAATTTAAACGACAGCATTTTAACATGGATTGTGAAGTTATAGTCAAAGAATTTGCTGTTCCAATTTTATTTCATTATTTCAATCAAGAACTAGAACTAATCTGAAGCAAGTTGCTCGTCTCAGTTCATAAATTCTGAAAAATGGATAAACCTGACATATTTAAATATGCATTATCAGGTTGCATATATTCTTCAAGAAGTCTTAGGAGACAGTCTAGCATTCAAGAAAGATGGGGTTTTGACTAACAAATGGTGAGCATTCTTCATATCCTTTGAGATGACTTCACTTTTCAGAGAAGGAAACTACTTTAGACAGCTATCATACGCAATAACAGGACAAACAGTTAAGTGTCAGAACCTCCCTGTGATAACAGTATTTAAGTAGTTTGGTACGGTATTTTACCTAAAGAATTATATTTGAGATCTTGGATTCCTTAGAATCAGATTTACAGGTAATTGAATAAACTGCAATCACTCCTACCAAGCATCAGACCTCACTTGGAAAAGCTAATGCCAGGTTTTTAAATTGGGATAATTTCTCTTTAACTGTACTGTTAAGTGCATTTGCTCTGGTGGGTCTCACATTTCAGGCAGCAGATCAAATAAGACTGCAGTTTGATGTACCTTTCCAATTTGTTCTTGGTATTGTTTGGGCAAGTTTTAAACATTTGGCTATAGCATTTCAGTACAAATTAGCCAGAATAACGTAAGGTTTCAATTTGCAGGTTTAACCTTGCCAATGTCTCAGCTACTTTTGCCTTGTATATGAACCCAAATTTAAATGCTGATTGTAATGGTAATGTTGTAATTAGCAGAACAGTTCCACAGGAATACTGCCTATTAGATAGCAAAAGCATATCAAGATGTGGTTAAGTACAAAAAAACAGAGCTTAAGAGCAAGCTCTATACTAATTTGTACCTTCACACACTGCTTGAGGTGATTATATTTGTGTATGCATTCAGATATGTTGGTTACAGCAATTTAAATAGTGAGCTCTGTTTATTCGGCCAAACTGTTTACAGTTCTGGATTTATAAGCTGTCATGCCTCTCAGCCCCCTCTTACTCCTCCTCAATCTTTTTGGCTTGAAATTATTCTGTTTTGGCACATTCTGCAATGCAACATTTCGCTTCTCTAGAAAACTCCCCTGCTAGAAAAGTAACACAAAACCCCAGGAAACTTACCTAGTCTCCAGTTTCACTACCAACTCAAAACAGCCACAGCTCACCCAAAGCCAACTGAACCTCTGCCCAGTTCCAAGCAAGCAGGGGCAAATTCAGGCATTGATATCAACTTCTGACACACTGTGGTGTACAGAAAGCCTGCTTTGACAGAACTTCAGTAGTAGAACCAAGAGCCCAAATACCCACCAAGAGGCTAAAAAGAATGCAAAGATATGAAAAGGAAGAAAACTGCCATGAAAAGAATAGGAATTATGCATATATTCGCATTCATCCAGAAAGAACATTTAAAGGTTTTCATTTCTGATACTGGGTTAATAACCTTCTAATGTTAAAGAGAAAATGAAAAGAAAAATGGTAAAGAACCAAAGTGGGAAAATGTTTCTTAACAGGTAAAGAGCTCTTTCTCCCAAAGGGATCAAGAAAATCTAAGTTAAAAACTGCATCTCTTTTCAGCAAAAGTCTTGCCACAACACGTAGCTCAGTGTCTCAAAAAGGTACACAAACAACTCAAAAGCTTTAGTGGAAGTCTGATATACCAAACAGAGCTACCTACCTATTTATGAAAACCTTAATATACAGAGAGGATGTCTATTTGCAAACTGGTTCTCTGAGGTTTTATATCCCCTTAAAAAAATATCAGATTGCACTCACCTAAATCTCAGTTTGAGCTGATTCTCTATCAGGAACTGATAGAGCATTCCATAGCGACAAACCTGTTCCATCTTCCCAAATTTTTCGATACTGTCCACCACAGTCCACAATACAAGAACTTCTCCTCTTAAATTCATTGAATAGATTAATAATTACTCAGAGATCCAAAAGAATGTGGTTATGAAGCCAAAAGAAATTAAACTAATTACAGCCTCCCAGAAAGTATCCTATAACAACTACTTTGTTCCCTCACTTGTAAGGCGAAATGAGAGGCATGCAACCCAAATAAATTTGTGTTCAAGAAATGTCACTTAATATAGTCCCATGTAGAGCAGTGATAAATGTTTTCTGATATTGAGGTCAATTTTCTTCTGGAAAAGGTTTTCTATGGAAAAGCTTCAGCGGCCAGGTCCCACAAAAAAAGGATGGCCAATGGCCCCAAACACAGCCTGATCAACTGAGCCGTCATCTTTCACAGGGTACAGTAGAACTTTTACATGAGTAATTAAAGCATTACATGTTTGCAAAGGGCTCACTCAGTTGCCCCCCGCCAAGATGGTTTAATGGAGGGAATTACTTCTAATGAATGCAATTGTTCCCACCAGGCTATAGGCCCTGCTGCTCTGAGAGTCACTGAATAATTTAGGTTAGAAAGGACCCTTGAGATCATTAAGTTCAACTGTAAACCCAGCACTGTCAAGTCCAGCAGAAACACTACAAAACCCAAGTAAAACAGGAAGGAGGATACAGCTATGAAAGGGAGGGCTCCTCTTGTACACACCTAAACTGCAGATGCATAAAAACAGCTACTGCCAAAACAAATTCATTTGATCTCCACCATAAACATACATTGCAATGTACTCTGGAATTGTCAGAGTACTGCAAAAGGAGAAACAAAGTAAAATACTTAGTTTTGAAGGTCCCTAGAAGTCAACTAAAAGCAGATAAAAATTGAACTTCAAAATACAGCAGCTGGCTTCCCCATGTTTTTGCAAAACTCAAAATACTATGAATCAATGGGATATATTCAGAGGTACTTCAGCACTGAGCCCTTCTGCTAAAATAGTGTTCTACTTCAGACCTAATCCTTCAATTTGATTTTACAGAAACTGAGAAATAAATTAGAACTTCTACACTGAGCTCATACATACTCAATTTAAAGCTGCCTCTGGATTACATCTTAACAGTGCTATACATGAAGTAAAAACAGTATTGATTTTTTTATTTGAAAAACAGTCAGTCAAGTTAATACAAAGTGTGCATAACATTCCACGCTTTGCAGGTAAGTTGGAAGTAAACTCCTTGATCAAGGTAAGCCCATACAAAAACAGTCATTCAGTCTAATCTTCTAAATCAAGTTTCAGACAATAATATTCCAGCTGAGACTATGTCTAGCAAATTGCATTTAAATGGCCCACAAAAATCCATTTAGTCTCTCACTTGCCAGAGAGCAATGGGGGGTAGTAAAAACTCATGCATTCTCACGTTTCCAACTGCAATTGATTGATAGGGTAAAGAATTGCAGACAATGTCTGAGACTGGAAAGGAAGTTAAAGGCAGTGTATATTCAAAGCTGAAGGAAACTGCATCCTCAGGAGACAGTGGGAAGGCATCAGTGTGCATGCACACCCACAGGCTACCAGGCTTTCTTCTGAGCCAAACCAACAGGTCCCTCCAGCCTGTGATTTACACAGAGGACCAGACATCAGGGTTTTGCCACCTTCCCTTCACTCAAATACACAAAATGAGAGCCACTGGACTCCAGTTTCAGCACCTCTCCATTCCTCTCAAGTGCATAACTGGTATGTCAAAGCCTGAATTTAGGAAGCTGCACAGTCTGCCAGGTACTGTCTGCTTTCCTCTATGCCACAAAAACAGAATAATGGTTACCTCTGATGCATCACTGAGCGAAGCTTGTTTAGCTAAGGATACCAGCACACATTGTCCTGGTCTGGGGAAGATGTGCCCTTCACCCAGACACACTCAATAGCATGGCCAACATTTTATCTCTTTGAGGCATAAAATATTCCACAACAGATGACCTACAGATGCTCTAAATCCGCAATGTGAGGGAGGGTACCATTATTTTGGCCCTAACTGCACCAACCCATGCCCATCAAGAGAGTTAAATGATGTTGCCTTAAATTAATATCTAGGAGTGGAATAACAAAAGCCATTTCAAGCATCTTGTTACCTATTTCTGGTACCCATTCTGTAGAGAAACATCAGAGCTCTGAAACTTGACAGATAATGTGGTTGCAGTCATCAGGATGAAGAGTGTGGTTGATTGCTTAAGCTGATGGAAAGACAACACCTGCTGTCAGATACCTCCTGAGGTGGTCTGCACTTCCAAACACCAGTCCTGCTTGACATCTTTTTGCAATTCTTGGGAATATGTAGCTGCCTAAGTAGTAGTTTACATGACTGCTTCTCTGCTGTACACTACCAGAGATAAGACGGATCATTCCCACAAATTTCCTTTCTAGTTGTTTTAAGGCATTCATTCCATTGATTCAGCTTCAACAAGTATTGTCACAAGTCACCTGTCTTAAAGAAACAGAAGACAAGCTGAGCAGAACTGGAAAGAATTGGGTCTGTTTAAAAAGCTGGAAAGCAGAAGCTGTGAAAGGCCTTCAGCCCCAAACAAACATTGTGTTCTTCACAGAGCTGGGCGCTCAGGAAAGCAGCTGGCAACAGAAATTCAGAGGATGCAAAGAAGGTGTCTGCCACTTGCTCAATCAGGATCATGTCCCATGGCAATGAAGCTGAAGAAGAGTTCACCTGCAATGATTCCTCATCCTTCCCACACCAAACCTGGCTGCATACAGCTCTCCACACAACACATGGCTTCTTCACAGACCAACACACAGTACTGTGAATTTACAACATAGGCAGAATTGGACCATTCTGTGCCTGCAGTAAACAGCCTCCAGTGAAAACAAAGCTACACATACTGTGCTGGGCAGACACTATTGTACCACGGCAAGCAAATACTACAGTGGACTAGGTAAATTTAACTAAAAGTTTAAAAAATGTTATGCAACCACTCCAAAAGATGTAAGTGTGACTGCTTGTACAGCATCTAACACCATCAGACTCCTGTTCTTAGCTGGCCCCTAGGCATTACTCTGGAACTGAATGGTTCAAAAACATTCAGCATTCTGCAAGAACAGAACTCAAGTCATCTTGTGGAAGGTATGAGTCTTTATTACCAGCTGAATCCTCCTTCAGTATATGTTCTATTGTTCATGGGGAAAAGAGGCAGCATTAGTAAAAACTCCAGGCACAGAAGTTGATAAAAATGTGCCTTCAGTAATAGCACCAGTTTCAACACTGCCTGTTTGGCTCTAGCTACTTCTATATCTCTCGTCTCACTTGCCTTCAAAGAATTCTTATGCTCCCTGGTTATGACATTCAAAATATCTGCCAGATTATGCAGCAGTCCTTATTAAGGTAATTTCTATTCAACTGGTCCACATTAGTAATTCTTCAGGAGAAAGAAACGGTAAGAAAGTAGTAATAGGACAGGCTGAGGAAGAAGCTACCTCCAAATCTGTTTTCAAAATAAGTATTTGTCAAATCACACTGTTTCAGGGCACAGAAAAATTAGGCTGACAACTGAAATTGCCTCCAAGTATAGAATGCACAGTTACACTGCTCTGAACTCTGATTTTGCATGTGAACTTATAAAAACAATTTTACTACAGCAACTGTTGGTCTGCATTTAAGCCTCCATTGCTAATGAATTAATCAGCTGCAAACTAGAGGTGAAGATTTCAAGGTCAACATTTGTATTCACTGGCTCAATAAAGAGCTAAATTAAGAACAGAAACCATAGAGATTAGTACAGGATTATTTTGCACTATCTTATTTGAATCCAAGGAAAAAAAAATGCTTTATAGACTGAAGTAGAAAAGAAACTCAGAGCAATTATTAAGTAGTGACTTCAGAGTTTCCACGATTCTTTTGTGGTTTCTTTTCTTTTTCATTCTTGGCTGTCATAAAGAGAATACATTTCCTAAATTTTTTTTTGTGTCCTGGTAATTCACCTCTTTCAGATCCCTCAAAACTTTTGAATCTAAGGTTTAAAGAAACATGATGTCTACTATTCAACTTATGATTAACCATTTATTTGTTTGTTGCTAAATTTACTGGCTGGACTAAAAAGCACAGATTCTAAACCAGTATTTCTTATGATTCATAAGTGCCAGATATTCATTCCTGGTATGGGATTATGCATGCCCAACATCAGAACTCTTGTGATTTATGTGGTCATTTATTACTTACATGAACTGCTTTTACTGAACAGATTCTACAGCCATAGTCAGACTTGCCACACCAGAACTATTCAAAAGACCGATTTACTTTAACCATAAGAAATAAAACTAAACCGAGAGCAATCAGATCTTGTAACTTAATTTGTAGTGACAGAAATGTAAGAAATCAGAATTATAACTCAATTACTACCAAGTAAAACCAAATCATTATGACAGTTAAACAGAAATACTAGTTAAGGCATATAAATATACAATTTTTACAAAGCCTTATGGCTTACATCAATAAATTATATATAGTTATTTCCTCTCAGCCTTAAATTATAAAAACTAGGGCAAGTAGACTTACATTTAACAGGGCACACTTACTCACATGTAACAAGTCAGAAAGGAACAATCAGCATTTTTCTGTTCATAGACCAGTTAGCACAACATTGTACTGATACAGACAGACATGACACCTCCTTCCCCTGGACATCCAAAATCCAGCCCTCAGTGATGACATACTCCAGTAATTGAGGTGAGGTGTACTGACCTAATTAAATCTGTCAGGTCAGCATGCCCACAGCTATACCTTTGAAAATATTTTCTCAAACAACTCATATTTTCATGGTGTTTACAATACAAAAAGAATTATGACTGATATTTGACCTAAATTGTATGTCAAAAAGCTTCCATCAAATATATCCTTCACATATAACTGCAAAATAATGTCACATAAAATCTTAAGTATAAAGACCTTTGCTGAAAAAGTAGCATACAAAATTACTCCTAACTCTTTACGTTTGGGTTCCACAGAAGTACTTAAATCCTTTGTCACAAATTCAAATCAGAAACTACCACAGGCAGAAGTGAAAACTGTTTGAAGGAAGAATGGCTTTGGGATTTCTAGCAGACCAATGCTACTCTACACAGAAGGAGTGGGGAGGAGAGTTTCTTCTTCTGAAAACTGCTAGGATTCTGCTGGGAGGCCTGACCTGGGTAATGAGTACCAGCTGCCTACCTTCACTGGTAGCTGCATTCTTCTGGGCTTTGGTGGGTGTGTGATCCGTACTTGAACTCACGTCGGATGAGATGCTTGAGCTGCCCTTGCCTGCAAAAGGAGAAGGAGGTGGAAAGGGAGGGAGGGGGGGACGAGGGGAGAGAGAACAAAAACATGAGTTCAAACTTTGAAATAGAAAGACCTTCAATATCTGAACCTGGAACAACTCCAGGAAGCTTTAAACTAGGTTTAAAGCAGCTGATGTTCATTTTGTACACACCAGAATAGGAATTCACTGCACTGTAACTTCTAGCATGTGCATCTTTACGTGTATTGAGGCTGCAAATAGTCTCCTATGCCACAGGGCCTCTCATAAAGTACATATTTGCTAAGGTCTGTTGAAAATTAAATGTTTGTGATTAAACACATTAGGGGAACTTAAATGTTCACTTTACTCATTCAAATACCTCTAACACAGATCAAGAAAAATGGTTACATTCAAAATATGTTAAATGAGTTTAGATTTCTGTCTTATGTGTTCACATCATGTATTCAAGTCATTTGGTCATGTGAAAATGAAAGCAAGGTATCTGTTTTCTCCTTCACCATACTCACTGCATGATGTAATACACCATTTCAAAATTAACTTCTCACTAATGGTGGAGAGGTTTTAACTGTAAATCATAACCTATGGATGTTTCTTCTCTTATTTTTCTCTCTTAAAAGCTTTTCCTGAATTTCCTATATCACTGTCTTCAGACATATTTGCAGGATGTCAAATTCTAGATACAAGTTACAAACAAAAGAAATCCAAATACATATTAAAAACTAACCTGTATAGATACTACAGAAGAACAGAGTTGGCTAAACCAAAGCTGTCTTTTTGTTTTCCCGTGAGGATCTAAGAAGGAGTCACTCCTGTTTCCCTTCACTCATACTACTCAATCTCAGTAATTACTAGCAGGGAATACTGCACTACTCTGCAGCAGGAACCAGACCAACCACCCAAAGAGCAATAAGTGGGATAATTCTAGAGAGAGGAAATGCAGTGAACACTGTTACATTTTAAGAAGTTACCTATCCCCAAAAACACTGCATCACTGAAGCCTTTAAGACCTATTTGGTTTTTTTTGACCAAAATTAATCTGTATGCAGAAAGCTAGCTGACACCAAGTTTCTGTCACTTGAGTAAACCCATAATCACAGAAATGTTAGCAAGAGACTTTTCTGTTCTGTTATTTCAATCAAGCATTCCTTGGGGTTCTGGGTTACAGTATGCCTGGTTTTCATAACATTTAGATGTAAGGGAGAGGTCTGCTTTTTAAAGGTGCCACAACAGAACAAGGATTTAAATTTTAATGGGAAACAACTGGAGAATGTGCAAATGTAGGTTGTTTCACAACCAAGGTACTGCCACCTAATCTGTCAGCCAGCCCTAGAGAATCATCCTCCACAGAAAGTTGCTTAAATTAACATGCTTCGATTTGAGAGATGATTTTGAATTTAACTGGAGTGAAAGGATATTAAAATGGCCAGAAGAAGATAAAAAAATAAACGGCTAAAGCTAGTAGCTGGGCAGGATGAAGAGAAAGAAAAAAGTGTATTTTCAGTGATTCACTAATTGCTTTTTACATTCCTTTAAGAAGTTAAGCAAAACCAAGAAGCAGCACTTCCAGAATATCTTCAATTGTTCTCAAGCTGTGACGAGTTGGAGTAATAGACTGTGGTCTTTATAGAAATTACTGCCCCAAAATAACTCCATAACTAAGGCAACAAGGTTTGTGGTAGAAGAAAGGCAGAAGATAAAAGGGAAGGGTACTTGTTAAATGCTCTGTCCCAAGAAGAGGCCAAAGAACAAGAAACACCTGCAGCAGCTGAGAATCAAATCACTACTGACAGGTACTGAAAGGTATTTAGGTGGTATTGCCACTACCAGCAACTCCTGATATATCAAAAACTCTAACTACAGAGGCAGAAAATAAAATTCTAAGGGGTATCAGCACTCCTCAACAGATTCATAGAAAGAAAACAAAATAAACAGAGCAACTGGAAAAATTATTTCCTCAAAGCAAATAAACAGGATTTCCTCTAAAAGAGAATTTATCTTTGTGGGGGGGAGGGGAGAGGGAAAGGAAGTCAGTGAAACCAAATAACAGCAGAGTTGCAAGATGGTCATATCTGCAATGGGTTGTTTTCACAAAGTGAATTCTTCCCAGGCTCCCCATTAACAATAGCAGTTCTATTTACCGCAAATACAAGCCCACCTCAAAGAGCATAACCAAAATGTTTTACCCACTGTAAGCTACTGTGAGTACACATCGTAGCAACATATTTAAAATTGCACACTTCTGTAGAAATTGTGAAATGCCTGATGTAAATGTAGATATTTATCATTTAAATCTACTTGAACTTTAAAACATTTTAATGCCTTTCAAGAATTTAAAACTAGAAATTAAGAGAAAGGAAAAAAAATAAACAAAACATAGTTGTTGCTTTGGTTTGATACAGTTCTGCCTGTAATTGTATTTTTATATGGAGTTTCCTCTGACTGCATAGAGCCCCAAAACTAGCCTTTTTCCTTATTGCCAACACTGTAACTCTCCACTCAGATAATGAGAAAGGATGTACTTTCTAGTAATTTTCAATGTGTTTCAAACAGACTAGCTGACACTATATATCTTTTCTTTTGGTTTTTTCTCAGTTCACAAAGCTTTGAGTAGGCTAGATTTGGCTACTGCAGACTCATGTACACATGCCAAAGCTAAAACATAACAGCATTTAAATATTCTCCAAAGAGGAAAGGCTAGGAGAGCAGCAGCTGTTCAGCCTGGAGATGACAGTTGGCCTCTACTCCCAAGTAAGAAGCGACAGACAAGAGGAAACAGCATCAAGTTGTGCCAGGGGAGGTTTGGGTTCCATACTAGGAAAAAATTTCTGCGCTAAAAGGGTGTTCAGGCATTGGAACAGGCTGGTCAGAGAAGTGAGGAGTCACCATCCCTGGTGGTATTTAAAAGACATGTAGCTGTGGCGTTTGGGGACACGGTTTAGTGATGGACTTGGCAGCGCCGGGTTCGCAGCTGGACTCGATTGTAAGGGTCTTTTCCAACCTGAAAGATTACATGGAATATTAGAATCACAGAAACCCAAAGACTGCTGATTTCCCTAATGCTATAGGGAAAAGTTAAAGCACAGCATAACACTGGTTTCCAGAGACCAGTTCCTCTCCAATTTAAAAAGTGCACTGAGAAAGTCATTGCACATAAATATACCCTGACAAGGGTTCTAACGCAATGACAACTAGAAGGATCAAACAGAGGGCAATATTGCAAAGACTACAGCATTAATGACTGTATTTGATCGTCTGCTTAAAAAAATTAAAGGCCTGCCAAAAGCTTCCCTAACATGACTTGCAATGATCTAGAGTTTCCTTCATACAGTCAACAGTTCTTTATTCCTAAACCAGAAGCTGCAATCCAAAAGAAAGGAAACTGCACTATGGTAGTATGTAGATATGATAGAAGAAATCCATTTTCCTAGAATACAACATAATTCACACTGGGAGTGAAGGTAGCATGTACTTCACAACACCTGCAAAGAATCACACAGCCACACAGTTGCAATTCAAATCAAGTCTCTGACCTGCTTCTGAAGAAGCAAAAGTAGGGATTTTTTTTTTTCCATCTGCTAGTGCCAAAATCTTACAATAGTTGTAGGAACAAGACTCCAGCTATCTAACCTAGTACACTATTTCCTGCAGATTACATTTTGATCCTGCTGGAAAGAAAGCTAGAATCAGGAAAGCATATAATATAACAGATACTTCTCAACATTGTCTTCAGGCCTTTGTAGCCCACAGAAGTTTTCCAGCCACAGACGTCTTTCCACTTAGTAGCCCTACAGCTTTATTAAATTTACCTTGTCTCTTTTTGAATCATGACTATTAAAATCATGTATTTAATTTTCTTTTTACCATACAGATGCCTATAATGACAACAAAATTATGCTTGTTTTATAAAGTGCTTGCTATCTTCAGTTTTGCAAACTTTGGATTCTGCCATCACACTCACTGCTGACAAGTATCAAAGACATCCCAAGCCAGTCAGGACAGAATCAATGCAATTTAAACTTCCATGGCAAAGCACAGTCTATAACTGTATGACACTGAAAAACTGTTTTGGGAACCACATATGCAAAGCCTGTCCTAGTCTGAACAGCAGTGAGTCCCCTTCACTCACTCTGGAACAATTTTGTTAGGTTTTTACACAGCACATTTGCCTTGGATTCTGGTGTTATGAGCATTTGCAAGCCATATTTTACACATCCCTCTAAGATCTCATAGAGACAGGTTGACCTGACCATTGTTTCTTTTGTGTCACCCTGGAAAGTAACAGCAGTACTTCTCTTGACATCAAGTTTTTATGTGATGATGTCTTTCTTCAGCAGGCAGTGACAGGTACCTCAGGAATTAAATGGATAGTACACCCAAATCCACTGCTTGCCCTGCTGAAGTGAAACATTAGACAAAATGCCAAAACAGAAAAACAAAATAATCATTTAGGAAAAGAGAGCAGAAAACAATTAAGTCCAGAATAACCACTAATCTTTTTAACTGTCCATAAGTGTTATATTACAATGACTTTGATGTAAAAAGTCTGAAAATTTTGTTTATTTAAGGCACCAATTCTTATCCAAATGACATTATTCAAATTAAACTTCTCAAAATGAAAGTGCATATGTGCATGGTTTTCCTACAGATGATCATTACTTTCTCTTTTATATCTTCAGAGAAGTTCTTTTAAAATCAAATACATGCCAACCACATCAAGAAGAGATCGAGAAAAAAAAAAATTAATCCAAACCTCAAAGCATCAGGGATCATTCAAGAGGAAAGAAAAATCTCTTTTCCTTCTCTTATTTCCATGACACACATTATGCTGGTCCAAGTCACCAAAACCTCAAGTGTATCTCTTTACAATCTGCCCCTCCAAAGACTGCAGACTCCCAGTATGTTTCCAAGTATTCCCATGGAAATCAGCAGCCTAGTGCAGTACTGAGGCTTTGTGGATATAAAACATCCTTTAAAGATGCAATATATCAATCCATTTATCCAAAGTACAAGATAAGTTGGACTACACACTTTGGACAATCATTCTCCTTGAACTTTACATTTGTACGAATGGAAATTATATGTCATAAAAATGGTTTCCATCTACTAATTCTTAGCTGCTGACCAAACTACCACTGTTTCAACACTGAAGTTACCTACCTACAAGCATTGTTACTCACTGAACTGCTTTCAGGATGAAGTATGTTCATTTACAGATTCACTTTGACCATTCACAGTTGACCTTCTGCCCTAAAATCTTAGGCATATGGCTCTTGAGCTTGCTCTTGCTTTTTTCCAAATTAAAATGCGTGCCAATGTAACAAGCAGGCTCCAAATTTCATTCCACCCAACATTTGGCCAGGATATGATAAAATAACTTGTGCAGTAATCTCCACGAACTCCAATCCCAAAGAGAAGAAATAAACTGAATGTTTCACAGGAAGCACACTGAAGTTTGTAGAGTTTGCAGATATGTGCTAGCACTGGTACTTTGGGACAATATTTCTTAAAAGTTTCACAAGTGGAATCTCCACAAGCATTTTTACATTACTTTTTTTATTTTTAAACCACACTCCATCTTCCAGGATTGTGAAATTTGGCTGTGAAATCTGGCATAACTTAGCTATGAAATAGTACACTTAGTTCTGCAGCATTTGTGTAAGTGTTAAGCTAAATTTCAATTCAGGTCCCACAGGCCAATTTGGCCAGTTTTGTTCTTTCAGTCAGCGTCTGCCTCACCTTCTCAAGTACCACAGCACACGACAAAACGTCCTGCAAGCGCCAACAGGCTGCACTAATATATCCCTGGTAGAGCAAGTCACCTCATGTTTTATTTCTTTCAGGAACCTTTCCCAGGTGCAGGTACCAGCCAAATGGCCCCACCACAGGGCATGGCTGAGCCCCTCAGAGCAGGGGAGCCCTGAGGCTCAGCCCCTCAGTGGCAGTGTTACAACCAGATACAAGAAGCCCACTTGAAGGCAATAAGCATATTTAATTCTGATGTAAATACAGCTGTGTTACAGCTAGCAAGACACAACAGTTTATCCACTATACTGCAAAAGGCTTCAGAACGCTAGAGTGCAGGTGGGGGATTGAATTTTTCGGAACTGTTTAGCAGAATGATGTTTGTTACCACCAAGGAAAGCCTTCAGAACATCTGGATTAAAATCGTGAAGATTAAATAAAATTGTTTGCATAGTCATAGATTTTAATTGCTGCACTGGAAGCCTACTGGGTTTGCAGTCAGGACATCTTTAACTCTCAGGTGCTAAACTTGCCAGGTGCTAAATAACTCACTATGAGTTTAGAATACTAAAGGCTTTATTTAATGAAGTCTTCAAGTGGGCTCATCTAATCCAACAACTAAACAGAGTCAGAGCACATGTTGCCTCCTCTATGTAACAGATTAAAATATATTTTCTAGATATTATCCCTTTCCAAGTGAACTTCAGCACTCACTGATGAGGTTTGCAAACCAAGAACCCTTATATGGGACTATGAAGGCCACCCTAATTTTGAAGACAGTACATGTCTAGTTTATCAAAGGATTTCACCATACAGAGTGACAAACAACACACAAGACTGTTAGGTTTATAAAGAATCAATAAGGCATCAAACTACTTTGAGGCCTTTCTTCACACCTGCTAAGCAGCCTGCATGCCAGAAGGTAATATTTATTTGCAGCTAAACTTTGCACCCACTCCAAGTGTTAAGCTCTACTTTTCAAACACACAGTGATAGAACTCCATAAACTGTTTAGTCTAGGCTGCCTGAGAAAGAAAGAATGCAAGTACTTTGCTTATTTGATCTCTTGAGAAAACAAGATGGGAAATTTTTAACATCCTTTTTTCTTACTTAGCAGGACTAGCATATCTCCCAACTAAATATTAAAATGTTATCTTCCACTGAAATGGCTCAGCCTATTTCCAAAATGGTTCCCACTCTGTAAACTTCTACTTTGCCAAGAAAACAGGGAAATAAAAATTTGGCCTTCCTACCAATCACAGAATTTTCTTACAAAACACTCATTCATTTAATGTAGGGCTTTCCATTACAAGTTCTCATCCAATCATCACCATGTTGTAAGATGGGCATTTACTCTAGACACAATGTTCTCAAATTTATTACCTAATGTTGACTCTACTATTTTAATCCAAAAGCCAAAAAAAATTATTAAACCAACACAAAAAATTAATAAACACAAGTAAAAAAAAAAAAATCCTTTTTCTAGTTTTATACTTTCTCTGAGAAAGACACTTCATTGGCAAATTCCTCACTAAAGGCTACTTCAATTTTGGTTTTTTCCCAGCTCTACTGTAATTTAAGCGAAATGCTAATCCTTTCCATTCAGAAAAGGCAAGGACTATCCAGTTCAATACCAAATATAAATTGGCAGAGACTTCATTTGCACTTTATTGCATGAGACATGCCAAAGAGTGGAGGTAGCCAGAGAGGATGAACTCCAGTACAGATTATGAAGTGGCGGCAACCTGCTACTGCATGGAATGCATCTGGCATTTGGTACGGGTCTGAATTTCATAATATAGTTCAGTAGTACAAAATCAAACCCACCAAACACATTTGTCTTCCACAGTAATACCACTAATACTTAAGATTTGGTTTTTTTAGATTTTCACAAACAACTAGTTCCAAGATTTAAACAAAAAATATTAATAGTAAACTTAACACTATCAATTTCACTGCTCAATCAGCTACAATGGAAACAGAAGAAACCCCCAGATGGAAGTGGCTGCTGTGGCAGGCTGGAGGGGCAGCTTTTTTGGTGTAGTACATAGTAACACCACAAAAATCAACCTTGCAATATCTCCCAAATTTTCAGCTTGACTATTGACAGCTGTTCAAGTCAGAGTTAATGGTAAAGAATTGAGGAAGTGAAAAACGTTTATCGAGACATGATACCAAGGACTCTGGTATCAGTGTACACTGTGAAAAGTAATACACAAATTTTTCATGTGAGAATACAGATCTGACAGCCTAAGATGACTTCTTTACTTAAACAAGAACAAAAGAACCTGACAGCTAAGGAAAAGCAGACAAGGATCACTCTACTCTTTTAGATAAGCACAGTCACTTCCAGCTTTTCTTTACTGATGGATACAGGGAGGGGAAGAGGGGGAAAGGGAAGTGGCTGACTCAAGGATGCAAGTAGAAGGAGACTCTGAAAAATAGAGGGATTACAAAAACTAAATGAAACTGATTTGTGAAGAAGGCATATAGTGATAGAGGGTGGTATCTCAAAGGCAACTAACAGGAGAAAACCTACAAACTTGAGAAATATCCCTACTTCTTTTAACTGACAATCAAGTTTGGCAAAAGGACAAGCTTCATACTAGCAGGTTCAGAAATGAAACTCATCAGCACATAACTAGGTTAAAAACAATTAAGAGAATGAAAGAAGCCATACTTACAAAAGAAATCAAACTAAGGCTTCATACAATACGTTTGGCAATCAGTTTTAGATTTCTTCTTCCTTTTTCTCTGAATTCTATGAAATGCAAAGTTCTAATGTTGCACTAACCACAGATGTCTGGCAATGATCACGCTGAAAACTAAAAAAAAAAAAAAGAACCAAGCCACAAAAAAACCCCAAAAAGACCCAGCACCCGTCTATTTTTTTAAAATACAGTTTTAACAGATCATTTTAATGTAATAGAAAATTCCATTTTTCCTATCGAAAACTCTCTGTAGTTTCAATTACATAAATTAATCTTTTAGTCTCAATTCTGTACAGAGACTGTACACACTACTGCAATTTGCCACTGCAGTCACTGCCTGAACACAGAGTAAAATTTATCCAAAACAATGCAGAGGCTCATCTCTCCCCAGAATGTGAGTAGGACAGTAATTCTCCATAGAGATTCTGTGCTTTCACTGCCAATTCAGCATTTTTATTCCTTCTGCACTATTATCTATATTTCAGCTCTCTTTAACAAAAAATTATTCCTGTCAGAAGACATGAAAACATGGCATGGAAACTCTGAGAAGAGTTAAATATAAATCTATCTCCCTCAAGGCATTACAATTTCTTCATCTATTTTATTTGCAGCATATGATCCAAGGTATCCCAACAAACCAGCAACAAAAAGACAAAGGACACTTTTTTCATTTGCCCTGCAACCTTCTCCAGGGCTATGTTATTTACAACTCACACAGGTTTTCAGTGGGAGAAGGACAGAATTAAAGAAAAAAACAAATTTAACTAATATCCACCCTGCTTAAAATTCAGTATTTAATTTTGAAATGCTTTTCTTCCTCACTATTCAGTAGTATGCATGCGACTGTCATAAAGATTTTTGGTTACAGTTTGAGAATTACAAAATTCCTTCTGAAGTATATCCATAAAGCTCTAATTCAACTGAGCAATCCTGAAAAATAAATATAAAGGCACTGCTTTCAAAAGTGTTTTATCTAATGTCTTTGTGAAAAGACATGCTTCATCCCCCTTTCTTCCAAGCACAACTGACAAGAAGTAGTTCTGCTCTTTGGTATTACTCATTCTTGTCGTTTTTAGTATTAGCTTCTGATCAAAGGAAAAAAAAGAATACTGAAACAAAGGTACATCTCCAGCAGAAGAAAAGAGAGCAGAAACAGAGTGGGTATGTCAGTGACCACTACACATGACAGTTCAAAAAAACCTCTTGCTCATGATGTTCTTGTCTGGATGGTTTCTGGGAACCAGCCATGGTGCAGCAGGGCCAGTCTCCAGCTCCCATTCATCCTGCCCAGCATCACACTGACTCTTTAGTTCTTCTTTAAGTAATTAAAAACGTTCTTTAATTAATCCTAAGTTTCTTTCTCTGAGCCAATTAACTACCTGTACAGAAAAGAGGACAGAGGATGCACTGCTTGCATTAATATTCTGTCATTTGACACAAAATCTTCACCACTACAGTGTCATGTGAGCACTCTTAAAACACTCAGGGAATCAGCTTCTTGATCACACTTCTGCACATATTTTTTAATTAATTAGTACTGGCAAAAAACTAATAGATGTCACACCAAAGAAACATGAATCATTTTAGAGAATTTTTCCCAACCAAAAAGAAAAGAAAACAAACAAAAACCACCAAAAAAACCCCAACCCAAGCAAAAACCCCAAAAGCAACAAAAAAAAAACCCAAACAAGAAACACAAACCCCCAAAATTAAAAACACAAACAAACAAACAAAACCCCACAAAATCCAAACCAAACAGCCATTCAATCATTATTAAGATTTGTAATAACTAGGGTGACTCAAAAGTTGAGAGAAAGCACATGAAGTGGTACAATGCAATGGTAATTATTACAGAAGAAACAGTTTATTATACAAAAACTGCTAAACTGCTGTCAATAATCAGGTTGGTAACATGAGAAGGAAACTAGAAATCCAAATAGGGGTGTCAGACAGGCTCCGGCTAACAACAAACACAGGATAAGGTCCAAGCGCACTATCTATCTACAAGATACTCTGGTTCTCTCTTAGCATAAACTTCCACTCAGTTACACATTTTAATGGCTTTTTTATCATCCTGAAACCAGCTAAGCAACCTATGCAGTGCAATGTGAAGATGGCCCAACTGGCTCTACCCAAGGCTCAGCCCCTAGCTCCTCTTGGCTCTGAAAGATGTGCCTGATGAACCAAATCAAACTGAGCAATGCCCAGGACAGCAGCCTTTGCTGGCAGACCTGTTAAGCAAGAGTAGCCAAACATAAGTGAATGCCTTTGCCATTGAACAACACAACTCAACTCTTCCCAAGTCTTTCAGTCTCTCTGGTTAGCTTCATTTTGCTGAAAGCAGTCACCACTACAAACTCATTTCTGTGAAAACTGTTCCAACTCCTTGACCACAATCCGTCTGACAAGAAACATTCCCAAAGTGTGTTTCTAGTGGGGAGTAGAGATGTTCAACAATTTAGCCATTTGGGATTTAGTTTGCATCTTCCTGCATTAGCTCCAACCTGTCTGATGATTTCTAGCAAGTAAGTCCAATAACATTTACAATGCCATTAGTACATTTTTGCTAGCACACAGAGCAAGTCTGGACTTTTACATGCAGAGGTAGAGCATGGAGCAGAGTAGCTGTGTTCTGGGAACTGACAACAGTTGTGCATTTCCTCCCACTCCCTCCTCTTTGAAATCTCTGTCTAGTGCCATTTGGCACCTTTCATACCCAAGCACTTCCTTAACTACTAAGCATCCACTTTTGCAGTTGTAGGCAATAGCAAGCTGCATTTTACTTCCAGGGAAGCATATATCTTACATGAGCCAGAGGGAAACACCTGCACTTCTCTGGTCTTGGCATGTCCATGGCTGCATATCAGATCAAAACACAGTTGATGTTAAAGAGCCACAGGTGCAGGAAGCTTGCTCCAGTGCTCATTTCCACAATATCCTCTTAAAAGGACAGCTTATCCTTAACTACACTTGAGAGCTGCTAACAACTCATATGATTCTTTTCAGATTTAAGTTTTAACTAAATGCCACTGTAAAACTACAGTTTGAGAAATAGACCATGCCATGCCAAGAACCTGATTTACTCATCTTAAAATTTAGTCTACAGAAATTATCTGTACCACGACAAAAGGAGCAAAACTGCTTGTCCAAGCCAGCTAGAAGTTTTGCTGATTTATCTCAATCTCCAGTATGCTATTTTTCAGGGTAAAGTCTATGAGCTAGACCATTGTTCTTACACAGAAAGGGCCTTCAGAAGGTTGAGATACTCTCGTACCATTCATTAGTACATAGTGCAAAATGTAATTGAAATGTAAAAGTAATGCCATGTTTCAGGCATTAATTTTTGCAAATTAAAACTGAAGCCAAATCACTGTACTGAAACAGACTTCTCCAAAACTAAACAACATTGTGAAACTAATACTGAAGCAGTGATTTCCCATGTGATTAGGTATCGTGTGTTATTGTCTTGGGTTCTCCTTGCCTTCATTAAAGGAAATCTAAGGCTAACATTTTTTCAAACATAGGTACAAACTCTACAGCAGCAGGAAGGCCATTGCAGTCCTAGACCAGCCTGGAACACGCAAGCCCACTAACTCCATCCAGGGAGCACACAGAGGCATTTTAAACCAAACAGGCTGATTTTTTCCCCTTGTGCCAGTAAGTGCATGTTCATCCACTACCCTACCTCAGAGGGCCTGAGAGAATGCAGGAATGCTTAAAGTCATCATCTGTTTTTCCATTGCTTGTCACACCCTGTGTCAAAGGAAGTCATTAGAAGGTACTTGCTCAAAACATAAGCAGTGGCAGTGTGTACAGGATGGAAAGACAAAAGGACGGAAGTGAAGAACACAAGTAAAACTTGTCCTATGTCTATGTCAGAAAACGAGTAGGAATATATCTGAAATGCTGGGTAGCAGAGGTGAGATTGTATCAATATTTCCTAAAATACCTCCCATGCTTCTAGTAGTAACAGATATTCATACTATTGAATGATTATACTACACATCTGAAAAATCAATAGCTACCAAAACAAAGTTGCCATAGGAAAATAAGAGTTTTAGACAGATTACGGCTGTGATTCCAGCATAGCACAACTACTAATTAATAATTTAACAAAAAGAATAAATGCTATTTGAACATCCATGCTGTCTTGAAAACTCAGAAAGGTACCTGATTTCTGCATATAAATGCACACACAGAGATGCACACAGTCAAGAAATGCAAGTGTCCATTTTTAACATCACTTCAGAAATCCAAGTTGCACAATGCAATGAGTGCACCAGTATTACTACTATTTTGAAATTCATAATCTGGGTTTCAGATGTCAGCAAACACCTGAAGGCAAGCTTTCTCAATGGTTATTATCTGCAGTGTTCTGACATTTTCTTTTGCAATACAGCACACTTTTCTTTGAAGTAAAAAACACTCTTATTTGAGCTGAAACCCAACTTCAGAAAGCATCACTACAAAATCTGAAGCTGTAGACAGAGGCATTTATTAATGACAAATATCTTTACTAAGTCAGTCCACTCACAAATAACAAAATACATCTTGAATCTTATATCTAAAGCATTTAAAAATATACATAACTATGGAAGAACGTTTGCCAAAGTGGTTTTGGCACACAAAGGAAGAGATGGATATTGAGCACGTCTAGGTCAGACAGAAAGGCTGATCCATCTCAGAGCTTCGCTGACAGTGCCCAACAGCAGATGCCTTTTTGGCACCACATCTCACTCTGAAGAAAACCACACCTCTCAAAAAGGAGAGGTGTGCTTTCTCTTACCTTTAAAAGCATGTACTAACCATTAGTAAATACCTGTTTGAAAAGGAACTTTTTTCTTAGAGGAAACAAATCGCATAAAGCTTGATCTGTCCCCATGGTGACCTTTCGCTATGTAAGACTATCTCTATTTCAAAGGGATAAATCTCAGCCTCAGTTGTCATCATCCCACTCCACTAGCTTGCAACAGTGCAGAATAACCTTTCTTAATACTTTCACTGTCCCCCTTTCCAGAACAGGCACCACTGATAAACAACACCTTTAAAAATCAAGACAACGAAAACTACCCACAGGCAGTACCTGACATAAGGGAGGTACTGTTGGCTTGAGATTTATTCACTATTTACCATATCCTGTCCCACCAACTAAAAACAAAACAGCCAAACAGATCTTTCTTCAGAGCCTTCCATTCCATCTACTCCCCAGCAACATCCACAGGCACATTCCCAAGGTACTTTTCAAGTTCATGAAATCTCTAAGTTTACTGCCCTCTTTTAGTCTCTCAGATGAAGCTTTCCATGATTTAAGCAGTCTAGTGGTAGGTAGGCAAATATCCATCAAGACAACTAGTATTAAATACTAGTTGTTTCCTCAAATCTGCTTTTCTGTCTGATTCTTCCAATAAAGAAGATAAGCTCTGGAGGACTGGAATTTTATTCTATTGCTGCAGTCCAGCAGCATGAACAACCAACACTTCAATTCTGGAAGTCTGCAGGGAAAGACATTTCTCCTATTCCTGGCAAGTTAATATTCTAATTTTCACTGAAAAAAAAAAACCAGCAGAGAATAAAAACTCTTCAAGTTGATCAAGTACCCACCACAGTGGGTAAAACAAACTGCCAAGTGACATATAACAGGATCCCTGCAAAGGAATGCAGGGTCATGACACACACGATCTTCCACAATGATTTATTCTTTTTAAAAAGTTGTAAAAATCAGGGGTTGAAGTAGGTGGTCATGTCACTCTTCATCCAACAAGTCTGCACTGATACAGTGCACTGAATTAGACAAACTTTCATAACATTGTAAAAACCCACACAAGTATCAGTAACTGATGGATGACTGAGCTGTGCTTGAAAGTGGCTACTTGCTCCTTCTGCACAGGCAGGAGGAAAAGATGCAGCTCACTGAAAACCTTACAGTTCTGCAGATGAGCCTGCTTGCTCCCCATCTGTTCATCCCCTTTTGGTCTCTGTTCAAACTGGAAGAATACCCTCCGGAGAGTGTGATCCCCAGGGTGCATCAGGTTTCTGATCCACACTGAATGCCTGGTCAGAGCTTGCCTGTGGAGAATGTTTTAATTACATCATGCTGGAATTTGGCAAGAGTCCTGGCATTTAATTAAACAGCCGTTTTTTGAAGCAAAGCTCACAGCAGAGCAGACAAAGAGACACAGAGGCCTGACGATGTGCTTCATAGCAGCACTTCCCCTATGGCCCAGTGCCTACTCTGTAAGCACTCCCCATCTACCAGGAATACAACATCTCACAGCACCAGATGCCTAAAATCAGGCTAAATGGGGTGGTCTACACCCAGGAGTACAAAAACCACTCACATTTTCCAAGAGCAGTGAAAACCATAGTAGACTGAATTCAGGCACATAAAAGCTGTATAGCCAATATTAGGAAAAGATGATTGGGGTTCTTCCTAATTGCTTTCTCCCATGAAGAAAAGTCCACAGAGTAGCCATGCCACCACACTTCCCCAGACACCTAAAAACATAAGGCCCAACAGGAAGATTAAAAAAATAGCAAGCACGATGGTCACTTTTACCTAGAGAGTAACTTTTTCCTGATGTACAGAGAAAGGCCATTTAACAGTTTGACATTTAACAGTTTGACCATTTTAACAGTTTGAAGAACTCTTACTTTAAAATAGAATCTCCACCTCGGCCAGGTCCAAAAGATAGTTTTAAAACTATATTCCTGGGATCAAACATTCTAACTTCTAGTTTCAGTCGTTTTTCATTTTTTTTAATCTATCAGGGATTTGTAACAGTCTGAACATTTGAAAAGGAACCAAGGACTACTCCCCAGAAGCACATAGCAAGCACATCCACCCAGAGCATCTGTTCTACCTCTGGGAAACAAGACAAATCCGAGTTTCACAGCCCTGAACACAACAGCCCTAAAGGTAGCCTAATGTGTACGATACCATTCCCAATTTCTCCAAGCATTCTAGTGGCAATTTCCTACAGATTTTTTGGTTTAGATCAATATTGCCATTCTGGCCCTCTAAATAGGATCTTTTATACAGGTTCTAGTATTCTTTCATTGCAAATACTTTCCCATCTCCATGCTATGCCATGCTGAGAATCATGGCCTGTTTAGCAACACACTCTTGATCCCTTCTCCTCAGCTGCCTCCAGTCAATGAGATGCCTAATAAAAGTTCTACTGTCATGATCTCTTTCCTGCACTACTCAGTATTTTGCACCAGTGAGCTCATGCCATTTCTGCTTTTACCACCTCACAAAGTTCTGTCAACATACTCTGTTATGGTCCTTTTGCAGTAAGGACGTTTCCCATCATTACACACATTGCTACCTCATCTAGTTCAAAGTCAATAATGAAAATGTTAGACAAGACAGGTCTATGAGGAAACACCATCAGGAACATCACCATTGTTGCAATTCCCTCTTGAAAACACCTCACTATGTGCTCTTCACATCAACCAAAGTTTTGTTCACCCAAAGACATCTCATTTCAGGAGACAGGTTTGCCAGGACTACTGGCAGTAGGGGAAAAGGAGGTGAGGCAGCCAAGAGCTGCAGTGAGCCTGCAGGCACCGTACAGCAGAAGACACTGCCCCCTGAAAGAAGTAATTGCTTTCTAAAGCATTAAAAAACAACACAAGGCAGAGTTGCCTTTTATTAAGGAACTAAAACTGATGTATGCTTGGTTTTGATACAGAACTAAAACTGATGTATGCTTGGTTTTGATACAGTTTTACACCAAAATTCAGCTTGAGAAAGTTTGCAAACCTAACCCAGCAGCATCATGTTCAACATAATGGCAACTGTCACCACAAGCATCACAAAACCTTACAGCTTCCTGTCTGTGAACTGTCAAATATTAAACTTTCTTTGATAGTATTTGGAGACAAAATTAAGACACCAAACATATGACAAATCCATTTTCAAAGGTCTCCTCTCCCTTTAAAAATTTATTCAAAAAAAATAGAACAGCTGCCACCAAGACCAAGAACACAAGGACTGATTTCTTGTCCAAACGCATAAAAATGGACTTGAACTTGAAGTTGGCCAACTAAGATTTATATTTCCTCACGTAAAAATTGAAAGCTAATCATTCCCCAAAAAAACCAAAAACAAAAACCCAAACAAATTCCAACAACTAAAAGAAAGTCGACAAACCAATAATAGCAATAACACCTGCAGCTAAAATAATTGAAATGCTATGAAATTCAAGCTACTTGCCTTAAAGCTAACCCACATTTTTACTAATACCTGGTCATAGTATACAAGCCCTGTAGAGCCTCAAATATATCAAAAACTCTGTATGCTTGGCCATGAGAACCCATTAAATTGAGCAATTGCCAAAGCACATTATAGGGAAGATGAGGTTGGACTGTCAAGCATGCTCAAACAAAAGTTTATGGGAATTTGGAAGCTTTTAAAAGTTTCTCTACTGTACACAATATCTGCAGCATGAGTTGTTCTCATGACAAGGATATAATTTTCTAAAACATGGCAGCAAACACTAAATTTCAAGTTTAATCTGATGTGACACACCAGATTTTAAGTTCTTATATGTGTAGTCATTTTAACTCTGACGAAACTCTGAAGAAACAGACGTTTTTAACAAGTAGATGCTAAAATTCTCCACAAAAATCCTACTACCTCCAGGCCACCAGAATTCATATGACTGTAATGATTTCAAAACATAGCTGAACTGAAAACACCTTGGAAACTGGTACATATTATGAATGCAATTACTACTGTCACAATTAATATATCCCTGGGTCATCAGAATTTCCATTCTACCTAAGCAAGAGGCAAAGGCCCTGATGACCTTCAGCAAACACTTCTGTACATCACATTTTGGATGAGGCTTCTGGAAAGTGTGTTTACCAAAGACCACTGCTAACCTGCTACACATAGAGTAGAGAGAAGTACTGTGTCAGGCAGGACAGGAAACACCTGAACTGAGCAGAGAACCACACTTGCTTATACAAAAACCTACACCACTTAGGGCCAGCAAGGCAGGGGTGTCAGATCTCATCTCACAAAGTTCCTCCTCTCAATCTCCTTCCATCAAAAAATTATTTAACTACGCATGTTCTAATGAATGATCTGCATTGTTTGGCTACCAGCTATAATCTTTTGATGTGTACTTACAGCTGAGTCAGAATTCTTAAAGAATCATGGAAAGTTCTAACTACAATCTGACTTCGGAATGGATTACAGTATGCTTAATGTCACACATTCCCCAGCTGGCTTACAAAGTCACTCAGAACCAGTCACACTGACTGTCTGCATCCCAATGCCAGATTTTATTTTTAACATTAAGAATATATACGCTTATATTTCTTTCATTTCAAAGGTTTAATATTTTCTTTAAAGGATAGCATCTTTTAACTAGACCTTTTTAATTGGGTTACTGTATGGAAATTATAGTGAGAATTAGTATTACTAACACTTTACAGTCTACATATCCCTAGGAGCCCAGAAATCAAAAGCTACCCAAGGACACCCTCATAGAAATGAAAAGTGTTACAATTAATGCTGTGTGTTCTCTGTAACTTAGAAAAACACACTCCTAAGTTGCAGCTCTTCATTGTGTTTGTAAATACTGGGGTCCATGTAGTTATCCATATCACCACAAAAACATACAATCATTTAGAAATTGGAAAAGACCTTTAAGATTATCAGCTCCAACCATGAACCTCACACTGCCAAGCCTAGTACTAAACCATATCCCCAAGTGCAACATCTACACATCTTTTAAATATCTGCAGGGATGAAGACTCAACCACTTCCCTAGGTATCCTATTCCATGGCTTGACATTTCTTTCTGTGAAGAAATTTTGCCTAATATCCAATATAAACTACCTCTGGCACAACTTGAGGTCATCCTATCACTTGTTACCTGGGAGAAGAGACCAACACTCACCTTACTCCACCATCCTTTCAAGCAGTTGTAGAGAGTAGTAAGGTCCCCCCTTGAGCCTGCTTTTCTTGAGACTAAACAACCCCAGCTCCCACAGCTGCTCCTGATAAGACTTGTGTTCCTTTCACCAGCTGTTTCCCTTCTCTGGACCCCCTCCAGCACCTCAATGTCTTTCTTGTTGTGAGGGTCCCAACACTTGATTGAAGGTGTGCCCTCACCAGTGCTGGGGGGGTGGACAATCACTGCCCTGTCCTTGCCCTGTCCGGCTGGCCACTCTATTAATGATACAGGCCAGGGTGCCATTGGCCCTCCTGGCCACCTGGAGGAAAAAACGTATTAAAAAAAGAAGCAACCATGATAAATAAATAACATTTGATGTGTTGGTCAGTTGCACAACTGAATAAGAAAATTCCTAGGAATGACAACAAATTACTATCAGGACTTCACACAGACTGCTGTCAATTTGAATAGCAGAAGTCTTAAAATGCCTAGAAGGACTGCTTAAGCTTTGGGGTCCTGTACCTGCTGTAGATAACTTGGACAAGAACATCAACAGAAACCTCATAACAAAAGCAAGTCTCCAAGCAAGGACCCTCTAACAGAAGCCATAACTAAGCAGAAAACAAAACAAAATATTATGTTTTGCTTTTAACACTAGCATAATATTTACCTTGTTTTTCTCATGGCAGGAAGTCTGAATGCATGCTTGAAAAAATTTCTGAAGACCTAGCCACACTGCTACACCTTTAGGCTGTCATTTTCCATGTGCTATAGAATCACAGAATATCCTAGTTTGAAAGGCACCCGTAAGGATCATCAGTCTGTCTCCTGGCCCTGCACAAGATTCCCCAAGAATCACACTATGTGCTTGACTATTGTCCAAATGCTTCCTCAACTTTGTCAGGCTGGTGCTGTGACCACTTCCCTGAGGAACTGCTCCAGTGTCCAAACACCCTCTGGGTGAAGAAGCTTTTGCTAATATCCAACCTACACCTCCCCTGACACAACTTCAGGCCATTCCCTTGGATCCTGTCATTGGTCAGCACAGAGAAGAGAAGAGATCAGTGCCTGCCCATCCTCTTCCCCTCATGAGGAAGTTGTAACTGCAGTGAGATCCTCCTTAAGCTCCTCCATGGTGAACAAACTAAGTGACCTCAGTCACTCCTCTAATTGTTTCTTAACAATTCTGGATTTATATATGAAGCGAGAACCACATCTCACTATTACTTTTTGGAACTAACCCTGGCAATTCTCATAACAGCTTTTATTAAAACTTTATTTTCTATATGAATCAATCAGTAACAGATAAGTCATGCAAGTACTTTGTCTTTTAATAAAGACATGGCATTTAATTTAAAAGTAGTTGAATTGCTTCTCTATTTCCAGAATTACAAGATCAATAGTATACCTAAAATTCATTGCATTTCCTCTCTGCCTACCCTGAACAAGTTTCCCCCCATTTGAATCACCTTTTAGAGTTGTTTGCCAATTTAAGATGAACAGTCAGTGTTTCTAAGTCCAAGTTGCTCCATTTAATCCAGAGCATCCAGCAGATTCCCTGACATGGGAAGCAGAGCCATATTGCCTGTGGGTATCTGACATCCAGCTATCAGAAGCTGTTCATGCCAGGAGACACAAACACAAACAAACAAGATGATATCAAGAATTCTTGACAAAGAGTGGCAGATGCTGACAATATTCAACTTTTAGTAAAGAAACTAAAATATTTCGTTACTTAGCGTTCTTCTTTTAAGAGCATAGACCAGAAGACAGCAACAGTCCTTATTAGGCTTTAAGAGAAATACAACCTAAAGAACAAGTCTGAAGAAATCAAGACATTAATACCACATATTTGTTTAGACCTGAAGCATCCTACCTAGTGATGCAAAAGGCCCTCAGTCTGCAGGAAATGCTCACTATACAAAAACCAGTATTCAGGAAAAAAAAGCCTAAGCAGGATTAGATAATTACAAACAGAGACAAGCAAGTTAGGCAGCTTTGAGTCACAGCTGTTGTCAAGCTACAAAATCTGCTTTTTGCAGGATTCTGCCAATAATCACAGACAGTAAATGTGTCCATTTGCCTGTCTTCTATCCTTACAAAGGAGGAAACAGACACCACAATTCTATTCTTTTTTCAAACCCCTGGAATGGCTTCAAGTCCATAAAGGAATTCTCCACAAGTTATTTGAAATTCACAGACCAGACCAACTTTAGAAATTTGCTGAAGAAGCAGTGTCCATTAGCAATGGAATTTCTTCCTGTGCAAAGCTTCTACACAGATGAGGGTCACAGTTTAGACAATTAAATTAGCAACAAAAGGATTCTCCAATGGTATCTTACCTGATCAAGGGAACTATTACAGACTAAATTTGAAAATGCCCTTTCCTCTGGGGAACTTAAACTATGGGGGCTTACAGCTGTACCCAGCAGGCAGATTTGCTTTCCCTCTGGGTTCACCCTCTGTCTAAAAGGTAGTCTCATTGTACTGAAATAGAGACTTCCAGAAGAAAAAGGATACTTTCTAAAAGCAAACAGATGCTTAGACTCACCATCATTCTCAGTGAGAGTTGTCCCAGTTGGACCCACCAAGTCCAAGTCAGGGTTTGGAGCTACAGTACAGGGTGATACAAACAAAGTATTTCAGAATAAGCTATTTCAGGGTAAGATGAACTCAAACAATTATATGCTTCAAAGCTTTTACTGTAAATATAAAACCCATCCCTTATTGAGAGCTATTAAAAACAGATGAATAATAAAAATGCTTATGCAGGAAAAATAAAAAGCTTGGAAAAAATGCAGCTTTATTTCTTATGGTCCGTAAATCCAATAGTTAGAGATGTACTATACATGTGACAAAAACTCCAATTCCAGAAGCCTAGAAGAGTTCACTGCCAATTCAGTTCACTTTCATAGTTCACTGCAAATTCATGGAGCTTCGATTAATTTTGTCATTATGAGAGGAGCAGATCACACAAGTAGGTTAATACACTGTCACTCAGCAAGGCTGCACTAATGGAACAGGGCTAGAAAAGCAGCTCTATCTTTCTAACATCCCACCCATCAAATCAAAAGGCGAAGAGAGTAGGGTTTGTTAAGATTGGGAAAGAGAAGGCTTTGGGGTGACCTAGGTGTGGCCTTTCAGTGCCTGAAGGGAGCTCCCAAGAAAAATGGAGAGGGATTTTTACAAAGGCAGGTAGTAACAGGACAGGGGTGAATGGTTTCAGACTGAGAGCAATTTAGGTTAGATATTAGCAAGATATTCTTGTGTGGGTGGTGAGGCTGCCCAGAGAAGCTGTGGGTGCCCCATCCCTGGAAGTGTTCAAGGACAGGTTGGATGGAGGTGTGAGCAATCCGGTGAGCAAAGGGTGTCCATGTCCATGGCAGTGGGGTTGGAACTACATGATCTTTAAGGCCCCTTCCAATCCAGGCCATTCTGTGACTAAACAGCAAGGAAAAAATTCTCTCTTAATAAAACTTCTCATATTGCTGCTGCTCTAAGGCTCAACCACAAGGTGTCAGAAACAAATGTTTTTAACTAAACTATAGTGATGAACGATAACAATTTGCAGGATTTCATTTCTAACACAAAATATGACTTCAGCTTTTCACTTCTACTGACAACTGTAGTCAAGAGAATTGTAGTATTTCAAATAAGGAGCAATGAAGACCTAATAAGAAAAGAGCACCCACTTATCTCTTATTCTTGCTTCAGATACCAGGCACACTTCTAGAATGTACAATTCTAGCTTGCAGGTTCTGTCTTTTACCTCTTGACATGATTCCATTAAACTATTCTTTGCTCATAAGTCATGAAGGTTCACCAGGCTACCGGGGTCTCACGTCAGCCAGTTCATGTATTTAAGGTTCTACACAAAGGCTCTCCCAGGAGTGTCTTCAGAGAAAGCAGTCTTGCCCACACAGCCCTTTTCTTCTGATTCCTACTTCTGCCACTGCTGATAGCTGCCACAGAGATTTTAATTTAAATCATGGCGGGGACACAGAAATACTGCGCAAACCCTTGGGCTGTCAGCCTGGCCAGATGATCATCACCTACACAAACAATGCACAACATTTCTTAGGATAAAAGCAAAGGGTTAGGATTTAACTCCATGACAAATACAACAGCACAACATGAAGAGTCCCTTTCCAATGAGAACCCATACAAAAAAAGTACTGCTCTGAAGGACAAAACCTCAATTGCCACGGCACAAAGAAAGGCAAGCAGCCCCACAGCAGCACATTCTCACAGGTCAAGGACACATCCTGGGTTAGCAGAAAGCATGACAATGAATCCGAAGGAATCAATCACCATTTAAGTTTAGATTAACCAAAAATAAAGATGTTCAAGTCTAAATAGCATTTTTTCATTACATGTGCAAACAATATTTTAAGATAAAGGTAGATCTTTGCTATGAATGAGGCATAAAGTACTTTGGAACAATTTATCTTACTGCTATTAAACATTCAAAGAAACAGCAATTCTCGTTTGTTTACTGTGGCCAAATGCCCGGATTTAATTTTTTTTCACAGATCTGTTTAAGCTAAAAATTGGACAGTTTAGGCTGCAAGAAAAGAGAAGGCTGAAAATGCAAACATCTTTGCCTTGAGGTGAGAGGACTTGCAAACTTGGTAGGTTACTTATCTTTACAGCAACACAGGAGAAGTTGGAAATTAGTTGGAATAGTACAGGATTATCCAGTATTTTACAGTAATTTCCTCACTTAGAATATCTGTCTTTAGCACTCTCCACTTTCATCTGCAACTCTAACTAGCAAAAGAAAATAATGTCCAAATAATGACCATTTATTCTAAGTGAAAGTGGAGAAAATTCTGCCTACAAGCTTTCCTGCAGGTCTGGTACCTTCTTGAGAACTCACCTACAGATTATGGATATTTGGGGTGAGAGAAGTAAATGTTTCTCCCTTTTCTAGTTGATAAACTAGTGCTGAAACTCTAACTTCATTTCCTCTCTGTTGTTCTAGGATGAAGGAGCCTTGATCCAGTTCTGTCACTAGATTTATGAGGAATGTGCAACACAGACCCAGTGGGCAGCAAGGCCCAGTTCTGTCACTCCTAAATTTTCTTTTGCTTCAGAGGAGTGTTTGCTGGCTGCTATAATTTAGTTGGCCTTTCCCATTTCCTGTGCCTCTCACAGACAATAAACAGAAATATTCCAGACATTACTTTTTGTCTGGATCCCAAGAAGCATTTCCAAAACAACACAAGCACTTGCAGTGCCCACTCTCCCATACTGCTCCTCAAAACGGCACAGCAGAACAGAAATACTCAAGAGACAGCCGTGCCATTAAGCAAAGGAAGAATAACCTCTTATTCACTTCATAATTTACTCAAAAGTGATTAGGAAGTGTAATGGAAAATTCTTCAGGATGCTAAAAACTTCTGACCAGTCTGAATGACACCAATACAGAAAAAAGTACTACCTGAGCTGCACAGAGTCCAGCAGCTGCTGCCACCACCCAACCATCTGCACGTGGGAGCATGCCCAAGGCTTTACTGGCTTTGCACAGAGCTACTGAGCTATAAGGAACTGTTGACAGGCTTTACAAGAGGGCAGCAGGCAACTGGACTTACTGACTCTAAGGATCTAATAAGGATCAGAGTATCAGAGACAACTGATGCTCATCTCTCAGAAGATATTAAGGTGAATCCAGACTAAACTTAGACTGGAGTTTGCTTATAGCTGCAGAGAAGCAATTTAAGAGGCAGCTCCTGAAGGAGAAATACCAGATTTGACCCAAAACTACAAACAAATTCCTCTGGCAGCTTCTAGATCGATTCCTTACCTGATCTGTATATATTCTTCATTCAAACATTCAAAGCCCTACCTGGAACAATGGTAGCATCTTTCTTACTTATCCTTAATTGCTTCCAGCATGGTCACAGAGCTGGCATACTAGTTTGGATAGCAAGATAGCACAGGAAGTAATTCAAGCGGCAAACTCTCTTTAAAATACTTTTGAAAACCTTTGTGTCAGTTATCTAAATGGTGTTATCTATCCATACAGTGTTACCAAATCATAAATCTATTACCCTTCAGAATAAATCCTTGTTTAAGTGGCAAATCATTGACAAAACATAAGATAGGGAAAGTTGTCCATTTATTCTTCACAACTGATGCAATCTCTTTAGAGAAGTTTTCTTATGACTAGTGTAAAGAGTCAATCTGCAGGGAAAAAAAACCAAAAACCAGTGATACTCTTTCCAACTTCCTTGGCGATCACCTGATGTGCCAGGCCCTTGAGATGCCCTGGACTATTACCAAACAGGAAAGATAATATTAAGTTACTGTACTTCTTTTTAACTATTGCACAAGAGAAAAATCCAAGTTAGCCCTTTATTGAATGGACGACAGCAACAAATCTATTAAAATTCATCAAAGTTGTGATTGCACAGCTCCGCTTTAGAGCAGGTACTCTGCCACTGCTGAGATGCAGCATGCCTGTCTCCTCCACCACAGAACATTCCACCAAACAATCCTAGGGGAATACCCAGCTTATTGCAGCTGGTACTCAGCAAACTAAGAACATATTATATCAATAACAGAATTTTAATTCACCAGATTTCCAGAGGGCTATGCCCTACTGAAGGGTAGGGCTGTCCCATTTCACTGGGTCAGGTCAATGCACCACATTAATATATATTGACACCAAGCATTAGTGTTATGGTAAATTGTTTATAAAACATGCAATTAGTTGATTTCTGGTCTGCTGGCAACCAGAATTATCAGGGCTCAGCTAATGCATTTCAGAAGATAGCCAGGATGTAATGACTTTCCTGGCTAACTAATGTGGCTAGACAGTCTCAAGGAAAATACAGTGGTCTAGTTTCCAACCTCCTTAACTTCATTCTTCCATTACTTGTGCTTAGTTTTTTGCATCTATTTCTAAAAGCACAAAAGAACATTGTCTTTATCTGAACATTGCAGTTTAAATTTAAAAAGTAACAAAAACACAGTTCAATTCCTCAAATGAAATATTTCAGAAATAAGCTATCCTTTTTAGATCACAAAAATCATTCCTGGTTACACAACACTGAAAATCATATTCTTAGCCTTAACTTTTCAAAGCCATTTCACTGGAACTAGATTGAAAACCTCCTTGAGGCTTCTTATTGGAATACTAGAGCTTACAGTTTTAGAAATTCCATTACCCTAGCACAATATATTAAGAAGAACTAGAGGCTCAGAGAAATTGTAGATACCATTTTTTTAAAGATACACTACACAAATAAATAAAAAGGTCAAAGTATTAAAAACACTGTGTGGTATTACTATACAACATTTCCAGTATATGTACAAAAATTAAAATTAAGGCCAGTTCCCTGAAGAATATTTTTGCTCAGCTATTTCTGTTCTCATTTGTGATTTCTGCAGAGCTGTATTATTACTTGTGTACAGTCCAGGTATCACTAAAACAGGACTTCAGCTCTCTGGCAGACAATGCAAAGCCAACATACAAGAATTAACATATTATGATTTTTTTTTAACTTTTCATGGCTTCATCATGAAGAAGGACTTAAAAAATACTAAGTCCTTATTTTAAAAAACCCTTTTTAAATAGCAGTAGCTCTTGTTCCAAAGGACAGAGGCTCAGGTACAACACAAGATAAGGTTGTTTTCTCAAAACTGAAGTAAACTCAATTTTGATATTGCTTTAGAAGAGAATAGCAGAGAATACTGCATGTAATTCACTATTCTTCCACCATTCTCTATCATCCAAAAACACACCACTAGGAACATCTAGTTCACCCGATAACTCACTAGTGATGCAGATTCGCTTATTATTCCTAGAGTATTCATTCTTTTTTTTTTTTTTAATTATTAGCCAAGTTTCTACTGGGTACCTGATTAATATCACTTGTATGGCCCAGGAAAAAACACACACCTTTCCACTGCAGCTTCATCTCTTTGTACTTTCAGCTGTAAGCCTCAAAACTCTAGAAGATGTAATTGAGTTGACGTATTTGGTTTTTTTTTTCCTGAAACCACCTGTGGTCAAGTCTACAAAAAAAAAGTTGTACACAAGTTCTGTTGATTTTACAGGGACTTTGTTCACACTTCACACCCATTGGCTGGCATCTACAGGGTTAAGGCAAGATTGTGTGACGATCCTTCTTCCCCCATGTGCATAGTTAAAGACCTGACCTTGGCTTGAAAATACATCCTGAATCAACAGAATCCTTCACAATTTGTCTTACATTTTCTCAAAGCCATGGATGGCTAGCATGAGCAACAAGGCTGTTATCAGTATGACTCAATTAACAAAAAGCCCAGGCTCTGTGTCCTACCTACCACACTCCTTTCAGCCAAGTGCTGATACCTCAGTTAGGAAGAAAATTGAGGAAAACATGGGTAGGATTAATTGGTGCTTAAAAGGCACAAACCACACAACCACTGACAGCCAACTGCTGTGTGAAAGGCTCCTGTGTCTGACTAGACTTGTTCTGGTTTAGACTCTAATCCTGGGGAAGCTAAACTTCACTTTCTAGGAATGTTTTTGCTCAAGTAGGGACTTAATGAAGAAACCCTACACTTCAGTGACAGACATGGCAAGGCAAAGGGCAGCAGGAGATCTTATCCACAGAAGGGCACGAATTTGTTTTCAGCAGAAAATGAGACCTGGCAAAATGAAATCGGGAAACCCAGAATGGAACAGATCTGCAACATTCACTGTGTCCTACTTCTGCTACCAAATCCTGTGCTCAAAAAAAAAAAAGGTAAGTGATAAGGGTGCTCAATTCCACTTCATTACTTGACATCAAAACATGTACCACTATAAAGATGCTGGGCAGTCATCACAGTTCAGCTCTTCCAGAGACAAATACAACTTGCCATACTATGGACTTTCATTATGAGAAGCAAATTACTCCATTAAATCAAAACAATTTTTGAAACAGTAAATTCCTGGACAACCAAACAGAAACTAGTCCTTCCCCTTATTCACAGTTTCTGTGCAACCTCTCGATAAACTGTGAGCCAATTCACAGTTGAATTATTTCTTCGATACAAGAAAGGCACTCACATGGAGCCTTTTAAAACCAGAGTTAAAGCAGGAAAAATTACTAATTGTTTGAGGGAGAGGAAGTCTCACATTCACCTTTGTTCCACTATTTCCTGGCAAGAGAAATAAATACTCACCACAAGCATTTGTGTTTTTCCATAAAGACAACCACGCAGGGTAACAAAAGGTACACCCACAGGGGAGTAAAGAGCAATAATTTCCCAAGAGAAATGAAGACATAAGCAAAATATTCTGCTCCTGCCTGAGTGCCAAAGAAAACTTTAGACTGGACTATGCTGTCTAGTCTATACATACAAATGGAAAGAAAAACAGTTTTAAAAAGTCACCCCTAAAATCTCACATTGGAACAATTTGATTCATGCACTGTGGCTATAGTTCTGATACCACAGAACCTTCTGCCTTTCTAGAAAGTTACCCCCTCTCCCACACAGAACAAATGTTCAAGGAATAGATAACATTAACAGGTGAAATACCCTAGAGGTAGATTTTTGGTACTAAAATCAAAATGCAAATTCAACCGCCAAGTAGCTTCAGATATAGCAACATCCAAAACACATTGTATTGTACATAACTTTAGTTTTAAATAAAAGACTCTCTTAAATGAGAAGCACCTACTAGCACTTTAGAGGATTAAAATTACCCACGTTGTCAGGTAGTGATTGCTCTCAGAAGGAAATTTAAGACAACCATATTTCATCATTTCACATATGAAAAGTAAGGCATTTCTTCTAAACTTGAATATTAACCTTCTATAACTTAAATGGGGGATTTAACTCACCTTTGATTCAATCCTAGAATACATGGAAAGAAGCAAGCCTTTACACCAGTAGAATAGTATTTTTACCAGTCATGGCTACATCAATTTGAACATGGCAAAAGTGATTTATTATTACTACAACTTTATTAATTAAAGTAGCAATCTTAATCATCTAGGAGAGCAAAAAAATGTTATCCTGGGCTAACTGTTCCTCCTGAAGCAAGGAAAACTCCATGGAAGAAGCTTTTATGAAAAACACAGACCACTGCTGCTGCCAGAAACCGCAACAAAAAAAAAAAACAGAGCCAGATTCTACCACCACAACTCTTGGGAGTATTCTTCTTATTTCATCTGCTCTCTGCCAAGAGAAAATGCAGTCATTGAGAAAGTGTGAGTTTCTTTATCCAGCAGAAAGGAAGACTTTTAGCATTAATAATATAAGGTAAAACTGAAAAACCAGACACAAGTTTACAGAGTACTGTTTAGAGATACTCAGCTACTGCAACACAGCATTCACACTTGCCAGAACTTGCTACAGCTGAACTCTATTGCTTCTGAAAGCCCAGTAGTAGCTTCTCTAAACATAACTAACAGGAGAAGTACAGGAAGATGGAGCTAGGGAACATTTAACCAAACTGGACAGACACAAATCCATGAGACCTAATGGAGTGCACTGGCAATGGCTGTGTGATCTGGCCAATGTCACAGCAAGGTCACTCAATTATTGCAGGAAGGTCATGGCAATCAGGAGAGGTTCCTGAGAACTGGACAAAAGCAAAATATGCCCCTGTCTCTAGAACAGCTTGGAGGACAATATAGGGAGCCACACTCTGGCCAGCCTCACCTCAATCCAGGATAAGTGACAGAGCTTCCTGGAAAATATTTCCAAGCCAAGGTGATGGGAAGACATTATCAGGGATTTTTAAGTGGAAGTAATGCTTGCCCAACCTGACAGACATCAATAAGGAAACAACTGGCACTAGGGGAATACATAAGTGATTCATTCTGACTTCAGTAAAGCTTCCCAACTTTTGTTTTCCAGAGCACCTTCATAGACAAATGGATGAAGCTAAGTCTAGCTAAGTGGACAGTGAGACAAAACTGAAAACTGACTAATCTGCAAAAAGATAGGCCAGGCAGAAAGATACTCTGAAAGCTAGAATGCTCTACTCTGAAGAAGAAGAGATTCAGACAAAATCTCATCATTTTGTATAAATACCTGGAGAAGAGAGAAAGTGGAGTAAAGAACACAATCTCCTCAGTGAGAGAGAGTGAACAGAGAAGAGGCAATAGTCACAAATATATGAGCATTTCCATTTAAACATTAAAGCATTTTTTTCTTCTTTCAAAATCTGCGGGTGACTGAGCACTGGAACAGACTGCTCAGGGACATCGTGATATCTTCATGGGCATTGTAATATCTTCATCTTTGGAGGTGCTAAGAAATCTGATGGCACAATATTCTGTGCAACCTGCTCTACTTGGCTTCATTTTGAGCAGCAGGTTGGATTAGAGATCTCCAGAGGTGTCACTTCCAATCTCTGGATTTGTGTACTTCAGCCTCTACAGACATTAAAATATGGCCAAGAGTTGATTGGAAAAGGCTGGAATGTAATTTTACTGTCTGTACAGAACCCCACCAGCAGTCTAGTATACCAAAACCATAAAAATTCCACAGCAAGAGGCTCTGGAGTAAGAGCACCCATGTCCCAAAACTATGCTAAAAATAGATGAGGACCTCCAGGCTTGTTGGCTACAAAAGAGGACAGCCATACATGAATCTGAGGAGGAAGGTCAGCTGCTAGATGTTCTTGACATAGAAGAGCATACAGTTAGCTTCAACTTGATGGCTAACTGGAATTGAAATCCTGCTGCTACAAGGCTTTGCTTACACCTCTTTTAATATATCCTGAAGTTTCAAAAACTCTAAAAGCTCAACTTGTAATAGTACATCAACAACTTTCACCACATAATAAAGCAATAGCTTATTGTTTCCACAACCTTATTTTTAAAAAATTCATGCATGACCACACTTGGAATACTGCATCCAGTTCAGGAGACCTTAGCACAGGAAAGACATGGACCTGTTGGAACAAGTCCAGAGGAGGACCACAAAAATGATCAAGGTGCTGGAGCATATCTTCTATGAGGACAGGCTGAGAAAGCTGGGGTTGTTCAGCCTGGAGAAGAGAAGACTCCTGTCAGACCTTACTGCAACCTTTCAATACTTAAAGAGAGCTTATAAGATGGGGACAGACTTTCTAGTAGGCCTGCTGTGATAGCACAAGGGGTATTGGTTTTAAACCAAAATATTTAGACTAGATATAAGGAAAAATGATTTTACAGTGACAGTGGCAAAACAGTAGAATGGGTTGGTGGTTACCCCATCCCTGGAAACATAAATGGTCAGGTTGGAAGGTGCTGTGAGCAACCTGCAGCTCATTGCAGAGGGATTGAGCTAGATGATATTAAAAAAGTCCCTTCCAATCCAAACTACTCTATGATTCCCCGTTGATGCCACAAGCAGCTTCCTTGTAAAACGTCAAAGGCAAATGAAAAACTGGAAATAGAAATACATTTTACTGGGTACTATAGAAAAATCCCAAAAACATCTGTTGAGTACATCTGTTGGTGACCAGCTGTTGGCCTTGCTGTCTTGCACTCCAGTGATGAACATGATCAAGTATTGCCATCATTTCACCAGAGACAAAATAAGACAGGAGCTACAAGCACCACAAGAACCTCTCAAAGAAGTGCACTTTGTCTTCAGCTTTTTACACAATAGCATTATTATCTCTCAAGAACAGGATTTAAACAAAACACTCACCCTGAGTAATTACTACACAATTTAAGAAAAATCTCCAAGTTTTTCTTCTCTGTGCAGCCATTTACACAGAAAGAGGATTTTGTGCAATCTGGCAACAAAATAGTATCTGAGCCTTAAATGGATGGCATGCTTCTCCACTATGCATTCAGTCATGCAAGCAATAAAACTCTGGACTCCCCATGAGCTGACAAGACTGCACTTGTCATGTGACAACTAGACTTGACACAAATTCTATTTTTACTGTGAAACAAGGTTGTGTGACTTTTGATCAAAAGAGGTTCTTCCTAGTTAACCATCATTGATGTTATGCCAGTGGTTTTAGAGTCCTCTTTCTTTCCTTAAAAAAACAATCAAACAAAAAGACAGCCAACCTCATAATTGCCCCTTTTATAATAGCATCTGCAAATTTCATTTGGTTTTCTTTTAACAGGAGCAAAGAAGAAAATTGAGGGAGATAATTTTTAAAATAGATTCACTGAAAAGAGGATTAAAACATTTTCCTCCAAGCTAATGCTGCTTGAAAAGACTTCAGTATAGCATTACTGCAACTATTACACACATTTGTACACAAATTGCTCAGAAAGACAAGTGCCACATGATTTCAGATGTTGATTTGACAAATTTATGTATTGCAGAGAGGAATTTCCTGATCCAAAACATGGGCATGAAAAAGAGCTTCCTGTTGCTCACTTTACTCTAAGGGTAAAAATCCCCAAGATACAACAATTTTTTTCCCCATTCACTTAAGGCAGAGATCACAAAAGTATATAGGGTGAAGAGACCTATTTTGCCAAAAAATTACTTTTGTTGAGTTTGGATGCTGGCACAAAGTTGGAAGCCTTTCCTGAAATATCTGCTCAGACATGGCCAACTCAAGCACAACATCAAGATGATAACACCTCCTTTATGCTTCAACTCCTTTAAGGAGGTCTCACACAAACCTGCTCTCAATGCCAGGCTGGTCCTAGAAGACACAAGTAGATTTGGAATTAAAATGAGAGGTATGACCAGACAGAACTAACAGCTTTTCCCCCCTCAATATCAGGTACAACACTACGAGTTCTCAACCTAAATGGTACTTGAATACCAAAGTCCTGCAGCTCGTCTATCCCATCACAAGCTGCACATCTCTACACATAGAAAGTCTTGCATATTTAATCTTCTCATCAACAAGGAACAGATTTTATTGGGAGCCCACCACCTGTTTTTCAGCTTTTGAAGTCGCTACTCCTTAATGAAATAGTTGTCCTAATTTAGCAAAGCACATGTCCTGTATTAAAAAATAGGGCATAGCTAACTATGAAATGAAGAGCAGAAATAAACCACTTGTGCATTTCAGCCTTCAAATGTCATCCACTGCCTTCTGCCAATCACTTTCTAACACAAACAAGACACAGAAAGGAGCAAACCAATTCCTAGTTAGGAATTGTTCACAGAAGTAAGGAATCCAGAAGTGGCCAAAGGATTGAAACTGCCAGAAAACAAAGTTTGCTGAGGAGTATTTTGGTTTAGACTTAAAACTGCTCATCCAATTCTGAATACATGTTGATTTCTATTCTTTCCCCCCCCTCACAAGGAATGATATAGTATCCACTTCAGTTTGGGTTTTATAAAGTTCAGCTTGATAGAAGGATGTTCAAATTCAGTTTACAAAAGTTACCAAAGCAGTCTTGTCTCCTTCCATGCCTTTGGGGAGTGGGCAAAAGAAGGATAAGGATATGCAAGTCCTGGACTCCTACTACCTTTACTACCTTAGCTGAGACAGGTCTGCTGGAAGCTTTCCATGTCATGCATCCCCAGCTTCAAAGTTTATTCAGGCCTCTGACTGTCACCCAGTTAACTTTTTTTTTTTTAATTAAACAGAAGAGAGTCCAGTTAATCTTGCACCATGCAAAGCTAACAACCAAGTCAAAGACAACTCCCTAGAGTATAGTTAGTTAGCTAATATCTATCTTTAAAAAAAAAAAAAAAAAAGAGATCCTCCCTTGTCCCAGAAGCATTTTATGAAAGAATAACAATTTATGAAATAACATGGATATTAGTCACTAAGTTACTTTCTAAAAAGCTATTGATAAAATTAGCAACATTTACAAGCCTAAACCTCCCACAAATCTGTAGCTGTGTGAGTGTGCATAAACACATATTTGAACTACATACAGGCTAGTCTTTTTTTTAGAAAAGAAAATTCTGTTTTATGAAAAACTGACAGCAGCAGAGCAGCTCACTTAAGTGCTGTGTCCGACCCTCCTCCTGCCCCTGCCATGCAATCTAGACAACAACATGCAACATAAGCCCTGAGCTTAGAGCAAATTTACTTTTTGGAGACAAACTGAGTAAACACAAAATACATACAATCATTTTGCATTGCTCAGTTGACAGTTACATAAAATATGAACATCATAAGCAGCATTTTTGAAGATTACTTTTGGTTAAGAGCAGTTGGCCGCTGTCAGACTGCAAATTCCCTTTTAAGAAAAACAACACTGCTTGAAGGACTGGCATTCGGAATAGTGCTATACTTCCAGTCTTAATTTTGTTGTTAAGAGGCAAGTCTCATCTCTCTGAAGGTAGGTGAGTGAAATTCAGCCACAGGAGAATGGGAGAATCGACACTGGACAAGTACCAAAAAGCAGAATACAATCACATAAGTAAGTGCAACACCAAAAGCACTATTAAGCAGCACCCTAATGTTTAGGGTGGTCACATGGATGTTAAGGTTAAAAAAACAAACAAACCCCACCAGAACAGTAAAGACAGCAGTGCGATATACTAAACTTCATTTTTAACAGGTCAAATAGTAATGTGTAAATGCAACTCAGACATCAAAACAAGTTGAGGAAAAAAAATGCACAGCCTAGGAGCCTTTTAGCACCCAACTTGATGAGACTCTTCACTTGACTCTGGGAACCTCATGGGGTAGAAAATAATGAACCAGAAAGAAAAACTGCCCTTGCTTCTGAAGATGCAGTACACAGGGAAGATACCTCAGGGGTTGTCACAATTTTGTAATTAAATAATGCAGTAAAAGCTACTATATTGTCTTTCCCATCCCCTTACCTTCATTAAAATTTCCCACAAGGCTTTACAGATTCTAACCACCAATATAAATAATTGGTAAATGATTATGATTCAACTCTTTAACAAACTCTTTAAACAAAAGAGTGGAAGACTACCATGGTACACTGTTTTTCACAGCTGACATAAGCACTGCATGTGAAGTAAATACAACAACACTTTGTGAAGAAAAGAATCCTAACATATGGCAAAATCTATGAATGTCAGAGCTTTTGGATGAAAAAGATTTCCATACACAGCCTCAGGTGTGTCAGAACACCTGCCATCACTGAATGAGCAGAGATCTACTTCGAAATGAAAGGCAGCATTCACAATCAGTTAGTGTCCAACAGCACCCTCAAGAAAAAGGACAAGTCTGAAAGCCTGGCTCTATAATGCAGACCTTGACCATGTTTTCCAGCTGAAGGGACAGATTTGAGAGGGTAACCTACTCCAAAATGAACACAGACTGACCCATTTCTCCACAGTGCTACGTGCTGGCAATTCCTGGGAAGTTTTAGCTACTGTATACCAGGACTCCCATCATAATTAACACTTCGTGAAACTATGCTGTGCTTTCTAGCAACTGTATCTCATGACAAAGGCAGGTTTCTGTGCTGGTGCTTACTTGAGCAGAACACTGGGAGAACACGGAATTCTCCCTCCAAGTGGTTTGTGAATAGAAAACACCATAAATAAAAGTCTGAAGAAGGAACATTTTCAAACTAAGAACAGAGTGAAAGTTATTCCTAAAGAGTTTGCATTAAAATCTTCCCACATTAAATATTCAGATTCAAAAAGAAAAAGTTTGTCAACAAGGCTTGTGGTTCAGAAAGGATGTTGATTTCCTTCTCTAAGGTGCTGTTTCACCTATGTCTCCCACAGTTTCATCTACTTCTCCCCTGCCATCCTCTGTTCTCTACAGAACAAGGCTCCTGTGTTATATCAAGTCTTTCATGATACATTTTAACTGATCAAGTGGAGCTCATTGTCACCAATCCTCTCTAGACCAGTTCATGGATGGAGAAACTGCAGGAGAGGCTCAAAGAAAGTTTTATCCACAGCTGCAGGATTCTGGACAGTTGTTAAAAGAGTTGTTAAAAAGACATTCTTTCATCTGGTTTGAACATCGGTATTGTCAACATTTTGTACCATTATTTAGCTCCTCTCAAATCTGACTGGTCTCAGGTCTCAGTTTAATGAAGAAGTCACTTGTGAAGAAGACATGTTGAAAAGTTATTTTGCAAAGCAGCAATTTCACCTTAATGCCACAGCTTCCTTTCATATGTAATAACACAGACTATTCCTCCAACTCATATAACAAAGCCAATCCCCTTGTACTACAGGAGCAGTTTTAAAGTCCTTCCCTTGAGGATTAGAAGTTGCCTCAGGTAGTAAGAGGAACAGCATCCAGTTAACTTTTTCCCAAGGCTCCATGCCAACAGCTGGGACTTTACCCATGACCATCAGCACCCACCCAGCCTCATGCCCAGCACAGAAGGTTTTTCTGGGCAGAAACATTACAGAAACACTGCCAAGGTATCTCATCAACTTGGCAATAGTTAAAGGGCAACATCCTTCAATTCAGTCCCTTATCTGTTATGATGAGTAGTGTCTTGTTTGGTCAGCTGCAACAGCGTTACATTTTAAGGCATGTCCTTAAACAGAACACCTGACTTTTGACAGCTCCTACAACAAAAGGCTGCTCTGTCCACTATCAGACACAAGGCTCCCTCTTATTTAAAAACTGAGCAAGTAGCTAAATAAGTGAGAGAAAACAGAATGGTTTATCCCCATGGCAAGAAAGTGAAAGACAGCAGTAACTTGACTCTTGCTAAGGTCACTGATGATTTCCATCAGTTTATCTGTGTAGGCAAAAGCCCTACAAGTTCTGCTCCATGATAAAGTGGATTTCTTGCTCCAGTGTTCTATTAGCATCAGCAGCACTGTTCAAACACAACTGCTGGAACACACTCAGAAAGATTCACCTCAAGCTTTAACACTTCAGTCTGAATCTACTACATATTACAACAAGCCTGAAATCTCAAGCTCCCCATATTTTTCAGCTAAACAATTTCCAGGAATAATATGCCTTATAACAATTATTGTAAAAAGTTCAAATGAAAACTAGAAAATTAACCTTGTATTTAATATTTTACATTTAAAAACAGGTAAATTCCTGTCAACAAAGTTTTGTTTCTATATTAATTTATCATAATTTCTTAAGTAAGTATTGTGTTCATATCCCAAAAATCATTACATGATTTTTCAGGTAAGAAACTTTATTTACATGTAAGCTTCACTCAGAGCAAGTTTTAGCCTTAGAAAATTAAATAAATGGAAAACAAACACATTTAAAGGCACTGTCAATTATACACCAGACTCTATATACAGATTTAGAATCCTCAACATGTAACTGTCCAGTGCATCTTAACATGACAATTGTAGCTCCCAATAAAATCACATTCCATAAAGCCTTGGCCAACCAGATAAATAAAGGCAGTCCAGGGTAGTTTATGTGATCAGTCACAAACACTTAGCTGCCTGAGATTATTGCATACACAGCACAGATGTGAATTTCAAAAAAAGTTTCTTACTGGTAGTGTAACAATGTAGCAATCCATGTAACACCCAATTTCCTGGTCATAAAAGCTCTCTATTTTAGAAGTGGTATCTTGAGCAAGAGCTGTTCTTGCCCCAATGTATCTGTTCAACACTGAGATGAGAACCAATTTGGGCAAATTAATGAAGCTCTGCGGTTCCACAGCAGATAGGAAGGAAAGCTGTGAGGAAAAACCCAACCATTTTAAAAATCATTTCAAGTTGTCTTCCTGAAATCCCACATAAGATATCAGCAAGCAGCAAATGGTAAAACAGCCTTCAAGAAGCTCAGATAACAAAGGTACTTTTCTCCACCCCTAAAATGACATAGCATAGTGCAGCATCAGCCTACAAAGCCCAATTGGCTAAAAACTGTTGAGATTGAGGCTAAAAACATTGAGATGCCACTCAATGAACTTCCAAATGGATATTCAGGTTGCTTTTAAAGAAAATGTTGTTTCCTCACCCAGCTGGGAGCATAATCACATCCTACTAAAAAGTAACTTTTTACAGTAATGAAGTGGTTCATTTGCCAAAGGCACCAAAAGCCCCAGTAGTTAATAGGGGAAAAAAAAAAAGCCTCCCTTTATCAGGTTTAGATTTGCTCTCCTCTGTATCACTCGGGAAACAAAACTAGTATGAGAGCTTCTCCAAGTTCCTCAGTAACTGATGATGCATGGGAGTTACCAGGAAACACGATCTACGATGCACATCGATGATGTAGTTCTGGTCATGGGGCTTGGGGAGTTTTTAAGTCTATTTTAACTTTAAGCCACTATTCCACCTAATTTGCAAGACAGGTAATGGTCTGCACTGCAAAGATTCATTTGCCACAGGTAGTGTGCACTGCCAGGATCCAGTCTCCACTCTGAATGGAGGAGAGACGTGAACTAAGAACTCCCTGGTAGTACTAATCCTCCTCTTCCTCACAGAAGCACCTATCATGTACTTCTGGAACAGTTAAGCTCCCCTTCACTGAGGGCTGCAAAAGACTCTGTGTCAGTCACATCTCTCCCCAAAAATTGTACATTTATTGAAGCACTCAGTCCTCTCAATTCACAAGAAAGATCAGGCATGCATCCACACTTTCTAATCATTGAGGTAAACACCTCCCAGCAGTATGACCAGAAATATCAATGATGGCCCTTTCAACTCTGGTGAAAAACTAAGATTTCCCCTTTCAGGAGGAATCCAAAGAGGCTTTGGTTGCAACTTCCAGGCTCACCCTATTTATGCAGGAGTTTTTCTAGTGATGGTATCAATTGACTGAAACCCCACGACAGGAAGAATATCTTCAGCTTAAAGCATCTGACTTCATCAACTCTTCAAACAGCAGAGCTCATTTGGCAATAAATGAAAGGAACTGCAGAATCTGCTCTAGAAGTGGCATCTTTCCCCTTTCCTTTACACAATCTCCATGCATATTTTGGATTCAAGAGGTGTATTCTTTGGCAGTTGCCGTCTGAACTCCCAAAGAATGGAGCAGACCACAAGATCATCTTCCTCTCTCCGCCTACAAACCCTCAACAACCAAAAAAAGGGGGTGGCAGTGATCCTATACAGTCGCCCAATACGCCAAGGGGAAGGCATACATCCTACAGAGTTGCCTAAATACTTGGAGGGCGATTCATATAGAAGACAGCTAGAAGTTAAAGAAAGCTTAAAACTAGCTGGCAGAAAGACAAACTTTCTGTACTTGCCATTGGTTTGCCTGACACCAGCTGACTGTTCCAGTAGTCCTTCACACCAGAAGCAAAGCAGCTGAAATTCATCCCTGATGCAGCTCCAGCGAGACTAATAGGTTTCCACAAGAACGAATCAGGCCCTGTATATCTAAAACCAAGCCCACTAAAGTTTCACTGAAGCGAAATTGCAGGAGTACAATCTATGGATAACAGCTGGAGAACATTAACTCTCCCCCCAGCCCTTGCCGGGGTTAATTTTTTTCTTTCTGTTCAGACAGGAAGCAGTCATATAGCATACTGCATAATATAAGGATCCTGGGATAGAAAGACGAGTAAAAAAAGATTACAAAGAGCGCTCTACAACTTTTTAGCGAAGTTAACACTCTCCATAACCCCCGAGCTGCCTTCGAACAGCAAGCCGCGCCGCTGCCTCGACATCATGAGCTGAGACAGCACTTAAACTACATAGTTTAAACTTAGTGAAAAATAAAAAACATAATAAAAATAAAGGGTGTTTTTAAGGGGCGCAGCGGGAGACAGTGTGGCGGGTCGGGGCGGGAGCGGTCCCGGTGAGGAAGAGGAGGAGAGGTCCCCGCCCGGTCACCCCTCCCGGCCGGCGGGACCCGCAGCGCGCTCCTGCCGCCCCCCAGCTCAGCTCACCCTCGCTGCCGTACTGCTTGCCATTGTTGGCGCCCATCCTGCCGCCTTCATGCTCGTGGCCGCTTTCCCACGCCGCCGCTCAGCATCTCTGCCGCGGGGCGGCCGCGGCTCGGACCGAGTGCAGCCCCGGGCAGCGCCTCCCAAAGTGTTCACGGCGACATGTCCAAAGCAGCCCCGCAACTTCCTCCGCTTCTTCGGCGGTGGCCGACACCCTCCCTTCCCCACCTCACAAAAACAAAACAAAACAACCAAACAAAAAAACCCCAACAACAACAACAAACTTTAAAAGAGAAAGAATCAAAAATGCGATGTATCGGTGCGCCCACCCCGCCCTGGTTTCCAGCCGGTGTGTCCGGGCCAGGAAGGTGGCTCAGTTATAATCCACAAGCAGGACGGGCGGGACGGCCTCCGGGCGCTGGCTCCGCCGCCCCGCGGCTGCTGCTCGGCTCCTCCGATGCTTCAGCGCCGCTCCGCCTTCCTCCTCCTCCTCCTCCTCGCAGCCGTGCCGCTGCCGCCGCCTCCCCCGGGAGGCCGCCGCCAGCCACTTGTTGCCCGGGGCGGGAGGAAAGGGAGCCTCGGCCGCAGACTTTTGTTAGCGGCAGGCGCCTCCTCCCGGCGCCCAGCGCCGCCGGGCCGGGCCGGGGAGGGCGGGAGGGGATGGAGATGGAGGGAGGATGGAGCCCCGAGCCGGCCCCGGCCCTTAAAGACACAGCGCCCGGCGCCGGGGCTCCCCGGGCTGCTGTCGGGGATGGCGGCGGGGGCTGCGGGCTGAGACCCGCCCCGCGCTGCCCTGTCCCGGTGTCCTCCCCAGGGCAGGACAGGGGCTCGGGTCTCTGCGTCCGGCACCTTCCTGCCCCGGTGTCCTTCCCAAGGCAGGACAGGGGCTCTGCGTCCGGCACCTTCCTGCCCCGGTGTCCTTCCCAAGGCAGGACAGGGGCTCTGCGTTCGGCACCTTCGCTGCACCCCCGACCCCGTGCAACCCAGCTGGGGGCTGACAGAAATCTCCGTGTGTAGGAGGAAGCCGCGCAGCAGGGACGCTTACTTCTCGTCCTCTCTGGCTGCTCCGGAGTTCGAGCTGTTTTTTCCTTGCAAATGGTATTCCTGCAGTCACTCAGCTCCAGGGAGTCACTGCCGGCCTTTGCCGCCGCATTGAAGAAAAAATATCAAACTGTTGAATATCCCCCAAATTTGTTCTTCAGGTATACTATAGGGATATATCTCATCCCTTGGGATGAGATGCTTCTATTTAATCCAGCTGTCTTAAAAAACAGTTTCTGCTTCTTTCACCCCAAAAGACAGACTCTTAGACCACTGGGATTGGCAGGGATGGTGGACTTTGTTACCAGGGTGCCTTTCCCGAGCGCAGCCCACCCAAAGAACGGCATTGGGATGCAAGGATTTCACTGCTCTACTGCATAAGAGCCCACACCACCTCTGCCTGGCAAAAGGGGCTGGATAACAAGAGATGCTGTCAAATGGGAGTGAGGATATATACTGCGTGTGACCAGGTTAATACAGAAACTGCCAGTCCCAAGAGGGTACTTGTGCCCAGTGGGCTAGCTAAGGACATCAACTAAGTTTGCTCCACACAACTGTTACCCAGATCAAGTGGTAATTGGGTGTTACCAAAGGCTTTTTGGGGAAAGAATCCGGTGTAAAAGAAGTGAGAAAGAAGGATGAAAGCTTGCAATAGGTGGAAACACCAGAGCAGGCAGTCTTGGTTTGGTGCTGGTGTCTCACCTGTGCCTTGGCCTGATGGTGCTGGCTCTGTCTGGTGGCAGGTTGGGTGTAACAAGCAGGGACCCCCAGCCCAGGTGTGCAGGGGTCTTGAGGCATGTCTGTCAGCACAGGGAGCAGCACAGGTACATGGAACTGTACCTGAAATGTGGTTGCAAGGGTACCTGCAGGGATTGGGGGGCAACAGAGGGACCCACACTTCCCAAAGAGCAGTGTCAGCTTGTAGCCCACACAGCCTGGGGAGTGGCATGCCCAAAGCAATGCATGTGTGAGGCTAGGAGTTTTGAGGATTAGTTTCAAAGCTCTTTACTAACATTTTGCAAGTATCTGTGGTTGGTGTTTATGTGTTGTACTGCTGATACTGGCCCCAGCATAGAGCTCACTGATTGCTAGGTCAACATGTCCCTGTTAAAAAGACAAAACCACTTTAATTCTGATTTGATTAAAACCATGAGTTGAGCAGTTTTCCCTGCACCACACTATGATGTTATGTATGAAAAAGCCTGTCTTTCTAAACATATCACAACACCCACAAGATAATTACTGCACATACAGATAATTCTGAGCTAATTATATCTTTGTCAACTTATACAAATGGCATATGAAATGGCAGAGGCAAAAATATCAACACTGTCAGGACTACAGAAAAGGTGTCTAAAACATGAGGTTTTAAGGATGGGTGCATTAATTTTTTATTTTTTTTATTAAGAGGTGGGCTAATTACCAGAAGCTGAAGTTGCCAGCAGCAAAGATGACTGACAAGTAATCAGGCAATGTTTTTGAGGCTCTAATCCCATCAGATACCCATCATTAACTCTCTTCTTGTAAAAAAGTTTTGATCCTGATTCAATACTGAACACTACAATACAATGCTACACACACCCTTCAATTCTCAAAAACCAGTGAAAGTCTAAGAAAACAGAGTGCCTTCTGGGGTCAGACTCATCAAGTGACCAAACTTGGTCCTTTGAAACAAAATATGAATCTGTCAAAAAATATAGGTTTCTGCAATCAAAGGTTAATGTCTAAAAACTCATATGAAACAAACTTAGAACTGTGCCAAAGCAGGTAGGCCTTGACACAAGTGTCTGCTTTTAGCATCTACTTTCTTTTTGAGAGTTACCTGTTCAGGGGCAGGGCAGAGGACAGGAGGAGCAATCTGCCTTCTGTAAAAAGTTGTGGGGCAGTATCTGCTCAATATGAGCCCACAGGCTGCCAACAAACACAAACATCCAAGTACTATTTTTCCTGCTGTGTGGCTTGTGGGGTTTGATAAATGTACCCCAAACACTTGTTAGGAACTCACCTAGGCAGGGTAGGAGGGTAAAGAAAAAATATAGGGCTTTCTGCAGCACAGCAGCCTACCTTTGTCACTGAACCCCTCACACCCAGCTGGGCTGTGGGCCAGCACACCCAGCCATACCATGCTCCCCACCAGTGCTGCAGGGCACTGCTAGGCCCCAGCTGTGGGACAGCACATGCAGGCTGAAAACAACACATGTCCCTGCTCCATGTGCAGCACAGCTGTGCTTAATTCCAGCCTGAAATTCAGCTATGGTGCGAGCACCCGCTGCAGACTCCTGAGGCAGCCTCAGCTCCTCATGTCACACCCTGTGCTCTGCACACCGTGGCAGTGTGGCTCACAGGACAGGAAGGCCCATGATCCCACTTCTAACTCCTAGAAAGCTGTGCAACCCTTTTGGCATATGAAAGAGAAATTTCTCAGCCTTGTTAGAAACATCACTTCACACAGACCCAGGCACAGAGCGGTATGTAAATAATTTTACATCATTCAGAAATCATGAGTTCATTCCTTGAGAGCAAATACAGCAGTTTCCCTCCAAACTCAACATCAGATGCACCACAACTGAAATGACTCCCTTTGCCACGGGGTAATTTTGGTTATCAAAACCAGCATAGGCTGGTGCTTTGTGAGGCAGCAAGCTCAGCTGTTGAGGGAGCCCTGTAAAGAATAAAGATATTAGACCTGTTACCACTCAGTCAAGTTTATGATATAAATCTCAGGAATACTCCACCATGACCAGAACCAAAAGGGAAGAAAAACAAAAATAATAAAAAAAACCAACACCCCAATAACAAAATAAAACAAAAAACAAACAAACAGACAAAACCAAAATGAAATACACAAGCAAACAAACAAAAAATACCCAGGGAGAAAAAAAAAGTCTATTGAGGAAAGAAGGCCTTGGCATAGGAAATATGAACGCAGTTTTCTGATGAAGGACTGAATATTGCTGCTGCACATTGTGTAACACTCCTATTGGAGAATGAGGTGGAGGATACAGGGACAAAGAGTAAAGTACCAAACTAATTTTCTTATAAAGACATAAAACTCTCACCAGAAATGTATCTATCACAGATGATATGCTGACAGCGGGTAACTGTTTCATGCAAGGCATGGAGGACACTCAAACTTGGAGCTTCATCAGCCCAAAAACATCAACATGAGCAGAGAAGCTGGGAAATGCTGGTCTGAAGAGGCTCTGCAAGTTCCAGCTAGGACTGAGTCATCTTACAGCCCTTCAGTATTTACCAAACACTGGGTTCATTGTGGGATTCACTCTGGCACCCTGGGAGGCCTGTTATGTTCAGACATATGGTTTGGGTCTTAGTCCCTTACAATGCCTGCACATGAGACTGAAGAAGATATTTTCTTTCAACAATTTCAGAGATGTTTCACTCATTCTTGGCAAAATTTGGTAGTAGGATTTTTTCCTTTTTTTTCTCCTTGTCTTCCATACCTTGTACATTGTGATTATTCAGCTTGAACTACATAGTTTATTTATATATCAATACAATGGACAGGTAGGAGTCTCTCTTGGCTGTGACTGAGTTAAGCTGTCTAAACCATATAATACAGTTTCTATGTGAAGCTGTTTACAATAACCCTTTTAGACACTTCCACCTTCAAAACGGTGCCAAGAATCTGAAAGCACATCAGTTCTGCCATCTTTTCAATGATCCGAAGGAGATACAGTGCTTTCTGTAAGCACAAGGACAACTTTTGGTGGTTTTGTCTCTTAATCCAAGCAGCACACACCCAGTTCAGAGATGATGAGATGGAGTACTATCAAATGCTGGTTTTGCAAGACAGAAAGATTTGTTGTTCCATATATCTTCCTATACCTTCCTTGTTCATAGGAGACACCAATGCATTTTTCTTAGACTTGTATCCTATCCCAGCAAGAGGAGCTTAGAAATTATTGGAGCTGAGGTAAAATAAGAAAGCTATGGGCCAAAATGTTTCTATTTGGATGTGTTGCTACAATCATTTCTCAGAATGTTTGTATTACATCTGTATCCATTATGGGCCTCCCTCTGTGGTACATTACATGTCTCATGATGCACCATTTTTCTATTTCATGAACAAAACCACAGCAATTGTTGAAGAAGTAGCCGAATAAAGGGTTCTGGACAAAGAAAATAAAATTTTAAAAATTGAAAGCAGCAGGACTATTTCCATAAGGTATCGTCAAAGCAATTCCAGGGCTAAATAATTTGGCTTTGAATTTTTTGCTACAGTTTTTTCAGTACTATTTTTTTCCTTCAGTTTTAGTCTAAGCTTTCCTTTTTGAAAGAAAGGATGAACAAATATCAAAAACTTCCAGCTACTTCCAAGTGACCTTATGTCAAAGTTAAATTTAAAAGCCATTTGCATTTCAGGTCTTAAAATTCCAGCAGCAAATCTAAGATTAGTTTCCTATTTGGTTAAAAAAGCTTTGATTTTTCCTACCTGCCTTTCCTTTCCTTCCTTGAACATTTTAAACATTTCATTTCACAATCTGAATTTAAATAAAATGTTAAAAAATTCAGTATCCTTTTACTGACAGCAGAAGCCAAGTGATATTTTTTAAATTAAGTCTGCTTTTACATCACCATGTTCATAGGGCTGCATATATTTTGTGATTGCTTCATGATAATATCTGTGTTGACTGTTTTTGGGCATTGTAAAGGGAAAAAGAATCCAAAAGAAATTTGACTAATATGTTGCTGGCAACTTAAAACCATTATCAAAAGCATATTGTTTCATTAACTAGAAAATGATCCATTAATGCTATGTACCTCCTAAAGAAAGAAAAATCTAAATTATGTCTATCATTACAGACAAAAGCTATGGCCTCATTTCCCTGTGACCTGAAAGTATGTGCCATTTCCTCATTATTATCATTATGAGTGACTTGATTTACATGGCTAAAAAGCTGCAGGACCTAAGGATATCTCAGATTGAGTTTGACAGGGCAGCTTTTAGTAGAGCTAGTTCTCCTGGCTGAGAACTCTCTTAGCATCCACTTGCATGAGGTCAGGCTGCTCCAGCCAAGCAAAGGCTCTGGTCCCACAATGACTTCAATAGGCCTGATTGAAATGCACTAAATTAAGGTGGTGCTCCAGTTCTAGGACATTTTGGATAATGTGAGTTTATGTTCTGATAGGTTTGTCTGATGAGATTGCAGATCAGATGAAGTACAGGCAATTCTATCAAATAAAGATCCAGCTTTATATTAAACTTCTTTCAGAACTTCAACTAATTCAAGTCTTTAAAAGTTTTTAACCAACTTGAGATTTTAAGACATTTTTTCTGATTTTTTTTCAGTTTTATAGGAGAAACTCCTCACTCATATGTGATTTTTCCTTCTTCCAACAACAAAAGCAATAAATAAATTTCAGACTGTGTTGAACATGTTTTACATTACATGTAAAATCTGTTGAAAAGAATAGTGAGATTGAAAAGCCAAGTTCCTAAGTCTTAAGTGTTAGAAAACACAGGAATGAAGACTGTGTAGAGCTCCAGAACCACCATCCTGAATTCCCCCGCCTTGTCTGCAGTACACCTTCCACCACGGACAAACCTGAGGCCCTCAGCCAACACTGCAAAACCACTTCAGTCCCAGGAGCACTTTGCAATTATGTAAATTGTGGCATTTTAATGCACAGGCACAATGAGACATAGTAGGACTGTAGAAGCAAAATCAATTCTGGCATTTCACAACTAATGTCTGACCTTGCAATTTTAAAGTAGAGGTTTTCCTTGGATTTAAAAAACAGTGTTGGCTGGTGCATTCTCCAAAAACTGAACAAAGAGTGAACTTAAGATACATTGCCTCATTGCATCGACATTTCTAGCAATGATTTTCAGAGTTGGAAGCCTGAACTCTGCTAAATAGGATGCTGTTGGTTGGACTAAGAGAAGTAATGATGGAAACATAAGACTTTCCAAGCACCATGGTTGTGTCTATGCTTCTCCTCAGAAAGAAGTCGTGGTCTTCTTTCCTGGCGTGGCCAGGTTTCCTTCCAGTCACAGACAGAGCAGGGTTGTGCCCAGGTTGTTCATAGCAGACCTTCACACTGTGGACACTCTCTATGCAGGGATGTGGACAAATTCTGGAAACCTCTGTTCAGAAACAGCCTGCAGGAATCAACACTGGGGAAAGACAAAGCATTTTTTCAATGCTGTGGATCTTCTCAAGAAGCAGCAGATGTTGCAGGATCACAGGGTGCTGGACAAAGGATGCTGCATTAGACCAAGCTTCTTCTGAGCATTGCATCTCCGTAAGTGCTGTTTCTTCTCCTTTGAACACTACTCCACAAACAGTCAAACTCTACATGCACACCAAATCCTCATTTCACATCCTTTCTTCCTGTCTGTCTAGTTGTAGTCTCAGCTTCTCGTGCCCCATATATGCCACACTCAACAAAGCTTCCTCTGACCCTTTGGCCTTCCCTCCCTTCGTCCTGCCTCTACTGTCTTACCTCCCAAGTTCTTTCACCAACTCAACTCTTGCATTTACACAGATTTTTTTTTCTCTGCAGCACTTATCTCCACTAATTCCTTCTACATTCAAGTCTTTGTGAGCATTCCTGGAACCAATTTTCTTCTGGTCTCTCACCACTGCTGCTGCCATTCCATTCTTCTGCCTCAGTTCCATTCTTCTGCCTCAGACTGTTCTTAATGCAAAACATTCTAAGAAAATCCAAAGTGGCTTTTTAATTGTTCAGCCCTGATGAGCTCCCTCCCAGTTCTTTCTTCTTTTCATAAGAATAGGCAGTGAAATTTAGCCATGTGAAAGGGAATTTCACCAAGTTCCAATCAGAAGGTTTTATTGTGTTTCAGACATCATACCTGAGTTGTCAAGCCTGCAGCCAAAATGCCTCATTTTCCCTTGGTGGTGTCATTCCCTGCACAGCGAGCCTGGTTTTCCTTCCAAGCTTGGATTGACTTTCAGTGAAGAATTCACAGACAGGTTTGTACAAGATTTAGTGAGGGAAAAAAGTCTCTCTGCTGACCCTAGATCTCCTCACAGGCCTGTCAGAATCATATCTTGCCCAGTCACTGGGTCACTCAACTCACAGATGAAGCTGAACTAGGTTTCTTCTGAGGCAGCTTGCACCCACTGAGAGCAAGCTGTGTGTGCCTTCTCCCAAAGGCAAAGCCAGCAAATGGTGACTCTGTTGTCACTAACACTAATCCCACTGTCAGCACATCCTGCACTCTTAACCAAGAACCAGAACTTGGTTTGTAAACAGCGCTGTGCTATGATGAAAAAACCAGGAGCATGAAGAAGCATGCTCAAGAAGCTCTTTCAGTGCTGCAGGCTGGACTACTGTGCCACAGTGAAGGAAAAGTGCACGTCTCTGTAAACATCAGCATTTAGGTGTTGAAACAAAACTAAGGTGTGAACATCAGCCAGGAACCTGCAGAGGACACCAATGGCAGCTGTCTGGATGCGCAGAAACAGTTCAAGCATCAGCCCTGGAAGAGCACAGCAGGACAATCTTGTTTGTGTGCTCTGCTAGGAGGGTTTTCACATATATGAGACCAAGATTCTATGGCAATGCTTCAGGGGATGGCAAATGTCCCAGTGGAGTGATTCTAGCATGCAGTGCATCATGTACAGTGAAAAGGTCCCCCGCATTCTCCAGTTTTCATCCCCCCCAGACAGCTTGCCTTGTCCCATATTGTCGTGGTTTAGGAATTATATTCCCCAGTGTAGCGCTCTCACTAGAACACTCCAAACCATGCACTGCTTGCTCACTCTCTCTTCTCCCTCCCCATGGAGGGCTGGAGAGGAGAACTGGAGACCCAAAAGGTAAAGATGATGGGTTGAGATGAGAACAGTTTACTGGAAGCAGCAATGAGATAAGAAACCAGCAATAACTGCAAGAGTATTAATAACAGTGCACAAGAGGCGAGTGATTCACACCAGAGCTCACCACGAGGAACACAAATCCAGCCCCACAACTCACCTCCCTCTACGTGACCAGGAGGGGGCCCTTCCTAATACAGCCCCTGAAAGTGACACGAGGTGGTATAGAATAACATAATGTACCCCCTGGCTGCTGCCAGGAAAAATTGACCCTTACCTAGCCAGAACCAAGACACTTAATCAACCAAGACACTTAATCATTGCCTATGACTAATTTGGGAATTTGCTGCAAGGACATTGTCCACATGTAAAGCCAGCACAATTAGCATGCATTTAATATTACCAGAAATTTTATGAGACATCATCTAGTAGACTAATTTCTGGCTCAAATAAATCAGTGCACTACTTCTGGAAAACAAAGTATCATTGCTTCCTTTTTAACGTTCAGACCTACTATTCTAAAGATTTTTGCTCATACTTATTAAATCTCTCATGCATGTCCTTTGTAGGAGAATATCATAGAGGTCTTACTACGAAGTGATTCAACAGCTGAAGCATTATTTTTCAATTTGACTTTCATTGATACTTCCATTTTATGAGACTCTGTCCTTGACCACACTTCCTACTCCCTGCTGGCTCCAGGGAGGAATCCACCCATTTCATTATCACAAAACTGTGCTCAGAGGAACACCTGCTGATAAGGCAAAGAATGCCACCTACCACCTAAGCTTTAGCTGCAGCATATCACAGCCACAGAATAGATTAATGTTCTAGATTTTTACATCAGGGAGACACCATATACAGGGAAACAGTTTTCCAAAGTGATGGAGCTCATCTGAGGTTTTCCTAAATGTGGGAAAATGGACAGCAAAGTTTCCAGGTCTCCTTGCAGTAAGGTCTAAGAAGGACCAGACACATCTGGTTTTACCCCAAATAGATCAGTGGTTGACAATATATCCATGCCTTTCTTAAATTCCTCTTCAAAGTTACTATTAGTCTTCAACACAAAGACAGCTTTATATATATTTATGTCATTTTCTGCATGGTTTCTACATTTGGTTTAGAGCAGAGTTTCTTCAATATTTCATCACATGGATCATCTTTCAGTATGGATTGGCTGTTATCTCCTACACCTTTGAAGCAGCTAAAGCAACTGCTGAATCAAAAGTAAACAGCCAAGAGTGGTAGTTTGTGCATGGATACTTTTACTACCCTAAAACCCAGTAACAAGCACATGCTGTGTGTGGCACAATCCAGGGCACCAGGCCATGGCCTGACCTTCATCTCTGAAGGTCTCACTGGTGTGTGCAGCTCTCCCTGTGATGGCTTCACACTTCATTCTTTGCCCAACCAGGCATATTTAGGCTGATGGCCAGAATTCAACTTGGTAAGGCAAGTGTCTAGTGCACAGTGACCTTACCCAAATGCTGGTGAATGTCCTGAATCAACAAAAACCATTAAGACACATTTTTTCTGGAAGATTTCTACCATCAACATGGCTAAACAGAATACAATGTTGCATTTTAAAAGTGAGGCTTTCGTGACTTTTGTCCTGTTGCTTCCCCTTTCATTGGCAGGGATCAAGTTAAAGAGCCCAAGGAACTTGAGGCATTTCTAAATCCATTTCTTGGCACTTATGAACTCTGGCGACTGGGTTCAAAATTGTAGTAATAAATTAATGAATAATTCAAAACCACTTATGGAAGTCACCCTCAGCAATTTCCCTTCACATCCCATGTACTGAACAGTGAAGACAGCTACAATGGTTGGTTTTATCAGGACATTAAAGCTGTTACAAGGGTTTAAAAGATAAGAATAGCAGCACACACAATTTCAAGTAGAAGTTACATTATACGTGGTGATATCAAGCCAGTGTTCTCATGAAAGCATTCATTTAGCGAGTTTAATGAGAGCAATTTGTCAACAATTTCACACACCATTTGCCTAGAATTCTCCAATGCAGGATTTCACTGCAGGCTCCTCCCCCCCAAATAAAGTGCACGTTGTATACAGTTCTGCCTACCATTAATCATCTTTTCAGCGCTCCAAGTTCAATGCTGCTTTCCCAGTCAGAATCCAAGGGAGCAACATAGCCAAAAGAGGGAAAAGTCATGGGAAAAGAAGAATATAAATGTTCACTTCACCAAAACAAAAGTAAAAAACAAAATACAAGAGCGAAACTATAGTAGGACTACCCTTGTCTGTCCACGGTAGCTGCTTCTAACAGCAACTTCTGGAGCTCTACTTTTTCCTTGAGCTGAGTGTATAACTATCAAATCCAAATTGTGCTTCTTTCACTTTAAAAGTTCAAAGCAGAGGTTAAGAGTATCAGTCAATTTAAAATACAAAGAAGTATGTACAAAAATTACAAAAAAAGTCAAACCACTTTCTGCTCTCATACTGTCATCAGCTTCTGGAATTGTTGCATTTTGTTTTTCAACTATGTCCAATTGAAAGATAGCTCCTTCTTAAAAAAAACCCAACCCGTCATGTATTTATTGAAACTTTATCTGCAAAAAGCTTGACTTAATAAATAACAACTGAAGAAGTCATTAATATTGATTGTCATGCATTTTTCTCCTAACCAAGATGACTGAAGGAAAAACATATGGAAACTAATTAAAAAGGCCAGGAGTGAGGTTTGCTGGAAGTAACTGATACTGTTGGTGAATCTGGGACTTATAAATGATTCTCTTCCATGAAGGAAGAGAGGCAGATGTTTCTGCTATTCCAGCAAGGATCTAGGGGAGAGCAAGTAAAAATGAAAAGAAAAATCAATAGAAGAACAATAAACCTGCAAATACACAATCCAGCTGGAATTACACACTTCCTTCTTTTCTCTGATGCTGATAGTAAGTTTGAAGGCTTTGAGAAGTGGAGAACAAATCCCCTGACATGACCTTATCAAAAAAATCCAAGGCACCAACAACTATAGCTTACTTCATTTTATGTGGACTTGTGCAGTAGGAATATGGGCAAAAGAAAGCATTAAGTTCACTTTTAAATATCTGAACTTTTTAAGATGTGTAGGAAGAATTGCCAGTTCTGCAATATGTTTTATGTTATGCTTAAACAACACTGAAAACCTGAAATTAAGTAAAAGGGAAATAGGTGGAGCTGTAAGTTTACACTTAACACAAGACCCCTCCTTATTGCAGGAAAGGCATTTTAGGAAGGTTGTGAGAAGACAGTGGAGGATGGGGGGAGCTGTACTGAGCATGTCTAAAGGAGCAAGACATGGCGCAAACTACAAAGCATTTCCACAAAGACAAAGTGCTGCTGTCATCTACACTGGCAGCATTTTCAACCCAGCAGTGCTCTGTTTCACTAACTGTGCTCTCTATTGCCAGAGGCATCTGAAAGGAGAAAGGTGTTTTCTGAAGTGCAGCAAATCAAGATTTTACTATTTTGGCCTTCAGCAATTATCAATAAAAGGTTAAATGAAATGTGGGCTTGCATGCATGCATAACTGCATATATATGACAAACAGAAAACTACTCCCTTTAGACTTTTTTCTATATGTCTTTAAAGCTATGTGTGTTCTTCTGAATACTAATCTACCCCACCTACCTTTCAGCATTTAAAAAAATACTTTAAAAATTTCCACAGATTTCTGATACTGCATCTGAAGGAATTAAGATGTTCCATCTCAGTTGCTGTTATCCTACAGGCTTTCAAGAGATTGTCCTTCATGGGGGAAAAAAAATTCATACAGAAAGGTCAGGAGTATATGTATATATTTTTAAATTAACATTCTAAACATTCTAATTTTTTTCCTTCCTGGAAGCTGTTGAAGGGTTGTCAATGGTTGTCAAGAAATAAAATAAAATAAAATAAAATAAAACAAAACAAAAAATAAAATAAAATAAAATAAAATAAAATAAAATAAAATAAAATAAAATAAAATAAAATAAAATAAAATAAAATAAAATAAAATAAAATCCTGCTTCCCTGACTGCAAGTGTCCAGGTATGAACTTGTCCAGATTAGTCAAAAAGAAGTTATTGCAGAAAATACACAAATGTTGAGGGGTTTTCCTATGTCTGTCTGCTGTCTAGATTTAATCCTTTTTCTGGCTGCAGTAATACACAGTAAGCTACCATCATCAGTCTCAAATTTAGGAAAGTAATTACTTAGAAACTTCAGAACTGAGCTTTGAAAATGCACCTCTGGCCATAGTTTACATTATGGTTACAGTCAGAAAGATCATATAAAAATGACATGAGGATGATGTAATATTGTCAACCACAAAAAATTCTATTTGTTCAATTAGCAAGGTCAGGCTAAAAGGCTTTTTCTCTTTCTTTTACTGCCATGCCACAAAATTCAGTGTTGCTGAAGAGCTCCAGAGTGCATTTCTGTGTCATAGAATCATTTAGGTTGGAAAAGACCTCTAAGATCATCGAGTCCAGCTGTTAACTCAGCGCTGCAAAGTCCATCACTAAACCACATTCCCAAGCTCCACATACCTCTAAATGCCTTTTAAATATTTCCAGGGATGATGACTACACAACTTCCCTGTGCAGCCTGTTCTGATGCTGGACAACTGTTTCTGCGAAGAACTTTTCTGCTATCCAATCTAAATCTCTCCTGGCACAATGTAAGGCCATTTTATCTTGTCCTGTCACTTGTTGCCTGAGAAAAGAGACCAGTGCTTACCCCACTCCACCATCCCTTTAGGCAGTGATAAAGTCTCACCTCAGCTTCCTCTTCTGTAGGCTAAACATCCCCATGTCCCTGAGCTGCTCCTCAATGGGTTTGTGCCACAGACATCTTTCATTAAAAATCTTTTCTTAAGATTTTTTCCTCCTGAGAAGCTGAGAGGCTTCAGGAACAAAATGTAAACAATGGTTATCTGCTGCTGTGAAATGCAACAGGTGCATCTGTGATTGGTCTCGTGTGGGTGTTTGTAATAAATGGCCAATCACAGCAGAGCTGACTCTGACAGTCTGAGGCATCTGCCTTTGTTATCATTCTTTTCTTTTTTATTCTTAGCTTAGCTAGCCTTCTGAGATGAAACCTTTCCTTCTGTTCTTTAGTATAGTTTTAATGTAATATATATCATAAAATAATAAATCAAACCTTCTGAAACAGGGAGTCAGATCTACGTCTCTTCCCTCATCCTAAGACCCCTGTGAACACCATCACAGGTTTGTGTGCCAGACCCTTCACCAGCTCTGCTGCCCTTCTCTGGACACATTCCAGCACCTCAGTGTCCTTCCTGAACTGAGGAGTCAGTAGTGGACACAGAAGTCAAGGTGTGCCCTCACCAGTGCCAGATAGAGGGGGACAATCACTGCCCTGCTCCTGCTCCCACACTGTTGCTGATCCAATCCAGGATGCCACTGGCCTTCTTGGCCGCCTGAGCACACGCTGGACCGTGTTCAGCCAACTGCTGACCAGCACCCCCAGGTGCTGCTCCACTTTCCAGCTACCCAGGGGGAGGACCCAGCACTCTGCCTTGTTGAACCTCATACAAGTGTCCTTGGACCATCAATCCAGGCTGTCCAGATCCCTTTGCAGAGCAATAGGCACTACAGGAGAAAAAAGGCTAGCTCAACATTTTGCACATAAAGACGTCTTGTGGACACTCAAGAGCCACCTGAAAAATGCTGGAAGCCTTGGGCCATACGGGTCTTTTATCAACAGAAACTTCTGTATTATCAAACCATTCTCAAAGCAGAATTTGTGAGAGCCCCAGAAGTTCCAGTGGCTGTCTCAACAACAGGTTCTCCTGCACACAGACTGTGGACACTCAGAGGTCTAGAGGCAAGATCTCCATAGAACTGGCTTCAACCATAGGTGAAAATGCATATCCTCCAAGGGTATGCCTATGGAGGATAATTCTCAACCCTTATTGTGAACACTGGATCAAATAATTCCTCATTGGAAAGTACAGCTTATATATATATATATACATACATACATATATATATATAGCAGGAGTACTCATCATAGTTTCTTCCCCATTATACAGGCACTCCTACAGCACACAGCTGTCTGCCAAAGGATGTGATCCTGACCTGAATTAGCTATAGGCATGTGTAAAACATGTTGCTTAAAAACTAGACCTTAGACAACCAAAGATGAGAGTGTATCTGTTTACTTAAGACTTTAACTAGTTCTGTTATCACATGATGAAATGTAAAGACCATCTTAAGGATACATCACATGGAAGAAAGTGGATAAAAGGCTATAAGGATGCTTTTAACTCCATGCAGTCCCACAGGTAGACAGCCAAAAGTCTACAGGTATGCACAAGAAAATTCCATATCTCCAGGCCCATGTGCTTCAAAACTGCTTTTTAAAAAGTGATTATGGTGCAGGAACCAAAACCATCTAGAAAGAAAATCAAAAAGGCAGGTTTATGATTTCCTCTGATGTAAAATCATACTATATCTCATGCCACCTTTGTGGAACTTGCTGACACAGGAGATTGTGGAGACAGAAAGCATTGTCAGATTCAGAAACAATCACACAAATTAATGTTCAGTAGCTCTATAAACAGAGAGGCAACAAGAAGAAATGCACCCTGTAACATCCCTGTGGATCCAGTGCAATCTATTGGGAATGGACCAGGGAAAATGACTAAGGTTGCACAATCTCAATAAAGGGCACATATAGTTATCCTTGCTGCTGGAGAGGAAGTGTACTGGGAAACAGAGCTGGTCGGATTTTGTGGAGCATTTTGAGAATCTTTGTCCTTCTTCACAGGCACTTAAAATCTCTACTGCTTGCATCTACGTCAGGAATCTGTGTGACATTCAGCAGACATGCCTCAAAACTATTGAAGTCTGTGATCATGTTTTCTGTACTGGATGGAGCTGTGTTAACATTGATATAACGGGCAGCCCTAGAGTTACTTCATTATTTCAAAAGTCTGAAGAAAATTAGCATTGTAGTTTTGTGTTCTTTTATCCAACTCCTGTCTGCAATGATGGTGGAGTCAGGCACCAGTCTACTGCTTAAATCTAGCATCTCAGCCCCATCCACCCCCACACTGCAGTTCCCTAATGCATATTTGTGACAAACTTGGAACAACATCTGACCTTTGAGGCCTCTATCCACTTCCCTGCTGCCTGCCAACAAATTCTGGCTAACACTTAAAGAAGATATCTCACCACTGACCTGGCACTGTGAGTTATCAGCCCACAGTGAGGCCCCTGCAGTTTAGTAAAACAGTGCCCCAATACCCCAGGATTCCTAACCCTGCACACTCATACACCATGTTTGTCAGAATAGTGCAACTGAGCTTTATTATTGCATCATTATCAATTTGAAGTACTTGTGCTCTTTTGCCTTCAAAAATAAAATAAAAAGTCTGAATTCCAACAGAAAAGGGCAAGGGAATATAAATAATCAGGGGAAACAGTCAAGAGCTTTCTGTAAGTGCTTTATCCTTTCAGATGAGTGGAGGCAAAGTGACTGGTCTTACAAGTCATCTTAAGACTTGCTACACCTACACCTAGATATATACACTTTTTCATATTCAAGATGGCTGTCCCTGCTTCAAGCTTTTCTGAAGATGTTGCTAAAACTTTGGAAACTGTATATCTTTACATAGGATATTTATGAAGCTATTGTAAAATTTAGAAGCTCTCACAAGAAAAAAGCCCTGGCGTGTTTAACAAATGACAGCAGGACTGGGTGCTTAAGTAGGTACCATTGCTTTTAGGCTATATCACTGCAAGTTTTGGAAGGAAGAAACTTAGGTTATTTTCCTACAGAAATCTCAAGGTTAGTGAGAGTCTCAGAGGGTCATTTGGGAAAGGCAAAGATTATGTGAACTGTGCTGGGCCCATGTTTATTTAATCCCATTTCAAGACTTCTGGTGATGAAGACAATTTCTCCAGTACTTCCATATGCTTGCTCTAGAGGCTTTTTTCTAATACAAAACTTGAATCTTGCTGCACCTGACCGGATTTTGCTCTACGCACCATGGACATGAAGTGCTCACATATATGACCACAGGTACCCTACCTCCTCCCTCCTCCTTCTCTGAGATGAAAGAAGCCACTTCACTACATCCTTCATTGCGATAAATACCCTTAAGAGCCCTGATCATCCACGTCAGTGGTCTGAGATCTCCTCTCCCTAAGCTGCAAGTGTCTCTAAGCCCAGCACCCAGAGCAAGGCACAATATCCCAGTTAAAACCTTACCAGAACTGACTGTCCTGCACAGTGCTGGGGCTCCTCTGCACAAAGGCACTGCTCCATTCTCCCTTGGATTGGGAGCTTTGCTGTCTGGGCAGCAGCTCTGTATTGCTGATTTATGTCCAGCTTTTGACCCATCTACAGGCTCTGCATACAGGCACAGGCAGCTGTATTCTCTTGCCTGTTTGAGTTGCTGCAGCCTCACTGGAACTGATAAATAGACTGCTGTAGATTTATAGTCAGTGAGCAGATGACTCAAAATTGCACAGACTTCGCTTTTATTTCTTCTTTACTTTATCAACAGACTCAAACTCCACAGGGTGTATAAATTCCACAAACTTTTCTTTTCTTTTTGGACTTTGGAAAAGTGCAGGTCAGGCAGTGGGAGTCCTTTGTACAGGACATTGCTTATCCCTACACGTGCTCATGCTCAAGAAAACAGTTTCCATTCCCTCAGGAATACACAGTTTATGCATAAATACCTCCTTCTTATTTGGAAATGCTCCTCAGCCTAGGATTTCAAGTGTTCAGCTACTCAAGACTAAACCTGGATCTCAGTTATGAAGATAATTGGCCACACAAAGCAATGTGCAGTAGGAGACTCAGGACTGGGAAGAAAGGTTGGTCTGCCTTACACTGAGTAGCTTCAGATTGACACATCTGGAGCTTAAATTCCCAAACCCAGAAATTAGCATTGGGAAAAGCATTGGGAAAACAAAATTTCTGGGAAACGATTGACAGTTGTTCAGTAGATAGGAACAAGCATGGAAGAAATGGTCTTAGGAAAGTCAAAAACCCTCTTAGAGCAAAAAACTACCAAAGAAAGTAAAGGAAAAAAATAAGTATATCTGGAAAAAAAAGTGATATTACAAAAAATATAAGGCCTGTTTTTTAAATTATTCTCTTAATAATTAAAAAAATAATAAATAAATAGGAAAAAATGGAACTGTTTCCAATATTCTACACTCTCTGAAAACAAGAAAAGGGAAAAGTAAAAATATTCTAGACCAGACATCAGACATTGATTCACTGGGCTATACTGAGTCATTGATGGAAGTGTCAGCAATACATCTCAGAAAAGGAGCCAAAACCATAAGGGATAGTTCAACTTATGGGGTGTAGCTTTTAGAAAACTGAGAATTTATGTAAATCAACCCCAGACTTCACTGTGTGGGGAGAGAGGGGACCTTGAACACCACCAAGTGAAATGATGTGCTCCTACCGCATACTCGAGCTTGTTCGGTTTACTGTAATACCCAATCTGCCAATATTAATTTCTTAATGAAAAACTTACATCTTGGAAACTACATCACCATCAAAGTGACAAAACCCACATCCTGCTTAAATTTCATTCACTTGAATGACATATCCATGGAAAATCACTGCAAAGCAAGTCAGCGTTACTAGAAAAGCAGACAAGAAAAAGCGCTATGTTTATTAAAACTAAAAGCATGTCTTTTTTTCCAAAGAAGCCAGGCAAGTATATTTGCTACAATTAGAAAAAAAAAAAAAAAAAACAAACAACAAACCAAAAATAAGAATACACACACAAAACCCCCAAACAAACATCAAATAAACAAAGCCCCAAACAAAAAAAAAAAAAAACAAACAAAAACTAAACCAACCAACCAAAAAAAAAAAACCCCTAAATATCCAACAAAAAACACCAAAAGAAAAAAAAACCTAGCTAACAACATATCCCCCCAAGCCCCCATGTGACAGAATCACAGATTCAATGAGGTTTTTTGTTGAAACAAGAAACCACATTCTATTGAATACCTCTGATAAAGAAATAGGTGTTTCTGTAGAAGTGGAAGAGTTAATTTCTAGATATCCTAAATACTCCCACCTTTCCCTGCTGCTGGAGCTGTCTGCACATAATTTGAGAAAGCTGAATTAAAGGAAAAGAATACTGTATACATAACATGTTAAACGATGAGTATGAAAAGAATGTATGTGAAAATCTTTCATATTTTCTGCTTGCCTTTAATTAGAGATGGATTCCTGATCTTGATTATCCTAAGCAGAAAATCAAGACCAGTCCCTGAAACCAAACAGTCTTCCCTTTGTGGGCCTCCTCTTGATTTATGTAGGGCTTTAAACAACACAAAAACCCCCAGAGCTGGGGTTACTGTTCTTTCACATGAGTTGCTTTTTTTGAGGCTGTATATGGGCCTATGCTTTAGGATATTTATTTCTTGTTACGCCTTACATTACAAGAAAAGAGAGAGCTGGGAAAAACCACTACAGAAAGTGATATACTTTCAAAATCATATTTTGTTAATCATTTTATTATCTTTTGATTCAGAATCCTCCTATTTTAAGATGCTCCTCCCATCTGTTTTGGTTTGGATACTATTCTGCCACTTTTAAGACAATTAAATCTTCAGAGTATTTTCTGGTAACTGCCCTTGTCTCATTCAAAGTAGCACCCAGATACCCTGAATAGCTCATTTGACCTGATGAGGCTTCAGCCACTTTGACATAGGAACTAAGGCGATGATATTTTGGGACAAGCTACATTTTCAGGTGTGACAAACAACATCAAAATTCTGAAGTAGTTGCTTGTGTGGTTCACAGCTTGCAGGGGGAGAGATAAAAATAAGGTAACAGAGAAAGGGAAAATTATAATGCTAGGAATAAAAAGCATTAACACTGTGAATTAAAGGGTTTACCATCACACATTTTAGCTGCATGTTCTCTTCTTGCATGTACAGAGAAAGATTTGAGGCTGACAGCTCCCCCACAGAACCCTGAAAGATTTAGAATCCTCCTTCTGCCCTGTGGCAACACAGAGGAAGACAGGGAGGCTGAAACCACTCTCTGTTTCTTACCCTCTTGGCAAAGCAGCCCTTGTCCCTACATTTAGGAGGTAGGACACACTGGCTGGTCTCAAGAGAGACCAACTGACCAAATTTCACTGTCATCCAGCCCACTGGAGGGAATACTGCATGGAAAATGTTGATACCAGGGCAGAGGGAACACGGTATGTCCAAAGCCTGCTTCAGCACAAAGCAGAGACTACATTGCCATGACAGATGCAATAGTCCAGCAGGTTGCTAAATTAGATGCCTGTGCTGGGTTACAAAGCTGTTACACAAAATATCCAAGTCTCAACTGTTTTCCAAAATGAGTGAAGGTAGCAGGTCAGTAACATAAAATGCTTACACCCTGGTCAAGTTCTCATTAGCTGAATAGGGAAAAAAAGAAAAACCTGGTTTGCATTTATGTTTTCTCCTAAAGCCACAGGCTAACATCACTGTACAGCACTGACAATTTCTAAAGTTATAACAGCCATTATACCTCATCTTTGTTTTAGAACTTCTTCATCTGTTTCACATTTCTTGGCTCTTTTACAGAGTACTTTCAATAGAAATCTGACCACCATGACTGCAGTACCATAGTGCACAATCAGCTTGGGGGATATGGATGGCTCATCAGCAAGAACACGTGAGGAACACAAGTCCCAGCAGACTGATAGAGTCTTTGATAGGCAGATTTCACTCTGCACAGCAAGAACATGTGCACAGACATGACATACGAGAGGTCTGTACCAACTGCAGAGCATGCAACTCTCCCTGACTCACCTCCCCAAGGTGGCCACACAGCCCACATTTGCCACTCTGAGGAGTCAGTAGGAGTGGTTTCTTCTGGAGCTCCACACATATATGGAGCCCAGAACTCACGTGTAGCTACTGCATTCCCAGAACTTTTATGAAGTTGTTCCCTTAATTGAATTTCAAAGCCCTGCAGGACTAATTGCTTGACCAGTAAAGTAACAACGAAATAATTCTGCATACAGATAAACACTCATATATATTTTTTAAATTTTAAAGTGACTTGCAGTTGAAGTTGCTTTAATTTAGACTGTATTTTTGTAGATCTTGAAAACTGTAACACCAGATTCTCCCTCAATTACCTTTAATAAGATAACTAGCACCATTAATCACATCTAGGTAAATTCAGTAACCTTGCATAGGCAAGTAACTGAATGCTTACACTGTCTGTCACTTCCTGACATGCATATTGCTTAGGCAATTTACAATTTAGCTGTGTGAAAAAGCTTGTAAATGATTAACATTGGTCCCCAGGGATAGAAAAACAATGTTTTACATAATGACTGACAAAAGTAAAGGGGAAAGATTTATTTGGAAAGTTGTACTGGGCAAAGGGAAAATAACAAAAGTACATTGGAAAAGGGAAAGCACCAGTCACAATCCTCTTTCAAAGTTACTATAATCATTATGAAATCTATGCATGGAAAGGGTAGACTATGCCTGACTCCTCTCACAGCTTACAGAAACACACCACATAACAGAAGAAACAGGGGACTGAAGAAACACTGAAGAACTGCATCTCAACTTTTGTCACCCTGCAAACACTCATGGTCAGGCTGGGCAGGGCTCTGAACAACCTGATCCAGTTGAAGAAGTCCCTGCTCATTGCAGGGGGTTTGGACTAGATGACCTTTACAGGTCCCTTCCAACCCAAATCAATCAATGATTCTGCTGCAGGTCTCAAGGACATGACATGATCTCAGTGATGGATAGATCTGATTATTCTAACTCTATTTCAGGTGTTTCTCTTACATGAATAGAAAAAAAAATCTCAAAGAAATGCCAATTTCATAGATCCTTATTAAGGCAGAGTTTAAATTATTAAGTGGTATTCTATACTATTGAAGCATTTGTGAAATGATTGGTCTTAAACTCAAACCATCTTTTTTGAATGATTCCTATAATGCACATACTTGCTTATCTGCTTTTGAAATCACATTGAAATGAGCTGCATTCACTGGGCTTTAACAAATGCCAGAAAAAAGCTAGACACTAAATTGTATAGGCTTCATTCTTAGGAACATGTTTCCATTTAACATCCTGTATTAATGTGATTTTATTTTTGCCTAAATGCTTTACTTTGGAGCAGCAGCACAAGAGATCAAAAGAAACATTAAGAGAAGTTCTCATCAGAGACTGTTTGTGATCATCTCCCTTTTGCTTTGCCTTTAATTACCAAGGAAAAATAGATTATTTTAGTAAGTTTTTGTCATGCTGTTTCAAGTAACAGCCTGTCACTAAGATCCATAGGAGTGCAACAGAGTACAGCAAAATCAATACCACACTTTTGTTCAGGGAAGTCTGGGGTGTATTTACATTGCTGTGGATCCTTATGCTGTAAAAGTCTGCTGACTGTAATGACAGTGGAGTTGGCACACTGGTACAGATCTTGGCACTGCACCCCTTGCACATATTCACAGCTCTCGTGCACAATTCCTCTGAAGGAAGTTTGTCTCTTTACAGGATCACTTTTTCCTGTGAAAAGGGAATAGAAGAACATGGTGAGGTTTTTCATGTAGACATGTAGTCTCCTCACTGATTCCAAACAACTGCAAAATATTTGCAACTTGGAAATAAAAACAGTCCTTTCTTTGATCCCAGGATGATAGGTCTGATACAAGTCAACTGCACTGAGAACATTCTGAGAACATCTACAAAATTAGGGAGGCAGGGCGTAATCCCTTGATTCTAGATAGTGACCCTGATGTAGGAGCTGTCCTGACACTTAGAGTTGAGACGCTTATGGTCAGTGCCAAAACGAAAACAGGATGTGAAATACAGCACTTAAACGCAGAGGTTAGGGACATGCCCAGCTGGGCCCCAATGGATTGATCACCATTTTCCAACTTGAGTAAAGTGTAGGGGCACATTTTATTAGAGCTGTTGATGGGGTAACACTGTTGCAAAATTAACCTTAGTTACATCTAGACAAACAACCAGAACATCAGATTAGATAATGACAAATCCACATAATTCCCTGGGAATATATACTGTTGAGTAGCTGCTTGAGATGACCTCCAACCATCCTACAGAAGGAAAAAGCTTACCTCAAATCCTAAATAGGTTTCAAATTTAATTTAAATTTTCTTTAGGTGAGGAAAAAATATTTCTATTTCATACAGTTCAGCGACTATTTAGAGTTAAGCATCTGACTCTACATAAAATAAACTAGTTGATAATTACCAGAGAAAACCAATGAGTACACCTGTGAAGATATTCTCAGCTATAAGAAAAACAGGGCAAGGTATATTATTAATGATATATATTTTAAAAGTCTCCAGGATGAGGCAACTTTGCAGACTTAGCAAGTGAAAGTAAAGGTCAGGAATCTGACTCAATCATGCATTGATGACCTGCCGGCAATATACAGAACATGTTGTTTTAATAAATTCCAATGCTGGAACAAAAACTTGGTACAACCAAACAAATGTGTTTGTTTAGCACAGTTGTGGGCTTTTTCCTAAGCTATTTTATCAGGGCAAGTGAAAAAGAGGTCAAAGCATATAGTACAGAGGCATATAATTTTCATTGGACAAATCCAATCTAATAATTATGTGGCCTGATTGATATAGTCCTGAATGTGTGAAGGCACTACCTAAATTTATTTATTATATTTACTAAATATGCTGTCATAATATCCCTTGAATACAAATCCTTAAAACTCAGAAAAACCTTTTCAATAACCTTGTTTAACCCACTAGCAGTGCAAGAGTTATGCAGAGAATCAGCAAATCAGTGTTTAAAAAGTGATAGTGTGTTGTGCAGTACTTCAAGCCTGAGGTTCTGGACATGTCATCGGCATATTCCAGAGTTACTCAGAATTGTTGTCAATTGGGTCATGCAGATGTAAATTTGCAATGGCCAGAGCTCTAATGGTGCAATGATAAATCCCAGACACACAAGGCTTGTGTTCAAAGGCCTGATTCGCTAAGATTTCCCACTGTTGCTACCACTATCCAAAGTTATACATGAAAATTATGGGGAAAAGCCCATACTTACAGTCATGATCAAACTACTGCATAAAGCAAAAGACTTTCACAAACTGGAACTGGTGTAGTGATTGGCAGTAGGCAGCCAGAACAAATCTGATAGACTCAGAAACCTATATTATTTCAGTTGAATTATTTATTTCTCATTTAAAACACTGATGTTGGAAGTAAAAGGTGAAGAACCTGTGTTGTTTCCATAGTCACTTTGAATATTGGGAATGTATTTCAAAACCAGGATATTTCTCACCTTCAACATGCAAAGCAGCCAAATTAAAATAAGGTCATTATGATCCTAATCAGTTAACTGTTTTGGATAGTCATTTATTTTCATCTTATTAAAAGAGAATCTCCTACAGGTATTCTCAGTTCCCAAATTACAGACACAGCCATAGTGGTCTGCTGATGTTAAAGTTTGTTTTCTTGATGAGTATGTTAGAAGGTAATTTCAGATATTTCAGCAGATAGAGATCTGTCTTCCATAAGAAATAAATCTAAACCAGCACAACACAGATGTTATGTATTCTGTTTAAAGTACCAAAGCAGTGCTGTGCTCTAGAAAGCATGATGAACTTGCTGCATTGCTTCCTATTTTCATCATTATGAACTCCTGACGTTACAGGTCAAGGAGTCTAGGGAAATTTCTAGCAGGAATTACAGTTCTAATTTGCAGGAAACAATGAGAACTTCTATTGATTTATTAACCTACAATAATAGTACTGGCACACATGGAAAGCTGTCAGCAGAAGTTCTTGGTGGCATAAAGGATAGGGCTGCCCTTATCACTGCATCCAACAACATTGACTCATTTCCCTGCTTCAGTTTTCTCACCTTCTAGGTTTTGCTGTCATTTTATTTCTTAGTAGCATAACTAAAGCTAAGTTCATCACATGCAGCCTGCCACTGTTGTTCAGTTGCCTTACATAAATATCTTACTATATTTATTGAAGTAGTTAATGCTGAGGAAATTTTTTAAGCCTATTAAAAGAGCCAAGAAGTGATTAAGTATGTACAGCTATATGGGAATTTTGATATTGGGTGCTAACTGAGTGCCAGCGTAGAGGAAAGGGGTAAAAAAAGGAGGAGAATACAAAAAGAGGGTGGAATGACACATAAAGTAAGAAGCAATTTCAAGGGAAGAAAAATCAGTAATTAAATGAGAAAGCAGCAGGAAAAAAAGGCAAACGTTACTGTCAAGGTTTAATTACTTCTCAAATGTAAGTTTCCTAAGATTCTGAAGAAAACATGAATGCTCTCTGCAATTACATGGGAAAACTGAAGTCCTTGTTACAGGCAACTTCTCGCAGTCCTGTGTCTTGGGGACAGATTGTCCTCTTTTTCAGAAAGAGGATGAAGTAGTGTCTATCCCAAAGAAAAATGTGACCCAAAATACTGAAGGGACAACAATCAAGGAATATGCAGGAAAAACCTTATAGTAAAACAGCAATTAAGAAAGTTATGACAGTACTTGAGATGGATCTCCAAGGGGGTCAGTGCTTGTTAATGGGGCCAAACACTTCTCCATGGCTGACAGCTCCTGCACTCACCAAATGAGCTGAAGATTTTGGCGAGCATGAGGAGACAGTCCCTCTTCAGCAGGCACTTGAAAATGGACACAATCATTGCCAACAGCCATACACCACAGAACTCCTCATTACTGAGAAAGCAATAACTGGATGAACATGCCGAGAGAAAAAGGAAGAAGACTGATGGGCAGGAGACTCCAGTGCCTATGTTCAGAAAGGGGATCCATAGAGTAGTGTCCTCATGGACTCAGCTCAGCTACATGTGCAGGAGAGAACTGGAATCTGCTGGGGCAACCTAGTTTCTCCAGAGCAGCCTTTCCCTTAGCATAGACAGCAGAGATGTTTATTAACAGACAGGCCAATGCTGTGGCAAAACTGAAGATGAAGATAAGCATTACATTTTTCAGGTAGAGAATTAACACAAATGAGTTAACAAAAGCCTGGTTAGTTTTTGGTTTTTTTTTAATGGGGAAGAGAAGAAATATATTTTTCTACCCTTTTATAACTGTGAGGACAACCAGAAAATGCTTCCAAAATTGATACCATACGTGCAGATTAAAACCAGGCTGCGAGCCAAATCCTCCTCTTCAGTTTCACTGGCGGAGCCCAGCAGACTGCCACAGAGCTACGCTGGAGCAAGCAGGGAAAAGAATTTGACCCTTTGACTGCTGCATCAAAAGCAGCTAACTTCCCACTTTGTTTGGTGGCCTCAACATTAAAAGTTACAAATGTCTTTGAGCTCAGAAACGTATCAATTTTCTGCTGGAATAGTTATGTGCTGATGTCCTTCTGCCCTGCTCTCTCCGAAGTGACATTCCCTCTCCCCTGAGGCAGCGTAACTGGCATTCCCACTGATGTCCCTGTCTAGCTGGGGATGTATTGGATTGATTGGTTGCTGATGAAGGAAGTTCCTCCACTCCCTAATCAATCTCCCAACACGGATAATCTATGAAAATAGCAAACAATGATTTTTAAACTAGGCTGTCATTTAACTTCTTCATTATTCCACTAGTCCATACCTATGGACTCAAGTACAAAATGTCCTCTCCCATAATTTTCAAAGTCAGGCTATTCAAATGTCAGAGTTTATCTCATGATCACAGCTGGTAAAGATTTATTTTTATGTAACAGAGGCAACATATTGTATACATGAACAAGAATGTAGACTCCAGAAAGAAGAATATACAGTACTCTGCAATAAAACTAAACCTGCAAATGCAAACGTTTAGATAGCAATACCTCTTTGTACCATGAAATTCTGGATACTCTTGATAAGGACTGAAGATGAGAATATCTTACTCAAATGATAGACATAAAAGGTATTATGACTGAAAAAAAATAAGTACTCTCAGCATGAAAATAGCTGTTTTGCTACTCTGCACTAAAATACCTTATAAGTAAACCTGCTAAAGCAAAACAATGGAAAGTTTTGTTGTTGTTTATGAAGAAGGTCACATCAAGAGCAACTTTCATATAAAAACTTGATTTCCTTAATTCTCTTGGATACAGAATTAGTTCAGGGTATTTCCCCAAACATTTTAGGGAAATGCAGGGATGCCCCTTGCCCAGAATACACACCAGCAGATGCAGAATTAAGTTTTCAGATGATTAATTTAAGAAAATGGGAAAAGGAGGGACAAGAGCAGGGAAGATCTTTTTAATGCTGTGTCTCTGCTGTAGATGTGAAATCTGCCTTTTCCCTCCTCAGTGCTCCCTACCATCCAGCCCCTGTCTTTGCTTCAGCTGTAGCCCATGTTTTTACCAGATCCTTCCAACAGGCCTGACTCCCCATCTGCTTGCTGAGTGCATTGGGTTTGCATAGCAAGCTTTTGGTAGCAGGGAGGGGGGCTGCAGGAGTGGCTTCCGTGGGAAGTTGATAGAAGCTTCCCCATGTCCAGCAGAGCCAATGCCAGCTGGTGCCAAGATGGATCTGCTGCTGGCCAAGGCCAAACCCAGTGGCTTCCTTGGTAGCTAGCACCTCTGGGATAATGTATTTAAGAAGAGGTAAAAAATAAACACTGCACAACAGCAGCCAGAGAGAGGAGTGGGAATATGCGAGAGAAACAACTGTGCAGACACCCAGACCAGTGCAGAAGGTGGGGAAGAGGTGCTCCAAGCACAGGAACAGAGATTGCCCTGCAGTCTGTGCAGCTGACCATGGTGAGGCAGCCCTGCCCTGCAGCCCATGGAGGTCCATGGAGGAGCAGTGACCAACCTGCAGCTCATGGAGGGCCCCAGGGGAGCAGTGACCAACCTGCAGCCCATGGAGGTCCATGAAGAAGCAGTGACCAACCTGCAGCCCATGGAGGGCCCAGGGGGAGCAGTGACCAACCTGCAGCCCATGGAGGGCCCCAGGGGAGCAGCGACCAACCTGCAGCTCATGGAGGGCCCCAGGGGAGCAGTGACCAACCTGCAGCCCATGGAGGTCCATGAAGAAGCAGTGACCAACCTGCAGCCCATGGAGGGCCCAGGGGGAGCAGTGACCAACCTGCAGGTCATGGAGGGCCCCAGGGGAGCAGTGACCAACCTGCAGCTCATGGAGGTCCATGGAGGAGCAGTGACCAACCTGCAGCCCATGGAGGGCCCAGGGGGAGCAGTGACCAATCTGCCGCCCATGGAGGGCCTCGTGCCAGAGGCAGTGGGTGTCCAAGGGAGGGTCTGACCCTGTGGGAGGCCTGTGTTGAAGCAGACTCCTGCCAGGACATGTGCCCCCATGGAGTGAGGATGCTGAGGTAGTCTGCTGCAGGACTTGTGACCCTGTGCAGGACTCACGCTGGAGCAGCCTTTTCCTGAAGGACTGCACTCCTGGAAGAGATCACAGTGTTTGTGCTGTTTGTGAAGAGCTGCAGCCTGTGGGAAGGACCCACCTTGAGGAGCTCACACAGGACTGCACCCCATGGGAGGGACTCACACTTGAGCAGGGGAAGACTGTGATGAGTCCTCCTTCTGAGTAGGAAGAGTGATCCAGGCAGCATGGGATGAACTGATCTCAGCCCCCATTCCCTGTCCCCTTGTGCTGCTGGAGCAGAGGAGGTACTGAAAACCAGGAGTAAAGCTGAGCCCAGGAGGAAGGGAAGGGTGAGGGAAAGGTGTTTTATGATTTTGTTTTATTTTTCATTATCATATTCTAATTTGATTGGTAATAAGTTAAACTAATTTCCCAAAGTCAAGCCTGTTTTGCCCATGACAATAATTGGAGAATGATCTCTCCCTGCCCTTAACTTGATTGGTGAGCCTTTTCTTGTGTTTTCGCTCTTCTGTCCAGTTGAGGAGAGCAGATATAGAATGGCTGTGGTAGGCACCTGGTGTTCAGCCAGGGTCAAACCACCACACTGAACCAGACCTGTTCCCTTCTCTGGCACCAGGAACTTCTTTGCAGTCCCTGGGTCTCCTCGCTGGCAGCATTCAAGGCAGTGCTGCTTGGATGCTCAGTAAGAGCAGAGGAAAAGTTCGCTGTCTTCCACACACCATCCAAGATCCACACAGCCCAAAAAGGCAGCACAGAGCAAGTCCAGCCTCCACAAAGAGCAAGCAGTCAATTTTCTTTAAGGCTCAAGCCTGGTATATACTTTTCCAGAAATAGCCCCTGTAAAAAAATAAATCACAAAATCAAACTCACCATAATTTTCTTGTACTACAATGTCTATTCTTCATAAGTTCTATTTTAAGATGTGATTTAAGTTTTGGCTAGTCCTGAAACAATGCAGCAGAAAGCCCCCAGATAAAAAGTTTCAGATAAATTTTTCTTTTTTTGGCAGGGGCAAAACTACACACAACATATCAAAAATGAAATTCAAGCAAACACCAAAGACTGCAATGCCTGACCTGCTCAATGTGGCACAGGGGATACAAGAGAAAGAACATTCTGGTAAAGGAGAGTCACCAGTAACTTTTAGAATGGATGGTGATATTCATTGTGTTGAGGGAAAGAGTAGGCATGTTGCATCTTAAGGAGGCAAGCACTGCTATGGGCACTGCAGTTAATCAGCATTTTTGCTGGTATCTGTTCCCTTACAGTTCCAGGAGCCTCCTGTCACATGGGAAGCCACTGCAAAATTGAAAAGTCCATCCCTGGATTATTTCTGTACAAGATAAGGTAATACACTCTCATTAGATCCTAATATAGCCAAAATAGTTTCATAAATTTAGTTTGCCATGTGCTTCCAAAAAAGTCACTTAGAGAACATCAATTAAGATGACAGCAAGGCAAAAGAAAGCTTATGGAGGGTGCTTGTAGCTACACAAATAAGGCTTGAATGAGGTGACAGCAATCCTTACAATTGATGATTTAGCATTAGCATCTGGTGATCAAGACTTCCATAGAAGGTATTGAAAATAGTCAGGTCTGAGAGTACCTTCCCAGTCTCTCCTTTTTTCCTAGTTGGGGTACTTCAGCATCCTTAGCAAGTGCTCTTCCATCCTCAGAGGGAGACAGCCTGAGCTGGGCTGGCATGCCCTGTTATACCCACAGCAGTTACAGATTTTTATGTACTAGTTGAAGGAATCCAGAGAAAGGCAAAGAGGTTGATCAAGCAGTTAGAAAACAGGACCTAATAGGAAAAAAATCAAACACGTGAGATTGTTTAAACAGGAAAAAAGAGACATAACCATTTTCAAAACAGAAAGGATAAATTTGAACAAGACAGACAGCAACATTGGATGCTTACATATTATTAAAATGCAAATGAGGGATTTCAACAGTGACTTATCCAAAACAGAAAAGCCAAGAACAAAGTTCAAGGCCTTTCATGATCAGTCCCGTGCTCTCACCTGTAGCCATTATTTTCTAGATACTGTTTAGGTGACAGGCTCTTTCTGAATGGAAGATATTGAGTGACTGTCATTTTATACCAAAGCAAAGTTTCTGCTGTGGAAGTCTTACCTCAGACTGTTTTATCTTTACCCTTATCAGTTGCTTTTATCCTCATTTCTACTATGTGTGTCCAGCTGTCTTTATAATCTCATTTCTTTCCCACCCAAACAACAGTATGAATAGCCAGAAAACCTATTTGGAAAAGGCCAGAAAGGTAAGGGATAAATAGAATGATCTAGCAGTCAGGTTTACTGTAATCTCTTGACAAGCATCCCTCCAGCTTTCAATTCCTTGGGCAGCATAAACAATGCTCAAAAATCATAGTGGTGCACCTAATGCAAATGGTACTTTTCTCACTGTATTTTTGCTACCAGGTCTGATAGTATTGCAGTGTGAAACTACAAAATAAGCATACGGGGATATTCACTATACTGATGGCTGCTCTATAGTTTTTTAAGCAAGCTGTCCATAGCCCTTTTGCTGCTCCCCAGGTACAAATTTGTAGCTGCAAGCTTGGGGCTGGGCAGGGATGATGCCTGAAAGCCTGTACAATTTGCTACTGGCTTGGAATTTGCTACAGCCTAAGTGAGTCCCAGTAACTCAGATGTCTGAAGAACAATCTCCAGTTCTAGAGCCAGGGGATGACAGAAGCCCACCCTGTCAAAGCACAGTCCCACTGTCAGGCACATCACAGATGCAGCACTTCCTGCCTTCTCCCATTGCTCTGGAAGTACTCACTGCACTCTTTGCAGTAATGGTCCTTGGAACAGTCCAGGCACCAGAGCCATATTATGAGCAAAACTCTGCTGTTCAGCTACATCTGGCTTCTACAATGGGTAGTGATTTTTTTAAATCAAATCAGCATGCTGAGGGTGTGCCAGCTGGACACAGTAAAACACAGACAGCATTCTGTTGAACAAAGAAAGAAAAGAAAGATAGATATTCAATGAAGTAGATTTGACCCTCAGTTTGAAACCCACACCCAAAAAAGTGTTGCTTGCAAGGACATCTCAGAAAGAGACACTCTAAAGGCTTAAATGTCTAAATTTTCTGGCTGCCCATGTGGCCAGATACCAATCTCAACATGTGGCAGATAATCTGAGTGTAGGTAATGCATTATATATTATGTTGGCTATCCAAGAAGCAAGTTGCTTTCAGTTAGGTACCAAACAACATCAAATCCATTGGGACTTAGAATGCTCAAGCATTTTGAGAACATAATCAGAAAGGAGAACAGTGTTATAAACTAGTCAGGACTTCCCATTATTGTACTTTTTTTTATTTCAGGAACCAAGTTTTTTTATGAGTTGAAGAAAAAGACTCTGATGTACCAGTGATGTTATTTAGAACATCATTTCTCCAACAGATCTCTTGTTAGGCCAGAGTGAAATCAGTGCAGTAAGTCATGAATTGTCATAACCACAGTATTTGTTGGCTTTCTGGAAATTTTCTTAGACTACACATAATTAGTGTAAGTTAATGATATATGCAATTGCTTTGTTAGTATAAATACCACTGTAGATGGAACACCTTTTAATACATAAAACTGTCAATCGGTAGTGGGGATTTTTTTGGTTTTGTTTATTGTTGGGGTTTTTTTGGTAGAGAATAACCTTCTCTTTGACACTGGGAACAGTAAGAGAAAATAACCATTTTACATCTTAAAACTTTACACTTGTCTCTGACAATAACTATTTTCCCTTGTTTTCCATGTAAAACCATTACCAGTTTGATATTTAATGTCTTTAAACAAACATATCAGGTTGTATGCAAAGATGAGAGTTAGAATGCTCCTTGGTTTTGTAAGGAGCTGATTCTTAATTTTTTAATGGTTTCATGGAATTCACAAAACAGATAAGTCATCTTTGTTCCAGTACCAAAGACTTCTGACAAAAGACTTGAATTTTCAAGATTTACACACTTGGGAGAGAGCTCACTGCTTATGTAGGACACTTATGGGATCAGATTGAGACATGTGAGCCTTTTTCAGGCACAGAGCATTTAAAATAAGGCATCATTAAGGTCAAAACTAATAATCAGAAAGGATTTTCATACAGTAGCAGGTGACTGTGAGACAGGCATGAAACTCAAGTGGAGAAAAAAAAAATTAATCACAGGAATACCTGAGACTTTTCTCAAAGATGTTTTACCCTCTGGCAAATTTGCCAGACATCTCACCTAAGTGTGTGCACAGAGTGCCACATCCTATTTTAAATTAATACTCTGTCAAAAGTATAACAAAAGAATGAATAGAAAAAAGCCACCAGTACAATTGCAGTATTTTTTCTTAATAGGAGTCACATATAAGACAATGTAAATATCTCAAAGTTCAAGTTCTGTAGAAACAAAACAAAATAACTCCTCCCTCTCTATAACATCACATTTTGTTTCTTTCCAAAAATCCTGATATAAACACTTTTCTCAGCAAGCAAGCAACAAGCCAACCAAGCACTGGAAAAGTTTTGAACCATGACAGTGAACTGATGTCAGCCAGAAAACAGAATTCATCATGAATTAATAAATAAGGAAGGAGAGGAGGTATTGTCAGTTGGTTTTAATCACTTAAAATGAAGCAAAAGGGGAAAAAATGCAGCATGAGAATAGGAACTCTAGATCTTTTCATTCAATACTGCAAGTAATGTAGATGTACTCTATAGGTCTGATGTTCAGAAAGATTTAGCATCCAAAATTTAAATGCACTAGGAATTTTCTGGGAAACTAAGCACTTCTAAAGCCAGACCATTCTTCTCCTTTCACTGTCCAAGCACATTCACCTCCTGTAATATCCGAAAAATGAATAGCTGAGATTGACATATCCCATACTCTGTCTGTTTTGTTTTTTCTTCTGTATTGTGGAAGACACTGTTGAGGGATTGAAACTTAAATCAGTGTCCCGGTTAAATTTAATCCATTTTAGCATTAATCTCAAAGTTAACGCGATCACTTTCTAGGAAAAAAATAATTTTATCTCTAATACTGGGTCCCAATTAAAATAACCTCTCTGGCTTGAACACCAACATTAGAGTTGAGAGACAAAACTAATATGCTTTGCTTGGCTGATTATCTAAGTCTTTCCACTGGCACCTTCTCAAACTGACAGCAGTGGAGGAAGGCAGGGGCAGCAACTCAGTACTGTGGGGGTTGCTGTCAAGATGGGAGACAAGAAAACAACATGCAGTGCTATGGAAAAGGTTGAAAGTGGTTGGGAATCACTGGTGTATAACTGGTCCTGACTGAAATGTTTCATAAACATACTTAACTCAAGAAATATTTTGCAATTTCCTCAAATACGCCCCCCACTCTGCACACACACGTCTCTCATTATGGACTTAATGTGCAGTACAAGCATCTCCCTTTCACTTGTGCAGCAAGAGGGTTTTGACACGTAAAATCTTTGGACACTATTGCAAAGTTACATGTGTGTGTGGCCCTCCTGCCAGCAACAAGGATATAGTTTATATTTAAAGAAGTTTTTAAAAGAATACTGCCTTGACCCTCCTCTGGGGAAGGAGGAAGTCCCTGAAGTATAGCACTAATGACAATTTACATTGTTCTTTGGGGTTTTTTTCTGCTGAAGAGAACTGCTAAAGCCTCCTAGTTTTCATTTTGGACAAATAGCAAGGTCCAGAGTCACCTCAGGGGATCTGTAGTCATGATGCTTTCCTACAGTGGACCCTGCTGCTTGCCATGAACTGTTCTTCCCTCAGCCAGTCAGGCATCAACCCACCCATCTCTCTAAAAACAGTGATAACTTCCCTGCCACTCTACTCAGTTTGTTATTTCAGCATTTTAGAAAGTGTGGATAATACGGAGAGCTAAATACATTCCACCAGGAATCTCCCTTAAAGGTGGTTCTTTGGCAGCTGCCTTTATTTTTCAGCTCCCAGGAAACCCATAGGAAATCTTTTCTGTGCCAGAGGTTGCCAAACACTTGCAGAAGCCCATCCCTTTCCCTTCTCCCCTGTACACCTTAATCTTTCCACTCCAGCCCTGGAAGCAACTCCAGCACACAAGGAGATGAGTTTATCCCAGGCACAATTAGGGTTAATCGGCCTGAAACTCTGCTCCCTTTTCAGCAGAAAGTCCTCTCAAATTTGTTCATGCATTTAAACCTAAGATATTTTAGGTTCGCCCATTGGCCCTCCTTGTCTTTTGTCTTCCCTATACCCCCTGAGATGCAAACAGAACACTCATAATTTTTTAGGTTTCTCTGCCATCTGCTATTTGGGCAAAGTGGGGAAGTGCAATGCAGGGGGTTAATTTTCACTTTAGGCCTCAGCCAACAGGCTTATACATTCATTCTACAACTTGCAGGTTTCCCCAGTGAAAATAAACTGATGTAAATAACATTTTCTGCAATCACCTGGGTCCTCTGTTCAGCCCAAGAACCTGAGAAAAGATGGAAAATGCCTCTAGAGAAGAGAGTGAGTATATGAAGAGATACTTGACCACAGCTACAAGAGAATACAGCAGAGAAACTGGGGAGATACATAAAGCATACAGTTTTGGACAGCAGGATGTTGGGCAGTAGAAACAGTGAGAAGAGAACTTGTACATTTTCTTTTCCTGGAGAAAGTAAGGAGTTCCAGTCAAGCAAAGGGCTGAGAAAGCCTATTCACAATGCACTAGCAAGGAGGACGAAAGAAACTTGGATAATTGGATGGGAGAAGTCAAAGCTAGACTGAAGTTTGGAAGAGCTGAGCTCTTGGCACTTTTTTCCTCAGGAAAGTGATGCATTCACATTGGATGTGGTTCTTGCACAAGTGCCTCAGCATGGCACTGGAAACAGCCCTGTCCCTGGAGAGTCACAGCACCAACACACAGAGCCTGATCTCCTGCCATCCTCGCTCTGCTGCTTCTGCCCACACCCCTTCACCACTCCCTGCCCCAGTGCCTGCCCCTCCCACCTGTAACAAAGTGCTCCCAGCCTCTTTTGCTCAGGCTAATAAAGGAGGCAGAGCTGAATGGACCCATGGCTTCTCGTTTGCATGAAAGAGTACTGCAAGCGCAAAAACTTCAGGGAAGAGACAGGGGTGGGGGACAGGTGAGGCCATGTCTGTACTCCCTGCTCCATTTGCCAAGTGTCCCTGGTGTCCCAGGGAGATAGGAGGTGTTAACCAAAGGGATGGGGCTGCACAGATATGCAGACACAGAAACTGTCACTATTTGTGCATTAAAAAAGGAAAAGGAGAGAGAATGTTAAACTCCATATTTTCTCTGGCACTTTATGAACCCCAGGGCTGGCAAAGATGAGTATTAGGTGCATTTGGTGTGATGGTATGAGCAGAGAAAAACAGAACACCATCCCCAGTGAGTAATCTACCCCGATTAATTACCACTAAAAGGGAGAGACATGAGGAGGAATGGAAAAGGAGAGGAAGAGTACATAAAAATGACAAGCTCTCTTTTCCTGGCCAAATTTATGCCAGTCAAATACTTTCTGCATCCCCAGAGCTTCTGAGGTGGTCAACTTGAGTTGTTGTTTTCTTTTTAAGTGGCCTATCCACAGTGTATGCTAGAAGCTATGTTTTACAGCATTATTCCTGAAGATAATTTTCTAGATTTTTTTAAAATTTCTGTACCCACATGAGAGAATCACGAAGTCTGTCAGTTGATCACAACCTGAAAATCCCCAAGTGGATCTATAATGTCAAGTGAATTGAGCCACTGCCCTGTGCCTCACCTTAGGACAATCAACAATTCCATGTTACAGAAAGGTTCAGAAACCAGAACTATTTTTTCTTCCTCAACATTTTCTGCAGTACTTCACTTTGAAACTTTTGAAATAAGTTTAGAAGTTTAGTATCTCTTCAGAGAAACTATTCCCAGCTTGGTAACAGTAGATACCATAATAATTTTCTTCTGCCATCTCTTCTACATCACTTTCATCCCTTAAAAAAGAATGTCAGACCTTGCCTAATTTCTGAGAGGGTACTGTATATCCTCTCCATGTACTAGAAACTGACACTTTGAAGCCCGGGTTAAAGATCTGGCAGATGTAACACACATTGCCAGATAAATAATCTGAATCAGTCACCTCAGAAAGTCTACTCAGTTTATAGCACCTCTAACTCACTGCAGTGCATTTCCAAACAAGAAACCTGAATCAACATCTCTCGCCCACTGAATAAAAACATTTAAAAGTTGATACACATCTGGATTATTTCTTCCAAGTCTGATTAAACAAACATAAAACAAACTGAGTCTGCTTCCAGGTCCAGCTGACACCTAAGTGAAGATGTTGGCAGGAGAGTCTGTCATGAGATCCTGGCAAGCCCAGCTCCAGCTCCAATCCTGCCCCAGCTAGTTTTCTGGGATCCATTTTGTTCCTAAAAAGTTTTCTTCTTCTTGTGACTTCCACTTTGGAGGCAAGTGTTATTCCTCTCCCAGGACTGGAAGGAGAGGAAACAATGACATGACAGTGTAAGAAATAAATGCAGCCATGTTCTCAAATCCATGCAGCTCAGAAAGGGGACAGGTAAGTATTGCTTACTGCCTCTGCCTCTCTCAGAAATCAAAGGAAGGAGGAGGAGGGAAGCTCCAAGGAGGAAGGCTCTAGCATCACAGCACAGAATGGGAGCGTGGACAGAAATGCCTTGGGAATGATACAGGCTTGCTTGGCACATGGCAGTGGCTGTGCTGTTCAGACTCCAGGATGACAGTTCTCACACTGTGCCATGGCAAAATAAAATTTCTGTCTGACTCCTCTTCTGCCTGACTGATTTATACACAAGTAACCTTAGAACTGTCAGACTCCGCTGCATATAATCAGATCCTAATAGAGAACATTTCCCCACGTTCCTTTCCAAGGGTGCATCTACCAATGAGTGCAACTCCAAAACTCCCAGCCTCATCATTAGCAATAATGAAGGCACTACCAAAATCTTAGGTAATATCTTTGGGATAAATTTCAATTTTCTCTGCTCGTGGTTCAATCACTTATTTCTTCCCTTCTACTGTGGTCCCTCTCCCACTTGCTTCTACACACACAGCCCTGACACATGGCCTGAATTACACATTCCCTTCTTTGCAGGATTGAAATCATCTCACCTGCCCATCAGCTTGTCATGGACCAGCCGCCAGAATGAATCACCTGCTGGGAACTGAGATGACACCTGAACATGCCACCCCCTGCTCTAGGGATGGCATGGCCAAGCAGACCCAACAGCTGCATCCCTCTGGTAACCACAAAAGGAAGTCAGAAGGTAAATGTTGACTTTATCCACTGCCCCAACAGACTCAAACTGCTTGAGAGAGACACCTAGGTTTGTTCCCCCTACTTTTTATGGGTTTTTGCTTTAGTTCAAAAGATTTTTTTTTGGAAGATTCGCAACCAAAATAAAGTACTATAAAAAACAGAAGCTATTATAAAATTACTTTTTTCAAATTATTTTTTATCCTACTCTTGTTTCTGTGGCTGGGAGGGGCAAGCAGAGCAATCACATGCATAGGCATGAGCTAGAGCAGTGTGCAAGAAGTCAGGGAGCCAAGCATCCCTCTAGAGAACCATATTGGGCACAGAGAATAATTGCTTAAACATGGAATAGTCTGGTTCCCTATCTGAGGTGATCAGTCACAGACATTTTGGAGATGCACTAAGTTTTAAGGAAGGCAATATAATGACCTGAAAAATGAGGGTTTCTTTATCAATAACTAATTTCTTGCAAACTTGGTTTACTTGCAAAATGTGTCTTACATCACCAGATTCCTACAATTTGTGGATGCAAAACAGCCCAAAATCTACTTTCAGGATTTGAGATTTGCTACACCAGACTCAGATTCAGTCATTTATTTATAAATTCTGAAATGTTTGTGGTTAGTCTCATTTTAACAGCCACTTAATTAGGCATGCTCAGTCTTCTATAGAGCTTAGAGTGTGATCCAGGCTCCTAAGACTCATTTTGAGAAGACTGGAATAGCCTTGTGCATGCAAAGATGAGGAGATGGCAGTCTAACCAAGTGACTCAAGTATTGTGTAAACAGTTGACTGTCTGGACTAATTTTCAAGAGTTTCTGTCCCTTATCCTTAGCAATATTCAAATTAGGCAAAACACTGCTGTTGCATTTGTCTCAGACTAAATAGATTTCAATCATTGCTCTACTGGGAATAGAACTAAACATTAAACAAGTTAATCTTCATCTAAATGGGCTGTAAAGCAGCTTTTCTCCATTAAATATGTAAGCTACTTAAGAAATAAAGTGTTCAGGTTAATACCATGTCTGCATGCCTACATATGTCTCCCACCAAAATCTATACAATTTTTTGTGGCTTTATAAGATTTTCAAGGATACATTAAATATGTAATAAGAGGAAAATACCATCACATGTCATAATTTCTCTAATGAAAATTCTTATGCATCACAAGAGGAAATTCTACTCACAATATGAGGGTATGAGCTAGGTGTACAGTTTCCAGTGAAGTATTCTCTCTGAATCACAACCATCTTCTCTGGCCTTAAAAATTGATTAAGAGATCAAGTGTGCTTAATAGCATATAACAAAGAGAGGCTTTCATGACAGGGAGTGGCAACCAGACAGATGTGACATATAAATGAAATTTTTTTTGCTCTTGAGGAATTAAGCAAAACAGCTTGGCTCAGCTAGACTATATCAGCTCAGCAGAATGGAAAAGATGTGTCCAGGAGATACTCAACAAATGGGATGCTTTTGTGGTTGTGATATCCCCTCCTCCTGTATGAAGTCACCATAGTAACTCGACTTCTTTTGCTCCAGGGATTGCCTGCAAGAAAACAGACGGAAACCTTGGCCCAGAGATTGTGCTGCCATCTGGGACCATGCTGTGGGGCAGCAGTCTGCTACTTTAATTATATCTATTTTAAAAAAAATGCTGCTGATCATTAAACAGGGCAAATCCCTCCAGTTTATCCATCATGTAAGGCTACTTACATGGCTAAGACTGGCCCAGACCTAGATTGTAAGTTAATGCTGCCCTAATTTTCTGCTGACTTAAGGCTGCCTTACCTCCCACTATCCTAAGAGTGCCAATATTTCTTACTGTCCTCAGTCTCTCAGCAGCACAGCTCCCAACTGTAAACAGGCTGTAAGAGCACAGCTGGCTCAGCAGAACTGGGATCCAGGAACTGCTATCTGCTGTGCAAAAGCCAAAAAAAGCTTTGGGGAGCATAACAGAAATGACCAGAGTGGCTCTCAGACTGTATCACTGTTGCACTATTGAAATCCCGAAATCCAGCAAGGAATTGCTTCTAAGAAAAACTAATGGAGGGGGGAGGCGGCAGGGGATGGGGGATGAGGGGTGGAGAAGGGGAAATAATCTTATGTTTGCAGGCTCACATGACTTGGGGCTTTTTTCCCAGCCTGAAAGAAAATCTTCTGTTTTGATTTCTGCATGTCAGGTATTGAAGCAAGAACAGAGCACTCTGGTGCAGTACAGGGTTCTTTTCATGCACATACTAGCAGCACCCTTCTGTGCAACTTTCTTTTTTATGGGACCTGTGCCAGAGTTGTCATTAAAATAGTCTGAGGAAAAGCATGATTAGATAAGGTGTGGTTGTATCCGTTTACAGGCAATTAATGTCCATAAGCACTAATAATTCAGTGCACACCTAAAGATTTTCTTCCTTTCCTGACTCAGTAGTGCAGCTGATTCATCCCACACAGAGTTTGTTTTGCCTTACTCTACCCCCATGACCTACTTCAAAGGTTGGGCATTTTTTGTACAGGTTTTACAGACACATAAATCAGTCCTGCCCATTCTTAGTTTAGGAAAAAAAAAAAAAACACAAAATAACCCCAAACAAACAAACAACAAACCAAACTTATTTAAGGCCGCCTGTAATTGCTCTAGAGGCAGAACCTTTACAGTGCCTCTGCTGCTTCGGGCAGTGTTTCCATCTCATCCTAGGAAGTAGTTTAAGACACAACAGCACCATCTACCGAGATGAGCTTCTATAAACTCTAGCATGCCTTGCCAAGTGTGTTAGATTAATGGTATAATTAATTACCTTGTTGTTAGTTACAAATAGGAAACTAATTTCATCTTGCAATGAAAACCATTTAACTTCACCTATGATGTTGCCTTTTGGTCTGTTTATCCTGGAGAAGACAAGAGAGATGGGATCTCATCAATACATACAAATATCTCCAAGGCAGGTGTTGAGAAGATGGTGCCAGATTCTTTATAGAGCTGCCCAGCAACAGGAAGAGGAGCAATGGTCATAAACCAAAGCACAGGAAGTGTCACTTCAACATAAGGAAAAACTTCTTTGCATTGAGGGTGACAGCTGGAACTGGCTGCCGGGGTAGGTCATGAATTAAACAAATGTCCTCGTTGAAAACATTCAAACCCCAACTGACACATTCCTGTGTAACCTGCTCTAGGTGACCCTACCTTGGCAGGAGGGTTGGATGAGATGATCTCCAGAGGTCCCTTTCAACCCTGAAGGTCCTGTGGTCCTCAAAGCTGAGGAAAACTCTGCTCCTGTGTCAGCACCAAGAGTTAAGAACAAAATTGATTATTCATCACATAGATGATATTTTGTGGGTGAGATGCTTAATTTGTACTGCTGAATATATTTTTTAAAAAAAGGAGGAAGTTAAAACAGCTGTTTCAACCTGGTAATTTAAAAAAAAAATCTCCTGCTGAAATACACAATCATTTAAGCAAGTTTTTCACACAAGTAAACAACTAAGATAGCTCCTTTTTTTTTTTTTTTTCTGGGAAGGTGGTCAAACCCAGAGAACTGGTTTGAACCAGCTATTTTATTGACTACATTCAGGTGATTCATAGTGATTCATAGTGAAGTGACTGAGAAGTAGCAATCAGGTGGCACTCAGCCTTAGATACCGTATTAGCTTAATATTCCAAAGCATTTTTCATCACCCTTTTATGACTTACAATGCAATTTCTTTTCCCCCTGTATCAAATAATCATCCACAACTGTGGCAAGATGATCTTTGAGTATTCTTTTTTTTTTTTTTTTAATCTCACATATATTATTTCTAGACACCCAGCTTAATATGACTTGACATTGCCTTTGAGCCAGTGCCTAAAAATGCATTCTGTCTGGCTGGCTGCCTGGCTGATTTGCTTAAATCTGCTTTTAAGAAACACTGAAGACATTGAGATTCTGTCTCACTTAAACAAATAAATACAGTCTGCTTTGTAGAAAGCAGATACTGTGTACTTCCTCTTCCTCTTTTTGTTCCTGTTTAATAGGGTCTGGAGACTGATTAAAGCAGGAAAAAAAACCACAAAAAAAAAGGACAAAAAGTCAAAGAAAAATTCTTGTAAGAGGTTTTCAAGGAGAAAAAGCTAGATGCACATCTACAGCGGGTTTTACAGAATTTCACCATCTTTGCCCATTGCTCCTCTGTGGTTTGACACACCTTAGGCTAGCTACAGTATTAAACTGATAGATACTGATATGTGATGTTCAGAGACATTCTCTTCAATCAAACACCTGAAAATACATGAGAAAGAAGTGAACCCGGGTCAAGAATGCAATCCCACCTGCTTTAGCATTTTCAGATATATTGTTTGCATTTGTCTGGACCATATTTGCAGTGAACTGCAAATATGATTCTGCATTTCAGAATTCAATCTCACCTTACTACAATCTCACTTTCCCACCTCCTACTTGGGTTTTTTTAGGCTTTGGATCTGATTTTTTAGCTTTTAAGGACTCATCAATGTTACTTACATAGCACAACATAGTGCTATTTAAGTAGTGTGACTAGTTATAAAAAGATCATTTAACAGTGTCCTGGGCTCTGTCCACAGGGTCACAGCCAGCACATGGAGAGGAGGAATTCTATCTGTTCAGCACTTGTGAGATTTCATTTTCAATCATCTGTGTCTAATTTTGGACCCGTGATGCAGGATGGACATCAATAAACTGAAGGCAGTTCAGTATTGGGGGCTGGAACATTGTCCTCTGAGAAGGGCTGAGGGACAGGGGCTTTTTCAGGCCTGGAGAGCCAAACACACTGGAAACACCTCATGGTAGTTTTCTGATATATCCAAGGAAATCATTGAGAAGATGGAGACAAGTGCATTTTAAGGCATCATTACAGTCATGCACAGTGGGAGGATGGAAAGCAATGAGCATAAACTGAAGCATGAGAGCTGTGACCTGTTTATGGCAACAGTGGAGGAGTGGTAGAGATTCCCTACAGAGGCTGTGAAGACACTAACCTCACCACTTCAGAGCAGTAATTACTGTCCCTGTCTGCACCTTCCCTCTTCCCTTACCTCCAGCACTCCACAGATTGTCATCCTGCCTCTTCACCCCTCATTTTTACTTTAAATATGAACAGCAACACCTTTTAGCTATCCATATGCTCTCCTGTAACAAATTTGAGCTTCATGAACCCTCCAAGTTTAAGCTCCAACAATCTAATAACAATGGGAAACAAATTCACTCCATACTTCATTCAACACTATTGCACGTGTTAACACAAATGACAGCAACACCACTTAACCATCTACCAGAGCTGGAATTTTCCTGAAGGTTCTCCTGATGGTGGGGAGAAAATTATTATGAAAGAATTTTATTAATAAGATCAAGGCTTGGGGTTACAATATGAGGAAGCCCTCTTAAACACTGTATCGTCATCAATGTAAAATGACAGCATCATATTTTGCTGATGTCTGAGAAAAAACCTCCCAAATCTGAGGTGCAGATGAGAAAAAATATCCTATCAGGCATCCAAACAGATCGTGGAGGGTTGCCTTTGGGAGCAGGGAACACCAATTTGTCGTCCATTTGTGCAGAGCCTAACACAATAAACTCCTCATCCATGACAAGGGCTCACAAGCACTGCAGCAATATAAAATCCAAGGGTAAGCATAGTAGACTTATACTGGTGTGTATTACAAATAATGGAATGTGTCCCTTGGCAATAAAACCTGGTTCTGATAACCATCAGGCCCTGTATGCATATAATTATGCATACAAAACTGGATCCAAGTTGAATACCTGCTTTAAAAATATCCTTTGAGCCACATTTTCTAAGTTCTTCAGTTTAACATGGTAAAAGCACATAAAAAAAATAATCTTTGCAACTGTGTGGTTATCCAAGTCACTCCTGTATACAACTATTTCTTCTCCTAGCAGCAACTTATCTGTCCTAGGGGCTCATTAAAACACTGAAAGATAACCATCAGGAAGGCATACATGAACATCACGTGCAGGAGTGAGATTAAGGCCCTTTCAAATTTTGGCTCAAAGATTAATAAGAGCAGAAATTTTGAGACATTTCTGCATGCTGGTTAATGTTAAGGTATGTTTTCCATTCCTGAAGGATCCTGCCAAATCTAAGAGAGGGGAGAAGGGGGGAAGATATAAAGTGTTCATTGTTCCTGCTGAGTTTCCTTCTTGGGTTTTTTCATTTTATCATTTAAAAAGAGTATTGTTTTACTTCAAAACTATTATACAATAGGGAAGAGAACTTGGACCCCTAATTCAGCAAGTGAACTTTATCCAAGTTTTGTGCATATGAACAGTTCCCGTAACTCTTGTGTAACTTATTACAGGTGTAAATTGAGACATGATAGGACATTTTGTTAACTCAGTTGTGTTTACATAATGCTCTTTGACTTTTCTTTGATCACTTCTGCAAAGCATTCGCTGCACTCACTTGAGGATATTGAAAGAGAGGTGCCAGCATTACTCAGAGACTTATTCTGTTTGGATCATAGTTATTACTACTACTATTACTTCTTCTCCTTCCTTCCTGTGTGCTTGGCATCCTGCACAGGAAAGGTCTGGGGGGGAGGCAGGGTGGAACCCATAAAAACAGCAGTATGCTTGTGGTGGGTGAGCAGTGGAAGTAATGGAACAGCAAAAGAAAGAAGTAATCTGGTCTGAGAACATGCACTTTTAGTGCCTTTTTTAAATTTTATTTTTTTTTTAAATGCCTTAAAAAAAAAAAAAAAAAAGGATGGGACCTAATCCATTTTACATATGTGAGGCTCATGCTTAGGAGCTAAAAGAGAAATGGACAAAGGTCTGACATTGGAGATAGGGCTACAGAGAAGGACAATACCTGAGTCTGAACAATGGGACAAAAGGGCCAAAATTAACTGGCAGGAGGAAAGATACAAGAAGGTGTAAGCACAGGCAAAAGCATCAGTGTTTTAATGGAGTGAAGGAAATGGCAAAAAACCATTCAATCTTCCCAACAGAAAGGATTCAGCAGAGCCACAGGTCAGGTTATGTAGTCACATAACGCTGCTGTCAGAGCTGCAGGATCAAGGTCCTGTCCCCACAACACCAGAAAGAAGACACCTGAACAAAGGTCACCAGATTACATGAGATATAAAACAGGTATTGCAAAGATATTGTCTTGTTTGTAATCACACACTATTACATTTGAATAAGCATAACTATCAGCAACAATTAGTGATAGTGAGACAAGCATAAAATTGCATCTCTCTCACAGCCAAGGTCACAAAACAAAAGATGGGGAAAAGCAATCTACAAAGGGATTTGCTTGGGGAAAATAAAGAATGTTTCCATCACTAGTAGGAAAAAAAAAAAAAAAAGCCAAAACAATTGGAGGGAGTAATTTCTCATTTAATCTTCTTTGACTTTCACCATGAAATAGATTTACCTCTACTTTACCCAGATACTGGCATTTTTTGACTGTAGCAGCTGGATTGGACATGAGCTGACTATAAATGTTCTTTGCCTTGAGCAAAAAGCAATGCAGGACATGAATTTTAGCCCATGAATGGGATGCAGTTTTTCCTCAGGCCTCAAATCAGGGGCATGAATCATGTGCAGTGAAATCAACCTCTACTACTAGATTACACCTCCCTTACTGCTTGAGTGAGCCTGTCAAGGTGTGTGAGACATGACACGAAAACACCAACTCTGTGCCAAGGACTTCACACATCCACTTCACCCCAAGCAAAGGAGGTTGGAAATACACTGATCTGAAAGTATTTATTGCCTTCAGTATTGTATGCAGATTCACATTTTTGAAACGACGGGGTTTCTATCAGTTCACTGAGTCTGTGTGGGTGGGGAGCAGGTGTGGCTATTACAGCTCAAAATGCAGGGCAGAAGTCTTGTGATGCTTACAGAGACTTCTTGTCATGAATCCTGCACTGATGCACAGAGAGAGCCGGCTGGACCGGCAAGAACTACATTAAGTAGGTCTCAAGCTAGGAAGGGTTTGTTTGTTCAGACATGTCTGGGCTGTGCCAGCTCTCAGGGGACTAGGACCCCAACCACTTGATGCAGAAGTCATATATACAAGTATTCCCAAAACCAGGAAAAGAAGCTGAACATTTTTTTCATAAAAATTATCCTTTACCTGTTACATTTCATGCCAAAAAATACAGTACATACATTCTCTTCAGCTCCTCAAAGACACAGGCTGAGTGCCCCTGATCAGGCCACCAGCCAACTTTGTCTCTGAGCCTTGCAGCAGGAGAAAAATGGCACAGTGCCCAGGAGCCAACCAGGGCGTGCTTCTCCTGACTGCATCTCCATGCCACAGCCAGCTGGAGAAGGGGAGCTGCTCCCACATCACAGTCACACTCAGCAGCCTCAGCTCAGTTCACATGCTCAGAGTTCAGAATACGGGATGCTGAGGAAAACACTGTTGTCACCATGACTTCAGTGCAAAATGCCCAATTAAATCACATGCAGCCCTCTGAAAACAATGATTTTCTTCACAGAGCTTTGGCAGTAATCAGCTGTCTTTTCTTTAATCTGTAATAGATAAAGGTGATGTGGGAGGGAAAAATATGTGCTAAAAAAACCCTACCAAACTCATGTTTTTGTCTCTTTTCCCTTTGCAGAACACAAATTATATTGATGATTTCCTCACAACTGTGCCTAGAGCTTGCCCAAAGTGTTTTCTAAAATTAATGCTCTTATTAAAAAAAAAAAAAAAAGTTTGAAACATTTCCATGTTTATTAGACTTTTTCCAGATATTGTTTGACAGTATGAAGGATAGGATTCAGATGTCTAGGTACCCTTACTAAGGAAAAACAACACAACATTTGGGCTAACCTACTCTGCCAGGAACATCTTGGGACCAAAATTAGCATTCACATTTTCTATTTTTAAACAAAAAGCCCTTTGTCCTCCACAGGTTACCTGTTACCATTGTTTTCAGTTTTCAGCTAACCTCTCAGGAAAGGCAAAGAATCAACAGCATGATATAAATGTAAACAGCCATCATTTAAAACAACAGTGAGAAATGATGTGGTTGGCCTGATCAGCCATCATGGAACCTAAATCACAGACATTCTTATGCATTTCTGCACAGGAATGTAGGCCACAGGGTAAGCCTGGGAATTCCTGTCCATAGCTATTCAAGCAGCATAGCTGACTCCTGAGCTGTTATATTTAGGCTGAATATTCAATTTTCTAGACAAAATAGCCATAGAAGAAAGAAACTACTCCTGTGGAGTACGCATCTAAGTAGATCCCAGGCCTTTTACAGACCTGAAAAAGAAGTTAATTATTCAGACAGAAACATGTGGTGAGGAGCAGAAATCTCTCGCAGGCCGCAGGGCCGGCCCAGCCGGGCCGGGCTCTCTCGCAGGCCGCAGGGCCATCCCTGCCGGGTCTCTCCTGCCCCCGGCCCTGCTCCCGCTGTCCCCTCGGGGCTCGCAGGGCTGTTTCTCGCTCGCTTCCCCTGGCTCAGCCCCGGCTGCCGGGCAGCGTTTTGCCCTCCCTTGCCCAGGCTTTCCCCGGGGCTCAGGGGCTCAGCCGTGCCCTGTGGCAAATGCTGGTTGTCTTTCAAATTAGTGCTGCTCCATCACTGCTGTTAAAAGTTGCAGTAAAGATGTAACCAGGCAAAGCTGTGTCTCCTGAATGCAGGCTGAAATGCCTAACTGGAAGCTTTGTCTTTACCATCCACGCACCTCCACTGCAGGGCTTTAAATCTGAGAGTTCTGTGCTTCATCTGGATGCCTGTGGATACAGGGATGTCTATATCCACAGGCATCAAGCAATTTTATGCTTGTCTCACTATCACAAATTTTTGCTGATAGTTATGCTTATTCAAATGTAATAGTGTGTGATTACAAACAAGACAATCAATATATTTGCAATACCTGGATACCCTGTGGATACAGGGATGCCTTTCCCGTTTGAACACAACCTAGGGCATTTGCAATGGAGGGAGGAGGGAGAGAGGAAATGGGCACCCAGAGAACACTGACTGGTCTTAAGTGGGAAAGTGCCCAGATACTTGTTAGAAAGCAATGTATTAACCCTGCAAAGCTACTTATGCATAAAGTCAATCACAATTAAGCAACAAATGCCTCAACTGGAAAAAATGAGCCACGGGAAAGATTATCATATTTGTATTTTAGTTGTGACGTTAATTTAACTTGACTCCCAGGTTCAAAATATACTATTATTTTCGGTTGGTAGCTCATATTTCATGAACAGTTTTCCCTCCAAAGGATACCAGTAGGGGTTTAAACTTCTCATTAAAATTTTGAAAGATGTCAGAAGCTTGACAACAGCATGACAGCCTTCTCTTGGCATGTAGAATAACCTGGAAAAGGAAGATTTTTTTCCACTGTTTGACCAGCCTTATCTCAATAGTTTAACTGATTTTCTTCTTTCTTTGTACAAACAGTTTTGTAAAATCATTCTTTCACTGAATGATTTTACAAAACTGTACAAGCAAACATCCCATATGTGAAACAATTCACATGTCAAAGAAGAAAAGGTGAAGAGACTAAGTAATCACTGCTGGTGAGATTAAAGAAAGGCCTTTGAAGAAAGATGGAGGCAATTTGGAAGAATACTTTTAGAGCCAAGTAGTGAAAATTATCAAGAATAGCCCAAACTCCTTTACCTAGAGGCTGAGTGCATGCAGCAGCAAACACCACTGATGGCAATATAGGCCTTGTATGGGACATAGAAAGTATTTCAGAAGTGGATGACACTTCTCAAAATGGCTTAAATCTTTCTAGTGAATAGAAGTGAAATTAAAAATCCTTCTGTTAGGGTCTAAGATTTCCCACAGAAAACATTTTCATCAGCAGATGTAACAGAAAAGGCCTGAGAAACATTGGCAGGAGATGGCTCTGAATTGCCTGTCTGAAGTATTGGCTTTATGGGCCACAAAGGCAGTCAAAAGACACAGGCTGATGGAAGGTGAGCAAAGAAACAGAATTGAACTGATTTAGGGTGTGAGGAAGTCCATGGATGCCATGCAGCCTCATACTCACACCCTGAATCAATTAAAACCTCAGGGTACATCACAATGTCTGCTTAGAGAATGAATGAGGCCAGGATGAACGCATTCTGCAGGAGCTCTCATGGCCAGTGGCTCCCAAGCAAACCAGGCTGGCATCTCCTAGGGGGAAATCAAAAACCTGTAATCATTTTTGGGAATAAAAATGCTGAACAGTGCAAAATACTTTCCCACAGTAAGAAATCCCTGATATTTATTGCAAGGACTAGCAAAACAAAACAAGGGCTCAGAACAAGCACAAATTATATTTTTCTTAGGTTCTCCTTCAGAGCTAGTATCTAAATACTAACCTTTTATATTACAAATGTACCAAAAATGCAGTAACACAGCAGGATATCTGAGTTAGCTTTCTGCAGTCAATTTATGAGATATAGTTTGTATCTTCTGTTACACCAAAATGCTTATGCCAAAAAATCCACAGGAATCCAGAGGAAGTACAGAAAGACAAATAACAGCTTTTTCAGGCTTTCTACTATATTGTTATATATATCTTGCACCAACTATTTATATTGTCATGCTACATATTCTGGCCATACAATTCAACTAGCAAATCACAATCCAAGAATGCTATCTGCTTTGAGACAATTTGAATAGTAAAAGCGACCAGCCTCCATAAACGCCATAAACACCAAAAGCAATGTAAATAAATGGGGAACGTAAAGCATGTGAAAAGTTGCAGATAAAGCAGTAGACTTATTTATTAGAGCAAAGACATTTTCAAGTGATCTCAAGCTGTAACCCTAACAAAAGTGTGTCTTGGAGACTGTTCTCATAATTTCACTCCATACCTTCTTCCTCCCTTCCCCAAAACAACAGGGACGATGGGAAGATGACATCATACATTCTGCATGCTGGAGTCCCATAGGCAGCTGAAATATTACACGGTAGTTTTTCTTAACTATTGCTAAAGCCACAACAACACATTCCAAAATAGCCACAACCACTTTTCCTACTGGAACAGATTTTTCTTGCTCTGAGCTCACTTAAAAGGACTTTTGTGTTCACTTAGCACTGTGTGCAATCAAGCCAACATAAAAAGCCCAAACAGTAAGTTTTCATCTACCAGCACCGGGACATGAGAGAAAATGGACATTTAACACTAATACCAGATAATAGGGCTGTTACATAAAATTCAATAAGCTCAGTGGGGAGTTTTTCATGCACAGTTCCTTCAAACCTCTAATTAGCAGAAGAAACACACAGAATGTGCACGCCCCCTGTGTTCTTCCTTCTATTGGAAGGAAGCAGTAGGGTTGATTTTTTTTTTTTAATATACTGAGGTCAGCATCATTTAAGACAAGCACCAAAGCTCATTTGTTGAAAATATATTGAACCCTTGTGTTGATTCCTGTGTCCATCTTTGATGTTTGTGGAGAATTGCAGAACACAGAATAAAGAAAACTATAATCTTGCCACTATTTGAGTACCTCTGAATAACTTTCATAGGACAGGTATGTGTTAATACATATAATATTGACTCTGTGTTTTGATGCACAGAAGAAATTAATAATTGATCTAAATACAGCAGGTTTAGTTCAATCAAAACTGATCACAGGAAAAAAAACCCTCAACCAAATATTCATCAAAAGCATGAAACCTGTAATTGAATTAAGCATTTACTCTGTCCTCAGCCCATAGCTATTCTTTTTTCTTCAGTGTATCTTATTGTCAGTCTAGCTTTTCACTTTTTAATATCAAATTATGTATAGCAGAGCAGTGATAGAAAGCTATATTCAAGGCAGATAATAGTTTTTGATTGAAATTTTTCTGAATCCTCCCCTTTTCATTCAGATACTGACCACATTCCCAGAAGATACCAAATAATATTAATTTCTCATCACTGTTTATAAGGTTTGTAAGAAGCTTTGAAAGAGATCTGTCAAAGTATATTAAAACTGCAGCATTTCCAAAACATTACCAACTGATTAACAGGAAGCTATACATTAACAACCTATTTATTGAATTTTAAACTCTTAAAATGTCATTTTTCCTGGACTGACAAACAGACCAGAAGGAAAAGGTAAGGATGGGATCATGCAAAACTCTAAATCAGGAGCAGATTCAGATCTGTGGTGTGCAGTTCTTTAACTTGACTTACTCTGTAGTGAACTTTTAGTGCAGTTAAGGTCTGTGAACATCCAGAACCAGAAACCACTCCTTCACAGAAATCTATAACAAGGTTATACATGGGAATCTCAGATTCTCAGCACTAAAATGGAGGAGAAAGAAAATGTTCCTGACAGGTAAGAAACAGAGACACATCAATTCCAGCCAGCTGCTGTGCAGAATAAAACAATCCTTTTGTGATTACAGGGTTTGTGACTATAGGCTGCTGGTGCTTGGCTGTCGTGGTACTAGACCAAACAGACATTAGTGACAACAGTAGAAAAGTAGAAAATTTCATGGATAAGAAACATTCCAGCACACTGGGGGAAGATGAAGGGACAGCATTTTAATAGGAGTAAAACCTATAGGCATGATACCAAGAGCACAGCAGTGAGGGCACTGGCCTCCACTGCTGACAATGCAGGCACTGGGGTAAAGCCCTAAGGAAAGTCCTGAGGGAGCAGAGAGAAGTGCCAAGGCAAGAGCAAGATAAACATCTTCTCTTAATGTGCTGTTTTAATTGCTCTCTACCTTTTGCACCTTTGCCTCTGTATGTCCACATACCCAATTTCCATACTTTTCACTGCCAATCTGGTTTTTAACTGAGCACTGCCACCTAAGGTAAGGCTCTACACACCTCTATTTACCCATTTCATGAAGCTTTTGCCAGATTCTTGGAGATGCATATCCCCAAATCTCCCTTTTCCAGCCAGGCCCTGCAAGCCCCAGCAAGTATTAACCTAATGGGCAATTCCAGGTTCATATCCACTTAGTTGGCAATGTGCTGCTGCCTTTGAAATACCCCACATTTCACACCAGCCTGGAACATCTGTCTTGCAAGGCATCTGCACTACTGCTGTTGATGGCAGACCTTCATTAGTTTTGGACACACTACATCCTGGTGCTTTTAAAGATAAACCCATTTGATATCAAGAGCTCCTCCTAAAACTGAATTCAGGAACCAGAAAATAACAACCAAAACCTAATTCTGAGCATGAGCAGCAGAACAGACAAGGGTATCATTAATTTTGTTTGTATTCATGGGATGAGATCAGACAAGCTATTTTTGCCATGACTTTACTAAAAAAAAAAAAAAAAAAAAGCACTAAGCACTCGCTGTTCAAACAATGCACCAGCAATTCGAGCACACCTTGAATCCTTCCATTTTATCACAAATCAAAGCAGACCAGGTACTTACTGACAAGAATTCCAAATTTAATTAAGCAACAAAAGTCATGCTTCCTTACTCATCACAGCCCCTGAAAAGGATTATTGGATTGGTTTTTTTTCATACAACCATATTTTCTTAAGCCAAGGAAAGCAACAGAGCAGTATTTTACTGTGCATATCAGGAGTCATCTGATCAAGGGTTGTAAGGATAACCTGGCTGGAAAATTGGTGGTCTTGTCAAGATAGGCACAGCTGCTTAACAGGAGATATTAATATAAATCATTCATTTATTTGGGTAACTCCTTCACTTGTTAACAAAGAAATAGATCCTATGGATTACAATACATAAAAACTCACTTTTAATTTCTCTTTGAAGAGACTATATGAAATACAATCTGCATTAGAGAAAACCAGTCGATGAAAAGCAAGAAAAAATACTTAAGAAAATACACATTCATTAAGTGAACATGCACTATTGTATCTAAAATGATAATATTTTACAGTTTATTTTACTCACTAAAAATATATCCCTCAAAAGATAAAAGTAATATTAACAAATGACTATTCACTTAAATTGAAACTACAAGAAAAAACTAAAATTTCTAGATGCGTTATTAGCAGTGTAAATAAAACCAGCACTTTTTCATCTAAAAATGTGTATTTCTCAAAAATAGAAAGGACTCAGGTGTTCCCAAGCCTTACCATATCATGAACTTTATGCTCCAGCCACAAGAGAAAAACAAAGATCAGTAATGCAAAGAATAACAGAAGCTTTCTTCCAGTACAAACATTGTCAAGACTACAGCTCTAAAATCAGACATGCTCTTGGTTAGTGTCATCAGTTTGAATGTTATACTAAAATTAGATTAAAAAAAAAAAAAGCATGCTAAATTTAGGCTTGGAATGACTCTTGAGCAGAAGAGAAACCATAGGAAAAGCAGCACAGGTCTCTCACAGCCAAAGCAGAGCCCTCTTTCTAACACAGATTGCTGATGAATGTTGACAGCCAGGACACAGGCATGACAAGGTAAAGCAGTGGGAATGTTTTGAACACTGCTTGTCTGCTAAGGGCACACAAGTGTGCTTTAGTTAATGTAGCAGTCACTTCACTATCATCAGAGCATCTGTCCTAGAATTAGTTGGCAATTAATGGAAATTCAAATTCAAACCCTACCAGAGGTTGCACAATTGGTTCATGTTTTATTTCCACAACAAAATAAACCTGCAGTTGACTTTTGATACAAGTTTAGCACAGTAATTTTAGAGACAAATGTAAACAACATTAATATTGCTTAAAAATATATTTTTTCTCTTTGAAACAATATGTGCCTACCTTTCTGCACTAAATAGGCATAGGCAAAAATACTTCCATTTGGCAAAATGGTTGAAAAGCTGATCTTAATTTGCTTTTCCCTGTCTTTCTATACACACACACACACACTTATATGTATATATGATACTGCATTGCATTATGTCCTCTGACTATTTTCCACAGGATGCTCATCAGACCTGCCATGGGTGAACAGAATTCCTTCACAAAACATTTATTCAACATTTTGCCTTTTCCTGGCTGCTCTGTGTACTGCCTTGGGCATATTTCCTGCAGAGTAAGGTTATTTAATTCTTTTTCAATAACAGGATAAAATACTATAAGTAGAAAAGAGAAATAGAACTAAAATTATTACTGGAACATAAGTGGCTCATGAAAACTAGTTTGTACCCATACCCTACAGTGGAATTATCCCCACCTACCCGAGGTAAAGATGAGGTACAACCATATCAACACTGTAAGCACCACTTAACTCTCAGGGCTCATGCTCTCACCATTGTGCTTCCTAAAGTGTAGTAATTCAAAGCCTAGTGAACTGTGTTGTGAATGTATGAAATATTATCATTCCAATTTTGCAAGTCTCTGCTCTTGACTCAGACTCCATGTCCATAGTACTCTTAAAGGTCTTATATTGTAGCCAAGTTGGAATTTTTTTCCCCTCCCTAGATGAGCAGCAGAATACTCAACATGAGGATAGCCTCCTATTAAATATCAAATAATTTCTGCACAGTAAGAAGATGCTAAACTCTAAGAAAAGAGGATAGAATTGTTTATCTTCATCAAAGAACTTTGAGCTCCTTTCCCCACCTCCAGGTCTGCTTGAGACAGATATCCAAAAGGGAAAATTGTAGTTCAAACCCTTAAAGCTTAGCAAAAATACCACATAAAACTTATAGAAAAAAAACTTACAATGAGAAATATTGAGCATTATGGATTATGTTATCACCTAGGCTAATGACATGTCTATAACATTACCTTTCAAACACTCAAAGTTACACATGTAAATGATTTAAAACCTTGCCAATGAATTACAAGTCTTTTTCATGGTTTTGATGAGCAGAGTGCACAGCTGCCAGAAGGCTGGAAAGTAACCTGAAGAAAAGGAGTTTGCTGCCAAATTTTTTCAGCAGTACTGATGAGATCCAGTTTTGGGGATGGGCTGGGGATTCTCACCATCTCCATCTTAGGCCTTTTGAGTGAAACACCATTTCTAAATCTTTTAGAAAATTGCAGATTTGTGGCATCTTTTTCCCTTACCATACAACAGAATTTCTGGCTAAATGAATGCAGTAACTGCAAACTCCAAATGCACCAGCTTACACAAGAGCCCATTCTGATGGGACTGATACACATTCATATGAAACAGAAAACTATGTAATTCAAACCACATTTTTAACTGTTAAGCATTTCTTCACCAAAATATTCATTATTCTCCATGTGTGTGTTTGCATGTGCATATAAAAAACACCAGTTGTTGGCCCAGCTCCTGCAGCTGAGCTCTCCAAATAAGAGTAGTATGAATGTGTGGGTGGGCACTGCAGACCAGGAGAAAACTTTGCAGTGAAAGGTAAAAGAGCCAATTCCAGGACAATTTACAATTAATGTAGGTATTGCCTGGTCTAACCTGTAACCAAGGGCTGATGCTAAACATCTGCGTGAATGGGAGCAAGCTTTAAATGTCTTATACCAGCAGTAAATTAATGATTAATAAAATCATCTTTATGAGATGTACATAAAATATCAGGTGCTTTCCAGACAAAGAGAAATTTGTCCAGGTTTAATGAGTTTCCAGCTGAGACACCTTTGCTTTAATCTTTCATGGTATGATTGGAAATATACAGAGATTATTTCCAAAAGAATAATACATATTTATTTGAAAGAGAAAAGCACATTTTCTGGATATGAGGCAAGGTATATGCTAGAATAGTGTGTCAGTATAGTCAGTTCTAAGATTCAAAATAGAGGGAGGGACTCATCATGCCTCTGCGGCAACAGATTCCCAGAGCAGAAAAACAGTCATGCCTCACATGCCTTGGAAAGAAATTCACAGGAAAAAAGCACATGGCCAGGGAAGTCAGGAAGATTGCTCAGCATGCTTCACATTTTTAATTGACTGCTCTACATGCAAAATCTCTTGTAACCCCAAATCATGTGCTTGTATATGCCATATGTCCACACATCCTAAACCATCTCAGTGCTAAGGACCTGCAGCAACAAGTTAAGTCCCTTCCCTTGCAATATGGTCCCAAAAGCAGACACTTCCTACAAAAATGAGGAGGGGAATAAGGCACCCACCATCAAATGGAGGACTTGAGCTCAGTGCAATCCAAAAAGGCAACTTTACACCTTTTTTCACAAAAAAAGAGGTTCAGACCACCAGATCCTAGATCAAACTTCATACATCCTCTTATGACTGTGCCACCATACCGTAGAAAATCCAAGCCACTCAGCCAGAATCAGGGTGCCTGGAAGAGAGATGGAGCCAGAATATGAAAGCACAGTGTTGAATTTAGATTGAGGACATGGCTCAGGAGGAGACATGATTCAGGCATTTCTGTAAAGAGTGAACACCACCACTGCCTAATGTGTACCCAGAGGAGTCTGCACTCTGTCTACACCCAATGTTCTTTCGAGATTGTGTTTTTAAAGGTTGACACAAAAATCTGGGATAAGAGTTTTAGTGCAGGCATCCCATTGTGTTAAGTTAGGAATTCAACACCCTCTATCTGCCAAGAAGTGAAGGCTCATCACGATGGCTTTTTGCCAAGGTTGGGTAGTCACAGAATTGCTTTAACAGGAATGAAATAATCACAGTAAAAAGACAGAAATTTATCAACCTGGTCTTTAAACTGTTGGAGTAATAGCCTCTTTAAACACAGATGCAACTGGGTATGCAGCTCCCAGTCTGTTTTCTTTTGTTTTCTTTCTTTTTTAGCTGGATCTAGTGAGACTTGCTGCAGCCTTGAGACTCTTCTCACCCTGTCTGTGAAGCTGCATTATGCAGCTACTGAAATAATCAGGGTGTAGTTCATCAAGCAAGTTCAGACTGTTTTTAAAAGCATACTAGTATTTTAGGGACAGAGCACAAAACAGTGAAACAAAGCTTCATAATGAAGAAAAGCAACTTGCATCTTTAACTCTAGACTGACTACTGGTATCCATAATGTACTCTACATCCATAATGGACCAATATCCTATGATGTATTCTAAAAGCATTAAAAAACACTGCAGTGCCTTAAGTCATACATTTGAGAAGTGGCAGGTCACTACATAAAAGATGCCATATGCCAAATTATGTCAAAGGAAATAAAGTCCATTATTTCACATTTTTGCTAGAGAAAAGAGTGGTTTGGGTATAGTACAGGGCAACAGAACCCCCTTCTGAGGCAGGCAGAAGTATGAAACACTAACTTTGGATTTCATTGCCAATGAGTTCTCGTCCAGTTATCTTCAGCAGAATGGTGGTGGATACAGATATGTCAGACTTGAGTGAACCCATCTTAGCCTGTTGACATGCATTGAGTAGCTATCAGCAGACTTTCTAAAATATTAATAATGCCTTCTGGCAACAGTCATTAAATCAGTACTAGAGCCTTCCTCATGAGCACTCTGATCCCCAGTAATTGCCAAGCAGGGAGCTTTTCATTGTGTATCACACTGAGGGCATCTAATGCAAGAACATGGAATTGTGGACCTGAATCCTTTATAATGGTTCAGCTGAGCTTTTTTATGGACTAGGGGATGAACAAAGTCCATATGCATAAACTAAAAAATCCCTTCTGTTATTTTTAACAATCAGGTTGCATTTTACACCCTTATTTAGATTTATGAATAGTCATTTCTATATTTATAACTATTGTAAAAACTGAGCAGCTTATTGTTTTTGTAAGCCTAACCTCTAACTTAAGCCAGGAAAATAAAACTTAAAGCTTTCTAAAAAAGGAACATTGTTCTTACACTGACAGAAAAGAGAGAAAAATAAAAATTTCTAAAATGAGTTGGGCTTTCCTGCTCAAGGGGAAGTAGTGTCATGAAAAGAGAAAGCATGGTTCATAATCAGCTTTGCCATCTGACCTTCTCTGAGGCTTCTAAGACCTCAGGTCTTTCTTTCTACTTAGCTCACTCTAAGGGTCATACCATAATACAGAAGTAATTTTGTTCACCTCCTCCCTCCCATGTCCTTATGGGAAAGATAATTTATCACTAGTAACTATGACAAATTCAAGAACTTACCACCCTGGCAAACAGTCTATTTGTGGTTACTTGCAAGACTTGGGAAAAGGGGAAAGTGGATACTCTTGGTATGCAAGTGCTAGACTGAACAGAAGGCTTGGTTGAAAGACAGCAAACAGCTTAATACACATAATTTGTTTAGTACAGCACACACCCCATGTCCAAGACAGAAAAAATTTTCTTCCTTTCCCACTAGCTAGTACAGTAAAACCATTACAATAAACACTTCCTGTATTTAATTGACAAAAGCTCCACCTGCTATGCTGTCTAGTATTCCAAAAGTTAAAAAATAGGAGCCTTAAAGATATTTGAGTCCTGCAATTAAAATAGGATCCTGTTATGCTGAAAACAGTGCTAATAGCTTGCCCTATAAATCATAAATTACTGCTCTGAAGCCTACTCAGAATCCTTTGATAGTCATGAGAAAACCCAGCAGTCTGGTTCAGACAGCAATTATTTGCAGGAGCATAGGGATAGAAAAGTTCCCTGAAAAGGCATCACATTGGTTTCCTCAGTAAAACCCAGCTACTAAAACATAAAATATACTATGCAAACTGAAACTACAATGTTAAATCTCTGTATTTTAGGGAAAGAATTTATAAACTTTTCTAAACCTCTGAAATTCAAAACTTAACTTGAAAGGCCTCCAAGACCTCTGTCCTTTTAGGGTATCTCTCACTACTAAAACCATCATATATTCTAAAGACTGCTGTTGCATTGCAATGAAGCTACTGCACACTAGTGGCCTGAAGGGACATCACCACATTTCAGACATTCTACTTCTCTCAGAAGAGCTGGGGCTTACCTCCAGTATGGCCATACATCTTCCTAAAACCAGAGCTAACAAAAGCTGGACTCTTCTGCCAGTATCTGGAAGTCTGATGGTCAGGATTCTGCCAGGACAAGCCAGAAGAGGCTGGAATTCAAAACTGAAAGTTAAATGTTCAGACAGGGCATATGACTAGACAAAAAAGCAATATTTAGGAAACAAAAGCAAACAGAAAAAAATAAAAAATCCCAGTCAAAGCAGTGGGTGCATGCAAAAGAGAAAGAAAAGGGGAAAGCAAGGAAGAAATGAAAATGCTGAAATATTTGAACTACTGGTGACAATTTTAGTGGGGGACAGCAAGTAGGCATTATCCCTTTCTCCTAAAATTCAGATTCTCCATACAGCCCCCTGTCTGTGCACTGAAAAAAACTGATTAGGAAAATGCAAAGAAGGTTCCAGTGCATGTGTCACCTCCCAAGGACTTTTAAAAAACCAAACATAACCAAATTTGAAACTGCAGGTCATCAGTCCAGACCTTTCAAGAGTCAGAAGTCACTCAAGCTTTTTGTTTAAAGTGGCGCTGGTTTTCTTAACAGCAACAGAGGAGCATTTACAGCATGAAATAACAGCAGAGGCCTCTTAACTACACTATGCAATCAACTCACCCGGGTTTTTCCATCTCCCAATACAGCTCATGTCAGAACCCTGCAATATCCCCAGCTGCAAACTGTAATAGTGATGGATGAGTTATGCAGCTGATACAGAAAATCAGAGTGCAGTTTGCCCTACTTCATCATTCCTCAGATATTTAGCATAGCTTTCACCTCCTTCCCTTACAACCCACAGAAAGGCAGATGGATATGTTTTTCCATCCTTTGATGGAAGAAGAGGACTGTTAGCTGTTTGTCTTTATTTAATAGTTGTTTCAATAGTTTTTCAACAAAGAGAGAAAAAAATTACAAAAAGCAAAAGGAAACAATCTCCCCAAAAGGCAAAACCACTGCAATATTTCCAAGTCAGAAGGCACAATATGATCAGGCCACTTAAATTATGGCATGGATTTCACTCTCACCTATGGATTCTTTGACATATAGGTCAATCTTCTAGAAATGAGGTGATTGGTATTAGTATTTATATATCCAAAATTTGGACACTAATTTTTCAGCACTAGTAGGTTTTCTTGTGGTTTTGCTGTGTTAGAAAGATCACTTCATTGCTTCTTTTGGCATTACTAAACGTGGTTTTGGAATGAGGAATGCAAAAGTGGACATTTTTTAAATCAGAAACATACTTCAATAACTACATTAGTATTTGGTATTTCAAAGCAGTCAGCTTAGTGACAAAGCAATACCTATCAGCTCTCCATGTGCCTTGGAGCTCAGTGCAGCTCTGGTGTGAGTGCTGTCCCATGTTGCAGAAAACAACATGCAGCAGGAGCAGAAAAGCCAGAGGCTTCACATCTTTAGTAAACCAAGACCCCAGGGGACTGAGAGCTATTCTTCTCAAAGGATGAATGTACATATAAATCCCAGTGTTTCCATAAAGCATTTATAGTTTGAGAACAACAGAGCAAACATAGAGCAGTTGCAGGGATTTGATTGTGTTTGCCTTCTGTGGAAATGTGAAATCACAATAATTTTCTTTTACAAGAGCTTTTGTAACATGCACATGTGCCTACTGAATTAGCAGTGGTACTGCCTGGAAAACATATGTAATTCAATTGATGTAGGAAAAGAAGAAAGTCCATTCTCTATTGTTCCTAAGAAATAAATACTTACATATCCAAAAAATAGGAACCAATTGATGCAGCTCTTATTAAACCAAAGGGACAGGATGAAAGGAAGCATCCTCCCATCTTGTGCTGCCAGAGCAGGCCAGGGAGCACTGTGAAAACGTCACAGAAGAAGTCCTTGAGGAGCTAGTGGAATTACTTGATGGGGGCTGAGGGGGAGGTTCTGGAGGGGGCTGCTGGAGTTTCTCCACTGCAAAGTCGGTTTCTGAAGGGGCCATTTTAAGGCCCATCTGGTGGATGGAAATCCTGCTTCAGCCTTACAGAACAGATGCAAGCCCCTCCAGAGATGAGAACCACCAACCCCTGCATGTGCTGGGGGCTGTGGTGCCTTTTCAGCCGGGTAGCAATGGCAAGACCAAGGGAATGCCTTTTTGGGTGTCCCTTCTTGAATGCTCCTTCCTGAGGAACACTGCAGAGCTTATTGTCCTCATTCCCCGTGGAGCCACAGGCAGCGGCCATAAGAAATGGGATCCAGAAATGTTTTGCAGGGGTCTCAGCACTTTGTAGCACCCACTATGCTTGGAAAGGATTCTTGCCCCCAGGGCTGATCAGGACTATGGCATTTGGCCTATCTTGGAAGGCCCTGAGATGGCTTCAGGTTGAGAGAGAACAGGGCTTGGGCATTTCCTGGGACCATGACCAGAAGGTTGTGGGATGAGGAGGCAGTCTTGCTCACATGCTAAGGGAATAGCTGATCACCAGTCCTGGGGTCAGGAAGGAACTTTCCCCTGAAGCAAATTGGCACTGGACTGCAGAGCTTTTCTGCTTTCCTCTGCAGAAAGAAGCAGGACCACTTGTCACGGCTCCTCTGATCCCTTTTGGCCACATTTCTGCCTGATGCTCATGTACCACAAAGACACCTCTCATGCCCTGCAGCTACAGGAAGGAAGGCTTTTTAACCCACATGATGGACCAGAAAATGCCTCAGGGTGGTTTTGCCTTCCTCTGCTGCCTGGAGCATGGCCCTTGCCAGGGCTCCTTTCGACCATTCTATAAACAGATCCAGGATCTCTAGTATAGATATGTAATAAGCTCACATTATCTAGAATTAATCATAAATAAATTTATCAGCATGCCTGTTCATCTGTTTTCTTCCAAATATACAGCCCACTTAATTTTCTTAAGCTTAAAAGAGCAAAACATTCAGCATTTAAGTGTAAACAAAGCTAAGTGCTCCTATTGAAATGCAATACAAGTTAGCTTTCATTTCTGAAAAACATTGTGCAAAGTTATTTGTACAAGAAGAAGAAAGCTACTCAAATCTCTAAAGGAAAACCAAACATTTCAGCTGACTGCAGTGAAAATTCAAACTAACTTTCCAAGAACACTGTTTTATTTTACTGCACAGGTGCAACAAAACCTAGACCATCTGTGTTAAGAAAGGATGAACAAGAGGATTGAAAGTTGTGCTGCCTGATTTTTAACCAAATTCAATCAAACAAAAAATAACTGTGTGTGTGAGGATGAGTGTTGTATCACAAAATCTACCAGAAATGCGTGTGAATTCTAGTCCTTGAAGACATTTTGTCCACCAGTCCACCACCTCCAAGTCCTTTAAGTGCTGCAAAGTTTCCTGAGCTCTCTGATGCCTGGAGGATCATATATGGCAGTCTTTGAATCTTGTAGTTCAAAAGAATAAATACGACCCTTTACTATCCAAGCAAAATTTTCATTGCTTGTTCAGTTACTGTCTGGGTTTTGACTGATGCCAGGAACAAGTTTTTAGCTAAAGCGGTGGTCAGACCAGCCAAAAAATCCTGATGCTGAACAGCAATGTCTGCTCAGAGCCTCAGTCCTTGGGGGAAATTGCTTGCACAGAAAAAGAAGTCTGGTACACAGTCAAGGAGAGCCTTTAGTTTCTGTGAGCTAACTGTAGGGACCTGGGACATATTTGAAGGGTTTCTGGTTTTGGGGAGTTTTAGCAGAGATGAATGGATTAGCTCTTGATTGCTCTTTCAGAAGAGTATATTTTTGTCTGTTGCCAGAGAAGAACAGAATTATTTGAACAGAAATTGTTTGAAAAAGAAACACACCAAGAACGAAAAGACTGCATTTTGTTTAAAGTAATATTGCTTTCAGTTGTTTAGATTTGTCTAAGTTTTAAGCGACAGTAAGAAAAAATAAAGCAAGAATATCTGTACTCTCCAATGCATTCTATTCTACTTGATAAATTTTTTAAATGCTCTGTTCTCTAAAAGTAAAAAAATAAATCACACAGAGCAAGGAAAACTTCTAAAACTCAAAGAAAACTTACTTTGAAAGCAAATGTGTAAAAATGCCACAAACTTCTGAGACACACATTGGTTAGAATATTCTCCTTGCCCCAAATTCATGCAGATTAAGAATATATCTCAATTTTATATGGTTTCATAAAATCATTACATTGCTTTTACAGAGTTTATGTTTCTGGACACCAACAGTTTACCATTGATCTTATGCACATCAGGCCAATGTTCTGTGTTCCACAGGGGAAAGCCACCCTCATTTTTTAGTTCAGTCCTAGCATGATGATAGGCTATAAGCATTACACAGGACAGGCTGTCCAGGGTCCCCAAACCAAAAGCTGGTGTGCCCTTCACTTCAGGTACAGAGCTGAACTGGGCAAGGCCTTTTAGGCTTGTCCTGTCTGGATCACCAAAAAACTGTTCTCCCAAAACCAGGACTCATGGACTCATCACCCAGTGTGCAGTAAGTCACCAGGTAATGATTTATTTCATATTTGCACATGGATGATTACCAGGTGGTAAATCACAAAGCTTTCACCCTAAGCAGAGAAGACAATCATTGTCTGTTAATCTAATATATTACAACTATCTAATAAAAATTAAATGTTTGTTGCTCTATTATTGGTTACTCAAAAAAGCTGATTGTGCAAGATATTATTGAATTCATTATTAGCTACTGTGCATGATCAGGGTCTTTCATTTGAGTCAGAGGTCATTTGGTTGTGATCTCCCCCTGTGAGAATCACCCTTTACCCAGTTGGAATGGATTTTGACACAGTTGCTGAATTAGTTCAGTTAGTACCTTCTTATCTTGGGTGCTCTTGCCAAGTTCTAAGTTCTGCATTCTTTGTGTTCATTATCAGTAGCTCTCTTCTCCCTGAGCTTTGTTAACCTCCCCTTGGGCCTGGGATCTTTGGAACATGCCAAGCCCTAATCTTTAAATAAGGCAATTCTACAGACAAGTAATTCATCTTAGGATAATCAATACAGCTCCTCAAATCCTGTCCCCAGAGCTCTCCTACTTCTTTTCCCCAAGCAGGACTCTGCCTGCACCACTCCCAGTTCCTGCAAACTCCGGGCTCAGCCTCTTGCTGTGAGCAGGAGTCAGTCACTCCGCCCTGCTGGCGGGAACTTGTGGCTGCTACTGCCAGGGCTGCAGTTAAGAACAAGGTGGGATCACATCCAGGGATCTATCTCTGAGCCTCAGCATCTCTGAGCCGGCCATGAACCTCAGTCACCACCCATCCCAGAGAGGGAGCATCCTTAAGACCCGTCAGAGTGAGTGAGTTATAATAAGCACTGCACACTTAGACTAACAGGAACAGAAGTCGGAGTACGTGGCTGATGAACAGGACCATCTTTGAGAAATCCTGTTTCTTCAACCTCCAAATCCCTGCCAGCCATCTGTGAGACACACACAGGCAGCTAGGCAGCACAGTAACCCTAATTAAAGTCAGACTACTGCCTCATAAGCTTCTTTTTATAACCCTTCTTTTAAAATACAGCAAATGGACTCTACTATTAAACAGCTTCTCACTTCCCTTACAACAGATGAATCTTAAAGAAACTCTTATACATTTTTCCATATCAGCTAATAAAACTTCGAAGAAGTAATTTTCTTCTCTCATAGTACTAAAACCAGCTCCTTCCAGGTTAGTATTATCTCTAAGGTGTACTTGAAGGGAAAGGCTGAATAATGAAGTCAGCACCATTACCATTTCATCCATGGTTTACTTTTACCCAGAGGCTGCATCTCTGGGATGTAATGATTTTTCATGCTAGCTCCAGCACATGAGATGGCATGTTGGACTGACATGAAAGAGAGAAAGTATATATTCCTACTCAAGTGTTTCAATATGGCAGTTAGGTTTGCCAAATCCAATGTTTCCCTGTTGAATGAATCATGAGGTTGAACAACAGTGTACTCTTTTGAGCATTCTGCACACTAATTTTTGTGGTAGTAGTGACCAAGTTGGCAACTTCATAATTTCTAAGCCTTCAGAAAAACAAGATACCTCTTAAAAAAAGAAAAAACAAACCTAACAAAAACCTCAGCAAAACAACAAAGAATGCAAACCCTCAATTAAGCCTCTGACAGCTATTTGAAGATTAGAAGCATCTCATTGACAAAAATTTTAATGGTGAATAAAGTTCTCTACCCGGTGTGTTATAACATCCTAGACATAAAGACAGAGGACATAAACCGCTGTCTTCAAATTCAGAAGTCCTACTCATCCTGGAATTCTGCCCACAAACAGGATTTTTAAAATTGCCACAGATGTCATGAATTTGTTCAGTCAGTATCAGGATTTTCTGTTCTGATTTTGAGTATATTGAGTTAGCAAAGAAAATTCCCTTCTGCAAGATATTTCAAAGTAACAAAGACCAGCAGAACAGATTAATGAATGTTTAAAAGGGCCAACTGGAAAGATGATGTTATTTCCATTACAAAGTATACTGCTATGGGTGATTCTAAAATCTCATGTACTTTAATACAGGTCAAATATAAATCAACAACCCTTCTGTACTCTCAAGTAAGTAAAATGAAGCATATGTTTCATCCTAGTACTTTACCCACACTTTATCAGTTTAGAAAACAACTAATAAACAACACTTCAACATTGGAGCAGCCATTGCAATATTAATTAAAAAAAAACTAATCAACTTTCCACTACTGGTTTCTGCAGAACTATATTGGCATCCAGTGTCCAGTTCAGTAAATTTTTAGCAGCTGCATTCTGCAGAGATGGCTTGTCTTTATAAAGGACATGAGATGGCTCATCTTTTAAAGGACATGAGAAGATGATGCATCTACAATCTCAAATCAAATACAGGAGTTTGACTCAGTTCAGTTTTTCATAACTGCCTTTTGACTCCTGTTGATTCTTTGATGATCAAAGCAAGCTCTGAACAAGTTTAAAGAAAACCATTACACTGAGCCATACATTTTTTGCATGTTGTACAATCACAAGAGAAAATTTCCACACTTCTGAACACCAAAGGGGTTACTTTGTGCTTTGGGTCCTTTCTGGTTTTGTGTCTTTACCTTTGTCACACCATCCAAGAGTGACTCTTTTAACAACTGGTGGTTAGCATTACACTTTCAACATTTTTCACACCCTCTAAACAAAACTAAATTAAAATGTATCCCAACAGCATTGCACAGTGTGGTACCCACACCACCTCAGTTTTCATTAGCCATCATGAGACTGTAAAACCCAAGAGAATGTTCTAGTTGCATGATTTAAGTACTTTAAATTTGGATAAACCACAAGTTGGCCAAGCATCAATTGTTTTGTGAGGCAACACCATGGAAACAGAGAGCTCCATTGACCAGACTTTCCTTGTCAACTCTCCCTGGAAGCTGCCCAGTCAAAACTGGTGCTCTGCACAGCGAATTTGAGCTCCTACAGGCTCATCAGCTGAGCAACAGCTCATGTGTGAGCAGCCACTCAAATCCAAAGGTCAGCTCTTAACTAATCTTTATAGCTGAAGCCATCCAAATAATTTTGGTAGCTGAGGTTCCACTAGCACTGAGGCAGCTTTCTTGGAAGATAACATTAGCTTCCCTGCCCTAGGAGCATGAAAGATTGCAACACAAGCATAATGCAAGTGAAACTGTGCCTTAGGTAAAGCTGATGATCCCACATGGCCCAGGCCCTCCAAAAACAAGCACACAACATTATCCCATCCTAGTGCTCTGTAAGCAGGAGACTGAGTGGAGACCTCACCTACAACTTCCTCGTGGGGAGAAGAAGGGGGCAGACATTGATCTCTTCTCTGTGGTGTCCAGTGACAGCACCCCAGGGAATGGCCTGAAATTGTGTCAGGAGAGGTTTAAGTTGGATGTTAGAAAAAGGTTCTTCACCCAGAGGGTGGTTGAGCCCTGGAACAGTCTCCCCAGGGAAGTGGTCACAGCACTGAGAGAGTTCAAGAAGGATTGGACAAGGCTCTCAGGCACATGGTGTGACTCTTCTGAGCAGGGCCGGGGGTTGGACTCCATGATCCCTGTGGGTCCCTTCCAACTCAGAATATTCTGTGATCATATTGGTTGCTGTTCAGTACTGGTGCCCACACTGGTTCTCTGGCTGATTTTGCATTCAACCTGCGAAACAGCTCAGCATTTCCTGGACTGAAAGGAGATTGTCTTAGGCTTGTTCTGCAGATTTCAGAACAGATGCAGCCAGGCCCACCAGCCCCTGACAACACACACACTTCTGCACTGCAACACCTGGGCTTTTTCTCACTGGGGGATTTTTCAGCATCACACAATCTTTGGCAACCAGGGTAAATGATAATTTTGGAAAAACCCTTGACCATATGAAAGCAGTTAAGAAGTAAACTCAGGACAGGCCACATTTTATGGGACTACATCAGGAGCCAAACACAAGGAAAAATTCTTGACAAAATCTAGGCTGGGGCATGCCCAGTGAACATAAACTTCTGGATTTAACCAAGTTGACAGGAATGCCCACAAAACATAGGAATGGCAAGCCACATCTCCATCACAGGGACAGTCTCCTTTGGCAACTCCATAGAATTTTTTTGAAACAAAAGCCTAAAAAGCCAAAATAATATTCATTTTTATGTTTATGTAGTTGCATAATTCATAAACAAATAAAGTTAATTAATAAACAAATAAACAAGTTAATAAAAACACCAATAAAAATTCTGAAAATTAATAACGTTAATTTGAAGAATTTCACTTTTCCCCCATTCCCCATCAAAATTTTATGACAGAACAGAAGGAGTTTCAAAACATATTAAAGAAAAACTGATACAAGAAGGCTTGCAATGTGTTTTCACACAAAATTGCTATATACAGCACAATGGATTTAAGGATTTATCTACTTTTCTGACCCAAAAACCAGTCAGAGTTATGTATCTTTCTACAGAAGATGCAAGCGCAAAAAACCACTGGTAATAGCAATACCCTTAGTGAATTCAATAGAATTTAGAATCAGAGAATTGCAAGTTGGGAGGTACCCTAAGGATCATCATAGTCTAACTCTCTGCTCCTCCCATGACTGCCTAAAACTAAACTCTATGCATAGCAGCATTGTTCATCTTCTTAGATATCATCAGTGTGAGTCAAGAGGACTTCACAGCAGAAGTTAGGCCTTCTCAAAAACAAGGGAGAGCTCAGCCAACAAGGCTGAGCAGTTTCTCAAAGAGCACAGTACATGTATGTTTCAGGAGTAAAACAGGACAGTAGCTGAAGTACTCCTTACATATCTGAAAGCAAAATGTCTTAGGCCTTCCCTGGGAAGGCAAATAAAGAGATTAGAAATGTATGCTATACCATTATTAGACTAATGGCTCCAGGCTTTTAGGAGTCTTATTCCAGCTCCTCTTGTCCTTGAATAGCAAGAACAACGTCCTAGCACAGCTCTGTGTTACTTGTATTAACTGGCTGGCCCACAACCAGTGGGGCCATTACTTAAGCCAAGGAAGCAACACCAAAAGAACAATAAAGAGAGGCAGGAGAATGGATTCACTGCTGTTACCCGTGTGAAAGGAACAGAGGCACGGGCTCTGTGAGGTTTTCTATGGCGGTGGCAAGGGCCATGCCAGACGCCACTACAAATGTGCAGCCAGTTGGCTCTATTCAAGATAAGTACATCTCCAACATTTTTGCGCAAGTCTTGAAGAGAATAAGCACCTCATTGCATAGCTAATCCTTACAGAGAGCCTTCCCAGCCTGTGCTTTGGAAGCAGCAGTTTTGTAAATTTGCTTCCCTGTAAATTTTTCTTTTGGCACAAGGCACCTAGATCCCATGCTGTAACATGATATACGCCTTGGCTAAATGATCTTATTATTTGTCAATGAACCATGCACAGCTCCTGCTGGCCTAAATTTACCAGCAGACTGACATCAGATTTTCAAATCATTATAATGTCATGGTATGTTGATTTAATCTGCTCTGTGCCACATTTTTAGCTTATCTTTTCTCTCAGGAGTTAAAAATTGAAGAGATAGACTGGATCACTTGTAGCAAATCAGGATAGAATCATTCCCCATATTAACATATCCAAGAACAGTTTGTTTTGGTTGTTCCTTAAAAAAAAACAAACAAACAAAACAAACAGAATATTTAAAGCTGATCAGTAAAGTGCCTATAAACTTGTTATTTGTTCTAACTAAAAACTTGCCTGTGTTTTTCCTTGAAGTGTTGGATCCCCCACATTTTTCTAGTATCTTGCAGAACCAAAACTATCTGCAAGCCTTTTCAGTTCTCAAACTTCAATGGAAACATGATATGGCAGTCGCTTGTAAAGTCAACTAGAGTAAAATGCACTTAGATATTAACAGTGACTTGTTCTGTCCTCACACCTGACCTCTCTATAGCATGGGTCAAGCATCATTTGCAAAAACAACTGCTTGAAAACTTAACATTACAATACATGCAGAGTTAAGTCTCTTTGTATGTGTTCTGAATCCAAAGGCAGAGAGAATTCCACCTAGTATATGCTACTGAAACTTAATGGAATATCAAATTGCATCAGACACCCTTCTAAGCCAAACCAAGATAAGCCACACTCACACACTGGGAATGTACAGTTCCTACTGCAGTTGAAAATCTCAACATGCTCTTTTTCCAGACAGGACAGTGTAGGACATTTTCCCAAAGCAAATTCTCCAAAAACCACCCAGAACCCCTTCCCTTTGACAGTCCAGCCATACCATGCAGAGGAACACAGAGAAGTGTCCTACACATTCTTTGGCTCCTTCACACTTGCAATTGCAAAGAACCAAAACAGCTTTTAAGTGCTTGGTCAATTATTTAAACATTCAGTGCAACTACTGAGGAGCTTATAAACAAATAAGAATTAAAAAAAAAAAAACCAACAAAACCACAAAAAAACCCTTAAAAAAACCCCACCAAACCAAGAACTTCATCAGCATGCAATGTTTTCATCATCTTTGTTCATAGGCATGCACACACAATGTTTTAACTACCCATGACATCAGAGCTAGGCTGCTAGGCTTTTCTGCTCTGGTATTTCCACCCAGAAAGCCCTTCAGAATTTTCCTTTTCTACCTCTTCTAGGCATCTTTTCCTGATTGAAATGGCAACCCAATAATAGTTGCTCCATCTTTTGTTGCCCCTCAGCAGTGTAACAGTGGCAGAAGCTGCAGACAAGGAGGACCCTAAAACATTTGTATTGACGCAATTGTTCTTCATAGACACTCAAAGAAAGGTCATGGTGATCAGAGGATATTGCCAATATAAAAAGACAAATGATGTATTCCCCTTAAAGAAGGGTATCAAAAGACTCTTGAGGACCATGGGCAAGTCAATCAAACTCCAGTCCATGACAGGACTACTGAACAAAGTCCAATGGGCAGCCACATAGCAGGGCTATCCCTCAAAGAAGGATGGCATGCTCAGTAGTGCTTGATGTCCTTATTAACAACCAGGATGGAGGCAGAGTTCACTCTCAGCAAACAAGATTCCAGATTGGAGTCACTCAGTACATTGTAGCAAGTTGCTACTCAGGAGCCTGTAAAAGCTTGAAAAATGGGCTGTCAAGGAAGCTCGAGAAGTTCCACAGATGCATGTATCGTGCATCCCTGCACATGGGATGAAATAACCCTACACAATGGTACAGGCCAACGGCTGATAAGCTAGACAGTATCTAGAGAAAGTCTGGGTGTGTTGGCAAGCTAAAAACAGTCAGCAGTGTGCCCTTTCTTGCTGTGAAGAAAATCACCTACATACCACAATGCATGCTAGCAGGGTAATGGAATCATTTATTCTCTTCTTTTTTCTATTTGCAAGAGCACATCTAGAATACTGTGTCCAGTTCTGTAGTAGGAAAACTAACAAATCCCCTCCCAGACCAAAGAAAACCCAAACCAACCAAACAGAAAAACACCCCCCACAAAAATGACAAACTTTAATACCCAGTTACAAAGAATTTATCCTGATGCTCTGTTCATTTCTGCTCTTCCAATTTCATTGATTTCAGATTTTCACTTTGTCATACTTAAAGAGATTTATCAAAGGGAAAGGAAATGCTTTCTACTCCCTAAAGTATACAAAATAAATGAGGAAAGAAAAATCTTCATTTTCCCTGAAGTCTCATACCTGCCATGGTAGTTGAGGATCTCTCAAAAAACTATGATGAATTAGGAGCTTCCATTCCCCAGATACATCAGCACAGAGCCATCACAAGTGTAGATAATATAAAATACATGTTAAAAATCTGATACATTTGTGAAGTGATAAACAAACCTTGCCATTCCATCTGGATAACTGTCTGTATATATTACCCCCTGCTTTCCAGCTATGCTTCTAAAGTTGCATTTTACAACAGGAAAGTCATTCATTATACAGGAACATTCAAATAAGATAGTTTGAACTTTTATAAAAGGGTTGGTAGCTTCAAGGTTTGTTTCCAAAAGTCCCTGCTTTAAATTAGTGTAATGTTTTACTTTTATTAAAATGTATTTTTCAACAATCATTAACAGTCCATCCCAGTTCCCTTTTGCAGAAAAAAAGCCATTTGTTAAAATATTTATGCTGAAAATGAATGGCAATAACTGCTTTGAAAATAAAAATACAAAGAACTGAAACCCCTTTTTTTAACAAAACAGGAACATTTCGATTTCGCCCCCTCACTTCCCACAGTAATTTTAAAGCACCTGCACTGGACAACAATCAGTAAACAACTTTTTAATTAGTTTCTCATAATACTGTCTATTTCTCTATGCTAGAACATTGTCCAATATTCCCAACAGAAATTTACAGTGAATACAGAGCTTTCTATAACTTTCTCCCCAGACTCCCAGTAACAGATTGTGTGAAATAAACACTAGAGAGTTACATTAGAGTTTTTGTTCAGCCTCTTTGCTCCAATCACTTGAGCTCGTTAAGTGAGACAGATGTTAAATCTCTGTGAATAATTTAATCAGCTCTACACTGAAATGACAAACTTCTTTAACAGAGAAGAGGAAGTTCAGAGAGGAAAAGAAATGTTCCTGTGCTGCCCTCCACCTTCTTCTTTCCCCTCAATGAGCTCTATCCCAACAGATCAATGGATTGAACCAAGTGCAGTAAATATCCTCTCCAGATGTTGTAAATAGCAATTTTGGCTTAATGTGCTTTTCCAAAAAACATAAATTAACATTTGAATTTAATGCAAGTCAGTCAGTGGAATATGATCTCAGTCCTAAAAGGCTTGTACTGATAGACCAACCAATTTCTGTCATTGCACCATCATAAAACACTGTAAGCAAATTTCTAACAAAACAAACACACCTTTGAGCTGCTGAGAAGTCAGAACCTCTTAATATATCCTCCAAAATAACACTATAGATAAAAAATGCATTTTACTGCTATGAGAAACTTCCCTATTTCAAAATTCACTTTGCAGAATAAGAGATTAGAAACATCAAGCCAAGCCTGAAACACATAGCAACATCACATTCCCAAATGCTTATTTAAGGTCTACTACTTAAGTGAGATCCTACTTTGCAGAATCCTTCTTTCCTTTCTCAACTTCAGCAAAGATTCTGTAATAGCCAATATCCACCAGCCCTATACAGAGCCACAAACATGTACTCTGACTGTGACCATCATTGTTGAAAGGAAACTGTGACAGTGGACATGATGTTCCTGCCCTGTTCTTGTCTTTCCATGAGCTTTCCCTAAAGAGTCCTGACAGTCTCTGGCTCCAGTAGTCGAGGTCACAGTAACAAACACAGGGTCTGTATTTACTCTTTGCAGTTCAAATTTTATAATCTACAGTCCTGACACATTCCAATTCCAGTACAAGTGGTGAGTTTGAAGTAATCCCTTCCATCAGGACCTTCCAAACCAGCACACCAAAAATCAATTTTCATTATATTCCAAAACCTTTGCACCAGTTTACTTAAACGGACACAGCTTCCTAAGCTTTATAACTGCAGAACATGTCAAACAAAAGTAAATGGTTTGCCTCAAACAAGTTGCTTCCTTTACCAAAGATCAATGTAACTGTGGCTGCTTGAATCATCTGCATTGCAATTCATCCCAAGACTGAGAGACCTAAACAAGAAAAGACAGCAAGGATCATTAGCCCACAAGTAAAGGCAGGTTCACTCTCTGCTTGCTGTCATTACAAGAAGAATTTGCCAGTGCTGCACAAAAAAAAGAGCAGCTCACAGCTCAACATTTTGTACCATTCCACAAGTTGCAGCACTTTTAGCAAACCACAATTGGTTCTGCCTTTCACATTATTAGACCAAAAGAGGAACTTACATGCAATACCCATATTATTGAACTGAACAGCTTTCAAAATGCCACCAGGATGCACAGCAGCAAAAGAAATCAGACTACTTGCTTTCAGTGCCACCACCTCCCACAAGAGAATTTTAATTTTACCTTTTTGGAATATGGTCTCCTTTTATGAACATAAGAAATATCACATTACAAGTCCAGCTATGTAAAGCATACCCAGCCATATAAACTATGAAGCACCATAGCACAGTTTCTCCTTAAATAAATGACCTCAACTGGTGACTGGGCCTGCAATTAATTTTTTTGCCTTCCAGCAGTTTGAAAAATGTATCCAGTGTCAGGCTCTTTCTGTGCAGCCTCAGACATAATTAGTGGAGCTCTTACTTCAATTAAACAATTTCCTAAGCCTGCCTTTTGTTTTGTTTCTCTGATTTTTTGAATTTACCACACCCTACCATCTACTTGACATAGTGAAAAGCAGCTTTACAGAGATTGGCAGGATCTCCCCTCTTGCAGGCCACAAGACTTAGTGGCAGAGGCATGCCTTTCCAAACTCACAATAAGACCCCATACTGAGGAAGGAAAAAAATCAAAAGCTTTCCAGTATAAGGCTTGCAATATTTTCCATATACTGGCTTCAGAAAGAGCTTGAAAAGAGTTCATCACATTCAATAAGGGCATAGATTTTGTCCAAGAGAGCTCTGCCACTAAGGTGGTGCCGCACAGTGCTCTACTTACACAGAACTATTTGCACCTGTATGTTGGGTCACCTCAGGGAAAGCACATATTCATGCAACCAAAGTAAGAGTATTTTCCAGGGCTTTTGTTTCAGTATTTTATTTTTAAATATTACCTGTAACTTAGTTAAGCTATTAAAGCAGCCACTTGCTGCTACTACTCAGTGACTACTTTAGTGCGCTGCCACTAAAGCAGCTCAGAGCTGGAAAGCCAAAATTTCTGGTCACAGAGTGGTAGCTAAATAATACCTTTCCACGGTGTGCTGGTAGCCTCATCTAGCTCACTTGGTTAGTGCATAGTGCTAATAGCACCAGGGTCATGATTTCATTCCTGTACAGGCCATTCACTTAAGAGTCGGATGCGGTGATCCTTGTGGGTCCATTCCAATTTAGAGTATCATGTGATTCCATGAGTTCCCCCTGCAATAGGCAGGAGGTTGGACCAGGTGACCTACAGAGATCTTTAAGGCAACTAATTCCGTGATTCTATGTGGGAAAGAGAAGCCAGATGTTATTGGTGTACTTGGTTAAATCTTAATTTTATAATAAATTTGTAGCAAAAAAATAATAATGGGTAAATAATAATAATTTCTAACTTGTAGGTGAGAAAGTGACTGTCTTCTTCTAAACTTCTCTTGCATAGAATCTGCAGTAGACTGAAGCTTTCAAGAACAGAGTTTAAGTCTACACATGGCTGCAAGTGCAAGAGATACTTAAAACATGCTTACTTCCACCATAGTTTATTAGAAAGCTGCAGTGATAATGAGTTAAGCGTAGACTACATCAGCTCTTGTTGCATGGCAGACTACAGCAATGAACACGAGCAAAGAGATACCCCTGTCCACCTGTGAAATCTACTGAGCTCTGCAGAGAGCAAATCGGTTATATTTCTGTTTAAAGACAGTCAAGTTTTGATTTTCCAGTTTAGCTTTTCACAGCATCGCATGTCCCATCAAGTCTTCCACAAAAACATAGATTCTTCTACACACAATTTTTGCCAGCTCTCCTGCCTATGGAGTTGCACAATTCTGCTGGATGCATGTTGTGGGTAAACCACTAAACTAGAAAAGAATTATAGCAAGAAGTCACGGGAAGACAGAAAGCTTATAGTTCCAAGTGGTTTCAGTGGTTTTTTATGAAAGTCAAAATGTTTGCTCTTTCTCACTACCTTTTTCTTTTCCTCTTTCCTGAACAGAGAAGGCAAAAAAAATCCCCATATTTCTTACTGCTTATTTGATCAAAATAATATTCTAGCAATTAAAAACTGTCAAGGTCTCAAAACCCTACTTTTTACTGATCAAATTATGATGGGAAAATAAGCAGTTTTTTGTTCACTTGTTCCTGTCACCAACAGGAGGACTTTCTGTTCCGCTGCTCAGCAGTCCTGAAACATCTTCCACAGCAGCCTCAGAGGCCAAGAGCTACCTCTGAAAGCCTTCACTGGGGAAGGCTGACCTTCAAGGCATCCTCTCAGCAGGGGCTCTTCCTGCAGCACTTCAAGACCCCTAGAGGTAAGATCCATTTGAGGATAATTAAGAGGAGGCACCTCTCCATTATTCTATCGGGATTTCCTCTCTAAGAAATGTTTTTCAGCCTAATTTAACCCCAGGGGGTAACCTACATCCCACTGTCCTCCCACAGCTTGCACTCATGTCATAGCACAAAGCACCACAAACACCACTCCATTTGCAGCAATGCTAACTTTCTTTCCTCCTTAGAGGAAGGTAATTATACTTATGACAATAATACTAAAATGGACCCACACAAATCTATTCCCCAGCAGAGCTCCCACACTTGGAAATACGCTGCGGCAGATAGGGAATTACCTTCCCCCTGGAAGGTTCAGGTTTCCATACAGGCTCCCTACACGGTCTTACACAGCCAGTTTTAACACTACTGCACTGAGCCAGCCCAACCACTCTAAGATATGAGGTCAAACACAGCATGGACAGCTTCAGCCCCTCTAATCCTACTCGTTCTTGGTTCTCCACTGGTGCATGTCCAGGGGGGAATGCAAGCATGGAGAGAGTGTTGCCAAAGTTGCAAGCAATCACTGTCCTCAAGCTTTACAATTCATAACAGACCAAGATCACAATGTTTTTATCAACCACGTCTTTGCAGCTGGCCAGCCATTCCCCAGCTCATCTTCTACTTCTCAGGATAGATGGAATGCCTGATCCTGATGGAATTGTCATGGCAGTGGCTGGTCCTCTTGATGTCACAGAGTTAGCAAATTACGAATGTTTGTTTCATTCACCCTCCATTTGGTTGCTAAACAAAAGACTCCTGTGATTCAGCTGTACGGTAGTGACAAGAACAAGTCATTGACCCTCAGGTTATCTTGCCAAGCACTCAAACCAACACCTCTGATACAGCAAAAATTACTTCTGAGATTCAAGTTAGATGCAAACTTGTCCTGGCAGCAGAAGTTCAGTTTAGATCATTTAACAAATTCTAATCTGGGAACTTTATTTCTATGAAGATTTTTCTCCCTTTTAAATGCAAGATTTCAAGTAACAGCTAAGATGGCAGTTCTATGACTCATCAACTACAGCAGTGTTTTCAAAGATAGGAAACATCACCCTCCCAAGAGCTAAGCCTATTATAGAATTTATTAAAAGACCGAAGCAAAGAGAGATTAATGAATTACATGAGCACTTCAGATCTTCTTTTGATAAGGCTGATATAGTATAGAGGAGTATAATAAATGCAAAATGTGTATAAGGATCATTATCTACTATAAAAGTAGTGTATTACCAGGTGAACAAAGAAAGAAAGAAAGGAGAAGATTCATGTGTAAAAATGAGACAAAGCTACATTTCAGACACACTTAGGCACTGCCTGCTGGGACATTTCAAGTACCCACAGAATGCTGCACTAAATAAATAGTGCTAGAAGATTTTATTATCTCTCTTTAAATCATTATTGTTCTGAAAAAGCAGAGAAAAGTATAGAAATGACAATGCTAGAAAAGACATCAGTTACACATAGGTTTTTCAACTTTGAGGTTTCCATTTGAAATTTTACTCGGCTTAGCCACTAAGTGCTACAGAATAAGATGACAGAATACGATGGCCTGAACCCATTCCTTAGATTTGTGTCTGTCCAAGGCACTTATTACAGAATTAATCCCACTCAGACAAGTGCTCATTAATCAGATGCCCTACGTAAACAGCATCTGATCAGATGCAGTGTTTGAGCCACCCACACTGATCTTTCCACAGGAGGCTCAGTCACAAAAAATGATATAAGCAGAACAAAAGCTTCTTTGGAAGAACAGCAAAGAGCTGAACGAGGCATCAGAGTCTTGCCACACCAATATCCAGCTTATGTTACATTAGCAAGACTACCACGAAGGTAATGCAGGGGGAAAAAATTAAACATTTCTACAGGATACAAAAACACTTGTCTAACATCAAATTCAGCAAAAGCAAGTTCATCAGCCAATTTCAGTTGTCAATAGTTTAAACCATTCTGTGTGGTCTAACCCCACAAATACAGAATGAAAAAATTCCAGGGAGACCAGACCTAATTTTTTGGCAAGAAAAATTACCTTTTCCTAGAGGTCCTGTGTTAGAGTTCCACTTCTCAAACTACCTCTACAATCAGAAATCAGATCATATATTTAGAAACACATATATACTTGAATAATTTAAAAGTATCATATCACTGTGGAAGAGATTTTACTAGTCTTATAGGGCTGAGATTAATAGGACAATTAATTATATGATGTTCCTGAGAGCAGAGATAAGACCTCAACCTGCTAACCCCTATGTTTATTGTGTAGAGCCATTTTTCACCATCAGAACACACTCCATTTGTGATATGGAACCCTATAGAAAAAATTATTTTAGAAAAATTAATTGACTGATGTGTGAGATGGTGCTTTAATCTCAACAAGGATCTTAGCTCCTGTTTTGTTATCTTAAAAATGTATTTTGGAATCAAATAACTCTTTCATAGCCATGCCTTTTTTTTTTTTTTTTTTTTTTGGAGTAGGGCTAGTGCATTGGCCAGCAGTAGCCTTTAAACATTGGCACACTGAAAAGGAGAAAAAAATTGTTAACGAGGTTCAGAAGTAGGCATCTGTAGCATAAAACAAACTAAGAATTGTGGCCAGGAACCCTTGGCAGCAAAACTGCTGAGACTATTAATTATAACTTGTGTTTTCATTGGCAGAAGCTACTAAGAAGTTAAAATATATGGTGCACTTTGATATCACGGGGAGCAGAGGGAATGATGCCAACTTCAACTCTGTCCAGTCTAAAATTATGTTTCAGAAGAAAAAAAAGCACTTACCCACAGATAATGCAAAGGCTCCATTAGTTTAAAAATGATCATTAAAAAAATCACTAGTATTAGAAATTTAGGCTAGCCAAACTGGAAGGTTAAGCTTGATTTCCATGAGTTCTGTTTTCAACTTTTAATATTTTTCAAGGCTAAACCATTTCTAGATTTTCAGCCAAAAGTATCACAACCCAGTAGTTTCAAGAAAACTGCTTCTACTTTTCTACTTTTTATAATTTTTGAGAAATGCTGGAGGCCACAGAAGACAATTATTGTCACTTGTACATGATAAATTTCCATTTTAAAAATGTCATTTCTTAATTATTCTCATCCATCATTATCATAACAGGGATGTCCATTGTAATAAATACTGAAAACAGTCTTCAAAAATGCAAATGACAGCAGCCATACCTTCAGCCACCTTCTGCAAGAAGTGCTTGTGTGCAGTATTACACAAACTACTGGATAAATACCAGTAAAACCAAGCAAAGGGGTGTGTGAGTTGTAAGAATGGCAGGGAAATGGAAAAGAAGCTGATATCTCCAACTGGGACAAGGAAACCATCCTGTCATCTGCAAAAATCCAATGCTGACCCCTTGTATAAGTCTTTGTTTTTACTAGAAATAGTTTGTTTTAAATCACTAGTCTTGCTAAAAAAAAAATTTCACCATCCAAGCTTTCTCCTTTTAGACCATTTTTACCATTTTACTAATTAGAGATCTTTAAATATCCTCATATTATCCTAATCCCAGCCCTTAAGACTGTCATAATTTTCCTCATCAAAAATAAAACAAGAAAGCATTGGCTTCAGTAGTTTGCCTCCAATTATGTTTGAAGCCAATAAATATAGAATTTATGCTGTAGGAAAAAAAAAAAGCACACTTTTCCAAATTTCACTTTGGGAATGTCAAATATCAGTTCAAAATTCAACCAGTACCATAAATTTTAGAAATGGTAGGCCAATTTTCTCTGTCAGCATCATGCTCAGGGGCCATGAGGAACATTAACAGAATCAATAGCAGAATTGAAGCTGATGCACGGAGCAGAGACTTGAGACATTAGTGTTCATGCATTAAGCCCAGAGAAGGCCAGTCCAACAAAATGTCTACATATGGGCCATGGGGCTTGTTCTTGAAAATCAGAAAAATCCTGTCTGAAAGACAAGCAGCCTTGAATGAGCAGCTCTGTTGGTACAGAAGTCACCAGTACCCTTTCATCGCTTTTTCCAAAGGTTAAATTCTTCCACCACTGAAGCGAGTCTTTTCAGGCTGCAGTAGTATGGCTTTAGTTTCCAGTTGCCGCACCCTACCATATCCTTTTTCTACTATGTATGTGTACTTACTTTTTGGCTAGTAAGCCACCTTTAATTGATCTTGGGAGCCTAAAAGTAACAGGAGCTCCTCAGGACCTCCCCTGAATTACCATGTCTGTTTGGACTGACTCCCAGCACAGTAGGATGCAGCATCCCACCAGGCATTGTACAAGCCAACAAGAACATCTGTTCTCTGTTTTGTTCAAGGGCTTTAAGCAGATCCTCACCAGCTAATAATTATCAGGATCAGACTCATTCCCTCATCATTAAAGATCTAACAAACTCTTGTTAAAGGTCACTTGTGCCAGCCACTTTGCTGCTTCAAACAGAACTGGTTACCAGCCAGTAATTACTTGAGGTGGTCTACTTTAGAAGATTCAGAAGCTTCAGAGGATATTTCCTAAATCTAGGAGCTGGACATGAGACATTTATGGTCCAATTCTCTTGGACAAGGGAAGTTTCCAGACTGCTGGGGAAGAGGGTGTTAAGGAGAGGAGAAGCAGAAAGTGAGACTTCACCACAGGAGCCTGTGTTATAGTCAAAACCAAGGAATATACAAACCACATCTGAGAGTCACCAAAAGGCTTCCATGGACCTGGACAGAATAATGCAAAGTTTGCTGTAGTCCAGAAGGCCACAGCATTGCTGTCCCAAACCAACAGGCAGGTGTCTAAGCAAGAAGTCACACTGCTATGCTCACAGCAGTGTCTCATCAGACTATGGTGTTGGATTTTTGTAATTTTCTTAGAAGTGGGTTGAGTTACTTGGGGCAGGGGGTAGGAAGCTGAGAAATTTTGAAATATTAGGGCAAAATACTCCAAGTCCAAGTTGCGCCAACAAGCTCTCTGCACCAGCCCACCAAGGTTCTTATTTTTTCATTTCAAGAGAAAAACAGGAGCTTGCCAGCTACTAGAGAATGTACTTCTCTCCTTTTCAGACACTTTGAGTGCTTCTGTCATTACTATTGTATTAGCAGTGTTACAGCTTTTACCACTGCTGGTTTCTTCAACTTTTAGGTCAATTAGAAAATATTTTGGGCAGAGCACTAACAGCGCCTTTCTCTGAGTACTTCTTTCCTTAACTTTTCTACATTGGGACTTGGCAGATATTTTGGGGGATACCATTCCATTTGCTACAACGTACTTTTCTTAAGTTTTGGGCAAGTAAAATTCTCTTCCAAATGAAGAGGCCATCACATAATTGGCATGAACTTCAGCATAGCACTCATTATCCTTCTTTCCCTTTCTTCTGCAAAGTCACTTCCACACCACACTGGAGAAAGTATAGCTGGAAGCAGTAAAAGAGCATGGCATCCCTCAAAACTGCTTGCACATACTAACTTTAAGCTAACTGCTGCTTTCATAACAGTTTTTCTCTTCTTATTTTCAGGATAAATGAGAAAGACTTGAAGAGAGCAAGAAGTGAGAGGATTTTTGTACTAGCCCAAGTCAAGAGTTTCCTATACACACACTTTCATCCCAATAGTAATTCTCTGTAATTGAATAGTAATGCTCTGACTGAAAGATTGACAAATTCAGTTCAATGTGCAGTACACACAAAATACCTCAGAATGATATACTGAGGAAACTACACTTGCTAAGGGCAGAGACATGAGTTAGGGGGAAAAATAGTTAAAATGCTACTTTATTTAAAAGAATCCATTCAAACAGGTATAAAATACCTTCTAGAGCATGACTCCAGGGAATGCTCTAGGAAGGTGCTAGGATGATTTCAAATACAATTGAGCTTCCCCAGTCTGGTCAAAGAAACTGGTGCTTTGGAAAGGTCATAGGTGGCACATTAAGAGATGAAGCAGAAATATCAAAATTTAGTCTGAAATTGGACTGGTGTGGAGGGGTGTGTGCACTTCTCAGTAGAACAAAACAATAAGCACCTGCTGACCACTGTAACATATCCACTCATCATCTTTGAGTCATTCCTTGGGAGTAATGTTTTGTTTACATTGCAGATATAGTCAGTGTTTCAGAGGTTCTGATCCTTGTAGCACATATAGAACAAAACACTTCATCAATCATTTGGCCCACTTTCTACTTTCATGCAACAATGGAATTTTAGTGCCAGTAGCTACTGACAAACAACCTGCATGCTAATGCATCACATTTTGAATAACTGGGAGTAAACCAGCTATTCTTAATGAGAGAATAATGAAGTTAATAAATATGTTCATCTGTTTGAAAAAGAATGTACTGCACTTGCACTCAGGGTTGAAAATCCACTTGCCCAAGGCAATCTTTCATACATTTTTGTTTGGTTTCAGATTTTTCAACACTGCAGCTTTTAAGAGAGGCCTTAACAAAGAAACCATGCAGCAAAACTGACTTACGTGGGGATTTATGTGGTGATGAGACCACACTTGCTGGGTTTCCTTGAGTACTTGACAATAATTTTCCTCCCCCTCTAGGTTTGGCACTCATGGGGTCCCTGTGGTGGGTCCAAAGAAATGGACTCACACTGAGACCTCTAGTAGTTTACAATGAAAAAACATCTTCAGCCTGGAGACTGTCCAAAGATAACTGCATAGCCAGTAATATTTCAGTTCCTTTATTCACTGTTGGAACTTTTGCATTAGTCTTTGGCAAGGTGACATCGCAGTCAATTTTGCAACATGCAGTCAAAAACTGCGCTATTAAAAAAATTATGAACAGTTCACAGGTTATGACTCTTGCACCCTGCAGACATAAAAATTTTTAGAAGTCACACTCCAGTGTCGAGTGCCAACCTGACAACCAGACAAATGCTTAGACTGAGGGTAGAAGAAATGAATATTTAACTCAAAACTGAAGTTACATTTGTGAAATATGGACTGAGCTGTGCAGAATTGTAGGAGCCACAGAGTGGTTTGGTTTTTCATTTATTGGGCACATGCCTCATATTATGCTATTATAAAGGTACAGTATTACTATAGAAAGGATACCAAATGAACCCAAACTTGTCGTGGTATCACCCGACACCTTATATTTGATTTCAACATCAAAATCAGTTCAAACATAATTTCCAGGATTTTTTTAAAAAATACATTTAATTGCTCTAATAAGAAATGTGAGACAAAGACATACCAGTCTCTACCAAGAAGGAAATCAATTCCATCAGCCTTTCCTTAAATACAAGGCTGATTCTTTGCTAAAGATCAATTCCTGCCTCATTAAGCACAGAAACAACACTGCTATCTGGTGGTAGTCTCTGGGCAATACACAATTTGGCTGTTTTCCACCACTTAAAAGTTTAAAAGGAGCATTTCCCTAAGCACTGGAAAAAAGAACCCCAAACCAAAACCCTCAACAATAACAACAATACACTGCAAACCAAATCCAATCCCCCCATAAAAAGTTTTATTTCAGGGATAGACTTGAGATAGACTTCATTCCTCAGATATCAGAAAATTCAAATTTATTAAAACAGTAGAAGATATTTGAAAAGCATCTTATTTCTCCACCCATGAGGTTTCTCTCTCTCCCAGACAGAGGAGACTTCACCTTAATCATGGTTGCTATCCACCTTAACTGCTTACTATTTAAGTTGGTTTCCTTAAAAGCACCAACTTGAATTTCCTCTAAGTGTTCCTTCCTGAGATAAAAATTGGCTGCGCCACTCAGTCTTCTGCTGCTTCAGTATTCTCATTTCAGAGTCCACAGGACAAAAATAACTCAGCTTCCCCACACTGACTCTTTACCACCACCAGGAAGAATCTGTTTGTTCTAGCAGATTTCATAAATACAGAGACAAAATTAAACTGTGGCTGTTTGGCATCCTTTGCCCCTCAGTGCCTTGGAAAACAAGTTTCCTACAAGTCCACCTCTGAACATGCATTCAGGAAAATATACTAAACAGTAAATCACATTACTTCGTGGTCTGGATTATCAACTACAGTCATGAACATAATAGTACATATGCCTAAAATTAGGGTTGTGAATATAATGTCAGCTATACATATTTACCACCAATTTTCATTCCCTCTAAAATAAAATGTAAGCTCCAGTTGTGGTGATTACAGAAGTTATAGAAATATGCAATGTAAATTACAGAGTTGCCAAGTATGCATACAGTCAATGGTGCAGATTTGTTTATAGTTTGCTAAAGTGCTGTTTAAGGCAAATAATGAATGACAGTCATATGGCAGCAATTGTGGTCTGCAATTTTTAAATTACTTTATCATTACTGTAAGGAAACAGTCTTCAGTTTTACAATGCTTTTAGCTCTTTACTGTTAGACCAGTAAAATTTTGGCATCATTTTTTAGCAGTCTTTTCTCACATCTTTTGTGGTAGAATTGTCTTAGGATATACTTGGAATCATATTTATGCCTTTTTAGAAGTAGACTTACAAGGCTTGTGACTTACAGAGAAAGCAAACTTCTTGACTTTTGCTTCATACCAAAATGTTTCAGAAAAAAAAAAGAAAAAGAGAAAGCAATTGAAAAAGTTTTCTTGCAAGTCTTTCACTGGTTAAATCAATTTCTGTGAAAGTAATGATCTACAAAAAAAGACAAAAAGTAATTTTCTTATTTTCTAAAATCAGCTGTAAGTCTTGTCTAACTACCCTCTATTTGTATTGTGGAATAAAGTAGTCCCTTCACTGATAACTTTTTCAACATAGCAACACAAGTATTAATTCAGCAATTTTGATTCCAGCACAAATTTGCAAGGTAAACCATCCTTCCACCTTCCAGAAGACTGCAGTTTTTCTCCTTAAGAAGCAATATCAAAGACACTAAAGAAAAATTTCTGGTTAGAATCCCTGTAAAAGTAGAGACTTAATTAGCAGGGCAAGACCTTATTAATCAACTAGACTTTCAAGCCCTCATTCAATTGTAAAATTCCTGCCAATTCTGTTCATTTAGAAAGCAATTCAGAATTTTTTCTTTATTTTTTACAACACATTTTTATAATAGGATATGAAATTTGAGTGCAATTCCAAAGTTAAATAAGCATAAACATGTTGGAATTATACATTAGCAAGTCAGGAAGCAAAGAGGTCTTTAAAACTCTTAGCCACAGTGGCTGAAAAAGCCAATTTATGTTATACAATGTTGAAGCTTTTTTGTAATTCAAGATTAATTTTCTTTGAATATAAAGTACTCCAAAGGCAAGACCAACATACACAGCCACCTATAAAAGCAGAAATGCATGCTGGCAATTAGCACAGTAAAAGCTGATGCTTTTCTCATGTTTTCACTGTTTATAAAACTTGCTAATTTTCCAGTCTAGCAGACCATGTAAGTAACTGAACTTATTCAGAGATATTTTCACTTCAACTTTGGTGGCAGGACCATATCAAATTGGGGTTTTTAAAAAGAATTCCTCAAAAAAGCCCTCAGCATCCTGTACCAGAATCATCTCTTACAGGTTTTCCCAGAAGAAAATACCCCAATGCTTGATTTCTCCTACCTATAGTAGTGAGCTGTGGTCCTTTAAAAGCAAGTGAGACTGAAGAAAGACTGAATAGTTGGTCCCATTTCTACAACAAACCTCAGCTGAGAAAGACATGAAAATTACATCTTGTCCTAATAGGCATTCTGATTTCAGCTGTCAGAGACTTGAGCAGGTGTTAAGTAAACTGAAATACATATTTACTAGTTACTAGAGATTTTCTTTACATTTTTACCTTTTGATTTAATGTCTGCACCTGCTAGACACATTTTTATAATATTCCAGAAAGGAAGGTATAACATAGGATATTTGCAGAATGTTTTGTAGTTTTTCTGCTTGGAAATTTCCTCCTTTTTCCAGAAGGAGTGGGAAAAAAACCTAATGTGAAGCAGGATGGCTTTTTGGCACTATGACCTCTATTCATTAAGAGCCAGCTGTACTTCACCAGCACCAGCTCACGAAGGAGATTCACCTATACTTACTGTGTAGGAATGAAAAGAGGGGAAGAAACCAAGAGACTTCTGATCCCATTTCAACTCCTACACTGACTTGGCAACTGGACTCTGCTGCATTAACACTTTTGCTTTCACAGAGAGACATAATCAAGAAGGTGTGAAATCAGAATGTATCTATTTTAGATAACCCACAAGAAGTGTTGCTGACAGCAGCACTTCAATCCCAGCCCTACAGCTGGATTCTCCTCACGACACTTCAGGAAGCCAGACATGGGCAAGATGTAAATGGAAAGTACAACACAGCTAAGGACCTGAATGTGGCACCTGAGGCATGTGAGGTTCTATGTTTTCATAAGCAGCTATGTTATTGCTGTGGTCTACAAGCCTTACTGCCATTATTACCTTTGGCAGTTAAAGCATCTAGTTATTAGCAAAGGATAAAAACTTGTCTGGTTCTCATCCTGAAGGGTCAGTACCCAATGGCACAAGTCAGGTACAAGTCTGGGTCCCAGACTGCCACGTCTTTCAATCCAGAATCTCACAAATGGGTTTTGGGGCACTCCTTCATTGAAAGGAATTGCCGCTCCTTCCCTTCCAAGCCACTCTTCCCAGACAGCCTGTAGGCAGTCACACCATCTGTCCCACAGTGTCTCAGTCACCCCAGAGCCAGCACAGCCCTGCACCAGCACACCGAGCTCCTGCACCTCCTTTGTTCTGCACTTGGCATGCACTCCTGCCAGTGCTTGGGGCTGGCCTCTTGTGAACATTTTCACTTTCCCTGGGAGCTCTCTTCAGTCACTTTGCTCCATGCATTTGCCACCCTAACTTCTGATCCTTCTCTGTTGTTAAACTGCTGTCACCCCATGTCTGCTTTAAAGCCCTTTACACTATGTTGTCAAGTCCATAGCTAAGGGTGGTTTCATCTCATTTTGTCAGAGGAACTCCATCTGTGGTTCCTTGAAAAGGGAAATATAGTCACAAAAGCCAAAGCACCTTGTGCAACTCCAGCAACACTACCACTTGGTAATTATTAGAGGCATCTATTCCTACACCAGTTTTCCCTTTCACACTTGAGGCTGAGGATGAGACAACCTGAGCTCTCACATCCTTCACCTTTGCCTTCAGAGCTTCTCAATCCCTCTTAATTTGTTCTAGATGTCTCTTGGTGGTGTTGTTAATGCCCTGCAGTGAAGGGTAGCACTCTGAAGGACAAATAAATTCTGGCAGTCATCTAAAACACCCTAGATTTGGGTCCCACCAAGTTACAAACCTCTTTTAACAGCATGTCTCACTGGCAGCTCTGTGCTTCTATTTAATATAAAAATGAATCTCCAACCACTAATGGCCACCATTTCCTCTAGGTACCAGTGCTGTTCCAGCCCAGCTGGCTCTGATCTCTGACTCAGTGCAGTTTGTTCTCATACATTGGCTATTGCAGCACAGCACCCATTTTGTACACACAGATCAAAGAGAGGAAAGAGCCTTCTCCTGCTGCTGAGCCTGAAGCTTCCAGCCTCCCCCTTCTTGGCAGTTGCTGTCCACCACTATCCTTCAAATCTGGTGCCTACCTGGGTCACCTTCTTTATATTGTGTGCTTTGGGCCTCACCTCTGCAAACACTTTGTGGAGACTCTGTCACCGTGCCTCCCCTGATCATCTCCTTCCTCAGCTAGCAACTCAGTGCCTCAAACACAGCACATGCCCCACAAGTAAACCACTATCACAACCAGGTGTGGCTCCAGAAATCTCTCCAGCCCTAGGTATGGAAACTGGCATCCTGTTTCTGGAATCCAACATGGTTGGGATGAGTAACTACAGGAAGAAATCAGTTGATCCTATCAAAGAGAAACTGTCCAAATGAAACCCCACAAATATGGAAATATCCTTTCTAGTGGTGTAGAAGACCTGAGAGCTAATATAGGTCTCCTACTACTGCTCTTCATAGAAGAAATTTTAGCTATATCACTTTTGTAATCAATGGCCCTGGGCTGAATGTGAGACCATCTGCAGTAAAGAATTACCAACAGAGGCTTAAGTATTTCAGACAGGATAGAAGGGTAGACGTTGAATGACTTGAATGGAAACCTCAGAAGAAGATGCAGATTGTGATATAAGAGCAGAGGAGAAAATATGGTTTATGAAGTGGAGTCACTGCCTCCTGGTGTTTGGGGTTGGGTTATAATTTAAATACCACAAGGTATTGAATAACTTGTCTCTCTGTTGTTGACCTTGCTGAACCTCATACAACTGGCCTCAGCACATCAATCCAGCCTGTCCAGATCTTTGTGCACAGCCTTTCTATCCTCAAATCAACATTCCTGCCCACCTCTGCACTGTCTGCAAATTTACTGAGGGTACAACTCTGCCATCTCATCCAGATCAGCAACAAACACATTGAGTAGCACTGGCCCAATACTGATCCCTGGGGAACACCGCTGGTGACTGACCACCAATTGGATGTAACTCTACTCCCCACCGCTCTCTGGGCCCAGCCATTCAAGCAGTTTTTATCCCAGTGAGGAATGCACCTGTCCATGCTGTAAGCGCTCCAGGGGAACGCTGTGGGAAGCCGTATTGAAGCCCTTGCTGAAGTCCAGATAAGCAACATCCACAGCCTTTTCCTCATCCACTGGGTGGGTCATTGCTCACAAAAGGAGATCATCTGGTCTAGCAGGACCTGCCTTTCCTAAACTTGTGCTGGCTGGATCTGATACCCTGGTAATAGGTACTGTACTATGGACTGAGTTACTTTATCCAAATTGAGTGATGTTATCACTCTTCTTTGCCTAAATGCAGAAACCTGCAAGAGGCTATAGACACTTTTTTCTTCCAAATATATTCTGTAGGAAAAGATACCACATATCTCAGCAGCATCTTAGAGTGTACAGGAAAGCAGTTTTACACCCTTTGTATTTGATTCTTTTGCCAGGGGCATTGCGGGCATAGAATCACAGAATTATGGAATATACTGACTTGAAAGGGACCCAACAGAATCATCAAGTCCAACTCTCCAACTCATGGCCCTGCACAGGACACCGCAAGAGTCACACCATGTGCCTGAGAGTGTTGTCCAAGCACTTCTTGAACTCTGTCAGGCTTGGTGATATGGCCACATCTCCTCTATTAAGTATTTAATTCAAAAAGAAGATACAGTTCCTGTAGGGATAGGAGAAGGTAAGCTCTTCTGTAAATGACATCCTTATTAAGATGCTCAAGTCAAATATTTCTGTCAAGAAACATAGACAGCCCCTCAATTTAATTAAATTTCAACTCGGGAGATTCCAATAGGACATCTAGACAATCACTAGCAATTAACCAAACAGCTTTCTCATAACTGCATTAGGAAACTGCATGGGTTGCTGTGGTAGCCTAATTATGTGTTAAAAGAGCATTAAAATAAGCTCTCCTAAAGGAAATACTTGGCACGCTTTGCTGTTATTTATTGGCCTGCTTGCATATTCTGTAATTTTCCCACCAAGTACCACAGCAAAATGCACAGCTTCCCACAGTAACAGCATTCAGGGTGCAGATTTTTATCTAGACAGTTCAGATGTAGGGCATTGTAGCTTAAATAGAAATAGCCAGAAAGAGAGTATTCAGGAAACTAAAGCAACTTGCACTTATGAGAAAATTGAACACACTAGTGAAGCTGCAAGTATCAGGCAGACAATGAGTTGTAAGAGTTACCTTCATACATAACTACTAAAGGTAGGTCAGGAAATAAGACTAAGTTTTCTCAGCAAATTAATTTGGTTAACAAAATGTATTTCTCTCATAGCCCATGGGGAGCCACACACTGCAGCAGATGGGTTCCCAAATGAGGCCGTGACCCTCTGAGAAGCCTTTGCTGGACCAGGTTTGCTGGCAAGACTTGTGATCCGTGGGGGACCCTCACTGGAGCAGCCTGCTCCTGAAGGGTTGCCCCACACAGAGGGACCTTATGCTGAAGCAGTGGAGCAGTGTTCCTCCTTCCCTGAGGAGAAAGGAGCAGTGGAGACGAGTGATGATCTGACTGCATCCCCCTGTCCCTGTTCCATTGCACCATGTGGGGATGGAGGTAGAGAAATTGGGAGTGAAATCTAGAAAGAATCGAGGGGTGTGGGGAAGGTATTCTAAGATTTGGTTTTATTTCTCATTAACCTGCTCTGACTTGATTGGTAATAAGTTAGGTTCATTTCCCCAAGTCCAGTCTGTTTAGCCCATGATGGTAACTGGTGAGTGATCCCTCATTGTCCTTATTTCAGCCCATGAGCCTTTCACTATATCTTTGTCTCCCCTGCTCAGCTGAGGAGGGGGATGCTGGAGTAGCTTGGTGAGCACCTGGCAACTCATTGGGTCAGCCCACCATATCAGTGTGCATAAATACCTGAAAAGGAGGGAAAAATAAAATAAAGATGTTCTCTTCAGAGGCATGCAGCAAATGGAGAAGACACAATGGGAACAAAATTAAATACCAGAAGATCAATTAAACTTAAAATAACAAGAACTTCTTTGGTGCTGGCCAAGCCTGCTGGAGTAGGCTGCCAAGAGAGGTTGTAGAGCCTCCGTTCCTGGTTGTGTTTAAAATCCAGTTGGACAGTACCTTGATAAACCTGATCGTATTGACCTGCTTTAAGCAAGGAGGTTGGACTAGATGTCTCCAAAGGTTCCTTCCAACCTCAACTATTCCTTGATTTTGTGAAGCTATATGAGACATTGATGTCTAAGCTTGTAATTAACTTACAGTATCTTTGTTTTTAAAAATTTTCACATCACCTAGGCAGAGAAAACAAGGCTATAATTAAAGTAAGAATGCTAGTACAAGCCTCCTTCAGAAACCATTCTTTTAATTAAACAGCTGAGCTAAAACTGGGATTCAAGCCTGTAAGCCCTGTTTTGCCCAACACTACATATAACACTGTATATATATAGTATAAACAGTCTTTCTAAAAGTTTGATATTTTTCTATATTTTAATGACAGAGGCTTCTCTTACTGAAAAATGCCCTAATGATAATTTTGTCCTCTTCAGGCATAGAAGTTTCCAGGCAAAAACCTTTCCAATATTGCAAACATACATAGTTATGAATATATGGAAAGAATTTTCATCACACCTTTAAATTCTTCAGCCTACAGGGATTTTTTGTGTCCAAAAATATCATCAGTTTATCATATAAACCAGAAGGACATCAAATTCAGCTGCAATTAGTTTTTACCTCCCTAAGATTAGCCATTCAGATAGTTGGCTAGCCCCAGGCAACTTAAGCACCTAATCACAATACACAGGAACTATTTGTGCACTTTGCTTTTCCAAACATCTGCTTTGTGCCTGGCAGATGAGGGAACTACACGTGGAAAATTGTGGGGTCACCATGTAGGCTAAGATCATGAACTTTTGCCTTCAGTTTCATAGACATAAATTATTATGATTCTACTTGCCACATTCTATAAAATCTTAGCCAAGAGATAATCCTAAGCAAAGTACTTCATAGCCTCATACTTGCCAGTTCTAATAAACAACAGGTTTATGTTCATAACAATAAAAAAACCCCTGCTGTTTATCTAATCACTCCCATTTCCTTAACTGCTGCTTAGCCTGGCATTAGAACTTTTTTGTCAGCAGTTTATCTAGCACTACAGGTTAACTTAGGTATTATTTTATACCATCTGCAATGTTTGGGATGCCTGCAAAGATGGGGCTCTGTCCCTAGAAGGACAGAGCCTCTTCTGTCTTCATTGAAAATGAAAGTAATCTTTACCATATCAAAATATCAACAATATCAAATTCATTCTATCATGGACTTTGTAATACAAAGGTTTTGATGAAGGACCAAGGAGAGACCCATTACTTTTGCCAAAGAAAGTCAAATGACCACTAAAAATGTTATAGGGCAACAAGAGGATTAGAGACAAGTTGTATTCTTTGAATACTCCTATGTCTATAAACATGAGGGGAAAAAAAAGAGAATGACATTTACTGCTTCATTCTATATACAACTGAACTCATCTTTTTACTTTCTTTGTTGAAAAGCACAGATGAAAGTCAACCAGGGCCACAACAAATGGTCCAGAGAACAATATTCAGCAAGACCTTTTTTTTCTGGAACATTTGGATAAGTTCAAGAAACATTTTGGAAAGAGATTAGTGAGTGTCTGCCAAGGCCGTGCAGTAACGTGCAATATATCAGATTGTGCTTGAAGTGTTTTGTATCCATCACATGGACAAAGCCATGGGTTAGTGCTATGGCACTGACTTTGATAAGCAGACAAAAGAACAGACTGGTTACCACAGCAGGAGAAAGAAAACTAATTTGACAACCTAGCTATTTGAAACAACTGAACAATCCCAGAGAAAATAAATTCACAGGAATCATCTGGACTTAAGGTGTCAATATAAGTCCCAGCCACCTCTTGTGAGTGAATGTAGGGAATTCCTTTCAGCATAATAGAGCATTGAGGATTTCTGCTATTGGTATCACCATGTCACTGTTGCATTAATACACTTTTGCCTTTAAATTACTTATCCAGATGCAAAAATATGCAAACAGCCTTCACATTCAAAGCTAGCAAGTTTTATTCAGTTCAGCCTCTTTCTAATCAACCTCTCTACCTTATCTATGAACATATGCCTCATGTCCTGGAGCAGGCTTGTGAAACACATACAGGATTCCAAATTAGTAGCAGGCTGCTCCCTCAAACCAGCCCAGTTTCTCAGCACTAGCGAGAACACTACATGCTTCCAAACTTGCATTTATTGTGTTTCTATTTGGGTTCATGTTTTTAACCTTTGTAACAGCATCTCCTGCTAGCTGGGATAAGCACGCAGGCCTTCCAGTCAGCTGCTCCTTTACTGGACTACTTTTTACAACAGCATCTTGAGGAATCTAAGCTCTTTAAAATAGCACCAGGGCACATGAGATTCTAAAAAACCACCATCACAAAAGAGGTAGCCTGGCCAGCCATTCATTTCTACCCAGGATTTCCTTCCCCCTCCACCAGCTGCAGCATTAGCTGAAACTAGACACAACCAGAAGAGGCAGCCTGTATCTCCCCTTCCAAACATCACTGTAATTAAGAGTCATAGAATAGAGTTGGAAGGTTGTCACTACAGGACACAAAAGAACACAAGCTCACACCCCTGTTCTCAAGGTGAAGAAAAAGGGAAGTTTATTTTCTGACTCCAACATTTATAGTTTTCCAAAAGTGACAGTGGATTGGAGGGTGACAGTGCCACTTCTCCAATGACACTGGTCAAACCAACAGTCCATCAACTTTCTCGTCCTCCATAAAGGAAAGCAAAACAATGAGTTATTTACAGAAAGTGTGTGAGAAAGTTCACTACAAGAACGTCAATATCAGAAGGCTTAGAAAATCTTAAAAAACCAGGGTGACAGAAGGTCATCTAGCTCAACCCCTGCTGCAATGAACAAGGACATCTTCAACTAGATCAGGGTTCTCAGAGCCCTGTCCAGCCTGACCTTGACTGTCAGGCAGAGGGTGGGGCGCCCACCACTTCCCTAGGCAGCATGTTCAGCGCCTCACCACTCTCATAGTATAAAATTTCCCTCTCACATCTGATCTAAACTGACCTTCCTTCATTTTAAAACTGTTATCCCTTCTCTTGTCACAACAGGCCCTGCTAAAATGTATGTTACCATCTTTTTTTTAGGACTCCTTCAAGTATGGAAGAGTCACAATAAGCTCTCCCTTGGACAGGGCCATCTTCTTGGACAGGACATCTTCTCTTCTTCAGGCTGAACAACCCCAGTTCTCTCAGCCTTTCCTCACAGGAGTGGTGCTCCATCCCTCTCATCATCTTCATAGTCTTTCTCTGGACTCACCCAAGAAGGTTCCTGTCCTTCCTGTGCTGGGGATGCTAAGGAGAAGCCCCTTCACAGCCGATGGCTCCAGTGAGCTGAAGGGTGCCCACACGACTCCCTACACACCCCACCCACACAGTCAGACCAGCCTTCCTTATCAGTTTCACCCCAAATTTGCCATAGCAGTCTTAGATGTCTCATTACACAAAGCAATTTAATTACAGTGCAATAACACAGAAAAAGTCCAAGCTGGTGCCTCCAAGGAGGCAAAGGACCCAAACGAAGGTCACCTAATCTTTTGTACCTTCACAGTCCAAGGGTGCAAAAGTCTCGGCTCTTCCTCCTGAGTCTTTGGCTCCTGTTGTGTCTCTGAGTGTCCCATCACCTGGATGAGCCACAGGTCCCTGGGGTCTGTTATGGAAAGAGTCAGCTCCTCATGGCCTCTTGCCTGGGGCTCCCTCACAGAGCTCATCCTGCAGCTCCCACTACAGCTGCACCCCAAGCTACCTGCGCTGAAGGTATTCCTCAACAGGGAACTCCACAGCTGGACACAGGACTCTGGGTGGGGTCTCACCAGAGCAGAGCAGAGGGGCAGAATCACCTCCCTTGACCTGCTGGCCACACTGCTTTTGTTGCAGCCCAGGGCAAGGTTGGCTTTCCAGGCTGCAAATGCAACCAAGGCTTAAATGGTTCTCCAGCAACTTAAAGGAGTTGCCTCCCAAAAGTCAGCTTCCCTTTCTGTTCAGGTGCTAAGGGAAGGCTTCCTCTTCTCCATGGGGCAACTCTGCTCAGCAGAGTCCTCCAGAGCAGCTCTGATCATCTGAAGGTATCACCTATCCTCAGAGCTTCCAACCCCCAGAGGCTCACAGAGTGTGGGAACAAACACCACACCAAGTCAAAAAGCTCTACCAACAAGCATGGTCTCTAGGGCACAGTACAGAAAGCCTTGAAACAACTGCAAAGTAAGTCCATACGTCATTCACAGTCCCACAACAACACTGGATTTACGACAGCTTTACCTTCTTGGGGGAACCTACATTGTACTGTGGCCAGTAAGATATATGGGAAGGGAAGTTACAGCCTTCTTTGTTTATGTTTTCCCAGGGAAATCAGTTTCACCTTCCCTCCTGCCAAAATTGTCAGCATTTCCCCTGTAAGCAGAGCTGTAGGCAATCAGCTTTCCCAGAGCACCCTCTGCAATTTCTTAGACAGCATGGGGAATCATTGTTCATGAAATCTTCACAGCTCACAGCAACGCTCTGTGCAGAGCACAAGCTGCGTCGTCTCTCTTGTAGCAAGAGAAACAGGGAGTTTCTTCACCCTATGAAAACATGTTTCATGCATGGTTAGTGACAGACTTTGTTTCTTCGGGAGAGGAAAGACAGGATAAGTAGCATCTTTAGCATGTCAGAAAGACTCAGTTTGAGAAGAAAATTATCAATAACATTGATATTTCTGTATTCAGTCATTTCTCTAGCACTGGCTCTAGAAGAATGCAGCACTGCAAAAGCACCAGTACAAAATTTAACAAAATAGCCCTTAAAAAAGAAGAAGAAATCCTTACATTATAAAAGACCAGCTGCAGAGCGATCCCTGGACACATCCTTCTCTCGTAAAAACTGAACACATCAATTCTCCCTCACTCTCCTGGGGTTCCCACGTCAGTACCTTCACTGAAGAGCCAAGAGGCAGAATTCAGATGCCTGGGCAAGACTGCTGCAGGAAACACCAAATATGAGGAATGTGGACAGCAGTTTTATGAACATTCAAGGGACGCCTAGTACAGGCAAAAAAACTCCACATTTCTGCAATAGATTATATTCCAAGTAATATCCTACATTGTGGCTCTTCCTGAATTCAGGAAAGAGAAAAAAAAATGAAAACAGGACCTTCTCTGGTGAAGTATGTGAACCACAGTCCTTGTGGGTCTCATTCGTGTCACTTCAGCCTCTGCTCAACAACTGCTCCAGCCCACAGCTGTGTGCATGACAGCCCAGCCTTTTTTACTCTCATTCTCTCTAATTTAAGAGGCACATTTTCATTAATCAGGCAATATTGCAAGCACTCCAGCTAAACCCTTTCATTACATTACTTGCCCTGTGTCACCTCTGCATGACAAAGCCAGTTTCCAGGAACTAGACCTTTGGTGCTTCAGTGCTTTTAAAATGGTGAAGCAGGGAAATTGTTGCTGTGTTCCTTGGAAAGCACCAGTCATGAGCACTTCAATAAACATTAATGTCTTTTCTCACCAGTTTATCTGAAAAACCTTCATCCAGGTCCTGTGGTTTCTGTTGGTATTGCACTTTAATAGCCCAAACATAAATATAAAGGCAGTCAGCCGTGTGACATCAGCACAGCTGCGCAGCTAGTTTAATTGCTCAGCATGATGTCCTTCATCAATTCCAAACCTCTCCTGCTAGATACCATTTTCCCTTACAAGATAACTTGTCCAGTACTGAATTTATATCCCAACTATAATGTGTTCCAGTGAAAATTATTCCACTCAAACCATATGTCAGGTTTTTGTTAAAGGCTGTGCAGTTTAATAATAGGGCAGTTTAGCTTATTCACACCAATAATGGCTCTTATTTGTGTGAGTCACAAGACAAACTTTGACAAGAGCCAGGCAAATCTCCCCGTTTACATGGGAACACCATCTTTACCTCCTACCCGTAGCTCTGTCCCATGCTTTATTCCTATTTCCTCTCAAGGGCTTTCACACAGCTCCTGTCTACTTGCACAGCTGTCTGGGGAGAAAACTTACACATCTTTATAAACATTCCTTATGCTTGTGACAGCTCAGTGCTCTGAATGGGCCTACTGAAGTACAGTTCAGATTTTTTCTTTTAGAAAGGATGCTATGGCTATACTGCCTTGAAGAACTCATTATTGCCTCTTAAAACCCACACACACCACTTCTGTTTGCTTTATGCTTAAGGTGCCCCAAACAAAATTATCAATTCATGTTAAAAAAAAAAAAAAAGGCACAAACGGCACTAGTCTAAATCAATTATAGCTATGCATTTTAAAGCAAAAACTGAAATAATGAGATCAGAAAAAAGGATTTCTTTCAGCTGAATTTATTCGGCAGCATCATTTATGTTACCGGGGTTGGCATCAAAGAGTTACCTAAAATAAATCCTCATTATTTCAATACAATGCATTACTGAGCAACAACATCAGTACACATTAAGTAGCATTGCAATTACTGATACTCTCTCACTAAATAAATTCTATAGATCTTACAAGTCGCTCAAAAGCAACTAAAGGCAAAATTACAGAATAAATGAAGAAAAATATATCAGCTGGCACAATGATCCTGTGATTTTTATGTTTAAACCAACAGTCTTTTTGTTATAACTGCATCACTGCAGAAGGAAATGTAAGCACAGGATTCAAAGTCTCTATTTTTTTTCTTAAAATAATTTTGTGTTAAGAAATTCTACTAATCTAATCTCATTATTCTTACAAGACTCTGCAGCTCTACCATTTCTGAAAGAAACATCTCCAATGACAAAATTGTCAACATCAAACAAAGCTTGGTTTGGACAATTCATAGCCACACAGCCTTTTTCTTTAACATATATTCTGCAAATCACACTTGAATTTTAACATATGAATTGCTGTACATAAACTGTAACTTATCAGCACTGTTTTCCCACCCAAGGAAAGGTTGTTCTATTGGCACTTGGGGAGCAGCAGACTGACTGGACAGCTATAGCTCTTCTGTGAACTGGCAGGCAGCCAGGGCGTCTCAAAAAAGTCTAAAATAACTTTCCAAACCTCCATTAGACAAGATATCACCTTTGAGACAAGGAACAACGATTTAATACAGTTCACACAAGAATTCCGAGGTCTGTAAGTCTCCACACAGCCAAATGGGAGCAGAATTCAAAGTAAAGAAGCACAACAAATAGATGGGGTTTGTAGTCATTAGTACATGGGTAATTTCCCCTCTGTGCAATATTTTGCTCAGTCACTGCATCTGGGCCAAGAATAGAATGCCACCTAAGAGGGGAAGGGTAGCATGCAGTCAGCAGACCATTGTATCACAATGTTCCTCTTGAGAAGGGGAATTGCCTTGAAAATATCTCTTCCTCCCCACCAAAACATCATCTTGATCCAACAGGCAGTTGCCAGATATTTTTCCTTAACATGAAACACATGCTGGTGTTCACACATGCAGAGCAATCCTTACTGCTGCAATGAGGTGAGCTACCTTTTATGTTTGACCATAAGCCAAAAGCATTTTAGTGCCCACAAGTCTTCAAGAAGAGAATTTTGAAATGCTGGGCTTAGAACTGAACCACATGTTGTAATCAGAAGAAAAAAAAAAGCATAAAATAGCCTCTCAGTGTTTGCCCATAAATGACCTTTATCAATGAGAGCAGACTCATTATTGCAAATACACCTTGCATGAATGACATACTTGGTCTCTATTTTTATTGATCAGTATACTTTCCTGGCCAAAAATTTTCTATTGTACCTTAAAGAATTTTCTTGTTGCTTGACTCACTACTACAGATGCCACAAAAGAAAGTTCAAGCTTTGGAAAATGCCTGCATTGCCTTCATTTTTAGTCTTTCCTCACCTAGAAGAAAATTCCATCCCCAGTGGGAAGCAAGTAGAATTTAGCTTTTTTTCTTTATTTAATTTGTGCTGTAAGTACTTTTAGAATTACACACTAAAGATTCATTAAAATACACTATCATTCCAAGGAAAAGAAAACTTGTCAGTCTTGAAACTTCAGCTCCAAGTCAAACAACACTTTATTTAACATAACTGCACATGAGAGGCTACTACAGTACTGGATTAGGTATGAAGAGAAATTTCTAAAGAACCCTGTATGAGGTATTTATCCATTGTTTATGAAGAAAGAGAGCCCATCTGTGACAAAAATTTATTTACAACTCTGGAACAATGAGATTTTTGAAGACAAGATAAACCTTAGCAGAAAAGTCTCAATAAGATTAATTGAAGTCAGTAAGACAGAATCTCTCACCTTGAAGCTGTCTTTTGCAGATTGGTGCCTAAGGAATACCTGGAAGCAGGGTCTGCCATTGCCTCAATTCACTGCACTTTTATCATATCCTTTCATCACAAGCCTTTCACTACTGTAAGAGTTGGGAATTTCATAGGCGCTCATATTGGTAGGGAGACAGCAATTATCTTCCAGTGAAAGTAGGTATTAAAAAAAAAAAAACAAAAGCAAAAAGCAAAACAAAAACAAAACCGCAAAAATACCCGAAAGCATATAAAACCCAAAAAAACCCTAAAGGGAAACAAAACCCACAACACAAAGAGGACTTAGATCTTGCTGTTTCATTTTATTGTGTCTATTTTGCAGATACTCTGAGCATCTGAACAATAATCCCTTTCAGTCAATGAATAATTTCATTACTCTTCTGCTGTTAGTGTTAAGGATGTAGTGTTTACACCTCTCTCACAGGGTGACAAAAATTGCCTCTAGGACAAAAATTCACTTCTTCCAAGGATTTTTCTCACAAAAAATACACTGAAAATAAATAATAATTGCATGTTTCTGTCACTAATATCTTCCCCAGTCTTTCATCCAAACTATTCTGTACTAACAGCTTGATTGACACCTACAAAAGCAAATTAATCTGGTATTCTTAGTCTACAAGTAGGAATGGATCCAGTCCAGATTCAGTTACATGTGTGATCTCCATAGATAATGTAGTCAAAGTGCTAAAACAAAAGGTGTTCCAACACAGCATGAAGTGTTCAGGAAGGGATGGCCATTATATTTGAGAAAAGGTCCATTTCAGCTTCCAGATTTGATGTTTTGCTCACTTTGGTATCTGCAAGTCTCACAGTTAACCAAATCTCTAATGTTGAGTTCACCAAAAGGGTTATGTCCCCATGATCCTAAAATTATAAACCCACTTTGCATCCTGAATTCCAGATCTGATAGCTCATAAGACCCCTGCATCATCACTTTGGATCTATATATTTATATTGGATTTATGTTTTCAGTAGAAATCAGACTTATAAACAGCAGTGGTAAATCTGCTGAGCAGTCTCCGAGACAGAATAACCTTTGTGCTCAGGTAATGCAGACCATCCTTACCATTTTCTGCACTATTTCAAAAAGATCATTGCATACTTAGTAAAAATCCACCCAGCTGCTCCCCCTGTCAGGAGCTACTGCTCAATGTCCCTGGGGTCACCACTGAATGTGACAGCTGAGTGCTGCTGCTTCCTCATCAGCACAGCCACTGACACAGCAATCACTCAGGGACTGTCTAGACTGACTGTCACAGATTCCCATCACATCTCCTTGATGAACACATTTTCTCTTGGGCACAAGAATCTTTGTCATCTGAATGGCTTTGGAGCCAGTTTAACAGCCATTTGGAGAAATCAAAAGACTGATATTAAATGCTATAAATAGCAACTCTGGCTCACAGATAGAATTTTATTTTTAACTCACCTCTTCAACAAAAAGAATCACTCAGGAGGATGGTATCTATCAATATCATAATTTAAAAGCACACGAGAGAAGTGATAAGCAAGGGACAAATTTCATTTTCTTTCTCAAATTGAAGTTTGATCAAAACCCAGTAAATGTCTGAATTTGATGCAGTTGTTGTGTTTTAAACCTCCAGCCTGGCCTTTGGACATACCTTAATGATCCCCACCCAGTGTCCCTAACCACAAAACAAAAAAGGAGTCTTTTCCTGATCATATACAAAATTTGATCTGCAACACAGTGTTTAGAGTCAAAGCACATATCATCAGATAAATACAGCTTGGCCAGTGGTACGCACCCCAGATTCCCTTGTAACTGGTTACCCTTGCATGAATGAGGTTAAGAAGAAACAGCACATATAGCTTCTTGCCTGTGCAAGACATCCCCTAGTGCAGCACAGTATTTCAAGTGTCAGATCACAAAAATCCCACCTAATGCATACTCATACATGTGTGGATTTTTCCCAAGATTATGAATGAGCAAGATTTGTCAAAGGAATACTTGACTGTGAGTGGATGAAAAGCACATGATGTACACTACAATGCAATTTCTGCTAGCACCCTAAAAACATTTTCAGTTCTCAGCACTGAGCTGGGCCTAGCCTCATCATCCACTTCAGTAGCTCAGATCTCTTCCAATTTCTGTGGATAGGGGACATTTCAGAGTTTGCATATTGGTATTTCAGCCCCATAAGAAGTTTTGGTAAATCTATTTGTATGCTGCATCCTCTCTTTGATGGTAGAGCGGAGAAGCCAAGGAAAATGCAGAAGGGATCACTCACCTGGATACTGAAAAACTTCAAGTGTCTTGAACTAAACCAGTCCTGCAGAATGAAAGGCTTTGTAACACCCTTCACTTTCCAGTCACATTGAATTTTCAGTGAAATCAACTCATTGCCTGCTTTACCTTGGCATTTGATGCCAGCTAGATGTCAAATTAAATCAGGCATCTATTTAGTAAACTTTACCACACAGCTCTGCATTTCAGTACACACTCAGCTCTTGCTGTAAGAAGGATTGATTACATTTGGGAGCTTACACTCTCTTAGCTGCTATGAATTCACATAAACCCATTACGTGAGCCAGAATTTGGGTTCTTTCTTACAGCAATCTTGACACACCATGCATTTGCCTTCATGCTCAGTTTCTGTTTAGCCACATCCATGAGAACACGTGAGGAAGAGTAATACAGACAGGTTACTTTCTTGGTCCCTTGTTCACCTGCTGCCACCAAACGCTCCGGCTGCAGCCACATCGGGACACGCTTCCTCCTGCTGCTCTGATGCAGCACACGGCAGCTTTGCAGCCAGAAACACTAGAGGGCAATAAATGCCCTTCAATAAGCTTAGGTGAGCCCTGGGGTGTGTTTAGCTCTCGCTCCCTTCCTAGTTTTGCCATCGGTGTTCTCCTTCCTCGGCTGCTCGCTCTAGCTCAGATCCCGCTCAAAGGAGGGGCACATCGGACTAACTACAGCAGCACGGGTGTGCTCACAGAGCTGCTTTCCATCCATCCATCCTTTCCCCACCGCCATGCCTTCTTCCCTCTAGAGACTTATCCAAGTCTTTCCAATGATGTAATCTTTTCCATGTGGAACGTTTGTTTATCGGCTTTGCCATACTAAAGTACCTACCCATTACTGGAAAATATTGCTTCAGTGTAAGACAGGATTAAGTCTTGACAGTGGAGAGGGAGGAAGAGGGGAGTTCGGCTGATTTCCTTACAGGATTCTGCTAACCCTAGTGAATAATCTTACAGATTTGTGATTTTTGATAGACAAATCCACTCTTAGATCTGATATGTTCTTCCTATGAACCATTTTCACTTCTTGCCAATAATAATCTGAACAGAACAAATGGAATAGTCTCTTCACTTACATATGAAGATACTGTTTTTGAGAAAGGGTGGGAAAAATAAAACCTGAGAGCACTTCAGCATGTCACTCACCAGTAAATTTGCATATGAAACTACATAAAGAGGAAAAATTCAAGAGGAATTTGTAAGCAAGCCTTCTTTTTAACCGCTTGCTAAATTTGTCCCAGGTTTTTAGGGAGAATAGTTTTGCCACTTGAGAATTTTCATCCCAACTGAACAAGATAAATCACAATCTACTGGGATACCCATACCTCAGGTGCTTCATAATTTAAATTTGCCAGGTTTTCTCAGTGCCTAAGAAGTTTAACAGTTCCCAGATGGGGCAGAAAGAGCTGTAGAAGGATTTGTCAGGGTTCATAATCCTAAGTATGGTAGCAGCATTTAATAAAAATAGTAAATTGTGATAACCTGTTTTGCCTATCTTCTTGACTTCTCTGTCCACCTCCATTTTCCACCTACCTCAACTAACTCAGAAGTAATACATAAAGAAACATGCAAAAAACCTTCTAACAAGCCATAGTAAAATCAGCTTGGTCTAGACTGCTATGAAGTTGTGACTTTTCAATAAAATACAAAACATTAGTGGCTGTTCATTTAACATTTCCCATTTAATAAAGTGGTGGAGACGAGCATCCCAAAGAGGGTGGGAAGCCATACTGTGATCTTACCTGCAAAGACTACATGTGTCAATGAGCAAAATTTTATATCTGGTTTGTCTCAACTGTCTTATATTTTGCCCTACAAATTCATTAAATGTTTTTAATTGAATATTTGTGCAATCTGTATTTGCTGCCAAATATTTTAGGAATGAAGAGTTAAAAAGGCTCTTAACAATTCTAAGATAAAATGTTATAGCCATGTCATAGCCAAGAAAAGCTATATTTCTCTATTTCAACATGCTCATATAGCAGCAATGAGTCTTATTCTTGATGGGACTCAGTCCCTACACAAAGAACAAAGAGAGGCATGAAATGTGAGGAGTGTGTAGGAGCAGCTGCCTAGCATAAGAACTCTGGGATGTGGACAGGCTTAGTCCTCCAGGTCTCCTGGGGCTGCAGATCAGCCCAGGTTGTGGTGCTTTATGTTCTATCTCTTGTGTTCAGGCTGTACTAGTATTTCCGAAAAAAGGGACTATAATTAATATAGTTTTATGTCCATCTTTCCACTTCCCCCACTTCAATGCCTTTTTGTTTTTTTCCTTTTTTTTTTTTCTCCTTCTCCTTTCAGGCTTCTCCGAGCCCTCTAAAAAACTTGTAGATCTTGAATACAAAAGTTATTCTTAATTAACCTGATCAAGACAGAAGCATAGAAAATGTACCTTCTTATGCAAAGTCTTGTCCTGGCTGAACAGACCAGGAGCTGTGCATGTTCTACACCCAGCCCTAGGATTTGGGAAAAAGCATGTACACACACAAACAAGGATGATGGCAATGGGGGACCCCAAATAATTCCCTGCCCAGCTAATCCCAGGCTCATCCCAGGAGACATCAGCCCATCAAAGGCTCATATCTACAAGTCCCAGGAGAGCCTCAGCCCCATTGCCCAGACTGTGACCCATCAAGAAGGGACAACAGGAGCATCTCCTCAGAGCATGTCTCAGGCACTGCCGAGGGGTATAGGACACATGATGGGATGCAAGGGAAGAGCACTTTGTGATTGCACAGGACTTGCTGTAGGTTTTTGTGAGGGATAGGGGAAGCATGAAAGAATGGATAAGGAAATCAAAAGGGCTGATCACATGTCAGCAGGTAGCTTCTCAGGTTACTTGTCCAGCAGAGTCTGTCCTGCCTTCTCAGAGAAGGGGCCAGGGACAGCTACAGACTAAGCTGGTAGCTTAGTCTGCATACCTAAGTCCTGCTGCTGGAGAGATCCATGGGGTACATATATGTGTGCATATATAATTATATATATTTAATTATAACTGGTAATAATTAATGGTAATTACTGGCCATAGCCCTATGATTATTAGTAGTTAATACATATTAGTGACATAACATATAATTAATACATTGATAATATATAATACATGGGGTGTATATCTGGAGGGAGAGAGACACAGACATATAATTAGGTATTGATGTTTCACACTGAGAGACCTTCATCTTGTTCAGCCAAAGAGGAGAACAGGATGAGGCCAGTTCTGTGCCTGTCTGTGTTGACCTGCATGGTCAGGCAGGCACATGCCTGTTGTACACGTGCAGGGTGTGTGTGTGCATGCACATTCCCTTACTGCAAACACACACACAGCCTCAGCACTGGCTGGAACCAAGGGTAAAAGCTGTGGCAGCATCCCCTCTGCTGGGTTGCTGCCCCCTGCAACATACAGAAGATATCTAGAATTCTCTATATATTCTAGATGTACTCTAAAAATAACTAGCCAGCCATGACATCACCTTCAAAAAGTGCTTCTATTCCCAAAGTCACTGACTCTTTAGATTAATTTTAGAGTCTTCAATGGCTGTGCAGGACTAGACCCTTTTCTCTGCACCAACACTCACTGTAATTCATGTGCCCCACAAGGCTTGCTGGAAAATAAGAACTACAATATAAGTTACTGGTACCTGTTAAAAAAATAAATTTGAAGTGCCAGACTTCAAACTGGCAACTAACCATATAGTTTACTGCAAAGGCTGTGGTGTCAACCACAAAGCACTGAAAATTGGAAAAGAAAGAAAAAAAGAAAGCCCTGCATTTTGTTTACAAAGGAGAGGTAGGAGCTGAAACAATACTATAGATAAAAACATTTGGATTTTGATAAACTGCGTTTCAGGAAAATCAGCTAAGATAGATTATCAGAGAAGTACACCAACAGTTCTCAAAGAGCCTAACCCACCGGGATGCCACTATCAACAGCCTTATCAAGAAGGCCAACTGTAAGCACTGACAGAAGTCACCCAAGTGACCACTAAGCCAAGTGACCTTCTGCCACCTTCTGCCACCATGAGAGCACTGTGCCTGGGCTTCCCAGGAAGGGATAAGGTTCTGTACAAGGAAATATTTCTTCCTCACCCTTGCCAAGAGAGTGAAGACAGACCTCAAAACTCTTCAACCAAAACTAAAACCATCTCATAAGGTTTTCAGACAATTTTCATATACAACTTTAATTTTTCTTCAACATCAGTGCAGAAAAAGTATTTCCAACCTGTACTCCAGGAAGATAAAAAAACCTCTTTAGTTCCTTAACAATAATCACATTAGGATGAAAACCCCCACCAGCTAACCTAAGGACAGAGTTAAATACTAAAATGCTCTCAATCAGAATTTGAGAGAGGGAAGAAAATATTTCCTGCTGATAAATCCTGCCTTTGCAGGTAGTGCATTGTGATCATTACAAGTAAGAAAATCCACCAGCATGATATCAAGGAACCTCAAACCCAGTTTTCTTTCTTTACATAATGTGGAAAACCTAAACAGCTGTCACTCTGCTCATAGTTTTCTGTTGTCACCTCCTCTCCAAGTGATGAAATTGGTATATATTTTCCAAGTCACCTACCACCATACTTGTATCAGGGTCCTGGCAGATTAAAATACTTTCTAGCTTCTCAGAAATCCAATAGCAAAATTAAAGCACTCCATTGCCATTTTTCCATTCAGGGACATATGGTGAGAGTGTGTGCAATATAGACACCTGATGCATACCAGTCAGTCATTTACATTTAATGGTTTTTCTTTCAAGAAACCTTTTGGCTGGACACAGTCTGTCACTGCCTGAGACAAACTCCTCCCTTACAAACTCCAGACAGTAGACACTTGTTAAGTCTCATTACTTGCCTTCTCTAGCAAGAAGTATTTTTTTTCCCTGCTCTTTCATCCACTGATCAGATTTCCTCCTATCTTTCACCAGGCTCAAGAAACAGATTAGAGAAAACTTTCCATAAGTATTGAAATGCTTAAAGGGAAGCAACAGAATGGAAAATTCTGTCAAAGGAGAAAGAAAAAAACAAACCAGAAACCCAACATTTTAGGTGGCATTTTGTTTTTCTAGCCAAGAGATTTGGTTCCATTACAGACACTGCCAATGTGAGCTAAAGATATTTTCCCAAAAAGCATGCTGTTACATGTCCCCAGCACAACAGACTCCAGAGCTGCAAGAGAACAGTGGCAAGGGGCTGGTCTCAGTCTGTGTACTTCAGCCAGGAGATGTAATCTTTCTGGACTTCAGCAAAGTCTTTGATAGCATCCCTCACAGGATCCTTCTGCACCAAATGTCCAGCACTCAGATGGAAAAGCACATCCTGCAATGGGCGAGCAACTGGCTCATGGATCGGGCACTAAAGCTAATAGTGAATGGGGTGACAGCAGGGTGACATCTGGTCACTAGTGAGGCTCTGCAGGGCTCTGTCCTTTCTAACATCTTCATTAACCACTTGGAAGGACTGGCAAGAACGCTAAGTAAGTTTGCTAATAACACTAAATTGGGAGGAGATGTCAACTTCCTCAGGGGCAGAGAGACCTCAACAAATTAGATAGACGAGCAATCACCAACTGTATGAAGTTTAAAAGATCAAGTGCTGGATTCTGCACCTGGGATGGGACAACCCTGGGTGTGTGCATGGACCAGGGAACGAGATGCTGGATAGCAGCACTGAGGAAAGGGCTCTGGTTGATGGCAAGCTGGACATGAGCGAGCAGTGTCCTGGCAGCCAGGAGGGCCAATCCTGCCCTGAGGGACATCAGGCACAGCATCGCCTTCTGGGCAAGGGAGGGGATTGTCCTGCTGTGCTCTGGTGAAGCCTGATCTTGAGCACTGTGTGCAGTTTTGGGTGCCCCAATATTAAAAAGACACTGAGCTGCTAGTGTCCAAAGGCGAGCCATGAGGATGATGAAGGCTCTTGGAGAGGAAACCATGTGTGGAGCAGCTGAGCTCATTTGGTCTGTTCAGCCTGGAGAGGAGGAGACTGAGGGGAGACCTCATTGCAGTCTTCAACATCCTCACGAGGGGAAGCAAAGGGGCAGGTACGGACACTCTCTCGTGACCAGTGACAGGACTCAAGGAAATGGCCTGAAGCTGAGTCGATTGAGGCTTAGGACAGATCAGGAAAAGGTTTTTCAGACAGAGGGTGGTTGAGCACTGGAACAGGCTCCCCAGGGACTTGGTCACAGCACCAAGCCCGAGAAAGTTCAAGAACATTCTGAGGCACATGGTGTGACATCTTGGCGCTGTCCTTTGCAGCACTAAGAGCTGGACTCTGTGATCCTTGTGGATCACAGATCAAATCAGGCTATTCTGTGATTTTATCTATTAAATATTAGAGTTTCACTGTACTCCTTTCCATCTCTGTTTTCCTGTTACCTGTTCCCCAAACATAAATTTAAAGCCTGTCTGGCTTTTAATCAGAAAAGTCTGCACACCTACACTTCAAAACACTTATACATGCATATGTATACATGCACATATTCAACTCATTATGTGTGTGTGTATATATATATATATATATATATATGCATGCATGCTTAGAACTACAAGCAGACTTGCTCACTGTCACTGTTTTGTCATCATCCCACTATAGTGAATTTAAGAGAAAAACAGACAAATTATTTAAGGCATAAATAAATGTTAAGCCTTGCCTTAAAATGGAAATTGCCTTAAAAACCCTTTTAAGCCTGAGGACTTGAAACAGAGATGGCTAAAACCCAGCCTAGAGCATTTGCTAAACTAAAGCTTTGACCCACTGGAAAAGCAGGTTTCAGTGTTTCAGTTCCAGGGAATAAGCCAGGAGAAGATATGGCATCACACGTTGCAAGAAGCATCACACACGATTGAGCAGCTGCATTTTCAGATGTCACAGGATCTTTCCTGACTAGATGAGGCTTAGATCTCCCACTTTTGAAAATGACAAATCCAAAAAGAGTTTTAAGTGCCAGAGAAAATAGTTCAGCTCTGGGTGTGCCTAGGACTGTCCACATGGATCAGGATCTGATCCTTGGGTGTCATTCCCAGAATGATTGCTTCATCATCTTACCTCCTTTCTCTTGCTCAACTGAAAAGGCAAGTTACCTAGCCAGAAGAACATTTTTGAATCCAGAGAGACCCATTTCCTTTGATCCCATCCAGAATTTCAAGCAGTGTTTCACTACAGAGCAACACTTACATCTGCACAGGGATGACTTGAACACAGCATACAGTGTAGGCAGACTGATTATTTTGGGTAACTTTTCCCTCCTCTGTCATTTCATGATCCTACATAACAGTATCATTGTGCCTCAGCAAGACCAGTGACAATATCACAGGCAGCTTTTGGTCAAAAGGGAAATCAATCCATGCTGATAAGGTGATTTTAAGGCTCAGAAGAACCAGACCAGCTGAATTTAATCCCCAGACTGCTACCACAACATTTTCACAGAGGTAGAAAAGAGTGCAAGGTATTTGAGAAGAGGAATGAGGAAGGACTAGCAGACACTTCTTACAGTCACCTTCCTTCAGTTTTAGCACACTCCAAGAACTACAGGGCACCTAACCAGGAAGCAGAGCCTGCTCATGTGTGAGCAGCATGGTGCAGTGAAAGGCATCTCTGCCCAGGGCAGGGGGGTTGGAACCAAATCATCTTCAAGGTCCCTTCCAACTCAGATCTTGCTATGACTCTATTGTCCTTGTTCTGGTTGACCTAAGTGGTAGAGCTCTGAATTGAGCATATTCAAGAGTAACAGTGACAAAATTGAGCCAGGCTTTGGGCATGATAGCTTCTTAAATCTTTCTTGAAGACCTTAAATCAATTTGCACAGAAAAGCCCCAAAAGACACAAAAATATCTTTTCCATATCTCCCTTGCTATCACTTGTTTATCACTTCCTATGGGAAATAAAGCATCGGTTTGTAGGACTAGACTTCTCCCAGTGTGTGTTTAAGACTTGAAGAGCAGGGCCTAAATCTTTGCATGGCAGAGTCCTAGACAGATGTCCTGAGTCTGAACAGAGACCCAACACAATGCCAAACCCTCCAGTGCCCAAACCAAACCCCACCAGCTCATGGCAGGCAACAGCAGGCATACCTGAACTAGTGGCAATTACATTATTTGTACTCCATTCTAGTACCCCACAACAATCAATCCTTAATTTCCGTTTAAAATTACAATATTAGAGTCAGGCTATTGGCTTGCCAAAACCTCGGCAAGAAGCTTGGAAACCCCTTCAGAAAGTCAGTCATATCACATCTGCAGTTTTGGGTGGTCTCTAGCTTTTCAAAGTTTTCACAGCCCTCAGAGGAGTATCAGGGTATTTACCTTGTAATTAATTAATTCCATAACTTACAGGAAAGGATGTTTATACCTTCGAATAAAAATACTCATTTATAAACTTTCATTACAACAGGAAAAATTAAGGACAACACATGCCTGGGTGGCCATATCATGCATTTTCATGGCAGAAATAAGTTTTAACTTGTATTACATGTTTTGAAGTATCTGAAATGCAAACTGTCAACAGTGGGATGCTTGTTTTGAAAGTTTACATTTTTAAAAGGTTGGTTATGACAGCAAAACTTTTTACCACTAACTCTGTCATTCATTATGTGCAGTCACCACAATCATAATTGCAAGGAGTTGTTTTCCAGGACTAGTGAGCAAGCATATTTATTGGTGTATCAGAAATAGCTTATTTTTCATAGTTATAATCAGAAGAACTCCAAATGGAAGATGAGCATCACCATGTGGGAAGCTGGGGATACAGAATAGAAACATGAAAACCAGCATTAAATTTATTCTTTTCGTTAGCTACCAATACAAACTGTTTACAAGAAAACCTCATCATCTTTCTTGTCTTTCACCACCACTGTCACTGAATGTTGACCTGTGCGTGCCCTCTCTCTCTTTTTCCATTCAGCTCCTACGCTTGAAGCTTTTTATCAGGCTATCCAAGTGGCAGCATCAACAACTAAAATAGAGCAGTCAGGGGTATTTTTCCACAAGGATGACACAGGTAGCACCAAGGATGTACTAGTATTTAAAACTCAGGTGGAGTAATGCTGCTGTTAGCCAAGGACTGAGGAGAACAGCCCCTTAAAAGCCACCAGCATATTCTTCTTTATTTGACATCAGTATATGAAAAAACATATTTAACATCATAATTATTACCAGGATTTGGTAGACAGACGTAAAAGTGGGACTGAATTTCTGAGTCACCTCATGGCTCACATCACCCTGTAAGTTCTTCCAGTGCACTGAGTTCAAAACAGCCTGGAAGTGGTGATGGCTTCAGTGCATGGATCTACGTCCCCTATGGCAGACAAACCGTACATTTGCTCCCACACACGTATACAGACAGGAAACTAAATATGCAATTACCCAGCCTGCAAGTGTGACACATGTGCACACATCTTTGAGGACACACCCTTTCAAGCTCCATCCTGTATTTCCCCAAATTTAAGTCAGTTTATTTCCTCCCACAGACACTGATCCTGCCTGCCAAATAAAATTCTGGAAAAAACCAAGAAATGAGCAGCACTGGTCACTCTGGTTGTTTATGATCCAAGGTGTTTTTTACTCAAGTAGTGCTTTATGTAGGTCCATTAGGAAAAAAAAAAAAAAAAAAAAAAAAAAAAAAAAAAAAAAAAAAAAAAAAAAAAAGATAAAAACCTACCAAAAAAGATGGTAACAGGAACAGAAAAGTAAACATCAACCTTTTTTTTTCTGGAAGTCAGTTACTCAGAGAGGAAAAAATAATGCAAAACATTATTTAAGGGGAAAACAAGTCCAGGGAAGCAGCCCATTCAGTGATGATATTTTACTGTTACAGCTTATTTTAGGACAAATCAGTACTGCTGGAAAGTAACAGAGATTAGTTTTCTTAAGTCATATCAATGATAAATTATTAAACATTTAAGCCAAACCATACCAACAAAACCAACAAGCTTCTTTTGATTATCTTCCAGCATTTACAGCAAGATTGAGGAGGAGAGAAACTACCTACACAGTACAATTATAATAATATTAGCTACTATATCAGCCTATCAGGAATTTTAGCTACCCCAGTGACTGCCAAAGATAACAACTGACAGAAACTTCAGTATCAGGGATACAGAATAAAATAACAGTTGTTGGAGTGACACCAAATAGAAATAAAACAACAATTGTTGGAGTGACACCAAACAGAAACACCCTTTTTTCTCAGGAGCAGCTACTCAAGTGTTCAGCAAACCATGGGCTTTGGCAACATTAGTGTGCTGGTTCCAGTGGGTGCAAACACGGGAGAGGATGAAGGAGGCTGGCCTGAGCCTCGGCCCCTGCCCACAGAGGCCGTGCCCTGCCTGGCTCCCTGCCATGTGCCACAAGCACCTCCAGTGAGCAACAAGCACCATTATCCCCTTTGGTGAAACTAAGTGGCACTGAAGTGTTTTGTTTCATTTTTATTTGGGAAGGTCATGCTAGGCCACTTGAGTTGAACACGATAGCTGAAATATGTAAAGTGTACAGTTAGAGAATTAACCCCATGATGAATTCATGCAGGTGAATTAACTTCATCTACAGAAGGCTCATGCCAAGGCAAAATGCTACTGAGAGAAAAGTCAATTATAAAGCCTGTGCTACCTTGCAAACTAGCCAAGTCACTGACCTCTGCTGCTATAAGGGAACCAATCTCAGTGCAAGAGCTGTAGAGTCACATAAACACACATAGATTAGAACCATGAGTTTATAAACAGAGCTGGAGCCTTGGGGTATCATCTTGAGGTCATCCTGCTAAAATCCAGCCTCAAACTCTACCTGAAGTCATGAACCAACATGTGGACTTTCAGATTGTCATTGTTGTTATGATGATTATTCTGTTTATGATCCAGTACTGGGAGCAGAGGCTGCAAAGTTGAAGACTGTCTTTTAGATGGAGACCAGACTGCTGTGCAACAGTAGGCTCTCCCTTGAAATGAAGGATTCCAGGCACCAACACGACTTTAAAAAAGCAGCGTCAATGCAATACTGGATTCTGACCTGCAGGAAAAATTTCTGGAATATAAGAAAATTAGACCTCAAACTTCTCAAATCTTTTTGGAAGGCAGGCCTTGAAAATTAAAGTCAGCCCTAAACTCCAGGGCAGGTGAAACTGAAACTCCATAGAAAGGCAGGCATAACCATCTTGTTTAGTGTTTCCTGCCCTCTGCACCCCGAATATTGTGTGACCTTTACAGAGCAGCTATCAAAACTACCATCTAAAAAAGCCTAAGCCCCAAATAGTTGTGAGTACCTGTTAGAGCCTAATGATCTCTCCAGATTTTCTAACCTTCATACACACATACGTAAGCAAACACAGTGAATCTGAACTATGTAATTAGCTTGCATTCTGTGAAGCTTTTTTTTTTTTAATTTTACTGCTCATTATTCAGCATGCACACATCAATACTAATGAAGCAACAACTTGACCTGTACAAGAGGAAGTGGGTTGTGATTTGCCACCAACAAACTTTCTGTTATCAGAGCACTGATCAGCTCAAAACTTTTTGTTGCTTACCACAAAATGCTTTGGGGCACACTGAGGACTGGCTGCTGCCTTGGGAGCAGAGCACCAGGGCCAGCCCATGGCCCCAGCCAGGGAGCAGGGCAGGCTGGTGGCAGCCCTGGCTCTGGGCTCCTGGCACCTCCCTGGGGACAGGCCTAGGCTAGGGCAGCACAGGTCAGGAACAGCACTGCCCATGGCCAGGGCAGGAGTGTGACAGACTCTTGTGGAGCAGCAGAAGGCCTGGAGATGAACTGAAACTGAGGTCATGGGCCACCCCAGCTAAGTCCCAAGTGGCCTTAAGCAGCCTATCAGTCCCAGAAAAGAACAGTTTGTAGAGTCAAAACAAGCCACGTGAATAAAGGAACCATCATCCTACAGCCTCTTTGGGCAGTTAACGGCACATCAAGTCACCTGACATTAAGACCATTTTCAAAACTTTTGAGATTCTGGGAGGAAAAAAGTTAATAAAAATCATCTCTTCTCCCTCTTCATGTGCTCCTATCTCAGGGAAAAGGCCAAGCAGATAATATCAAACTTAGGCGGAAATTACTGCAGAAGGATGTAATTAAATATGACTCTGGATGGGTCCATTTCAAACACCTGGTTTTCCACTGGATGGCATGAAGACCAGAGAGGCATCTGCTCTGCTTGCAGAGCTCATTAGCAACCTGTCTGTCCCTCAGAATTAATACCTTCATGCTGAGTTTTGGGGCTTTGCCATGGAGGTTACAGAAGCCTCACCCCAATTTCAGCAGTTTAAGTGCACGTAGTGGTTCTCTTTCATCATCTCTTTCATCAAGATACAAAACAAATTACTGGTCCATCCTTTTTGTCTATCAAATATATATTTAGCACTATTTTTTTCGCCAGCTATATGAAGTTGACTAGCCTATACTTATCTTTCTAAAGGAAAACCTCCTCCAGCCAGCTCAAAATCTGGAAGTTTACGATATGCCAGAGGAAGGCAGAAATCATAGCTTCTAAGTATTATGCCACATTAGCTGTAAGGAAAAGAGACTCATTATGGCTATTTTATACAGACCAGCTGCAAAGGCAGCAGCCAGAGCACTTGCTGCCACATGGCTATTTCAGGACTGCAGATGTTGGCCTTAGAAGCCACAGGAACCAGCTGCAAAAAAGGATCCCCAGGAAAGCAGTTTCTCTCTCTTCTCAACGAGAAGCACTAACACAGAGACCTAAAAGCAGCCAGAAAGTTACCTGTGACATTTCTGCAGAAAGATACTCTTCTGCTAAACTTCAAAGGACTCTGGGTTTGCACATCAGAAACTGGAAAGTACTTTTGACAAAGTTCAGCATTTTTAACAGAAAGTGGCGGGGCAGATTTTCTGTAAGAAAGGGTGAAATAGCACTGACCCAGCCTAAACACAGTGCCTGAAAAGGCCCAGGTGACGTGATGGCTGAGGCTAAAAAAAACTGCAGCCACATGGTAGAAGGGTAAAGGAGTAAAGGAAAAAGTTTTAGAAGCTCAGTTTTTCTTTTCCTGACTGCTAGCGAGGATGGGAAAGGCTGTAAAGAAATCGCCCCTGGGTTATTAAATACTACTATAGTGTTATACAGAAAAAAAGATATGGATATAACTGTGAGAGAACTTGAAAGGAATTTCCTCATTAAAAAGTAGGTATTTCATAGGTATGGGGGTTTTAGTGCTTTATTTGGAGCAGGAAAATTTGGGGGGAAATTAGAAGAAAGGAAGCAATGTGTACACATTTAAACTGCTCAGAAAGCAGGGAATCAGGGATGCGAGAGAAACCTCTGGCAGTTTGACTAGAAGGTAATTCCCATAATATACCTCTCTTCTTGAAGGGTGGTGCCAGCCTAGTAGAATTAGCTCAATGACCCTTTAACCTTCTCTTTGCTCTCTGGTGCCTCCTACTGAGACATTTTACTGACAATGAAAAACTTTTCCTTCAAGGCTTTGGCACAGTTTGTGACAGATCATTAGCACAAAAATGCAACCTCTACACCAATAACTTAATTTGTTGATCATGTGAGGGCACAAAAACATAATTTTCTGGGTTTGAAAATGACAATTCAACAAGCAATATAAACTTAAAAGAAAATGTTTCATTACTTTGTTTTACCTGTGTTGGAATTTAGGCACTTCTGCATATTAATACAAAACTTGGTTTTGTTAATTAAAAGACCTTTTTCATAGTCAGAGCTCATAAAAAATAGAATTTGTTTTTCTGACACAAGGTTTCTCTACTTGCTCAAAATTGCAATGAAAAATGAGTTAAGCATTCTTAAAGGGAAAAATAATTAAATACTAGTATACATTTATGGTACTTAGGTGTGAAAACCAAATTAATTTCAACAGCAATTTATGTAACTTGAATCTATGCAGCCCACACACTACATAAAGCACTGTGTCCCCTCAATGAGGGGACTGAAGTATCTAATATCTCATTTCCCTACTGGAAATGTGAAAATCTTGACAGAGTACATTTGTGAAATATCTCCTCTACAGATATAACATATTTATCTGGAAACAAAAACTATCTGACAAATTCCTTGACCATCTGGTGAATCCTGAGGCACATTTCAATGCCAAGCTAAAAAGATTAGTTTGTCCCTGTGTTGCTGAGCCCAGTGGGTTGCAAGGCTACACCCACTGCTGCAGCCTCTGGGGAAGAGTGTTTGCAGCAGTGGGCTCAGCTTTGAGCCTAAATACCCATTGCACAGGCAATGGATAGTCTGACATCTCAAATCCACTACTGAGGTTACCAAAGCTACTCAGGAGAGGACCAATCTTCACATATTGATGTCCCTGTATAGCAGGTTGTGTAAATGTAACTTAGAACCTCACCAAAAGCTTTTATGTCTTAGTGAGCCTGGCTATGCCTGCAAGACAAACAGGCTCAATTAAAACACTTGAAGGTATTTTCTTGGCACATGGGAAAATGTGAAGTTTTAGACAAAGTTCTTAATTGAGGCTCTTTGGTTCAATTGGTGGTTCTATGGTCTTCTGGTACATAAATTCTGTGTGTGTGAATGAATATATACACACATAGTTCATATACATGAGGAGGTGGGCAGAAAGAGCAGAGACGGCCTAACTCAGTAGCAGATGTGCCAAATCATCACTTGGGTTTATTGGTGATTCCTCTTGCCTGGCTTCTCTCATAATGTCGCCTGCTTTTGAAAGGCCACCTGATAAGACAAGGCTGAGGTGCAGAGGCCTCTCAGAAGACGGGGACAGAGGCACTGGGAAGCCAGGACCTGTCCCAGTACTTGCCACTGGCAGTGACAAAAGTCACACAGCCTGGAGCAAGTGTACAACGAGAATGAGCGGGGAGCAATCTTTTCCTCTAACATCCATGCACTCTCCAGTGACTCAGCTCAGACAAACTTCCTGAACAACTAATATTTAATAAAAGAGGATATCATTCTCTTCCACAAATTTGTCCGGTTCCCCCTTGAACATACATAAAACAGTCTGTTCATAATAACAAAATAAATTTTTATACATATATAAAAACCTAAATCAAAATAACATCCTGTGATAAGCTTTTCTAATGCTTAACAAGAAGTTTCAAACCTGAGCACTGCCAGTTTCATTTAATATTCCCGATTTCTGCATCAAAAGGGTCACTAAGCAATCTAACCCCACTAAGCAATCTAACCCCACTACCTGTGACATTAAAAATATTACATGTGGGATCTGCTTTTTTCCTTTCCAGCCTGAAGAGTTGAAGTTTGCTGAGCTGATTTTTCATCCAGAAGTCATTGCATACCTCTGACCTTTTTTCCTTACACTTTATTATCTCTTTTGGAGATAGAACTGGTGGAGGATTAAGTGGGAAAGAGAAGTACAGGATGAGAAGCAATATCCTCAGAGTACACAATGTGCCAGGTGTAGGTATACTCTGAATTTATGGAGTGGTCCAGGGCTGCCTGTTCTGGACTCTACCATTACCGTTCATTGAACTGACAGAAAAACAAATGACTGCAACAAAATCATAGAATCACAGGATGGTTTGAGTTGGAAGGGACCTGATTATCTAGTTCCAACCCCCCTGCCATGGGTAGGGACACCTTTCCCTTGACCAGCTCAGGGCTCCATCCAGCCTGGCCTTGTCTCTGTGCCATTCCTCAGAAATCTGGGACGACAAACAATGACTTATGTGAAGATGGGAGCTGTTCCCTCCATATACCCCTTGAGCATCACTCCTTATCTGTCTACAGAGATTTCCAATAGCTGTTCAGTATCATGAGGACCTTCTGCAACTCTTTACAGCCTGCCTTGGTTATCACATCCTGAATGCCAACATATTGACAGCAGAACAATTAAAACAGTAGCTTTTTTACAATACTGGTACTGGTCAATAGTCTGGGTGTAAAACTACTTACTTTCAAGTATCCTCAACCCCAGACATATACAAGAAATCTACTTAAACAGTTCTGGTCTGACCACTTCTTAATTTTAAGAGTACTGAAGGGTAAGGCAGGCTGTGCCAACTTGTGTTCATGCTGAAGTTGAGGGTTTCTACATAAACAAAGAGGCTTTGACTTAAGGGTTTTATTCCCCTTTCTTTCCATAAAACATAGACAGCACTTTAGATGCTGACTAATTTTTTTTTCCAGTCTAAACACCCCCTATTGTGTGCATCACTGAGGTCTGAATAGAGCCATACAAACAGTGAGTGTTACCACATGAAGTTCTCGGAGATGAACTTGCAAAATGGCTGGTTTATGGTTATCACTGCACACTGACTTGTTTTAGAAGGCCACAGAGCCAAGAAAATTGGGTTTTTAAATATGTATTTTCAGCCAGTAATAAAGAAGATGACAAGTTAAAGATTCTGTTGAGTATATGAACCTCTGCAAATGCAAAGCCAACATCCTACACAGTGGAGTCCTGCTGGGACAGAACCCTAGAAACATGTGCTGTGACAACTCAAATTTGTCACCATTCCATCCCTGCGAGAAACTTTATATAGTAGACCTTCACTGTAAGTTAATGAGCTTATTTAACAAGCTATCTAACCCTCACACTGGAAACTTGGTTCTTATATCTCAGTCCAGCATAGTTAGCCTTCCCTATCTTGTGGCAAGCCTTAAATCTGCAGGCAGTTTTTTGACCACTGGACAGTGCTGCCCCAATGACAAATATTTTAACTTTCACACACTGATTGATTTGGAAAGGTTTTCTTAAACAAATTTGATGGCAATAGTCTCACTGACACTTCTTCAGGTGCAAGACACAGGAATATGAACACCTCTCTATACACACACCAGAGGATCTCTCCTCTGCCTCATCTGTTACAGCTAAAACCCAACAGTTTTTATGACAATGATGCTGTCTTCCTATGTCTTCCTTCCTTTTCTGAAAAGCATGGCATTGCTAGTATCAAAGACATCTTCATGCATACTCTGACTCTACTTTTGACCTTTGAAGTTGACTTTCAAAAGTTTACTATTAAAAGTGAAGTGAGCTCAAAATTAATGCTCCAGCATGTTCCATATTAAAAAGTGTTTGTAAAAATGGGGCATAAACAGTTGGGAAAGTCAATCATATTGGTGCTGCTTATTATCACTTATTAGCCACTATGCTGCACTTCTTACTCCCCTGGTTTTTTTCCACTCATCTGTTAGGTTTGGTCTTATTTAGCTGCACCATTGCAAAAACAAGGGTCCATCAGAATTTCATGGAGGAGAATTTTCTGAACAAACACAAAACTGTTTCTTGTACATAAGAGGTGGGAGAAAATGGTGCTACCTACCTGAATCAAGACAACTGTAGCCATAGGTGACTTAGGTGATTTCATTGCCATGTGGCACACACTAGACATGGCTACAACTGGCTGTTAAATAAATTAACTTTGTGTCTTAGGGTGTTTGAACAGCAAACCTTTCAGCCTAAGGAAACAAAACAAAAGACTACCTTAATGCATGTGGACACCACTAGGAAATAGCAGGATTCACTTCTTCATAGCTCTTCTTTAACAGACCAGACATAAGGGAGTCAAAGTTACTTCTATTTTCATACATAAGGGAATAACCCATAATCAAACTGACAGCAATAGCTTTTGAATGTATAACTGCATCATTTAAGCAACAATTTCTTAGCATTACTCTTTTGCTCATCTTAAGGAAGCTGTTGCAATAGAAATATGGACAGTAGTAACTGCTATATACCAGTGACTGCTGACCTCACAAGATCAATCACCTCTGTCTTCCCAAGAAAGAGCAGCAGAGGCAACACTTAGAATTTGATTGAGCAATACACATTACTTCTAACATGAAGGTCAGAGATCAATCTTCCTAAAGAAGCAAAGTGAAAATACACACTCTCCTCTCTGCAACAGAACCAGTGAACATCACTTGTCTTCCAAATCAAAGACAAATAAGCCAAGCACTGTCTTTCCATGCTGTCACCTTCAAGAATTTCGCCTTTCATATCACAGTTATGCAGGTAGCTGCCTAAAGGATAAATCACTGTAGTCCACATGAGGAGCGAGGGGAAAAGCATTGAATCCTTATTTCCCTCAGTCTCAGCAGCAAAAGAATGGGTGCTGAGACTTTATTAATTATTTATGCAGCTGCCATTAGTTCTTCTGCTCTTTATTCCCCAGACTGAAATACCTCTCTCTTTGGACCAAACTCCGTCTTCAATTATTCAATTAGGCAGTTTTTTTCTTTTGCTCATTTAAATTCTTTTATGTTTGTTTGTGTTTTTTGAGTTGAATTGCTGGAAGAGCAGTGATTTGTAGATTAGATAATACTGAGTTTGAAAGTTAGCCAAGAGCAATAGGGTGACCTGCAAAGTAAATCATCTAGACTTGGCAAGGAGGATGAGCAAAGAATATTGCTATGCGTGCCACAGGCTTTGCATCGGATCACAGCCATGCTAGCCTGATCCATTTGCATAGTGGCACCCCTAACAACTGGATACCTAGTCCAGCTGAAGTACCTGTGCAGTTTGCAGAATTCAGAAGTTACAGCAACCTCTATATATGCTGCGTATAAATCCCAGATAATTACACAAGCAACAAGTAAAATACCCAAAGAAATGTGCCAGAGAGTTCCCAGTGCTAAGATTCCAGGCTACAGCTCACTCTTTTATCTTGAGAAGAAATTTCTTATTTTGCTAAGATATAAAATTAAAACTGAATCAGCTTTTTTAAAACTAGCTCAACAAGCATGTCCTCATTTCCAGCCTGTATTACACATGCAGGGTACTCTAAATTGCCAGAGAAGGTAAATAACAGGAGAGAAGGATTTTAGTTTCATTTTACACTCAAAGTCTCCACATCTTCTCTAGAAATCTCTTTGAGTCTCTGAATTTTATACTGAATCTGTTATGCTCTTAGGGCCTCAGAGACATCATTTATGCATCTTTTTTTGAGGTTTTGCATGCTATCTTTAAAATTATGAAAGCATAATTTTTTTAATACTCAGGAAATAATTTCTCTCTCTTCCTTTTCCATTCTTTGCATGCAGCTTGAAAAATCTTGTTATTCATATACAACCATTTTGTAAATTTTGTAACCACTAAATATGATACTAAGACAACTAAATGTAGAATGTGAAAGTTGTGAAATGAGAAGGAAAAGCACCAAGAAAGCTAATGACTGTCATTACAAAGACAGCTGTTATGCAATAGTTAATTATGGAGATACCAGTGTGACACCATGCCTAAGGCTGAATCAAAAGGCTTCAAAAAGGTGGATTTATTTACATGAAGTTCTGGAAATTTAAATATGCGATATATAAGCAATCCTTCCTATGTTATATTTTTTTAAAAATAAAAGGATCCTGTCTGGAAATGTCATTGTCTTAGAGACTTTGTTTAGTGGTAATTTCTCACCATGCTGGATAGCAAACAAGGCAAAATTTCTGTCTTCTGGCCTACTCTGCATCATCATACTCTACTAAGCAGAAGTTGTTTTCCCATCCAACATGGTCCTGTGGAAACCTACTAGAAGGGCTTAAACTCTGTTTTATGCTAATGAATTTTCTGCCTTAGATGTCCTGGCACCCTTCAAAAATGTATTTCCAATGCTAAACACTGAGATAAATTGGCCAGATAATGCATATCAACACACAGATGACACAGAGCTCTTTGTTGACAGAGCATTAACTGCTACACCCAGGGATTCAGTATTTGGAGAAGACCACTTACAAGATGAGAGAAGGCTGGTTGAAACTGAAGCTGAGGTAGGTGAAAGGATAGTCACACCACCAGCAGCCTTATTTTATAAAAACCCACCCACAGCTTCTGGCTGACAGCTGGAATAGATCACCCTTCCTTTGTGACTGCCCTGAGTATCTCCTGGGGAGAGGAAGGAGGGGGCCAGGGAGGAAGAAGTGCTGGTTGTGTAGAAGACAAAGTCTCACATTCAGCCTGTTAAATAAATATCCGACACAAACCTCATCTGCAATTCTTTGCTTTGTTTCTTCTATAAAACTGCATGTAGTAATTAAAAATAAATGGGAGAAGCCACACACAAGGCAATCCACTGCACTTCCCCCTCAACAAGGTGGGAAGAAAAATCATGACAGATATTAGGTAGTAGGTAGTAGAAGGTAATAAAGAAATATGCAGGGCAACATGCATAGAATACAGAAGAATAAGACAAATTAATTCAAATGCTCACTAAGTGGCTTGCAGTCAAATAAAATTATTTGAACCATTAATTCTACAACAAAGGAACATTAGCCAGACATTAAATGCCTAGGGATTTTTATTGGTATAAATCTGATGCGAAAACTTAGTAAAGCCAAAATAGATTTATGTCTAACACTCATATCTGTTAAACTGCTTCTATTTCACACAGGTTTGGTTCAAATAAATGTGTCTTTATCTTGTATCCCAGATAAATTTTTATAAATTTTAAGGTGTTACTAACATGGCTACTACTTCAAAGTTACTTTTATGCTAATAACCCATGTAACTAAAACTGCTTTAAGAGATTCAGTGGGAGCACCAGTACATATTAAAGGCTAAGTGTGTAACTATTATGCACTCCCCCACATGACTTGAAAAAGTACTAAAATAGACTCACTTCAAACACCAAAGCACAAGCCCTGTCCATTCTGACAGGATCAATGTATTTTGTGTCACTCTTTGATTATAGCTTAAGCACTAGATTAATCACTACCACCTGGAAATTATTTTATTAAAGGTCTTCATCTAGTATCTTTCACCATTAGGTACTTTATACAGTTGCATAGATAAAACAGTCCAACTTTATTTGATTACAGCAGCACTCAGCTTTCATAAATAAGGGGAGAGAAAAGACAGAAATAATTTGCTCTAAACCCTCAGCAGAATATGGTATTTTCAGAAATACCCTCAGGGGGTATTTCTGAAACTGCTAGTGAAGTCAAAGGGCTGTGATTGCAGTGCATTCATTTAGTTTCACTTGGTTTGCGATTCTGCCTTTTCTCCTCCCAAGAAGAAGCAGTAGCTCATGCAGTAACTTCTCGGAGCTGCTGAGCCCAAGGCCATCAAGAATTACAGGAGTGGGTTCTTAGTGTCTCGAGGAAACCCTCTGTCTAATTTTGAGACTTCTTGCACATGCAGTGTCCAGGCAGGCTGTATGACTGTTAGTGCATCTCTCCCTCCTCAGTGAGTCAGAACCATGTCTACTCTACAGGAGCTCAAGAGTAGCTACTTACTTCAAGCTGCCATTTATGACAGCTTCACAAGAACATGGTGAGGTGAATCAGGAAGGTTCTCCCTCTCCTTGCTTTCCCCTCAGGCAGTAATCCCTTCCTACGGAGAGAGAAGGGTGTTGGGTGCCTCTAACATGCCCACTAAATACTACTGCAGGCAGTGCTTTGTTTAGCTTCTGCACGCTCTGAGGGTGACTGATGGGCATTTTGAATTCCATGTTGAGAACACTTTGTATTAATTTTATGATGCTGTCAATTAACCACTGCTATGACTTCAGTGGATATATGCTCAGGACCTTTTCATCTGTAAGGACTTGTGTGCTGTGGTTTCAGCTGACCATTAAAACAGCAGTCCCTCCAGAAAACCTCAAAAGACAATCTCTTCTTCCCTTTTAAATTTCATTCTGCAAATTTAATTCCAGTTATTATGTGCATTGACAATAGCCTTTCTATGCTGTTTGTTTATAGAAAGTGACATTACTCCCTTTGAAAAAACAGGAGGTGGAATCTGTGGAAATAAATGTGCTGTAGCAGGGGACCACTTTGGAGTAAGGCTCCTTCACAGCGGGCAAGCAGCTGGACAAGGAGCTTGCTGAGGGACTGAGTCCTTCACAACTGCAAACCACCAGAAGGAAGCAGCCTCTGTGTAAGGAAGTGATTAGGTATTTATATCCTTCACTGTGGCCAGTAAACAGAATTAGTGTGACTTGGACCAAGGTTTAATTATACAGGAGCTTAATGATCTAAGCTGTTGTGGGAGGAGAGCGTGGGGGAAGAGAATGAAGGGTCAACAAAGTGCATCTGTCTGTTTTCTCTCCTTCCCTCTTCAGAAATGGCATTTACAAGGTTGCTTTTCTGGGTTTTTCAGGGTGTTTTTCCCCCTTTTTAGTCCAAGGGATACTAGATTCATAACTGTCTCCTGAAGAAATGAAAATCCGGGTGATGTTCAGTCGTATTTCAGAGTACAACACCTTACCAGCCTGTAAATCACTAGGCTTAAAACCCCAGCAGCCTCATCTCTCAACACACATCCTCAAACCTGCTCGGCAGGTGAGAACATCCTCTCTGAATGGCACCTGACCACACTCTGTGAGCTGGCAGAGTTGCTCTGCTGCCTTGACCAACAGCACAACTTGACTGGCTCAGTGAAGAAGCAATGCTGATTATATTCCTGCCTGCTCTAATTAGAGCTTTCAGAGAGAATGGGTCTGTTCCTCCCTGTCTAAAAGGAAACTAATCTCCTGCATACTTAACTTCAGGAGCTGTAATATGATTACATTTGACTCCTTATTTTACATACATCTTCACAAATCAGAACCATACTGAGGCAAATTGAACATTACTGTTTAGCTCCAGCTACCAGAAAGAGCTCTGAAAAACATTCACTTCAGTCTGAACATTTTGGTCCTTTCTGATTTTCTTGGGCATAGAGGGAAGATTCCATGAAAATACCCAATACTTAGCTTGCCTAGGAATTCTCCTCAGGTCTTTTGTTGCAGCTAGCACAGCAGGGAAATGAGAACACTTGCACTATAAAACTCATATTTTGCATTTCTAAATATAGTTTAAAATCAAGGTCTTGGCTGGTCTTCCTAGGCAAATGGAGTGCCTGTACAGGTTCAGATCTTACAAAAAATTAATTTAGAGGGATGTCATCAGCCCCTGACAATCATTTTTAGTCTGGAAATAAGTAGCGATAACCAGAACACATGCTAAAGTAGTTAAACTCAGAGACTCCTGTTTTCAGTCACAAATACTGATATTTCCTTTTTTTGTCTTTCAAGTGCTAATTGCTACACCAGCTTCCAACATGACTCCAAGCTGACAGAATACACATTACCGTCATAAACAAAATATACTGCCACCACATTAAAAAAAGGCCCTTGGACACATTACATTAAAATGCACTTGCATTAAAATAAAATGCTTTTATGCAAATAGTTTGCAATGCCTCAGGAGAAAAAGCAAAGGTGATCAACATCATAATGCCCATTGTGAAGCTGAAAAGCAACCTAGCAATAAAGGTGATCTGAAATGTGATTTTAAGACAAACAACCAATTTTCTTTTACATGTGGACTGAGTATTGAAGTATCTCTAAACAGAAAGGTACAGCACAAAAAAATTGCTATTTACTGCTATCCTTTTTCATCACTGGAGCTCATTACGATCCTGACTAATAAACCTCCCTGTCAGGGGTAAACCACTGCTTTGTCAGCACAATTGCCACTCACCCGACCAGAGCACAGTCCTGCAATCAATCAGCCCTGTCAGGACAGAGGCACCAAGTTAACAGACGGAGGGGGATTTGAGTTGTAGCAATTTGCCCCACGAATGCTCAGTTGGAGAAATTTCAAGCAGAATTGAATTACTGCTCACCTGTGCCTGTGCTGAGAGGACACACACTGAAGAACTTGCAAGCAATATGCAGAGCACAGATGTGTGGGCAAGGCATTGATGCACAGCTCAGGTAAAGGTTACACAGATTTAACAGCTGCAATTACAAAGCAGCTATTCAAGCACTTAAGTGCTCCTCACCCTCTGCTGAGACCGCAGAACACAGCTTCACGGTCCCTACACTTCTACTGAAATCAATTTATCAAAGGTGTGGTTTGCTTTTCAAAATGGCTGGTGCTAGTTTTCAGCCTAACAAGGGATATCAGCCTGTGTAGTTAAAGCAGCCTTAAAACTGAAGTTACCATTTTTAATGTAAAGAGATTGATAATAAAGCAAAATACACCACTTGTACTATCAAGCAGATAGCATTATTTTGATAATCCAGCTGATCATCATTTAAGGGATGATTAGATGCTTTCAAGTGCCAAGAAAAGAAAAAACCTCAGGTTACCACACTTGAATACACAATCTCATACATCATCATCTGTGAGTCAGATACCATGGAAACCCAAGTTTTGTTCAGCATGATAAAGTTTGGTACAGCAAAAACCTGTTTTATATCTTTATGCCTAAAGATTAAAAAAAATGAAATGTTGAAAATAAATAAGAGTTTTATTCTGTAAGGAGCTATCTACGATTTTATGCCAGACATTTGCAGTTTATCATTCTGAACTAGACATCTTTTGCAATTAAACTGGCATTCCTTTAGGCTATGCTGTTGATAAATATAATTTGTGAATATGCTAAGTACCATTTCTGCAGATTCCAATTTCTTCACAAACTGAAGCAACAGAAAGGAATGTCACTTATTCACCTAGCATAAGTGCCACACCAAGAAGTCATCCTTTAGATTTCAAGGCAAATAAATTCTTGAAAAAACCCACATTGTTTACAGGTTACCTCCTTTCATAAAGGACAGAGACCTACCTTCTTATAGACATTATTATATATATTTATACAGAAACCATATAGCAGAAAACAATGTTGTCAGTTCCAAACGTCAGCTAACCCCATAACACCACAGTAAAAGAAATGATCCAAAACTGATATTCCTTACTCCCTGAAGAGCACATGCACATGGGTTATGTGCTGTCCAACTCTATTGTGCCTATCAATCACAGGCACCAAGAACAGGGCCTTTAGGAGTTTTCATTCTTGCATGTAACACCACCAGTGCAAATCTGGAGGGCAATGCCTCAACACAAAGCAGTCAGCAATGTGTCCATCTGGGATTTACTATATTCCATGACTCCCATTCAACTTCAGTGAATGGCAGTTTAAAAGGCTGCAGTCACATGGAAAAACACTATGATGAGAGATATGATAGAGAGCTTCAAAATGGATTGCTTCATATCATGGAAAGAGTTTTTACAAACAGAAAATCCCAAAGTGAGTTATTTAACTTTGCAATAGTAAGCAACACTTGACCAATATTTCCAAACTACTGACACAGGGTCAAGAGGAAGGTTTTAACTAACACAATTATAAGGTTCTAGGCCTTCATTCAGATGCAAACAACATGCACCTAGGCTGTGTAAAACAAAACATATTTGTGTATTCTGTGGCTTCTGGCTAAAATACTTCTGCATGTACCCACCTCACAGTTCAGCAGTGTGACTGGGAGAGAGCTTATTTTAAATGAAACTGAAACAAGAGGGGAGGAGAAAGAACTTATTAAGCAGAAAATAGAATTTACCAACAAATAACTTTTTCTTAATCAGGCAAATCTGTTCAAGAAGCTTAAAAAAATAGCAGAGTCACTCAACTCTAGATGTTGAATAAGGAAGAAAAACAAAAGGCCATTTGAAGAGAGATCCCCTGCCATTCCCTGCTACAATTATTCAATTTACAATGAATTAGAATGCTCTGTAGTACATAATAAAATGGGAGACTTGGAAAATATGACTATGCTTTCAGAATACCCATCAGAATTATTTTAGGTACCATTTTTAAAGCAAGAAATAGAGATTAAAGCAGGCCAGTGTAAAGGTTTCCATTTTTTTGACAGCTCATCCTTTGTATGTGTTTTTCAGAATGCAGATTTTTTTCTAATTTCAAGAGTTTTATCATAACACTTCAGGCAAAAACTTTTACTCTCCAGGAGAACAAATGCGAGAGCATTCAGTATTTGACTTTCCTTTGCAAAATTATTCACCAAACTGAAACTTCACTCTTCAAAGCTGTTTGCTCTACAACACACAGGTTACTTTAACTCTGTTAAGGCCACCTGGCATGCAGGGCCAGGTGCCCAGAGCCATCAGGAAAGAAAGGATGCTGCACAGGTTAAAACACAAACCAGAGAAAGAGGGCAGGATGAGAAACAGGACATCACTGGGAGCAGGGCTTGTTTCTGGAGAAGAAAAAAGCAACCACTCAGATCATCTCAAGATAAAGGCCAGTAAAACAAAAAGACACAAGCAAGCATTAAACCATGCACTGTCAGTGCACATCCTCACATCACACAGACCTCACAGAATCAGCGAGGTTGCCCTGCACATCAAATGTTTACAGCACAGGCTTTTTCCATTATTTTTCCTTTAAGCTGAAGGGGGAGGGTGGTCTGGAAACTACAAGAGTCAAATCAGGAAGAGTGAAATCACCATGAGTACTACCCATATAGTGTGGGTCTTTTGATGTCAGAGCACAGTATTTTCCAGGGAAGGAGTTTCAGACAGTTAGTCATTGGTGATAGAGCAGGACAGCAGGCTAATTACAGCACTATTTCTGCACAGAAACTTTCTGCCTCCTTGTAGAGCCCTGTAATGAGGCAGCTGGCACCATTTTTAAGGTACCCAAGGGGAGAGAAGACAGCTGTTTTGTGCTGCCCCTACAAGCACAAATATCACAGGGGCCTTGGAAACCGTGGTTAAGAAAGGAACAGAGTAAATTTCTGCAAGATAGCCTGTTCAGAGGATAAATGGCAATCTTAAAATGTATTAAAGAGAGTTTCCTGCTTGGCAATCCATGTTCTCAGCATGAATCCCTGCTTTTGACAGCTATTCTTTGAGAATTTCACAATACAAGGGAGAAAAAAAATGAGAAATTGGGAAAAAATGAACACCACGTTACACAACTCATTGCAAATCAGGTAGTGATCCACCTGTAGTCAACCCACTTGAAGTAACAAACTAGCAAAACTTCATAGATGAAAGAAAAGATGAATAATAGTGTTTTAACATTTATCAGCACGGAAAAGAGACCATCCTGACTTTCATTCAGGTAAAGAATCCAGACATTTGTGTAGGTTCTCCATTATTTCAAGGACATAAACTACCATACAAGATATGCACTGAAATACCTCATGGAATTGGAAACCTGACTCGTGACAAATTGGTAAGATTTTTTTTCTCTTCCCCAAGAGCTTCTCCTGCCATATTTTTCCAACTCCACACTTCTTTCTTTATACCAGTTCTATTCTGAGTGCTTACTCACAGGTTTCTATCAGGCTCATCACTTTACAACATCCTGAATACAGGATGTAAAGTGAAGTATGTATGTATCAGTTAATGTTATTTTAAACTCATTGTACAGCTTTGACCACACAATGATTAGCAGTTCAGACAAGAAAAAGATAAGAATATGTCTTATAGGGTTTCTTACAAAGCTAAAATTTTAAGAAAAAAAAATCCATAAAATTGCTTAGCTCACATCCACAGAAATGTGAACCTGTTTACAGAAGGTTTTGACCCAACTCATGGAGAGAACTTATCCATCAGTGAGCCCAGGTTTTTACACTTCAGCTGCTCACAACTCAACTTCCAGCATCTTACCAAGAGAAACAGGAGTTTCTTTCATCCCCTCTGTGACACACTGCAGAAGCAGCTCAGGATCACATTTAGCATCTCAGCTTTATGGCATAGAACAATCTCCCCTTCATTCTTCCCAGGATATCTTCAGATATAGGAATCTAGGCTCTTCCTATTTCTTTCCATCAACTCACTCTAATATTACAGGAATTCTACTTTTTCCTCAGCACACACAGCTGCCTCCTGAATTTTAAGGGGTTCTTAAGAAACAAGAAATAGTCAAACTAAACAGAAAGTTTGGCCTTTGCTCAGCTGGTGCTCTGCACACTGTAGAAATTTGCTTTCATAAGTCATCTTCAACTCATAATGAAACATCTTATCTATATCTTTTTTTCATACTTGTGATGTTCAAGGAGTATGGTAGCAGTCTGCAGAAAGGAGACTTTAATAAAGATGCAGCACAAAGATCTCTGAAATGTAGCTTGTGGGAAGGAGGGCCTTTGTTAAGAATTCAGTATATTAAAAGAATATCTTCCTACCTGTGCTGTTTTCATATACTGGTGTGTCCATTATGGAGGAAGGGGATAACAAAGGAAAAATATGTATCCATTTCCTTTAAAATTTTTGAAGTGCATTGCAAGATAGCCCTGGTCTGCAGACCCTGAGTGCACAAACACACCATAAATAGCTGTGACCAGCCTCAGCTGAGGCCACTTCACACCCCTGAGCCCAGGAGTCCATTCAGGCTCAGCCGTGGGCCTTCCCCCTTGCCTGGGCCATGACAGAGGAGTGCTGCTCTCCACGGCCATGGCTGGCCATTGAAGATCCTTAATTTAGGCTCTGCCCCACAGACTGTTTTCCTGGCTCAACCTAAGCCTAGCTTTATTGCTACATTCCTGCTGGGTGATCACCAGCCTATGATCCTAACCCTGACCCTAACCCAAACCTATGGATTGACTATGGATCTTTGTAATCTTGTGGAATAGTTCAGAGTATGTAGAATAGTTCAAAGTATGTGAAAAAGATCTATGTTTGCATGCTTCTTCTGGGTAAATGTTTATGTTTTGGTTGGTTGGGATTTTTTGTTCCTAACCCTGACCTACGGATTGACTTCCTGGCTTGACCTTCAATCTGCCTATGGCCATGACATTGTTTGATCTACCACCTACAGATCCTGCCTGGCTCTTGTGGGTACTGAAAGGTGGGCTGGGACTAGTGAGGCCCTTATCCTGCTACTCCAGGGATCACCCTTGACTTCCATCTCCCCATCCCTTAGGGAACAGCCCTGATCTCAAAACAGTTTGTAGGCACAACACAGTACAATCAATGGGCACAAAGCTTACTTTTAGAAAGACAGTCAAAAGATTATTTGCTGCCAGAATACTCCCTTTTGGGAGAGCAAAGCACAGGGGCTGAGAGTCCTCCTGCCTTGTTTCTTTAAGTTCAGCATTTCCTTGGTTCATCACATGTCTAATCTTTGTGTGCATTAGACATGCTTGGCTCAATTATTTGAAGACAAAAACCATCAGAAATACAAAATAAAATGAACTTCAGAAGCTCATGACACCAAAAGTCACACTCATTCATGTGGAGTTCAGTGCCCAAGCTCTGGTTTAGTCCCAGACAGTATTACCTATAGTGCAATAAAGGCAACTTGCTGTAGCTTACCTGGCACACCTTTGGCTGACCCATTCCTGGAATTAGACCTTTCTGTCCTGCACCATGATTAAAATAAATTCTTACTAACCACTCTACAGGGAAAGAAAGTCAATGGATGAGAATTACCTAGAATTTAACTTGGAGAAGCTGAAGAAAAGTAATAGGTATGCAGTGGGTGTTCTATGAAGTTGTGCTACTAGCTGCTTTTCACTTCTGTTGTAAAGGTGCATAACAAATTAGGGACAGACATCTCCCCCACAAGGGAAGAGGAGAGCAGCACAAGAATGGAAATAAATAAAATTCATATGCAATTAATAGTTTTTATAACTTTAAAGTAGATATAATGAACAAAACATTTATTTCAAAACACCAAAGGGAGAGTTAATTTTACAGACCTGAAGGATCATTTTTTACAACCAGAAATAAGATTTTCATATGTCAGATCATCAGTCACTGTCCTACTAGTACAGCCACCAGGAAACCTTGACTTGTACAAATGACCATATAGGAGTTTTATATAGGAGACAAATATCTGCAAACTATAATATTTTCCTCAAATAAAGAAAATTTATTTGTACATTTAGAGCTATAATAGATTCCTGAAAAATAAGAGAATTTTAATTTTTTGGAAGTATGTTCAGGTTGCATTTAAGAAGCAGGCTGACTTGGGGTGCACTGACATGAAGGCAACACAAAATAATTTTTTATTTGTTCATCCTTTCCTAAGAGCAGATTGTTGGACTTTACAGTGGGCCTTGTTAGACAATTTAGGAAAGTGTTGGCCACCACTTGCATGAGAGTTGGACAAATGATTTATTATTCACTACAATACAAAGGCCTTCCTTTTATAGGAAACAAACAAATAAAAAACCCCAACCAAACAAAACAAAAACATCTACCCAGATGAAGTATGCAAACATAGATCTTTTTCTTCGTACTACATATCTTGAACTATTCCACAAGGTTACAAAGATCCATTTGAAAGTAAAAATGCTATATGCAGGAAATCTACGTACCAAACAATTAATTTTAGGTAAAGATACTTAATTTTAAAACAAAAACTATGTAGATTGCTTTGAAATTTTTTTAGATCTACAACTTCTATTTCTTTTTACTCTCAGATGATGAGGCTTATTATAGAAGTAAAAAAATATTATTTTGTACAATCTCTTCCTGCACTAGTTTAAACTTCATTACACAATATGATGAAGTCAGAGTCCTGTTTTCCAAAAGAAGGCAGGAAAGACCTGACCACAGCAGAAAGAATTTTGGGACATAGGGGGCACAGGGGAAACATCATTATAAATCCCTTAAATACTGCTAGAAAAACAGAGGTAGTGAAGTACATGTTGAGTGAAAGAAACAAGGCCTCTGTTTGCTGATGAAGGAGAGAGTCATCTTATTTTTCTTGTGTAATCTGTCAAGTAAGAAATGTTTGACTTGGGCAAAAGCCAGCAGTAGAAGAAAAAAGAGTACTACTGATCAGTATCAAATCACATTACATGTAGACCTAGACTAAATTTAGAATGAGACTTCTTGTACAAAAATACGTGAAAACAAGGGACTTTATGTGTCTAAGAATTAAAAAATTGATGTTTTGTTCATCACACTACCAAAAGAACTTAAAGCAATTAAATTGCAAGAAGCACATCTTTGGGACACACTTCTTAATCCACTTTATCTCTACAATAAACCTGGAGCTCTTGTTCAGACTCCATTTGGATCCCTGTAAGTTTTCTGTCTCCTTCTGTTCTACTACCACTTAATTCCATTTTTTCCATACTGCTGCTGGTGCAATATGAGAAATACTCTTTGAAGTTCTTGACTTGACTATAGCATTTTCTAGATTCTAAACAGGAACAAGTTTTGTGTGATACTGTAAGGAAAACAGCCACGCTGTGTAGCTAATAATTTAGCCAGCATCTCTCTATAACAATCCTCTTTCCTTGGTAACCAAAAGACAAGCTACATCTTCATTATTGAATTCTTCCTTGACTTGCATGTTTTTGCAGCTTAGATTGACTAAAAATCAATTCTATAATTCCTAACAAGTGGGAGGAGCCTTTTTTCCTGATTTAACAAGAAAAAGAAAACCTCTCATTTTTAAAGATCATACTCAGTGCTTTCCAGCAAGATATGAGGTCTGCTGTGATGGGATTACAGCCACAGGGGTGAAAGGAATGCACAATCACTGTGAAATCCAGGCAGAATACAAGTCTTTGTACTAGCCATAATCTATGCTTTCAGAGCAGACCACTTCACTGCAAAGCTCATATCTCCCCAAAGATTTTATCTGTACTGTGTACAGTGAAACCTTTCACAGGCATACCTAGTGATTCTACTTGTTCCCTGGAATGAGAATGATGAGGAGTCAGAAGATGCAGCTGCAGGGAAAATCACGCTGAGGTTGAGTGATCTTCCTTTAACTGGACACTGGTGCTGGAAAAGAAAATGCTGAGCCCATCTCTGACACAGCCCCCAAGGGATGTGGGACATTCATGCAGGACAGAAATTTCAAGAGTGCTAATTCCAGACTCTCACAGGACACCCATCTGGTTTAAAAGCTCTCAACATACAGAGCTGAATATGTCATATAGTATATGTGGGCTTTTGACATTCAGATTTTAAAGGCTTTTCAGATCAGATATTTCAAGTCACCAAAAAGCTTCGAATTAAATTTCTCTGTGTTTTGATTATCACCTCTAAAGTTAGGGCAATGCCCTTTACACAAGTAAATGTGTAAAGTACTTTCATGCAAGGATCTATGAGAGTTAATTTTCATGGAACACTGTACGAAGTACACAAGAGAAATGTTCACAAAAGTCCTGCCAGCAGATGTGGCACACTCTGTTGTAAATGGAGTCCAGCATTATGAAGGGAATGGGACTAAGAGAACCTTTGGCAGCTTTGCAACAGCTTCCTGTGAGTCCTGAGTCACCCAGACACACCTCAACATCTCAACCCTTCTATCTGCTCATGGCCACTGGGGGACACAGCTGTCTCCTCTTGCCCCACCGTGCCAGCCCCTCGCTCAGAGCCCGCCAGGAGGGAGGAGAAGAGCTTGCAAAGTCTTCCAGGGTACTCAGATACCTTACAGGGTTACTATTTCCTCTGTTACAGGGTTATTTTAAATTGTCTGGCTATTGAAGAAATTGCCTCAGAGAGGGAATTTATATTTTTGGGGCGGAATTACTGGCACCCTTCTGTGTGAAAAGTGGTTTACTGTGGACATTATGTATGAATGTATATTAAAAAAGTACTGTTTTGGTCGATGATACAGGATAAATATACCCAGTTTTCATTACTGCATCAGACACAGCAGTATTAAGCCACTCTGGGATGACAGCAGTCTTGGGAGGACTGATTCTCAGTTTTGCCTCAGAATGAAAAATAGGATATGACGATCTAAATAAAGATTGCATCAATGCCCACAACCAAGGAACCAAACTAAAATTGTTGACAGGAATGGAAAAAGACTGTCTGAACAATCCCCACACCTCTATTCCTGCCCCAATGACCTCACTTACTGTAATGTTTCAGTTTAACTGCCACAGACTTTTACACATACACACCCCCAAAAAATAATCACAGGTGTCAGAGGAAGCAAAAGTTACAAATAATTTACAAATAATGGATTATACTGGATGTCTTCACTTGGTTGTCACAGAGGCTCAGGACTATGAAGCCTCTTTTACTGATAAATTCCTCCTTTAATACATGGTACTGAGCTTGGTTAAATATAAAGCACTACATTTTCAATAAGACTTGAACTCATGCTAGGCTGTCTCAGATTTCCCTGCCAGTGCTTTCCCCAGATGGGGAGTCTCAAGGAAGCAGAACTCTCATTTCTCCCTTTCAGAACTGGTGTGCCATTAGACTAACCAGAGAGCCACTCCTCAGTGTCAGGCCTATGGCCAAGACACGTCACAGAAAGAACTCAGTCACTGCAAACATGCTCTGGGTGAATATCTTCCCACAGAATGAAAGTCTGGCCCATAAAATATACTGGGGACAGTTTATGTAGTGAAGCTCCAGATTCAATCATCTCAGTCTACCCTACAAGTAAGGAGCCCACTCCCTTTTGACAGATGTCTCCAGCTTTGAGGACTCTCATCAAGTCAAAAACCAAAGACTAATCCCATCCAAGCAGAATCACAAGTAAAATCTTTCTCAAGAGAATAGTGCCTTTTCAGATAGAGTTATTACAATTTTTTAGAGCATTTGCAAATGCAACACACCAAAATTCTCAAAGTAAAAAAAAAAAAATTAAAAAAGGAATCGTTGCATATTTCTGAAGTACAAAGAGCCCAGTGTATTATGTTTTCACAGACTTTATGTGTATTAGTGTTAAAATTTTCCCTTCATGCAGGAGATTCCAGTCCCACAGTCTTACCACTGCTGTTTGAACGGAAGCTCCAGTCTTACTCAGCATGAGCTGTTTGGTTTTGTTCAGAGGAATAAATCTAATAGGATAACATGCTCCTTGTAGACACTGGTGACACTACTGAATGTAAACATCTGGATTTATTTTACATTTTCAATAAAATTACATATGTTATTTCTGATTCATTAGACAGTAAAATACAGTGAAAACAGAGCTCCAAATTTAAACAGCTTTTGTTGTATTTTTAAAAGTACTTTATTATGGAATATACCTTGTCTCTCTTCCTTCCCTACCAACTACTTTCTGGTATTTATCATTTCTACAACGATCATAGACAAAATCAAATAATTTTTTTTCATTTTAAAGGAATATTGTACTGACAGGTTTTAACCCTAAATGCCTGTGTTTTAAAAGCCACTGGAAGGGTTCTGTTCATTAAGGTATGTGAATCATATGCTGCAAATCAGCAATGGTAGAGGGGTGTCTGTAAGTCTCTCTCTGCCCCATATACAAATGGGGTTTCAGGGCAGGCTAATGTAAAGCAGGGAGAATAAGCTGTTAAAGGCTTAAGTCACTTTATACCGTGTAACTTGGGATCAGATAGGACTAGCCAGACAACAATATGCAAGAAAGAAACTATAGAACTGTAGAATTAGTTGTGGACTGGTTGTGGAAGCAAACTCCAAATGGTGGTACTGTCAGCTGTTCAGCCTTTCTGCCGTGCCAGTGACATGCTAGGTTTATATTTAAGCTACCTATCCACCTGCAGGACAACCAAGAACAGCAGCCTAAAAGCCAGCCTAGAATCAATCCTACTTCTAGCATTACTTGCAAAGACAGCTCTTTTGTGAAATTCTGTACCCACGGGTACTCACTCTGCTGTGCAGAACCTCCACAAGGCCTAAGGGCAATGTTTCTGGACAATGTTTGCAGAGCACTCAAGCACACTGTTCTCTATGTCTTGGGTAACATGAGCCTTTCAATTTGATCGAGTTACTTCTCTTGCAGATGGAGACATTTATAATTTGTTATTGTTATTGTTAAAACAACTGAGGTTTTGAAGGCAGGAAAAACCCTTATGGAATGAGGTTTCTGAAACATGACCAAGCCAAAGCCACCAAAAATAAGTCTGGCCTGTCTGCAAAACAAAACTCTTAGTCTGTCTCTGTCCATTCCCTGTGTTGCAGCTATGCTTCCGGCAATATGAACTCACCTTGTCATTTAATCACAAGAGGGAAAACAACCTAGACACCCCCAGGTCAGCAGCTGATCCCCAAGTAATTGGGGTTCAACAGTCCCAAACAGTCTGGAAAACATTAGGAGAATAAGGTTTTATTCTCATTGTATTCCTATTAAAAACAAATATACCCAGAAGGTGGAGTTTAGAAAAATAATCTGAACAGCACAGACTACACAAACCTGCAGTGACTTCAGCCACAGGACTCTAGGCTTGTGGCAGCAGAAGTGGGGGACAACACAAGACCGGCTGACACTCTCCAAACATTTTCAGGGAACCAGAATGTGAGAGAGATTGCCGAGATGGCCGTGCAAAACTTAGTGAAGGTTCAGACTACCATAGTTTCCTTCAACGAGTTAACAGCAACCTTTCTTAAGTAACTGTTGGTTTGAAGTTCATCAACAACTAATCAAACTGTGTAGTACAAAAATAATTACATCAGCAGACTTCAGAGTGGCACCTGAAAGGCACTCCAAAGACGGTCTCAAAACACTGTCCCCTTTTTCCCTTGAATCAAAACCACACAAAACATCAATTACAGGGAAACCATGATATAGAGAAAAGGAAGGGATCTTTGAGTCTTTCTCTGAAGGATCCCACACAGGATATTTACTTGGCCAGATGATGACTATGGAGAGAGAATTCCAGATGTGTGGGTCTCAGCTAGGAAAACCTTTCTCTTGCCTACACACCCACACATATCCACTTTATGCAATCTTAAGCAAGCTTTGGAATGAAAAAATAAGAATTATGGGTGAAATATTTGACATGAACATACACTCTTGGCTTACACAAGCCTCTTGATGGATTCTCAAGAGTAAATATGTACCATGCAATTTTCCTTGAATAGAAGGAAATGCCAGACACTCACACAGTGATCAAGCTGCCACTGAACCTCTCTGCCCCCACTAAAGACAGCTGTATATTTGAGACTTGTAGAAGAGGTTTGCTTGTTAGGTTTTGGGCTGTGTGCTAGTAACCATTAAGAACTCCACATTTATCTTGCAGATCTTAGCTGATATAATGCCTTTATTTCTCATTCCAAACATTGGGAGCAACTGAAGGAGTCATATATGAGGACTTCTTGATGGCTTTTTCCTACTGGGTATACCAGTGTTGACTGTGACACTCTCACACCCTGCATGAATACCAAATCATCATGTCAGGCTTCCTCCATTTTTCTTCAAGTTAGAAACTTTGTTTGAACATAAAAAATTAACCAGAAGATAAGTAGGACTAAGGAACTATGATTTCTATACTAATAAGAGAAAAATAAATATCTCATGCCTCTCAGAGCTGATAAAATCTATTAGTGTTCAAAGTATTAAGAGACCATGTGAGGCAGACAGCTGTGGAAGAGACATGACACGACTGCAGCAGTTTTTACTCTGTATTGAGCTTAAATATCCTGTGAACCTAGTGGCCTTTCAGTTGAAAACACTGTTTGTTCTTTTTGGTCTGAGAAGGCAGCATTCACTGCAGTTCACAGCAAGTCATACGACCTTCAGGAGAATGAAGAGCTGATATTTGCACTTCATCATCATAAGTCAGGAAGGATGACTCCACTTCCCGATTGCCAAATTTACCATAAATCCCAAAAATTGACTGTGAAAAACAGAAGTTCCAGGAGCTCAGGTCTTCCCGAAAATTTATCATAATGGAAAAACAAAGTAGTTTACCCTTTTCCACACCCACACTCCAAAGGAAAATAATATTCTACCTACTGATCACAGAGCTGTGCCAGTTGGTCTAGCCATTCTATTGTTCTACTCTGGATTGCTTTCCTTACTGGCTTTAGTCTTGGAGAAAATTCATCACTGAAAAAAAAAACATGAAAAAATTCTCTTTCATTTATCTTCAGAGAACATATATGCATAGGCCAACAGGAAATTTAGACCCATGATTATAGTTTAATACAACACCTTCTCAGATGGCAAGCTCAGAAAAGAAGAGTCCATGTTCCACGTGGTCCCCTCATTAGTCCCCTTATATAATTTTGATTTTGTTGCTATTGTAAATTATGGAGCAATTTGGTATTTGGAGCGTGCATCCACAGGCACTACAGTATCTGAGTATCACACAGACTTGATAGGACACATGGTATTCCTAAATACTTTTAATTGAATGTACCAAAAGAAAAAAAATCACTTCCTCTGGTAGAAAATAATCAATTTAAAACATATGCTTTGCTTTTTCAGCTTGAATACTCCAGTTTGTGAATATCAGTGTCTTGGGGAGTTCCTGTTTCTGGCCACTGTGGGACAGAAAGAGAAGCATGCATGTTTTGTGCTTGCAGGTTTAATCCACAATAAGATTTCTACAAACAAGATTTCTACAGAACTATACATCTTGTAATAGCCACACATCAATCCAGATTCTGTCCCTCGTTACAAGGCTGAGGCTTCCTGAAGCTTGGCTGAAGACATCCCTCAATTCCAACTAAATAAACAGCTAATTATAGCCTATAGAGATCTGTCAATATAGAGTGACAGACAGATCTGTAAGGGAAGACTTTGGAAAAAAAATAAAATCAGTGGATAAATAAATGCTCAATTTCACTGAGAAAGCATTCACTTTAATTGCAAGCTATTGACTCAGTATTTTAGTACTGCACAGCAATGGCATGTGGAGATAACAATCATAACCAAAGAAATTGACCTAAAAATGCTTTTTTTCCTCTTAAATACTGAAACTACAAAACAAAATTTGCAGGTTGTTTTGGAAAAGCCCCATTATTTTTTACTGATTGCTGACCTTCATGACAATTACCTCACTGTCTCAGGAAAGGCAGCAGCACACCATCATAAAGAGTTCTGAAATTTACTGGTATAGAAGCAAAGCTTGTCAAGATGGTACCATCAGTCACCTAGATTTTAACCCCTGCCTGTTTGTTTCCTTCCTAAAGAATGCAGTTCGGCAACGACACAAGGACTTCCTGTTTTAAAATTACTATTTGCACAGTCTGATGGAAATGTAATGATGGGTCTGTGCTTCTGGTCACTGTGGTTTACCCTGTCATAGAAGTTTTGCAAGGGATGAAGGCAGTGGGGGGTAAGTGGGGAGGATGTGGCCGCCCCATTATAAAACAAAGCAGTGGGAAGCTGTCCACCTTACTGAGGATGCTTCTCAGAATAAGTGACAAGCTGCTGAGATTCACCACAGAGGCGAGTTTATTTCTCTCATGGCACTGGTAGATGTTCAGCGCCATCCTCACCGTCTCCCCAGCCAATATTTCCCCCATGTACTGTATGATCTTGCTGATCAAAAAGAGAAATAAAAAGAAAGTCCAGATTTTGAATGTAAGTGTAATGCCCCACTGCAAACAGGAAGGTGTGACTGCATCCTTGGTGATTAACATGGCTGGATTCCCTTATCTCTAGATAACCATCAGGGTGAAGCATGAACTTCACAAAGGTGAGTCATCCACATTTTGGAACTGCCTATCTCCTTCCACCATCTCAGGAGAGGGGTAGAACAATTTTCATCTGGCATATTGAAGGGCAGAAACTGCTCTACCACACTGATGCCACAGCCAGGCCGTGTCTGGGTTCCTGTCCCAATTATCGCTTTTGAATGAGAACGCCAGTGACACGTGAGATACTTTGGCACAGATGCCTTCCAGAAGAGTACTGTCTAAAAAACCTCACCTCAATAATGCTGAAGTTTTCTGCCCAGAACATTTGAATAATCCTGAGAGAGCTCAGGACTCAGGACCCAACTTTCAAGGAATCCTCTAATTCTTTTAGTAAGGCATTTATCAGTGTAGCTGTTTCCTGCCTCTGGAACAAAGGGGACAAAAAAGTAAAGCATACAAGAGACCCTAAAATCTATAAGCATTTGACATTAAATGCATCAAAATTATGCTACTTTGTCAAGGAATGACCTCTCAGCCTTGCAGCATCAGAGCCTTTTTTTGGCAGCACACATAAAATTCAGGTTTCACAATGGTAAAATGGCACATCTGATTTTAGCTGCAGATAAAAGCACAATACAATTCTTCAACAATTCAGATGCTGCTGATTATCAGCATAAGCTTTTATTATTAGTATAAGCTTTCAGACTGCTAAAGAAAATGAACTTATTATCCTGTCTCTGTAGATTTGTACTATCTCCTTCATCTAAAAAGAAGACATTTCTAAATATATATTTTTAAAAATATTTTATATTGTTGCTGAGAGACAACATACAGTGCAATCTTACAATGTTAAAATTGTGTTTATAATTACTGCCATATATTTTCATTGCTGTTGAGTGTTTCAATGAATGTTATATCTAGTATTTGGGGCAGAAAGTAAAAAATCACCCTGTTTCATTGGTGAGGATTTTTGTGTAGATAGACATTATTTATCTGTCTCATTCCCTGAGCTGACAGGGTCCCCATCTCTAGAAAGATGGCCTAAAATTTTGTGAATATGCAGATGTTTCTGCTGAAATCCTTGCCAGGCATTTTGGCAGCCATGAAATAAATGCTCAGTGTGTAATTTTTGATGGAAAGCATATCTGACAGATGGATGAGCATCTTAACTTCATTCTCTGACACTGCTTTAGCCCAAATGTTTTTATATAATTTCTCAGAATAAGAGATAAGTACTCTGAAGAACAGAAAATAACAGAACATCACAAGAAATACATGAAACAATGGGCATTCTTCTAATGACCACAGTTCAGAGATTTCCATGCATTCATGTCTTCACTACCAGAGCAGGAGACATTATTAAGTGAAGACAGCTGACAGACTCCTAAAATTTGCCAGCTTGGTCAAAATCTCCAGAAGCTTTAAATAGCATTTATATTGTCAGCACCAACCAATAAAGTATAATCAAATATTTAGTCTTCATATTTGCTTTCCAAGAGCTCATTTTCACATTTTCATAAAATCCACTAGCTACAGCACAAACGATCATTTTTGGAGCACTTTTCAATACCAGCAGGATGTCATCATGGAGGTAAATTGCAAAATAAAAATGTAACTAATTAACTTTGACAGTGCATTTATTTGATGAAGTATCATCTTGCACATCATAGAGTCAGTTACAAGCACCTGCTGCCAGAATGAAGAAATCACTGTTAATCTGCTTAACTGTGAGGCTCCCTTAGCTCCCAGACTCCTTCTGATGCAGACTCATGGGATCCCAGCAGTGGTACCCCCATGCCTAAAGCATGCAGGCAGCAAAACCTTGCCTCTCTCCATGATAAAACAGCAAATGGATGTATTGATTAAGAAGAACTGTTCCTCCTTATAACATGGAGGTGTAAACAGGATGGATTAATAGTGATTTGCAAAAGATTAAAAATGGGAAGCAGATTTAAAACTCTATTCAATTAATTAATATTTGCAAAGCATGTTCAGTAACTGGCAAATCTTGGATTATTTACCTTTGATAAAGCAGTATCAAGGGGAGAGCCCTGTGCTGGGGCCCCTTCTGAAAGTCTGGCTCCCTGAGGCTGAGGGCCAATGTGGGCTGTCCATCTCTAATGAATGCATTTACATTCAACACTGCATCTGGAAGAATTAGTATTTTCACTTATCCTGAGATGGGAAATAAATTAATTACTCTCAGCAGATGCTGCCTGGCACCAAGGGATCTGCCAAACTAGAATCGGGTGCTCAGAGAGGGTACAAGCAGACTAACATCCTCCCAAGCCAAATAAGAAACCTAAAATGCTGCTGCTGCACAAAGTGCAGCCAGTGGACAAACACTGTGACTGAGAGGCCGAAGCTCCATGCATGCAGGATGGCCTGGGCTGAAGTAAAACCAAGTATTCAGGATGCATCTGCTCCTACCCACCCACCCCAAATTCAGCTGCTTCCATCCCTCTGCTGTGTATCTGAGGTTGCAGTGCTCCTACCTGCATCAATCCCCAGATGGGTACTGTACACTCTTTCCCAAATCCCATATCTGTTTGCTTTGGAAAGAAGACAAGCCTGCCTTGGGAAATGGTGGGCAATCGAACCAATGGACCCTCTTTGTACAGTACAAAACACTTACAGACCTCACTTGGAACAAGTTTTCACTAACTCATGCATTTTGGGGGCCACTTTTGTGACAGTGAAGAAGAACTTCCATTTTCAGAAACTAGAGAGAACACCCTCCCCTTGCAGTACCTCTGTGTCCTATGCCCACAATAGTGTCCTATGATCCGCTATCTTTAAACAAAAGGTTTTGCTTGCTTTACTGCAAAAGTGCCCAAAAATGCAGTGCTTTCTGGCATTTTGCTGGCAACAACTAGATGGAAGAAAAATTTGGAACAGCTTCAGCACTTGAAGGACAACTCCAGGTCAAATGTCCCCATGGCAGATTTAACAGCCCATGGTGCTTCCTGCATGAATGAACAATTTTATGGGCTAGAAAGACCACACTTTACATGTTCACCCATATCCTGGGAAGATCACCATCCCTGGTCCAGACAGCCACAAGAGGTCAAGCCTCCAGTCATAGCCAGGGATGCAACCAAAATTGGAAGATTACTACCAAGAACAGCTATCACAGAATTTCCCATATGCTGCGTTAGCAAACTAAACTAAAAATGTGTTTCTTCTTCAACAAAGGAAGCTTGTCGCAGACATGAGACAAACTTGATAATGAAAAGAGGAGTTAATTTTAAGATATTTTGTTCCCTGGTTATGTGGTAAAAACATTGACAAAACAATCAAGGTAACAGCTGATCAGGGCAGAACAAAATCTTAATGCCAACAAAGCAAAAGCATCCCTCAGGGCAAACTAGCAAACATCTTCATTTATATTTTTTTCATTTAACAACAAAAGAGAAAAAACATGGTTTATCTGTACTATTGTTTATGTACCAGAAATACACAAAGAAATTTAATTTAATACATAAGTAAAAATAAAACCAAAATATTCTGGGTTTTGTCTGTTTATGCCTTCATTCCAGAGATGCCCAGATGTGTATGAGGAATAATGAAATGCTAGGAAGAGGTATCAAGCTTTGCTCAGAGAATTCTGATAGGACTGGAAGTGTCCGACCTATTGAAAAATATACAAAAATTTAGTTAAGTTTCATATGGAGCATTAATAAAGATTTCAGTGAAATCTGACACCCCTGAATAACCTAACCAGGTCTGCAACAACATCTGGGAAAAGTGGGAATCAGATGGACAACTTTGATATATGTTTGTAAATATTTCTATTCTCAAAAAACCCCAAGAATATACAGGGGACTGGTTATCAGCTTCAGGTGATTCACTCTTGAAAAGCAAATGTTAAACACTTTATTTTTTTAAGTACTGCTTGACAGAGTAGCAAAAGAGGGATCCATTTCAGAAGAATGATCTGATTAGTGTGGTAAGGGGGACTATAAGAGGCAAAAAACTGGGAAATAAATCTCAGCTCCATCTCCTCAGGGCAGCTGCACACCTGTATCTCCAGTTACCTCAGTGATAACATGTTGTGTACATAGAGGCTCAGGGTGAATAATTTAAAAAGTAAATAAAATAATAAAAGTTAATGTCAAGCTCTGTTATCAAGCAGCAAGTCTGCTCGAGGATCACATATACACACACAAATACCAAAGTTTCATAATTATGGATTTCCCTCTCAATAGCTAGCCCACACAAATCAGTATCATCAGCCAGGATCTGAAAGTACATTTTGGGGATCTGATCACTATGAGCAAGTGATCAGCTCCCAATTTAATGTTACACATAACCGCTTCTCCTGAACCTCGAAGTCCAGCACAAAACTTCCAGAGGGATTTTTCTGTCACATTCTCAAACATAGTAAGGAACTGCCATTCCACAGTGCTGAATTCCCTTGCCCAGTTTAGTCCATATTTTCATGAGGAGGAGAAAGACTCAAAATCCCTTCCTCTACTCGTGTGAATTCTCACACAGAGAGATGACTGTAGCATGGTAACTATTAACTGAGTAACTGAAATGAGGCATGCATTACACCATAAAATAAGATTAAAAGAGTTATTTTGCTTTGCTAAAACTTGTAAATATAAAAACAGAGGTACCCCCCAGCGGGAACAAGCAGCAATTGCTGGCTTGCTGGTGACAGGTCTTAATTTGTCACAGAGACTTGCAGGCAGCACAGTGATGTGTTTGCTCTCACACTACAAAAGCAACTATTTTTGCAAAAATGAATCACTTTACATTCTGGAGCTATATAAATAATTAAGAGTCAACTAAAGTTGCCAAAATATATAAGCACAACACTCTACAAAATTAAAGACTCTGCACTATGCAAGAAGCTTCAGCTCAGAGCACATATTGAAACCTCATCATTTTGTCCAAAGGATTTCTGAACCCTGAGGAGCTCAACTCAGAGCTGGGAGATCAAATGGCAGGAACCTGGGGTTGGAAAATTACCTCATGGTACTTGTAACATCTTCCACTATCAAAGCTCTGAGCTAAAAGAAATTGTTTAGGCACTTGACATGCTGTGAATCAAAGAATGCTTAAACTTTACAGGGAGATTCATCTTCAGGCAAATAGCATTGATTCTAACTTTGTATTCCCAGGGCTTCATGTCAGTCAAACAATGTTCATGGGTTTGTTTTTTTCTATATACCTTTTATCTGCACTAAAAGCTCATAGGGATCCATTACACCTTTATGAAAACCTAATTTGAATTTTTCCAACATTTTTGCATAAGTTAGTAACCAGGCAGAAAATATCTGATAAAAATGGGGGGGGAGGGGGCAAGAAAGTTTTAATTTTTTTCAGTTTATTGAACAATAAAATTTTTCAGGCTCAGTTGTTACAGGTCATATTTAGCTGATTAAGTTTTTCCTAGGCACAGGAGGCAGTCTGATACTCTGCTGTTTGCCAGTTCATCCATTTGTCCTTGCCTGACATTCTTTAAGCTATCCGAGCACCTTCAACTATTTTTTGCTAGAGGAGAAAAAGCCTTGGAAAATCTGAGTTCTTCAGGGATTAGCAGTTAGGCATTTGGGAATTGTATAAGGATACAATAAACCAAATTTTATTTTCTGGGCATTTAAAAATGACAGATAGCTTCCCAGCTGAAAGAAAACCAGACTTTACTGGGAAAACACAAAATTGGAAAAACCTGAAAAAATAGCAGCAGAAGAGACTGACATCCTTCAGAACATGCTGGTAAAATTCCTGATCCAGTCTGATACTGTCTACAGCAAGTAGAGAGAAAAGGATTCCTTCTTCATCCTGAGGAAGACCAGACTCAGTGGATATCAGGTGAATGGGAAGTAAATATGCTGTCTTTGATGGATATTTGGTTTTGAGGATTGCACTTTCTAATCCATCTGGCACGGATACGATTCAGGCACTGGACCATGGTGACATCTGTTACTTGCATGGATCAACATCTGTGCTTTCTAACTGCATTCACTGCTGCCAGTTTGTTACAGCAAAGGCTTCAGTGCCAAACAGGTCTCTCATCAAGAGATTGAGGGCAGATATCATCCTCACAAAATCTGCATTTCAAAACACCTTTCACATGGTGTCTCTTCCCGTCTTTTAACAAACAAGGAAAAAACCATCACACCCACCAACAAAAACAACATTCTTAACTGCAGACTACAGCGAGGACCACAGCATCCTTCAGCAAACTTACATCTGTTCTTCTCAGCAGGGCTGATCTTAAACAGCAAGGTACCAAGGCACTGTCCACCATCAATGCAATCCTGACCCACTGCAGATGCTTTCACATATTCTTGGACTGATGCCCCAAAATTACTGTCTTCCCCTACATCCCCGGATGACATGCTGCTGCTCCCCCATCCTAACAGGTTTCAGGCCTTTAACCTCGTCACCTACTCAGGTTCAGCTCCCAGACCCTGAGGGGCAATGCTGTTACATCCAGCAAAGGAAAGATCCTTAGGGGAAAATAAATTCTTTGCCCTGGTGTCATGCCATAAACTCACAGCAGAAGCAACAGAGCGCTGCATCACTGGTTTTACCACTGAGCTCCACCCATGCAGGCAGAAGATGAGGTTATTGTTGTCATTGCCACTGACTAAACAAGCCCTGCTCCAATTGTGAGATTCATTTTGATTTCCCCACTCTCCCCCACCACCACTTCCAGCAGATCCTCATTCCCTTGCACCCGGAGCACAGTGATGGCTTTCTGTGCAGCTCTCTGGTGTCGCTGAGATGTCTCTGCTGTTGGGATGCATCTGGCCAGCTTGAGCCAGCAGCCAAGCTTCAAGAGAGGAGCATTCTCAGCTTCTTTCCATAACAACAAAGGTTTCCCAAACACACCAAGCCCACCCAGCCACATGTGGTTTCTCTACTACCTCCTTTCAACCTGCTCTTCCCTCCAGTCCATAGCTTGGCTGCTGGGTGGAAGATGGAGAAGACGCTTTTTCTGGAAAGGAAAGGAAAGGAAAGGAAAAGGAAAAGGAAAAGGAAAAGGAAAAGGAAAAGGAAAAGGAAAAGGAAAAGGAAAAGGAAAAGGAAAAGGAAAAGGAAAAGGAAAAGGAAAGGAAAAGGAAAAGGAAAAGGAAAGGAAAAGGAAAAGGAAAAGGAAAAGGAAAAGGAAAAGGAAAAGGAAAAGGAAAAGGGAAAAGGAAAAGGAAAAGGAAAAAGGAAAAGGAAAAGGAAAGGAAAAGGAAAAGGAAAAGAAAAGGAAAAGGAAAAGGAAAAGGAAAAGGAAAAGGGAAAGGAAAACATCCTGATCAACTGCTGAATACATTGGTTGGTCTGGACCTGTCTACACCAAATTCCTTGCAGTTCATGACCAACTGAGACAACACACTTGTTACTTTTAGTAAGAAATTCATTCAACATACAATTTTTACTTTCAGTAGTAAATGAGAAAATAAATTCTGGTTTACTCCATTGAATATGACACATCTTTTTTGTAATTTAAGGTAGTAACATGTTAGTCTGAATTCTCACAGGCAGAAAAGACTGTGCTACAGTGTTTTTCTAAGTGTGCTAAGTCTCTTTTTTGAGGCTTATCCTAGCACAATGGGGTTCAGCTAATAAAGAGTCTCATTCTCCCCACATGCAAGAAACAGTTCTTTGTCTTTATCCAGATACAAATATACCTGGTTTAGATGGTAAGCTGTAGTCTGAAGGGCTTAAAAGCTGATTGTACTACAACCAAAAAACCAAGCAAACAATTTAAAGTTTGATAAACTTAACTAAAATATTTATTTTTCCTTGTCCTAGGAAGAATGAGAATCCTATTAAAGAATTATCCAGAGTGGAAGGCAGAGCAATTTTGAGAGAATCCTGCCTAAGATAATTCATGTCCACATGCAAATGACAGCCAGTGCTGCGCCCAGTTTCTTTTGTCTCTTCACAATACTCCTTTGAAACTAGAGAAAAAATTGACAACAAACTATTGGAAGAAGGGCAAATGTCAATAGCTATGTCATATATTATCCTTCATGAAATAAAAGATTTCTACACTCCTTCAACAGGTTCACAGGGGGTCTCATAGCAGACTTGAAAGGAAGTGCAAGAAAGTACTTGAACATTATATAAATCTCAGACTCATCTTTATATCATAGATTCAAAGAATCACAGAATAGTTTGGGTTGGAAGAGACCTTTAAAGGCCACCTAGTCCTGCCCCGCTGCAATGAGCAGGGACATCTCCAACAAGAGCAGAGCCCCATCAGGCCTGACCATGACTACAGGGAAAGGGTGGCATCCACCACCTCTCTGGGCAATCTGCTCCAGTGTTTCATCACCCTCATTGTAAAAAAATTTATTACTTATATCTAATCTAAATCAACCTTCTTGTTGTTTAAAACTATTACCCTTTGTCCTATTGCATTTGATAAACACAAAATTTATCATTGGAGAACTTCTGCTGAAATTTATGCTCAGGAGATACTGGCTTTAGGCATGCATATCCCATAGCATTTTCAGCCCTTCAAGCACTAATAAATAATGCTTATGCATTTGCATATTACTGCACTCTCACAAATACATTGCTATCACATTATTTCACTACAGGCTCTGTATAGGCTATTTTACGGCTTTCTATGGTAGCACAGAAGCCATGTGTGGCAAGACACATATTCAGGATGGGCTGAGGCCCTTCTAAATAAAACTGGAGAGGGTGAAATATGGCAAGCTTGTAAGTGCGTATTTCTAAAATGTTTAAACATATTCTCAACAATTAATCTAACAACCAAGCTCTACACAAAAGAAAATTGAATACAAGAGTTTAAAATGAGAAAACACCATCTCCTCCCCCAAGTTTTAGTTAAATGGCATTCAACTGCATCAATAATCTCTAAACAGTTCAAGTCCGGTATTGATTACTGTTTTAATAAAACACAAAGCCATAAAGGTTGACCTTTGTTGGTGGCATTGTGTGTCATTAAATTTCATATACAGTGAAATTACACATAGTTATTTTAGTGGGAATCAAACAGGCTCCAATAAGTACATCCTAATGCTCAAAGCAAAGATGCCAAATCTAAATTTAAAATGGATTCTGAATTCCAGGCAAATTCACATAAATACATTTTAATTTATTAACCAGAAATAAGTTCTAGAAAACATTTTAAATTAGCACTTGCATTTTTTTCAAAATGTTTGAATGTCCAAGTTATAATCATTAAATAAACTTTAGTTTAGAAATTAGGCAAGGTAAAAACCTACACAAAATGCATAAGATTTAAGATAAAGGATTTAATTTCTTCCATGCTGAGAAAACGCAACATTTGTACACAATTGCTTTGACAAGGAGAAAGTTTCTCTCCCTCTGATCATGAAGCAACGCTGGAGCCTCAGCCTGATGTGAGTGATGCAATTCCCTCTGTAGAATGCAAAGTTTATAAGCATTCTGGTCCCTCAGGATCCCAGATATCATGGTACAAGCCTTCGAGAGACAGAAAACCTTTAACTCGGGCAGCACCTGGTCCATGCACCCTTCTGCAATGCCATATTTACATTAACACCACTCCCACACCAAGGAAGGAGCTGTTTGGATTAATCAGCCACGAAACAGCACAGCGTCATTTCCTGAGTGAGCAGGGCTCCAGCTGGGCATCCCTGAGCATCCCACCAGCAGCCCAGCTGCTCCCACCAGCTCTCTTGTGTCAGAGCTGCAGAGTCATGTGCCCCAGGCTGCATCAGAAGAAGGTACAGTTTTGGGCTCAGAACACAAGCCCAAAGAACAAATAACACTAATAAGGCCAGTGCCACAAGTGATGCTTACAGCTGGGATCACTCCCGGCCGCGAGCCTGAGTGAGCCACGGATGAGACACCATTGTAAAGATGGGGGTACAGAGCCAACACTCACGGGTGCCCTGTGACAGAAGGCATGTCCTGGACGAGCCCTCCACCTCAGGTGACCAGGGACAGTCTCATCCGAAAAATAAGTCAGGCATGTCTGAGAAACCCAGGTCTCCTTGTGCCCCTGAAACCCAATACCATTTTTATCTTGGTCTACCAAGAATTAATAGGAAACTTCTTCTGCTTCATCAACTGGGAAACAATTTTGCCTGAAGCTGCTGCCAGGGTGCTAGTGCCAGCCAAAAAAGAAAGACAGTGCAGGGGCACTGTCCTTATCATCTAACCTGACAAACCAGCTGCATCCAGAGCAGACTGAGCTCAGGGAAGGGGCATAGGTTAGTTGTAAAGACCATTTTTATTTTTCACACAGAGATGCAGCTAAATCAGAACTGTATTAGTCAGACACTTGTCTGACTGACAACCCAATTCCTTTGGCTGTTTTCTGATCTTTCAGTTCAACCCTACCAATTCACAGAATAAAATGCTACATAAATATTCTTTGCCTGCAGCTTTTCTGCAGTCTTTCCAGTCATGAACTGCAACAGCCTAGAAGCCATGGCCAGGCACACAACCCAAGAACCGAGTGCCTCTTGATCCTAAGGCAGATAGATGCACAAGGAGTGAGACAAGGAGAGTTCCACTAACCCTTTGAGGTAAAGGCCTTCTGCCCAGCTCACAGTGACTATAGCTATTCAGGCTTTGCTGACCTCTGGGTAAGAGAAAGTATTGTACCTCTAGCTCTCTTTTGTCCTGTCCTTTGCAAGAAAAGAAACACTAGAAACAGGTTTTCTGCAGAACTCAGGTCCAGGAAAAGAAGAGGATCTTTAGTTGGGTCCTTACAACTGTGTGTCTGACCCCCAGAAAAATTAGTGTGTAGAAGAATTTCTTTGTTTTTATTCCTCAACACTAAATGGGAAAGAGTATTTTTCCATTTTGTGCACAAGACTCGCATTCTGAGCATTCCTTCAATAACATCCAGTCACAGTTTGACAACATTTTTAAATGACATAAATTTTAAATTTTAAGTATCTTATTGTTTTAACTACTGCGGTGTAAAGATCTGGAAATGTGCATCACACTCAGTTCCAACTTAAAAGTTAAATGTGGACGGGGCAGCTGTTGTTGGGGGAGGAATAACTCAGGACAGAAGCAGAATATGACTGTGGAGGTGTCCTTCCACTTTATCTGATAAAAGACAGGAAAAGACACTCATCATTTGCTCTCTTTGAGGCCAAGGCCATTCAGGGACCAGAATCATGGGCCATTCTCCAGGCTGGGAAATACAGCTCATCTGTCCTCTTATGGGATGACTGGCTGACAAATTTTATTACTTGCTGGTTTGAGTTTCTTATAGAATGAGTGATTTTAAATCACCAGATAAAAAGAAAAAAAAATCCTATCTAGAAGAAAAGGTTTGAAAGAAACCCAGTAGCTCCAAAAAGAAGGGATGACAACTAAACAGCCAACTAGAGATGGAAAGCCCAAGCGCAGTGATTCAAAAAACAAACCCAAGACTGGCTTTCTCTGGCAGGTAATTAGCAGTAGCCTCAACAAGGAAAAAAGAGGCATGGTTCTGAAGTAAGGCATTACCACAGCAGGGTCCTTTCAAGATTCCCACCATGTGTTTGTGGTAAGAGGCCTCCTTTAAGCTCAGGACAGCAGTGGGACTCTAACACATTAAAGCCCATGCGCTGATCTGCATGCTGGGTTTCTGACTGTGTGAGTAAAAGTAATGTCCTGATTCATTCTGCTGCTGGGGACACCTTCAGGCTTTGCCCCCATTGCCTAAGCAGCAATTACATTTCATTACCAGGCACAAGGCAGTTTTGTGATGCCTTTCATCATTTCTACACTGTAACACATTGCAGCACTGCACTCTATTCATGTGGACTTCTCCAGTGAGATGGCTCCATTTGAGATACTCCCGGACCAGATGATTTTTCTGTAAAAAGCAGTGAGATTATGGCTAATTATTTCCTGCTGTCCTCTCTGTCTTTTTTATTCCATTAAACAAACAGACAGTGTTTGGTATATGAGTAAGAAATGTAGTGTAACAGAAAATATGTTAGAAAGGAAATGATTACTAATCACTGCTTTTTGCCCAATACAGCTAAAATGACCTATTTCCTCAGCTCATCAGCTGAGCAAACTACTGACTCCAAGATGTGAGAAACCATCCTTGTTCTTTGGTTGCAAACACAGTTTTGTTTTTGTAATGAATTGAAGGAGCAAATATGACCTGGGCTGAAAGAGAGGCACACAAAAACTACAGTCAGCACAGAAATAGAAGACATGAATGGGAAGCAGAAAGACAAACCTAAAACATTGTCTAACAGTTTATTAAGTAGGTCTAATGATTTTAAAATATGGAACTCAAGAAAGCATCAGTCAGGTTAACACTTGCCCAGGACATTCCAGTACATGTGAGGAGGTAAAATGTAAAACTACTCTTAAAATAAAACTGTACTGCTTTGAGCAGCAGGAAGATAAAAAGTTAACCACAGCCCTCAAGTGACCAATCAGATGGAAATTAATTAAAGATGTAAGGGGCATGATTCATTATCTGGTAGAATTAAAAAGTATTAACTACCTTATGAACACATTAAAAAAAACCCCAAATTTATAAACTTCTCTAATACTGCAAAAAGTACTTGGGTTTCTCAGTATTTCCAGGACTGAACACGACTTTGGGACAAATAATCACTATGAATTCTTTATAGTTTGCACTGTGAGACACACAGAGTTCAAATGTTTTGATTCAAGAAGCTTTAATTTTGGGGTGGTTTGTTTTTGCCAGGAATTAGAGGAGGTAGCTCTCAAACATCAGGTCATCTGGAATTTTCAAATGGCAACTTAAAATCATATATTTACAAGTGGCTTTGGGGATTCCCTTTTACTTTTCTCTGACTCAAAAACAGCACTAAAGACTTCTTTCCCTTAAATAAAGAATCTCTCTAAACTGAAACAAGAGGCAGACTTTGCAAAGAAAGCATTTTAAAACATAGAGTTTTAAAAAATATTCTTCCATAATTTCACCTACAAGTTGCTCTCAAGACCCATGGCAGGGAGGAATGAGCTCAATGGCAATAAAATCTAGTCCCAACAGGAAGAAATTAGTTACTGGCAATACAATTATCTAAAACCACACACATTTTCAGGAAGAAAGAATGTAATATTGAATTAATGCTTCAATACATATCCACCCTTGAGTTCAAAAGGCATAAGGCCTGCTTCAAAGAAAAGGACCTGCAACTTACATCTAAGTGTACATAAAGGCTATGCCTAAACTGGCAGGGAATTCAGCTCAGTGCAAGCAAACAAGTAAAACAAGGCAGATGGTGTAAGGCCTCTGCATCTCTAAGAGCTCCTCCTTCAAGTCCAGCTTTAGTTGGGTTGGCTGGAAGACAAACGTTCCCTCTCACTGGACACAGGTCGAAGATGTCCGATGGATGAACCACTGCTCCATCTGGAGATGATTAGCTCTCCCTTAGGGCGATGAAGATTTGGTGCTGTTAACCCAAAGACACTCTTAGGCAATCACAAACACCTTCTGCTTCCCTCTTCTCAGTTCATGGTCCTCTCCTGGTTTTCTCTGCTTCACTCCAGGACACCATGCCTGTGGCATTGGAAGTGATCTACAGGATGAAGGCAGGTTTGCTCTCTTGTAAGCCTTTGAGTTTGCTCTTCTGTGCCTCACAACGATGGCTGCTCCAGCTCAGGGGCTGCTAGGTGAGACAAACTCCAGCTGTAGGAGGGAAAAAGCCTCCAGCACAACTGGAGCTGACTTTGCCAAAACACCTCAGGAATCAGGGACTCCTTTTCTCCAACCCCACCCCACAGCCTGTCCTTTGCCTACCAGGGATATTCAGAGCTCTTCTCCTGTTGACTCTCCAAATATGTGCTTGGTCATGGGAACACTTTAATACAGTTGTCTTTGGGAGAGGGAGGCTTTGCAGCACTCCTCTGCTGGCCACTGGTCCTCTGAGGATCAGATACAGGTATCTGACTCCTCGTACGGTTCCCACCTTCCCAAAATATTTGCCAACTCTCCTTGAAGGGGACAAGGTGAAGATAACACCATAAACCTAAATGACCCAGCGAAACTCAGTTACAATGAAACCTTGAAACCATCCTGCAATTTTGAAAACGTTGAGAAACTTCTGCAAGTTAATCAGAAGGGGGTTTCCTTCTCTTCTTTCTCCCACCCTTAGACTGGCAAAACCTTGTGGGATCAGAAGCAGCGAGGGCCCTCCTGCAAGCTCCCTTGGACCACAAGCACATTCCCTTGCCCAGAGCTCTGGCAGAGATCTGTAAAGATGAAGATGTTACACTGCCAAACGTTCAAGATTCATTTATTCCAGGGTTTTGACCAGAAGAGCTGTGGGTCAGACGCCGTGTTCAGGACTCCCACCCTTCCTGCAGCTGCACGAGTGCCGCTGCCCGAGGCCCGACGCCCACGGCCCTGGAACGCCTTCCCGCGCCCCGGCTGCGCGATGAGGGCGGCGGCCGTGCGGATGGGGAAGCCCAGGGCGCCCACCGGGACCCGGTGCGGTGAGGGAGCGCGGACAGGTGCCGAGCCCGGCCCGGCCCCGCCACGGCGGCGGGCGGGGGGCGCAGCGCGGCCGCTCCGCCGTCGGGAGGAGCCGCTCGGTGCCGCTCTTTCCCCCGCCGCCGTCTGCGAGCGTGTGTCAAACCCACGTGCTCCGCCAGCCCGCGCAGCCCGGAGCGGCGCCCCGCGGCCGGGCCCCGCCGCCGGCCCCGCACGGCCCCGCACCGCCGCCGGCCCCGCAGGGCCCCGCACGGGCACCGCCGGCTGCCGCGCCGCACCGCGGCCTGCGCCGTCTCCGCAGCGGCGGCGGGCAGGAGGAGGAGGAGGAGGAGGAGGAGGAGGAGGGCGGTGTTTTCCTGCGCGGCGCCGCGGCCGTCGCCCCGCCGCCGGCGAGCGTCAGGCGGGGGGGGGCCCGGGCCCGGCCCTTCCCCTGGCCCCCGCGCCCCGAGGATGGCAGCGCTGCCCGCACGAGTGGCTGGCGGCGGTGTCCCTCCTCTTTTTTTTTCCGGCAGCGGCGGCGGCGGCGGCAGCGGCGGCGGATCATTGTTGTGTGGGAGGAGGGCGGCGGGGATGGACTTGATCTCTCGGGTCTCCTGCTAAGGCGACAGCACAGCGCGCCCCGCCGCCCAGCCAGCGCCGCGCCGGGCAGGGAGGGACTGGACCGGCCCCCCGCCCGCTCCCCGGCTCTTTATTTTTAGGGGGCTCTGCTGCTCCTCTCCCTCTCCCTTATCTCCCCCCCACCCCCTCCCCGCCCGCACACACGCACAGGGACACGCACGCACCCTCCCCGGTGCCCTTTCATCCTTCCCCCCGCCGTCCTCCCGCGCCGGCTCCTGCCGCGGCAGATGCGCCGCGGGTCACCGCGCAGCTGGGACTATGGTGAAATTTCCAGCGCTCACTAACTACTGGCCCCTGATCCGGTTCCTGGTCCCTCTCGGCATCACCAACATCGCCATCGACTTCGGGGAGCAGGTAAGGCAGCGCCTCTCCGGGGAGCGACCCTCTCCCTCCCGCCCGCCCTCCCGCAGCGCCGGGCTGGCGCTATCGGTGCCTCCGCCGGGAAGGCAAGGGACGGAGAGCCGAGCCGAGCCGTGCCGAGCCGACCCGTCCTGCCCCAGCTCATCGCTCCGGGCGGGGACTGCGGCCCCTGTGCCGGCGTGCCTGCCCCGGCGGCCGCCCGAGCCCACGGGCTGCCCCCACCCCCAGGAGATGCCCGGGGAATGATGGCAGGGTTTGGGTTGTTTTGAGGAATTTTTCCCCCTCTCATTTCAGGATTATATAATCTGAAATTACATAATGCGCTGGCCGGGGGCTGGCAGGGCTTTATCCCCGCGCTGACACGGGCGCTCAGGTGCAGCAGCCCCTAGCGCAGTGCAGCGCGGCTGGAGCGGAGCGGAGCGGGGCGGGCGGCCCGGCTGCCGCCGCCCGCTGCCGGAGCGGAGCCGCGGCCCCCCCGCCCCGCCGCGCTGCCGCTGCCGCAGCGGTTCGGCCCCGCCGCCCGGAGCCCCCGCCGCGGCTGGGCGGGAGGAGCGCGGCAGCCCCCGGGAGCCGCTCCGCACCCTGCGGGCAGGGGAGCCTCCGGCTGCACCCCTGCCGGTGCTCCGGGCGCCTCGGCACTGCTGCAGTTCTCCAGCGGTGCGGGTGACCTAAGGCTGTCCCCTGGCACGGGCACCGAGTAGATAGCCCGGTGTATCCGAGCCCGCTGTCAGCCTGTCTCACTGACATGCCGCCACCCCATTTCGTCCTCCCAATCACCGCTTGCTGCGTTTGCACCGAGAACATGTTCAAGGCTTGATGTACCCACTCCCCTGCCCAAGCTAATGCTCGTTTGCCCCTGCACTGGGGTGTGGGGGGAATCTCTGCTCTCACGTTTTGGTATTTATGACAATCCAGGCCCTGTCTTGTGTTAGGCTGCACTATATGGGACCTGTCATTACATTTTTAGTAGGATGGCATACACTACTACTTACTTGCAAGTGTTAAGCTAGGCAGCCGCCCTAAGTATTGCACCCCAAATAGCTTTATCCTTGTCCTAAGTCACTCAGTTCGGCTAAGAAGAGCAGACACTTGCTCCTGTGCTTCTTGAGCAAAGATATCAAAAAATTAGTTGGTACTTTCAAGCATTTGTAAAGAAGAAAGTGAAAGGAAAAATACTACAGTGGGAAAAAATAGCTAACATTAATCATATGTTTTTCATGGCTGTGTGAATCGCATTTTGAGTCCTAGTCCTTTAAATAAACCGTAATACTGAAAAATACAATTCCATCCTTGTCTAACAACTATGTGCTTTCCTACTAAGTCGGTCTTCTTTAAGCATACTGAGGGGGGGGGGGGAGAGGGAAGGCAAATCTAAATATAGAAATGACAAAGGAAAAGGAGATTTAAATGCTAATAACTATGCCATGTTAATAACATATAGTAGAAGTTAAATTGAAAGCTGTGCACTCAGGAAACTGAGTATGACAGGTGCATTCATACAGTTTGCTTCGTACAAGGTCAGCTTAATTCAAGGTAAATGTCAGCCTATAAAAAAAAACATCCCCATGGCTTCAGTGTGCTCTGAACCAGGATTTCAAAATTTGCAGGTTATTTTATGAGGGAGGGTCCTTCTGTCTGGCTGGGTACCAGTGACACAGGAGGGATGTGAATCTGTGAATGATACATGTAAACACTTTAACAACTTTGACAGTGTTAGGGACAGAAATATCTTAGAAAATGTGTTTTGTTTGATAGCCAAGTCATAGGATTGGGTTTTCAGGAGAGTTGGGTTTATCCCTCGTCTCAGATGGCTGCCTGGGGAGATATTTAATTGAATAGTGAGAAATCCAGCCTTCTATTACTCTTGCTTATTTCAGGACCAGAAACTGGAAAGATAGTTTTTTACCAGCCTTACCTTCATGGAAATCAGGAAACTGAAGCAGGGACAAAGCTACTCCATGTCTGAAGGGTTCCTCATACAGAAAAAAGGACAGTGATTTTATTTTCCTCTATGTAATCCATGAAGTTACTTTTTGCACTTGTACAACGTTACTGTTGGACTTGAGAGACTGAAAGTACATTGCTGAGCCAGTCACATTTCTGCTTTACATTTTCAAAACATGCGAAAATTTTAATGTGAGGGATGAATAGAAGCAACATAGAAGAATGGGTGTGCCAGCAGATAGCTCTGCAAAGGCTGCAGTACCCCCTCCTTTGAACGTATACTGCAGATAAGACAGATTTCTAAGAATGATAAGGGAAGGAAAATTTGTATGAAGGAATATTACTTGCTCTGGGCAGTATTGTAAAAGAGACAGGAGAACTGCGGGTCAGAAGTAAGAGATGACTGTAAAAAAATTAGAGAGAAAATGGATCTTGCCTGACCAGGGAAGAAGAGATGTGTAAGAAATGCTGTAGGTCATAAACCCTTTTGATGTATGGTATTCATACCTCACTCCCTCAAGCAAGGAGAATGTTTGGAAGTAGAGCATTCAAAGCAGAGCCTTCTTAGCAAAACCTTATACTATTAGACACCTCAGACTGAAAAGTGAGAAACAAAGATAACTTTTTTTTTATTTATTATTACCTTGAGAGGCTTTTCTGGGTGTTGAGTAGTTGAAGTCAATAGCAAACATCACTAGAAATTTACCAGATCCCTGCTATGCAATTGCATCTAGGTTTCTTGCTAGGTTAAGGGAAATTTACAGTAAGGCTAAAGATTGTTTGCAGAACATAGGTTAAGGCTGTCACCATTGCCCCAAATAAGATGCTTGGCATGGCAAGACTGTTTGGTTTACAGGAAGTAAAAAATGCTGGCACAGGGCTTAAGAACTAATAAGCTCAGCTCCTGAAGTCACTTTCAGAACTGCTGCAGCCAGTGAAGAGCCTCCTGTTGACCCTGGACTCTAATCCAACAATGCCTTAGGACAAGACCATATTACAGAGTTACTCCAATCTAGTGAGCTGACCTCATTTCTTCACCTCATAAATTCTCTCAGACAAATAACTGATATTTTTTCCTTTACTTAAAAAAGTAATCCTGATGCAGGCCCAAGTAAATTACCAGAATATTAGAGAGATAAACCATTTCTAACTTACTTTCTTGATTTCCTTCTGCAACTCATTTCCAGTTTATTGACAGTGCTACATGGCTTTTATGAAATTAAGTACTACATACCTTTCTTCTTAAAAGTACAGCATTCAGGAAAATAGTCCCAAGTATTTTGGCTAAATGTTCCTTCTCCACTCAAATCTGTGTCTCTGTGTGTCAGTAATGTGTGTGTTCATGTGAACACCTCTATATATATTTTTTTTCTCCAGCTGCCCTCACAAATGTACAAATATATATATATTTCACTCACAATGTACAAATATATATATATATATATATTATATATATACATACACACAAATATACTCAACACAGCATTTCCATCCCGAGAGTTTAACACCACCAGAAGAGAGATAGTCGCTTCTATTCTGCCATTGAGAGGAGCTTTCAACTCTCAACATCTTACCCTGAGATTCACAATAATTACTGTTGTATTTAGAGCTCAGTCACTGGAAAACGAAGTTTGCATTAAAAGTTCTGGCTCCCTTGAAAAATGTTGGATGTACTTTCTTAGAAATAAATAAATAAATGCCTCCTGTGTGATGGAGAGCAACACAACCTCAAGCAACTCAACCAGCAGCGTTGCTACTCCGTGGGCTCAAAAATCCATCACCACCCACATCAGTTTTCCTTTTAACACAATTCCAGAGCTGCTGACATATATTCTGGTGGCCTGACTTGTAACATAAATGTGCATTTGCATCAGCATTTTTACAAAGGGAGCAAGCTGAGGTGGGCATGAATTCGCTAACTTAGTCAGAAGCACGGACTCAGCCCTAGGCAGTGCTAAATACAGTTTGCAGGTGTGGCTGGGAGCTCTCCCTGATGCTCATGGGGTGGCAAAGGCCAGGCAGAGAGCAGTGGTTTGATCTCGAGGTCTGTCTGCAGTAGTTCTGTAATTATCAATGGGAAGGAACACTAGTATGGTTTTTTTGTTTGGGTTTTTTTTAACTTTGTAGCTATGATGTAGCCAGCCCATGGATCATTAGTTTGTGTCACTGTCAGTAGCTGTTGGCCGGGCAGTTTAGCGTGCCAACATAATTTATGTATGCCTCCGTGGTGTTCAGTGGCCTTTGGAAACTAAAGCTGAGCAAGCACAGCCCTGCTGCCTCTTTCTCCAGAGGGCACTCAGGTGTATGGTCTCTGCAGAGAACTTGCCATGCATTGCCCATGTTGTAATGTTTGAGATCCAACAGATAAGCCATAAAGGAAATGCTAAGTGTTTGGGATACCAAATTATTTTATAGTAATTGCTGTTTTTTCTTATATTTGGATTATTTTGGACTGTTTTTGTTGTTGTTTTTTGGTTTGGTTTTTTTTTTTACATAAAAAGAAAGTTGCCAGAAAAGGAGAACAAGTCATGAATAATGTATCAAAAAGAATTAGTGAGCTTATTGTCTGCCCATGCCATTTGCAAACTTGGTAGGGGGTTAAACATTTTGATTAATGCCTTAGGAAGCTTGGTTTTGGGGTAAGCATTATTGTCTGGACGTTCAAAACAAGTAATGGGAGAGTTCACATTCCCAGCTGTTCACCAGGGCTTTGTGCCAAGTTGTGTAACCTTTCCATGGCACAGTTTCCCTGCCTTTGAAGTGTGCCTAGACACCTACCTGCATGTAGATGTAATGAAAATTCATGTGTCAGAAGCGCTCTGAGATGAAAGGTGCTGTATGAGTGCAAAGTACCCCTGTTATTGATGTTGTAAGAGGTCAGGGACTTGTTTCAATTGTGTAGGACTTTAGTACCAATATAAACAAGAAAGCTAACAGCGTCCTGTAATTGGTGTACAACGTGGCTGTATGTTATTACCACAACCACATTACTAATAGGGTAGGCTGACAGAAATGTCCTATTTATTTTAAATGAATGTGAACTACACAGCTTTTTAAATTACATTTAGATTAAATTATGTTGAAGAAGGAAACATATACAGAGTATACTATCGACAGAGTTTTTTTGTTGTTATTATTTTCCATGGCATTATTTTGAAGTAGTTTCTCTTGCAAAATTCACAAGCCAAATGGTCAGGGAATGACCACTGAAGTATATCTAACTTTTGTGTTTTGAGTGAGTAGATCCAAGTGAGACTGTCTATGAAGGATTAAAAACCAAACCATATACACCTGAAGTAATAACTTTAAGATCTATACCTCAGTGCTGTCTCCAGAGACTTTTTTGTAAGCAGTTCAGCTTTACTTCCCTATGCATGCCAGCCTGAGCCTTCCAGCCCTGGCTCCTAAATGGTCATCTGCCAGGCTCTGGGGATTTTCACACCCGTGCTAGATGGGCTCTAGACCACGTGGCCGGCTCTTGAGACTGCCCAAGAGATTAATTAGGCTGCTGTGTCAGTGTTGGTGCGGCGGGCGTTGCACACCGGGCGTTGCACTCACCGCTCACGCAGAGCGTTCGCTGGCATTTCACAGCAGGCGGTGCATGCTGAGATCTGGGAAGAAGTCAGAGATCTCATAAAACATTTGCGGATAAAAGCCAAATCTCCACAGAGCGCTAATGTTCTTAAGGGTGACAAAGACTTACTCCTGGCAGCTAAACCAATATCTATTTGCATTTTATAGCACGCAAGGTACAAAATAAACAGGTTATGAAGAGCACTGGGGCTATCACCACTGGAGATTTCACATGGTACCAGAAATTATGGGAATGAACCTGCACCACTAATGAGGTGTCCATTCCCTGCAGTGCTCCATGTTGCCATACTGTAAAATACATAATCTTGAGCTAGGACTTATTTTGCTTAATTTGCCAGTACCTTCCCCTTTTTTATCCTGCTCTCTCCTTCCTTCACAACACCATCCAGTTCCCTGCCTCCCACCTCCCGTGGCTGTGTCAGCTCTAAGGACTTCTCTGGACTTTCTTATGCTTCACTGTTAAGAGCAGGCAGGTTTTGTACTTGATGGTAACCTTAAGCATGTCTGAAGGCATTTGCTATCTATAGAGCTGTAGAGAGAGCTTATTTCCAGGACAGGTTGGAAGGGGAGGTGAGGGGGAAAGCGGAGGACAGCAACTCCATGCAGCACCAACCAGCCACTTTTTAATGAAGTAATTTAATTAATCTCAAAACTGTAAGTTCAGATGATATTTGCCCGCCAGGCTGCTGGAAAATAAAACTTTGAGATCTGAGGGTTGATAATTATTCTCCCCACCAAGAAGTCTAGCTCATGCAGTGGGAGACAAGGAACATTTACAACTTTGCCAAGCAGTCCCAGTTCCCAGTCTCTAGGCTGGAGGGCCTTCACTGGAGATACTCCAGTCATACTATCATTTGATAGCCACTGAAAAAGGTGCATGGGGTAACCAAATACTTCTCATGCTTATTTCAGAGATAGGGAAATTGGCTTCTCCTCCCTATGCCAGTGAAAATATAGAAGACTATGCTAGAAATCTAGCATCAGGAATTGAAATCAGGAGTTGAAAATAACCCAAGTCTAATTTTAAAACCTGGGTTCAAAACTGAAAATTTGAAAGGGGTTTGAACCATTGTATTCTACATCGTGTTGAGAAATCCCTGAAGTAAAACTTTTGGATGTGAAGTGGACTGACCATTTGCTTTGTTTTGGGGCTTTTCTTGTTTGTTTCTTTTTACTGCCTTTTTTCAAAGCCAAGAAAGCTGATTTCTCTTCACATTTGCTTTGGTTTGAACTGATTTCTTTTTAATCATTGCTCATTTTGCTGCTGCCTGAAGAAGCTGGTTGTATACAAAAGCTTATATGACATGGCCAATCTTATGACAAAAGATAAAGTGTCTTTTTATATTCAAAGAAGGCATACACTCAAAGCTCTAGCTCTAAAAGTGCAGATTCTATCTGTTCCTATCTTGATCTTAGACAAGACATATCTCCTTATGTGAGTTTCATCAGTTCTAAAATTGTGATGTGTTTCACAAGGCACTTACAAAGTATATTCCTTCATATTTGTAAAACATGGATGTAAGTTGTTGTATAAATAGAAAATTTAAATATATCTGCCAGCTCATGCAGAAAACTCCATGCATAAAACTGAGCAATTTCAAACAGATTCTGCTTTGCAGCTACTTTGAGAAATCTGTGATGTTTTTAAATAACTGATATTACTGCTGAGCTCAATTCCAGTTTAAATGACATATCAGAACATGTTTTTCTTTTTAAAATATGGGTAATTTGTAACTATCTTATATTTTAGCAAGCTAATTTAATCAGCCATTGCTACCTCATGCTCTTTGTACTTGGATTTTTGGGTGAGGGAAGCAGGAGTGTTAATATGCAATTAGATCATCAGATTGCACTTCTTTCTGCCTGCTTGATTTTCTACTGATATGATGTTGCTGTAGCTATGGCTTGAGACACCACCACTGTCTTTTCAGATTACGATTAGACAGAGAATTAAAAAAGAACCACCATAAGAGACGTAAATGGCCTGTGCACTTCGGTGTCCAAAACATCAAAGCTCTGCAGTTTTCCCATGTTCTGCCTCCTTTATGGCATCACCTCTCTTTCAGATTTTCCACAGGATGTCACTACCTTGCTATAGAGTTTTTCTACGTGTGCACTTTTTCTTGATGAGTTCCCTCCCAGTGTAATGCAGAATAAAAGAGCCTGCGTGAAACATTAACTAAGAATAATTCCAGGTGTAAATATGCATTTTGTTCCAAAGAAGGCTGAAGTAGAGCATTGTTACTTGCAATAGCACAGTTGATTTCCACAGCCTTTGCAAGAGCATTCTAAAAAAAGGACAAAGGAAAAATACTGGAGAGAAGGGAGGCGTTCTTTGAAAAATAAGTGCCACAAGGGTGTGAAATCTCAAGTGCCATTTAAATTATTTTCTCAAAGATGATGCAAAAAATTCACTGTTCCTGTTTTGGCTGGAGTGTTACTTATGGAGAAAGGGTGGTCACTATTGCCCAACACGTCCAGTTTGCTTTACTGATGGAGTGGTTCAGCAAGAGTTCAGCCTTTAGTGTGGGAAGTGAATAAACTGCAAGACACTACTTATTATCAGATGTTTTGCTTCACATAGTATTTCTGCATTGCTAAGGCAGATTTTTTCAACCCTTTTCAATTTTTACAGCCCAGAAAATTTTCAGTGGAGTGCAGAGAAAATTCACAAGCATAGGAGCTGGAGAGCATACATGGTTTTATATTTCTTCATTACCTGTTTCCAACTCTTTTTAAACATTCCCTACACCCAGGTTCTGTAGGCTGAAAGCTCACTGAACCAAAGCATGTGCCAGTCTGTTTGCTGACAAATACATTTGAAAGGCTTTTGGCTGGGAGATGGTCTGTTTTCTGGCCTTCATACCTGTGTTTTGCACTTAAATTAGTGAATGAAGTCAGATGCAGGGTGCACCTGAACTTTAATGTGCTGGCATGATTATTGCCTGTGCTGGCTGAAGAATGCAGTGGTGCCTGTCAGCCATGACTGATTTTTTTCCTTCATCAAGTCAGATGTGCAGCTTGTGTAGTTATAAGGGATGCAACCACATCACCCAATGTTCTTCCTTGTTTTTTTAAATATGATGTTTGACATCTACTTTCCTCAAAATGCAGGGTTTATGTCTAGATTTTATTGGGCTCTTTTTCCTGTTCACTCCCTACTCACCCCTCCTTCCTTCTGCTGCATACCAGTGACCAATATCTTATTTTTGTGACCTCTGTGTTAGTATACAGTCACTGCTGTTCCTGTAGCTGTGGATAGTTAAGGTGAGGTAGCCTCTGATCCACCTCAGGCATCTTCACTACTCAAGACAAAGGCTTTCCTTGCCACAACATACCAATGTGCTCCTAGAATTTGGCAGCCTTTGATCTCAGATCTGCTGTCCTGCAGATGGAAGACAGATACTTGAGCAAGCCCATCATTGCCATTTCCTCTGTCAGCATCTTACCAATTAAAAAAACTTTAGGCCATTTGAAAAGAAAATTAATTGTTAGCAGCATCTTGGAGTGGGAAGACACTTCACATTTTTGGTTCTGTTGAGAGGGGAAAAAATGTCAGTTACACAAGAGGAAAGATTATAGAAGTGAAGCATTTATAGCTTGGACGGAAAAGGGGGTTTGATAACCATCTGCAGTTGTATGAACTGTGGTGTGGTCATGAAGGAGAGGAAAGGGGAAACGAGGTTAGCTAGGTCACTGCTGTGGAGAAGAATGTGGACAAGAGTGGTGAGAAAGACTGGGGTGGTAAACATAGTTTAAACTGAAAAGATTTCCAGATTATTTTCCAATTAAAAAGCAGAAGATTTTCCTTCTCACACTTTACTTCCTTCTAAACACTTTACTTCCTTCTAAAATGTGGCACAAAGAGTGCTGACCTTCAGACAGGATTTGGTGGTGGTGGTGGTTGTGTTTTACATAGGCTCAAATTCAGTGGGTTACCAAAAAAAAAAGAGTGTTGTGATCACTGTAAAGCGATCACATGATGGATCAAACCCGAAAACCCAAAGACCACATTTTCAGAGCTTGAGAACCACATCCTCCTCAAAGGCATTCAGTACACTCTAAAAGGGCACTGTAATTGGGCTCTTACTAAGGTGCAAAAAAACCTGTAAAAACCCTGCAACTCAGAGGTGAGAAATTTCTTTTATTAATAATCGGTGGTCATGATACAATTTTCTCACAGAACCCTGTTTTTCACATGCTGCCTCCCAGATTCAGCATACAGAGAGCACTTGCTGGGAGGAGAACCAGAGCTACCTAGCTAGTAGAAGTATTGACTGTGAACCCTTGTCTTGTTCCTTTTAGAAGCATTCACTGAAGGCAGCATGCCCTTTGCTACCCAAGTGGAGGGAAAAAAAATCCAAACAAAATGAGCTTACCAAAATGCAGGAGCCTTTCCAGTATGAGAGAAGTAGAGTGTGGAAATGTCCTCAGTGTGGAAGTAAGGGAGATCTTAACACTGCTTTTTGGCTGGAGGCTTGCTGAGTTTTCTAAGGCATAAGCTGTTGTGGGACAGGTCTTGGCAAGCCAGGGGAAGTTTCAGTCCTGTGGTCCCATATGGTGTATGCCCACAGCCCTGTACCCTTTCTTGACCTTCCTCACTTACCCTTTCTTACTGCCTTTCCAGTGCAGTTCTTTGGGTCCTTTGCTTGGCTGTCCCACGGGTGCTGCAGTGTATCAGTCACACAGACATCTCTGTGGCTTTGTTGCCAGACTGGAGCTGCAGTTCAGCGCCTCTTCCTGGCTGCTACCAGGGAGCCCATCCATTACCCTCAACTGGCTTGGGTAATTTATTCTGTCAGTCCATTCCCCTTCCTCCTCCACTGTGGCATTTTGGAGATGACTTTGAACATAAGAATTATCTGCAGCCCACTCAGCCCAAGAGGCCAGCTAAGAAGATGAGTTCAAACCAGCCACCAACTCTCCCCAACAGAAGTGAATGCCAGGTGGATGTACTTGACATCTCTGGTCATTTTTCTCTGCACTTAGTAGCACATAACAACTGGTAATGTGAGCCTCCAAATTTAGTGTGACAGCACTGTCAGTTTCCCCTGTAGTTATGTTGGGTCATAACGATTTTGGAATCTTAAGCATTCCCTTTAAAAGAGGAGGAAAATCCAAACCACAAACATTTTTCAGCACATCAAAACACCAAAGGCAGTCATCCACTGAAAGCTTTTTTTTTGACACAGGTAAACACATTTTTCACATGCTTCTTTAAGACACACATGCATATGTATGTGGTGTATTGTGAGCAGGAGACTGCCTTTATAGGAGAATTATACACGGAGGGGTGCTAAAGGACTGTCTTGATTACTACTGACTTATATACAAGACTAAATAAATGGTCAAGGAAATAAGGAGATGGGCTGTAACCGCTCATGTACCTGATTTGTTGCTTATAGCCTGAGCCATCTCTGGTTACATGTTGCATGTGCAACTGCTGTTTTGTTTTTGAATCCATGGTTTTGTACATGGATTTTATCTTTTCAAAATGTGATCTTGAGAGCCGTCCTGATCACTGCACCACTGTTCTTTATATACTAGTGGGCAGTCATTTTGCTTCAGACTGTTTTATTTCAAGGCATGAAAGCATGACGACCTCTCAGCATTCAGAGTCTTGTTCTTATATGAGCTTTCTGAGATGCAGTCAACGGTCTGCTGGTTAGGACATGCTCCAGCATTGTAACACTCTTGGGAAGAGCTTTCGTCAGCAGTGCCTTCTGGATCTAATATATAAGTAGTGTGGGCTTTTTCTGTTAATACTGTGCAGAGGCCAGTGTTTCTTTCCTAAAGTAAATTCACAATAAATCACAGCAGGTATCTTGCTTGACATTTTCTTATTCCAGGCTTGACCTGTCGGTCAGCTTTGAGCCGCTGTCCAGAAAAGGCTGGTGTCGTTTTGGGCTAGCTTTTCCAAATCACAGCATGCAGTTCTTGTCAGCTGCAAGCTCCTACCACGTTGTGGGTGGTTGCATCACTGAGGAGAAAATAGCTAACGAAGGCACAATCATTGCCTCGGGACTTTGCCAAGGAAACCTCATGTGAAGTTACATATTTGTGACTTTGAGCTCCAAGGGTTTGGTCATGCTTGCAGTAATCTGCAGATGTGGGGTCTGCTGTATGCTGTGTGCATCCAGAGATTTGAAAGGGGAAATGAGTGGTAAGAAAGAGGGGTTTAGATCAAGCTGTCTGAAAGGAAAAGGCCTGGCATCCTTGGCTTTAGAAATACCACCACATCCCAGAAGTCTTGGGTCATGAAAGCTTTTCACTGCACTAGAAGGTCTGAAATGCTCCAGTCAAAGTGACTGCAGGGCCATAATTTCGTCACTAATATCTTGCTGAATAACAAACTAGAAACTTTTTCCTTTGTCATTCTGCTGAAAGTGTAAAGTAGACAAAGGAGGCATGCCAGTGCAAGTTTAGCTTAATGAGAAAGCCGTCAGGTTCTTGTTGAGACCAGCATTGAGAAGAATGTTAAATCAATACATGTCCAGCTGGTGATAAAGGATAACCTGCGCTTAACTGTAGAAATAAATAGAGGAAAAAAATGACTTGCTAAAATATGACCTTTTTTCAAGAACAGAGAATAGTAGCAGCACATGAAAGCATTAGATATGAATACATAGATATTAATACAGTCTCTTGAGAACTCTGAGTGTGGAGTGCTATGACAAGAAATAAGCAAATTGGCTGGACAGGGAAATGATTCTGTCTGCAGCCAGAAGAACAAAAAATACTTGAGTTTGTTGTTTTTGGTTTTTTCACTCTTAACACACTTATAGCATTAGGGAACCTTAAGCACTGTTCTGCTTTTCTGTTGACACAGCATAGGGTGAGGGATGCACAGCGAGGCTGGAACAATTACAAGAAAGGATTAGTAGCTTATTTGCAAGAGGTTAGTATTGCAACTTTTGGGAGTTGGTTTCAAAGGCAACTGCAAGCATGAGTGTCTCTTGTTTGCTTTCCTTGAAGAATAGTGCCTCTATAGTCTCTTGACATTTAGAATCAAATACCTCTATGCTTTCCTTCTTTCTGTTTTGTCCAGATAAGATTCTATAACCTCAAATCTTCTGTGTACATCCCTTTGTTTTGCAATTCCTTTGTGAAAGAAAGAAAACAACCATTGAGAAAGAGAGAAACAGGATATAAAAATAGGGAGCTGCCCTCAATTCAATTCTTTTTTTGTCTTCCACTGAATCCCTGTGTGGCAGTGCAGTGATGCAGCACCATAACCAACAGTCTGGCATCTGCAGCCTGCCAAGCTGAACCCTGAAGGATCAAGCATCATCAATCTCATCTTTTACCGTCTGTTTTTGGCTCTTTGATTGTACATATATATATAAGACAGGGGAGTTTTTGCTTTCAGCCCTTGGCTGGAGCCTCCTGTGCACTGCTCTGTTTGGCAGCCCTGGACAGCTCCTGTCCCTTCACCTTGTCATCCTGCCTCCTATTTACTGCCTTTTTAAAAAATCCACAGTAGTCTGTAAGCTTCAAATACCTGTTCCTCTTCTGTCTCCTCTGCTTTTCCTTTTCTGTGGCTGTCCACAGGCTGGCTCCAAGAGACATCCCATTGCTGTTTGCAGACAAGCATCCCACAGTAAGTACAGCAGCAAGGTGCCCACTGCCTGCCCCCAACAGATTCCTTCCTTGCAAGAGGCCTGATTCAGCAAAAGAAATGCTTAATTAGAAATCTTCTTTGTGTTTGTGGCCTTTAAATGTAGGCCTCACTTCAGCTGGTGTGCAGGTATTTATGTCATATGAGACAGCCAGACTTCAAATGAAGAATGTGAGCTTTGTGAAGCTGCAAGACTTTTATCTAGCAGAGGGTCCGTGCTTGCCGCTCGTTCCTTCAGACATGCAGTTGTGGTGCCAGGCAGCACATTCCCCAGCTGTGAGCGTTCCTCCTTTCACAGCCCACCGTGCCAGAGCCAGGTCCAGGTCGGTCTGGTTCAGATACTTTTTCTCCAGGACTGGCATGGCACAGTGCTGTCACACAGCAGTCACATGGCTGTGACTCCTTCACCACTTGACCCGTGCCTCCCTCTCGTCCCCACCCAGGTGGCCTGCTTTGAATTCCTGCTCAGCATGATGCCATGTAGGAGAAGCAGTGAAATTTTTGTCCCTGCATGCTGATGTCTGATGACACATGGTAAATGCCTGGTGTCCTCATTGGTGGCTTTTTTCAAAGAACCTAGAAACCAAGGTCAGAGTGATTATTCTCACTAAGTCTTAAAGCCAATTTCTGGATCACAGACAAGAATAACATTGCCTGCATTCCCCACATGCCTGTTCATCCTGCTGTTAGGTCTCATGGCTGTGGTTAGGTCTCATTGCTCCTGAAAGCAGGAATGTTTTCTTACCTGCATGGCCAGAGATAAAGCTGTTGGAGTGCTGAGACAATCTAATCTCAACAAAGCCCCTTTTGGATCAGAGAGCACTTCTTTTCTTTGGTGTATTCTTTCAAAGAGAATCCTTTGAGGAAACCTGGGAGAAGCATGCCAAGCTCAGTCGGTTGTACATGGGCACGGATATAAGGTGCAGAGAGATCCAGGTGTTGTGAAGGTGGTCTCTGTAGGCTGCAGAGAGAAACGTCCCCATTGGGAACCTGTGCATCCCTTGAGGGACTTTGATGTTCATGACCATTTTTAACATTATAAATATTTTTTAAATGCTATATATAATTTGTCTTCAGACATTTTCAGGTCATAGCTAAACTACTAGGCTTGTTCCAAATTAGGGATGGATGGCATGAATAGCACAGTGTGAGTCAGACCCATCACATGTTCCAAATTAAACTTGTGCTGAGCCAACATTGATCTTAAGACTCTTTCTGAAAATGTCTCTACCTTACAGATATTGCTGATAGTGTTTCTACAGAGGTTGATAAGGAAGAAAAATATAAAGCAGAAGCATGGAGGAAAACTGTATGATGGAAGGACTCAAAACATGCAACTAGGAGAAAGTATTCTGAATAAAAAAGTTAGTGGAATTACAGCTTCAGCAGCATATAGGTTTTGGCTTGCCTAGCACTCTTAAAAGTTCAAATTCCAAACCTCTAGTGTTGATGAAGCAGAGTTGTCTCCTAATGACTACAGATTGATGTTTTCCTACCTAGGCATTGCAAGCTGCCTGAAGTATAACCACAAAGGGCTCCTGTTTTCTGGGGGGCACGGGGGAAGAGGAGTTATGAGGGTAACATAAAGATCGCAAGATAGAAGGTCTTGGAGGATTTATCTGATGACCTGTCCCCAGTAGAGGTAATGCATGCTCTAAGTCAGATTTCACCTGGGATACTTTGCACAGTTATGGCCATACATACTTAAGGCAGGTTAGTTCAAACTTGTTCAAAAGATTAGGCAAAATAAACCCCGGCTATTAATTTCTCTTTTTTTTTTCCACCATCTTATCTGTGAAGGTGAAACTGGAAGGTTTTGGTTTCTGTAGCCCAGCAAAGAAAGGTAGAGCATGATTAAGGTGTTTGTGAGGGAGATGGGATCATGTTTTCTGATGGGAAGATGGTAGCCTACCTGCAAACAAGAGGAATTTGAGTAGCAACATATGACTGTGAACAGACAATGAGTGCTTTTAAACTGGAAATGAGGAAGGCTCCCAGCTAGCAGAAGAATGAGGCTCTGGAAAGAGCAGGGTCAGGAAAGCTGACCAACTTGTTTTTAAGATTGCATTAATGAAAGTCATGCTGTTGCAGGTGTGCCTGGAGCACCACAAAGGATTGACTACACCCCTGCAAGTAGTTTCCATTCCCTTTGTGAAGGGAAGGTAGTAAAAACTTCTTAATCTGAATATGCTGTGGTTTTGAAGTACTTGTTTTTCAATATTTCTGCCTTCTTTAAAACAGGTCATTGCTCACTTGAGACCTTCACAATTCCTGTTCTCTCCTAGGAATGATTCCCAAAAATGGAAGGTGGCACAGAGGCAGGGGGCTGCTTCTGCAGGGCTGACATTGCTGCCTCTGCTGCCTCTGCTGCTGCTGGTGAACAAACAGAGCTCTGTTCACTCTGTGCTCCAGCAGAACGAGCAGGGGGCGGGGAATGGGACAGAAGAAGGATGAGCTCGGGGAATGAGGTTGCTCAATAGAATGAGAAAAACATAATGAGAGAAGACAATGTATATTCTGTTTCATAAAGAAATTCATTCAATTATACATGTTAAACAAAATTTGGAAGGGTTTGCTAATGCCCTTTTATTGTTGTTCATGGGACAGCTTATCTGTTAATTTTTTCTGTTTTGCATGCTAATGATAAATCAAAGCTGATCATCCTGTCATTGCCATTGACCCTGATTTAGAAAAATCTAAAAACAAAAAATGCCTTCCATCATTCTCATTGCTTATGTCTTCTCCCATGCCTTCTCCCAGCATTCCAAATAGCAAGCTGTTGTTGTGATATGAAAACCGTTTTAAAGACTGAAGCATCCAGGACTAAGAGCACTGGAAGAGACATGCTTGTCTTCTGTTGGCCACTTTGGAAGTCTCAGTCTGTATATTTCCATACATTTGAATTATGTTGCTTTGGTCCTTCTGAAAGCAAAGCAGCTATTATTACAGTAATGAAAAACAAAATTACAAAAAAATCTATTACAATCTACTACAAGTACACAGTACTTTCGAAAATGTGGCATTTTAGAAGTGTGGGCATTACATTTCTTGGCCTCTGCATGATTGGGCTGCTAAGAAGCTGTATTGGTGTTGTTCTAGTAAGTTAAACATGTGATTTTAAAATGTTTTTGTACTGTCACTAGAACAATACATGACATAAAAAGAGCAAATGCTGAAACACGAGAGTCTCAATTCTGTGTCTGAGAGATTCTGCATTTTCATTTGGGTGAGTTGAGGCTGAGGGAAGAGGGACTTTCATTTTACTTGGCAATTCTGGGATTCTTTTTACCGCATACACGTAAGTGTTTGAGCACTGATGAAGCACAGTCCAGTTATTCTGCTGACAGCAAATGAAAGCAAAAAGGCCCAACCATGGCGTGTGTCCTCCCTGCTCTGACCTGTGACCGTCATCTGGCCCTACTCCTTCTTCAGCCTTGCTGAGGAGGGATAGCCAAGGAGAGGGGCAGGCAAAAGGTTTGTCTCACCCTGTCACTCTGTATGTGCAGAGAGGTGAATCCCCATGCCTTTATAAAAGCTGTTGGTGTTTTGTTTTTTTTTAATCAGGGCAATGTTCATTTTTCCACAAATATAGTGGCAGATCTGTTTACTTTATACTTACATCCTAGACTCAGGAAGGCTGAAATCTCATTGCAGCATAGCTGTTCCCTTTTCATCTCTATGATCAGTCCTCGTTGCTAGACTAATGCATGGGAAAATGGGTGCAGATTTTGTATTTCCCTAAATATCTTCACTCCTTGAATAATCATGATGATCCCTGCAAACATAGAAGGTAACAATGCCCTTAGAAAGTAGAAAAGAAAGTAGAAAACTGATTTTCTTTCTTCCCTAGTCTTTTTACAAGACTAGTCTTTGTCATTCACTCTTGGTAGTGAATTAGGAATTTGCTGTGTCATTGTTAACTAAGAGGAATAAAGACTGTCTGGAAATAGAAATGGGTGCAGCCTGTGCAGATAGATGTCAGCTGTTGCTCAATGTCATTGTGAAACTGTGGAGTCATCAGAAATAGTCCCCCCAGGGAATGTGAATATTGGGCACAATGCTGGGTTTCCAAACTGAAAATAGAGAGACAGAAACCGGGGTAAGAAAAAAGGAGTATCACATGACATAAAAGCAGCTCCAGTTCTCTTTGGCTCACTGGAAGTTTTTGGCTGTCTGTAGTGTCTGATACTGTATCACAGAAAAGATATATGAAGATCCATGACCAATAAATGCACTCTTCATCCAAGATGGCCTGTAGAGTTTCCCTGTGCCTAGTGGGAACTCTGTCCACATTAACATTGAAGCCATGCAAAAACCATGACCCTTGAAAGTGAACAGGAGGAGGAGATTTAGGAAAGGATAATTTATCTTGTTAATGACACCAAGGAATAAGACACTCAAGAGAAATCCAATAGCTTCAGCAGTAAAGGTCCTGTAAGCACTGTCAAGGATGAAAAGGAAAACCTTTAAGAAAAAGAGGCAATAAATTTGCTTTCCTACTCCTTTATCACCCATTACATAAAAAAGCCTGAGGGAACAAAATCTTACAATTGGAAAGAGTCTTAATGGCCCAAAACTCAGCCCAGACATTGGAACAAAAGCTATAGTCATCACATTTCTTTGCTTTCTGGACAAAGAACTTATTATGTAAAAAGCAGAATAAAACTCAAGAGCCTGGGATATGCCAATAAGCAAACCTCCCTTTACTCAGTAAAAAAACAGCCTGTTAACCCATCAGAGCAATGTGGATTTGAGGTGAAGATCCACCAGTTTTTCACCTACAGGGAATGACACCATATGTGCCCTTTGGAGTTTCTCTTGTGACATCAAAGCCAAAGATTACACAACTTCCATCAGAAGTTATTGCTGTTGTAAAAGTGAGGGTATCTGCTTATTCATATAACATGATTCAGCTTCTTTTGCTTCCAGTAATATTGAAATCACTGCTGAGTGCTTGTTCCATAGTAGTAGTGATGTTTCAGAAGAAAAAGAAAAGAATAGAGAAGTTAGTAGTTTAAATACTTGTTATTGTATTACTGCTTCAGCAATATTTCTGTATCACTTGTTTGCCATAGACAGAGAAGTCAGCAATGAAGGAGAAGGCAGCTGACACTCATCATTGACAGACGAGGAGACAGTGTGTGAAAAAAGTATTTTTACTTACAAACTTGTACCAGATAATTCTAATAAAGCTGCAATTGTCAATTGTAGAAAGCAGCAGCCATATCTCATAGATTTTCAGGAAACTTAACAGAGTAATGCAAGGAATGTTCTTTTCTTTTAATGATCCAATAGCCTGGTCTGTTTTTGTAACTGAAGGGTAGTCCCGTGAAGAAATCGTTGGCATTGTAAGATGCAGAGCTCCCAGGAGAGGTAAGAAAGCCACTGCATTTGCCTTCACTGCATACCCAAGGAGTGCTGTCTTTGATGCCTCCATTGGACATAACTTTTGCCCACTGACAGAAGACTACTGCTGGGAAGAACAAGCTCAGACCTGAACAAGCAAAAAGAGGATTTTCACTATATGGCAGTGTGAGACATTTTCTGGGAATAAAGCTCAGATCAAGCTGATCCCTCCTAACATTAATCCCATGAAAATGAAATTTAAGGCAGTGATTCAGGCAAGTTTCTGTTTGAAACTAAATTGAGAATTACTGTCCATGAATAGTTCTATTTTCCACAATTTTCTCTGGTGACAAATTTTTATGTTACCTGCAGAAGAATAACAATACATATGGCTGACTATACCCATTCTTAACACAGCTAAAGGAGGGGGGCTAGTTAAGGCCATGAGGCAGGCTGCTCTGAAGCTACAGATAAATTTTATCTTCCTACTTTAAAAATACATAAAGAACCAATGTTTCAATATTGTGTTGTCTCAATCGTATTTATTAAACTAATAGGAGGTATAGAAAAAAAACATTAGCCAAATCCATTAACAGCTATTGAGCAAGCCTCAGATAGCTCAAAATTGTGGAGGCTATACAAGAGCTGCAGAGAGCAAGCAGCATCATTTGTAGTATTATGTTTTGGGAAAAAAATTAGACAAAAAAATTCACAGGTTATAAGATGATATAATCCCACACAAATGTACAGTTACATTACAACAAACAAACAAACAAACCCACAAATGGTTTACTTGGTTTTTCTACATTTCAGTCGTTTTTTACTTCTGTCTTTTACTATAGAATTTCAGTATCTCATAGGTAGCGTACATGCAGACTTAGGGATACCAGAGGAAAGTTTAAAGATAAAAATTAAGTGTGCTTATACAGTGAAAGGGAATTTTTCATTAAAATATCTTGGCTGCCTTGCTATGTCTCTGACCAGAGAATTTAGACTTGAAGAAAGAAGAGTTTTTGTGTTTCAAACAAGCAAAAAACAAAGAAGTTTTGTTACAGCATTCTGTGTTTTAACACCATGTTTCATTCTGGATCACCTACACTGTAGTTACTTAATATTCTGAACACCCAACGTATTCTGTTTAAAAAGATCAGAAAAAAAGAGAAAGAACTGTTTTCTTCTAATGTTCTTTCTAGTTTGCATGACACTGCCACTGTAATTCCATATTTGCAGTTATAGTAGCAGTAAAAAAATTTTGTTTTCTCCAGAAACCCAAAGACCCACCTTTTCAGTGGAGTTCATTGCTCCTAAAGTGTGTGCTTTGCCTGCAAGCAAACATCCACCTCCAATTTCTATGCAGATGCTCTTGATCACGTGTATCTGAGTCATGTTTCTTCTGGAAATATAGGCAATGAATTCTCCAAATACCCAGCCGACCTGATGTACTGAATGGCCACTTATTTGCTGCTTCCTGTGCTGGGGTGCAGCTGGTGGCAGCAATGCTGCTGTGTTCTCAGCTCGGTTGTCAGCAGTGGGGTTGTTCATTGCCTGATGGGTAATAGCATGCAAGATGAAAAGTGATAAAAATACGTTTTTCAGAAAGCCTCACAATCTTAAGGAAGTTCTTTTTCTTGCACCAAAACACCTCCCCATCCTCTTGCCAGGTCTCAGCCCTTCTTACTCAATCAGCACCTAGTTTCTTCCCTTCCACAGCCAGGATCCACTGGGGATTATTTGCAGTGCTGACACTCTTGCTCTCATCTGGTCCCAAAGCTATCCCTGGCAACTTCAGCATAAGAGTGCAGCTAAACTTGGCAGAACTGTGCTGCTGAGCTGGGAGGCAGTGACAAATGAGTGACAGGGGACATAGTGACACCACAGTCCCATGCAGCTACTTCCTTTTAGAAAATAGCTCATTAGTGTTAAAGCTAAATTTTACTTAAGTAATTGATATACTTTCGAGGTCATCAACTGAAGAAGTAAAAGTTAGGGACAGAAATGCTGTAAACAAATAATATGATAATTATAATTCACTGCTGAATGTTTGTCCCAGTTAAGAACTCTGTTCAGATTTTTCTTCACTGTTAGTGACTGTCAACATTTCACCTGCCCTATCTAATAGGTGCAGTTCTGTGATGCAAGTCACTTGCTCCTTTGCTCAGTTATTTTTTCCTTGTTCAATGAATAGCTAGCCAATCTAAAAATAAATGTGAATTAGTCTGTAAATACTATGTTTGAGCTGCAGGCTGTTAGGTAAGAAGCAAATTCAGCCAACCATTGTGTATTTGTGATAAAATGAAATCTGTGCATTGATTTTCCCCCTGCTTTGAACTCTAGGCTGTCTTGTATTTCTGGCTGCTGCTAGAACAATGAGGCTGTATCTGACAACAGAAGTGGACTTTAAAAGGCAAAATATAAATATTTGGAATGTGCCCAGGGAGACGAGTCTCGCATCTTCCTTTTTGCAACAACAGTCAGTCCCACTTTTCACTGAAAACTTGCCAAAATTCAAGTTAGTGTTTTTGAACTGAAGAAACAAAGCAAGTGAGAAAATGTGCCACCTTGAAAACAGATCTCCTGCTGTGAATGCAGCAGTTCAGTAGCAGGGACTTGATCCTGAGCGCTCTGTGGTGTCAGGGGTGGTGGAGGCTCCTGCACGACTGAGCTCTGGAGATCCCTGCAGACCTGGTACAGGGAGGTGAGCTTGCTCTGAAGCTGTCATCCTGCACCTGCTCATGCTGTTGAGGGGCTCATTCAGGTTAAAAAGAAAAACTCAAGTAATACATGCAGTTAAAATCCGTCCTTTTCTCAGCACGCCGAAAGGAAAGCAGGGTTTGCCTGGCCTGAGGCCTGAGGCCAGCTATGGCTGGTGCTGCACCATTGCTGTTCCTGTGCTCTCCTCACGGCCAGTGCGGGTCCAGCTGCTGTGGGCTGCACAAGTGTGTCTCACCTGCTGCTGGCTGGGGACAGTGCAACCTGTGAGCTGCACCGAGAGGTTATGGGCTCTGTGTAAGCACCTTTAATGTCCACCAGGCTCCCATTTTGTTTGTAAGCGCGGGCTCTCCTTCTGCTATCTAAATTGCCTCCACATTCCACATTTGGTTGCAGTTGCAAGCAGTGATGTTGCAAGGGTTTCCATAGAAGGTTAGTAAACCTTGATGACCCTTGGTTATCTGGAAGAACTTATCTTGCCAGCTGTTTTCAAGAGAAGGGATGCAGAAAGCAAAGCTAGGTCAGTCAAGGTCCCTGAATACTTTAAAGGCCCTCAAATTCCTTGGCAAACAGTGATCAAAAGGAACAATTTCCAATGCTGGGAAAGGCAAACAGCATTTTTTGTTTTGCCTAATTCTGTTCATTTCTTGTGCAACTGTAACCGAAACTTCTGCAGAATCTCTGCACTGGATCTCAGTCATATCTGCTCCTGCATTTACACACCACCAAATGCATACAAAATGGAAATGTCGTGCTTGAACAAATGAGGATGGTTATGTGTGTGTAGGTAAAGGCAGGCATGTAGAATCGGACAGGGATAGCAATTGCTCTGACTGGACACTTGGACCACAAGGATCTGCTTCCTTACATGTCAACAGACTGAATTTTTGTGTGGAAGAAATACATCTTGGGGCTGCTGGAGGGAGGGAAAAAGGTTCATCCCTAAACCTGCCTCAGGCCAAGGGAAAATAAAGAACTAGAGGTCCATATACAAACTCAATTTTTTGGCAGGCATAAACCCCTGAAAACTTTATAAGTCTGCATCATCATCATCTAATAAAAAAATGATACAGAAAAGTTGTCTGGGCACACAGGAACTCTGGGGTAGCAGCAAGCATATCCAAATTTGAAAGCCTGTTTATTCATTTTTTTTCTCTTTCACATGTTGATGTTATCAGCAGTGACTTCAGAGTCAGACTTTAGGTTAGTATTTATTAATATGTAAACCTGCATGTTCAAATAGGTCATTCTCAACAGTTAACTAATTACTAGCATGGTGTGATTTGTGCAATGTTAACATCACTTAAGGAAGATGTGCTGTACTCCCCCTTGTGAAGTATTCTTTCAAGAGGTAGGGACTTTGTCTGAGTATTTCTTTCATTTTACCTAAGTTCTTATTCCATCTTTGCTTAACCTGATTTTCATAGGACCCTGTTTGTATTTGTCTGTTTGGACAAACTACAGATAAATTAGTGTCTGTCAGGCAAGTTTATGTGATTGCCTTAGGACTCTGAAAACTCCATCACTCAGCATAAACTGAAGAGTTGCAGCTCCAAGAATCTGGAGGCTTTCTCACTAGATAAGTGTTTTGATTCCCACCTCAGAGCCACCAGCATGTTTGATACCACTGAGCATCTCCATTTAAGTGAAAAAAAAAACACTTGAAATCTTAGAAATATAACAATATTAAGCTACAACTTTTGCCAATGAAGTCTAATCCAATAAATTATGTGAAACTTCTTCCTTTAACTCCCAAGTATCACAAATACTTCTAAAAGGATAATTAAATCCATCAAGTCCATGACTTTCCACACCATGCAAGAACCATAAACCTCAGAAATACTTTAGGTTTGTCTTCTACTAATTTAAAAATAGAAAGCAAAAAGGCTTTCTGTGTGCTTGAGTGGTGTCTTACAAGTAGTCTGCAAAGCAATCATGGTCAGTGTCAGTGTGGTCCTGGTATGATGCATATGGGCAGATCCTTGTAGTGCTCTACTACTTCAAAGCAGCTTTGTGTATGCTTCAAGAAATTATTTCATGGTCAGGCTTGGAAAATCTTGGTAGCAATCAAGTGTTGAATGTGGCTCAGAGGTAAAATAGCAAAAAGCACTGAGCATAGTGTAGGGATCCAGTCTCAGGTGAGCACTTTCTTGTGTCACAGCCTGGGAAGCCAAAACGCATATTTTTTCTAGCATGGTCTGGCATGAGTTTTACTAAAATCATCTTTCTTCCTTTTTTGTGCAGCCCTTTCCGCAGCACTTCCTACTCATCTGTGCTTCTCTGTTCTTTCCTTCAGTCCTTCACCTCTTTCCCATTTTCCTGATGACCACTGTATATCAACTATTTTACAAGCTGCTGGCCTGATAGTGCTCTGAACTGCTCATTTGCAAGAGCAGATTTGACTAATGTCTTCAATTCATTATAATCTCTCTACTGACATCAGTTTCCTTTCAGTGCAATTAATTTCACCTACAGTGAATACTGCCTGGCAAAGCTTAAAGTCTTGACTCTCCTCTTGCATTCTCTTTTCCTTGAGTCTGTATTGCACTTCACTGCTCTTTACTGTCCCTTGATAGTCTCCTTCACAACTTTTGTTCATTCATTTTCTGCTTTATCATAACCATCTGTTATCTTGGACTCCTCTTTCAACATTTTCCTTTGTAATCATACCTGTTGCACAGGCTTTCTTATTCACGCTGCCTGATGACTGTGCTTCTGATCTCTCAGCCTGCTACAGAAGAAACCCAGCATCTGCTCATGCAAATCTGTGCCAATGCTGTGTTCATTACTCCCTCCAAACCACAAAATTTTTCCTCGAAACAAATATTGTCAAAAGAGAAACGAGACCAAGTGGGACAGTTGGTTAGAAACAACACATCCAAATGAACATACATTATTTTGCAGTGTATACCATATCTCATTCAAATACCTCTCGGCACATGTAAAAACTGCCCAGGACACAGGGCTCTGCTACCTTGCCTTCTGCCCAGCTGCCTGCCTCTGAAGCTCTGCTCGCCCTGGTGACAGTGTTTGTGTTGACAGTGGCAGTGCCTGGTAACAGGATCCGCTATTTACGCGTACTGCAGGACATGACTCCTGCTCTGGCCCTGCTCTCCCAGTAGGGTTTCTTGCTCCATACACTGAACCTCTGCAGTTATTTAGATGAAAGATACAAAGAGTTGGAGCCTTGTTGAAAACAGAGTAGGCCGCTGTTGATTCGGATTTTTTTAAATTAATGCTATTCCCAAGTTTCTTTTCATCAGTAAGAAAAACATCCACTTTACTGCATCTGGGTAGAATTCATGGGGATAATCAGCAATTACAAACAGATCACAATTACTAATTCACTGCAGCATTCCTGGAACATACTGTTTCCATTCCTGGATTGTTACACTGGCATTTAAATTATTAAAGCTGCCTATTAACAAGTGATATGTTCTCCCTGGAGGACCTGAAATATTCTGACATTTCTATTAATGAAAATGCTTCAAAAAGTTGTTTTCAAAAAAGTTGTCATTAAGAGCCATAGGAACATGCAACCATGTTACTAGGCAGCTACATGTCCACTCAATTTAGCAAAAGATTAGAACCTTAAAATAAAAACAGCTTATTGGGATGCTTCTGAGAACATTTTTCATTTCTTCATTGAGAGATAATATGTGTTTATGCAGGCTTCTCAGGTCAAAATAAGTTTTCTCGAGTTACTATTTTTAAGGAGTGCTTAAGATTAGTTCTTGATTTAGTACAAATTCTTTACAGCATTGCCCTGCAATGTGTTTTTCCAGTCTTGCTCTTTAACCCCCATACAAGTGACTTGGTTTGGATGAAAACTGAATACAATGTCCATGTTTCTGGTGTGCTGTCCCAGCCTGCTTCCTTCCCTCCTCCGCACAGGCGGGGCTGTTGTGCTTGGCTGCCTCTTGTGGGGGCTTGAGAGGCACAGAGGGCCAGTATGTCCCCCCATTTCCATGGCTGTGGAGCTGGGGAAGGCAGCTCCCTGTCGCCACAACATCATGGGGGCATGAGTGCCGTGCGTGCCGCTTCTTACTTTTTACACCTGAATTTAGGCTTATCCTGAGTACTTTTTCTGCAAATGTGGAAGCTACTCCAGAAGAAGTTCAAAAATAAGTTCACTGAGTGATAGAGGACCTGGTGCAGTGTGTCAGTTGAAGCCAAAGAAATGTTTCCATTTACCTAAGAGGAGGCTGGATGTGAGGAGGAGGAGGAGGAGGAGGAGGAGTGCCAGAGAGGCTGATAGGCAGCTGCTGTGCCTGCGGCCAGCGAGGCCAACTTCTGCTGGGCAGCTTCCAGCATCTCCACCACCACTACTGGGGCTGTCCATCTGCATTTTTAAGGAAAGAGCAGTGGTTGTTCATGTGCAATATTGCAATTTGCAAAAACAAAACTATTGTGCAAGACATGACATTTATTTTACTGTGAGATTTCTTGTCACACTCTGTCTCTGTATTAATAGGGTGCACATCAAAACATAAATCCACTGGTAAAGGCCTCTCTTTTGGGACAGAGACACTGTGTGATGTCCCTTCTTCCCTCAGGACCTGGGTTGTTTTTAAGCATACTTCTATCAGGTAGTTCCTCTCCCTGAACTTTCTGGATTATTTTTCCATGCAGTATTTTTAGTTTGTGTGCCTGTTGTCCTTCCTACGGGAAATTGCTCAAGGTTTTACACTGAGAGCTGAGGGGAGACGTGAGCAGGAGTAGTGATGAACACCTTGATGGGATGGTTCCTGCTGTTGAATGACAAAACACACCTGAGGTGAGAAGCAAACTCTGTAGCAGAAACCAGAACAAGCTTGGTGCTCCTGCCCACTGATGGAGAGCAACCCACCATGCCTGGGTTCAGCAGTGCAAGGGAAAGTAATAAATACCCTGACCTGGCATCATCTGAGGGATTTTGGCTGCCTACTGCTGCTGCTGAGAGTCCATAGCAGCTGGATGCCTCATCCTTGGGAGAATTTTGGGAAAAAAATCTCTCTCCTAATTGCACTGAGGAAAACCAGTAACTGGAGCATCAGCACTATAAAGCCACATCAATTAGTTTGATTAGTTTGATGTCAATTTATTAATTTCTATAGCATTTTATTATTTGGTAGAAATTCTTTGGTTTGCCCATTCAGAAGGTATCTGATAGCTTACAGATATAACAGTGTGATTCAATGGCATTTTTAGCAAAACAAATTAACCCTGCAGATGCTGAATGATACAGCCTTGTAATTTTTCTTGTCAGCATTGTTTTCAAGCAGATACAGTTCCAGATATAGTTTTCTTATTTTAAATACCTTCACAGAAAACAGATTACGTTCCATAAATTGAGCTGCATGTTTTTTACATAGATCTCTTATCTCAAAGCACACCTAAGATATCAGTAACTATTTTCTGAGGTAGAGTAGTAGTATTTCAAATAGCCTGAATAAGGAGTAAATTTGTGTTACCAACACCAGATCATCCAATGCCCTGCTAGTTGTCTATCAGTGTGCATCCACTTGCATGTCTATCTAGTCTAGCAGCTCCTTCAGACAGCTGCTGCTGGGGGACTTTTGTGGAATGACTTGTCTATATGAAGGTATTGTCTGTCTTCAGCAGTGAAACTGCAGTGGACGTGGCAGATCACATGCTCCCATATTGGCCAGAGGATCATCCTCTTTGTTTAAAAGCTCTCACACTGCTTAGTAAAAGTTTCCTTTTATTCAGTAAAATAATAAAGAAAATCAAGATTTAGATTTGATTAACTACAGTTTTGCTAATCCTGTATTATGCAGAGGAGTGCACAGATCTTGTTTTTGTTGACTGCACTCAATTGTGTTTCCTCATGATGGTGCCGTATTCCTCCAGCCAGGGTGAAAAGCCTCCAGTCATTTTCTGAAAATACATATAGAAATTGGATATCTAAATCCACACAGTGAAGGTCAGTATGGAGTGTTCTTTATTTCTCTGCTACTACTGCATTTCTTGTGGTGTGGTTTTTACATAAATTCTCAATGCACATTGCAAAGATGCCGATACAATGGAGGTCACTTAAGTCCACAGCTGGGTGAGAAACATGACCCACTTCTTCACTTCAGACAACATCCTTAACAACTCCAGGCCATGTTTTGTCTCTGTTAAACATCCTTTGGGAAGGTGCTGTTATTTTTTTTTAATAGTCTTTGCTTCTTACCACTGACAACAGATTGTGGGCATCCCTCCATGTCTGTGTCTATTACATCCATATTGGCTGTGGCCTCTAATTGAGACTTGGGTTTTTCTCAGCAGTGAAAGAGCCACAGAGCCCTTACCCTATTGAAACAGTATTTAAATTAAAGAGAAGCAAATGCTACTTTCTGGTGGAGATCAGCCCTTAAATACAGAGCTCTTCTTTTGCACATGGGGCCTAATTGGTTTATATGAGGGTTACCCCTGCAATATTTGCATCACCTCCCTCCCCCCTCCTCCCCAGGGCCACATCATGCTAAAGGTTTTAGTTGTGACAGCCACCACTAGCATCTCACTGCCTTTCATGTAACATTATACTTCTGAGCTGTTGTGGTGTACTCAGAAGGGGTTCAGCCTGGCTGAAAGGTGCAGCTCTGTCCTCCAGGACAGCTGTGGCACGGTTGTTGTGATTTTATTTTTTTTCTCTTTTGTCACATACCCAGTAATGAGGCTTAGTTACCCAACAGCCATAATCTGTCTGCACAGAAATGCCAGACCAAGGAGAATGAATTCTTATCCCCACAACTGTCAAAGGATGTTCCTGCTAAGCTAAGATATAACATAATCAATTACATCAGTAGCTATTTTCAGGTAGAGCTACCTTTACATGTAAGCTACAGTCTGAGAGGCTTGCATGGAGGGTCGTTTTTTTCCATTATAATTTGTATTTGTGCTGCTGGTGCAGGCAAATCAATTCTGGCTCCTGATTTTCTTTTATCTTCTTCTTCTTTCTTTCTGCTATGTCACTGCCCTCAGTTTTTCAGACAATGTGCCAAACTAGAAATTAATCCAATGTCAGGAGAGCAGTAAGAATTACCAACAAGAAAGATTAAAGCACGATACATTTGTAAACACTGGTAGCAAAGAAAGGAAATTCACTTTTTCTTCCACTTCAATCTAGCAGGTCTCTTGGGTGAATTATTCATGCTGTTTCCACCCCTGGCTGTATTTAAAAAGGTGTAGCAACAGCACGGCCTCGCCTGAGAGTCATTTTATTCCTACAGCCTTTCACACACACTCCAAGGGATGGCTTCTCAGGAATGACCTTTTTTTAATCCTGTAGCCTCCTTTCAGGCAGCTCAATCCCTGCAACTGCAACACAAATCTGATAGAATAACCACCATAATTAATGTGGCTCAATTTCTGATGTTACTGTGTGCTGTGTATCTGCTCCTTTTGCTTTTTTCCCTCCCCTCACAAGGAAAGCAAAGAATAAAGACCAGCTGGGGAGACTCTCATCACTTCATGTCATTTTTCTAATTAGCCCTTAGGATTCTTCCAGGAGTCTCCGGGGGCTGAGCCTAATCAAAGGCTGGAGATACTGTCAGGAAGCAGTGTGTTCATTCAGAGAGTGAGCTTTCCTCCTGACACTGCTTGTACTGCCTTTCAAGTTCTTTTAAGAATCCTTTTAATTCCCTTATTGCTCTTTTAACCTCCTTGTTTTCCTACTATCAAGGAGCAAAGGAATAGGAAGTCTCAGCAGTTTCTTCACATATCACAGTAGCGAGGGAGAAAAACTGAGAAGGACTTAGAAAGAATATCCTTCTTCAGTCCAAGGATGAAGCATCTGATTATTCAGCCTTTTAAGCAAACTGCAAAATGATGAGCCAAATTACCCTCAGGTTCCATATATTTATATTAAAGCTGTATCTTTTGAAGCATATGTGTTCAGTGTAATGCCAGTGGTATGTTAAAGTTGGGTCAGTAAGATTAGGGCTCTGAAATTATCCACAGAGTTATTTTGCAAATATCTTTTGTGCATAGAAGTCATCTCAAATCACACTTTAGGTAAATATCATGTGATATATATGCTGACATATGTCATTCTTGTCCCAGTACTCGTAGTGAGACTTTTTAATTGTGATATGAAGAAGAAAAATTTAATGGCAATTTTGAATAAAATTTTATTTAAGAAAGAGCATTACTAAAATGGAGCTTTGTCCCACAAAACCAATCTGGGTCATTTCTCAGCATGCACCAAAAGCAAAAAACGATGGACTTGTCAGTCAGGGAGCACAACCACTTTGAAAGCAAACACCGCTTATCAAACTTCATCAGCAAGGAGTGATGCTCCTAAGTGTCTAAGCACCATGTACTCAGTTTGGTCAAGAACCACCCAAAGATAATTCTCATGCCAGTTCAGTCATGAAATTAGGAAGAAATCTGTCTGTTTTAAAAATAAAATAAAAACTTGGGGATTACAAATTAAAAAAAAAAAAAAAAAAAGGTAAGCTAAAAATCATGAGTTCCTTTTGTTATTGTAGGCTGGGCATTCATTTCCCCATCTAGTATCTTCTTTACAAGCGATGTTCCTACTTTGTTTTCCATCCTTCTTGTTTTATTTGCACTTTGTGCCTTGTCAGGGACAAAGTATAGGAGCAGAAAACTTTTTAATAGCAATCAGCAGTCCTCTCTGACTTCCTATTTTTGTAGTACTCTCTGTTTTCTGAATTTAGGAGGACTAATGAGAACATTGGAAGAAAAGGGGTGGCAACATGTGCTAGAGCTCTTTGCAGAAAATTGAGTTGGTTTTGCAACAGAAGAGATTTGTGTGCTTAGATAATCTTTACCTAAAGGCTGCCATGTTTTTATCATCATGATCCCTTTTCAATGACTATCTGGCATTATTTATTTATTAAATTATTTTTGTTGTTTCGCATTGTCTGAAAGCCTGCAGCCCATAGGAAGGACATGACATAAGTGTTTTCTCTTCCTAAAACAGGCACAGGCTCTTCTGCAGTAGGAGCCAAGTTTCCTTCAGCAACAGCAGCAATTCAGTTCCACATTTTCCCCTCAGTTTTCTGCCTCGCAAATTTGCATGCTGAGGTTTCTTTCTCCCTGGTTTTAACTTCACTCCTGTCTTCACCCATCACTTTTGGCAGTGTCTAAGAGGCTCTGGTATTTAGTTGGTGCCAGTTCCCTGTTTTGTACTGTTAACCTGCTGCAGACACCTGGTTTAGGGTATCAGCTTAATATGATGCAGTTTTTATGCTGCCAAAAGAGGGATTTGGTGTTGCTACAGTTATAGCTTTAAACATGAGAAAGAAGATAATTCCCAAGAAATTATCACTTTATTCTTATTTAGCCCTATTGTGCTTTTTCCCAAGGAATGTGCACTATATGCTTTTAGACTTTATCTGGATAAACATGAATCAGCAAAGCCACATATGCTTTCAATACAGCAGAAAGTTGTTGACAGTATTTATTTTTTTTAATCAAAAAAGGGCCCAAACCCAAGTTTTGGCAGGCTCAGCAAGAGAGTTGTTTAAATCACCATTTTGGGGCATCCTGCCATCTTTCTCAGTGTACGCTGCCTTCCTGTTTATGCCCTTCACTCCCCCAGAACCACTGGTGGTGGGTGGGGGGGGGGAGGGAAATCAGGCATAATTTGAAGCCAGCCTATGGAGAAATACGTGAGATTAAAAGTAGTTTTGTGGTAAATACAGATGTCCTGTTTAAAAATAAGTAATTTCTCTCAGCAATGCCTTTTCGGCTTGCTGAGCTTCCAGAGAGCGTTAAGGGCTATGATAAGTTGGCATTGCTGCTGCGGTATCGTAGCAACTCCAGCAAATCAAGGCTGCACCCTCAAACAATGAATCATTCATTTAGAAACCATATCTTCTCTTTCCCTTACTTGTGAAAGATTTATTCCTTTCAGGAGGAAAATTTATATCCACCATACAGACGTAGGCTGCACAATACCTCGTGGAGCGTGTACAATAGCTTTGGAAGGATTGCTCAGGGCATTGCCTTCTGCCAAGGCAGTCATTTTAAAGAAGTCTGAAAAATGCAGCAGTGGTAGCTGTTTGGATAGCTGCCTCTCTCCAAAGCTGCTTGCCTTCAACCTCTGCATTTTACCTGTCCTGCTGAAGGGAATTAACATCACGTCATTATATCTTTGGGTTTTTGCTGCTTCTGGTAAGGTAAGTGAATCACCCAGTGAGCCAGCAGCTGAAAGTGATGATACTGCCAAGTTAGTTACTAATGATCTGCCTCTAACAAGCATCTAAGCAATAAGCAGGGGGAGAAAAAGTAATTATTTTCTTACTAGGAAATCCAAGCTGATCATATTGCTAAGAAACACATCAAAAGAGTTGGCTTAAAACACAGTAAGTCAGATTTCCTAAACTCTGCTAGACAGCTAAAATGTCTGAGAACCACTGTTAGAAGCCATCTGAATGAGAAGGCTGTGAAGAAGAAAAGTGCCCTTCCAGGTCTGTGTCCAGTTGCTGAATTAATAACAGCATCAGGGCACAAGCTTTCTTTTCCCTTTGATGTGCAGATTGAAAGAGAGGACTTGGCTTAGAACACATGAGCCGGTTTAGTTAAATACCAATACAGAAGTGAACTGCCTTTGCACAGTAAGAAGGTCTGAAATTATTCTAGCTGTGGACTTAAGCCCTTTAGAGAAGTAATATATTGAAGTTATTTGATTAATTTAATAAATACAGGCATATGCCATACTTAGGCTTGTTGGCAACAAAGTAAATAATAAAAAATTTCTAGGGCATCCAGTGTAATCAAATTTTATTACATTTCTAGTGCTAATTCTTGAATATTAGTTCAGGGTTTTCAGAGGTGACGAACCTCCAGATTCAGAAACTGAAAACCCTGCTTCAAAGGGTTAAAAAAATACAAACCTTTATTTTTTTAAGCTAATAAGCAGAGCTTTTTTAGATCAGATATAGATCTTTTCCTTATTGCTCCAGGAATTCTAAGGCACTAGGGCTGCTGTGTTGCCTTTTTTTCTTTAATTGGCACATGGCAAGTTTTTCAATCCTCATTGAAGGATTTGAAAGATAAGGCGAGAGAAAACTTGGCAAAAAACCTTTCTTCTATGTATGGCTGAAATTGTCAATAAAGAAGTCCTCATTTCCCCTTTCTCTGCCTCCAGTGTTTTTTCAGAGCTGTGCAGGGAAACAATTTCTTCATAGTAACTGGTATGGGGCCATGTTTTGGATTTGTGCTGAAAACAGTGTTGATAAGTGAAGGAAGATTTAGTTATTGCTGACCAGTGCTTGCCCAGAGTTAAGGCCTGTTCTGCTCCTTACTCCACCAGCCAGGAGTCTCGGGGTGCACAAGAATTTGGGAGGAGATACAGTCAGGACAGCTCACCCCAGCTGACACAAGGGGTATTCCAGACCAAATGCCATCATGCTCAGCATACAGAGGTCTGAGGAAAGAAGAGGGGATATTTGGAGTGATGTCACCTGTCTTTGCAAGTTACTTTATGCATGATGGAGCCCTGATTTCCTGGGGATGGATGAGCACCTCCCTGCCCATGGAAAGAGGTGAATGAATTGCTTGTTCTGCTTTCCCTGTGTGTGTTTCTTTTGCTTTTACGAATAAACTGTTGTTATCTCAGCCCCTGAGCTCTCTCCCTTTACCCTTCCCATTCTCTCCCCTATCACAGTGAGGGGATGGAGTGATCCCGGGGCTGTGTGGGCTTGACCCAGCTGATGGTCTGGTGTCAAACCACGAGCACTGCTCCCTCACAGTGTGCAAACTTTAAACACAGCAGCTATTTGTGCTTTGTTTGAACCATGAAGCAGTGGAGAAATAAAATTACCTCAGTCACTGACTGCTGTCTTAAGGAAGCATCAGGTTATCTGTTGCACGTCACTGTAGAAGAGAATAGTAGTCAAGTGATAGATAAGCTCTTTTGTAAAAGTTCATGGTGATACCTTTCAAAGCTATAATGTCCCACTTTGTTTGGGGTTTTTTTACATGAGGGCTTTTTGTTCCTATTTCAAGATGAGGGAACTAATATGTACTGGAAAAGCCATTATTTGGGTTGAACCTACTTTAAATGTAGCTCTTGAAAAGGACTTCTGATGCACACAGAACTATAAAGATATGTCTCTGGTTTTAGGATCATCACTGGTATGCAACCAAATTTCAGTAGTGCGTTACAGCCCTTAGTTTATTTTCTCTCTTTCTATTATCAGAAAATACTGGAAACAGTATTTTTGGTTATCATAATGTCTTAATTAAAACAAAATAGGTGCAGCACTGCCCAGCAAATATAGAGGAGGCACTCTCTATGCTGAAAGGTCTGGTCCTTGAGGAACAAGGAGATTAGAAGAAAACATTTCCACAGTATTTGCAAATAAGTGTGGTCTGACTTCCAGTTCCTTGGAGTTACATGATGCATTGTGCATTATTTTCTGTTCACCATCTGGAAAAAAGTTACTGGCTTTCTAGGGAATTGCTTGTATCCTCACTCTTTGGCAAATAAGTGAGAGAGGTTTGAGAGGTTAACCTCTAGCAGAAAGGTTTGTAAAGGTAGGACTGTTCACCACAGAAGGAGGCAAACCACCTCATTTTCCATTTCAGATCAGCTCAAATTGTTTAGTTGAATTTCAGCCTTAGTTAAATACAAGTTCAGAGTAGTGGTTTTAATCACCACTGTCTGGTTTGGCTCCCAAATTCGAAAGTGCTGTTAAAATCCATGAGAGAATTGTAGTGTTTTCTTACATCTGGATGGATTTTATTTTTTTAAATTAATGCCATCCTTTATCTCTTGGCCTCTAGTACATTACAGTGCCATCTCTGAACAGAAGACAAGAAGCACTAAACTTCTCTAGCCAAAGGCGAAAGCAATTTCCCTCTGTGGAACCCATATGACTGCTTAGAACATTCTCCTGTCTTCACTCAGAACGAGTGAATACTACTTTCTCTCTATCAGATACCTTCTAAAGCTGTTTATGCTTTATGTCTCTGGGGAAGAGAATGGTAGGTTTTCATTCCTCATGTGCCAAATTGGCTGTATCAGAATTTCAGGTCTGGCATTTGAAGTTATGACTGCCCTCGTGCCCATGAAAAACTGAGGACACTTTGATAGATTAAAGGAAATCTTAGTCTTGATGACCTTTTCCTTGTTAGAAGAGATTGTTTTTTCGGATTATGGCCTCTGGCCTTCAAGTGTAGTATCAGATTTTTCCACTTGTGTGCTGTGAGTACTTAGTCATCAGGAAATTCACTGCCAGACAAATCTTAGCTCTGCCTTTCCTGTTGTCACTTTTTAGTACCATTCTTTGAACTATTCATGTGCTGATGAGTTTTTCAGCAGAAAATACAGGGGAATAAATTGTATGATTCCTCAGTGAACTGCCCACCACATCTACTTCTTCAAAGAACTGAAAAAATGGAGAAGATAGACTCAGTTTTTAAATACTCCAAAAAGGTCCGATTTACTTCTCCTTCCTCCAGACATTTACAGGATGTTTATCCTCACTTTAGCAGTCATTTGCTCTCAGACATGCAGATGAACCCCACTCCCAGAGGGGCAAAGTGAATAAACTTTGGTTCATTGACTGGTCTGTGGTAGGAAGAGGAGAAAACTGTAAGAAACCTTCCACCTAGGTCTATTTGGCAAGAAGGAAAAAGGAAAAAAATACATGAGTTGCTATCTTCAGGAATTCAGACCTTCCTGCCCTGAAGTATATTAAATTTAGAAAACATATTAGTGTACCGCAAAACCCACAGGGCAGATTTCAATTGACTCCACCTAGATTTTGGTGGCAAAACATCCTGGCCACATAAACCAGTGGAGCATTTTGTATGGAAATGTTGGCTTCAGCAGTTATTACTCACAAGTCAAAACAGAAAGATTTATTCCATTTTCCATTTCAGTTTTCCTCCATCTTATAACCTCATGAGGAAAGCTTCTTTCTTTTCAGATCATCCAGATGCAAATACCTATAGAAGGTAGAAGGCAGTGAAGAATTCTTCTTGAAGCTTCTTCCTGCTGCATTTTTCACACAGAAGCTTGTTGGAAAAGATTTCTAGATTCAGAGAGGATGCTTGGGATTCACCTCTGAAGCATCTGCAGCTGCTGTGGAAAACAAATGCAGCTACTTTTATGATCAGGCATTTTGGCTAAGTTTGTTCCAGTAAATACATTTTCTAAAAGTAACACTTTAGAGCAGATAAATGCATTGGAAGGGACTGTGGTCTAACATGGTGAGGCTCTGTAGCCCTGGAAGATCAAAAAGTGTAACGCAAACAAAAGAAAGTCTGGCAAAACTGAGTAATGAAAACACCAAGGGGGTGGTGTTAGATAAAAGAAGACTTTCTTTCCAGTGGACTGAGGTAACAAACTAATTAGGGTCTTTTTTCATTCCTAGCCTATTTTTTGAGCAAGGCTCAAACCATGTGGAGGCACAGCACTGGCTCCTACGCCTAGCTGGTGTAGGAGGTCTCGTGCCTTTCCCTGTCTTTCTGAGGTTTAAGCGGGTGAAGAAGAACACAGATCCTGTCACACACTCTTACCAAAGCAGACTCTGCACCCTTACAAGCCTAAGCACCTTATTAAATGCAAACCTCTCCAGATAGCACACGTTAAAAAAAAAAAAAAAAAAAAATCCTTAATCCAATTTCTCATTATCTGGACTTGCAGTGCACATACACTTATCTTCATTGTATCTTTTAATATATATTCATCTGTTCTCTTTGCACATGTAGTCAAGTAAGACAGTGATACTGATAAAATACTGGTTTAACTGATGCTAAAGGAGATAACTTGGGCATGGCTAATAAAAGGTGAAGGCAGCATGATTAAAAGAAAAAAAAAAGAAGATCTGTAAGCATAACAATATTGAATGGCTCTGGCTGGTGCAATGTAAGTGCAGTGTACAGAGAAAGAAGAGCTGGGTGCTGTGGTGCTTGAGAGCACAGGAAAGTAGGGGTAATATGGTTGTGACCCATCCCTCCCTTGCAGGCTTTTGTGAAAGACTGTACATTCACCCTGTTACTTATTAGAGAAAGGGGACATGGGCAGGCAAAGAGGAAGCTGTAACCATAGTGTGGGGTGGAAAAACCAGGACTATAAAATTGTTGGGGTTTCCCAACAACCAAGTCCAAAACCTGCGCTTATGTAACAGAGCTGTTGCACACACGTACCAGGCTTTCAGCAGCACTGAAGCATACTGCCTCAGAGACTGGTCCAGCTGTTTGGTGTTAGAAGACAGCTGGAGTGCTGAGAGAAAGCACCTCTGAGATGTGACCTGGAGGACTTAAGCAACAGCCCTCTGCTGAGGTTGCCATTTGGAGCATCCCTTGCAAAAGCAGATGAAGACTCCTTGTTTGAAATCTGACGTACTGAAATAGGGGGTGAAATGGGATAAGAAATCCAAACAACCTGCAATAATAATTTAAAAATAAGATGTAGGCACTCCTTTGTTTTTTCAGGCTGTTTCCCTACCTACAAGTGCACAAGATGAAGATATTGCTGAAAGGGATCATGCCACATATCTTTTTGCCCTCCTTACCTCTGGAAGGAAAGTGGTTTTCTGTTTCAGTTGTTAGAGACCCATCTTCTGAACTTCAGCCAGATTGTATGCAAGCCCTGTTTATACCCATTTGTTCTAAAGCCAGCACTATCTTCTGAATTAAGTGACACTTCTTCCCTGTTTTTTCCATCATGGTTATGTTGAAACAGAGCAGCTTCTCAGCCTTCCCTTTGCTATGGAAAACAACCTCTTCTGGTTTCCACTCACTTGATCAGGTTTCTCTGTACCCCTGGATCAACTTAGTAACCTTCCACTGAACTGGGGATGCTCTGAAAGCCTCCTTGATGCTGTGGAGGAGGAAATATTTCTCAGTGTCTACCAGAAATGCCTCACCAGTTCTCCAAATGCATTTGCCTTTTTCCATGTCTGCATCACCCTGCCGGTCAGTCATTTGGCAGTGTGTTCATGCACCTCGTCCAACTGACAAGTTCCTGGCTTGTGCCAGAAATTCTTGTTATTAGTCTCCAATATTTGGCTTGGCATTTTCAACTTTTTATTACACAACTCTCAAAGCTATCTGTGCCTGTGGTACTTACTAGATTTGCATCCTTAGCATATGTTATCTGCCTATTCTCAGTGTTTGTGATGTGGAGAATCGAAATTAATGAAGATGCTAAAGAATATCAGCTTGATCTTCAGCGCCCCACCAGTAAATTCCTCTGAGGCCTGTGCATCTCCTTTCAGGATTGCTGATTGCATTTCTCTTTGAGCCAGCCCTGTAAGAATTTCAGAGGTCCTCTTCTAATCCATGTAATTATTCAGTCTGATGAATCCTCTCCTATGTGATACCATATCAGATGCTGTTACCTAATCAGATTGTACAAACACCAGCATGAGAAATTAATTAAACCCCCTGCAATTTCATGCACTGCTTCTTTCAAAGGTTTGCAGTGTAGACTGTCTAGCTGTTGTTGTCTGGACCCTGCACAGAGCTTACTGAGTATGGCTTCAGTCCTCAGCTTTGCTTGTGTTCACTGTTGTTGCATTTGCTGAAAATATAGTGGGAAGTATTCTTTTGATTTTGGGATAATGTTTATTCCAGTTTGAACCATTTCTGTAATAACAGAAGGAGGACAATAACCTACTTCATTGGCTGTTTTTTGAAGTGTTCATCATTACTTTCTCTCCTACGTAAGCTTTGCTTGAAGATTTTCTCTCTTCTTTTTTGTTTTGTTTTTTGTATTGTTTTTGCTGCTGCAGTATGCAAGTTTGGTTGTTTACTGGATGAGGGCAAAGTACGTAATGTGGTCAGAATGCACTGGAGTAGCAGTGCCAGCAGTACTCCCACAGACCCGTGCAAAGGCGTCTGCAGCAGACTGGGATTTTTTGTGAGCTGAAACCAACAGTCCTGCTTCCCACTGCCTTGGTGGCATTCCACCATGAGATCCACCATCTCCTTGAAAATAAAATGTGTCTGTATGGCCAAATAGGCTTATCTAAAGAACATTTTCAATAGGCTTGCAGCTTTGTTTCTCTCAGGTGACGTCACAATCTCCTCTGTGGTTAATACTCTTGGAGGAGATGCACAAGTAGAGATGTGTGTCCTAAAGGAAAAAAGAAAGATGATGAGTCTCTGAGCCACATCCTGCAACTCTTTTTTGGTCTGACATCTTCAAGTCATTTCCTGTCTAAGCCTGAGGAGTCTTTTCTCACAGCATCTTTCAAACCTGGCCTCTCCCACTGTTCCACATCTGCCCCCATAGGCACAACTGCCTTTATAGTTCTGCATGGCTTGCTGCCTTCCTGCTAGCAGCAAACTGCTCCTCTCTGTCACAGGCAAGTTTGGTAAGCATGCCAAATTCAAAGTACTGAGCATTCCAAAGAATTCACTGATTTATCAGCAAATCAACACACCTTAGTGTACAAAAATATTTTAAATGTTGTGAAGCATAAGGATTTGGACTGTACAAAGTGCTTCAAAATAGAATGTCTCTTGTATCTCTGACCTGGATTTCACTTTCCTCTTTCAAAATCTATTTATTCCCAACAACTTTGCCCTTGATCTGTGGCATGACGGAATGCTGGCACTGAAACAACCAATAAGTGTGTGATAATAACATCAGGTTATTTAGGAGCAGACGTTTTGGTATTTTGGTCAAGGTCTGCTGTAGGCTTGCTTTGCAGTTTATTAGTTTGCTGTAGGCAGACAAGCCAGCCTGAAATCAGAAAGTTGGAAGGGCCCTGGGTCAGGCCTTCCAGGGTCACAGGACAGTGGGTCACTCAGCAGCCTCTGTGCTGTGCCACTGTAGCTGTGGCACTTTGCCTTGCTTCATATATTGCACAGTCACACAGTACCAAACCTTTTATAACTAAACTCATGGGTGCTTTAAGGTACTTCAGTTCTCCCAGTCTCTAGAGAAGAACAGTAATCCTTGTATGAACCAATATTTTAAAAATTAAATAAACAAGCAGATGAATAAATGCAATTTATACAATTCTTCCATCATAGCACAATGTAAACTGTGAAATACTGCAAATAAACATTGCCCGGGAATGTAAACTCGCATGGAAGGTTACAGCACATTTGTGCCCTCAAATATCCAACACAGGACAGAAAGCAAAGAGTATTACTTCACTGAAACTTCAAGACTGTTTCACCTAACAGCTGTAAGAGAAACATGTGCAAATTATATAAAACAAGACTTGTGACTTCTGTCATGACCACAGCAGGGTTGAGGGTTGTTAGCACCCTTTAAAAGATGCTATCTTTGGAATAGTAAAAGCAATACTAAATTCAACAAAGCCAAGCTTAGTTGCACCACTTCATGTAGAAGTGTACCATTCCTTCTTTCCATTGCTGGTGTAATTTCACCTGTTTCATTTTGCGAAGGTGGAAAAAAAGAGAGGAGGAGTCTTGACAGTCACTGCATCCTTCCATGTCTTCTGGTAATACACCTGGAAGAGCAGAAGCACTCAGAGAAAGCTATTGCTCAAGGAAAAAGTACTTTCTCATTTGCACTGATTTCAGAGTCCTGATCCACTGCATCAGGTCCTACCACCTGCATATAATAGCACTTTAAATGCATTTACTTACCATTTGTGAAACATGAGTTTTGAAACAGCTTATATTATCACAGTATTGGTTGAAGCCCCATCTTAAAAGGGCCTGTAGCTCTTAAAAAATTCTAACAAAAAAATACAATGGCCTTTTTCAGAGGCTTTTCTCTTTATTTTGTACTTTACAGCCCTTGTTTCTTTCCCAGAGGTGTTGGCAGCTGTTCCAGTGCTGGCTGCAAGAGTGCTTTCCCAGTGCAGGCAGTAGGGATGGGCCTGGCTGAGGAGCTGCCCTGCTGCTTCCCTTTCCCAAGGAATGAATGCTGACTGCTGCAGTCACTCAGCGGGCTGGAGTGTGCCCTCCTGCCCCCTCACTGCACTGCCAGTTTGGAGTAAAGGCTGTCCCTCCACCATCCCTGGCCAGAGGGGCTGTGTGTCCCTGAGGTGCCCTGTGCAGGGCTGGGCTGAGCGTTTGCGCTGTGACACAGGCATGAGGAGCGCACCGCTTCATCCTGCCACAGCTGCCTTTGCTCAATAGCAGAGAATGTTGGGGTTTACTGCTGCTGACAGTGCATCCATCAGTGCTGTAAATCTTTGTCCACAGTCTGAGAGCCAAGGGGGAACACAGTTGTCCTGGCGCAAACTGGGGCTGAAGAGCTGATCCCCAAATTGGGGGTGAAATAAATGGCATGACCGAAAGAGATTCAAACAATTCTTCTTTGTCCTATGCTGTTTGGGTTTCAAGATAAGCATGCAACAGAGCTTCAGAGTAGAATTGCATTTTAATCTTACAATGCCTATAATTCAAGGCTCTTTGGTTATAAATCCCACCAGTTGCAAAGAGAAAAGGCTTAATCCACTAGACACCACTGTGACAGGCATCTGCTTCCTCAAAGGCATCTTTATTTAAATGAATCAAGATAGTCTCCTGTGGGCAAGACATCACGAAAGCTCTGTAATAGAAAGAAATACCTTATTTTCCTTAAAGTCTTCTGATCAACAGCCACAGAGGTATTAGAACCTGCAAAAAAAAAAAAAAAGCATAGAATTTGATTATGTAGTGGAGTGGGCCAGTCTTCTGTTCAAACTGAAATAAGTCATATAGCTAACATAATAAATTAAATTCTTCACCCAGATTTGAACTGTGTTTGTTGAAGAGATTGTTGAGTTACAGAATTATTGCATCTCAGTTCCTACTATAAAATAAGGTTTTTGGCACTCTTCCCTGGAGTTGAGAAATCAGTCACACTGTTGCTTAAATTTGCAGTGATGGCAACAGTTCTGCTCCAGTGTAACCTCAACAAAGGATTTTCTCCAATATCAAACACTTAAAAAGGGAAGTTGAAACATAAAGTCAGAACTTCTAAAAAGAGAACACAGTAGTAGTAAGGGAGTTGCCTCAGAGACAGGGAAATATACACAAAGAGATACAATAATTGCCTCTGCATCTAAGTTTATGAAAATACAGTCCTTATGTTTAAGGCAATTTGGTTTTACCCCATGGCAGAGCGGGAGGCAATTTGCTGGGCTTTTAAAGCCAGCTCAGCTATGTGTGATGAGACCCAGCATGTGAGATAACTGGAGCCCACCAGGTTCTGATGGCAGGCAGGCACTGTGTATAGACCTGCCCCATGCCTGAGAGAGAGCTGCCAGGGATGCATCCAAGGATGGAGGAGGCAAGAGGAGGAGAGTGTTAAAGTCTAAAGCATCTGACAGTGGGCAGCAGTGAGAAGCTGTGTTCTGTGATGCCATTTACTGCTCTTTATAAAGTGCATGGTGACCTAAAGAAGGCTGAAGTTGCTGTTAGATCAACCCACCAGGGACAAACCCACTGGGGTTTGTAAGGTGCCCACCAGCAACAGGCAGAGACTTACATGTTCCTGGGGATTGGGCCCAGGGCTCACTGGGGTTAGGAGTCCTGTCCCACTTTGTCATCACAGTAGAGTCAGCACTTTCAGAGAATTCACTGCCGGCAGTAAATCTGGGGTGATCCGAGAGAGAGGCTCTTTTTTGGATCATCTGAACCCCCAGTTTAAATTATTTAAGAGAGGTATCATGACACCTGCGTCCACTTTACACTTGTCACAGTCATGGATTTGACTCGTTGGACCAAAGAGTTCCAAATAGACAGTTTAGAAAATACATATGCTGTGCAGCATCACCGAAGCCTTTAAATACCTGGCATAGGAAAATATGCTTTTACAGTTGTAGTAGGCTGGTTTTGAAAATCCACCCCTTTACGATCACAGTTGCCAGATTACAGTGCTTTGGAGGATCATCCCACAATACTTCTACAGCTCATAAACTGCAGTTCCTAAGCTAGATCATTTCTTAATTTCCAGCAGACCTTGTTTAAGCTATAGTTATAAATTTTCCTTTGGGACCTGTGACAAGTATGAGCAAGTTTCTTCTAGGCTGCTCAGAACAAACATAATAGATTATCAGCAAGAACATGACCAAAGGGAGTAGCAATCAAAACCATCATGTGGCATTATCTCAAAGAAATTTTAATTTTCTTTGCAAGCATACCTTCCAGTTTTTATTGTAAGATACAACCAGCATTGGGTGCTTCAAAATATTTCAGATGTTTGCTCCCAGTATGACTTTGCAAGGTCTGTTTGAGGACCTCATTTCCCTGATGTTAAAAATTTTTATTCGTCAAGATCAGCATGAGCTGATTTGTTCCCAACCTGCACCTGGTGGTCTTAGTGCCTTCCTGGCACTTCGGTCCCAGAAGTGCTCCACCAGTGGCTGTGCACATCCTAATTTCAATTTTTCTACCCTGCAAATAGAAAAAGCAGAGTTCTGTAGGGATTGCTGTGTGCTGTTGGCTTCATTCACATGTCTGCAGTGTTTGCATTTCTGGTACTACACACCACCCCTACAAGAGCTTTACTCCTATGGTGTATGCCACTGCAGTGCAAATTGGTGGCCTTAGCATCAGCACATTTCAGAGGCTGTTTTGGGAGCACTTAATGCTTTTGCCCAGCTGCCCTGCAGGCCTTGACAAAGCAAGCCCAACAGCCATATTTTGTCCTTCAGTATTCAAGATTCAGCAAATGATAAATTGTAACCTGTTTTGCTGGTAGACAGAGAAAGGTAGTGAAATATTCACTCAGGTTACAGGGTATGCTGTGCTATGAAAGCCAGCCAGCTCAATTTTTCAACCGCCATAATGGCAATAGTGTGACAGCTCTCTCCCCCTGCCTAAGAATCTTGGCAGGATGCCCATCTGAAGCCAATTTTGTATTTTGCATTGGAGCAAGTCAGAGATAAATTATAGCTGCTCTGAATTAATGTTTTACATCCTCTGTACTTCCCTGCTCATCAGCAAGAGAACAAAAAACCTCACATATGGAGAAGATAGAAAAGAGATTGCATCTCATTTGACTTTGTGGAAATAGAGGGATAAATGACTCAGAAAGTGGAACAAGGCTGGTCTGGGGGCTAGGGAGACTGTAATGGAAGGCTGTTCTCCTGATGAAACCGCAGCACAATGTAGAGAAGTGCTGTAAAAGAGTGGTAGCTAGTCTATCTTCACTGCATTTCTTACCACTTTTGAAATCCCTGAGTAAAGACACCCATTATTTAAAACCAGTGACTCAGATAAAGAACCTATTAGGCAAGAATTACCTGTTGCACTATGGTGTACCAGCATCAGTTTCACTTAAGCTTTGAGAATTCCTGAGTGTTTTTCCTGAACTTAAAAAGTTGGACTCTCGTGTCTGTATAAAACAAATGACAATGAATTAGTAAGTTTTACCTGTGCAATTCAAGCTGAGGAGTTAAAGGGAGCAGGGTGATGGGAAAAATGTTCAATGCAACTGAAAGAATCACTTTTAGCAAGGAGGGATCACTGCATCAGGAATACAAGAATGAGAAAGGATGTCAGTAAAGACAGTTTTAAGTTTGAATTTAAGTTGGGTGGCTAAGAGAGCCTTGAGTTTGTCAGGGGTGTCATGGTGGCAAATACTCTGCTGCTGAAGGAGTCTGTAGAAATGCTGTTAGCAAAACCCAATTTAAGAATTATTGTGGCAATATTAGCAGTTCCTCAGTGGAAGAAGCCATCCACAGTATGTCTGGTCACCTCTTTAGCTGGAAGATGGTTTTTTGTTTGTTTTTTGTTATCTTGGGGTTTTTTTATTTGAGTTTGGTGAACCCAGGGGTAGACACCTTTGAAATTAGATTAAGCATCAAACTATAACACATATTTGGCATGTTATCAAGAACAATCACAAATTTACTTGTGACTGCACTTCTGATTAAGACTCACCCATGATGGACACATAGAAATCAAAGTAACAAGACTTGCTATAACTCCATGGGTGTTTCCAAGGCTCTCTTTCTCTGTGGAGAAGACTGCCAAGGTACCGCTTAAAGAATTCTAAATAGATGCACTAGCTAGGGATTTGCTGAAGGTATTAGGCAAGTAATTATTGCCAGGCATTTAAAGATTGCTCCAGTGGACCCCTGTCTCTGTGGCCTGTGTGTCCCAGTATATTCAAAAAGAATGGTTTTTTTGACTCTCTCTATAAACTTATGTGTTACCAAGAGGTTAAGATGATACATTTTCCAAATCTCCCCTTTTTCATTGACTCTAGTGAGGACAGAGTATATCTAGCTTGATTGCATTTCAGATGATCTGGTATTTCACCTTATTTCCATTGTCACAGAAAGCCACTTATTATAAGAGCAGCAATTTGGCTCCCAGCTGCCATGAGATAACATAAGCAGCAGTAATCAGGTTCTCCCATGGATCCCACTCTTCTAGGTCAGAAGGGTACTTCATCTTTGCTTGTGTAGAAATACTACTGTGCTTCCCCTTGTGAAAGATGGGGTGCTTCAAAAAGAGTGCATGATTTCTAGAGAAACTTGTTTGTTATTTGTGCTGCATATAGCCGCTGTTTGGAAAAACCCATGTGCAATACTTTCTTTGTGGGATGACTTGTTGACTTTGTGTCATTGGATACTGAGAGAACCAGCCGAGCTATTTTTAAAAGGAAATGTTAGCCAGTCCTGTCAACAACACCTGCAGGAACCAGGCAAGGAGTCCAAGGTTCTCAAAACTTAGGATGAGGACAGAGAAGGCTAGATTTTCTGAGGGAAAATTTTACTATGGGGAAAGACTACGTCTTCTCCTTTCTGTCTTCCTCTATCCCACGCCTTTACCACCCACTTTCCATTTATTTTCAATGTATACATTAGGATAAATTCAAGAGGCCAAATTACTGATTTAGTGGGACTTTCACTCTCTGCAGATACTGAAGTATTGCAAAGTTCTTTAAGAATTGAAAATACTTTAAAGTGTGTTTTGCACCAGCTTTAGAGAAATGAAACCACAGCCACTATCCACAATTTGTTTTCAAGTCCACTGAGTAACTTCAATCTTACCCTAATAAAGCTGCTACAAAGAATAAGAATGGAAGAGAAAAATAAAACAGATACAAATGAAAGGTTTTCCTACTGTTGTTGTGGACTTTATTTATGATGGGTGTTTCCAGCAGAGGAAACACCAAGTTTGTATTTAGGCTGGTGATCTGGGTGCCCTCTATTTGTCGCTTCTAAGCAATTAAGACATGAGCTATTCTGGCAGCTCTCCCCTTGCAGTCACAGGCACTCACACCTAACAAACTCAGCTTTGTGTAGCCCAAACTGTGCTTTGCCCGGCCGACAGCGTGCTGGAGGGAGCAGCTGCTTAATGACAGCCCTTAACCAGCCGTGCTCCCTGCTCCCGACACAACAGCTGAGGAAAACAGCAGACCTCAAATTTGTTCTGCTGGGCTGAGGATGGGCAAAGCCCTGGAACACGAGTAACAAGTCCCTGCTGGGCCACATGGGCAGATAAATGCTTCCAGAGCAAGCTAATGGGCAGCAGATAATTGCATGGCACACTAAGTGCGTGTAAAGGTGGGGCTGTACTGCGTGTTTGGGGACAGCTGGTCAAGCTCCAGCTTCCAAAGTCAGGCACAGAAGCCTTGTTTGATGGTTATGTGTATTTTTTGCAATCACAGTAGCTTTGTATTTTGTAGATTGTTCAGGGGTTTTTGACATACTGCAGTATTTAGGCTTCTTCCTAAGCCCAGTCTTGGACAAGTCGAGAATTTTATGCGTTTGCTCAGCAGGGTCCTTAACGTCTCCTGAGTGAAGTGGGAGAACATTTACTCATGCTGAATGAACAAAACCTGCAGATTTGCTTTGGTTTGCTTTAGCCTTTTACCACATGCAAGAGATGTTAATTAAATAGCAGAAACGCAGTTGCTTTACATATTTTGCCTAGCTCCACTGACAGCACAGGAGCTGCAGTTTGTGAGGTTCCCTTACTTTGGTCTGCTGCTGGCTACTGATGAATTTGAACCACATTAGGGGAGAGGAGGAGCAAAGAGCAGATAACAAAAGCTAGCTCTCCCTAATTATCCTACTTTCAACTTCTGAGTAACAAATTTATTCTTCTTCTTTACATGAAACCCCAAATTACATGTTTGCATGACCATACTCCAGTGAAGCAGCCCACCTCTCCCAGCTGACTACCAGTTCTGGCAAAATCAGTAGTTCAAAACAACAGCAGCAGTAGGCTGATCTCTAGAGCAGCCATGAATTGGTAGAATAGTACATGTGGTTATAATAAAAGGTTTTGCTGTAGTATTGATGGCCTTGAATTTTTTTGCTGGCTTTCACACAGTTTGATGGGTGTAATTAATACATCCCTTAAAATCCAGGCAGAAAGGGAATTGAGAGGATATGTCAATTATTTGTCTTCCACGTAGGAGGACGTGGGCTCTGAATCATTAGGAAAGAGTGGAAAGTGTATAGAAATAAGAAAAATTAAGCAAATAAAGTAAAATTTACTGATCTTGCCTTTAGTGTCCTTTCCAAAAGAGCAAAATAGGAGAATCAATCACCTCACAATTCCTGAGAGAAAGAATTCATAGTAGGGTACTGCAGCTTCAGTCTGTAGAATGAGAAATAACTTTGCCCTTTGCTTTAGGCAAACATGGATAGTGTTCTTATGTCCTGGTTCCTTAAGGACTTGAACCTGTGTGGTCTGTGCTGTGTGCAGGTGCTTGACCTTCACTGCTCTAAGCTTGATGCCCAGGAGCACACAGCACAGCTGAAATATAGGCAAGATTTCCGTGCAGTTAAAGTAGTTCAACAAGTTTTACTGAACCTGTGCAACTCATATTTTGCAGGTGCTTGGCTGAGTTTTGCTCTGGCTTAAAGGCATTTTTGATGGCTTCTGCCAAATTTCAGAAATTTTCACCAAATGCATCAAGACTTTTTATAATTTGAAAGATTTATGGAAAATGTTTTAAAAAAATCTACAAAGCCAGGGACAAACCCCATTAATTTTCCCTAATCCTTCAGCTGGAAAAAGTACTTTTGCAGATAATGTTGAAGTGTTTGCTTGGAGAATTTTTTCCCTATTGGAGTATTTTCTTTGGTGGGGTAAAAATGGATTTACACTACATACAGGATCTTTTAATTATGTGTGTCAAGTGACCTTATGTGAAAAAATATGACTTAAGAAAGCTCCTTATGTGAAAACATGTGAAAGCAGAGGCCTGGCTTCATATGCAAGGCATGAATGTAGAAATACAAAAGAAACAAACACAACATCTAAATTACTGAAAAATGCTGAACAAGAGGGGTGAAAATTAAAAGACAAGTGGAGCTAAATACATTTTTGCTGTGAGGTAAAAACATAGGTGGTTTAATGTGGAGGACAAGATCTTTGGTGAAAGCGAGGAGAAGTGGTACTGAATGATGAAACAAAAGATCTTTCAGGGAAAGAAAGGAACACGAGGGAAGTGGAGTTAGGCTGATGCTAGCAAACTTTAGTGTGCAAGGGAGGCAGATGTGGACCTTCAGATGCCAGTTTTGGTGACATGTTAAAGTTCAGGGTGAGAGTGGCCCCTGAGGTGGGTGTCTAGGGAAGGTGTGGGGTCTCCACAACATCTCCCAGATGTTCAGCCTGCGGCAGCGCTCCAAACTGGCCCCAGGGCCCCTTCCAACCTGAACCTGTCTGTACACTTTGGAGCCTAGTGAGGTGCAGTCATGGAGAAAGTGGCACTCTGCATTTCAGGATGAGAGAGCCACGAGCAGTCCTTCAGCAAAGACTGAGTTAGTGCTAATAAAAAGGCAATATGCCAGAGTTGTGAGACTGACAGGTGTGGGACCTGTGTGGATTAGATTTGCCGTGTGCATACGAACAAGTCTTATAACAATCCTTGCAGAGATTTAATTTATAAACATGAGAAAAAATGATTTTATGAAGTGTGCAACTGATAGCAAATCAGCTTACTTTTTACTTTGGGGATATAATGTGTGGAAGAGAACAGAGCCTGTTTCTGTGGGAAATTGAAAACAAAAGAAGGAGCACCACTATAGATACTGTATCATTTGTGATTACAGCAAATATTCTTTGTGTGTAGATCCATATGATATGCATTTGTATCCTCCCCAGTGCTTTCTGGCACTTAAAAGAAATCAAAATGGAATTTGGTGGAGAAATGATAGCTATTCCGCTGGGCATTCTGAAGAGACAGGGAACCAACCTCCTCCTAGTTTTCTGTGTCTCCATTTATGTCTCTATTTTATTTGTCTGTACTCCTAGACTTAGAAATAAGCTTTTGAGAGGAGAACGAATCTTTGGCATGAAGATGTGAAGACAAATAACCTCAGCCCAGACTTTGCCATGCTTATGTAACATAATCCCAAATGCTTCTCACCTTTGATGATTAGCTCCAGGGAGACCTGAATGAAAAGCTTGCACACTGCTTTGGGAACAAAGCATTCCCTTGCATGTTTCCCCTTGAATACATTTTGGACAATTGATTAGCATCAGTCAGAGGAAACCAGGAAAGTCACAATGCAGAGGAATATCTCTGATGATTTTGATTTTGTCCTGTTGCCCTAGAAGCACTGCTTGCCTAAAAAAGGCCAGGAAAAGTTAAAGCTTATGGTCTCACCTCAGGAGTCATGTTTCTCTGCAGACATCAGTGGAAATGGCAGTGGTTTAGGTCTCTTTCATGCTGCTGTCAGGCATCCCTGTTCCACAGAAGGATGTGTGTCCTGAAGGGCTTCCCACAGTCATGGCTCATAGCTCTCTTGGCTGCAGGATCAGTGTTCTCCACATCCCATAGGGAGGCAGCCATCTGCAGCAGCTGATTCACCTCTCCAGGACTGCTCCCTGTCATAAATGTTCTGGAACTTTGTCAAATGTAATTTGAAATGAGCCACTTTTTGGCTTCACTGAGTCTGGTTTCTTTCCTGTGGTCATGCACCACTATCATCTGTGGTTTCTCTATTATTCTCTGCCTCATTGTGCTGTAACCTGTTTTTCATGAACCTGTACACAAGCAGTAGGTGCCCTGGGGCAGCGTGCCACAGCTGCTCCTCCAGCTCCTCTGCCTTAATTTTTGCACTGGGAAGGATTTTCCATTTCCACTGAGGTGACTGTTGCCACTGCTGCTGTAGTTATTCCTGCATCTCTTAGCTGTGCCTATTTAAAGGTGCAGTTCCCTGATGCATCCCAGGTCAAGTGAGAGCTGCAAGTGCTCTAGAACTATGTTATTTTGGATTTAAGATAATTATTTAAACTTCTCCTAGGACACACAGCCTGGACATTGGGCAGTAAATGGCTAATACCAACAAGTAGAACTGAGATCCTGATCAGGGTCACAGGCATTTCTGTTAAAGTAAGAACCTTGCAGAAATGTTCATTCTTGCTTTTCTTTGCTGCTCAGGAAGGTGAATGGGGGGAGAAAAGTTGCAGCCAATGGCATTCTAGTTTCCACTGCAACCAATGGCATTCTAGTTTTCATGGCTTGGTTTTTGTTTCACATGGTGTGTGAGCTTTCTTCTCCTAGGCCATATTCTCATTGCTTAAGCAGGCAGAGTAAATTAGAATGACATTGTTTTTGTACACTAACTTTTTTAAAAGATAAAATGTGACACTCGCCCTGCATTGTGAATTAAAAAACAGCCAGCAACAGAAGAATTTCAGCTCTCATTTTCAGGTCAGTCCTAAAGGACATCCTCTCCAGAGACAGGCCACATTCCACAGGGATGTTGAGGTGTTCCTCTCTCAGGAGAGGCATTTTGTCTTCCTTAAGGTGGGGTTCAGAGCTCTGGTCTCTTGCTGAGGACTGGGATCATTTGTGGAACTAATGTCAGCACTTAGAGCGCTGTGAACAGGGGTGACTGGCTGTTCTCCCACAGCTAGCTTCAGTAGGGAGAGCAGGGGGAAAGTGAAGTATTTTAATACTAATTGACCTCAGATGGCATTTCAGACATCTGACACATGAACTACAACAGATGCTGACCCAAAATTAGAGATACTGAATTAGGGTAAAAGCACTGCAGAACAAAACAAAACAAACATCAACTCCCCCCAGAAAGACCCAAAAGAATAAACACTCTTCAGTCATAATCCTCAAGAGACAAGGTCTGACTCCCTCTACCATTGCAGAGCTGTCTTCATACAGTATGGGCAATCTTCTTGTGCCCAAATAAATGTGTGTGTGTTATTTTTCCCCAGTTTTCTCTCACTTCTATACCTGTGTCCATGGAAGTCTTACACAGGCCTGTTCAGAGGTAAAAAACTACCTGTTTATCTCAGATTGCCCATGGGGGCTCCTGTGTTTATGAAAAACCCGTCCAGAAGCAGAGATGCAGCAGTGCTCAGGTAACACCTACACAGCAATTCAATTATGCCATGCTTTCAGAGCATCAGATCTGTCAGAGGTCTGTCCTTCTGGCAGCACAGCTCCTGCAGTGGTGACAGTGGGAGGCAGAACAGCCAGAGCCAGCTGGTACCTTTGAGGCAGAATATTTCAATGGGACAGGATTTAGTAAATGAAAACTCAGCCAAGAGTCATCAGGAGAGAGATATGGGAGATAGACTGTCCCCTACATCAGCTTGCTCTTTAAGTGAACACTTTGGTTCTCTTCATTTTCTTAGGGAATACCAGGTAGGAAGAAAGATTTGTGCAGGGAAGGGCAACACATTACAAATGTTTGCTGAACCAAATGTACATTTGGCCAAGATCTTGCCAAATAGAGCAGGTTTTTGATGTCACCTGTAAGTAGATAACTAGCTTGGACAGGCTTGAAAACATCTCAGGCAGAGTCCCAGTTTCAAACAAGCTGTAGGAACATGCCAGCTTCCATTATGTCACATTCTGCTTTTCTGAAATAAGCAATATTGAGCATTGACAAAAATTACATTTCTTGGATTTTACATCCTCCTGTTTAAAACACATGCACTGGTGTCAAGTATTGACTGCACAATCAGTATTTAACTTCAAATGAAGTAGAAAGTGTTGCATAGTTAGATACAGATTAGTGAAATGTAGGTAGTGTGTAGGTAATAATCAGTTTCAAAAGCAGAAGAAAACTTGTATAATAGATGTTGCTTTCCTGGTGGATTTAAAAAAAAAAAATTATACTTTTGAATCAATACTAAGTAAAATATCCAGTAGTCTCTGGGAAGGGAGGATCATGTGAATAATGGTCAAACTCTATGGAGCCAGCTTAAGAGACAGCCTTTGAATTTTTGGCAACGGAGGTGTGTAGCCCTAGATTGGAACCAAACCTTTTCTGCCAACATCAGTGAATAGTGCTAAAAGTTCATGCAAAATAGGACAAGTTAGACCTTTGACATTTTTCTCACAACTGTTGCTTTTCAAATCACAGCATTTGCATGCAAACGTTTGTTGGATTCATCCATTATGCATGTCCTAGAAATTTGATAAAGGTCTCAATAGTTCCCTCTAAAAGGCTAAATCCAGCTGCAGTACCCAATTGTGAAGATATGGTTACTGCCTTGCAATGTTGTTAAGTGTATTTGATATTCCTCTGACTTGAATCTTCTGGATGGGAATTTAAAAATGCTGCTCCTCTCTGATTGTAGTGAACATTAAAGACAGCACACGATTATTCATTTAAAAAAGGTTTAAAGAGTTGCTAGCAGTCCTCAAGTAAAGATTTAATCTTTCTAGTGGTAACAAATGTGTTACAGAAGACATTGCATAGAAGTAACAGTGCATCTTGATGCCTGCCTTTTTTTGAGAAGTGTTTTAGGACTATGACTTACTTCAGCTAAACTGTCCATGTGTCTACCAGACTGTGCTCTGCCTGGAATTGTTCTGTGGGTTTTTTCTGTTATTTCTAGAGGAAGGATCAGCAATATCTATGGCTTTGTTTTAATCACATTTGATCAATTGCACTTTACTGTGACATTTTCACCTACTACTGTATTAGATTAGTGGTTCATTAGGATTCTGGCAAAGATGATGTCACCAACATCTGCCTGTCTTCCAGCATCTGGATTGCCTAGTTATCCCATCAAGTATGGTATGAATAGGCCAGTTCAAAGTAGGATGACACCTGAAATGTCTATGATCAAGCTAACATGCTGTGGTAAATATTGTCATTAGTATTATTGCTGCCTAGTTCTGTGTGACTTCACCAACAAGCTACACAAATCTCTGCAGAGGGATGCTTGCTTGTGATACAGATGCTACTGATGAAGTTTCCTTATTGATTTCTGTTCACACAAAAAGGGTTCAAAATAGAGTCAGATTAAAGAATGGAGGCCTTGCCCTGGTTTATATTGCCTTCCTTTATGACAGATTTAATTGGAAATCTAACAGGAAATTAGACTGGAAGATTGCCAACTGCATGGGTGGCATGCCATGAAAGATCAAGTATCTGTGTCTTTCATACTGCACACTGAAGCAGCTTATCAGTTATCTGGGATTTCTTGTGAATTTTAGGCTATCAAATATGGCATCAACAGCTTCAGCAACAAAAATATTTGGAAGTACATAGGGTAGAAAAGCTATGCAAGTTTTCATAGAGTTTGAAAATTGAGGATGAAGAGTTTTATATTGACATCTTGAAGTGAAACAGGAAAAGGCTACAGAAGCTAAACCATCCCTAAACACAGCCCTATTGACTGTTCATTTCCTAAGGATCGTTCCAAAGAAGCATTTAGAAGGACTGCTTTTTCAGGGCTAGCCTCTAGAGTATTTCATCATGTCAGCCACACGTTCCACAGGAGTAAAATTAATGGCAGCATATCTCTTGCAGAAGTCCCTTTTGGATTTTGCCAGTTTACCTTACCTGGTACACAGGGTGTCTCCAGGGAAGATTACTCAGAGGCTATCAACTTGGCTGTCATTTGTTCATTCAAAAGAGATCAGTAAAACCAGAAAGTGAGAGAAAGACGAGTGCTCAAGTCTTTCTGTCTGTCCTACTTAGATGGAAAAACTTAGTTACCCTGGGGCCAGAGTCATATGGAGCTGTTTTCCCTGGCATGAGGTCTGTGCTAGGCAAAGGTTTCTCTCTGCAGAGGGATCATAGTGCCATGCCTTTCGACAAAAAGTTATTTCTTAAAGCCATGTTTATACCATGACCTTGTCAGAAGTGGATTACCATCCTCCACTGACTCTGGTATTCTGTACTTGTACAAAGCAGGAAGAAAGCACTTGTGCTTGTGAAACTGCTGAAAATAATCCAGCTGTTTACATGTGATGAGAAGTTACTAAACTAGCCTGCCTGATTTTGGTTAGCTGTTTCTCTTTAAATTGAAGCTGCCAGAAATATTTCATTCTTGACAGAAGAAAAAAGAGGGGAAGAGCCATGATCAAGGAACACTTTATTTGGCATAATGAAGGCTGTTTGTCTATTACTGGCAATAGCAATTGGCAGATTAGGCATCTTTTTAACAAGTTTAAATTAGAAGATTGTAACTCTGTATACACCTTGAAACTGATTATTTCACCATCACAAGTATCATCACAAAAGACAACTACACTTGACTATTCATTTCAGAGGCCACAGTCTTTCACAAATTGTTTGAATACACTTTTGTGCACACACTAGTGCTTTTGGCATGAGCAGATTTAATATAATTTGAACTGATATCAATGGAATAGATGGAATTATCTATATCCCAGGAAAAATCACATATAGCAGCTGCAGCTATTTCATATGTAACACATGGTGCTTTCAGGAAGGAACAAACTGAAGCAAGACAGATGAAAATATCTGGAGCTTCAGGCATTCAGGTCAGAGCACATTAAAAGAGAGATTTGGCAGACATCAAAGGTGGAGAAGTTTGTATTTTCTACAGCTTTTTGCTCTGTTGACTGTGCAGCTTTAGTCTGAAAAATTAAGAATATCTTATAGAAAGAGTGGAAAAGAACAGTAGGAAAAAGGCTCATTTCTACATCAGGGATGCAGGTTCTTTTCAAGTCAATAGGAGTTGCTTGCTTGTATGATTTTTGGAAGGGCAAATAAAGTCAAATAACTGCAATAAAAAGTTTGTGCTTACATTTGAAATGGAAGAACTTCACCACAATTACGTGATGATACTCTAGCTGGTTTTTTCATTCAGATAAAAAGAGTATTTGAACTGTGTAAGTGTCAGTGAGGTTTGGGTGGTGGCTTGGAGAGATGTTCCTGGTTGGCCTCACTGCCATGGCCCTGTCAACACACATCAGCTGTAACCCATAGGAACTAAATACTTGTTAAAACAAAATCATATTTCATCCTTCATGCTTTTTGAATCTAATACTGTTTCAACAGTTTGCTGAGTGTACCAGATGATTGATGCTGTCACACTGCAGATAAAATTTGTCTTTCTGTCATTTTTATTCAATACTTTAGAAGCATTTTGGTTCAAGCTGGAATCTGAAGAAATGTTATACATCTATTTTACCGCTCACCTTAGTTATAAAACTAATGTCTAATTCTCAGTAATTAATTGGCAGACATTTCTTAAACACAGACCTAGAATAAATTAGTAAGTTAGTTGTTCCTGAATATGTCTTGAAAGATATGTGCTGTAGTTATTTTTAAATTTCCTACAAGGGCATATAAATGAATATGGTGTCAAATACAAATACACAAATTTGCATATACACAAATATGTATATGTCAACTACATGAAAGGAGATCAGTTATGTTTAATCACATGCATATTTGGCCTCATTAAACAATGAAAGTAATAGACAAATATCAGCTATTTGCAGCAATTACATAGAATATTGTGAAAAGCTTGTTACATGGAAAAAATTTTTAGCTCCTTAACTTTGAGTGTATGTCAGAACTTTTGCCTGTAAAAATGAGCTGCAAGGACTATGTTCTGTTGAAATCATGGCTGAAACCTCACAGCAGTATTTCAGTGGTTTTGTATTATCTATGACTATTACCAGGCCATAAAATTACTCTAAAAAGCAAAGAGACTGACTTCTGGTATGGCAGAAGTTCCATTATATACTTCAGAAGTAGATATTTACTTTATCTTTGAGTCTACCTGAATTTAATCCATATTGAATTATCTTGCCTGTGTCACAGGTCACAAGTTATTGCTGCTGAATCCAAAGAAATAAAGTCCAGCTTGGGGTGAAAACATTGGCAGCTAAACTTGTTTGTTCCTTCAGAAACCAGATGCAGGAGATTGTGTTTGGTACCCTTCCACATGCGCTACATCATTTGCTCTTTCTGTGTTTCCACAGGCATTGAACAGGGGCATTGCTGCTGTCAAGGAAGATGCTGTGGAAATGTTGGCCAGCTATGGGCTGGCATACTCCCTGATGAAGTTCTTCACGGGTCCCATGAGTGACTTCAAAAATGTAGGTCTGGTGTTTGTGAACAGCAAGAGAGACAGGACCAAAGCAGTTTTGTGCATGGTTGTGGCTGGCGCTGTAGCTGCTGTATTTCATACTTTAATAGGTAAGGTCACTTCATGTCTAGTTAATATAACTTTTAATTTGTTTCCCTCATCCATTCTTCACACTGCTTAAGCTGGAGGCTTAATATTTCATTTTGTAAGTACAGCAGGAGATGCAGAAGAGATGAGCTCTCTTGGGCTGGTATCTTGCCTATCCACGCAATTTTTATTGCTTTTTAAACAGGCTGTTAAGGAGCAGATTCCAAGCACAGGGCCCTCCTGCCTGGAAACAAAGCATGCTGCTGATCTCTTTCAGTCAGGTGTGTGAGCAAAATGTTGATGAGGGTGACAGGTTGCCTGAAGCTGATAGCTCAGTGTTACTGTGAGGTAGTAATGATCAGCCAGCAGTATCCGCTGGGTTGGTTTGGCAGGACTTCCAGGTGTGCTTGGTAGGGCTGTTTGTCATTCTTGATGGCACTGTTGGTGTGTACTCCTTCTGTACCTATTCCTTTGCTACTTATCTCACAGTACAAACTCTCAGCAGGCAAGAGCCAGCATCCTCATTAAACTATCAGGTAGTGCTCTCTACTGCTGCTAGGCATCATCCACTTCTGTTGAATAATTAATCTGTGAGGAAGAAGTTAGTAAGAGCAATTTGTACCAAACTGACCAACTCCCTGAGTGTACTCTGAAACAAAGAAAGTACACAAGCAGACACAAACTGAACATTAAAAAAGGAAGCCACAGGATTTGCCAGTTTTTGAGAGCCTACAAAAATGGGATATCAGCTCAAGCATCAGCCACAGCAATAAAAGCCATTTAACTTGGAAGACTTTTAACTTCATCCGCTCCGAGAACTCCACAAGATTCTCTGCACCTTCTGGCTCATTCTACAGAGCTGAAACCTCTGGACCATAGCAACGAGGAGCAGGAGATTCTGGAGGAAGAAGCAGAGTGCACTGCATTGAGCAGGTAAAATCCTAAAAAGCTGAGAGTTGTAAGGGGTGGGAGGGAGGAGGTAATTGTGACAGTCTATGGAGGCATGTGTTGGTCGCCAGGCACTGGATTGGATCAGCACCAGTAGGGTGTCATTCCATCACAAAAAAATGGGAAATGCAAGTGTAAAGGCAACATCCTGAACTGCTGTGAAATCTCAGAGTGGCCTCAAAGACAGCATTCATTATCAGGCTGTTATTATCTCAAGGGCAACATGTGCTGCAGTTCATCATATGGAATGGAATGGAATGGAATGGAATGGAATAGAATAGAATAGAATAGAATAGAATAGAATAGAATAGAATAGAATAGAATAGAATAGAATAGGACTATTTTAGTTCCTGCCTGAGTAGGTTCAAGATCCATCTTTGTAAACACAAATGTCCCCAGCTCTTACCCTTTTTCTGGCTGCCAGCTATATTCACCAGCTCTATGTGCCTCCCAAGCACTGCAGTTTGTTTTGACCATCATATCTCTTATTCCACCACTGGTATGCGAGCCCTGTGCTATTTAGCTCTGCTCCATGTTACAGTCATAAAAAATGCTTACAGTTATGGCTCACTAGCCAGGGATTAGATATTGCTAATGTGTGCCAGGAATTAGATATTGCTAATTTTATAAACTGAATCCATGCATTCCAGTTAATGTAATTCACTGATTTTGATTGGTCACTTCTTAAACATGTTTACATTTGAAGCTGTTTTATTGAGTCAGTGTTATAAATTTTGGCCCATTTGTACATTTGGCTCTCATATTTCTTTGCTTGGAATATTTCTTCATCCCCCAGAGCTGCTCTTCTAGTTGCTCACTTGCTTTTCTGCCAGTGCTGGTCAAACTTTTGCCAGCTGGATAAAAAGTTATTTTCTAGTCATACAGTATTTTATTTTAAGCTAGAATAGATTTTAAGAAAGTTTTAAGTGTAACTATCAGATTTCCAGGTGAAAAACATAACTGGATTTTCCATGTGGGACATATTATTGAAAGGAGGTGTTTGGGAAAATGGTTGGAAAACCTGTCAGCTAAGTTTCTTGCCTTTGCCTGGAAGTAGAGCCCTGCTGGGTTCAGAACCTCTGAAATGCACTCGGCAGACACTGGGAAAAAAAAGAGGCTGTGCTTACCATGCTTTAAAGTCCTGAATTAAAGGACTGCACACAATCTTTCAGCTTTTTATGGTGACAGACTGCAAAATATTTTTTGGTATTTTAACTTGTCTATGCCTGAAAATATGCAAAGGCCACAGCAGAGACTGGCAGAGCGCCTGAGGGAATGGAGTTAGTCAGATTCTAGCACCAATTGCCTGGGTGATGTTGCCAAATTTTATGTTCCAAGTTTCCTTTGAACCTGTTTCAAGTCCTGATTATTTTGCTCTGACCCACAGATCCACAGCCTGCCTAGCAGGAAGAGGAGAAGGAGCCCAGTGACAGGCGGCCTCCTAGGACCCGCAAGTGCTCCCCAGCAGCTGCAAGCCCATCACAGGCTATCTACAAGAGACACAAATACAGGTCCCTGGTGCTTGGTGGATGAAAAAGAGAAAAAATAACACTTAGGGGACTATTTTTTTTTTCCCACATGGTGTAAATATAGGGCTAAGGAAGATGACATGTCTATCTGCCATGGATTGTCAAAGCCCAGGAAGAAACAGAAAACAAAAAGCCCAATGAAATAAGGAATACCAAAAGGAAGAAAACAAGTGATGGTAGAAACACAGTGACCACAATGAATCACCACATTTCCAACTGTGATAGAGACTATTTGCAGTCTACACACAAAGCTCCTCACAAACAGTGGCCTCTACTCATGGAAAATATCAAACCAGAGCATTTCACCCACCTGACTCATGCTTCATTGCTTCAGCACCAGCTTCCCACTGCTGCTTCCCCCCTGGCGCTCACACAATCCTCACTGCCAGTGACTGCCTGAGCTAAACCACTTGAACTCACAGCTGCCAGCTCTGGGCCCCTCAGTCATCACCCAGCCACATCCTTATGACGGTCTGCAAAGTCCTCACCTGCAGCTCCTGTCACTCCCCTGTACAGGTAGCAGTAACAGCTGAGAACCAGGTTGGCCAAAGGGATTCAAAGCCATGTTCTCATCCTACTTCCAACGCTGCTGTAAATTTGTCAGTACAGTATTCCTGGACTGGCTGTTTCAGATGAGATCTGGAATTCAATATTCTTTCTGCCTTCCTTGCCCTGGGCTACTTTGAGGGCAGCTAGTGCCACCAATTAGTCTCCTGGTGGGAAGGTCACTATGGAGCCAGGGTCTAAAGTGTCCTGTTATTTCAGAGACTGGCTTTTTGGTGGCTGTAAGAGAAGGGATTCAAGATGCTAAGCCTGTCTCTGCATATTTTTGACATCTTACTAAATTGCCAGCTTGACAGAGGAGAAAAGTCATTTATATAACATTATGCTAACATAATGCATTTCTTAGTGTTGCTGGTAAGCCCTCCATACTAAGTGAGCCTTTTAACATCAGTGTCATGAAGAGTATGCATATTTCCTTTGGCAATAAAACAGCATTGTTTTATTGCTTTTCACTAGTTTACAACACAACTTTTCACTAGTTTCACTCGTTTACTGAGAAATAGTATACTGAGAAAGCTTGAATAATTCTCAGTAGTTCCAGAAATGACAGGACAGCAGTTACTTTGAGGAAATATTCTCTGTGCTTTTTACTATCCCTGATTAAAACAACATGATGGATCATTGTCATCACCAGGAGAAAAAGGTTGGAACTTAAGTGTAGGTTAACTTTTGCAGTAATCTATGGCAGATTGGATGGCCAAGACACTTGAGTGATTTGCTTTGTGCCTATTTATTGCCGTCAGGCTGCTGAGCATGGGCCACAGGTTGCACAGGGGAACACTTCAGCAGTTCCTGGCAATTCCACTGATACTTTTGAACTTCCCAGATGCATGGTCACTGCATGTACATTAAAAATCTCATAGGAATTGAGACATAGGTGTAATCACAGCAATTCCAGTGTAACACTACTGGAATTTTCTAGAGACTAGGAATTACAGAGTGGGTTGTAACAAGCTGAGGTATTTCTTTCACTCAGTCTTGTTCCAACAAGATCACTAATCTTGGGTATGCTAAACATTTTGCCTTGGGAAAAGGGACAGCACAGGAACGCAAATCAGAATATATCTGGGCTTGCTGCTTTCTCCATCCTCCTCCTCTCTAAATAAAAGTAAAATGTTATTCATTAAAAATTTTTCCTACTTCAGCATGGTCATTGCTAAAGCAGTAACATGCTTCCCTGGCTGCCCCCACCCTTTTCCCACAACAGGGGCAGTTGCTTTTCAACAAGCTACTCGGGACAAAAGAAGAAAGCACTTTTGGATAGCAGTGATTGTGTCTCAGTTAAAACAGGATAATTTTGAGACTTACAAAATGTTGGCTTATATAAAGCTATTTCAGATGCTAAAAGTCATTCATAGATTTGGGAAAATCTATGTAATGCAGTTTTGGAGCTAGACCTGAGCACAGAAAAATATGGTTGCAGTAATCAGTCTTCACTGAGATGCTCCTAAGCTGTTTTGGTTTTCTTTAATTTGTGTATTACTATAATGAGCAAAGAAGAAAAATCTCAACACCTTAAACACCAATCTGAGCTTTCACATGGGAAAACAGAGGCTTTCTCTTCTGTTTTACATTCAAGCTAACCAAAGACATAAGGAAATCTATATACCCTGTGGCATCTCCAAATGAAGTTTTGCTATTGTTTTTTCACATTGGTATTTTCCTATCTGCCCAAATCCCTTAGTTGAACAAATTAGCTCAGTGCATTAAGCATGGTGCTAATAACACCAAGGTTGTGGGTTTGGTCCCTGTAGAGGCCATTCACTAAAGAGTTGGACTTTTTCATCCTTTTGTGTCTGTTTCAACTCAGAACATTCTGTGGTTGAGAAACTCATGAGCATCCGTTTGGCCGTGTGAACCATCTTTCTGACAAGCAGCTGAATAGATTTGTTACTTCTCAAGTTTCCAAGTTCATTTTTAAAACTGGCAGCAAAGTATGTAAATGGAATGTGTCTAGAAAGAACACACTTTACCCAAAATCATGTTTTGGATTTTTTTCTTCCAGTAAAGCTATTTTTGACATATGTAGCTCCGTGTCTGGAAGTAAATGGTGTCACTTCCTCTGAGAGTTTTTTCTTTGTGATTTAAGTATGACATGCTCAGTAGCAGTCGGCTCCAAAATAACTACAGTACAGGTATTTGTCTGAGATTGCTGGCATCATTAAAAGTGTGTTGTTTTAAGGGTGCCTGAAGTTTGTGTGGTAGTAATTGGCTTGCTAGAGAAATCCATGTAGAGACCAGGACATCCAATTAGGTGTACAGTTTTCAGTGTCAGTTCTTGACCTGGGTCTTAAAACTCAACTAGAAAAACCAAAAGTTAATTCTCGCTAAGCAAGAATTCCTGCTTAGCCTCTGTAGCAAATCTGATCCTTAGACATAGCAAAACAAATGAGGTACTAGAGAAGAGCAAACAAGCAGCTTGTCTTGACTTTTCTGTTTTAGTTGAAATGATGCAAGAAGTGGGAAGTGCCATCTGCTTTAGATTCATGTAATACTCTCTGGCTCTGTTGTCTGTGTTATTAATTTTGTACCATTCTTCATAATAAGTTTGTAAGGTTGGCCAAGGTTAAGTTCTAATTGCATCAGCAATTGCTTGACTCATGGCTCAGTGACACATGCCTGTATGTTTGTCAGTGAATCTCAGCTTGCTAAATCCTTCTTTGTGAGGACAGAAACATTCATGGACATCAGGGACAGTGATTGTGTGCTTTCACTGACATATGAAACAGTTGACTATTTTGAAAATAATGTTTTAAGTTCAACCATTACATATTTAAAACCAAAATCACATTAAAAAATGCAGTTAAACTTTTTTTTGATGGGGAGAGGAAAAAGAAAATCTTTCATGAGTACAGAGCTCAGTGCTGATATCCCTAGAAACCTTAAAAATGTGGTGCTATGAGTTATAATGGCATAAGTGCCTTGAGAGTGCCCTGCCAATAAACTATGACTCTTTTCTTAAAAGTGAGAGTAGTTCAGCCTCTGACCCTCTGATTCTGTGAATTTTTCTGTAATAATAAATCAACCAAAAAAACTACCCACAATGGCCTTTAGAGACAAAAAGGTTACTGATTCCACAAGGACTTACCATGCAAAAAACCCTTCGTAGCTGAGAGTTTTCAAAACACCAAGTGAAGATTGGCACATGGCTATTCATGCAAAAATTCAAAGAGGCTGTGCTTGATGTTTGAACTGCAACAAGCACCTGAGCACTTAAGGGACTAAACTGCCTTCTTACAACTGAAGAAAAGTTGGAGTCCTGGCTTAAAATTCTTCCCTAACCCTCTTCAAAGGAAACAAGGCTGGGAGTGTGCCAGGAAGATGGCTAAGCAACTTGGGGTTCACTGAGTCAATTTGGAGACTGAGTCTAACAGTTATAGTTCAGGTGAAAGACATATAGATAGGGAACAGCATAGGGAAAGGAGGAGTTTTAAACATTTTTAGCAGCTTTTGGACAGTCCTGGTTATCTGGAATGAGGCTTGTGTTTGTTCACAGTGCTGTCATACCACCTTCTTTTATTTTACTATCTTGTTTACACTGTCTTATTTGAACTCAAATAGTATTTTCGGTTCTGTTAATCATTTAACTGCTGTATCTCTAAGCCATCACAAAACAATGACAACCTAAACTCCTCTTTAATTGCTTCCAAATATTGTTTACAAGTTTTGAAAGGCAGTTTTAGGCTAAGAGGATTGAATTTGATGACTAATGTTAGCATTTGTCAATCAAGTTATGAGACCTGCATGCATGAAAAGGATCTCTCCTGAAATACTCTATATGAAGATTTGTACTAAGATAATAGGGTTGTTATAAATGGAAAATTAGATAGATGTTATCATTTGAAATAGTTAACTTAGAAAATACACAGGTAGGAGAGAAGTGAAATAAGGTTCCCCAGACACAAATAATTCTGCCATTATTTGCCTTGGGGGAGATTGGCCTTACAGCCTAATAATTCTTTTAACAATTATTGCAAGTGTATAGAGGAAATCAAGTAATGATGTGCAGGTCTAGAATATGGTTTATAAAAAGTTAAAACTGATTTGTATTATTTACCTCTGCATATTATATTTGTCTCCATAGTTCAGACCCCAGTCACAGCCTTTGTTATTCCTGGTTATTGGGAGAACTCTGAGGTTTTTAGAACAGCTGGATAACATGGGTACAAGCAGAACTGTAAGCAGTTCTGCAGAGAGCTGTTTGGGGACTTCCCATGTCTGTGCAGCCTTCAACCCAGCACTTTGAGAAGAGAAGCCTGGAAAGAGAGAGTTGTCCAACACTAAAAGTTGTCTTGGGTTGAAACAGAAGGGCGAAGAACACACTGGCAATCAGGAGTGGGAACCCCCTGATTTCCAGAGGTGCCTTGTTCTGACCTGTGGCTCTGGAGGTGCTGGCTCTAGATAAGGAAGGAATTCAGGCAGGTCAAGGCTGCCCAGGGGCTGCACAGCAAAGCACAGTGTCCTGACAGTCCTGGCAGAGGTGGTCATCAGGCAGAGTAAGGGAGAGACATAATGAGTGTGATTTGTTGCATGCCATCACAAATCACAGTATCCTTTTACAGCTTTGGGCAGGTTTACAGGTAATGTCATGAGAATGCAGTGATAATAGATGGTTTCAGCATTTATAAGGCACTAAATCCCATGAAATACACAATGCCTGGTGAAAAAGCTTTTCTAACAAAGAGCCTTGATTTAATGAAGGAGCAGTAGATTTTCTGGAGTACCAGTGTGTTCATTTAGCAAACAGATGTGGCACTTACTATACTCATCTCCCAACCCAGCCATTTGTTTTCACGCCTCTGCCAAAGGTTACTTTAAAAAGAACCATGAGAGCACTTCTTAGTCATAAACAGCAGCTGGTGAGGCTGCAATATCTGAAGCCCTTGCAGCTGCTTGCTAAGTGGATGTGTGTCTGAGCTCCAAGGCATTACAGCCTTTCAGGTACTTCTGAATATCTCACCCAAGAGTCCATATGCAAGCTTTGTTTTTCATTCTTACCTTGTTTCTTTACAGCATATAGTGATTTGGGGTATTACATTATCAATAAGCTGCACCATGTGGATGAATCAGTGGGAAGTAAAACTCGGAGGGCCTTCCTTTATCTTGCTGCCTTCCCTTTTATGGATGCCATGGTGAGTGCCTGATTCAGAACTGAAATTTAATGTTAATGCTATGTTTTTGTGACCTTAGTTCACAAACTTTGTTACCTGATGGGAAACTGAAGTATGCAGAAGTAAGGTGTGTCCTTGGCGAGCAGTAATTCTCTACATACCTTGCCTCATCTCCTACTACATGGAGAAAGCAGCTGAGTGAACTTTAAACATCCAGAGATCATGACAAATGGCAAAAACCTCAGCTGCCTTGTCAGAGTTACAGTATGTGCCTTTTGGAAAGCACTGGTAGTCTTGTGATGAGCTGCACTGGTTGTCCATATGTGACCTCATTCTGATTTGTAGTGAAAGATTTGGATTTGCCACGCATTCCCAGACCTGCAGAGCTCACAAGGAATAAAATCTATCATTTCTCAGAGCAAATTTGTCAAAAAGATGTTTCTTACCATGAGTTTTTGCAAGCACAGCTAGCACAAGTATATCTCCAATGCTTGAGCTAGGAAGCCACACATGGCTGCTGCTTCCCAGGTCACCAGGCTCTTTGAAAATGTGGCAGCTCCCTTTAATGCCTCTACCTGTGTGTAAAACTGGTAGAGGAGAACTTTCTCATGCTAATGCCTCCACCAGTTTCTCACCCCTTTGTCTGCTTGAAACAGTCGCTGACAGTAAAAAGAAGTGGGATCATTAAAAAGAAGTTGGATTTCTTTTCCAGACAGGACTCAGTGTAACTCAGTGGGCCAATGAATATCACACTTCTGAGGTGCATCCAGCAGGTGCATTTATTAGATTTATCATTTATTAGATTTATCATTTATTAGATTTATCAAATGTATTAGATTTACTATGATAATTCATCCTGTGCAGCATCTGATTTGTGAAGGGCTGCTTTCTTACTAGATGTGCTCAGAAATGTCTATACAGTCTGTAAATTTATCCCTATTCTCCCTGCCAGCCTGACAACGTTGAGGAACTCAATGCAACAGTGCTTTCTCTGCATTAAGGGCCTAATGTTTACCCAGGTTCACACCAGTTACTGCTGCATGTTGTTTGTGTACAATGTAGCAACCAGAAAACAGCATTCTTGGACCTGAAATTAATTACAATATCATAATCACTTCCCAAACTTTTCTCTGTCTTTTTTTCAGGCATGGACCCATGCTGGGATTCTGCTGAAACACAAGTACAGTTTCCTAGTGGGATGTGCCTCCATCTCAGATGTCATAGCTCAGGTAAAGGCTCCTCATAGAAGCCACTGTTCCCATTGGGTTATGGAGCAGATGCTTTCCTAAACAGGAGCTCTCTAGTACAGAGTCTCTCTGTGCCTTCTCTCTCTTCCACAAGCAAGACACCAGAGGAGGCAATCTTGTGTGCTGCCCTCTGACTGTTCATCATGTGAAGGCTGTTTGCTGGCAGCTGTGGTTTAGGACAGCCTCACTTGACTGGATCAAGTTCCCAGGGCTGTTTGCCTTGGGGTCGTGTCCTGGAGCGCTTCCACAGCCCTGTTCATCATGGCTGAGAAACAAGTTCTGTATGTACACGTGTACGTTTGGGGGAAAGAAAGGTCAGGCAAGGAGACCACGGGCTGCTACCAATCCTGAGACTGAGAGAGTGCTTTGAAATAGATCTTGCTCTCTCTGTACATTCTCCCCAGCACTTTGCACAGTTCCACTGAAATCCTGAGCTGGAGGTGAAGGCATGATTCTCCATCTGACCTGTCAGTTGTGCACAGGGTGTCTAATCCAAGGAAATGCTGTGTAAGCCACCTTTGAGGACTTGTTACTGTTCCAAAAGGTGAAGGCTCAGAAGTGCTCCAGAAGGGGTCTGTGGTGATAACCCCAGGGTGATTCAGAGGAGACAAAATGTTTTTTTGAATTTTCAAAAGTGAGTTGTTAACTATCCTGTTTTTTTGTATTAGGCATATTGAAAAAACAACATACATACACACTGTGTTGTAGCATTTAAGAACCAATATACAGCCCTCATTTGAAATCATACAAAAATATTTGGAAATTAAGAATCCCAGCAACTGTAAACAGTTGTTGTAGTGCCCCATTACCAGCTCTATGGTGTAATGACTGGATAAGAAAGGGGATAGAACAGTACAACATCTAAGGAAATATGAAGTCAATGGCACTCAGTTCAATTTTCTGTAGCATTTTCCTTCCACTAAACATAGGGAAACCATAAACCAGGTTGAGCTGTTCAGTCAATTGCTACTCTGTATTTGTCAGCTCTGCCCCACTACAGTAGTGCACTAAATCCCCAGAGATAATACCAATTACTGCAAATGACCTTAACCCTCAGGGTCTGCTCTTGTTCCGATGTGACCCACAAAGTTTCCTGACCCTGGCTCTCAGGCCATGTGAGCTAAATACAGAAACAAATTCTTATTTGGGCCCTTTCCACAGCAGCTGGTGAGGGGCTGCCAGGGTTGTGAAGAATAAGACACCTGTCATCTTCTCTCAACAGAATACTACACAGAGCAAGAGCAAATCCAGAACACAAAAAGTTGCGGCTGTCACAGCCCAGAACTCTGCACCCACATATGCACCCCACACAGGGAGTAGGGGCACAGGCAGTAGCCACTTTTTCCTGGGTAGCTTCATGTGCACACTCTTTGTGACTGACTTTGCTTCTATTTACTGAAAAGCAATATTTTTGTAGGATTGAAAACCCTCATAAGCACTGTGGCCTGCCTCAGGAACATTTGCAGAGAGTGGTTTTTCTTAACTACTTCTTACAGCTCTAGCAATGAAGGAGAGAATCTGCACCTGAACAATGTGTATGTTATTTCTTGTAACTCACTTGAAATGCCAGAATGTCCTGGCAGGATTGTCCTGGTTCTGCTCTTCACAGCACCAAACACAGTTGGCTTTCCAGTTGTGCCCCCCATCCTGAGTCATTTGGAATTTAACAGGCATTTCATCCTCTCTGTACTTTACAAAGAGAATAATATATTAATCAGTTCCTTTACATTTTATGGATTGAGCATTTAGTCTTAAGAGGCAGAATTATGAACTGTTCATTAGCCTGAAAGTTTCCCTTTAATTTACATTAATGTGGCTCTCAGCTGAAAAGCAAATAATGAAATAGTGAAATTTCACTCGAAAAAGCTGAAAACTCGGCTGACATAAGACTTCCTGCTCCTAAATGTTGAAGTGAATATTTTAAAAATCTTGCTTTTTAATTGTAACTACCCTCCCCACTGCCCAAAAAAACCCACAACAGTAGGGCTTAGAAGCTGACCCTAGAAGCATGTTTCCAGCCTCAGTGTGTATCAGAATAGCACATTCTCCTGGGAAGGGTGACCCTCAGCCACATGCCTGCTGCCAGACCCTGCCAGACTTTCATGCCAGCCTTCTCCTATTTATGGCTTCTAGTCTGTCACCTGCCCAAACTTCAAGTCCTGTGTCATAGAGTATGAAGTTAACTCCTGTTCTTCTCATGTACATGACCAAATACTGAGGGATCCTGACTAAAGTTTCTGTAGAACTGTAGCCATGCAAGTTGTTGCTTAGTAGGAATCAGACAGGAATCAGCCAGGTGTGTTGGCCCTGGAGAAGCACAGAGACAAATTGTTAATCATCTGTTTGTTTTCTCTGCAGGTTGTTTTTGTAGCCATTTTGCTTCACAGTCACTTGGAGTGCAGGGAGCCTCTCTTGATCCCCATCTTGTCCCTATACATGGGAGCACTTGTGCGGTGCACCACGCTCTGCCTGGGCTACTACAGGAACATACATGATGTTATTCCTGACAGAAGTGGGCCTGAAATGGGGGTATGTCTTCATGCTTGTGGTTTTTTGAACTCAATAATTGTATGTGGATTTTTTTTTTTTTTGTGTTGCAATACTGCATTAAACCACTGTGCATGAAGGGCCTTCTCTTTGTCCTGCAGGAAAAACATTTTCAGTTTAAGAGGCATGGTGGAAATTATTCCAGCAACAGCACATGTGACACAATGCCTTCCATAGTTTGGATGTGTGAGGACCTCTGTACTGAGCTGTAAGACAGCACAGCATGAACTAAGGGAACACCTTACTTCATATGGAAGAAGATATCAAAATTTCTCTTTTTCTTCAAATGTCATATTGTTTTTCATGTAGCTTTGTCTAGTAGTCAGAAAAAATTATGCAGATTAGATACCTTATGCATATTTATTGAGATCCATGACACATCTTTTGAATCAGTATTGCTACCATGAGTGAAAATATTTTAGGCTCCTCATATTGAAAATTATTGAAATTCATGTACCAAACTGACAATGGAGGGGAAAAGCAGAAAACTTTTCTCCATGCTTTTGGTCATGTACTGCATGCTTTTTTCCAAACTCACTTCATTTTTTTTTTTTATCCTGTGTTGCAGGGAGAAGCTACAATAAGGAAGATGCTGAGTTTCTGGTGGCCTTTGGCATTAATTTTGGCAACTCAGCGAATAAGTAGGCCCATTGTCAACCTTTTTGTCTCCCGGGACCTAGGTGGCAGTTCTGCAGCCACAGAGGTAAGAAAGGCAGTGCTCTCTATTGCTATTGCTGCAAATGATCATTTCCATGGCATTATCTCTGTGCCTCTCTCCTCAGCCAAGCTGACAAAAAAATTGTCTTAAGTACATTTCTCTTTAGTGCTCTTTTTATGCTTGAAAAGAAGATTGCCTGGACTCTCACCATGAGCCCTTCTGCCAGGTCTACTGGGACCTCACCCTCAGCGAGACTAGTAGAATTTTTTTGCTGAACAGTGCCTGCATCCCAAGTTTTCATGCTCTACACGTGGGTACATAGAGTCTGGAGCATTTAGATCCCAGGAATTTTAGGACAATTGACAGTAGTCCCATGTCCTACTCTTTCCTGTCATGTGTACTTTATGGCTGTGCAAATTGAAGTGGAACTACTGTTAACAGTCAGTGCATCAGACAGAACAGAGATATTAAGAAGTACATATAAAAAATTGACTCCTGGTTGGGATATGAAATGCACCCTGTTTCTCTTGAGGAATTTCAGATTACTCCAGTAAGTCTCCTACAGCTGTTGGGAGGCAGATTTCTGATTGTGGTGCAGAGCCTTTACCAATGCTCACCACAAGCTGACCCATTCTCCTCAGAAGTCTGGGAATTTCTGCTGCCAGTTTCATGCAAGGATGTCTAGATGCATATAGCCATAGGATAAGCAAAGCTGTAAGATACTAAATTAAAAGAGAAGTTCAAAGAACTGCTGTAAATTTGTCATACATGATATGGTGTATTTCACTCACTCAGGAGGTGCCAGGCACTGCAAATGAACAGCTCTGAGAAAAGAACTTAGGAAGCTTAAAACTTTTACATGTGTGATTCAGGGATAAATCTGTGTGTTAACAGTGGCCTTTGTACAAGGGGAGACAAAAATTAGCAAAGATCAGTTTTACATTTCTTGGTGACTTTCAGTTTTAGATGCATTACATTTCATGGCTAGCCAGTTCCGTGTTGTTGCTATTAGGATGACTCCAAATACATGTCACAGCTGGGGATTTACTGGCAGTTTTACACTAACAGTAATGGTCACATCCCAACTTTCTCTGATTTCTGAAATAATTGCCTTTGCAAAGGGAGGTGCTGACAACACAGATAGCACCATGTCTGGAGCATCTGTATCCACAGGACTTTTAGAGGTCCCCTGTTCAATAACAGCAGCAGCTTTCACTGTGGGCAGGGAGTCCCTGTGAAGGACTAGGCTGTAACATGTTCATGGGGACCACAAATCCACTTGCACTGTCCAGCCCCCTCTGCTTTGTTTGGACTGCCAGCACAGTTGTGGTGATTGGGCTGCCCCTTTGGTGGTGGCTGTCACAGGGGCCTTTCTCATCTGTCAAACACAGGTGCTAGACATTTAGGAAAACTTTCATGTATGTATGTTGGAATAACACTAATTGAGGAAAAACACTGGGAAAAATCAATACTAAAAACTTAATACTTTCATCCAAGCAGAATCTAGCATACACAATATGGTAGTGAAATACTTTTCCCTTTAACAGGCACTGTGTCTTTGCAGTCTTTTTGGATTTAACAATGAAAATAAGCAGAATAGCTTTTATATTCCTTACTCAATTTAACCTAGTTAGGTTTCATACAGATGGAAATTCTGATGAAAATACAGTGATGGGAGGGTGCAATTAAAAAGGGTACTATCTTAAAATTCCAATTTGTTTTATTTGAACCAATTACTTTTTCCAGGTACATTAAACATTATTAATGCTGTTATTAGCAGGGAAGGATCTATACCAGTCTCTTCCTCTCTGTGGATATCATCACATTCCACTTCCTTTTTAAACAGCACAGGGAACAAATTAGCTTGCTACATGGTCCTGTGTTTGTATAGATCTTTTAACCAAGCAAAGACAGCAGTTACATTTATAATGGGAAAATGGGCTCAGATAATCAAGAAAATGTATTTTGAAAGTTTGGGAGTAAAACAGAAACAGCAGTAGTTAAAAAAGGTCTTTCTTAACACTACCATTGCCAGATGTTAAATGAATCAGAAGTATGTGGATTGCAACAGATCTGAACCTGCAGACAAAAGGCGCCCAAGTACTTTGATTTCTAGAGTTAAGAGAGTCAGGCAGTTCTCAGTTCAGATGCATACCTCAGCTCTGAGGACTAGAAAACTTGGAGTGACAGTAGATTTACAAGTAGCCACAGGAAGAGTTCCTAAATACCCTTCCTACATGAAGGACATGTATTTGGACTTTTTCTTCAACAGCCAGAAAAATCACCAAAACCTTTCATACATAATATGGAGGGGAGCTTATGTCTTTGATAAACCTCTTGGACTGTACTTATGAGAGAGTAAAAGGGCAGTGAATTGTTAAAATTTCAGGTAGTGAATTTTTTCTTATATTAAAAATGTTCACCTGGAATTATTTTTGTCTGGTGTTCATTGATGAGCACCAAAGTGGGCAGAGATAGATTTTTTTGGTCTCATAAGTGCCTCCTGCCTCCAAGCAGTCATATTGATGTCCAAACTCACTCAGCCACTGAGATCCCATGATTTATATATAGTATGTCTTACCTGAAGCTATTTTATTTATGGATAACCAAGTAAAATGTATATAAATTGAAATTATGCAGTACGATCCAAAACTACTGTGAGCTGCAAGGCATTCTGCTGCTCAGCTATCTGTAGGTAAAATAACTCAGGAGCAATTTGGGAGGAAGGTGTTGGCCTGGTAAGGGGTGCACCACAGCTCAAGTTAACTATTATCTCAGAGTATCAGAGTGATGGTGAAATGACAAAGCTGACTTAGGTAATTTCATGGCACAAAAAAATTCATAAGCTTAAATTTCCAGGCCAAATGACGACCATTTTGATGGTCTTCCTGAAACAAAAAGTTTCCAGTCTCTGGTGTGGTTTTGCATTGTGCCAAGGTCAATAAGGTGGTACTGGTGGGCAATAGCACCCTGTGTTAGTTTCACTGTTGTGTTTGAAGATTTGAAGTTCATATTTCTCTCTCTATTCATAGGCAGTGGCGATTTTGACAGCTACATATCCAGTGGGACACATGCCCTATGGCTGGCTGACAGAGATCAGAGCTGTGTACCCTGCTTTTGACAAGGTGAGTGTCCCTGTTAGGGCTGTCATAAATACCTCTGGCAGGGTTTTGCCTGTGTGGTTCTCCTAGTTCTTTCTATTTGTTTTTCCACTGATAGGTTTTCTTAAAATCTAGTTAAAATTAATTGGCTTTCGGTGGCTTCAAGCTGTTGTCTGATTTATGATTTTAACCTTACAAGGTTAAATACCTTGTATTTATATAAATACCTTAATACCTTGTGTTACAAGGTATTAATACCTTGTGTTACAAGGTATTAAGCTGCCTTTTGGATAGATAGGTGCTGTATTTTTAGGGATTAAAAAAAGTTCTCACTATGAGGTAGCTACTCAGGTAATGAAGTGATTTCTCACAAAGCGTCATCACTGAATGAGCAAGCAAGCAAGCTCACGTCTCCGCTCCAGATTTTGTGGTATCTCCCAAGTGGCTTTGGGTTAATTTGCTTATGTTAATGTTTAGCAAAGGGTGTTTTACAGACTGACACTAACAGAGATAACAGACATTCTTTTAGTAGTACTGACTTAGCTGACCAAGGCTATGAAGATTTTTGTTGGTAAATCATGTAATTATGTAAGAATGCAAGGACTGCTCCTGGATGGAACTGGGCACAGAGCAAAAATTAATTTTGTTTAGTCTCTTTTTTTGCTCTGATTTATGACTGGTATTCACTAGTCCATATATTATGCAAAGAACAATCCTGTCCTGTGACTCTAGAATTCAAATGCCAGATCGTCTCCTTCCCTTTATTTACCAATTAGTAACTGAACTTTCTGGTTCCAAATACTCATGAAAAATATGTTTTCTCTGGAATGTATCTAACTGGAGCAAGCCCTGTTTAATATCATCCACCATATTTATAAGGAGAATTTAAAACCAACACAAAGTCAAATCAATCACAACCTCCTAAGCTGCCTGTGTACAACTAAATTGACCTGTCAGATAAAATACCACATGTAGGTTTTCTTGGAGGCCATGCTGCTCTAAAGGAACTGCAGATGCACACCCAGTGAGCTGCAAGATAAAAATAGTTTGGGACAGGAAACTCAGGAGCTGCTAACCTCATTTGATGCAAGCCACAATCAAATGCACTATTGTCAAGCAGTAGTAGCAGCAATTAAGACTCCTAAATTCAGGTCTGATTTAGCTGGTGAAAGATACACTGACAACTGCAGAGGTGACAGGATTTGACCAGGATTTGTCCATTTGTTTCAGTTAAATGGCTTCTCACAGGGCTCTTGTGGGACACTGTGAGGAAGAAAATGCTAGGATAAGGCACAGATGGGTACAGTTTATCTAACTGCTGGAAAAGAACTCATGGGAATTTTAGTTCCATGTTTGAAGAGCAATTTGCAATAAAATGTACAAAATTAGGTAGCAGCAGTAAAAAGGGTATTTCATCCTGGCAACCATATGTGTAATTGCCTTCGCCCTACTTTTCAGACAATAAATACCAAACCTGAAACCCACAGTGGGTTTTTGAAGATTGCTGTGAGAATTGCTTTTCCCTCGGTCATGCATCACCTTGTGTCACTGTGCCTTCCAAAAGCTTTGTTTCCTTATCATAAGTTTTTCTCAGAAGAGCCCAAATAGAAACACTTTTTTATTTCTGGACCCTGTAAGGTGTCCATTGTGATTTTCAGAAGCCAAAACAGTGTGCTGCACTTAAACTCCCATTTTCTTTTGTTAGTTATTCAGGAGGCTGGCAATGCTGATGGCCATCAGAAGCACACTGACTGATGGGATTTGAGATGCCCCTCTTCAGGGGTTCTACTGGTGAAGTCAGATTATTGTCTTCACAAGAGAAATCATTATCTCTCTTCACATTTGTAAGAGAGATGCAGGGTCCTACTTCAGTCTTTAATGAGACTTTGTGTCCAAAGCAACCCCATGGCCTAGCAGTTACATTCAGGCTGAGGGTTACTACTGACATTTTGGAAGAGAGCAGGCATATGCTAGTTCTGTGCTCTCTATGCTGTTTTATATGGTGATAATGCCATTGCTCCTAATGGACCCTGCCACCTGGCTCAGTACAGCACCAGTTTTGAGATTTGTGAATGCTATTTATCTGATGACTAGGTGGGAATTCTTATTGCTCCATAGTGTTTTGTTCTGAGAACTAAATTGTGTGGAAGAGTTATGACCAAAGAGTATGTGGTCAAGAGCTGGAGCAAAGGGCAGAGTAGGGCAAGGGCAGGGATAACAGGGATGGCAGAGAGAAACAAACAGATGAGAAGGCTTTTTCTTAGCAGCCCTTTTGGATGGTTTGTTTTGGGTGTGCTTTATTTCTTCTTTGTTATTTTAGGCTTGTTAGAAAGTTGAGCCGTGCAGCAAAAAGTTCATTTAAACAGTGGTGAGTGATGTAAGCAAAGCTTATCCATCTGTGAAAACTAACAGCAAAGCAAAGTATTTCTTCAGAAACACAATTAATAGTAGTAGATGCATGAAAAAATGTTTACAGGGAGTTTTCATAACCTGTTCCCAAAAAGGTCAGATGGAGTGGCTTCCTGCTTTAGGGTCTGGGTTGCCTACATCTTCAAGCATCCAAACTTCCAAGCAGGTATTTAGGCAGGAACGTGGGGCTATCTAGGTGCAATTGCTGCACTGATCAGAACAAAAGCCTTAAACTGCAAAATTCCATCAAGCACCTGAATGTGTGTGAAATAATGTACTGTTCACAGTGCTCCACTCCCCAAATGTATCTGCAATAGTTCTATTTCTCTTACAAGTGACACCAGTAGAGAAGGCTGACTCTGTGACAGGGACTGCTGCTCTACCCCAGTTACATCTAGGGTGTATAAATGTACATCTCATGGTACAGGTTTTATCAGCATGTGCACAAACTTGAGTATCAAACAGTCCCAGGGTAAATGCAATATATGACCTAACAGGCTCTTCCTTAAGGGCTCCTAATGGTAACCTGCTTTGATATCCCATCCTCTCCTTTCACAGACCATTTTGTTTGGTTTTATGCATTCCCCAAGGGCAATTTTAAATCTTCAGCTTCATTTGCTATATTAGACATTTGGAAGAAGGCTGTTGTTGTTTTAAATAAAACTTTGTTGCCATGTGAGTACAGAGCCCATGTTCAAGGTGGAACATCTAATAGTCCTAATTATGTTCTGTTCATTAAACTGCATTAATGGAGCCAGCTGTTCCAGAAGCTTTGTTTATATTACCTGCTTGTCTAATTGGATCAGTAAGGATGCTTGCATTCTTGATTTGGTACAATTTGTGGTAAAAGGGAATCAAATCCAGTTTTTCCTGTGAAACCATGCTACAAACATTAAAATAAGGTTTAAAAAAAATCATGTGGTGTTTTCTTAGAAAGAGCTACCAACCTTTTTCAAAGCTGAATTTGTTAAATAGGACTTATTATTTGGAAAAGTAGGGAGATTACTCAGCCCTCAGTGACCATAGCAGCAGTTGCTGTCAGTTTAAGCAGAAAATGTTCTGCAGTGGTACAAAGTGCTCAGAAAGCTCCAGGTTATAAAGCAAACAAGCCAAGTCAGACACGGACAGGCACAGACAGTCAGGTCCAGCACATGACCCTGGTGCCAGCAGCTCCTGGTAGTCTGGAGCCAGGCTAATGCTCTCTATCTCTCTCTCTCTCTCTTGCCCTAGAATAACCCCAGCAATAAACTGGTGAACACCAACAGCACCGTCACAGCCACACATATCAAGAAGTTCACTTTTGTCTGCATGGCGTTGTCCTTAACGGTAAGAAACCTTTGTTCAGCTCAGTGGTTTTTGTCTCAACCAGAAAATTGCCTCCTCTACCTAATGCTAAAAGCACTAGCAGTTTAAGAAAGGTGAGTTGCCTTGTCTTGGGAAGGTGTGTTGCTTTTATCTGGAGAAGGGAGTGTGATCATAGTATTGGAGTAACAAGAAAATCAGCTGTCATTAGCTCAGGCTAAGGTTGGAGTTACTCCATTTTATTTTCACTACTTTTCATTTCAAATCAGCCTCCTGTGCAAAAAGATATCAGAGACCTGCTTTTCTTTTCATCTCTTTTTGTTTCTTTTTTAAAATGAACCAAACTTCATGTAACCAATGTGTCAGGAAGACAAAAGAATGCATTTGTGTCACATGCAGTGGGATGGCAGCCTGTCCCTGAGCATTTTTCATGTACTGTGAATGGTGAGAAAGGCAGCGTGGATTGACCCCGCAGTAGCTGCTCCCTGCTGCCTCTCCTGGCACTGGGTTTTCATGTGGGGGTACTTTGGTGCACATTTGTTCTGTTTGCTCTCAAAATTAACTAAAAAGGGCAATCTCGGAGATGGTACTGACACTGACTAAAGGATCTAAATCTGTGTCATTTCATGGGGATGATTTTCAGGGAGAAATAAATTTTGCTGAGCCTGCCATGTTTCAAAATGACCAATTTGCGCACATAAATACATTGCATTTTCCCCAAGAACACTGTTTCTGCAGTCTTCTTAGCAACAAACAGGCAGTTGTGGAAGAAAACTGCAGCTGGTGGGAATAACAAATAATGGAGCATTGCATGCTTTCCGTGGGGTACCTGGGTGCTTTGGAATTCTCTTCTCCCTGCATTCACAAATTCACTATTGAGTATGGGAGTGCTGACGGAATTTCTCTCTCCCCTTCATTTTAGTGTAGAACCTTTATGTATGAGTTGCAAGTGGTTTATGCATGAAGAGAAACTAATTTATGTGAAAGGAAACGTTACAGCCCACCAGCCAGAAATGTTTGTAACCATCTCCACCCCACCTGAGAATGCAGGATACAGAACTCTGTGTTATTTCACAGTTGAAAAGGAATCAGTTCAATCCATCCATGGCTGAATTACGTTTCTTCTGTTCTTTGTTTCCTATACTTTTTCCCTAAACAGCTACAACTGGCCACCATCAAAGACAGAATTGTATGAACCAATGTGGCATCTCCTCTGTCTTTTATTTTCCTTAAGCTTGACCTTTCTTCATGTGGCTTAGAGACCAACAGCTCTTGCTCTAACTTGTATTTCCTAGAGCAAGAAACAGACATGTGCCTCCAGTGAATTGGCCATTGTCTGGAGACTTTCCATGAGACCCTAGCTCTCATTATCTACCATCACATGCCTTGAGGTTTTCTTTTGTGTCCTGTTCCAGACCAAAGTTATGTTCTCTAGAGTTGGAGCCTCCCTCAAAGTCTGTCAGTGTTGTTACAGATCCACAAAGGGGAAAGCTTTCCTTGTTCTAAATTGTTCTGAGAATACTATTTCAATCTCAAGAGTTTTCTCTGAACTGACTGTATTATTAATCCCCCATGATATTTATCAGGTTACTCAGATTCTGATAGATTACAAGATTTTCACATTACCATCACTATCCTCTTCAGAGTAATTTTTAATCACCTCAATTAGCTTTTGTTTTGTGTCTTCCTGGGATTTTGTATCCAAAAGTTCTCATTTTACTTTCAAGGGCAGTTCTTTCATGAGATCATCATGAGAGATCTGCCCGCAATGAAATTCCAGAAACACTTTTGAGGTCCATAGCTTTTCCTGTCCCATTTCTATTTTTGCCCGCTAGTGACAGATTCTTAGGATTGCTTGTCAGCAGACAGAGCAGAAAAATAGACACAAGCTCTAAAGATTCAGCTGTATTCAAAGGCACAAGCCTGCAAATGCTTCAGCACACAAACTCAGCAGAATTTGGGATGGCTCATGTTAATCTGTGCCACAGGCTCTAAGGAAGTAGATTTCAAATTTGCTTCTGTTGTGGCCAGGTGAGCTCCCATGGCCATTGGTGATAGCTGTGATTTTATCCAGGGGCTCTACTTCAACAAATGGCAGTCAGACTAGTGGCATCACCATTGGTACCTTCTTGTTCTTTCAGGTCAGAGGGAAGGGCTCCCAGGCTGATAAGACAAAACCAATCCAGTACTTAGACATGTCATGTAAAGGCATTTTCCAGTGGATGATCTGTAGAAGGATTCCAGCAGATGTAAAGATAAAGGAAGTCCATTAACCACTCAAAAAAATAACAGTGAAACTTTAAGTACAAGCAGCAGCCCTGCAGGGAAGCACCTTCCCAATGTAAAACCTTGGGAAGCTTCCAATCATCAAAGACATGCTATTCCAATAGAACTGGGAGGAAAATGTCCTACCTCCTTCCACAGACCAGTCATGCCTGCACAAGAAGTACTGCAGTCCTACTAATGTAACAGAAACACCTTGTCACTGTTGTTGGTAGTGACAGTATTAGGTCAGAGTAGAAAAAAAAGGCACAGTTTTGTTAAGAAACATAACTTCATGGTTTGTTTAAATTCTCATGGGATCTGAAAGGCTACACCTGAGCCTTTCCAGGCTCACTTTGCAACATGCACATGTGCTCTGTCAAGGATGATCATAAGTCTCATGGCTTTGAAGCTGCTATTAATGCTAGGGTATTAAGGCTGCTTCTTCAAAAAATGAGAATTAGTTGTGTTGCTCAGTAAAAAATGTGTAGACAAGCTGTTTTATTTAAAGGCTTTAAGTAGAAGGCATTAAACTCCTGATAGGTAAGACAGCTGCTGTGATTAGTCACATTGATGTGGTTTTTGTTGTAAGTGGGGATTCCTTCCAAAGCCATGTTTTGTGATTGTGCAACTGAATGTGGAATTTGCGCAGCAGAGGGAAGGGACTCAGCTGTAGAATTTTTCCGTACAAATAAAGGACCATTCTGATTTTAAAAAGTAAGTCATGCTTGGTAATTTGCATGCAGTTTAAAGGGTGTCCATAATGCTGTTTGCCATTATCTGTTACTTCACTGACAGTAGGCACTTTGGGAAAAATGCTTCTTTCCATATAGAAGCAGAGATGCTGCTCCAAATGCCAATGCTGCTGCCATTGCAAGTTAGGCTGTTGAAGAACTAAACATTTTGGTTCGATGCTTTTTGGATGGCCCTGCAGATCAGCCCTGAGGTTGCTGCACAGTTGTAAACTAAGGGAAGACACAGACTTAACAGAAAAGTGGTACACCTGTAGCCCATATCCCTTTGGTTGTGGGATGTGTCAGCCTCAGTACACTGCAGAAATCCCAAAATAATTTGTCTGGGTGCTAATTTACTGCATTTCTCCACTGCAGCAAAGGTTTGCTCTGTCAGTGGAAAGCACTCCCTCACATATGAGCTGTGCATAGAGGGGCAGGCTCTGTGAGGAGCAAGCTACTCAAAGGAACCTTGCCATACACAGCGGAGTAATAGCAAACAGGCTGTGTTTTAGCAAAATTCTATTTCATAGAATTCTAAGAAATTCTGTTTCTTAGAATACTGGTAGTGTCTCTGAGCTTGGATATCAGAGTGCAAAATTCAGGGAATTTTCCAAGGCAGCCTGTGATGGGGAACAGATACTGCCAAATTACCTTTCTCTCTCTTTCTCTCTTTTTCTCTTTTTCTGTCTTTTTTTTTTTTTCCAATTTTCTCCCTATTTCCCAGCTGAGCACTTTTTTAAGCCTTCTGTGATGACACAGAAGTTGCAGTCAGTTAAGATCCTTTTCCCTGGCTAATGTTAGCTGCTGGCAGCCACGTGATAAGTGTTTGGTCATCTGCCTCCGAACTGCAAGGCTTTGCAGGCTGATTTGACATCAGCTGTTGGTGCTGGTGTACAAAAGTGGCATTCCTGCAGCCACTGCAGCCTCAGCTGTGTGGCCACAGCTGTGCCCTCTCACATGTCTGCGTGTGTGCCCTGAGCTGAGGGGCAGCCATCGATTGTGCAGGCAGCACTGGGAAATGGGACAGACAGCTCTCCCAGGGGAATGGCAGCGGTAGCATTCACATCTCAGAATCATGCTGGAAGGCAGGTCATGTCTTAGTTAACACAAGGTCTGAGCACCCTCATTTAGTAGCTGCCACTGGGGTAAAAGCATGGCCAGCACCAGCTCAGTGTGGCTGGCAGCAGGTCACTGCATGGGGAGCATACGGGGTGCTGGTGAGAGAAAAAAAAACCAGCTTCTCAGAGAGCACTGTGGAAGCTCCCCAGCTCACCAGCACTGAAAGTGTCCCTGAATAGTCTGCACTTACTTATTTATTTACAGCAGGGAAGGAGCAATCAGTTCTTACAGCGGTAGTTCGAGAACTGGAATTTGGTTCAGCTTTGTCTCCCAGCAGCCTCAGCCACAGTGGTTTTTGGGATACAGTTCCAAACACCAGCTCCTGTTGCTGCATGGTTCACGTTAGCTGAAGTGTTAGCAAGACACATGGGCAGTTATCTCAATATTCTCTAGTGTTCTGTGGATTGCAACAGGTTTTCCCTTCCCAATAGGACAGGCTCAAGGTGCCAGGGTGACACGCTGTGTGCACCACACCATGTTCATCTGTCACCAAGCTCATGAACAGCAGGAGAGCTGCACAGTACCTCTGAGTTTTAACATGTGTTCTATTAGAAACAGCTCGAAGCTCTTTCCAGCTATTTAAAAGGAATTTCAATCCTGCTTTGCTTTTTTTGTTAAATGAACATATGGTTATGGACAATTGGGGAAGGTAGCAGTTTTCATGAATAAACAGACTGATTAAGGGAAGAAACTAATTGTATAGAATACTGTTTTATATTTAATTAGTAAACTCTGCTTGAGAAACAAAATCCATGTTTTTTTGATGTTCAGTTTTGCCCTGTGGTTTTTCATTCCTTTCTATTCCAAAAGAACAAAGATAAAAGAGAGTGCAGAGAAAGTGTTCACATTTACACTCATATGTGTGTGATTTATGCAAGATTTATACATTTCATATTTACTTGTTACAAACATACTAATGAAAACTTTAAATCTCTTTAAAAAATACATAAAAAGAACCATCACCATGAAGTTCCAATGAAATTGAAGGTTCAGGCACTTAAGCTGAACAGATTAATGTGCATTTTGTTGCAGTAACCAAATTCAAATTGCAGGTGACCTGCATTAGATTTAAATCTCAGTGAAAGTTTAAATGCAATATACTTAGGAGCAGACAGCTAGTCAGTTTACTGGCTGATATGCTTAACCCTGAGAGTTGAGTGTGTGTGTGTGAATATATGTCAAAATGTCAGCTACTTTACAGTCAGGGTTGGTTTATTGACTCCTCAATTATGTTGCTCATAATTGATGAGTCTAATGATAACTTTAAAATGTTTCTAGTACTAGTAAAATTATTTTCTATTTTACTTGTTAGGTAATCTCTTAGGTTCTATAAATAAAAAGCTAGATTTTTTTTTTTTTGTAAATAGAGTGCAGTATTTAGATTCATAACTTGTTCTTTTGATGGAGCATTAAAAAGTACTGATTTCTAAGGGCTCCTGCTGATGAGCAACTCTAGTTTGAGGAGTTACTACTGGCAAGTGTTGTTTCTTTCATCTGCTGGTAGTTATCAGTCCCTTAGGAGGAGCAGCACGCAGACATTCTGTCAGCTCTCCGGTGATTATAACTTGTAGCACAGCAGCATATATGCATCTCACAGGTTAATGTATAATGTATGTACCTGATAAGCATGTCATCATACTCAGTACCATTCTAAGTGAGGGTTTTATATCATATAATATTATAACCATCAGAAGGTTTAAGCTGCAGCATTTAACCTGTTTGCTTGTGTATCTTTTATTTCCCCCCAATCATGGGCAAAAAAGAGGGACAGATGCCGGGAACTATGGACTTGAAAGATTCAATAGAGGGACCCCATCTCCACCTGAAAACAGTAGGGTGAGGTCCAGAGTCACAGGGTTTCTCCTGCTGGGATCCCTGTGATGGGATCAGTTTCAGCCTGAAGACGGGAGGAGGAAAGTCTTTGTTCCATTTGACAGGAGTTTACTGCAAGCCATCCCATCATTTTACTAATTCTCAGTCGTCATCTGCTTGGTTATGTTCTGATATTAATCATCAAGCACCTAGGAGATAAGAAAACCCTGATCAAGAACCAGGAAGCCAGTGTAACAGGGAAAATTCCCTATATGAAAAAATGAGAAGCACAGAAGACAAGACTCAGTAGTTGCTGCTTCTGCTTAATTCTGTTAGAGCAAGAGTCAAACACTGTGGAAGAGTAGCAGCTGTGTTTCATCCAGGCTGGAAAACCTTGTCTGATTAAAAGACAACTTGAGATGCCTGAGCTTTTGCTCTCTGCTTTGGATTTGGTTCTGCCAGAGCTGCCAAGTAGGTACTGGCTGCTGACTCTTCTGTCCAGTTTATCAGCAAGGCTCCACCAGCCAGTGAAATGTAGCCCTGGCAGATAATACTGGAGTCAGAATGAATAAAGGGAGAATATTCATACCAACTCAGCGTATTATTGCAACAGCATTGCCTTATTGATTTATTCCCTGATGCTCTGCAAACACTCTACACTCAATAGTTGTTCAGTTTCCAGTTGAAGTCAGCAAATCATATTTCCCAGCCTTAAGTCTGGCAGCTGATTTTTCCCATGAGAGACGCCAAAGACTGTACAGTTTTCATAGGCCCATTTGCTCTCAAATATTCAGTCTGTAGTGTAATAAATATACCATTTCATATCCCTTTCTGCACTTACAAATAAGTTCATTTTCCACTTGATAAACTATCCTGTGTGAAGCTCTTACGTGCATTATAGTGATGTATCTGATGTTTTCAACTATGCTGTCTGCTAAATAATGAGACATAAAACAGCTCTTGACAGAAGTTAAAGGAGAAAAGTTAAAGAATTCATTGCATCTCTGCAGCAAGCCTGGCTGCTGGCCTAGTAGGTACCCTTAGTTTGCACTCAGGATAACATGATTTAGGCTTGCATGTTGAAAAATACCAAGGAACATGTTCCCATTTCACTGAAATCTTTGGAAGGTAGAAGAGGAGCATCCATAGCATGAAATAACTTCATGGCAGATCCCTGCAGTGCACAGCTCCCACTTGGTCCCAGGAGTCCCATGGCATTTATCCACCATGGATGCACTTCCTGAGCTGCAGTTGCTAGAGGACTATCAGACACTTCACTTTCTTTCCAGCTTTGGAGATGAAATACCTGGAAGGCCAAGAGACAGAAAATTGCATTCAGGGCTTGACCTGAGATTAATTTTTAGATGCCTTAGGCAGCTTCACTGTAGCCAGGGGGTGTGCAAAGGAGTGTTTTAGAATAGAGTTTGCCACAAGCAGTACCTGTGAAGATGTTTTCACAAAAATGTGCATTGTGTTTTTCTCCTTTGCAAAAGAAAATAAGGTCAATTACCATTACTACTGTGAAATCAGTATTAGACTGTCAGGTAGCAGGAAAATGTAGAAATACTTGAATTTATCTCCTCACCTTCATGCATTTGAGCAAACAGGGGAGAAGGGTTGTGTGTTCTCATTTGATTAAGTTTGGTAAGGATCAGCCTAGAGAGGAGCAAAGTGATTCGCAATTCTGACCCGTGGAAGAAACTGTTGGGGCTTTTATTCTTTTATTCATGTTACACTCTCACAAAGCCCTTTAGCCAAGTACCTGCTGCCTCATCCCCATGCTTTCAAGTAATTCAGATGCTGGAAAAGGGAGCAAGAAAAAATTAATAAATAACTGTTTCTGTTTCCTTGTGACTGATGCCATGTATTTCCTCAGTGTATTGAGAGGATTGCTGCCAGAAAAAAACACCTACTAACTGCAACTTGGATAGCTCTGGTAGCTGTAAACATTCCAGGCTGCTAATACTGGTTCTTAGTTCACAGGCTGAAATCTTGAACAAAGTGGGGATTTCTGAGATCCTTAGTTTAGCCCTTCTTCTCTGTGCTTTACATCTCACCTGCATGCAATGCTAAAACCTCCTCAGTTCCCCATCTCAACTCTTATGGAAATGACAGATAGCAGGCATTCTGAAGATGACCCACAAGCACCAAAGTCTGAATTCAGAAAAAGGGCAGTACTGGAGGGGTGTGTGGTGAAATATGAGCATATTTAATACTAAAGAGAGAGCTAAATAGGAAGTCTTCGTGCATTGATGGTGCAGAAGAGCAGCTGCACAAGTAGGTACAAAAAGAAGTGAAATTCACAAAGCCTCATTTTTTCACAAATTTTTGACTCATGACCTAGGGAATAGCATCATGGTCTGAAGATGACAAGCCATACATTTAAGTTCCTTGGCATTTCAGATACTGAACACCTTCCCTGCAAATAGGGAATGCAATGTGGTATCCAGTTAGAAACCTCATTGATCTGTTCTGTCTTGGGGATTTGGCTGCTGTAAGCATTTCTGCCTTACCAGAATAAACAGCTGTGCCACACCATGAAAAAAAGGATCACGATGATTTCTTTCATGTGATCAAGGAAATCTGTGGATTTATCAGTTTTCATGTGCTCAAACTAAAACATTGCACCAACTAAGTTACTTTGTAGAAATCACAGATTTTAATTCTGGAGCAGAAAGTTTCTTATGGAAATAATGCTTTTTAGTTTTTGAAATGCTTGTGTGACAAAGCACAAATGTTTTTGGCACTATTTTGTGGTGTTGTAGTTCCAGAAGGTCAGTTAACAACCACTGCACTAGAATTTATAAATGGAAGGTTATGTTAGAGCCAAATTTCTTAAAGTTGCTTGTGTTACTCCATTAACTAGGGTGAGCCTTTGCTGTCTTTTAAGGTTGACCAAGGTTATATGATTTTTATTGGCAGGGAGGGAGAGTGGGGGTTTTTTTAGGAAGTCTGACTGCAGAATTTTAGAGTTTTAGTTATAATTTTTTTATGCATCCCACAGTGTCAGATTGCAGATTAATACTGCAAATCCTCCTTCCCCTTCCACATAGTTTATAGCAGTCAAATTTGATAGTATATTGTCCAGTTCATCCAGGTTGAAGCAGTGGTGGATCCTCCCCTGTCTAAGGTCATGCTTACAGCTCTCCTGAACTGGGATTTTTCCTGAATATCTCCTTTTCTGCTTGTGAATAATCAATTACCCCTGAAGATCTCAGAGTAGCTACTACAGTGTATCTCCATTCCTGGTATTTGTTGCTTACTTTCAGGAATACCTTTTTATAACAAAGAAGAGCTTCGTCATGGCTAGCAACTCTTTAAGGAACAGTACAAACCGTATTTTTCTCAGAACCAAAGTCCTGTATAGCTTAATTTATTCTTCTTGGTAGTTCTTCCTCCTGAGTTTAAAGATAAATGGAAGAAAATGAGACTAGCTGAGCTGGTCAGAGTGCTAACAATGCCAAGGTTGTGGGATCAATCCCTGTATGAATCATTCACTTCAGTGCTGGATTCAATGATCCTTGTGGGCTCCTGCCAACTAAGAATATTGTGTGATTCTATGAAATGTACTAAGGAACTGTATTTTGCTGCCACCGTATCGACTTGTGACATTCTGTGTCAGAAGTTGAAGCCATTGCAGAGGCTACTGGATTTATGTTCATTTTTTCATATAATTTATTGGCTGTCTTTGTTTTGCATCTCTGCATTGCTTTATTATCAAAGGTTACAACCCAGCTTTACTGAAGTCATGGCAAATTTGGACTGAGAGACAGTAAAGTCCACAGGAATAAATATCACAACAAGAATCTGGTCATTCTCAGGGGACACAACCCCAGCTGCTGACCACACCAGTATTTGAAATTCCCTGGGTGACAGAGTTCAGTGTCCTTATCTCTTGTGAGTATACAAAGAAAGAGCATGAAAAACACAGACAATTCTCCAATCTTATCCAAATCTCTCAAATCTTACTTCACCAATGGTCTCATTACAGCCTTAGTGTATTAAAAAGATCTCACAAGTCTTATCAAGAACATCCATACTTTAAAAAAGCAGCATTAACTTTGAAGACTTAATCTGTTTTGTTTTGACTTTATTGTTGTAGACCATACCGTTGTAGACTAAGGTCAAGGACACCTTTTAGAGTGATAAAAACTCATCTACTCATCCAGTGGAGCAGTTTGTTTTGACTTCTTTGATTTTGCCCATCCCTTAACTCCAAGACTGTTTTTTTAATCATCGGGCTGCTGGCACAAAAAAAAAAACCCAAAAAAAAAAAAAAAAAACCAATTGAAAATGGCATGTTGGCAAAGAATACCATTTGGAAAAGGGCATATTGGCAGATAGTTGCTCAAGATGCTTTTCACCTTTTCAAGGTCAGGTTTAGTTCCCATTTCAGTAAAAATTGTTTCAGACGTGAATGTAAGCATTCCTGCCTGCACAGGAAGATGCTGGATCACCAGAGGCAGACTTTATGAAATCCTCCCAAGGGCCTTGTCCTATCCATGGTACTGCATTGAGCCTTTGTCCTGGAACAAAGGTTTCTTGTTTGCTCCAGTGAGGTGGAGATTAATGTCTCCTTCATGATTGTTCAGGTTTCACACAAAGGGTCTGTTTTGCATGAGTGGCTGGAGCAGGCAGAAAAGGAAGCATCAAAAATTGTCCCTGCAGCAATGTTTCTGCTCAGACTCCATGTTCACAGTAGGAAGAGCAGCAAGGGGTGCAAAAAACTTGGGACAGAAGAAAGTTACTAAGATGGGAGATGGACAGTTATCAAAAGGAGACCAGAAATCTGACATCTTTGGTTTATTAAGGCTTTTTATAAGTGAAGTAAAATATTCTTCTTTCTGTAAAAAAATTAGGCAGCATAATTCATTGGGAAGATATAATGACTACCTTAAATAATTTAGTGACCCAACGCAGCCTGGAAAATACCACCTAAGTACTTTCAGCAGCAGCTGGGGAGAAAGCAGATGTGGCATTGTGTTAATGCTATCAGAGCATCAGTGAATTGTGCAGCTGCTGGACATGCCTTTATTTCTAAAGACTGTAGTGCTCTGTCACTCTGGAAAGCCGGGGGAGGTGGGGGGAGATTTAGATATGTATAAACCAATTATTTCAGGAGGAGATAGAAAGTTAGGGGATATTCCCACAAGCAGGCCCTGGTTCCTCTGCCACTTGACAAATTTTATGAAGGCTGATTGCAGCTTTACACCCCCTGCCCAGAACACAAAGTGCACAGAAATCTATACTGACTTGCATGTGCCTGAGGGATCATCATTGTCAGAGAATGTCCTTGTGATTCAAGTCATTATCATAAATCAGTTTCAGATGTGACTGCGGTCTGACGTTTTTACTGCTCACAGATCCAGGGCTTTTTGTTTAATGGGACCCCACAATTTTTCAGGTTGGAAAGGCCTCAGGAGTTCATCAGGTCCAGCCTTTGTGCAGAGCAGTGAAGTCAGAACAAATTCCCTGGGCTTTGGACAGTCTGTTCCTCAAAACTTCACATTTCCCACACAAGGACCCAATTTCTGACCATTTCTGAGTTACGTGGCCCATGAACACACATCATAATGTGTCTCAACAGAGCATCAGACTACAGCAGCCTTGGCCCTGAGATTTGCTCTGTTGGTTAGAGCATGCTGCTGATAACATTAAGGTTGTGGGATAAATCCCTGTGTGGGCCAGTTGGACTTGATAATCCTTGTGGGTCCCTTACAGCTCAGAATATCCTGTGGTCCATGACTTAACGCCTCAGAGTCTCCAACAATTTGGGATGATGAATTCAGGTTGTTCTCTGTGTACCTGCAGGTGTGTCTCTGCAAAGGCTGCTGTCTGACAGGAAATACAGCAAAGATAGCACGAGTCTGCAGGCTCACTCTGGCAAGGACCAGGTTATGGTCTGCAGCAAGCTTCTGTAGCCAGGCAGTGATGCTGGCCTCAGGTGTTGTGTGAAACCCAGTAATTCCTCCACAGATTGCAAAAAACCTTATGATTCTTTATAGAACTGTGCTTCAAAAAAAGAAAAGAAAATAGCTACCAACCAAACTGAAAAAAAAACAAAAAACCTTAAGTCTTTAGAGACAACAAGGTTTTTACTTTATTATTTTCATAGTAAATTGGATACAATTTCCGGTAAACAGGCAATCATGCCTTTGTGATAAAACCTAGACTTTATGATTTCTTGGCCCACAATAAAACGCAAAAGCTCTGTGTTTTATTTTTTCTGTGTTTAAATCAATGAGTAGCTGCATAGCCTTCCTTCACAAGAGCCCTGTTGAATTCCTTCTGTATTTTTCAGCTACCTGAGAGGTGCATGGTAGCTTCAGGAGGTATTAGGACTTTGTATTCTGTGCCACACCTCTATTCAACACGGAAGCACAGCTCCAGGGGAATCGGAAAAGGGGGGTAACTATTAACTTTACTGTTGCTTCCATACTAGTAAGCAGTTAATAGTTACAAACTGTCTTTACTTATTTTTTACTTCATAAAAATACAGAAGTGCAGTTTCTTTTGACAATAAGATGCTAGAGTAAGATTTTGAGTGAAAAGCTCCAGTACCATGTAGTCACTTAGAGAACTAAATTTTTAAGGTTGATGAAGGTATGGATTTGAAATAGCCGTAAAAACGCTATTTAGCACTAACTATTTAAACAACTTTTTTTCCCAACATCTTACAAAATAGATTATTGAACAGAGAAGAGAAATCCAGCATTTGACATGGACGCTAGTTAGAACAAGATATTATCTTGACTTCAAAAATGTATCTGTGAAATCAGCTCATCTTGTGTGATACAAGCTCTGAAAGGAGAGAGAATTATGGAAGTTCTGTTTATGTCAGAAAGAGAGAGGCCATGGAGACATTTGGCAAATCAGGAGATCCAACCACATAAGACTCAGGCTACTTTTTGATTTGTTTATTGCACAGTTCAAAAGGCTAAATCATGTGATTTATGTTCCTCCATAAAAGTAAAAGTTCTAAACTTAGCTAAAACTATCCCAAAGACCCTAGGTGCAATTCAAAGCTGAGATGTGCAATAATTTTCAAAGTGGGTTTCCTCTGCCCTCACTGGGCACCATGTAGCATAAATGGTAATAGGAAATGAACAAGGCATGGGTTAAATTAAGCTGCAATCCTCAATACACACATACAACAATATCTTTAGGGTAAAACACTTGACTTGGACAGCCATACTTCTGCAAATATATCAGGTTCAACAAATGATATGAAACATATGCTGAGATGTTTTTTGCAGGAGAAAAACAGGGACTGCATTTCATCACAGAATAACCTTTACCAGGTTAACCATCTTCCACAATAAAACCTGTTATTCCAGACTCATTCCAGGTTGGCATATGTCTAACCTATTTTTAAAAACATCCATTTTGGATTCCTTAATTTCTTTCTGAGGAACATAGAACCATACCATGTCTCCGTCATCTGCCAGTGTTTCTTCTTACTGAAGATTGCACAAAGACTAGAAAAGTTGTACTGTTGTTCATAGCTCACTGGGATACTATTTTGTGCTTTATATTTATCAATGAACGTCTCAAAAAATAGGCAGTTTTCTCCAAGTGCCGAAAAGCAAATCAGTCTGGCACCCTGCAGTTTGCTATACACATGACAATAGCCTTTGTTAGCATAATGTATTATAATGCATTATGTAGTGGGTCTCTGAGGTTTAGTAATCCCTGTCAGCAACTAGAATAAATGGAAATAGCTTCCAGGAGATGCAAGGCCTATGAAAAGACTGTTATTTTTCAAGAACTAGAAGCATTCAGACTCACACATGCAGCCTTTGAAACAAAATCTCATGAACAATCTTTCATCACAATCATTTGTGAAAGTCAAATGCTATAATTGTACTTAAGAGAATAAAGAGAAATTGAACTGAACATTAGCAGTTCTGTACTTGCCCTATTGGAAAAAAAAGATTCGGTGCATTCTCTTAGGCTTGGTGGCAGCAGCAGTTTTTAATTTTGACTTTTGAATATGTTTAGACATGGAATTTGTTAGCTGAAGATAGCCAGGTTCCACATAAAAATAGGCACACCTCTTTGAGGAGGGTGTCTAAGCCACAAGTGAGAGCATTTTCTACTTTAATGCACAACTGTGTTGAAAAAAAAAGTCACTAATATTAGATAACGGAGCATAAAACCTGCATGGGCTGAAGGTGCACCAGGATTACTGAGCTCCTGAAGCCATAACTCCCATGCAGCCTGGGAAAGGGATCTCTTACACTACACTTGCCCTGCTTTTTGTGCCCTTCCCCTCGGCATCTCCCAGTGACCTTTAGCAGGGAGATAGTACTAATCTAGCTGGAGCTTTGATGTGAGCTAGTACAGCTGCACTAGTTTCCTTATGGTGCTGTGAGTTGTTGACACATTTAGTAAAGTTTTTCAAATTTTACTAATGTAGAACAATTGAGGGCAAAATACCAAAACTCAAAACCCTTCAGATCAATTGAAATTACTAAAACATCTTTAGAAATGCTTAGGTAACTGTTCTTTATACTGTAATTGATAATACATAAAACAGTCTTTATGCAGAACTGCTTATTCTCTGTAGCATTCCACTCTGCTATTTACACCTTTGTTTCTTCCTGTATTTTTAAAGCACTCATCACTGGTCAGTTGACATTCCAGTTAAATAATCAAAGTCTTTAACAAAACTGTCCTTTATTAATATCATGCTGCACTCATACCATAAGGCATCAGAAAATCAAATAAGCTCTGTTGCTAGAATTCTACAAGAAAAATCCTTATCCCCAAAACACTGAAATGCTTTGGCCTCAGCAGAGTTGCCAGGTACAACACTCAACAGCAAATGCAATTGCAGCCTGAAGCTGCAGTGCCACTCTGTATGCACATTGCTTGCCTCTGCAGAAGCTTTCACTGTTTAGTCTTCATCTCTTGATTAGATTAAATGAAGGTATAGCTGTAACCCTAACCAAGCCATTTATTCTATATTTAACCTTGCAGACGTGCATAGAAATGCAAGTGGGGGGGAAAAAACAGGGTTAACTTAGGAGAAACATAGGAAACAGTAATAATAATTAGTAACAGTAGTAATAATTTACCTCTTGGTAAATCTACTTCCTAAAGTCTTTCCTGATCTGAGTCACAGGAAGTTGGCACTGTGTATTCCAGTAGAGCCAATCTCTAATTGTCTGTGCCACATTTTCCTGGACTACTGTTACCATCTTCTCCGGTCTGTCAGGCATCACCTTTCACTGAGATAACAGCAATCATCCTAAGGACCAGAATCACAAAAAAGCTGACTTCATCCTATTTTCAGAACATGCCATCTGTAACAAAATTAGCAACTGAAATACCTTCCTGCTTTGCATGTTTAGTGTTATTCTTTGCCTGAAGTAGAGCCTGGGTTTTTTCCACTACATTTTGTCTTTGAAACAGTAAAGTCGCAAGCACTCTAGGATTTGAATTGCAGAGGGCTCGAATGATGCAAAGCATTAATTTATTTTCCTGATGCTTTGTTCCCTCTGGGCATTGAGAATATCATCCATCCCATAAGATGATAGAGAGGGCTCTCTTAGCAAAATGAAACTAGTTATCAGTCCTGCAACCAAAAGGATGGAAGCATGCTGAGACAAAAATAGAAGGTCCTTCTGCTGCCATGCCTCACCTCCTCAAACTGCTTATTCTTGAGCTTAGCAGTCTTTATCCACCAGCTGCTGTGTAAGTGCTCTTTGCAGCCATTTACCAGCACAGCTCTCTGCTGGTCAGGGGTGGGGAAGGCTGCAGTTTGCAACAGCTGAGGGGGAATGACCACTCACCACCTGGGTGTGAGTCATTCTCCCTGACTGGCAACCTGACCTTACTCTGGTGGGAGCGGGGTGGAGATTGTTTCTATTAGGGCCAGAAGGAAACCTTGAGAGAGCAGAATTGAGTACAGTACCTTTGGTCACTCATTTGCTTGCCTCTCTAACCATATTCAACACTTTTCAGTGGCTGTTGCAGAGGGAAAGACTGCTCTGTTTGCCTTTTGCTGGCAGTGGGCAGGCTCTGCTGTTAGCATACACATGTGGAATCTGGCAGCAGCAGCAACTATATTGCTCATTAGGGCACTAAATGGCATTGTGCAGTGAAAACAGTGTAAAGGTCCTTGCTTTCATGAAAAGAGCAAATTATAAGGAAGAGTGGGAATCTTTATATCTTACTTTATTTCCTGGGCTTTGAAGAAAGATTTGACAAAATATTCCCTGTATGACTGCTTTATGGGTGATTTGCAGTGAGTGCAAGTGACTGCAGTCTGCCCAAGGGTGTCTCCAGCAATGAAAGAATTCACTCTGTTGTTGTACGGTTACTTTTTAATAACTGAATTCTCAACCATACAACCCCCTCTGCTCTAGATGTCCCCTCTGCTTCAGTCATACCCTGTACAAGTAGATTGGCACAAGAAGTGCTCAGTTGTTTTGTCTTCTGCTCTTCCCTTCCTCCACTTACTGTTCTGCGTAGAGGTGATGGAGATACACTGCAAGACAGCATCAAATTAGTCAAGTAAAACATGCAATTGTAACAAAAAAAATAGTAGTTCCTACCCTAAGAAGTGGAGAAGAAAACTGAAGATGGACCTTTATGCAGGAATGTGAAATGTTTTGTTCACCACACAGAGGGTCAGAACACAGCACCTCCCACAGGCCATTCAGAGACAGGCCTTGGGAAGCTCCTGCAGTCTGGGTGCTTGGAGGCTAAGCAGAAAGAACAACTTCTGACACCCTATCAAAGAATGAGAATGAAATCCCAGCTGTCTAAGAGGTGGTAGGACTTCAGAGACTAGTTTGAAAAGTCATCTGAACATGTAGGGATGTGACAACTCGATAAAAAGAAAAGACCTAGCTGCTATGATCCTAGGTGGTAGGCTAAATCGTACACCGAGTGGTTATAGAGTCTTACAGACTCTATTGTACAGCCAATGTGCATATTTTACAGGGTGCACAGATTTGTAACCTGACAAGAGGAGTCAGGTTAAATGCCAGAGCATTTAAGGTCCCCAGTTTTGCACCATCCAGTCAGCTTACTTCCATAATATTCACTTTACAATAAATAACAATATAAGAATAACAAGAATAATTGTCATAAGAATTGTTACAAGAATAACAATAAGAAGTAATTTTTTATATCACAAAATCAAATTAAATTACAGAGTAGTTATACCTGAAGATATGCTTTCTTATAGGGAAAGTCCTGTAAGGACTGTTAGGACTGTTCTTCAGTGAGTGTCTTGAGCAGAAGCCAAACCTGCAGCTGCCCACACCCCCTTCAGCTCAGATGGAAACCTCAGGACTGGCCAAAAAATTAAACAGCATGTACTACCACTGTACCAATTGCCATTGGTTTTTCGTGGAAATCTCCCTTTCCTGTATGGAGTAAACAGCACACTCTTTAATGAAAATAACAAGACTTAGTGGATTTGTAGCCTGAGAGCACCATGTCTGCAGGACTGTGCTGAACACCTTTGCCTTGCTGCAGACTTACTGCATACCAACAGTACTCTTTCCAGCAGCAAATTTAAACCCCTAGTCTTAGATTCAGGTCAGATCTCTGGGTCTTGGAGGACTTCAAATCTTTAGTTACTGAGAAATTTGATAATCTGTTTAGGAGTACAAGTGTTTTAACCAGATCAAGTGCTGTAAAAATCTGCGAGTTTACTGTTTGAATAACAATAGACCATTCAAGTACAACCACTTGCAGAAACCATAAAAATTCTTTCTCTATGCATCACTCTTGGTATGTGAGGAAAATTAAGAGTAGGAATTGCTTCTGAAGTTAAGGTATCTCTCTTATGTACACACATGTATTCAAATGCAAGCTACATATAAATCTATACTATGTATATTTACCATTAGTAGAGTTATCTACTCATAAGTAAACAAATATTTTAGTCCAGGAGGGCCTACCTTTTCTTGTGCTTCCCTTCTGAAATATAAAGATTTTTTAATTTTGTTCTTTCTAGCTCTGTTTTGTGATGTTTTGGACGCCAAACGTGTCAGAGAAGATTTTAGTTGACATAATTGGAGTAGACTTCGCTTTTGCAGAGCTGTGTGTCGTTCCTTTGCGCATCTTCTCCTTTTTTCCACTTCCAGGTAAAAAAATATAAAGAAAATAAAAGTTCTGTAACCTTGCTGGCTCCTTCAGAGCATAAGCATTATATAATAAAAGTTAATACTTCTATCAAAGAGCAAGACAAGGTGGACAACAATAATCAAATTATTTCAGATTTCTATCTCTGTAATTAAATGCAACATCTTTTAGTCTTTTCTGCTTATGTGACAAGACAGTTTCATAATAAAGGTAAACTACAAATACAATAATAAGTACGTGTAGATACCCTTTTTGTACCTGTTACACCATGTGCCACACAGGAGCCAGATGGAAGTTTTTCCTTGGTAGAACTTCTCTTTAAGGAAGGGGATAGTTTGGGTTTTTTTAATGAAGAAAACAGAATGGATTGACCAATAAATTGTTCTCTAAAAGAGAACAGCTTCTAGGAACAAGTGCTGTCCATAACAGATTTTTTTTTCTTCATTTTCCCAAATCAGTATATTAGGGCAATTTGAACATAAGATCTACTTGCTTTCCAGTAGGATGCAAAGTTACCAGCAGTAAGTTTTGCAGTGGTTATTTCTGAACAGTGCTCTCTGCATGGAAAAGCTGCATATGAAATTACTGACTTTATTTTTTTTACTATTCTTGCTTCTTTTTCTCCCCTGTTTATGAACAGTGACTGTCAGAGCACACTTGACTGGTTGGCTGATGACTCTGAAGAAGACATTTGTGTTGGCACCCAGCTCAGTGCTGCGGATTATCGTCCTCATCACCAGTCTCATTGTGCTGCCTTACTTAGGGTAAATCATTATTCCTCACAGAACCCCTGGATTTGCTTTCCTCTTCATTCCTCTTCCCTGTCACTTGATAGCTGAATTTGCATAGCTGGGAACATTTTCTCCAAATACTAACCATGATACAAGGCCTAAAAAGTGTCACTATCTGGAAAAGAAACATTTACAAATGTACAAGCATGACTGCTCTAGACAGGCACAATTGTGATGTCCCTTTGGAAAAAATACACAAATGTCAAAGAGGCAAAAATGTATCCTAAGGGGAATTTATTTCCATGTTATTAAACTCACTGTTAAGAAAGCTAATGGAACAATATCTTGTTTATAAGCTTAATAATCTATTCTACAGCACTCTGTACAAGACTTTAAATTCTTAGTCCATAATTTGATTCAATGTGCTTCTTTTACTAAACAGTGTAGCCATTAAAAACAAACGAGTCCTTTAAAATACCAGTTATTCTCTTAGGCAGTGTATTGTGTCTTTGAAGAAAATATTTCTATCATCAGAGTGGTTATATATGCCAGTGAAAATGTAATTATGAATCATGCACTCTCACACAACAATGACTGCTTTCTTTCTATGCCTCCAACAGAGTTCATGGAGCCACTCTTGGAGTAGGATCCCTTCTTGCTGGTTTTGTAGGAGAATCCACCATGGTTGCAATAGCAGCCTGTTACGTCTATAGGAAACAGGTAAGAATTCGTCTCTGTGGCATCTGATGAAAGCAGGTGGTGAATAGAGTGGGTTTTAGTTCAGATTAAGTTACACTTTAGCAATGAAACTCCCCAGAATCCTCACTTTGGTTTGCTTCCCTGTCAAGTCTCAGAAGTGTGCAGCTGGGAAAGTCTTTGGGTTGAAATAAAACCAAAAGGTGCTCTCCAGCTGTTAATGGGCATCTAGGCCATGGGACATGCTGGTCTGCAGTCAGAGAGCCTCTTGCTCCTCAAAACACGTGTATCATGGATATCCTGTCCTTACCACCAGCAGTTTTGTGCTGTATATTTGCTGCTGCAGTACAACTCAGCATCTTTATGTAGGCATAGGAACTACTCATCCAAGCTTACAATATGTGTATCTATATGTATATAGAATCATAGAATCACAAAATGGTTTGGATTGGAAGAAGCCTTAAAGTTCCAAGGAGTTCCAAGTTCTTTCCCATGGAAGGTGTTATGTAGTGTTACATAGTGTATACATTTACATCTGTGGGTATACACTATGTAGTACATATATCTCTGTATATACACTTTTATTTCTTTATAAAACCAGCTCTGCTGAAAGTCAACAAGAAGCACAGATGCTTACGGTTTTTTGCTGTCCAGAGGAGTGGCTTAAAACAAAACATACTCCTGCAGCAGTTGACAATTAGAGCTTATAAATAAATAAACAGGTGCTTTTTTACATACTTTAAGCATTACAATCCTGCATGTGTGGAGTAGCAGTGAAATATGGATTTTGAAGAAGATTCTACTAAATTAGGTCAAACACGGGGTAAATACTGGCTGGGTGTCTGGGTACATTGCAGTACCTGCATGTTGTTCCCTTTCAGTTATGTGTTCAAGGCACCGTGTAGGGCTCTAGGTCCAGCTCCAAGCAGAACCAGCAAGGTGTGTATGTCATTCTGTAGTACAGGAGGACTCTGTGGATGGAAACAGAAAATATAATCTATGCAGTGATTTTTTTTTTTCATTAGACTTCTTAGAAAGTGCCAAGTGGAAATACCTACCACTTCTATTTTAAAACAAAAAACCAAACTACAGAAGATGGAATACCTAAAAGCCTTAAATTGGAACCACCTAAAATCAGTTTTGATATGTGTTGACAGTGCAGGCCATGGCACGAGTTCAAAGTGTACAAGGTTCATAAGACAACAGAAGAATCATAATGTCTGTCATAATTAATTTATCATGTTTGCCTTGAGAACCAAACAGTAAAACTTTAAGACACTGAAATGGCTTGTCTTGACCTTTGTTTTCACAACATCCTCGTTGCTAGTTTGTTACCATAGTAGCTCTCAGAGTCTTTCTGGCCAGGGACATTGCGCTTCATTTTTCTCAGTGGTGAGTGCAGGTAGTAGGAGTAATAATTGTGCCAGCCTAATTTATTCTTTATTCAGTGTCACAGTGGCAGAGCCAACCAGTAGCTCTATTACACCAGGTTACTCTGACCTGCAGTTGGAGAGCTGCAGATCAAATGTTATGTAGACACCTCTGAAATTTTGGAACTCTAATACACCCATCTCAGCTGAATCAATAATACCTGTGGGAATATTTTGTCAGCGGTACAATTGTTTTCAGTAAAACTAGTCAGCCTGCTGAGAAATGGGTAATAAGGAACAGATGCTTCAACTTGTTTTTTAGGGGCCTGAACTCTTCTTAGCTTTACTAATCCAGGACATCCTGGATGAATCATAGGACTCTTGAATGACCTCCTGCTCCTTCTGGCCAAAAATATTCTAATATTACTTTGCTTTGCTGAGGCAAGAGATCACAGTGGATCAGCAACACTAAGAAAAGCCAGAATGCTCACATCTTGTAAAATTCCTGAAGTTTGACATTTGAGAAATTAGGTTGCCACCTCGCCTCCCTCCTGAGAGAAGCTTTTCTTCCCTCACATTTTGTTTTCCTTCCTTTTTTTAAATAAGAAGTCTGTGATGTAAAAGATTCCAGATGCTCTCTTCCCTCCAGTCTTGCTGAAGCCTGTTTTGGATGTCGCTTAGCATAAGAAATGCCTGATTGCATTTATGTTAGAAAGGAGAAAACTGAGCCCCAGAAAGGCTACAGAAATCTTCTAAGTTAAGCCAAGTCGTTAGTGGCAAGCCACAAATATGACACAAATATTCTAGTTTTTAATAACATACTCTAACAAACCATATTCTCACCTCACTTCTCCCACCTCAGTGTCCAAAGCTGATGGGAGTGTGTTCATGCACAACTTACTGATAGGTTTCTGGATGCTTGTTTCAATCTAGAAAAAGAAGAGGAATGAGAATGAGACAGCTGCAGAAGGTGAAGACTCTGCAATGACCGACATGCCTCACACGGAGGAAATGACAGACATCGTAGAAATGAGAGAAGAGAATGAATAAGAAATGGGATGCAATTGTTCTCTGCAGGGACGATTGGAGTGACGCTTCAGCATCTTGTCGTCTCTCATACTTTTTTGTTTGTTCGTTTTTATTTTTGTAATAAAGAGGCCTTGATTTAAAAGGTTTCAGATAAATTCTCTAGCATACTGAGTATGCTCTCACTGATGAGGGACCTAAAAAGAGGTCTTTGCTTCTTTTTCTCTTTTTTTTTTTCCAACCGAATTTTTTTTTCTCACTCCATGCACGCGTAAAAGATACAATTGCATCACTGTAGAGTCTTCCTTACTTATGCATCCACCTTCTCTGGACAATCTGCATTTGTCAACCAAAGCCCTGCTCCTGTGCGCCTGTGTGTGTGCGGACCTGCGCTCGCACGCTCACACCGCCACGTGCCACTGGCTCAATGCTACTGCCATAACCCCACTCCCTCCCCTCTCTCCTTCTCCTTCCTTTTCTTGATCAGAAATGGAAAAGAAGTTTGGAATACAGAGCTTTATTTTACTTGCTTGAAAATGACTTTGCTACATAAACTAATATACTGTGGTGAACTATATCTTTTTGTTTGGCCTCATCACTAGAGCTTATACTGCACAGGGTACAAGACAGGGAGGAACGTGGGAGTCTCCCCATAAAAAGTGGAGAAAAACAGGTTCCTCTCTCAGGTTGAAAGTGTGTGGATGTGTATATACACACACAGGTACATGAACAGAGACATACATATATATATATTTTTATATATATATATATGCATTTGATAAATAAAATACACACAGGACAAGAACTCTATTTAGCTTTCATTCCATCAGAAAGATAGTAATCTTTTGAAAAATATTAACATTTAATTCAGAATTTTCTTGAATCATTAAGTCCCACCTTACATATAATTTTCTTTAGGAAAAAAACATGCACTTTCCTCTTGTGAAGAGGGTGATGGCAACTGATAGACTTTGACTGTATTTGAATAAAACAAAAATAAATATTGACGAGCTTTACCAAAGTTCTTGTCCACTGACCTAACTTTAATTTTTAAAGGTTGATTTGTTCTCTATAATTATTTCTGGTGCCTCTATATTAAAAAAGAGTAAGATCAGATAACGTATGCAGGATACCATGCTAGATAACATTACTAGACATAGTTCCATTAAATTTTTTATACAGAGATGTACACATACTCACGTGTGTGTGCATGTGTATATATGCTTCTATACACATGCACGCACGCACACACCAATGTATGTTTTGCTGTAATGTATTTACCTATGCAGTAGATCAAAATCCATGTGGTGAAGCTCAAGTACTGATGGTCCTCCAAGCTGAAAATTAGGGGCTTTGGTGATCTGTTGGCTCTCGAGGCAGTGTTGAGTGGGAGCCAGGAGCCATCCCCATCAGCCCTGCAGAGCTGTGCTTGTGGCTGGAGTGCGCCTTAAATTGAGCGTGAGGTCGGGTGGGAGACTCAGGTTGGGTGGAAATGAAGGCTGTGTAAGAGGTGAGGGAAGCAGGGAGGTTTTGGGTGTCACCAGTGCTGCTGTGGCAGCAGTTTGTGTTTCTGTGCTCTTCTGTGTTGGGCTGCAGGGCAGCGCTTGTTACTGGTCTGTAGTAGCTTGGGTCCTTTCAGATTTAATCATGTCAGAGTCTGGAAACCATGATCCTCCATCCTATATTCTTAAATCAATTAATTTAAACCTTATTTAGTAAAAGTATATTTTTCTAAGTTGTGGAAATTATTATTTAATTGTGGACAAATTCTGTTTCTAGATTTATTTGCCAGGTAGTCCCAGCAGTCAGAGAACTGATCAAAACTAAACATTACTTTAAATGTTTTATCAGTATATGTGTATGTAGACATACACATGTGTATAAATATATATATATATATTGTATATTATGTACATTTATTTTAAACTACAATACGTTTCCTATTTTTCCAAGTTCAGCTAAAAATGTCTCTACAAAACTACTGAGTTGACTAGTAACCAGTTATGGCCATCATTAAAGGCATTGTATCAATGAACTTTACATTTTATTGGAAAGATTTGTACCAATTTGTTACATATGCAAATACAATAAGAAAAAAAATAGAAATTACTGTGTTAACTGACAGATTTGCTAAAGCAGTTTATGGTTAATGAGCAGTGGCACTAGGAGGGTAAGACTAAAAACAGTAACCATGTTTACTGTGTCACCACAGGGTAAATAGTTTTTGACAGCAGAGTAAAACAATTTTTTTTAAAAAAACCCTCAGACAAATTAATGTGTGCAGGATGTAAACTGTACACAGTCATGAATACAGGTTCTCAGACAGTCATATGTATATAAGGTGTATATAGACAGTCACAGATCACAGTGACCATTTGAGGTCTCCTCTATTCATGTCGTTTTGGTTTCTCCAGTACATTTGTCTCCAAGTCCACAAGATGCAGTTTTTCAGGAACTGTAGAGATGAAGCAGGAAAATATTTTTGTGTAATGTGTGAATTTCTTTTGGTACATGACTAAAATTCAAACAGCAGTACTGTTGAAGAATTTTGAGCCTTACCAGTGTAGGTTTCAAGGTAATGACTGCACCAAAAAGTAAAAATCTGAAACAAAAGATAACACTGAGGCCTGTACTTTAGATAAAAGATAAATAGATTTTTAAAAATTAATTTTTGGTCATACAGAGCTAAACTAATGGCACTGTAACAGATAAATTTTCAATTGTGTGTGTAATACTTACTTAGTCCTTTACTTTGCAAGATACTGAGTGAGCACAGGAGTGGTGAAATTTGGGCAAGAATTGAAGCAGAGACATAAGGACATGTGCATTGCATCTCTTTCTGCTTCCTGCAGGTCATGTATTTCTTTACATTTCTCTGCTGGATTAACAGAATGTGATGACGTTTCTGCAGGGAGCGGGTCCCAGCCAGCCCCTCGTGCTGGTCCCGCTGGTGGGCAGGCAGGCTCCTCAGTGAGGAGGGGTTTCTCCCTCTGACCCTTGCAGACACTGGGCCTGCTTCTGGGACTGTTGGCAGGAGCTTCAGCAACCTGCTGAGACCTCCTGCTGCCTGTTAGTGGCAAATTGAGCTGGGCTGGTGAAGCAGCCAGTGTGTGATGGGCTGCAGGCTGGGAGTGGCAGACATCCTCTGTGGGCAAAGCCCCAGTGAGAGCATCACTGACAGTGTCTCTGTCAGGTAGATGCTGGCACATGCCCTGTCCTGCACTTCCTCCTTTCCAAAAGTACTTCCTCGAGTTCTAGTGCAATGGCTTAGCTGTGTTTCCCTTGTGCTGTTGCCTATGAAAGGGTTATCTATCTCTGTGGTAATTATTTTGCAATAGAAACCCGTCCTGTTTCTGTGTCAGAGAGATGGAGCACCATCATCTCAGTGAATTCATGTGGAGACTTGGCCTTTCCAGACCGCATTACACAATCAAAGTTACAATAAAAAGAGAAAAAAAAGTTGATCTGCATCTTACATCTTGTATTGCAGAGCAACTCACACAGAGGGAAATAAGGGCAGAACACCGATAAGCTGTGGATTAATGCTCCTCAGCTTTTAATAAGTACATAAAATTGTTTTAATGTGTCTTGAGCTTTCCTTTTTCAGAAATAAGAGAAAACATTGCAGGTTTTTCCCCTCCCTGACCCAAGCAGGCTCTCAGGCTCACCAAGGACTCAATGGACAAAGCTGTGCATCTCTGGGCCGGGGCACGAAGCCATGTGGGTGCAGCAGCCATTCCCAGGCCTGGGACATCCCGCTCCCCGTCCCCCTGGCACAGGCACTCCACACAGGAGCGCTCAGATCCCTGCTTCTTTAGATAGAGACGCCCTAAGTGAGAGCATTGGGTAAGTAACAGAGAAGTCTTTTTGTTTTCCACTCATTTTGCTGCTAAATATTTCCTTTGAGCAGGAGATTTATATCTGGCTCCTGCTCGGTGTCCCACCGAATGTGCAGCCAGGGAGGAGCAGCCCCAGACGGAGGCTTGGCTGATGAATGCAGCTGATTCAGGGCAGGCCACGGCCCACGAACAGAAACCTTTTGAAGGCAGGAGCGCCTTCTTTTATGGGATGGCGCCTCGTGCTTGGAAAAAAGGCAGAAAGGATGGATGCTCTCAGTCAGGGCAGCCAGAGGCGTCGGGCACGGCTTTGTGCTGGGCTGCAGGCTGGCGAGGGGAAGGGAGCGTCCCGCACTTTCGGCATGCCAGGCCCCTGCCGGAGAACTGCGGGACGCTGCAGGGCAGGATGGGCTCCGCCCTCAGCCAGGCCTTGTGGTTGTGGCACGGCTGGCAGAGCCTGGAGTGCCGCTGGTTGTTTCCTGGGGACAGTGGCAGTAACCCTTGGGAAGCCTTGGAATTTGTGTATGGGTGTGTATAGGAGAATGCTGCGCAGGCAAGTTTGTTATGACCTTTGAATCGTTCCTTGGAACGAGAGTTCAAGTCTAAACACAATCTCAATGTGGGACTAGTACTAAGCCATTTTTAAAAATTGTGATTTAAGCTACACAAAAGAGTAAATGAAACAGCAGGCCTTATACCATTAAGCTAAAACATGATTTAGATTAGTGAGCTGGAATGGGAGATAAAGAGGACATGCTGAAAATCTTACAGATATTGTATATCCCTCCTAAAGACAGCAGCATGGTGTGGAGAGGAGGGAATCAAAGGGCAGAAAACACCATTTCCCTTTCACCTGCCCTGGAGAGGACTGAGGATGAGGAGCAGTGTGTCTGTGTAACACCACTTCCTCCTTCCCAGTAGAGGAGCCTTCAGAGACAGGAGTGTGAAACACCTTTGGAGATGATTGAAGCAGAAATAAACCAGCATGCAGGTTTTATAATATGCAGTAAGGAGGTGTCTTTCAGTTTCTGAGTAAGTGACAGGGCTGCACTGGGGAAATGTCACTTAAGTATTAATTAAACATGAGCAAATTATCGCAATTTTGGTAGCAAATTGGCATGTCCCAAATACCAGCTTAACCACAAAATGTTAGGATTCCCTTCCCTTTTTCATGGTTGGCTTTCTACTGAGTACAGCAAACCATCTGTTTTGAAGGGAGTAAGGTCCTGTGGAGGGGTTGCAGTGCAGAACAGGCTGTGGGTAGAGGCCAGGTAGGAAGAGGAGCTCTGAATTTGTTCTGTGCCCTGCAACACACTGCATAGGAGGCTGGCAGCATCGTGAAACAAGGCAGAATTGTCAGCTTAGCAGCAAACTGGCTCCAAGCACGGCCACAAGCTGCAGCAGCCCTGCAGAGCAGCAGGAGAGCATGGGATGCAGGGCAGCCCTGGCTCGAAGCTCAGGCAGCTTGTGTGGATTTGCTTTGGAGAGCCAAGTTCAATTGTCAGTGCAGAGATGCAATCCTCAGCAAAACCCCTGCCAGACCTCTCAGTAATTGGCACCTTCTGAACAAAAAGGCCAAAGACAAAGTACGGGGGCAGAGAGATGGAGCTTTAGGCTCGCTTGGAGCACAGACTTGCACAGAAGGGCATTTTGGCTGCAGTTCCTGCAAATTAATTGTAGGGTTAGAGAATGAGCTTCAGTCTCCACATTTCATAACCATGACATCCAATCCATCTCAGTAAAACAGAAGGATGGCCCTCTATTTCTAGGTGCTCGTTTGTCTGTAATCCCGAGGGGAAACTTTTCTTTAGTTTTACCAGACCTTGTCACTGCTCAAATCAATTTATTAGTTTTACCTCATTATTTTCTGTCATTCCAAGTCCAGTGTCTTCAGATATTTCCTCATTTTATTCTGAAGGTTCCTGCTAGGCTTATTTTGTCTGTTGGCATTTTGAGAAGAAAAATGTAACCGTCATGCTGACTGAATGTCAACTAATGCTGTGATTAAAAAGTAGCTTACAACAAAACTCTTCTTTGATGTACTGTTTTTTACTTCACATTTGCTAAGTTGGAAAGGAGAGTCTAAAAGTAGAAGGAATTGGGGGGAATCTTTAGCTAAAATAAAGAATTAAATGAGTTAATTCAAATTAATTTCTTAACTCCAGCCACCTTGTGACTTTCTAGTGAAAACCTTTATCCAGACTATTCCAGCAAAGTTAGCAGTGCATCCCCAGAACAGCACTGAATAGTTTGAGACATGCAGGTTTTGTGTATTTCACAACTGAATGTATAATGAATTGAAAAGTCTGATTAACAGGGGTAATCCTTTAGGTTTAAAATTCATCTGGACATGAGCAGCCTGGTCCAGTATCAAAGGTGGCTCTGCTTTGAATGGAGGGGGACTTAGCAAGAAAATTGCCTGCAATCCCCTTACAACCTAAATTGTTCTCTGTTTCAACCAGGAACCTAGAAAGGTCCCTTCATCTTAAAGGACTTAAGATTGCTTGCCTTTTTTTAGGCTTTTAGTTCAGGATTGAGAGACAGTGCCTAACAGGGGCCTACAATGTAGATGTGTGAGCAAAAATGTTGAGCTGCACAGATTCTTTTGCTGATGACAAAACTTTGTTATTACACAGCCAGCTTTGCAGTACCCTCCCACCCTCTGGGAGCCCACAATGAGAGCAAAGCAAAAACAAGCTATTGTATCTGCAGATAAAGTATTTGAGTACTGTACTGCACTTCTCCCATTAAGTCCCTAAGCAAAACTGCCTGGAAACAGCAAGCAATTGCACTAATTGCCTGCTCCTCCCACCTCTCTTCATGTGCATCATTCAGCATTTAAAAAAAAGCTACCCTTTCCCATAACTCCCCTTTGTAATCAAGGTAATGCAAAGTAAATACTTACATTTATGTAATAGAATGGCTTGGCCTGCCTGTAAATGAGAGTATATAAATCCCCTCTTAGGAACGGATGTAAAAATTGGAACAGCAGCTTTATCCATAATTCATTAAAAAACCCACAACAGAAATGCAAAGAAAAAATTGCAGAATGAAAAAAAAAAAATTCATTAACTTTTAAGGAGACTAGTGCCTGGGTGGCAAGTAAGGTATATGTGCACATGCAGAGAACAGCAGAGCCTGGAACTAAAGTTCATTGCTCAACTTTGCAGTTTGCTCTCCAAAGCAAATGTAACTCTGCTTTTGTGCCTATTATGATGAACAAAAAATCCCTCCTAAGCTATAATGAAACAATTGGAAGGCTACAAGCAATAAATTAACTGGTTACTTAGATCAACTGATTTTATCCACCAAGTTTGCAGGCATGACAAAACTGCAAAAGCAAAATCTCGACAAAAGTTAACTATTTTTGTAGATGACATTTCCTTGCTTATTGCCATCAGCAAGTTTTTCACTTGGTTTAATAAAATTATTTGCAATATCTTTGTATATTTTTAAAAAGTAAATGTACAGGATGCAAGGCTTAACTTGTGTTTCAAATGGCAGAAACAGCCCCCACTATCATGCAGGCAATCAAGCTGAAGTCATGTCAGGTTTTGATCTTTCAGAACATTGCTCTGTCTGCTCCCTTATTTTAGATAATTTGGGTTATTTTGTGGTGTTACTGCCTCTGCCTTAGTTTTGTGAAGCCAAACACCTATGGAAGGTTTGTGATAAGAGACTTGAAGTTGGGATTGCAAGTAGTGTCAAAGCCCCCTGCACTGCCTGTGCTGTTTGACAGGGATTTTACCACCACACGCCACAGAAATTCAAAGTGGATTTGGCTCTCTCTGGTGGAATGGCTGAAATGCATTTCATGGGGTTTGGGCAGCAGAGCTCAGCAGCATTCCCTTTGGGAAAGGCTTGTTTCCCCTGCATGGGACAGAAAACTTTTGGGAGTGCCTGAGGAGGAGCACATGTGAGTGCAGAGGACTGAGTGTGTGCATGTGGACAGACGGACAGGTGGCTGCAAATGAAAGAGCTGAAGTGTCTTTTGCAAGCACCCTGCACTGTGTGACCCTGCAGGGACCATACTGGAGGGCAAAGAGAGAAAGAAGCCCTTCATTTGTCATCTTTAGTGAAAGCTTCTCTGGCATTTGAAGGTTACTGGGCATCTTAGTAGATCCCAGTGACTAGAGAAACACAAACTTGGTAGCGCTAGGAGCTCAGCAGAGACCAAACTTCGCTGCACCTTTTGCAGTGGAGAAGCCAGTGCCACACAGCCAGTGCCACACAGCCAGTGCCACACAGCCCTCTCTCCAAATTTGCACCCTTGAGCAGGGCCAGCCACAAGGTCAGTCTGGAAGGAAACCACCAGTGTTGAGCAGAACCTAAAGCAGCAGCCAGGAACTGTTTTCTCTTCCCAGCAGGAAGCCATCATGGAGGAGAACCAAACCATGTAGCTCCCTGGATAACTCCCGGGAAGTCTCAGTTCTGAGGCAGTTTCTGAGCAAAGATAGCTCAGAGGCCACATCATGCAAGGTCAGACTGCACCACTTGTAACATGATACTACAAGCACAGAGGGTTCTCCAAGCTCAGAGGGATGCTATAAGGATAACATTCACTAATGCTGGTGAAAGATGCTTGGGTACTACAGGGAACAGTGTCACAGAAATGCCTAAAAATACTGAATTCATCTTTGCATGTTCTAATTGTGCCTTTGGGTTCTCTAAAATTGACTTGTTTTTAGTTTTATAGAAATACTTTTGGAATTGAGAGTGAGAAGTAGTGTCTGGAAGCAGTATCCTAAAAAAAGGCAACCCAAAATCTAAAGACTCTTGCTCAGGGAAGAGGGGAAAGGAAGTTTGGGAGCCTCATCTCTTCCCAGCCTGGCCCTCTGACCATGGATTATTCTGCAGGACAACATCTTGTTCTGTTCTCAGCAGGCTAACAGTGCTGAAAGAGGCAAAAGCAGTAGCCAGCCACACTTGGCCAAAGTTGCCCTGAGATTAGGGTCAGTTCTCTATCAACACACTTCTGTAGAGAAAAGGCCTCATTTTTCAGTTTGTTCCTATAATTTGAAGGTAAATCTGAGAACTAGGCAAATACATCTTTCACCTGAGAGGTATCAGTGGGTTTTAATTTCTTTTAGAATATCTTTCAGCATCAACATCAGATTCTTTCTTAGGATAAAGCTGTCTTTATGAAAGCAGTGTGCCTAATAGCCATCCTCGACTACTTAAACAAGTCAATTTTGCAAGGACTGTAGCTGTCAAGCCAGAGCACTGTTTGGAACTACAGTACAGGGATCCTAGATTTTAAATGAAATGTTACCTCATGCATCATTTTCTATCATACTTGTAGAATTCCAGTTAGTTTATCTCAAAATAAATGTTGCTTTCTGTAATTTGTACACATGCTAAAGCTGCTGGTATGTTTTTTTAATGACTGTTCTGCTTTGCTTTAAACATGTGGGGTTTCTTTAAACAAAAATGAAGGTGAAAACTTTGTACATTTTTAAAATGACTGCTAAGGTCAGAAGTATAAAAGTATATGTTGCATTAAAATTGAGTGCTGTTTATGTATTTAACATAGATGTACGTTTTTGCATTGTTAAAAAGAACGATCCATGCTTTCTTTGAGGGGGATCTGTGCTCCAATATTGTCTGATAGCTTTCATATTCTAATTACTTTAATTAAAGTTCTAACAGTTTGCATATGATTCATGATTCTGATTTCTTCTGTTTTATTAAATCTGATCATCTGACATGGTTTAAAATGCTCTTCTCATTTGGAACAAGAAAAATGTACCTCCTGGTGAGAAATTAATCCAACACTCAAATTGTTTTTGAATTACAAGCATGATGCTGCCAACTGCAAGGTCTTAACTTGAAGTTAATGAAATCCAAAGGTATCCATAAAATGATGCAAGAAAAGCTCTTTATTTCTACAAAACCTCCAAGTGTCGTTGATATGGAAATACCATGGTCAGAATATTTTTTCCATACCAAATCAAATACTTTTGTCATTCCTGTTAAACAGACACTTAGTATTTAAAGGAAGAGCATTATTCTCATCAGGCCAAGGCAAACTCAAGTGTCAGGAGAAGATTCATTTGGTGACCATTTGGCTGGTCACCAAAGCTATCCTTATGAAGTTGCAAAAGCATTCTTAATCAAAAATGTTTATTTATTTTGATCAAATTCCTTAAGTGTTCCCAAATCACCAAATGTGAGCCACTCAGAGCCAGTGACAATACTGGCTTTTAGTGTTTTGACACTGGAGCAGCCACTGGTTTTAAAATGATCTTGGAGAGGTACCATGGTAAGAATCCCTGGGATCCTGGTGCCTCAGCTCTCCTCACACTGGCCCACGGCAGAGATCCAGCCTTAGCGTTTCCTGCACCTTGTTGGCCCTTCAGTTCCTGCCTGTTTCTTCTTGTCTCCTCCCTTTGGGGCTCCATGACCACCCTCTCATGCCCCTGGCATCTGTGAAGGGCTGGGAAACAGCTCTGTTTCTCCTGGACCTGTGCAGGGCTGTCCAGTATTGGAAAAATTGCTCCCAATATTACCAGTTAGATTGTGCCTGGGCCAGTCTGACCCCCGCTGCTGGGCCAAAGGCAGCAACTGCGGTGTATCACCCCAGAGATACCTTGGCTTGCTGGTGGTTGCAGCTGGGCACTGAACAAGTCCAGGCTTGTTAGGAACCCCGTTACCTCAGGAGGAATAGCTTCAGGCGATGGTGAAGAGAAAAAGGAGAGGATTCTGCTGGAGGGTTTAATGTCCAGAGGTTTATTCCATGGTTACAGAGGTCTGAACGTGAGGAGCTGCTCCAACAGAATCCAGACCGCATGGTCTGATCACCTTTTAAGCTCAGGGACAGGGGGAGGGGAGGTACAGGTGAGCCACCAACCAGGTGAGAGGGGCAGGGTCTCAGGGGAAGATGACACCCAGACAGGCCAATGACCCCTGGGCCTGAGGGGCATCCTTTGAACTTGACCAACCACACGACGCCTTGCTGGAATGTTAAGCCTGATTGACAGGACTCACTCAGCATGGGGGCAAGGGGGAAGGGAGAGAGGTACAGGCACACCTGGGAAAGTGACCTGGAGGGCCAAAATGGGACATTACAGCACACCACAACAGTCCAGGGGACATTCGGAGGGCCCTGAGCTGGCTCTCACCGTGTCCAGCTCCCCCTTCCCGCTCTCCAGCCATGCCTGCAGAGAGGATTGCCTATGTCTAGTCACGTTCCTGTCTGATCCCAGGAGGGCTGAGCAGAGCAGAGGACACAATCAGGGTACCTACCCCAGCAAGATCTGTCTCTGCCCCACTCCCAGGCACGGCTCGCTGGCTGCTGGCACGGCTGTCCCACACACAGAGTGGTCCCTGACCTTCCCAGCCTCTCCCTGCCCACAGCACTGCCCCTGCAGGAGGCCATGCTAAAAAATAAATAGGAAAAGAAAAGGGAGCTTGGGGAGGGCTCAGGAAAAGATAGTGCCCTTGTGCTGCTCATGAGGCCAGGCCAAGGGAGCAAGCATCCCATGGCTCGGAAGGCCAGAGCCTGTTTGGGACAGGTTTGAGAATTGCTGCCACACTGCTTCCTCTTGAGCAGACTGAGCAGGGCCAAACAGCACACACAGAGTCACATGGTGGCCAGTCTGACCTTTCTCAAACGAAGCTTTCTCTTTCAGGGACTTTGTACGCTTTATTTCACTCTTCCCAAGAAAGCTAGGGACTGATCTGAAGCAGGGAAAAAGTAAAACACGCAGTATGAGAGCAAATAACATTATTGCTTCATCTTCTTAGCTTGTAGTCTTGAAAGTGTCCTCTCCCTCACACCCATCAGCAGCCCCTCCTCTGACCTCCATCAGTAATGATGACAATTAGCTCTTCCATTAACAATGTATATTGAAATATAATCCATTTTGTTCCCCCCAAGGGCCTGCACAGACCTCAGATGAGAAAGTGCCCAACTCCAGACAGAAACCCTCCCACTTGTGGATGGTTCTGCACAGCATTTACTTTTGTGTTCAAAAATCAGTGACAAGGTGGCAGAATGCAGCTCTGCCGTAGATCTACAGCATCTGTGCTGCTGGGGGAAGACCTACCCTGCCAAGGAAAAGGCTTCTTACCACAGGCAGGTGAAGTGCTGACACTAACAGAGGGGTGGCACTAAGGGAGCAGAAGCCTCACCATTGCCTGTAAGTGACACTTCTGAATGAGGATGTGTTGGATGGCCACAGCAAACACTCTCCCAGTCCCTGCAATGTGCATGGAGAGCCACAGGGAGGAAAACCAGAGCCTGAGTGCTGCTTGACAACCCAGGAGAAAGCCAAGCAGCAGTTATCAGCTCTCTACACTGGCTGTCCTGCAGCTGTGAGAAATGGGCCTCCTCCCTCTAGGTGACATAAAAACTGTGTCTCGTGAGCAGACATTTTCCTGGCAGCTGGAACCAGTGCTCCCAAACTTACAGCCAGAATAGATTGCTCTGTGCTGAGCCCACCTGCCACCTGTGGTAAATTCCCACATCCTCCAGTGCAGCATTTCTTTAAAGAACCAGAGGTCTTGGTGCCAAGCCCCACCGATGATGACAGTCCCAGCAGTGCAACACCTTCTCTTCTTCCTCCTCAAAGGAAACTTCACACCCTTCTTTCCTTTGACTTTTCCATGCTGTTGTTATGGAAAACAACATATTTCTGGGAAGGCAGACACACCAGAATGAGCATCCATGGGATGGGGTGTTGGGGGATTATATTGATACCTGGACCTTTCATACCTCATGCCTTACAAACAAGGTGATTATTGAAGCTATCACAGATTTGCTTTAAACATCCCTAAGCATTGCTCCAGTTCATTTTTCCTTTTCCCTTTTTTTTTAATCTTCTAGATGCACTATTTTGTGTAATTAAAAGAGGTTTTATGTTTGCAATATATGTTTGATGAGACAAAATCCAGAACATCTGAGCAAAGAGAGCTCTAAAGAGGGCTCCTCTATAAATGAACTCTGTGGAAGAACTTGGCTGTCTAAAAGCAATGTTAATATTAGATACTAAAAGCTAGTACACAAGAATCATGTGCCATCCTCTGGGGTAATATCTGCAGGAGGTGCAGGAGGCCAGTGATGCTCTGAGTGGGTGTTTGCCTGGGAGGATCTTAGGGAGCCTGAATGGAAGATGAGAGTCTGAGGCTCACAGGAGACAGCTTGTCCTACCACTGTGCAAGTGCTATTTAAACAAGGGAAATAAACTGTTAATGTAGCCATGATATTTTCTGAAAAATCCTTTCCTTAGCACTTTTTCTCCTGAGAAGCTGAGAGGCCTCAGAAACAAAATGAAAACAATGGTTATCTGCTGCTGTGGGATGCAACAGGTGCATCTGTGACTGGTCTCATGTGGTTGTTCCTAATTAATGGCCAATCACAGTCAGCTGTCCAGACTGTCTCAGTCAGTCACAAGCCTTTTTTAATCATTCTTTTTCTATTCTTAGCTAGCCTTCTGATGAAATCCTTTCTTCTATTCTTTTAGTATAGTTTTAATATAACATATGTCATAAAATAATAAATCAAGCCTTCTGAAACATGGAGTCAACATTCTTGTCTCTTCCCTCATCCTAAGACCCCTGCGAACACCATCACATATTAACTCAGAGAAATTTGGTGAAATTTGGTTTAGTTGTAAACCCTCCCTTATCTCTGTGTTTTCAACCCAATTAACCAAGCAGCTCAACAATGACCCCTGAGAAGAAATTTTATTGGCTCTTCTGTCTCCCTTTTGAATATGAACTCAAAAGACATGCTCAGGTGAGAGAACAGCAACTGCTCTAGACTGCTGCTTGCTGGCTTCCTGAAAGGAATACAATCCTCCAGAATGCAAGTGCACTCATGATGCAGTTCACTGGCACAGAAGCTGAAGTTTGGCAGCAAGAGATGAACCTGCCTAGGAGGGGCAAGAAGCAGGGTCTCCCCCAAGCTCTTACTTTCAGCTCTGCAGAACCACTCCTTGAGCAAAATACCAGGTCTTCTGTATAAAACAAAGGCCAAAATGTTATGAAACACTGAAAAAAATAATATTCAAAGTAGAGGCCCTTGAAAGAATTTGAGTGAAATGGACACATTTTGCAGGTTTATGCCTCATCCTGTACATTCTCCTGGCTCAATGCAATTTATTATTTCTCTTACCCTTTATACAAAAGCAAAAAAATTCTTGTGATGCAGAAGACATAAACAGTAATGACAACAGCAATAGTCCATCTCTAAATATAGCCTATTCAGTTTTACACTGAGTATGTCTTTTACCTAGAAATAATTATCATCTCATTAACAGCAGTACAGGCAATAATATTCTGTTTTTCAAGGTACTTTAAATCTTTGTAAGTATCTCAGCTACAACTGGTTTTTTTCCCCTTTATAATAAGGACAGTAAAAATAAGTTATGCTTTGTGCACCTTCAACTGCAGTTGGAAACTAACAGGTTTCTACATCTTAAAAGTTATTTGATTCACTCTTGGATAATGTGAGAATCCAACCCACCATTTCTCACCATACATTATTTTTGACACTGTGTAGCCTCATGTTTGTGAAGCAGGAGTAGGTTATCCCAGAACCACTGCCCAGGATTCACTGTCACAGAGTGATTCTGACTGTGAAGACTCACATGCCTCAATACATCACATGAAGGTTTGGATGAATGCATTAAAAAAACCAGATACCCAGCAGCCAAAGAGAGGGCTTGCTACAAATTTCAACTCCTACTAGCAGATTCTTATTCTAGGTGTAAAACAGATGAACTACTTGATATTCAGAAAGCTAAAAATATAAAGGCACCGAAAATCTCAAGTTCCTTATCACTTCATTTCACAGTGTTCCACGTCTTCAAAATGTCTTTCACCTATCTATGCACTAAGAACTTTAACTTACACATCTGTCATGCAAGTCTCTCAGGCTGATGCTGCTAAACCCGGGTCTTTTGAGATCACTGGATCCCAAGGCAAAGATCAGTAGATCACTAGGTCACAAGGCAAAGCGTTTTGGCCACACCGTATTTCCTCAGCGCGGTCGGTGTTTGTGTATCGGCCCCGCGCTCTGCATTTGCGGGAGCGCTACGGCGAAGGAAGGGCTGCGGGTGCCACCAGCTGGGTGTCCCCTGGCCTGCAGGGACCCCTGGTGACAGAGCGGCAGGGGAGCCGTGCGGCGGAGCGGCACCGGGTGAGGCCTCCTGGGCTCCCCTGCAAAACCCAAACTGCGGCCGGGGCAGCTGCGGGCCAGAGGCGAACATCTGCAGGGAAACGTCTGTGAAACGCCCTAACACAAGGGCACTTGTTTCATTTTTCTTATTATTTCTTTTTTTTCCCTTTTTCTTTGTCTTTTTTTTTTTTTTTTTTAATCTAAGATGTATGAGACACAAGGGCACCATACATCTTAGATTATGTAACAGGGCAGTGTCTGAATTCTGTCCCACCCCAGGAAGCCACAAGCGGTTGCAGAAGTATTTGATTCTAGAAAGGTAAGAGAGATGGGGAGGGAGGAAAGTACCCACTGTGTTCAGCCCATATAAGATGAAGGTTTGGGTTTTTTTCAATTTAAAAAAATTGGTTTTCCAAACTGAAGGCCTGACACTGAAGAGCACATGTAGAGGCCACCTACTACAGCCCCTGCAGCACTGACTGCTGCAACAGCCCAAAGGAAATGTATGCTGTCAAAGGCCTTGTAGGCAGGTGTCTAAAAACACCACCCCAAACCCCACAATTCCAAGAAGGGGCAAATTGGGCAAACTGTCCCGTAGAGGAGACACCTGGTGATCACATTCAGTGTGCCCCTCCTTCCTCAGCACACCAAAGTATCCTCCCAACAGCCCTGATAAACCAATCTTTAGTCAGTACTGACCAGTTTTGCAATGGCTCAGTACATTTCAGGGTAGCATTTCTGCCATCCCAATGACTGACACTGGAGTTGTGAACAGCAACTCCAGAATTTCATCAGCACCCAGGCAGAAATGAGTGCTCTTGGGAAAGGGGACTAGAGAGAAGCCTTCTTTGGGAGGTTTCTACCATGCTGAATGTGATGCTTCACTTTCAGCTCTGTGGAATTAATAACATTTCTTTTCCATTTCTGAGAGCCTGAAGTTCTCCTCAAGAAATTCATAAATTGACATATTCTTTGAATGTGTCTGGCTTGGAGCACATTAGTTGATGTCATAGCACAAATATTCATTGCAGCCAGCTTGAGAACACGGCTCCTGTCATCTTCCAGCATTAAGCAAAAAAAGGAGCATTCATGAAGAACATTTGGCCACCTTCAGACATTCTTGATCCTGTCCTGCCAGCTAGCATAGTGGGAAAACAAATGGCAATTATGTCCAGAAGAAAACAAGATGCAGGAGCTGCACAACCAACACTATTTATACACCAGGGACACAAGATGCCAAGTTGAGCCCTGCACTCCATACACGGTGCAAGAGCTCCCTCTCCCCACTTCCTTCACATCTACACGGTTCCCTGACCACATCTGCCATCCAGGTGAGACAGGAGCTCCCACACTGCTCTCCAGCCTCCTTCACTAGCTCTGGACGAGAGGGCTGTCACTGTCACACAGAAATGCACCTGGCAAGAGATGGCCGAGCTTGGGCTCAGCTGTCTGAATAAAGGCTCAGTCCTGAACCAAACACACCAGGTCTTGGGCAGCTCCCACAGGACACCAACCTGAGGCTTCTCTGAGCCTCACCCAGCCTCAGCTTGGACAGATTGCCTGCTGCAGCTCCAGGCATACTTTAAAGCTTACTAGGAAACAGGATAAAGGCAAAATATAAGCTTGGTGTAGGCGGGAGTTTTTAGCAGAAACCACATTACTTAAGCACCTTATGCCCAGTCCCACCTTTCCAGTTCAAGATACAAGACAATTATGTGCATTGTTTCCAGCCCTAATAATGGCTACAAACTCAGGCCCTAAAAAGCCTCTGCTTTCGAGGTTTTTGTTATGCCTTCATAACCACTACTCTACAGGTGTGACAATATCTTTTCAAAGAGGTGTTAAATCTCAAGAATATATATCACAATTCAAAAATTTCAGCTAATTAACTCATAACTACAACTTTTCTGTCAGAGTTATGAGTTGCAAAAGTTAATTTATTTTTCCTCCTCTTCAGCTTTTCTTGGATAACATCAATTCGGGGAATTACTTGGTTTTGCTGCCTGTGTGCAAGCAGCCAATAATTACTTTAACACAGGTTACTATACTTCACACCTTTCATGAACAAACCAACGTGGATTACAAAAATTGAAACATTAAAAATTTAAAGTATAGGCTATAAAACAAGAAACAAAATGCTGCCAGATGAATTTAAGTTTTTTATTCCCTTGTAGCTCCCAGAAATTTTCAGTAACAAACAAATGGATTTAGAAGGCAACGAAAACATGACATATATAACAGAGTACATGATAGGCCTCATTAATGTGTTTAAAACACATTCTAGAACTTTTCTTAGAACAGAACTTTTAGAAAACATTTTCATTGTGTATATTACCTTCCACAATAATAGTTAACAAATTAATTTCAATTAGAACAGAAGAATTTTGCACGTCACTTTGTCCAAATATTCAAATGAGAAGTTTTTATAACCTTACCCCATTTACAAATGAAGGCATTCTAAGTGACGTGCGTGTGACCAGCATTTTGGTTAAATCAGCTTTCACTCTCTTGTTCCAAAAGTCATCTGTAGGACATACTTCTACTTGAACCCAAAAGCTGAATGCTTTATTATTTAATTATTTTTAAAGATTTGTCAGCACTCCCAGCATCTGATACATTCTGTATTCTTTCAGTTTTAAAGCATAATGAATAACTAAGCAGAAACAGAACCTCTGATATCTCCACTCTTGGGAGGAATAAGCTGCACCAAAAGTTTATTTCCATCTACTGAACTCCCTGGACAAATTAAAATCCTCATGTTCTCTAGAGCAGCTGCCTGAGAGGATTAACAGTACAGGAACAATAACACGAACAGACATGGAAGTGAACAGACATGTGGCTCCCTTCTATCACCTGTCATAACTGAAGTGGGAATTCTCTGTACTCTTTGACTTTGTGACCAACTATCAAACAACGTTTATACTCCCTTATCACATTTGCCATGTTCCTCTCCATGGGTTGAAAGGGGAAGAGCGTTTTCAGTGTAACAGACACCTAAATAAGAGACACTTATGTAGGAGAAAAACAACCCAAAGCATTAGAAAACTTAAGTAACATCTCTCTTATAGCATAAACCATGGCAGGCATTAAATTCCAACTGCAAAAGAATTGTATTACTTCCTGAGACCCAATTTTGTATAAATGGCTTCTAAGCACTATTACAAAGATCTGTCAAGACACTGCCACCTTACTTTCCCAGAAATTTCAATTGTCATTATTTTGGGGAGCAAAAAGTTAGCTCATGTCTTACCACAGAGCCTCATGAAAGAAATAAAATGGATAAATCTATCATTTTGGCAATTCTATTCAGAGTAAGTCCTTCAAGAAAAAAGGACTGCAGAAGCTTCCATTTCTTTTTGATGGAAAAGAAAGCCGTGCTTGCAAAACCTTTACTATTTAAGATAGTACCTATTTGACACTTTATTTCAGATGTCAACTTCCAAAACACAGATTTCAAGTTGTTGATTTAATCACATGGATTTTGTCATTGTCCTGTTTCAAAGTAGCATGGGAAACCTCCCGAAGCAGCACAAGTTTGTCTGCCAAACAATCACCTGTTCACAGCATTGTCTCTTGGCACATTCTGACTGGAATATTATAGTGTCTGTCATCTTCTGTTATGAGAGTCACCACAGGCCAGTCCTCCTCCGGGTCATTGGGGTAAAGTGTGATGAACTCATCAGTGCTGTGCTTATAGAGGCGGTACACTTGGATGGTGTACTGCAGGGCATAAGCAAGGAGAAACATCTCCACCTACATTGGAAACAGCAAATATTGGTGTAAAATTCAACATGCCTCCTGAAAGATTTTCCTCATAAAAATAATAAACTAATACCCATCAGATGTAATTTTTCAAAGACAAAAATTGTGAAATGAGAAGTCCTATACATTCATTCTCTCATTCATTCTCTCATCTCCATCATCCCCCTCTATGACACCATGCATTTAACAACAAAGTCCTCAAATCCACAATGGCACAGTAGTAAAATCACCCTAAAGAAAAACTGCTTTACACAGTGTCCTATTGCTGCAAGCAGGTAGGAAAGACATGCTTTTGCATCAGTGTTCATCCTGTTAAGTCACTTAAAACCAGACAAGAGCGGGTTTCAGACAATGATCCTTTCACTCTTACAGGGTACTTTGAACTTTCCAACCAAATGAAAGTAAATGGAAAGCCCTTAGCACATTGACAGGAGAAGAAATTCAGAAAAAGCTGTGAAAAGTTTCTACTTCATCTACTACAGTGACTAGCACATCCTGTTCTACATTACAATTTACAAAGAATCTTACTGAAATAAACAGATAGTCAGCACAAAAAACTGGTAACATACCTTCTTAACATAAACTGAGCAGCAAAAAAAGTCACCAATGAATCACCTATTTTCATAGAAACAGCAAACTGTCTTATCTATACTGCAGTTGTCAGATTTTTAAGATGAGAAACAAAATCAAAACATAATACTTCCATGTTTCTAGTATCTACAATTAAGTTGTGAACTTCATTGCAGTGTCCCACTTGTCATGAATTCAATGGGATTTTTTTAATGGATGTTTCCAAAACCTTTCAGTCTATTCAACTCCTATTTTTTGTAATATGTGTACCATTTATGCCCTGTATAAAACAGTAACTTCCATTAGCTTATCAGAATTCACCTGTGTATGTGCTACACTTGGTCTTCATAATTTGAGTATTAGCTTTTATTGTGGTATTTTTTAAAAAGCAAACAACTAAAGAGATCTATACAAGTGTTCTATTAATAGCAAACCCTGTTTCCAAAGAATGCTACCTGCCAGCCCCCAGACAAAACGTGGTGTTTCAAAGGAGGGCCTTTACAGACTCTCATTATAAGCAAGCAGTTCTAACATATTCTTCCCAACAACAGACCAGATGCTTCAGTCAGCCCAACAAAACCTGAAACATTTCTTAAACCACTTGAAACTGAAAATTCCAAAACAGGAAAATAACACTTTAAAGAACAACCTCTCCTTACTTGTTCAAGGCCTCCGCTGTGACCAATATGATTCAAGTGATTCTGCATTAACTGACAAGGGTTGCTGGATGTATCCCGTGCAAACAGGAGCCAGGAGAAGACAGGCACTCTCTTTCCACTTTTATCAGCATTGTATAATTCAATGGCAGTGTTAAGCATCAAAAATTTCAGCGCTTCATAAAGACTGTACTCCTCCTCTTCATTCTTAAACAATTTATCACAAGCTTCTTGTTTCTCAAGAGGACCCTTTATTTCACTTATATTCTTCCACTAAAAAAAAACCAACAAACCATTAGACACAACACAAACCAACAGCCATCACCACGCCAGAGCTGCAAAAAGTCACTTGTGAGTTGTCAGATGCTCCGACAGGTACTCAGAATTTAACTTATGAAGGGCTTTGTGCCCTTTGAAAAACAATCAAGAATATTTCCACAACTGTACCCCAAACAAGGTCAGGCTGACTTAGTCTGATTTTGCTTAAATTGATCCATAAGCAAAGCAAAAGGAAGGGATGCTACAAATTGCTGCAAGGTGGCAGAACAAATACTGTTGTGGGACAATACACATTAAGGTAATAAATAACCTTTTTGCTTCCTGTGCCATAAAGCCTATATACTTCATATTTTTTACATTTCTGTTACTCAAAATGCATATTTCATTCCAATCCTCAAACTGCTGAATGCAGTATTCCAAATACTCTTAAAAGCCTTCATGAAGAGAATTTTCATTCACAGTAAGACAGGAACAACTGAAGTGTTTTAATAGGTTCCAGAGTTCCAAGAGGGAGAAAGCATGGGGCTAGGTAATACAGTATGAACATTTAAGGGACAATCATGTTCTATGACCTGAAATAAATGTATAAAAAAGGAACAAAAACTACTCCTTTGAAATTACTTCAGAGTTGTTGTGTTTTTCTTTCCTTAATCTCGTCCAGATAGCAAAAGATTTGTCTGCAGTTTACATCATTCCTTCAAATAAATACAAGAAATTATAGAGGCAGAAAGCTACTCTGTTATATTAATTTTTTCACTGAAATCTGTCTAATTAATAGTTTTCTGCAGAGCTGCTAGCAAATTAATTCCAGCATCAGGCTACTGCAAGTAGTAAAAGACCAGATGCCTCTCCCATATCTGAACAGACATTCTTCACTTGACTTTTTTGCAGTACACATACAGAATAGGGACTTTCACTAATGAAAGCGTCCTTATATTAAATTCTCCACATTCAAAAATCTTTTTCACTTTTCTTATTTGCAAGTGACCAAAGAATATATAAATACTTTTCCAACCTTTTGCCTTAGAAGTATTAAATACTCTTTTATTTCATCCCTTATTTCTCCCATCCTCTTGCCAGGTTTCTGTCTGAGCTGCCACTGCTTGATCCAGTCATACTTGCTCAGCAAGTTTTCAGGAAGCTGGAAGTTGAGAGAAGAAAAGGCAGCTTAAGCTAAAAGTCTGGAGAGGAAATGCCACCAACCTGCATATTTTATTTTTATTAACAGTTTTCACCTTAAAACAATACCTCAAATAGCCTTCTGCTCAGATATCATAGTAAGATCACCACAACCAAGCACAAGTGGCTATTTATAATATTTGCTGGGTAACAGTAAGAATACTGCGGTCTATTACTATTTCCAGATCTAACACATAAGCATTGAAAAAATTACCCACCAAGTTACTCATGCCTTGTCTTTTGTTTGTTTTTTTTATTTTGTTTTGAGGTTTTTGCTTTTTTTAAATTAAAACACTCCTCCAACAGCAGATAGATGACAGTGACTTTGTTTGAAAGTGTTCCTGAACTAACAGAAGAGAAAATTACATTCATCAGATCGTCCTGAAGTCTTGGCAGACCACACACAAACTACTTTGTCCAGAACACACCAAAAAAAATCTGTTTCCTTTTCAAGGAGCATGATCCAAACACTCTAGGACAGCTTTTTATTAAAGAAGCAAACAACTTGGGAATTTGCTGATGCATCAGATCATGTTTTAGCCTCAGAACTGCCTCTTTTACTGCTCAAGTGCTACACCTGCTCAGTTCAGAGCTTTTACACCTCCCTTGAAGGACACTCTAGCAGTTGCACGACCAGTTTTGTACCTTCATCTATTTACCCATTTTACTGCTAAAACTGTAAGAGCAACTTGGGTCTTACAATGGGGTAAATACTTGGCTAGAGCAGCACTTATGCCATCAGCCACCACCAGCCCATTTTCACTTTATTAGGACTCCAAACTAGTCATGTGTTCTCCTTAGTGGCAACCAAGTCTGTGTCAGAGAGGCACAGATCTTCTCCCACCCAGCCTGGCATCCTGTGCACATAGAATGAAACAATCCAAAATTATATGCCAGTAACTTCTACAACTACAAATGTGCACGTAATCACAATTTTAAATTAAAAACAAGAAAAAAAAACCAAAAAAACCCTGTTTTATTTGTACTGCCAGCTGTCAGTATACACATTTCTCTTATGTGCCTTCTGCTTTGATGCATAACAATTTATCATTTTAGTTTGTTTTGTAGGTATACACCCTTTTTAAAAAAATGCTAATTATCATATGACATTTTCCTCTATGAATCAGTAGCAAAAAAAAGATGAACATCATTAAAAACTTCAAAGTACATAATTTTTAAAAAGTTTGCTCTTTAAAGGATCATTGGGAAACTATATTCTTTAGTCTGATAACATGGAAATGGTTGAGAGCTGAAAGAATGTGTTTTTTACAAAAAGGAAACCATTTTGCAATGTACTTGCTGTAAAAACACCTCACAGAACTATTTTCATCAGTAATTACAAAAAATATAATGACAAAATGTTTACTTAAAAATTAGAGTGGCCAGAATGAGAACTTTTCAGTGGTCCTCTAAAGTGATGCAAAAAGGTAGTAAGGGCAGTGTGATTCTACTTGGACTGCTACCCTACACACAGGGCCTGCATCAGAAATTCACCATTTCCATTCCCAGCAGCACCCTGACAACTGGAACCTTGCTCTTCTCAAGTGGCTCACTTCTGAATAGGCAGCTTCTCACATGTTTTTTCCATGTTCACTAATATCTTCAAATAGACTTTGTTGACACAAGAATATTTCTGGAATATTCTTCTTCTGCTTGTAGGGGAATACCTTGCCCTTCTCATACATCAGTGCTCCACAAAAACTGTTCCTTGTGTCAGGTTGCAATTGCTCTTATGCTAATTTTAAACAACATTTAAGACACAGGTAATTACACACATTCTGCAAAGTCTACAGCATCCAATTTGTTATTCCACTTTCTAGAGAAACCATATATGGCACACAAGAATAGATATTATAATTTTGAAAAGCTGGGGGTTTTGCAAATGTTAGAATAAATTGTTTGTATTTTTCGTTATTGCAAGCTGTCTTGTGGAAAATCTCTTTCTGCCACATTATAGGCAGTAAGAAGAAACCAAGAGAGCAAGATTAGGACAGACAAGTGACAGTGACATTCCAGTAAGCACTGCAGTATCATTTATATCCTTTATAAACTGGAAACCAAGGGCACCTGGACTCAATTCCAAGTTGAAAGAATGACTGTGCACAAACAATAATCTTGAAAATTACAACTTCTCAGTTCAGGGGATATTGACAAGTGAGCATATACATTATATAACAGAGAAATGAGATCATGATAAGTTAGACCCAATATTAGTCTATTGTCAGATCAGTTGACACATACCATAGTAAAATCCTCACTCTGCAGCCACCTTGGTAACTGGGTAGCTTGGCTTAATATCTGGAAAAGAGTTGCTCTGAAAGCACAATAGTTGTCACCTCGTATTCTCCTTATAGATGCAAACTTCTGGGCAACTGCTTCATATCCCTATAAAAACACAAAATCCAAAGAACATGAAATCATTCATAAAACATTTTAAGGTCACACACTGTTAACATAAGAGGTATTGGAATAGTATCATCCAAATACCAATGCTACTTTAAAAAAAAGCTTGACGCACTACCCCTTTTGGAAGTTCAAATGTTTTTGTGTCACAGATTATACTCTGGAAAAAAATTTAGTTCTGCTGAAAAACAACAAGAAACTGAAGAAATCTAATAGATAACTGTTTGAGGTATTTGCTTTATGACATAAACATCATTGAAATATGGGTAGCTAACTCATCTGGATTTCCAAAAAATATCCATCCTACACACACAAGACTACACATGATGCTTAAAAGAAATTTGAGCACTATTTGGTGCCACTTACCCAAACATGGCAGATGTAGTTTGTTTCTGCCTCAGGGCAAGTTTGTGTTTACACTGAAATATCCTGACACTTGCCTCAGCACATTTGTTCCCTCCCTGCTGTTCCCACACTCAGTGGCAGCAGAAGCCTCGATGCTGAAATGCACTTCTGCAGCTCAGCTGCCCTGGCAAGGGCCCATGTCCTGTGGGTCCATATGTCTCACAGCAATCTCTCCAGGGAGGCATGGGGAGTTTCTGACTTTTGTAAGGTATCTTTATTTTTACTCAGACATAGCACTAAATTTCTCAAGCAACAAAACAACTTTATTTTCTACCATTCTAGGTCAAGATTATTATTAAAAAATCAGTTCAAAAACTGGTAAAAATCTCAGGAAAAAATTTTAAAAACCCATACAATACACCACTTTCCATTACCTGCCTTCCACTCAAAAATTTGGTAATCTGCTGTGCACTTCAACAGTCCACAAAATCAGCAATTTATGTCCATAAACAAACCATAAAACTTCAACTGAAAACAATAATAAAGGACAGTATTCATCAAAACCCTAAATTATCAGCAAGTAGCTTTGCTAAAAACACATTTGCAATGAGCACCAATAAAAGCATCTGCCAGTTGTAAACCACTCGTAAGACCTCACAATGTAAAACACTGCTACTGTATTTCCTGTCTTAAAAGACTGACTGCAGAAAAAATCACATAGCAGACAAAAACCAAGAACCTAATAAAATTCAACAAAACCAGAACTGCTACCTTTCTCATCCTTTTTGCTGCTGGTGTATTTCCTCTCCATTCCTTCATGCAATACTCCATGATGTCCATTTCAGGTGAAACACTTAATTTATATTCTGTCAAAACAGAACATGCAACATGTTACATGCAACGGAACATTATAAAACAGAAGAAGGTAGAAAGCACATCAAATTTCTAAATACACTGTCACTTTAAATTAACTTCAGTGCCAAATGAAACTGGCAGCACAACCTGTAGCTACTAAGTAATTACTGCTGTGGGAGCGGATAAAATCAGCTTGTTCTGAAAATTACACGTGAAGCTATGAGGTAGTTCAACAAGACAAGGAACACTCTGCTCCTCTCTTCTGCAAAAATTAATTGGCCAAGAGGAGAAATTACTCAAGTACTCTTCATTTTCTTACCAAGCAGAAAAATATTGACAAGTTTCTCTTCTTCTTATAGCAGCTAGACTATAAGGGAGAAAGAGGAGAGATCTTTCTCAGTAAGGCAGTAACAATACCAGAAAGAAGAAATGCAGTTTTGCCTTGGAATCCCAGCAGCCTTCATCCCAAAAGCAGGTAGTACTGAGGGTATCAAGGCAGGCCAGCAACAGATGCTGCTATGATGACTATGACTGAGTAATTTTCAAGCACAACACTCATAACAGAGACTATGTGACTGCTTTCCAAAGAATTCACATTCACTCATAAAGTAACTACAGAAACAAAGGGAATGATATATTAAGAACAATTAATTTTCCAGAGAATTGGTCTTTTTTTGAATCAAACTGTACAATGTACTCAGCCATAAGTAACAGCTATTGAACACAGACATCTGTGCATAGAAGTCCCTGGAAGAAAGAGTATTAGGACATCACACATCAGTGCTGCAGTGAGTTGCAATACTGTATTTGAAACTTCACACAAAGTTTGATTGTACCTGATGAGTTTGTTTCACTAAGTAGTATCTTCTCTCTCTCTATTTCTTCTTCATCACGGTACATGTCCTCCTCACTGCAATAAAAATCAACACATACCTCAAGTATCAGCACAAATCCTCCTCTCTTTTTCAACCTCTTCCCCTTTTTACAACTCAGGAAAGTATTTAAGTCTTTCTACCTTTTTTTCAACTCAATTTGCTTTCCACCATACCCATTTTCATAGAACCAACATTAGCTCTCAAAAATAGAGACAAGTTTTGAAAACCCTCTTAACAGCTCCCCTCCAGTATCTGCCACCAGGCTGGTAATAAATCATTGCCTGAATTTCTCTTCTGTGGTTGAATGAGTACTACAGTTCCTTCTACAGTATTTCTACATTTTAGAGTTTAAATCTGCAAAATAAAGAAGCCAACATGTCTATTTGCTGCACATATGAATAATGCAGCTAAGGAAACACTGCCTAAGAGGGCTTTGTATCCACACACCACTGGGACTGACCAACCTGCCTCATGCTGAGCAGAACACATGACAGAATACAATGAAAAGTGGCCAGCTACCTGCATTTAGTTTGAATGTTACTAAGTCTAAGGAGAATTTCCACCATGATCCAAACTGCAGCTTACAGGCTAGCTGAAATCCAGAGAAACATTTCTTCCTCAAACAATGTGGGCTTTCTGGCCAAGGTACACTGTCAAGAACCTGCATCTGAGCATACATACAACATTCTGAAGTCAAGTTATGAGCATGAGAGGGGAAATGATGCCCTGCAAGAATAGTGCATAGACCAGCATCTGTGGCTTGGATGGGAACATTACTGCTGAAAATGAAGGTGCATGCAATGTCCAAAAAACTGACTGCAAATTTCACATTCCACTCCTGAGAGGCATTTGTCATATAATTACATCTAGCAAGTAAACTTCTAAAAAATAATCACAGCTTCACAATTAAAATACTTTAAAAAAAAAGTGTTACCAGCCATATCAGTATCATTTAGGCATAGCACGAAAAGAGGTTTACATTGGAAGTCTGTTTTTCAAAGAAAGTACATAAACAGAAAAAGGCTGCAAGGTTATTGCTTACTGCCCACTACTATTAGTAGCTTCTAATCTACTCCTCAAAAACACTCCAAATCTCAGCCTGCCTCCAAAAGATTGAGAAGAAATCAAGGCACATCTTACATCACTAAGAGAGGACAAGCAATTAGGAAGACTGTGAGAAAGAGTTTAATGTAGCCAGATGGTAACTGGATTACTTTCATTAAACTTGAAAGGACAGACCACTAAATGATGGCTCTGTATTTCTTTTTCTTTATGTCCAAACCAGCTTACTCAAACCATCTGTGTATATCTCCCTTGAGAACAAAAAATCTTTAGTATTAAAAGCAATGTAGGTTAATACCAGGAAACTCATCTACTGGGCTGTCATACAAAACTTGTTTAGTTTTTACTCAAGTGCTCAAGTAGCTGCAAGAAACATAATTTTTAACAACACTAAATAATCATTAATCAAAAGAGAAACAGTAGATTTAGTAGGTATCAAACACAGTATTATCTGGTGAGAAGAAACATCATAGAAATATTTGTTTCAAGTCCATATTCATGTCACACTATGACGCTGGACAAAGCCTAATTTCTCAGCAGAGTTTGAAGTCCATTAAGGTTTGTGAAGACTTGAAAGAATACTTAATAACCTTGAAAACTTTATTAAAAAAAACACACAGCCTGGTACGTGACAGCAGCAATCCCTAGCTTATCTTCTGTATAAGCCCAGTATCTAAAATTTAAAGCACCAACCTCCCCCTCTGAGCATGAAGAAACCTGCTGCTACAAGGGATCCCATGGGGAGGGAAATTGTGTCAGGACAGGGAAATTGCTCTTTTGCCATACAGCCTTGAATAAATTCAGCACAAGATGCAGAAAGAAGTGCTCAACTGACCAAGGCAGTGAGATTACTCAAGAAAGAGGAAGTTTGGTGTAAAGGAAGCAGTGTCATGTCCCTTCTGCAGATATTATGAAACCACCTTTTTTCTGGGAGCTGACAAAACAGAGGCAGCCACAGACTGAGAACATGACAGATGAACATCCAGAGTAAACAAGGTACTGCATTTCAAGAGCGTTGTTTTGAAACCCAGGGAGGCAAGAGGTGCAATCCATCTGCACAGGCACCCTCATTCCAGAGATGAAAGTGTGTCATAACACTGTTGTAGCATAGCAATTGTTGAGTAAATCTGTGCAAACTAAAGCCTTTCCCCATTAATGTTCAGATAAATATTTGAAAAATATACTGAAAATAAAGTAAGAGTGGAAAAGAATGATTAAATTAAAACATGCATGCACAAAAGAAAAAAATAGTGCAAGAAGTTTCATGGAAATACTTAAATTATTGAACTAGTTAATGGGATTTTCCTGAACCAAAGATACCAAGGAAAAAAAATCATAAATGTACCTTCATAAACTGAAAATATCCTCCCTTTCTATAGGAAAACTGTTAATATATTTTTAAAAATTAATCCTTACCTCTCCTCAAATGACTCCACTGCTGAACGATTACCAGACCAAGGCAGATAAAGCTCACAGTTTCTGGATGCATCCTGATCCATCACAAGAGATTTAATCATATCTGTCTTCTCAGGTCTCCCACTACTTCTGTATACATAGTCTTGTCTGTGTATTTCTGACGTAGTTTGCTCTGTCTGGTCTGCAGGTGCATTTGCTGAGCCAAGTTCCTCAGAAGCAACACCAACCTCATTTTTATGCTTCATCAGCTGTGTGGGAACACTCTCTATTTTCTCTTCGGCACCTGCAGAAAGGCCAGTTGGTTCTGTCACCCATCCTTGAAGATTATCCTGGCTTTGAAGAATGAAAAAATACATGAAGTTTCTCACCCAGAACAAATGCATATGTTTCAGGAAAACTACAATATTTTAAGAGTTACATTATATTTTGAGAATTCAGAGGATACATAAATTATTCAAAACCAGGAATAAAATCCAAAACAGATTGGTAAAATAAGACAGCACCCAAGCTAATGTCTAACTCACTCTCATGACCATCATTCCTTATGAAGGCTAAGCTGTACCAGTTCCTCAGACACAACCTGCACAGTGTCCTACTAAACACCTGCTATCCTTGGGGTGCATTATCACCTAAAACCGCAAGGATTAACAGAAATTTTAAAGAAAGAAGTTTCAGTCCTGCAAGAAAACAGTTTTTACAAACTCATCTGGTGCTCTGTGAAACATCCACTCCACCAGGATCATTGCTAAGTACAAAAATTTCCAATATTTGCATCTTCCAATATAATCAAGGTATGAAGACAGGATGTCTACAATCCATTCTATCAAGCTCCCCAAAAGTTTAGGATGTGCCCATATAGTAAATTTTCAGGGATATTTATCTTAAGTTGACACATAATCCTGCCTAAAAGTTTTGGGTTGCTTGGCAGTTGTCACATTATTGTTCTAGACAATTAGTGGTTACCCACGCCGATCATATCAGAGCTCACAAACTTAATATCCACTCTATAAACCTTAAAACTGCACTACACATTTCTGTATCTATGTTAAAGGCTCCTACCTTAAAAATACCTTTGCTTACTGGCATTACAGCCCTTGGCACCTGAGCCCTGACACGTACCAAGCTGTCCCACAGCACAGAGCTCAGCACCAGAGCTCACAGAAACACAGAGGGGGCTGAAAGGGACTTGAAAGGTCCCAGTGGGGTCCCAAGTCCCCTGCTGTGGGCACGGACACCTTGCACTGGACCAGGCTGCTCAAAGCCCCATCCAGCCTGGCCTGAACACTTCCCAGGATGGGAATTCACAACTTCTCCGGCAACCTTGTTCCAGCGCCTCACCACTCCCACAGTACAGAATTTCTTCCTAATATCTAATCCAAACGTCGTCTTTTCCAGCTGGACTCCTTCCCCCTTATCCTGTCACTACCTGCCCTTGTAAAAAGTTCCTCCTCATTTTTCTTGGAGGCTCCCTTCAGGTACTGGAAGGCCACAATTAGATCACTCCAAACCCTTCTTTTTCCCAGTCTGAACAGCCCCAACTGTCTCAGCATTTCCTCATAGCAGAGGAACTCCATCCTCCCTAACCAACTTCGTGGCCCTCCTGGAGACTCGTTCCTACAGTTCCCTGTCCTTCCCGTGCTGGCACCCTGGAGCTGGGTGCAGACTGCAGCTGGGGTCCCACCAGAGCGCTCCAGAGGGGCAGAATCCCCTCCCCAGACACCGCTGCCCGCGCTGCTTTGGAAGCACAGTCGCATTCCAGGTCCCGATTTCTCCCGTCCCCGCTCCACCCGTGCGCAGCCCGGGGAGGCCTCACCTTTCCGCCGCGCTCCGTCCCGCCCGGCACCGCGAAGCCGGCACGTCCCGCCGAGCCCCGGCGGCCGCCGCCGTGCCCAGCCCGAGGGGAGGGCGCGGGGCTCGGCCCGGCCGCCGCCGCTCGCCGCTCATGCCGGCGGGGCTCCGGGCACGGCGGGCAGCGGCAGCGCCGAGCCCAGCCCCAGCACTGCCCGGGTGCCCGCCCGGCTCCTGTCGGCCCCGCCGCCGCTCCCGCCCCGCCCCGCCGGAACCGGCACCGGCCTTGCCCCGCCCCCGGAAAGGGCGGTACCGCCGGGCCCTCAGCCCGCTGCCACCGCCCGGGGAATGGAAACGGGGAAAGTGATCCGGCACCCCTCGCCCGAAGGTGGAAGGCAACCATAAGTTCTCGTTAACAGAAAATACGGTGGAAATAAGAGTTGTTTTCCCGCTGCCAGACGGCCCGTGTAGAAGGAGGTGCTCTAAGAATGCAAAGCGTCTGCGTGTGTTTGTGTGTTAGTGCATGTGTGTTTGTGCGTGTGTTTGTGTGCGTTTGTGTTTGCATTTCTGTTTGTGTATGTGTGTGTGTGTGTATGTGTTTGCGTGTGTGTGTTTGCGTGTATATATGTGTGTATGTGTGTGTGTTTGTGTGTGTTCGCAGCTTGTCTGGAGCTTGCCAGAAGCTGGAAGTCTCTCTTCTGGGTGCATAGAGATACATCACCACGTTCTAATGATACACCCTTATGAAACTCACGGCAGAAGAGAAGCATGCACGGAGAGTAGATGAGAAGCCTTTAAAAATTACATGCTGCTGAAACATACCCGTTATTTAAAAAAAAACCAAACACCACCACAACAAAAACAACCAAAAAAAAAAAAAAAAACCCGGCCAAAACAAACAGAAACGAAAACAACATGACCCAAATAAACAAAATACAGCAACAAAAAAAGGAACGCCCCCAAAACTCAGAATAGTATAATTTGTACCGTGATAGGAAAACCCACTGCAGTTTAGGCGTTTGAGGGCGTCTTCACATGGAAATTGGGCCTGGAAATGAAGTATTTGTCTTCTTTCTGCAATTTCTGTCATAAGAATGTGTTTTCTCTGAGTATGACAAGTGATATTGAGACGGGAGGCAAATAACTACCACAAATATACAATCTGAACAACCCCAACTGTTCAGACTATTTTAACTTCAGCGAAGTTAAAATAGTTATAACACGTATTTGAAGTATCAAAAAATATTGGGAGAACATTTTAAAGGTGGAGATCAGGTAGTAGAATGTCTAAAAGGTTAAAATGGCAATGATAACTAATTTGCAACATAATGAAACTTAACATAAAACTGATAGATGTTTTTGTAAACAAACATTTTCTGTTTCTTTTATCTTTGAGATGTGTGGAAGTATCATGAATGTTTGAAGGAAAAATAAAAAAAAATCCATTACCTTAGGTCTCTTTATCACTGCTCTTCTTGTGGATCAACTTCATGTTGGATTGCTCTTGACAATATCTCCTTTGAAAAATCTCTTTGTTTGAACAGCTTTTTGCCTGACAGGTTTGTCTTAATATGCATTCTTGTTTCCCGCTGGCCATTCCAGAATTACTCACTATCAAACAGCCTGTCCACTTGAAATATGCTCACCTGTTTCCCGAGTTGCCATCATTTAAATAATTCAGATGTAGTAGCATTTAAGAGCCAATACAGTTGCCACTTTTTAAAAATTAGGTTTGTTTGTTATTGACCCACCTTTGCTGTTCTCTCCGCAGCTTTAGGGCAGAGGTGTTTTGTCTGATCATTCCCACTGTAAGTTCCCTGCATCTTTTACTAATTGTAAGGTACAACCACTAAGCTAACTAACAAAGTCCATGAAAATAGACAACAAAGACGTGCAGTGTAATACAGGAGATCATATTTTGTAAGTCTGAAATATTTCTGTTCTTGGTACTTTCTGGTGAAGGACACTAGCAGCTCAGATTTTGATAAAAAAAGAACCCATCAAACACCATGAGAAAATATATTTTTTACCTTATTTAATGTCTTAGTGCTTACCAGCAGTTGTTAGCTTCTTTGCTAAGTTAATTACATAGCATGACTTTAAAAGCATTCCACATTTTTCAGGATTATGATTAGAAACCTTTGGGTGATCAGTTCTTGTGGCTATAGGGAAAAATAGATGGGGAAAACCCACCAGTAAGAGTCAAATGGGCAATACAATATCCACCATATGCTCGTGGAATTACACATTACCCATGATATTTTCTTTCCTTTAGCTTCCCTGAATTTGTTAGAGGTTTTGGACATGCATTCCTAAGAACATACATCTCCTCCCTGGTACATAAAGACAGGTATATCGAGATGCTGCTTTCCACTTTTATAGTTTCTAATTTTATTTGTCCCTAGAGTGAGCTCTAAATTGGTGTTTTGCTGTCCATCAAGCAGAAATGTGTTCCCAGCACCCTGTGTTCCTTTTCTAAATGACTGAGAAAAATATGTGGCTTTGATGCAGTGAGTGGGGGTTTTTCAGTCCCTCAAACAGAAAATGGAGACTGTGTGAGTCATATCAGTATAAACTATACATCACTGCTAAAAATTATGGCTGTTTGCAAGTTAAAAACCTGTCATTATTTTTTACATGCACCAGTCTGAACAATTAAAGTTACAAGCTTTCACAAAAAGAAAAAACAAAGGCACGTTTAAAAACCTGCTTCACTTCTCTTAAACAAGCTCAGTTTGCCCATTTAAAAAAGCATTCTTAAAATGGGAAAATTGCCTATGAATTTGATAAAAATATTTATTAAAGGATGTAACAGTATGATGTAACTATTTTATTATTATTAAACTAAGAGTACCTCATGTGCTCTAATTGGAAAATAATAACAGAAAAGTTTTTTTTAGAGTGCTGTCAGTAAACCAACATTCTCAGAAATTATTATGTCAGAGTAATATTTATTATGCCAGCAGTTATGTCCTGACTGTTGCCCAGACCACAGACAACCTTAGTGGTTCAATCAATTAACTAAACCTAAAGCTAAATACATTTTGTGTATTTTACACCTTTTTTTCCTTTCCAGTTTCTGCAGTAAAAAAAAAAAAAAAAGAAAAAAAGAGAGAGAGAGGATATATCTTCTGCAGAAGGCAAATAGTGACACTACATGACTACATGCAAAATTCTAGCAGGCTTTTTGAGACAGAAACTTAAGAAACGTACAAATATGGGTTGGCTCATCTTCTCTACCCATAGTATGAAGCATGTATTTCCTTTATTGATTGATTGAATATTCATTTTTCTTTAAGTTTAAAGAGAAAATTTAAAATTAGAGTTACTGTTTCATTTTTTACATTAAGTGTGCGAAAGTTGCTTGCATTTTTACGGTCATGAATCTACTCTAATCTAATCCAGTAACAAAGAAGAGGAAAGATGAACTGTAAGAAGCAAACCCACCATATGGCCTGACTGGAGAAGAGATCAAGGTGAAGTCAAGTGGTGACTTGTCACATTTTGCCCAGGGACTCTGACGTGTCTGCATCCATCACATCTGCCAGGTCAGGTGATAAAAGCTCATCTGCACACTTACCAAGGAGCACAGGGAGACCACTCTCATCAGTTATACAGGTGGAAAGCCTGGCTGAAAATCTAATGGGAGGTGTCTTTTGCAGTCAGTACTTTGTGAGGTAGTGTGCCATGAAGGTCAAGACATCAAGAGAAGCAACATTAAGTTGGGTTCTGAACTAATGAAACATACCAAAGAACATCTCAGAGTACACCAGCACCATGATAAAATTGTACTTTCATATCAAAAATCAAGAAGCTAAGGATTTTTTATTACAATGCTTAAATTCATTTGTCCATGTTACTGTTCTTTAAAAGCAAATAGAACTGATATTTTGCTCTAATAAGTCAACAGATTGTCCTCATGGTCTTTTTCAGTTCATTAATCAAGCGGACTCAATCCACTCATTTGGAACAGATCCGTCTCAGCTGATGTTCATAAGTGTACCTAATGAACAAGCCTTTGGTGTTGCTTGGATGTGGCTGCCCTTGGAACAAGGAATGTGTTTCTGCCTGCTGTGCAGCTTCTCCCCAGCTGACCAGCTCCTTAGACTCCCACTTGTTGATGTAGCTCCGGTCAGCTGCCTTTGGTCCTTGTTCCCTGACGAGAAGCAGATCTCCATTTCCCGTTTGACCTTGCACCAGCCTTCCTCAAGAGGCAAGACCAGGCTACTGAAGCTCTCACCCATTACCCCTCTGCCAGCTGTGGCTCTTGAATTGGTTTTGGGGATGGTAAAAGCCGCTGCCTTCTCAGTGCAGCTGACAACATCCCCTGGCTTCCACCACGAAGGAGACCTTCAGCCTCAGCCACAGCATAAACTCTTTATCATGGTACTGTTCTTAAACCTTCTTGATACATACAGAAAATTTTCAGCTTGAAAAAAAACTATCAATAGGAAGGCTGAACTGATCCATAAGATATATTGAACTAGAATAGAGCAGAGAGATCCCTAAAGCAGAGATCCTTTGGAGGGCTGTAGCACTAGGATTTAGTCTGGGCAGCAGCTTGCTACCTTAAAAAAAAAAAAACAATTAAAATTAAAGTATATATAGCTCACATTACTGAGTGTGGAAAGGTGCATAACAATACTGGAAATGCTATGGCCTTACCCAGTTCTGATCCACTTAGTGGCTGCATCTGAAGCATAATGGCCTGCTTGATTTTGGAGATTTTGTGATGGGAAAAGTTCTTAAGTCTCTCTCTCAGAAGGGGGAGTCTATCAGTCTTCTGTAAACTCAGCACAATGAAAGGCAAGACATAATATTAATGCTTTCCTTTTCTAGAGCTCTTCATCCTGTACTGAGGAAGAGGGTAAATTAATCTTACTGTTGTCTTTAGGGGAAACTTTCCTCCAATTCTGTGATCAAACTGCCAAAGGAACAAGAATAAGGGCAAAGTTAGTCCAGGAAATACCTTCAGATCCTTTACATGAAGTATATTGTTGTGCTTCAGGGGATCCACATGATGTCTGAACAAAGATTTTATTTACAGACACAATTTACTGTGGGAAGTGAAACTAATTTGACATTTTCTGCAGGCCTTGTCATTCACCACATTAAACCAAAATGTTCCACAATTCTGTCTCAAACATTAATGCCTCTTCTGCTTTTTTTTTTTTTTTTTTTTACAGTTTCAGATTTCTGGGATTATCATTTTAATCTAGAAGATAATGAGCATATACATTTAACTAGCAAATAGTTACTGAGTTACTGTACCCTGTCTCATCTCTCACTTTAGGTTTAGAAGTTGCTGCAAACTTTTATGGATAGAAGAGAGGCAGCTACCATGCCCAAATAATAAGGAAACATTCCCTATGAGACAGGCTTAATTTAAAAGCTGGTGGGTTATTGGGATGAGCCACATCAAACAAAAGAAATTACGTCAAAATAATAAAAAAAAAAAAAATTTAAAAAGTATTATGGTTCCACAGGTACTTTTCCAGGAGATCTTTACTTTGGGTGGTTTTACATCATGTGAATAAATGTGTAACAATTTCTTAAGACAAAATCCTCATTGCTAAAGACAATTTAGACATTGTCTAAAGACAAAATCCACATGCAGCTGATATTTTTTGAACCTTCTGAGACAAATGTCCAAAGCCCGTTCAGATAGGATAATTTTATGAAAGGAAGAAGCTTCAGGATGTTTCTGCAATTTTTTTACCGTCATCATCTGCAAACGTTTGGAGCTGCCAGACTGAGATGCTCCTATCAGATCCTCTGTTGCTGGGTCTTAACCACCTGCTTCTTGCTGAACACCAGCTCACAACAAGGAGGTCAGTCTGGTCACAGGGCTATCCTCACCTCACATCTACAGTGTTCAGCACTGACAAATTGCCCTGGAACAAGGCTTGCAGGGTCTTGTAGAAAGACTCAGAAAACTTTTGATCTCTATGCTTCCCGAGAAGCTTTTCCAATTAAAAGATTTTTTTATTATTAAATCTTCCGGGTAAGGAGTCAACTCGTAACTTGAGAATGATTCACCAGACTGAGCCTGAACAGTGTGGAGGTCCAGGAGCCTGCAGTATTTGAAATGTAGGGAGTGCAAAGACATTAAAAACGCTGGTAATTCCATAACATTGGAGCAAATCCTTTCCATCCATTGTCATGGTACATTATTTATGCCTAGCATGAGTGGCACAGTAATAGTGGACTTCTGTTTGTCTTTGCCTTCGGGAAAACTAGTCATCTGTGGTCATTCTCTATTCTGGCAATAAGTAACTAACCTGTTGCTGTTTCTTGCATTATTCTTCTGATGTTTATTGGTTTTGGGTTCTTTTTTTGTGGTTTTGGAGATGCTTTTGTGTTTGTCTGTTTGCTTTTGATGCTTTTGATGTGTTTGCTTTTCCCTCTGGATTCTTCTTCTTCTTCTTTGTCTCTCTGAATTTTCAGGTATTTCTTTTTTGAATACCAGTGTCAGATAATTTTTCTATCCAAGGCTTATCTTTATTGGAATCAATCAATCATAAAAACCCAGGCCCAAACCTAATCTGTGGTCTCCTTGCTCAGATCATAGAATAAGCTAAACAACATTTATCACTCTGATTTGTGCTATCACATCAAGGACATGCAAATGTGGTTGTCATTAGCTGACCAATTTACCCAGTCCAAGTTTCTGCAGGTATTTACATGGAAGGTCCTATGGTAAGACAAATCATCTGGAGATACAAAACACACCAAATACATAAGGTGGCTGCTGCTGTCAGGCTGAAGAACAGCCATAGCCCCTGATGATTTGTATTTTGTAGCCAGATGTGCTTAGAGAAGTGGCCACAGGCTTTGGGGTATCCCAGACCTAAAATACTGTCAGTTTTTGGTGCTCCCCTGCCCATTGTAGTTTCTGACAACACTGCCTGTCAAATCTGTCTTCAGCATCTCAGGCCAACCTTGCACTTAGGGATGGATTTTGCCTTGGAGTGTGGAAAATGCTCATTTACGTTTCAGCTAAACCCAGGAATTTTGAGAAGAAACAGATAGATCTTGTTGCAGTTGTTGGGTGTAGAGACAGAGGAATGCCAGACAGAAATGGAGTTATTTTATAATTTTCTCTTTACAAAGTGCTCTTGCAAGACTGATGAAAAGCTAAGCCTTGTGCTAATATTTGTAAAACAAAGAGGAATTGATAATCACACAATGAGAGAAATTAGAAGACTGAAGAAGAACCTTAAAATGAATGAGCAGTATCTGTTCTGTTTGCCCAGGGAAAAGTTACTAATGATCATGTTATGTTAGTAAAATCAATACATGCTGGCCTTTTAGTCAAACAGGAAAAGGTGTATCAGGATTCACTGACAGGTAGAAGTAGCCAGACAGATGAAAAAAGGCATATGCTTCTAAAAGTATAGATATAGATAATAACCTAAAATTTTCCCCCTCAGTTTCCCCAAAAACTGTTAAAGGAAAAAAAAAAATTCAAGGGTCAACTCCATAGTCTTGACTGAAATTAGAAGTGTAGGAGGAGAAGGGACTCCACTAAAAGGCTGCAGGTTTTAATGCTTGGCAAGAAACTGGGAATTTCTAATTGCTGGCAGCATTTCAGAGGAAACATTTGCTTTGTTACTAAATTACATGCATCTAGGGCACTAAAATTATCTACAACTATAATTCCCTTTTTTTAACAGCTTCAAAAATATAGCTGTCATGAAGCCACTCTGTTAATATCCATGCATTTTTCTATTAATAGTTTGCATTTGTGACTCACAAAGGTACAGTCAACATGCTGATATTCATTTATGTAATAAACTCTTCATCAAAACCAGTATTTTATGGACCTAATTGTACTGGAATTTTGTTCAGGTTTATGTCTTGCTTTAAAAAGGACAATATAATAAATAGGCTGGTGGCTTTCCACACAAATTGTGTTCTCTTTTCTTTTTATTTAAATCATATATCTTACTTCCTTCCTCTCTTCTTGCATTCCCAAAGTGCTGGGCTCCTAGCAGCTGTAACTCAAACAGCTCTAATTTGATCCTAAATGTGTCATTCTTATTCTGTGCAGTATACTCTGGAGCTCTAGTTGAGTTACACTTGCTGGACCAAATGTTAAAACTATCTTTCCTGACTAACAGTGCTGAGAATTGCATTTATTAAGCCACTCTTACAGTCTGAAAAAAATGTCTTTCATCCCTTTTACAGATATGCCTGTAATAACATTTCTACAGTTTGAACTATCACACCTATTTTTTTCTTCCTGCCTTTGAATAATTCAAAGTGCAGTTCTACATAGAAAAGCCAGACCTCTGGAGCTGCCCAGAACAGAACTAAAATCTTGTGTAGTTTGCATGGGTTCTTGAAAAAACCAAACCAAACATGATCTGGCCACATCTTTTGTCCAGCACTCATGGATGCCTTGTGCTACTAAACTGGGTGGAGCACTCGCTGGCTACAGTTTTGCTCATGTTCCCGTGACTCTGGAACGTCTCAGTTCCAGGTATCTCTACCTGCAGCTTTCCTGAGTTATGCTCACACCATGTGTTGTGATGTGAAGAAATTCACCTTGTTGGGTTTCTCAGCCTGCAAGTTTGATTCCCCCTTTTCTCCTTACTTAGATAACGTGTTGAGGTTTGGATGTCTGTCATTGAGGACTCTCAAGCTCCCATGCTCAAAGCTAACCTGCAAAGGCTAATGAGGGGGTGAAATATTTCCCTGAGGAGACCTCTGGGGACCCTGAACACAGAGATGTGGTCAGATTTGATCGGGGTGGGCTTTTCACAACCTGTGAAACAAAAGCATGTGGCTTCACCCATGTCTTGTTCACAACTTCAACAGAAGGTGGCCGAGCCACCAATACAGCAAAGGCAAGAAATACTACTTCTCTTGTGGAGAACCCTCACAGTGGTGAAGTCCTCTGTTTTGAAGGAGCAGGTGAGAGCAGCTTCAATTACAGCAGTCATGGTCTATTCATGTGTCCTGTTACAGGCTGCAGGGAAGAAGAGCTGCAAATACACTTCCTGTGTCTATTATCCTGGGAATGTTCACATCTCCAGTCATAGACTGACAGTTCGGACTAAAAAGTGTCCGTGGACTTGCTAACTCTTCCTCCATGAATTTGCTTACTTCTCCTAGCCACATCTTTTCCATACCTCCTGTTGCCCTTAGATCATTGCTTCAGCTCCCATCAAACTCCTGTCTGAGGTCCAGAATCATTCCAGGATTGATTTTAATATCTTACCTTCTGAGCCGCCTCCTTCAGACCCTTTTGCTCTGTTCTAATCCATGTCCTGCAGAAACACAGGCATGTGTGATAGCACATTAAAGCACCAAAGAGGGAAGACAACAACAATAGATTTTACTTTAATTTTTCACTTTTTTTCCCCTTCCAGTAGCATGGATAGAAACTATATGGAGCTAAACAGATGTTTATAAAATTGGTAATTAACATGTAACATACCAAGTGTTTTAGAACTTATTTATCCCAAGCCAGCATTGGAGCTGGTATACATCCCAGAAAGGGAAGACTGCAGCCAGAGAAGGATTCACACTGAAGCATGGAGAGGCAGAGAGTAACCACAAGATTCTGGCTGCACAACCCCTCACTCTGCTCACTGCCTCACTGATGGCACGGAACATGACCTGTGGTATTAACAAGGGAGAAGAGTCTGAAGCTGTGCCTGGTAAAGAGGAGGGGTGTTTTTTCCCTAAGCATTCTAATGTTTGTATTTTTTTTACATTTCCCAATACCTAAATCTGTAATTAAATACTAATGCTAATTGCCAATAAATTAAGTTAAATTCCCCTAATCAAGTCTGTTTTGCCCATGACAGTGCATGGAAAGTGATTTCCCTATTTTTATCATAGCCTAAAACTTTAGTGGGCCTCTTCTTCCTGGTTTTGCCCCCATCCTGCTGCTGTGGGAGGGAGTGAGTACCTGTATAGGTACTTGGCTGTTGGCTGGGTGGAATCCACCACTGCAGGCAAGTGTGGCAATCAAAGAATTGCCAGAAGAGCAGAGCTTATTGAACTGCCTTTTCTGATGCTTCGAAGCTGTCTAAATGACAGCTAAAAAATTCCTTCAAAACTAAATGCTGTATTTGTCATCTGAAACTCTAAAGATGGCAATTCTCAATATTTTTAAGATCACAGAATAGCTTGGGTTGCACAAGTTTAGTTTACTTAGTTGCCTCCCCCTTTCAGTAAAGCCTTGAACTACAGCCAAACGCTTCTCCAAGAGAGGAAGATGTTTTGGTTAATTTGCCTTGCAAGGCATTTAACCTCAGAATTATGCAAAACTGGAGTATGTCAGAAGATGAAAGCATCTGGGACCCATTCTATTTCTTTCATGGTTCTCATTTTTCCCTCCCAGCAGCACGGTTCAGCACACGCAGCTTCCAGCAATGTTCCAGCCACCCTCCTCACTCACTGGCCATGGCTGACACAGAGCTGACCCAAAGCTCTGTGGTTCATCAAGAGAGGTGCAAATCAGCCAAGCCCCAGGGAGAGAAGTTTTCTGCATTTACCTCCTGTCGCCCCAGGTACATCACATCCTGCCTCTGAGGCGTTTTCTGACAAATCTTTCAAAAAGCCTCTGCAAGCTCCACCTCTGGCCAAAATCGGGCTTGCACTGACACCACAAGGGATGCTGTGAACACAAATGTCACTCAGTGAGGCAGCAGCCTCCCTCCAGCCCAGTGACCATGCCAGGCTCCTCTACAAAATAATTTCAAGGGACCACCACAGAGTTATATCCTGCCCTCTGACAAAACCAGGCCCAAAATGAGAGCTCCTCTCCTGCCAGGGAAGCCTTCAAGCACCCCGAAACCCTCACAAAAGAAGAGGGAGAGACCAGGTCTTCTGTGGCACCAAAATTCCAGCTTTATGTTTTCTTGAAAATAAGGAGCTTTTCATAAAAATGAAGACCCCCCAAAAACCCTTTGTGCTGTAATAGCAGTAACATAAAAGGGGCAGAGGTAGGGCTATTGTAATATTGATGAAATGTAAAGGAACAGTGAAATCCAAATCCCAGGGGAGAAAAAAAAAGCTAGGTCTTTTCTATGTTTTGACTAGACAAATCTTTCTTCTGGTCAATTGAACTACTTTGAAAACATACATATGCCTTAAATCTGTGCTTTATACAAGTTTAAAACTGCATTTGAAAACTATTTCCTAGACATTGAACTCAACACCCTGAGCCTAAGCAGGTGAAGTTAGCAGCAAAAAAACCCCACACTGAGCAATTTTTAATTAGCTTCAACTTAGCCACAAACTGGACAAGAAGCAATTTCAGTGTTAGAGCTGAAGAATGAGGACTGACAGTATATCTTTGGGAGTTAAAATGAAATATTGGATATGGTTCATACATTTTTTTGAGATGCAGTTTTTTAAAAAGATGACATTCAAGCGGCAAGACTTTTTTATCCCATTACAATAAAGCATACACTTTTCTTCAGCTGCTCTGTTAAACTCTTGACACATATTTTCATGTTTGGGGGAAAATCCAAATCCAACACTGAGGCTTCAGTATGGTTTATTCTTTTTGCTAAACTAAAAATAGTAAGTAAGTAACACATCCAGAATTTAGCTGCCTAAAACACTGCTTTTTAAAATATTTGTAATGACTGTGTGCTTCTGGATTTGAACAGAAAATTTGTCTCTGCCACTGACTGGAAAATATCCTCCAGCATCTGTCACTTACATAGGTACCACTTTGTTTCAGATGCACTTTATTGAAGATAATTTTCTTTTTTATGGATTTTTCTTACATACACACATCCCCAAGCACATATATACATATATATATATATATATATATATATATATATATATATATATATATATATATATATATATATATATATATATATATATACACAGGCACACATATGGTTCAAACTCAGTGCAACCCCAAACCTGTCTCAGTGTTTCTTATGAGCCTCTCTGCATTTATCTCTAAGACTTGTGATTATCCTCACCTGAAGCTCCTCTATTTTCACCTCCCATTTCTGTTCCTGGCATGATTTGGCTGGCACCTCTGACACCTGATAAGCCAGCAGATCTGTTTCTGTATGTCCTTTCTGGATTCTTGAGACAACATTAATCTCATCTAACTTTAAATATCTAGGGCAGAGAGATTTATGCTGGTCACTGCCAGCTCCCACTGCAGTCAGCGAAGAGAACCAGTCCCTTCTGAAGACCCACCCCTCTGGCTGTCCATGTGCCCCTGCCTTCCACTGACAAGGCAGAGAGTCCTGGCTCAGGTGACCTGGTTCAGATGCAAACATCCAAACTGGCGAGGTAAATTCCACTGTCTGTTTTAGATTTTTATTAATTCCCCGCTGTTAATATGCTCAAGATCAAAGATCACAAAAATGTACATTTTCACAAGTTATCACTTTCAGCTGAAACGCTTTTGTATTCCTGAACACAAATAATATGCAAATCATTAAAAAGCCCACTACAAAAATACATACTTATTTATGGTACGTCTGTTTGTTCCAAAACAAGAATAAAATATAGATAAGTTTATTGATAACTGTCAATGTTACTGTTGATGCAAAATAGATAATAATACTCTATACTTAAGTATTATAACTTTTCCCCATGCAGAGCAAAACCAAATCTAAAATAAGAAAATTATTTAATTCAGTGAAAAAACTTTCTTTTAATAAATAAAAGTACTTGCTGTGCAGGTTTTGACGAGATGAAGTTATTACAGCTATCAAGCCTTCTTAATTAAAATCTACAAATCATTTAACAAAACTGAACCCAAACTTTCAGAAAACAAAACAGCCACAATAGAGAACTCAGGTGTTTGTACTTATAAATATATATATATACACACATATACACACAAATAAAAGGAGCATAAGGGATAAAATAGCTTTTCTTTACACAAAGGAACTGAGCACACTCCACAGACTCCAAGCATTACCATGAAGATACTTCATGCAGCTGCTTTGGCTCCTGCAGGCCCTGTTCCCATTTCTGCTACGGGCATGCATTTTATCCTGCAGGTTTAATAAAACAAACCTGCCTCTCCCTCTATATCTCTAGGATAAGGAAAGGAGAGGCTTTGTTTCTTAATAAATCCCACCCTCTTCAATATAACCATTAGCCTGTGGCATTGTAAGCTTTTCATAAATATTTTGCGAGATCTAATACTTCTTCAAGTTAAAGCCCATTATTTTGAAATAATCAAAACACATTGATTCTTCTAGAAAACAGAACTGAGCAAAATGTTCCGTGTAGGAAGGTAAATCTTATTTACTTGTCCTGGACATACTTCTTCAAACACAGAGGTCTAAATTAAATATATCAATCTTAGGCAAGGAGATTAATACATAATCAGAAGATAAAACATATATGCAACACTGCTGAATTCATATAATGCATTAAAAAATTAATATTTTCTGAAAATGCAGTGTTTTGACCTGTATTCCATGCAGAGCTTTCTCAGATGAATTGCAAAGGAAATCTTGGCAGGTAATGTTGAAATCAGCCCTTAAAGGATTTACAAGTTGATCAAAGCCATACACAGCCACTGGCTGTGACTCTGTTGGGTGTTACCTCTTAACGCTGCCCTTTTTACCTTGGAGAAAGCAATGTACTTTACTCACTTACACAGGAGATCTTCCATTCATCTGGCACAGTATTCCTGTGTGCTGATTCTTCCCCCTGTGTAACAGTTCTTCCCCTTCAGGGAGCATCACTGGATACAGAGAGTTCCATTTCCCATGTCTGAAGTTAAGTCCAACCTGCTGCTGCTTGCTGTGCCCATCCCTGGAGAGAGGTGCTCTGGCAACAAGGGAAGCCAAGTGGATTTCAAGCAGCCATGCAGAGGCCCCAGTTTATATCCTCCCATCCCAAGTAAGTGCAAGTTAAATAGCATGGAATATAAACTGTGGGACCTCGGGATTTCCCTCCTCTGTGAGTCTTCCTCCCTAGCTAGAGACAGATAGGAGTAGGGAAAGGCAGTCATTGCTTTAGGCACTTGAGTATAACCCATCCATGGATGTCAGAGTAAACCCTTAGGCTAGCAGCAGAAAGCCCAGCATAACATTTGCCTTCGTTTGTCAGGCAGTCCAATACTTTTTGTCTGACAGCCCTCAAACATAATTTTTTAGTCCCAGATAGTATAGCAATATATTTTGTGGTTTTTATGGCTGACTGATGGTGAACTGATCTGCAATGGGAAAGCAAAATGTTTGCACAATAAACCCATAAACCATTTTGTAATCATTAATGAGCATTCTTAAGATTTTACTGCTGCTGATTAGAAACCTAATTCACTGGAACTGGTCATTCACTATACAATACAAAGGAAAAAAGAAAGTCACTGGTCCTTCACGTTCTGAAAAGGGGAATGTGATAGTAGTGGTCATCCTCAGTCAGGAGAGCAATCTCATTCCATTCCCTTCGGTATTCAGCTGGATACTTCACTTGAAATTCCTCTGTATTAAACCTATGCAGTCTGTAAACTCGTATCTTTACTTCAAGTAAGTATCCAAGAAGACACAGTTCAACCTAAAAATGAAAGAAATCTGTAAGACATTTATTTCTAGGCTTCAAAAACTAAGCTGAAGGTAATCCAAGTTAAGGCAAGTCATTTAGCTTCAAAATAGCCGACAAAGAATAAAAGGAGCTCTTTTGCTAGTGGAGTAAAAGCATTAAAAGTTTGAGGGGATTCCCAACAGCCCTTCCCCTTCTCTTTTGCATGTAGAAACATTCATCCTCTGCCTGGCACCATAAATAACCTGCTCCCAAGCCAGCTCACACAGCTGACTGGGGAGCAAGAAAGGAATAGCTGTTACCAAGACTGATACAACCTGAAAAAATAGGAAGCCTGCCACCTTGTGATCACTTGCTACATATGGAAAACATTACAGCACAAGCAAAAGGTTTCTTGGTACTTCACATATATGAAACTAGAGAACTAGCATCTTCATTGATACTTCTTGCAATGGATTGCTTAATCAGGAAAAAAAAAAAAAAAAGGTTTGGGAAAAGTTCATATCCTTGGGCATAGCCAGACAGAGCAGAACTTTGTCCAGTTATAATCAAACTGCTCCTAAATCTGACTGCATCTCGTAACAATTGACTTGATAACTGAAATCGATTGTAAAAAATAATTTCAACCATCTGAAAGTGAAACCATTTGCAGAGTGGCAGTGTGGAGTTTGTATGTCAGCACTGAACTTCTCACTAATTATAAAACAGGAAACAAAAAGCTTAACTTATAAAGGTGATTAGTAGAGTTCTTACTACCTACTCTTAATAGGCATTAGATCTCAGGAGAACCACAGGGTGGGAAGAAAAAAGTGATGCTACAGGATTTGGCATAGTGGAACAGATAGGAAAAGAAAAACAACTGGTCAAAACAGCATAATCTAAAACTATTTTAAATATCAAAGTTACTACTGTTCTAAACTATGTCTTATTGATAACCTGTAGCATTTATTTTTGGTCCGCTCTTAATGCAGTTTTTTTTTCTGGAAGATAAATGGCTATCCTCAGTCTACTTAAAAAAAATGGGCCAGCTATCATGGATGATGTATAATATAATCACCTGATCACTACAAAGGTGGAGTAAGTTTTGTGATTTTTCATCTATATCCTTACCTGGTCTAAGCAAATAGAGTCCCCTATGGAGTTCAGATGATTCATCATGAAACTCAGAGGGTCAGATGAAGAGTCACGATCAAAGAGGAGGCTAAAAAGGTTGTGTACAGGTTTGCCCCTGCTCTTTATCTGCTCATAGGCTTCGACAACTTCATAGAGCATGATGAATTTTATGGCCTCATAAAGTTTGTATTCCTTGCTTTCATCAGAAAATAGTGTATTACACATGCTTCCTCTTTCTTCATGATCTCTTGTAGCACTTATTTCAGCCCACTGGAGCACACAGAAAAAGAATATAAGCAAAATTATTAAGAATTCTATTTAACACAAAAGATTGCAAAACAGGAACAAAAGCCTGGTCTAAGTGTAAAGCAGCTATGAATCGACAGAGCCCAGGCACAACAGCATTTGCAGGCAGCAGCCCCCAGTCTGATCAAGGCCAATGGTTTGAGGTACAACAAGGCCAAGTGTTGGGCCCTGCCTGGTGACAGCAACCCCAGGCTGTGCTACAGGCTGGGGACAGAGTGGCTGGAAAGTGGCTCAGAGGAAAAGAGTGGAAAAGGCAGAGTGCTGGTCCAGCAGCTGCACATGAGCCAGCGTGTGCCCAGGTGGCCAAGAAGGCCAAGGACATCCTGGCCTGTACCAGCAATGGTGTGGCCAGCAGGAGCAGGGCAGTGATTGTCCCCCTGCACTCAGCACTGGTGAGGCCACACCTCAAATCCTGTGTTCACTTCTTGTCCCTCTCTATGAGTAGGACATTGGAGGTGCTGGAGTGTGTCCAGAGAATGGCAGTGGAGCTGGTGAAGGGTCTGGAGCACAAGTCTGATGAGGAGCAGCTGAGGGAGCTGGGGGTGTTTAGCCTGGAGAAAACAAGGCTGAAGGGGAAATCTTATCACACTCTACAACTACCTAAAAGGAGGGTGTAGCCAGGTGGGAGATTGGTCTTTTCTCCCAGCTAACATGTCATAGAATAAAAGGAAAAGGCCGGAAGTTTTGCCAGGGGAGATTTTGATTGGATACCAGAAGAAAATTCTTCATCAAAAGTGTTGTTAAGCATTGGAACAGGCAGTCCAAGGAAATGGTTGAGTCACTGTCCCTGGAGATATTTAAAAGTATAAATGTAGCACTTGTGGACATGGTTTAGTGCTGGGTTAATGGCTGGGACTTAACGATCTTAAAGGACTTTTCCAAATTAAATGATTCTATGATGATGGAGGTGGGAAAGGCAGCAAAGAACCCTGTTAGTAAAAACAGGCAGAAATCCATCTCACTGGCCAAACACCATCTTTACTAAAAAAAAAAAAACAAACAAACAAAAAAAAAAGCTGGGAGTGATACCTCATGCCCAGTAATAGCATAAGGCATCACAGAGTTGCTTTGAAACCATTTGTTAATTGTAAGGATTTAGTCATTCTTTTAACTTAAATTTTTTTTTCTTAAAAATGCAGATTAAATGCTTCATGCACTACCATCAGCTAAAAGAACTAAAACAAGCTAAAAATGAAAGCCAAATAACCCAACACTGGGAAATGCAAAGAGCAACCAGAACAAAACGATAACTGCACCTTACAACTACCAGGCCCACCTCAAGAACATGCAGCACTTTGGCACAGCAAGGGCACAGGCAAGGGACCAAATCATGTTTTAATCCCCTCTTTTTCTTTCTCATGCTTTGTTTCTAGAGCTTAAATTAGTCTGTTTGGGGTTTTGTTTTGTTTTTAATTAACAACTACTACCACTGCAGATGTGCCGAAACCCCAGAGGAGCTCAAGAAAGGTGCAAGGTCTTGACAGGCCAACTCTTTATCTCTCTTTCAGAAGGCTTTGGGGCTACTAAATCTCCCCACGTTTTAAATATTAATTATATTAAATAAGAATATTATAATATAATTCTTATATTAAATAAGAATTATAGTCCTGGGTTGGGGATGATGGCAATCTGGCAATGCTGAGCAGAGGGGTCAGTGAGGCTGACAGGTCTTTGCAATCAAGTGCAAGCTTACAGAGAGAAATTATAGCAAAAATTGATGATTAAAACATTTAATGGGGATAGAAGCAAAGAAAATACAATTGTTTTAGAAGAAAATTCATTGTTTGTTTACTCCTTTCCAGCTGGGAGGGAATCTAGAAGCATCTCATACACCATGTTTACTTTTAATCAAAATGATGAGATACTTCAGGAGCCACTTGATGGTAAGGACTAGTTGTGGGGACGGTGACCTCCCTAACTTGCAGGAAACTCCTGAGTGCTTGGCCTAGTGGATCACCAAAACCTGGATTCCCCTGCAGGAGAGGCGATGGCCCTCCCAGCAACTCAGCAGTGTGAACCTGGGAGGGAGGCTGGCTGCCCCACAAATATGCACAAATATGCAACCAGAAGTTCCTTAACTCTGTCTGAACCCAATTCTCAAGGCTTTTATTCCTCCCAACCATTTCCCAGATACTCACGTTTGTCTTTAAGGCCTCCATGCATTTGCGCAGCTTCCCAAAGGCATTGGGGCCCGTGTACCTTTCTGGCCCAAAACTGTACTGCTGAATCCAGTTACAACCTTGAGAATACAAAAGCTTTTCAGGGAGCTGGGAAAAAAAATAAAAGGCAAGCTAATCATAACCATAGCAAGAAGCAGAGTATAAGGTTATATAAATTTGTCTACATACAATTTACAATGTGGTTCTATCAGCTGTTTGTACAGTTCAAACAACAAAGTAAATGGACCTCACAATTCAAATGCTACGAAGGAGGAGCCACTTAACTGCCAAGTCCTTAAGAAACTTTTAAAACAGGGCCAGCCAAAAAAAAAAAGATGAAAATATGCTTTAGCAAAATATATAACCCACACTCTGGAAAAACTGGATATTTCCAAATTTAGTGAGGTATTCAGGATTACAGACACCTTCCAGTCTGCACACACATCTCTACAGGCAAAAGCTATAGATCCCACCTCCCTGTCACTGTCTCCTGAAAAAGCTCCTGGAGTTCAGGGCAGGATACCTGCTGCTCCAGCAACACAGCAGCTCCTAAGTGAGCCACTGAACATTGCATGGATGTGGATGGGGAGGATGCAAATAACCTCTTGTGTTAAGGGAGTGACATCTAGCAGGGTAGCAGGAACATTAATACATTCATCCATCCACTTCTACTATTTTTTTTTTTTTGTTACATCATTTAGACTCATGATCACATCGGTATATTTAGATTAGGGACAGTTTTTCAATTAAATGCAGTTCAATGGGTTTGAAAAACTTCTCTTTGAATTCTGACAGTGATTCTCCATTTTGACAGCCAGCATACCACTTTTCACATTGAACACAGCTTTCTTCTGCTGTGCATGGATAGCTAAAATGTGTCCATTTAGGAAATTAATTTTACCTTCAATATATCTCTTTCCTTCATCCATGAAGGAAAAGGAATGCCTTGGCTGAATATCTGAAAAAGCACCGCTCTTATTACACTGTAGTTGTCCCTCCTGACTTGTCTCAGGTATTTGATATGACAGCTCCTAAACAATTCTTCATATGCCTAGAAACAGACCAAGAAAAATTAGCACTAAAAAATATTAAGCCTTGGAAAAAAACCCCATGTTGTTTGAAGTCCAATTCCAAACTACTCCCTCCCATAAGAGGGAGCTACGGGAACAAGAGAGTGTATTTTTAAGATTTATACACGCAGAAATGTTAAACACAATGTTTTTGTAAACACCTTGGACTGGCGCTGCCCATTAAGAGTGATTCTGCATTCCTTCCAAACCCCAGCAACTCATTCGAGTCTCTGCACTGTTGCTACTGTAAACATTCACATGGTCAACCAAATTAGAGCAGATCAACATAGATTTAACCTCAACCATTCTAACAATTTGCACTGACATGTGAGATGCAGCAGCAAAAGGGCAGGAATGAGTATATGGAGAAAACTACTTCTGGCAAAAAACATCTCCTTACATTGACCTGAACCCATGGTGCAACACTGACCTGAGGCACAGCAGATCTGGCAGCTCTGTGCTGAAGTGGACGGCCCTTGGTCCAGCTACACACTCTGCATTACCACTGGCTGCCATCTGAGCCCTTGCTGAGACAATTCTGAGCAATAAACTAGCAGAGAATTAGGGAGAGGACTCTACAAGTCCCACAGGCTCCATCACTTCCAGTTTGCTTCCTGAAGGGGGCAGCAGGATGGTCTCAATTCCTCATCCTCGGTTTGTCTTGGTTACTCCCTCACCCCACCCCACCACCACTTCTCAGCTGCACTCTGTCCCCTTACCCTTACTGTACCAGCTGAGATAGTAAGCCTATTAGACTCTTTCTGCTGAGGGAGTTTCCTGCTGCTTCAGCAAGCTTGAGGGCCTCAGAGAAACCTCTTTCTAGATGACCTGCTTTATCAGCTCACCATCTGGGTGTACCACATCCAAAAGAGGACAGGAGCCAGCACAAAAGAGGGAGAAGGACTGTTTAGCTAGGACAAGGACAGAAAAAGGGAGAGACAAGACAAACATGGGATTGTTCCTTTTGGGAACAAGCAAGCATGATATGCTGGATCTCACAAGACCTCATCCTAAAATGCGCTCCTTACCATGGCAACTTCTACATGATGCAACCAGACATCCACTGACTGCTCCATATACAGGAGTCTCCTTTTCAGGTCTGGTCATCCACAAGGCTCACAGATTTTCTGAAAGGCTTTTTGCCCAGTATGGGCTTGCAAATTTATTAGAAGTTTTGCTACCTTCTGTTACTTGCTCCTCCAAATAGTTTTTTTCCCTTGTGTGTTGTCCTGTGAACTCTTGGTACTGCTGCATTCCTGCATTTAACGTGGCAAAACTGTATCTTTTCTCTGTTCATCACCTGAACCCAATTCCAGCTTTTTGAAAACTATCTTCTTTTTTCTACAATGCCTTTATGCTACTGTTTATCCTTACCAGTAGGATAAACTTCTTTTTACCCTTTAAGTCCTTCTTGATATGCATTTGCTCTGAGATTCTGATAGCATGACCTAAAGCCAATACATGTCAAATACACCAGTGCAGTTGAACTGCCTGTCTTGCCAGCAGCACCCTGTGCAGGGGAAGAGAAGGCACTGGCACAGAAGCACCTGGGCTGGGTGCAGAGCTGGAGCAGAGGGACGGTGCCCAAAGGCATGGGATGGCCACCATCCAGCACCCCAGCTCCCTGCCTGCTGGGCAGCACCCAAGCTGGCACAGGTTAGATGCCAGCTCCTGCCCTGCCTGCCACCAGCTGCAGCTGATGATGCTGGAGAGGGCAAGGCTGCCAAGCATGGGCCCTCAGAGCCTGGAAGAGAAATGGATGTGGTGCTTCCTTCCTCCCTGGAGTAAGAGTTTTTACCTTAACTCAAAGGCTGGCCAAGTAACAGCACCTAAGCCAAACCACATTATTTGGGTTTGGGCTTTAGCACTGGGGATGATTTTTCCTGTTAAGGTTGCTGGTGCTAGAAGAGGGAATTTAGAACATATACAAGACTAAAACCTGATCTACATTTTGACCTGCACTGCTGCATTCTTTATTTAGACCTGTGTTTGTGCTGTCCCATTTGCTTTTCATTTGACTAGCCAGTGCAGCAGGCCTTGATAGCTGCTGCAGCTGTTTGTGCTGAGAGTGCTACTCCTTTTCCAGGAGCTGGTTCTCCCCTGTCCTCATGCAGAGATTAAAATTTAACTCTTACCTCCCTCATCTGTTTGGCCTGCTTTGTTTCTCCTTTCCATTCTCTTGCACTATAACCAAGTAGATCAACTTCTGGCAGCACACTGAGATTCCCTAAATTGAGATTGATTCACAGATTAGTTATGTCCTGCTGTTGTGCATCTAAAGGGAAGCTGTGAGGGTCATTAATGAATGTGGAGTGACAACAAAAAGCTTACTTATGAGTTGCCTCTGAAGGTAGTTGCTCCACCTGAAACACAAATGATGGAACAGGTGTCAAAGAGGGGGTGTTGAATATCAGTGTTTACTGAAATAAACAACAGTGTGGAAGATTAAAGTCTGCATAATAAAAACCTACCGTTTCAGCAGCTGTGCTAAAAAGCTGTACAGCCTTCTGCAATACCAAAAAAGAGCAGTGAGGAAGGACATGCTTAACATTAGCTGCACTTTCACTTTCTGCCACATGAGACACAGGGATTCCTTGCTGGCTGTTTTCCAGGACCACACCTCATGCCTTCCTAAAATAGGGATCAAAAGAGAAAGGAAAAATCTTATCACTGTTTTGAACTACTTGTTTCTGTTTGTTTTCTTGCAAAAAGAAAGATCATCCAAACATGATATCACTTCAAATGAAACACAAAACATGACATGCAAAAGATTAATATATTTTACTTAAGGTTTTCAAGTTTCTAGGGCCTTGGGAGCATAGAGTTCACATTTCCACAGTATCCTGCACACAGTGAAGGCTACATATGTAGTTACAATGGAGTCCCAGGAAGACTGGCATCAAACACACTAATCAATAACAAAAAAAACAAAAATAACAAAAAACTGTTATTCTTTTTTACTTCAGGATGTGCTGATTTAGAGACGTGTACTGTCATTATTTTGTCTCTAAGTTGTGGCTTTAAAGACACGACTTAAAAGGTTTGTAGGACTTACTTGTAGTCAACAAATGGGCCATATAAGGCAATATTAGCTGACTAAGCATCATATGACTGCCTGGGGAATTAAAGGAATGTTCCTGCCTCAATTTGGGTAAATTTAGGGTCAATTTAAAACTCCAGAGAAAGATTCTCCCCAGGGATTTGGCAGAAAGCTCAGGAGATCATCACAGAGAGGGTACACGCTTACTTCACAGACATAAACAAGGACAAGGTTCTGTTGCTTCCCTGGCATTACAGACAAGGTTAGGGAAGGTTGTCTATTGTTGATGAGAAGACCTAGAAGTGAAAGAGGGCCTGGAGACTGAACAGTTGACAAAGGCATCATCTCCCTAAGTGAGAAATTTGAATTTAGGAAATTCTCAGAGCTCATGATGAACAGCTGCTCTGTTATTAACTTATTTATTGATTTAGTACAAAACCTTAAAAGAACTCAACTTTTTATAGAGGCATCCACAGAGAAGGCTGAAAAGATCCTTCTCCAGGGAGTCTGCAGAGGGGATTACTCATTCCACATAGTTTTACGTCAGCTGAACTTCTGCCCCTCCTGGCTTTAGCAGGAAATTTAAGAGGGGCTTAAGTTTTCCAAGTAAATTAAGCCCATGCACTGCGGACAACAATCCCGTCAAAGAGTTACGTATCAATTCTAACCTTAGCAACAAGATAAACAGTGATGCACTCATTTTTACGAGCACTGTTGCATATATACACAGAGCAGTGCTGATACTTGGCCTTTCCCAATATTCTGTTGCTTGAAGTTTTATTACAAGGTTTTGTATGCAAGTCATCTGGTGGTGAGACACAGACCTTGACTCTCCTGTGAACTAAAGGCACGTTAAGAGCTGTAAATGAAAAGGTGTCCATAAAGTTTAAGTAATCAGAGGTGGGGTTGGTGTGCTAGTTCTGAAGCTCCAGAAAACTCCAGTTTATTACTGATGCCAAATAAAAGACAACAAAATATCAGCTGTAAGGTTTGGAAATGGAAAACTTCATAGAAAAACCAGGAACTCCCACTTACAGCTAACACACACATATAAACACACTCCCACTTCCTCCTGAGGGCCACAGGTAGGCACACTCTCAATAAGCACACAAACTTCTACCTAGAGAAATGACAACCCCAGCAGAATCAAGCAACTGCAATTTTTTCTCTCTCTTCTTTAAGATAAATGCATCAGCATTGGAAAAAAAACCTCCATGGACTCTGAATAACTGAATCTTCTGTCCACTAGAACGGAACCTGATGGCTCACAGATGTTCAGCCCAAGGATCAGTATCAGCCCAGGGTATTCTGGATTTACACTGCTGTATGCAAACCAAATGACGACTGAAATTAACACCAGTTTAAATACACAATATCAAAGGAAAGTTGCAGCAGACTTTAATGTCATTACGTAAAAGGACTGTATGACTTCACTCCCACATTTGATTTTGAACAAACTAGCTCTATAAAAAAATCAAGAGCTGGTCCATCTGTTAAAATTACATACTTTGCATTATGGAGAACCAAGAAATACACGTGAATGCAAAATTTCTTCCCTTATCCCTTTTAACAGGCAGAAGGATGACAGCTCTGCATCAGTTTTTAAACTGAATCAAGCAATCTTTTGGAAAAGTTTTTGATGGTGATAATACTGAAAAAACCTCAGGTACTGGAGTTCAACCATCTCTCTTTCAATGCCTATGGCTAACAGGGGCTTGAGCAACTGCTCTTCAAGGAGTGCTGGGAAGCACAGGGTTACTGGTTTCCATCAGAAACACAAATCAGTGTCAGAGAACATGAGATAACCAAATAATGCTCGCCCATTTTTATTCAACATGGGTATTTCCCTAGAAGAAAGCCTAATGGACAATGGAAAAACCTGCAAACAAGTGATTTTGAGTATTTTTGCTACACTTGTATTGCAGCATACCCTGGACTTCAGGAACTCTCCCTCCTGTCATGGGAAAGCTGCTGTTCGAACAACACTCTGTGATTCAGTTAATATTTTCAGTGCTCGTGTCACATTTAGAAATTAATTACATTTTTTATTCAAGCAAATGACATTTAGAAGTAGCAGTTGGATCACAAAGTGCTGCTGGTAAAAATACATCATAAGCATAAATTAAAGAAGGCAGCAGCTTAAAATAGACCTTGCCACACCCCTCCCTGCACCTTTCAGAAGTCTTCAGAAACCAATGAGCAATTAAATTAATAACACATTAGTGGGGGGAACACAATAAGCCCACAGATTTTTACATTAAATCCATTCCCTGGAATAAGGGCACAATTCATCCTGCTCCTCAGGAGGCAGTGACAGCTAAGGAGCAGTTGGTGCTGTGACCAGCTGCTGGGCTTCCATCTTCTTGAAGACTGACTGTGAGCACCAGCATGACAGGGAGGCCTGACTCTTCTGCCATGCAGAAATTTGGAAGAACAGAGGCTGAACAGCGCTGGAGTTGATCAGGAGCTAATAGCAATGTTTATCTTACAGAGCAAGTAGTTCACCATGTTTTCTTTTCATGCCACATCAGCTTCCTGCTAGTGCCAAGCCTTAAGCTTTTGCCCCCTGCAAAGTCAGCAGGAGAGACACGCAGAAGGAAAAAACCAACGAAAAAGGCCAGAAAAAAAGATAAGTAAGAAACATCTGTTTCATTCTCAAGTAACTCAGGAAGAATCTCTAAAGGATTTGACTCCCTCACAATTTTTTTGGAGGCTGCCACCTTAATTATGTATAATTGATGAAATGCAAAATGTCAGAGATCAGTTGGGAACTAGCAGGCAGCACTGTATGCATTACTGAATATCCCAGCATGTCTGATGGTGCAATCACCCTTTATTGTTTTCCTCCATACCATTAACAAGGCCATCAGAAAGACAGCAGAGCATCTTCCCAAATTAAAACATGACAGAATGATTTCTTTTTTGGGGCATTCCTCTTCATGGTCTTTTTGGTACTGAAAGCAGGACATAGCACTTGTCACCATGAAGTGGCCAGGTTCCATACTCCCATCACACAAAATTATGTTCCCAGTTCCCAAAAAGCAGGTACACCCTCATTCAAAGAGGGAGGCAGAATGTGGGATGCCTCTGTGCCAGCCCTTCTGCTGCCCCACCTGAACCCCTCCTTCTCCCTCCTCTGTTGGATGCAGAGCTAGGAAGGGAGACCCCTGAACTGAGACATGCAAAGCTTGGCAGGGAGGCCCAAGTCTGCCTGTGTTCAAGGTGTGCATGCAGTTCTCCTCACGTTGCTGCACATTGCTGGTTTTCAGATTTTACATCATCAGCCCCTGGTATGTTACAGAAAAGGCTAAGTCCCTCTTTTAAGGGAAAACAAAGAAACTTACCCTCATAGAGCAGGCTCAACCATGAGGCACATGTGTACATAGACCTCAACTGAATGAACCAAGAGGGAGACACAGAAAAATTATTAATTATACAAATTCAACACCTACAGAAGATTATATCACATAGGAGTTTAGAAGAGAGAAATATGTCTTTTTAAGTGGTGCCAAGAGATTACAAATTCTTTTGTTTCCCAGTTTATGATCAGCATCACACACAAAAAAAAGAAAAATACTGAAAACAGATCAAACACCAAGATATGTGAGAAGCACTGCTTAAGTCAATAACTATTTCATTACAGACCCCTTCCTTTACAGAATAAAGCAACGTCAACTTGTTGAGCAACATTCATGTGCTCTAACAAACAGGAAAGATGAGGCTCTCTCCTTGATATAATAAGGAAAAGAAAATAATTTGCAGACAAAGATTCTAATCATCAATGACTTATCACAAGTTCAACCATGTCTGCTGATCAGATACCTTCTAATCAAAAAAAAACAAAAAACAAATGAGAATGCCAGCCCCAAACCACAAGTAGAATCACACAATTATCTAGAAAAGAGAATAGTTTTGGTAACACTGAGGCCCATCAGTTGCAAGAAAGGTTTTATTTACACAAATCTTCTGCGTAGGGCTTTTCCAAGAGCCCTCTTAGCTCCCTCAGTCTTTCTTTTTTTTTTTTTTTTTTTTTTTTCTGAAAAATACAGAGAATATAGAACTAGCAGCCTTCTTCAGACTCCCTGATCATCAACAGTAACTGGTGGTGGTAATGTATCTATCCAGTTGTGACACAACTTATTGCTGCTGTGCAGCAACAACTATAATGTGTTCTTACCTACTGGGTGATCACCTAAAATATACCCAACTAGAATTACAAAACCACTTTCAGCTATATAATCAAGATATTAATGCATGCCTTAGCCTGCACATACCATTTTCTCTCTACAAATGCCTACGAGAACAAAAGGAAAGTTCAGTTGTTCGTTTCCTGTACAATTCAGCTTCCTTTTTAAGGCACAGGGTGCTTCATCCAAGATGAATAATGCTTAGCCCCACTTCCATTTAAGTAAGAAACAGCATGACAGAAGCCTTCTGAGAATTTACAGTCCAGAATATTGGATGAGAAACACATGAAAAGCATTTCATGCCATTAAAAAAACATGAATCTCTCTAAAACTCTTATTCCTATTAAAAAAAAATTAAAAAATAAAATAACCTCCTTTTAAAGAAGGAACCTATGAAATATCTGCTACTGTTTTTTTCTTAATGTGGAAAAAAATCTGTTCCCATTCAGAATTGCTATTTAATGCCTGTACACTTCAAACAGAACTTACGTAAATGCACTAAATCTATTATTTGAAAGAAGCCCACTCTAAGAATTCCTATTCTGCCTGCTGCAGAGTTGCATGTTGAGTCACCCCTAATGCCACTCATGGTTGCTTCACAATTCTCAAAATGCTTTTCTTTTCTTTTTTTTTTGCCATGCTGAATCCAAACGATAAAGGAAATAGAATGAAGGAATAACAGAATAAAGGAAATACTTTCCTCCTGAGCATCCCAAGTATAAATGCATATTTTTTTTTTTTTATGTTGATATGCCTAGATAACTGAAACCTGGTTGGGGGGGAAAAAGAAGTCTTAAGTCTTTCTTAGCAGTAACAGTAATTTTTCTCCTCCTGATTTTTAAATCTTGTTTGCTAGAGAGCACAGGACCTGCACCACCCACCCCGCCCTCCAAGGATGCACAGTCACTAGGTGGCTGGGCACACCACCGGCAGCATTCCTCCTGGTCTCTCCAGGCAGCTGCCCCACTCCTGGGGTTTCCCAGTGCAGGAAGTGCCCCTGGCTCTGCCTGGATGCTTTGTAAGCACACGACACAGGACAGTCCAAGGAATTTTAAACTATCTGGTGATAAAAAGTTATCCCAACTGATATCCAGGAAAACAGCAGGATCAAGTAACCCATGACAAACAAAAAAGTCAACTCTTCTGAGCTTGTTCACTGTCCAAGCAGAAAGCCAGCCCCATCTCACCAAACTATATCCATGCTGCTCATCATTCCCATCTCTGTACTGGGTCTGACTGCTGCACCCCACACCCACACAGATTTTGTGTCTGTCTTCAGAGCAGGGCCCTCTCCTGAGTGCACCCAGTTCTGTGCGCTGATGGTGCAGAGCTGTGCATTTTTCACGTGGATTAGTAATTACATATAATTTATGATTAATAATCACAAATTATTCCTATCTCCTGGGGGTGCACCAGATCACAAAGCCCGTGCTTCCTCAGCAGGTATGTGCAGAGTTATTCCAGCAGTGTTTTACTTGTGTCTCCCCTCTTTTCAAGGTCAATTAGAAGCACAAAGCAAGGTCAAAGAAAGCAAAATATCAAAGCCATCACTCTGAATGCAAATGGCAGAAATTGCTCTTGCATCTCTTCCCCTCTGCCTCTCAGTGCCCAGTCTGACCAAAGCCAAAACTTCAGCTTTATTCTGCACAGCTCATGGTACTTGTATGGAAGTAGCTGGAGTGTTTAAAGCCTGCTCTCTCTCCATCATCTCAAGGGCAGCACTTCCAAACTGGCATATTTTAATTAGCTCAAGCACACAGGAGTCCTCTGCCTTTTTGGGAGAGTGCATTACCAGGCACTTCTGGCCTAAAATACTACACAAAAAAAAAGCATACTGAAAGGTAAAACTGACTGCATCAAGATAATCACTGAAATTTAAGTTATTCCTCAGTGTAATACCAAATTCATATCTAACAGAAACATTTCATAAAAAGGTGATCCAAGAACTCAGAATATTCTGTGCAAGAGCTTTCTACTTGTAAAAGCACATTATTAGTAGCATTAGTATTATCATGCATAATAACATCACTGTCATTACTGTCAATGCTAATGCACAGTTGGTATTTTTACAGACATTTGGATGCAAGAGAACTTTTAAGCAAAGCACTCCAGACATCAGTCACAGGGATCAATAGACCACAGCTCCCTGACACCTCTGCATTTGCTCAAACTGCCTAAAAACCAGACAGCTACGTGGCAAGGACTAAATGAAATACTAATCATGCACTCCTGTAAAATACAGCTAAGTGTGACCTTGCATATTGAGCTCTTTTTGAGGGCCTGTCACTTGGCAGACAAAGTAAGCGTGACTTACTCTGTGAAGTAAGAAAATGAAATACAGGGTCCTGGACAGTTTCTGTCATGGAGCCCAGCAGTATAATTTTTAAAGTTCTTCATTTATATGAAACCCCCTATTTTAAGGCCTTGGCCTCTGGCAAGAAGGTCACAGCTGAAATTCACGTGCAGGAAATAATCCAAAATGAAACCACAATTGAAGAACAATAAACATATCTCCAAGCTGCTCACAGACAAACCCCTGGCATGGTGCTGTGCTCAGAGCAAAACTGGGAAAAGCAGGTAAGGCTTCTCTTTGTCGTACAGATAGACCTGATCTTGATCTATCTTGATCGATCTTGAAACCAGTGTTTAAGTTTGCAAAAGACTGATTTTGCACAAACTTGGCAATTCAAACCTTGCTGGCCATTCGAGGGAGGTGATTCTGCCCTCCCCTGTGGTGAGACCCCACCTGCAGTACTGCATCCAGCTCTGGGACCCCTGGAATTAGAAGGATGTGGACCTAATGGTGCAAGGTCCATGGAGGAGGCCATGAGGATGACCTGGGGCATGAAGCACGTCTCTAATGAGAACAGAATAAAAGAGCTGTGGTTGTTCAGCCTGGAAGGCTCCTAGAAGACCTTATAGCACCTTCCAGTACCTAAAGGGGCCTACAGCAAAGATGGAGATGGACTTTTTATGAAGGAATTTAGTGACAGAAGGGGTGATGGCTTTAGATTGAAAGAGGGCAGGCTTAGGTTAGATATTAGGTAGATTCTTCACTGTGAGGCTGGTGAGGGCACTGGGACAGGCTGCCCAAAGAAGTGGTGGATGTCCCATCCCTGAAAGTGTTTAAGGCCAGGTTGGATGGAGTTCTGAGCAGCCTGCCTAGTGAAAAGTGTCCCTGTGCATGGCAGGGGGTTGGAACCAAAAGGACTGCAAGGTCCCTTCCAACCCAAACCATTCTGTGGTTTCCTGGTGGCAGCTGACCTTCAGGCAGTGCCAAGCACCTTGCCTTGGAGCTGCTTTGCTGCACAGACACAAGGGCAGACTTAAGGATGGTCAAAGCCTCACAGACACCACATCATATCAAGGCACCAGTTTGATGCCAAGGTACGCATTTCTCACTTTCAAAGCATCATTTACCCAATGTGACTACCCTGCCCTGGAAACATAAATGCTGAACACTTCAAATATGGGGAAAACCTTAGCAACATGCTATGTATGGACAAGGCACTTGAGATGGGGTCCTGCTGAAGAAGAACTACCAAAAGGACCAGAGACTGAGCACATACAGCCACATCTTGCCACACCTTTAACCCTCCACCATCACAGAGTAGGGCTCAAGTAAGAGAACACGTCTTCTGCTCAGCCGACAGCATTCTCCTCAGAAAGATGTCTGTTGAAAGAAAAGTGCAGGCAGTACAAGCTGCCTTGCTGGACACATCCCTCTGCACAGGTACATAGTGACATCTGTCCTCACTGGTGACATGGGGACAGGAGCCAGAGACACACACTTGCTCTCTCTGTCAGGAGCTTCCAGCATGTCCCCATAGGCTGCAGAGAAATCCCAGGCACTCTGATCTGGAAGATGCCAAAAATGCATAGTGTGCAGAGCAGTGAAAAAATGGGAAGAAGCTACAAGCACAGCATAAGGCTGAAAAGAAACCAAAAGATGCTGACTTCCAAATTTCTCAGAAAATTCATGAAGAAAGCTGTACAAGTTTTGAAATATTTTACAATGTTTGCCTTCACTTGAGCCCTCTCAAGAAGTGGACAGTAGTCTCCTTACTTCCTTTATGTCCTCATTTATGCTGGGACACAACTCTTTTGGGTTTTTTGTAATGCTTTTGTGTTATCAAGCAACAGATAGTCCAGTCATGAGTCACATTGTTCATGGGGAAAAAAACCAAACCTTTCATCAAACCAAATTTTGTAATACACAAACCAAACTCTAACACCTCAGAATTGGTACAACATTCCTAGCAACAAACACCCCTCTTAAAACTGCCAGTGACTGCTTTTCCATTGCTGTGGCTGAAGAAGTGGAACTCGTGTTTTCTATCATGAAACTCTGACCTTTCCACTAACAGGCAGCTGTTTCTCTGTCTTCCTGAAAGGTACAGCATTGCTGTCTGATCCAGAGCACTGCAACCATGCACTGAGGAACTGGCATCTGCCATGCTGGGAATGCCAGCAGTGGAGCACATGGGCAGAGCTCCCTGTTGCTGCTGCACACTGGCACCAGGCCAGCTGCACCAGGCCAGGAGTGAGGAAAGGATGCCCTGTGCTCACTGGGCCTCCCCAAATTCCATCAAAGCAGAAAACACATCTTGAAGTGACTCAGGGCCAGATGTCAGAAAGCAACCCAGGTTAGTGTTTCACTTTAAAGAGTACTGTAACTCTTTCAGAAGTCAGACCGCCATCAAATGCCACTAGAATATGACTTAGGCAGCCCAAAGGTAATTAAAAAAATAATTTCACAGCCTAAAACAGGAGGAGATTAAGAAGCTCCTTAAGGTAAACCTTATGCCATTCTAATCACACCCAAATTTAGTTATGCAAGTGTAATGAAAGCAGTGTAATTATATTCCCTTTTGACTCCTGAGCACTGGTTATTCCCTGTGTTTTTAAAACAAGTAAATTATAACCATAATAATCTCTCCTAGGACAGTCTGGCACCCACAGTTCAGCTGTGTGGGGTCAGGAGGTTCAGCAGAAGTATTTCTGAAATCTCAACTCATTTGCCTGGGTAGTCATGCAAGATCAAACATTTTCAAACATTAAGCTCAAGAAAAACTGCATACATTTTGGAAAAACCCTTTCATGTTTGTTGTCTGATCCTTGGTAGATAAGATGTGAAGATTCAACTGGAAACTGTATCTAAGAAACAGGTGGACAGAAAGTCGTGATGCTGAATGGGAAATGAACACCACCTAGGCAGGTGGTGGTGTTTTTTCACTTTAACATATTCCAAACAGTTAAAGTCAAAAACCCCTTACATCCAAAAATGGCAAAAAACCTCAGAACTACAAAAATTAATTTTTTAAAAATCCCAAATACAGATACTTATCCATAAAAGCACTTAGATTTAAATGTTGACAAGCAGTTCATGCTGTTTCTCCCCTCCAAAATCAATTCCAACACCCTTCACCTGGTAGTGTTTTATAGATATGAAAATGGCATCTTTTCCTCCTACCACCAGGAGACCACCCTCAGTTTCTAATCAAATTATCTGTCCACTAGCAAAGAAATGAAATTCTTGAAGAAGCACGCTTCAGTGACTACAAAGAAGCTTTCTTAGCCTGTCATTACTTCCTGTTTTACATATTTTGCCTCTTTGTTTCACCACTTGCTGAAACTGGAGCGGGCCAGAGGACGGAAGTGGGAATAACGGTACTTGCACGAATTAGCAATGGAGCAGGTAGCGCCGTGCTAGCTTCAACTCACCCACTGAATACCACAGAAATCTGTCTCTCTCTCCACTGCAAAAATGAAAGTATGAGCTGCATGCAATTTGTACAGCTCCTCCAAAGAGAAAACAAGCTGGTTTAGTAAGAAAGGCAGTGCAAAATGAGAACGGGATGAGTAACCATCAAAGCAGAAATGTACCACAGAATGTACAGCATTAAAGCAAGTTGATAGTGCACAGTATGCTCAGTCTGAACAACCCCTTCTCAGTGATATAAGAGATCACAGGATCATTTAGGCTGAAAAAGGCCTTTAAAATTAAGCCTAACTGTTAACCCAGCACTGCCAAGCCCACCACTAAACCATGTCCCCAAGTGCCGCATCTATATGTCTAATAAATATCTCCAGGGACAGTGACTCAACCACTTCCCTGGGCAGCCTGTTCTGATGCCTGAACGCCATTTCAGCCAAGAAATTTTCCCTGATATCTAATCTAAATCTCTCCTGGTATGACTTGTTACCTGAGAGAATAGACTGACCCCTAACCTGGCTACAACCTCCTTTAGGTAGTTAGAGAGCAAAAATGTCAACCCTGACCCTTCTTTTCTCCAGGCTTCCCTCTGCTGCTTTTCATGGAACTTGTGCTGCAGACACTTCACAACCACAGCTGCTCTTCCTTCTCTGGACATGCTCCAGCCCCTCAGTGTCTTTACTGTAGAGAAGGGCCCAGAACTGGATTTGAGCTGTGCCCTCAGCAGTGCTGAGCACAGTTGGACAATCGCTGCCCTGCTCCTGCTGGCCGCACTGTTGCTGACACAGACCGGGATGCCCTTGGCTTTCCTGGCCACCTGGATCATGTTCAGGATTCCTGACACCGAGAACCACCTGCACCCGGCCCTGTCCTGGATCCTCCTGAATCACACACACCTGCATTTATGAGCCCCTTTTTCCTAAACCTTCACCTTTCTGACGGGAATACAAGCCAGTCTGCAACACGTAGATTCACACTGCACATAGTAAGGAAAAGAAAAAACCAAAAAAAAATTACCGCCCCCGAAGCAAAGGCCCAAAGACCGGCCGAATGCCCGAGCTGAAAGAGGCTCACGCTGCTGTTTTACAATCCCGATCCCCACGCATGCCGGCGCCAATTCCGCCCTCAGGACACAGCAGTTCCCAGGGCAGCTCAGCCCCTCACGCTCCCGGCATTTCCCCTCACGCCCGCGGGCCCCGGCCCCACACGGGCGGGAGCACAGCCGGGCTGTCCTGCCGGGATAGCCCTAGGAGCAGCTTTCCGGCTACCGCCACTCCTGGAAAACGGCCCCCAAAGAGTCAAGTGGAAAATAAAGCAGGGGGGAAAATAAAGAAATTTGGCAAATAAAGCCAAACCCTCGCCGCGACTCCGGGGGCCCTCCGAGCCCGCCCACCAGCCCCACCGCGCCTCACCCGCTCGGCCGCTTTCGTCCTGCCTCCCCGGGGTCCCGCCCGGCTCCAAAGGCAGCGCCGACTCCTCCTGCCTCCCCGGGATCCCGCCCGGCTCCAAAGGCAGCGCCGACTCCTCCTGCCTCCCCGGGATCCCGCCCGGCTCCAAAGGCAGCGCCGGCACCGCCCGGGGCGGGGATCCCGCGGGGCCGCCCCGATCCCAATCCCACCTGGCCGTGCCCTGGAGCCGGGAGGGAGGGATAAGCCCTGTCACCGTCTCTCGGCCTGTCTCCCAGCGGAGTTCTCCATTTCCACAGCAACCCGTGCCGCTTCTCCGGCAGTGAGATACTGTCTGTGCTCGGGTGTCACACCACGCTCTTTTACATTTTGTAGCAGCATGGAATCGTGCCATGGTTTGACCTGGAAGAGGCCCTAAAGATCATCTAGTTCCAACCCTCTGCCATGGGCAGGGACGCTTCCCACTAGACCAGGTTGCTGAAAGCCCCATCCAACCTGACTCTGAAACTCTTCCAGGGATGGGGTTGCCTGAAACACTTCTAGGGATTCCAGCTCCCTGAATGGAGACCAACACCATCATCATCTGTTTAAAATATAGCCATTAAATGTAACCACAACTTAATAACTTTGAAGTTATTGGTTGTTTTTTGTTTTTTCCCTGCCATTAAATGTTGATTTCCTCACCTTTTAACAAAATGGTGTGCATTCATCCAAAAAGAAATTCCCCTTTGCCAAGTACCTTCCCTTATAATAGCCTTTCATGTGTTATTTCTCACATGTATGTAGAGAATTTGCATAGACTGGTATACTTTCTTTTCTGGCTACACATTAAAGAATAGTATTCTTCCATCTCATTAAGAACTTTGCAGGATAAACAGAAAGGAATTGTGATGGTCCTAACAAAGACTTAAGTCTTTTACAGAGTTACAAGCAGTTTGCTCCCATACAGAGCTAAGACAAACTTACACAATCTTCTGTTATTGGATTTTGTTTGGGTTTGTTTGGTTTTTTTCCCCTAAAATACCACAAGATATTAAAGTGGTTGAAGATCAAGACTTTTCATGAAACACTGAAGAGATTTATATCACCTGGCATGAATATCAGATTTTTCTTCCTCCATCTCAGTTAATCTGGGCAAGGAACAAAATAGGCAAAACCTGCTAAATATTGGTGTGCCAAGCATTCCCTTAGTTGCATTTGCAGAAAGTCATAGATACATTTATCCAAGTAAAAGAAAATCTAGGCTTAAAACCCAGCTAAAAATAGCAAAAGTAAACAGTTGACTTAAGAGGCCTAAAGCTGTCAGTTGTGTAAGTAGCACTGTGTGCCGCTCCATCAAAAAATCCATTTGAAAAAAATTTCCTAAGTGCCACCTCTGTGCCTCTCCACAGCACCAGTTTCCTGGTGCTTTCTCTCTGTACTTGCAGATTGTGTTTAGTGTAGCTGTGTCTCAGGAGCTGCAGCTGAGAGACATGCCAGAGTACAGCTCGCATGGCATCCACCTGCAAAGGCTTGAAGGTGGCTGGAATTTATTTATTTTATTTCCAGATCTTGTCTGCAGTTATCACATCCTTCAGCTTCTCTTTCCACCTTTTTTCATGTCTTGGCCAGGCCAGTGTTGGTGGCAGAAGATGGTTTAGCATTGCAGTTAAATCCAGGTTTGCATCTTTCTACATTCTCTTAACCTGTGTTAAGATCTTAGGATTTAATTGGTGATTTATCTGTGCAAGCAGGCTTGAAAGTGATTGTTTATCTGGCTGCTGACTCATCAGAGGAGAGAGATTAAATGTATGGTACAATGTCTACAGATCAAGCCCTGTATCAGTGAGTCCTTCCCACTTCACAGCTCTCTGCTCTCTCCCCCATGCATTTGCAATCTGGAGCATGGCCTTGGGCCTCTATGCATGGGGGTAAGCCCTGGGACAGTCAATCAGTCAATCAATCAATAAGTCAGTCAGTCATTCAGAGATCACTTACCTGAAACCTCTTGAGAGACTTTTTTAAACTAACACTGTCCATAGTGCCCTTTCTTTCTCCTTAAGCTCTTTCTGGACCTCTTCCCTGAGTCAATAAGAGTTTTCTATGACCTTTGCAGGCTTTGGCAGGAAAATGTTGTCTCTCCTCCTTATGAGTGAGATGGGACAGCTTCCACCTGCCTCCCTCCTTGGTGTTGGATACAAACACCACTGTAAGACTGAGCCAGGTAACACACAACCTGTTGGATACAAACACCACTGTAAGACTGAGCCAGGTAACACACAACCCTCCTGCACTGTTGGGCTGGTCTGTGTGTGCTGTTCCTGTGAGATGAATGTGGGTTAGGATAATCCTGGAGAGGGCAAACAAGATCCAGATCTGAGCTGGTATCAACAGCAGAAATGGAAATAGCAGCTAACTGGAAGGCAGTTTCTTTCACAGACTCTGCAGAATTGGAAACATGCTGCTTCAGAAAATGTCAGCTTCTCTAAAATATTTCAGAGAATCATAGAATGTTTAGGGCTGGAAGGAGCCTTGAAAAATCATCTAGTCCCACTACCCCTGCCAGGGATGGGGCATCCACAGCCCTCCTGGGCAATCTGTTCCAGTGTCTCACCATCCTCACAGTAAAGAATTTTTTCCTAATATCTAACCTAAATTTCCCCACTTTCAGTTTGAACCCATTACCCCTTGTCCTATCACTGTAGCTCCTGACAAAGAGTCCCTCTCCAGCTTCCCTGCAAGCTCCCTTCAGATGCAGGAAGGTTGCTAAGAGGTCTGCACACAATCTCCTTTCTCCAGGCTGAACAACCACAACTTTCTCAGTCTGTCTTCCTGGAGGTGCTCCAGTGCTCTTATCAACTTCATGGTCCTTCTCTGGACCTGCTCCCACAGAACACTGTAGGGAGACAGAGCAGGCCTTACACAGTGCATGCATTCAGTAGGTTTCAGCAGAAATAATGCATTCTCTGCTTTGCCTCTGAGTAGGCAGCAGCTCTGCAGGGACAAGGGGACAGCTCCAGGGAGCTCAGACTGGAGGCAGCCTAAACTGGATTATCTTCCTCCAGACTTCCTGGTCATGGCATTTTGCATATGTTTCTGATACTCAAACAGGGCTATGTGCTGATGGAAAAGTTGTACTACTTAGGGATATTTATGGCATTTTCTTCCTTTAGGGGAGTATTATGAACTTTCCCACAACATGAACCTCCAGGTTCTTCTGCAGGTCATGGCATTTTCCAGCTGCAGCCATGACAGTGACTACCTCCCTCTGCTTGTACCCACGTGAGAAGTGCACAGTAATTAAAACAAAAGCTTATACTGAAAGCCATTGCTAAGCAAGTGTGAAGACATTTTGCCTGGGTCTGTTTAAGCCCATGAATCGGTAGCCAAAGCAACTGCTGTGCTCATCTGCAGGTGAGCAGCAGGATTATAATCATGGCACAAAGAATGTTAGCAATTCCAAACAAGTGCTGAGACAAAGGCAGCAGCATCCAACCCAGTAAAAGTAGGAAGCCGAGGTGCAAAACTGGTGACAGCTTCCTCCTTCAGTTTTTCAAGCCCTTTTTAACAGTCAAGAACCATTTCCTTGTTTATCACAACTTATTACTACTATCAAGGTCAGGTGGTTCGACACACAGGTAAAAGTAGTAACCATGCAGCTGCAATCAGCAGCACAGGATTTTCTCTAGCTGATCACCAGTTTGTTGACATGCCAAAATTTATAGCACAGCAGAATGAACTTACCAACTCTTCTCTCTGAGCTAATTCTGCTTCTGTTTTTGTGTTCAATGAAGTGGTTTCTGTTCTTGCTGGCCCCTCTGTCATGTTGCCTCTGCATCTCCTCTCCAGAGTATCACCCCCAGCTGGACTTCTCTCCCCTGGTTGCTTTTTTCTGGGGTTAGAAAAGGAGTCTCTACAGACTCAGCTTGTCTTCACAGACCAACAAGCTGTGAAAGGATCTGGCTTCCTGTTTCATTTCCGCTAAAGTCTTCAGAGTCACACAGGCTGTCTATGCTTCTCCATATCCAAGCCACAAGAAAAAAATTGAGCATAACTCAGCTATTTATAAAGGTCACATTGCTATCTCGCCCTGCATCTCCCAAGCTGTTGGAGGGATGGAGATTGCAGGGTGCTTTTCAGACTGTGGTGTAGCACCCATACATGGCACTATCTCAGTGGTAGTCCACACAGAGTCACAGCGTCTTCTTTTCAGCTCCAATGTCACGTGCCATTGCTAAGCTCAACTTTACTTATCATGCAATCCATGTGCCTCCTGTAGAAACAGTGGGATCATGAAGAGGAAACAGGTGGTCCACACAAACATGCCTTCCTATGGTTATGGACCATGCTATGTAAAAGCAAAGTTTACACAGAATATGGTTAAATCACTTCATAGGTATGGGCTTTTTAACTGGAGTAAGCAAAGGGTCCTTCGAAACCGTCTTTCCTTTTCCCTCCTAACTTATTGTTTTAAGTTAAATGACAAAAATGTTTTCTTACAGTCTAAGACTATTAATTCATTCTTAATTATGCTCTTGGAAGATATATCAGAATACCACAGCTTACAAGCTCATTAAATCTAGTCTTCCAGTCTGAAAATACCCACAAGTTCTTGTTTCAGAGGGAGAAGCCACTTGCCATTGTCTCCCAGAGATTTCTACTCTGTTAACAGTTGCTTCACATTTCACATGCATTTAAAAAAAAAACAGTACAATTACTGACTCACATTTTCCCTTTCACTAGAATGTCAGCTTCCCTTTCTACCCCTTCTATTGCAGTATTTTTGTCAATTTAGTTCTAAAATGCTATTTTTCCATAATCACCTCAGATCAGGAGTGTTTATTAAAAAAAAGGAAAGGTGGTGTTTGGGTTATCTATATTACATTATTATTTTTGTTTGCTGGCACCTCAGGAGCTGAAGGTGCAATCTGCTCTCCCTGCTCCAATCCAAGCCTTGGGCCCCATGACTTCAGGCCTCCTAACACTTATTTCACCATTTACTGTGGAGGAAGGTGGAGAAGAACAAAGAATTTTCTTTCCTAAAATATTCACTTGCTACATTTGAATGCTCTCATACTATTCATGCTCCATGCCATGAGCATCCAAAGGCAGCAAGTGAACTCTTAAAAACAGTGTTTAAATGTGTGTATATACATACACACACACACATACACACAGACATGTTTGTATGTTTATATGATTATATGTATATAGGCGTAATTTTTTTTTTTTTTTGGTCTGTGTTCCATTCCCATTAGCAGAACAAGATAGTTCTGACAGTAGAAAAACTGTGGACTGGCTAGAGGACCAGTGCAAGGGAAGATCTGGAAAGAAAATTAGTAGGACAGAAGAAAGAAACACTGCACATCACAGGGCCTCTTTTGCCTTCCTTGCTCAGTACTGGGTATTTGGTTCATTGGGTTTTTTCTGTTTTTATTTTTGTTTGGGGTTTTTTTTGTTGTTGTTGTTCTGGGTTTTTTTGTTTTTGTTTTGTTGGTTTTTTAATAAAGCAAAAAAAGGGAAGCTGTTTAGTTTCAATTTTACAGTGAAAATTACCCTTCTTTTCTGCATTGAATTCCCTTTAGTCACCCTAAATTCCTCTATTGTACTTTTTACTTAATTTTAGTTGGGTAGTTTGATTTGCTCTGGCCATAAACAGTTCTGGATATTTAACACTTCCTACTCCTCGTCTCTTCTTACAGTTTCCACATTCTTTAACACATATACCATAATTCCCAACATAGCTGGTTCACCTGCATAACTCTTTAATATCTCCTTAGGCTTTATCCAAGTAGGAAAAGGTTGGGTTACCTCCCTCTTCTGCTGTGCTGGGGCATAAATATTTGCCCAAGATCTGAATCTCTTCCATACCCCAGTGAGCATCTTTAGGGCATGGTGAAAATGCTGGGACATCTGAACACTCTGTGTGGCAGAGAACTTGAGGGAGTTTTGGAAAATGAGAATGCCTTTGCTCCAACAGGATTAGGTGACAGGCAAATAAAGGCTCCAGAAGGGAGAAGAGGAAAAACCTGGACCTTCTGTACCCCTTCCTTGCAGGAAAGCCCCAGCTGAACTTTGGAATTGCATTAAGTTACAAGAAATACAAGATGAATTCCCCATATATACCATGAATCCTTTTTCCTAAATTAGGAACAGCTGAGAGGTCTGTGCAAGGTTATGGGGAAAAGAGAAAGACAAACCTGAAACGGAGATGATGAGTTTGGTATGCTGGAGGCACCTGGGCTGACAGAATCCACAGACTAAGAATAGCTGTGCTTTACTAAATAGTTGGTGTTTGTTTGCATGCCTGCCTGCCTATTTGCACTCTTTATCACATTAGCAAGCTGACAAGGAAATTTCTTTTGTCCACCCCCACACTTCTGCGGTGGGTGTTATCAGACGGCCTCTCCTCCCCGCGGCATTCCCTTGTGTTCCTGTGAGATGCAGTGAAAGAGCTCTGCACTTGACTTCACCACAGCTCAGTGGGGTTGTTCCCCTGCCCACCAGTGATAGGAGAGCTCTTGGTTTGCAGCAGCAGCTGGGAAACCCAAACATGACACGGCACAACATCACGCAGCTCTCTGAGAGTTGTAAACACAAGATGGCCACCCGAGTTTGTCCTGGAGCTGCAGCCACTTCCATCTCCATTGCTGAGCCCTGGAGCCAACTTCTCACTTTCTTCCTGCTTTTTCTATGGAAGCAGATTAAGGTTACAAATATCCCCAACCTACAGGTGCATGAAGCCACTTTTGTTCTGCTGTAACAGGTTGTCCTACCATCTCATCTGCTACCTGGAAGAAAAATCACCCTTTTCAGAACCATTATTATTATTAGTATATTATTATTCTTATTATTGGCAATATATTATTGTTGCTGACAACTTTCTGCTGCAGCTGCATAGGTGGGGGCAGGAGAGTGCTGTCCTAGGCAGGTGCTCGTTGGTTACTTAGTGGTTCACCAGGTAGGCTTTTCTTTCTGAAGGCTATTAAGGGGAACAGCATCAATATAATCTACTTTCTGGATTTTGGAAGCATGAAATGCACTGTGAGTGCAGAATTGTCTCCTAGTGCCTGGGCTTGGGCAGAGAAAATCAACTTCCTGGAGAAGAAGAATTCCTATTACAAAATCTGTGATGTGTCTTGCTTTTTAACAATTCTTTTAAAATCAAATACTTTTTACTTGGAATTAGAGTCCATATTATGATTTCTTTTTATTTAGAAGTCAACATGCAAAGGCTCAGCTGTTTCTCCTTCGTGCTGAAAGATCGTACTGCCAGAAGAAACAACACACAGCCTATTCGTGGGCACTTTCCTCTTTTTTTTGTGTGTATGTCAAGTGTCAATCCTTGGCTTTGCAACAGTGACTAAATATTTATGTTTCACTGCCAAAAGTGCATAGCAGCAAACCAAAGCTAGCATTTTAAGACTTGTGTGCTATGAGTGACTCACTGGGACTAAAGATGTGAGCACCCCCTTCCCTGGGGTTCCCCTCTGAAGCAGGAGGAGCAGCTGCTTTCTGCCACTCCCCAAGAGCCACAGCAGTCACCAGCGATGCTTGTTTTGTACTGGAACAGCAAAAAGGGGTCACTGAGGGGAAGAATGGAGCTCGTTCTTTTCAGAGGAAGGAGTCAAATGCCAACAGTGAAAAGAACAAACTTTCTTCAGATGGAGACTTAGTAACAAGCAGGAAAATAAAATACACATAAAAACCATGTGAAAACTAAGGCAAAGCAGTAGCCTGTGCACATAGGAACAACAATGGAAAAGCATACACGTCCCTCTTTATAATGCAGCTTATTGATATAAATGTCTTTTTGATTAACAGAAACAGCAACAGAAGATGTTCCTTCCTGAAAGACACTTTGTGCAGCTGGTTGCTTATTCAGAATTTCAAAGATAAACATCCTGGTTCTATCCGCCATTTTCTTTCCCCCATCCCTCAAACAATCCCCATCCATGGTGACAGCTGAAATTAATGGATGTACTTCTTCATTTTTCAGAAAAACAACCTGCTGCTAAACGAATATAGGCTGTACTTAACTATGTATTTCACAACACAGAAGGAAGAATGACAATTTCTTTTAATTAGGATAGGGGACGGGAATTCAGAGCATGAACATCTATTTTTGCAGTTGCCAGAATCTTACGTATCTTCAGCAAATCCTTTTACCACCTGTTAAAAAGGGGGAAGGGAACTAAAAAGCTTTCTCCATCTGTAAAGTGAAGCTTGATGATTAAAATTGAGAGCTGCTGAAAATACCATGGTGATGGAGGCTCTTCAGCTGAATATACAGCCCCCGCTGTGATAACAAGCAGCACTCTCATCTCCCTCTGCAGTCAGTGACAATAAAGACAATTCTACTTGCAGGAGATGTCAGTACCTTCCTGACAAAGGATTCAATGATTTCTCTTTCTGTAATTTTTTTATGGATCTTACCCTTTTTGACATTTTGCTATTTAGACAGTGACTATTAGGATTTCTACTTTTCTGGCAAATAAACAACATATTTTCTTTTAAAACCTCCCTGTCTTGAGAATGCAAGAATGGAATTTCCTGGTTGCTCCCATATGTCTTCTTCTCAAATATATATGTACACGCAAATTTCCCTGGACCCACCATCCACCACAGAAATTTTGTCTCAGTGAAGTTTGCCTCTCCATGCTTATAGGATTTCTGTACAGCCCAGGACCCTGCAGGAATTGCTCCCTCATTATGTCAGGCATGCAGAGATCCCAGATGCCACCCATGGGTGTGCACTGAGCAGACAGCACAGCATAGTTCAGGAGGTTGGATCCATGCTTGAAATGTTGGAATCCAAACGTGATCCATCCAGGTGAGGGGAGTCAGGAGCTGGTGCTTCATTTCAGCTTCTGGCATCCATTTACACAAGGAAGGTGGGGGTTTTGAGTAGTTCTGGGAGAACAAAGCAGAGGTTTTTCTCCTATGATTAGGAGAAGTGTGTCTTGGATTCTGCTTTCATTTCCTCAAAATTACTTCTAGATTTAATCATCTCCTATGAACAATCTGGAGTCACATTACAGCAGAAAAATGCTACTTTCTGTGGCAATTCAGGATGACAGTTTGAAGACTCTCGAAGCTGCCAGTAAATTTTTATAGGGAGTTTTACTTTTAAAAGGATCATTAACTATACAATCCCATAATTGGATCCTTATGTTACAGGTTTTGTTCAAAAGCTCAAATGGTGTCTACGTATGTTAATAAACTTATTTTAGTACTGAGAGCACAAATGTGTGACAAATTGCCTTGAAGGAGAAATGAAAAGGAGACCATCTAAACTTTCATTTTTGTGAGGGAAGGAATCTGACATGTTGGGGGCACAGCAGGAAACCAATGAGGAACAGAATGTACAGCCATCGCTGCTGTTAAATATAGATCCTCAGTTCTGAGGCAGTGCAGAGCCTTGCTCTTGGGGTCTTTGCAGCTAACAGGTGTCTCATGTCCTCAAAGCACCTCATATTCAGGACACAAATTGAATCAGATGAGGGTATTCTGCCTTTCTGTAAGTTGTTCCAGAAGATGTTGGAGCACTTTTCTACAGGTGATACAAGCATAATGTTGCTGGACTTTTTTTAAGGTTTTTTTTTTTAATAGGTCTAATGTAATTCTGAAATAGCTCCATTCTGCTATCAATTGTGTATTACAAGAGAAAAACCCCCAATCAGATGATTCTTTGTGTTTTGCTCCATTTGTTTTGTTCCAAGTGAGCGTAGGAACAGTCCTTCCTCCACTGACCTTCAAGTATTACTCTAACAAGGAATGCATTAGCATGAGTCAAACAGTATGACTACAGCAGCATCATGGTAAGGTAAATACCATATAGTTATACTTCCTTCCTCTGGCAATATCTCCAGGAGACAGGCTTCATAAAGAGCTACACCCAGTAGTAAAATAGTTTGCGCTGAATAAACAAATACAGAGAGATGTTATAAAGTCCAACATGGAGATCAGCCAGAGCTGAGCCACTACTTTTAAGTGGCAATATGTCAGCTGCAAATGAGCAATATGAGAGGAGCCGAGACATTTGTATAGCCAAACTAGCAGGAGCCTAAAATGCCAAAGTTAAGGCTGCAGATGGTAGTAGGTTTTGCAAACTGAACATGCTGGGTCTCCACGCAGGGACCTATAGCTTCTGAGAGCTTTCCCCTCTCCTCTCCCTCCCCATGCCAAAATGTAACATTAGATTTGCCCTATTTAGGGAATAAATCAAAACATCTTTAACAAGCAGCCTAAGTGGGGCTGAGGGAATGGCAAGTACATGCTAGACAGGTGCCATACTTTCTATTTTACTCATCAGAACCAAGATGGGACTTGACAGTGTAGCCCAAGCAAAGATCTCTGCAATCACCCTCCCTCCATTGCCTGACTGCTGTGATAGATTTGCTCTGCCAAGCGCCACTGTCACAAATAGTTAAAGCAGTTTTGACTTTTACATAGGAGTTCCATGGTGAGGGTCAGCTGTCTTGCTGGAAACAGGGAGCTGAGCTGTGCCCATCACAGTGACAGATTTAGGATGTAACTCCTGCTCCTCAAAGGGAGCCCAGGATGTACAGTCTGCATCAAAACACTGCAAGGCAACAACTTTGGTACATACAAATTTTTATAGATAACTTTAGGTGCTTGATCTCTCATATATATCTGCATAGATTCTTCCCAACAAAACCCTTTTACACTTGAGCTCTTTGTTTCTAGGACAGGACACTTGGGGCATAAAGCTGTGTCCCCCTGGCATATGTTTCCATGTGTTCCTCTGGGCCATGCACCCCTCCTGTCTGTTCACCACCATAACTGTGGATAACAAGTCAGCAGAAGAGCAGGAATTCCCACACAGCTGTCATGATTTGCCACTTGTAACTCTTCATTTTTCCCCCCAACACAATCATTTCTACACCCCTCTCTACCAAGAGCAGCTCAGAAAGACATTCTTAACTGTTCCATAATTAGCAAAGAGCACTTTCACCTTCCCTCACACAAAGTGCTGGATTTAGGAAATCTGTAAGTATGGACAGTTGAAGAAATACAAGACAACTTTGGAGAGCAGCTTGAGCAGAGCTCCCTAGAGTGGTGCAAAGTTCTGGGAATTGTGTTATCCTGCAGAAACATTAGAACAGCAGCTCCTGATAAAGGTAACATCGTTCAGAGTAACACTTCTCTTCAATGAAATAACATCATTTTCACTTCCAGTGGCTGGAGAAATGCAGAAATGTACAGGCGAAAAACCCAAACCACCTTGTTGACAAGAAATAGCTGCAATAAGGCAGGATGGCACATGCCCCATGACAGCACTACAGCATAAAAGAGAAGTACAAGAGTTGTTGATATTTAGGACAGTCCTCCCTTTTACTACTTTGTTCTAGAAGACCTCCAATATTTACACAGAGAGGTATTCTTCATCTAATGCCCTTTTATTCAATGGGAAATCTTTTCCCTTGCACCTCTAAAACACAGCAGAGAGGGAGGCTCAAGGAACATGGTAGAAGTTGGTATTTCTCTGACTTCGGTGTAAAGTCAATGTTTGACATCAAGCAAATTTAATCATGGAAAATAAACCCTGCTTTACACAGGACAGTAATACCAAGGCTCTGAAAAACTTTACAGCTTTAGCTGCAGCTTCCACAGTGTTAGACTCCACAGTATATACATGTAGTTTCAATACCTTTTTTTTTTTTAAATCACAATGTTTACTTGCTAATATAGGGACTGATGTGGGATAGAAATTACAAACTAGACAAGTGAGATTGTTAGAAAAAAATACTCAAGTTATATTTGGGAATAGATTTGTGAAGCAGATGAGGAGCTTGCACGGAGCACTTGAGCACAGACACAGTTGACATCTGAACTAATGGAAAAGAGCATTACCGTTGCCTCGTATAATTTTTTTTTTCAAACCAACAGATGGAGTTTAGCCCTTGTAAAATGTTACTCTTCTCAACCCTTGCAACTGACTAACAGAGAAAAGTACACTTCTTGATTATTTGTCAAACCAAACATTGCCAACACAGAGGAAGATTCAACTTTGATCACGCACTTGCACTGCTCACCTAACCATGCACGGCTGGCTGGGAAAGTGACAGCATGCAAACAGAAACAGATGTTGGCTTCCACAAACAAATGCCATCCTTACCCAGGCATAAATCCTTCTGAGGATGAATGAGAATCATAGGCTTATCAGCCATGTACTGCCTATCCCAAAACATTCTTACTCAAATATACTTATAATATCTCTATTAAATGCCAAATAAAGATATTTTCCTCTCTCTGAACTTTATCTCTACAGTCTCTTTGGGATAGTAACTTCCAAGACAAGCAGCAGATGCTTCTAGGGAAATACTTTTAACTTGCAGCATATTTTGAAGGGATGCCATCTATTTTCACTAAACTCTTATCTCTCCTCCACTGGACCCATTAGCTTATCAGAAATAAGTGGAAATACTTTTTAGAGTAAAAATATTGATTACTATTTTGCATATCTGAACAGGTTTCCAAGTCAGTTCTCCTCTTTCCGATCTCCAGGGATTACCATCCATTCCAGCATTTCTCCCATGCTGCTGCAAAGATGTTGGAAGTTGTCTGCAGTGCATTGCTCATGGCTGATCTGCTGGACAGTAGTGCACTCTCTAAAGCCAGTGGTGACTGAGTGACAAATAACTTACAGCCAGTACAAAGAGGCGGCAAACAGCACTGTGTCAGTGCAGAGAAAAAGACAGTAAGTAAATTAGATATTTGCTGCAAAGTTCCATATGAAAAAGCAGACAAATTGCAGGCAACCATGCCACCATTTCTGTAGGTACACTGTTCTTCCCTTGGACAGATTCCAAGGCAGTGGCAGGGATCAGATGCACAGGTAATGTCCAGTGTTGTCCATGCCTACTCCTACTCCTAGTGTCATCCTGGAAAGACACTAGGTGCACTCACCTCCTTTCTGTGTTTGCCTGCTGCCTTTCACTTATTTCTCCCCAGTATCCATCTGTCTTGGCCTTCTTGAGCCCTTTCTGAATTGCCAAACGTTGTGAATTTGAGGTAGCACCCTTGGCTTCTCCAAGACATCATGCAGAAGCAGCTCATGCTGTTCCCATGTCTTGCTGTTATCACAACTAACTCCGATTGAGGAAAAGCTTTTTATTTCTTTCCCATGAAACACCACATAATTCAACTCTGAGGCAGATCCTAAGAAATGAGGATTTCTTTGTGCCTATAAATAACCACCTATGCCTCTCTTCATCACTGCTATAGATCTGCTTAGAGAGAAAGCAAAGGAAGGAAAAATTGCATTTTTTGCATGACATTAGTTTGCAACCTTTCAAATTCAGAATAAAGAACCACCAAGAACTATATATGCAGTCAACATATCTGGAAGAAATCCATACACTTTTCCACATGTATATATCTTTTTAAAGTCTTTGCAGCATGCATGCACTCCAGTGTAGCTGCCACCCTTTTGTGCAGCACATCATTATCCACGTGTGCCAAAGTAATTTGGCACTGTGGCCATTATATCCTTTCTTATCTCACATAAGATGATCTGTCAGAAGGAGGACGGCTGGAGAAACAGCCACACATGGTGAACATGTCTCAAATCCTGTGAGTGAATGACCAGTTTTCTTTTCTGCTGTGGGTGCTCCCATACCCGCCCCACGCTGCGTGATGAATCCAGGCAACACCACACACATGCACAGAGTAACTGAGAGTGTATCTTAGGCTTCTACTGAGCAGCAACAGACCCATGAGACATGGAAACCAAGGAACACAGCAGTGCCTTTGTGCAAACGCAGCTTCCCAAAGGTGACTTTGCAAATCATGAGCACAAGGACACGTTTCACAGCTGTTGCCTGAGCTGCAGCAAAGAATGCTCTCAGCAAAGGCTGTGGATATACCTTGACAATCTTCCTGCAAGCCATGGAGCTGCCAGATAACCAGTGAGACTACTTCCCCAGGGTCACACTATCAGCTCATTTAGTTTTGGCAATCACCTCGTATCAAGACTGTCCTGAAAGGTTTGATTTTTAGCATAATAACATTTTGTGGGAGTTATGAAGCAAGCCCTCAGCCACAGAAATGTGCTAGATGTAAAACAATTACAGTAATTTCTTGAGTCTTGGCAGACAGAATACACAGCATTGTCCCAACATAAGCTCTTACAACTCCCCAATAAATTACTTGGAAGAAAACATTAGAAGAAACAGTTCATAGACTGGAATCTCTCTCATGCTCCTGGAAGAAAAAATGTTTGAGAAAAGGTAAAGCTGCTACAGATGATGGCCTCATCCATATCATGACTACCAGTGTAATAGGAATTCAGCTAGGATTTTCATACTTAAAAATTCCCCAGAGAGAAAACAGAGCCTCTTACCACAAGCAGATGACTTCTCCAGTAGAGATGCTGACCCCTATATTGCAATCTTGTACTGTACCACATATCAAATTACTTATACTATACCCAGACTTCATTACGTAGAGAATATCATATTTACATTTTAAAAAAGAATAGACTATTAAACAGGTAAAGGTCTTGAAAAGGAAATGGATGCCTGGATATTAAATGAAAAATCAGGTCTCCTTACAAAAATCAGTACTTAATCCAAAAACACAACAATTAGACTCACTTTAGACTGGAGAGCAATTACTCACCTGAGCTGAGAGATGAAGTGCAGTAACAAGCTTCGTGTTCTTTGCAATAGGGCTGAAAAGCAATGTACAATTCTGAGCTGTCACTCACAATCAGCAGCCAGGGTAAAGGCAGCAATCACCACCAGAATTACACCCTGCCTTCCCTTGTGAAGGATCCTTGGGGGAAATGAGTTTAGGCCTCCATGAAACTCCATGAGCAATGAGAAATTTTGACATTCAGGCACTTTTGGTGGTGATCAAGTTACCTTCGGGTTTCCCCATCCTAAACGCTCCCCTTAATGTTTCATGATATATCACGACATTTTTTTCCATGTGTGAATCAGCCAGGGCTGTCCACTAGCATCTAAAAATCCCAACAACAGCAACAAAATCAGAACACGCCAATGGTTGCATTAACTGCACTAACTGGGACTAGCACAGATTCCCAGATTTGAGTTTTCCTGGCAAGTAAAGAGTCCAGAACCCTGCCAGGCCCAGGAGAACACTCCATCACCAAAGAAGGAAGCACTCTTTCACCATCAGTCTTTAGAGATGGCAAATTAAATGACATCATTCTGCAAATACTCAGTGGATCTTGGCATCACTGAAGGGAAAGTCTGAGAGCTTGGGGAACCATCCATCTCAAGGGATCACAGGCTCTTCAGAGACACACAGGCAGGACATGTGAAAACAGACAGGATACGTGATGTAAATTGTCCAAAAGTGATTAGACAGATTCCCAGTGGTACAAGGCAAGCTTTCAGCTGCTGCCAGCTCTTCCTCAGCCTTGGGAATAACCCTTGGGATTGCAAGCCCACACAGAGACTGAGTCCAGGGTGTGCCAAGTGAATTCCTGGTGCTGACTACTGCCAGTGGAGTCTTCAGGAAACTTAATGTGAAATTTCTGCAAGTAATATTTGTAGGTACTCCTGATGTGTGAGTTCACTGGAGAAAAAAGCCTCCTGCTTGAGACCCAAATAAATACTTCTGTTGAATTGAGGTGCTAGTGTCACTAAAATCAATGTCTGACATTTAATGGGAAAGGGGCAGAGTTTCAGACTAATCAAGTCCAAGGCAGGTTACATTTCCCTCTCTCAGGATAAGAAAAAATGGCTCCAGGAGCTGGCAAGAAAAGTTCTGCAAAAGGAGTACTTGGAAAAGTCAGGGGAGCTAGGCTGGCTATCCGAGTAGTAAAAAGAAAGCTGGCAGTAGTCATCTTCTATTTGTTTAATATAAGAGATTTCTACACTCAGTTCCATCAGAACAACTGCTCCCCAAGGAAACTGTAATACCTCAGCTTTGTCTAGGAAATAAAGTGGCTCAATAAAAGAAAATTACAATTCATGGGGGATGTGCTGAAGGGGTAATTCAAGACTTACACAAATGGTCATGGACTCTAAATGGACCATTGAAGCTCAACTTGGCAACATGATCTCAGGATTTATTATTCTACAAAGTATCTGCTCAAAAGAAGTCAAACATTTGGAATTTTTAGAAAAGGAATGGAGAACAAAATGCCATTTTCCAGCTGTGTAAGTTAAGATGCACCTGTATCATAACTATTGTACTAGGTTTGCCTCCTCCCATCACAGAAAATATGCAACTTGGAACTAGGGAAGGTTCAGAAAAGGGCAATTAAGATGAGAAACAGCTTCCCATGAGGAGCAAACAGACTGGTACTCTTCAGCTTGGTAAGCAGATGACCAAATTAAAAGCAAGTAGCAGACATAAAAACAAAGGTAGGACACAAATTTGGGGGGATGAACTGTCCATTAAAAGCTTCAGAGATATCAAAGGAAGATGCCAGTGGGTTCTTGGCACAATATACAGCTCAACTTCATAACCTGTTGTTACACAAAGTTGTGGCTACCACTGGTTTACTGCTATTCTAAACCAACAATTATGCGTTAAGTAAATCTCAATGGACTTTTCTTCCATGAGCTACAAAGTCATGATTTTGTAGGAAGACCATTGAGTATGACAGATGAGGATACACTGGGGTGGAAATGGACAGAATGTCTTTTGGGAGCTGAAAATTCAGCCTGCAGAGATTGAAGTGTTGTTCTGGTGTTAAGATTTCATCCTTTCTATAGCTATGTGTCCTCTTTGGATAGAAGATATTCTCCTTCAGAAAATGTGAACCTTGAGAACCAATATATTACCACAGGCACAATGATGGAAACTGAAGCTTCAGCAGCAGCAACTGACGCAATCTCAAGTACCTCATCTTCACATTTCCTTGAGCAAAAAAGACAAAAGTCCCTCCAGCAGTCAAGAAAATGCATATATTAAAATTCATTTTAAAAGGAGCATTCAGATTACTGCTCATGACAATTAGACCATGAAAGGATCTTTCCAGTACAGAGATCAAAGAATCTCTGTATTAAACTTCAAATGTATCTCTAGCCTGTTTCATCATTTTAACCTACAACCAGTGAAGAAAACTGGAAGCTTGTGCTCTCCTCTCATACTAGGGTTGGTTGATAATGGCTTTGTCTTTTAAGGGAAGGCACAGATTGGCAAGTGGGGATTAATGATCAGCAGGTGTGGTTGGTGCTGGCTCTCCTGACATTACTTGAGGGGAGAGCAGACTGCTCTACTCAATATCCCAAACTGCCCCTCCAGACCCATTCCCCCAGAATTCTGGATAGGGCCAAGGGCAGTGACTTAGAGGACATGAGAAGCATTCCTGTTTTGAGGACAACATAATGAGAGAAGTATATTCTCCTGCTCCTGCACTTCAGGCTCCTAGTCCCTGTGGCAGGTCAGTGAAATGGGAGATGCCATTCCTGTGCTGATGCTCAGTGTTATGGTGTGGCACTGAGAACCACTGAGTGCAGCTACCTGGGAAATGCCGAGGGCACCACCAGGCATGTGAAGCAGGGTTGGGTATCTACTTGCCAGGAAGGAGAGAGAACACAGATATCATCATGCCCCTGCATTGTAATGCACAATGAAAGAGCCTTTTGTCTTTTGCCAGCATGAGGTGGTACGAATGTACAAAAAATACTACAAGCAGAAATTCTACAGGTGGAAAACCTGTCTGTTGCTCTCCAATATAACCTTCATCAAGATTTAATTTTAGGAAAGGAAGAAACTCAGAAGTTGTTTGTCTGAGGGATAGCAGTGGCTCTGACAAAAGCACCACAATACCTGGAGCTCGTCTAAACAAACACAGAAACTTGGTCTTTGGTTCTTCCTACCTCCCCATGCACCTGAATGCCTATAGCAGAGACATTAGTAACACCTCCACACTGACTCTATTCATGCATGGAAAAGGTATATAAAGTTTAACTCATTTTCTGGACTGGAGCCGACATGGTAACACTCCCTACACTAATCCCTAGCACATGGGTAACACTGCTGTAGCAGCAAAGGTTGCCTGAACAAATACTTCACCAAATATCAACTACTCTGAGATTTCACTACCCCTAGCTGGCAGTTCAGTATATTCCTGTCTTCATTTCTTTTAATATCTTTGGGAGCTTAACCTCAAGTCAGATGTCCTTGGTAACATTAATTTCTTACTCACCAGCCCCCTTTGAAAGGAGGTGTAGGCACTGACACCCTCTGTGGTGGGGTTTTAAAGCTTCCTGGCAGTGTCATGCAGTGTGTTACATGCAAGGAACATCCCATTATGTTTTCAAGAAGCCAGATGTTTTTGCTGTGTCATTCTGGAGGATTTCTGTTGCACCCCGGCCTGACCATACTTTTGGATTTGGAGTAAGAAGAAATCTTACTTACTTATTTTTTCTTACTTATTTTTTATTACTATCTTACTTATTTTTTCTTCTATTCATCAACACATAAATAGTCCGATCTGAGAATGACAACAGGAGCATAGGCAGGTATGTGATAGGCCTCTGCCCATGTGGAAGACAATGTAGGTTGCTTCCCTGATCATGGAAATATCTAGTCAGGCTTTATGCTTAGCAGCTGCACAATGGCCTTCAAGTTAATCAGAGTTCATTACATGCAAGAATGGGGCTCCCAAACTCAACTTTACAAGTACTATCTCATGCACTGACTTTAAAGTCTGGCAAGCCCTTCTCTTCCTAAACTATCAGTAAGAAGTGATTGGGGTACATTATCAAGAAAAAACACTGAAGAGTCTTCTCTTCAATCCCCCCGGCTATTTCCCCCCTTTCAGCTGTGACATTGACTGCCATTCCCTATGCTCTACAATATTCCCACATCAGGGCCTGACTCACACCAGCTGCTCTGACCCATGTTTTTGGTCTCCACTCTCTATCAGCCTGCAGTGCTGCTTTGTGGTGTGCAGGACAGTCAGCAACAACTGCACGCAAACAAATCCACGTGGCATTGGCAGCCTCAACTGCACAATCTGGCAAAACAGAAGGACCTTGTATTACCTCTTCAAAGCATTTCAATTGATTAACAAGTAGAAGATCTGAAGCTCAAGATAATCGTTCAAGGTTTGTGCAGCTGGAAGCTCTTGCACCAAACTGCAGGTTTTTGTGCGAAACTCCACTCTGTTGAAATATTTTGGCTGTCCCAAGTAAGGGGCTGGTGGAGAAGTCCAGAAAGACCACACTCCTGTTTGCATGTGAGCCAAAGAATCCACCTCTGCTACTTGAAACACCCACAAGTGCATTATGTGTCTGTAAAGCACTTGGGTAACTTACCCCTAACTTAGTACATCTTCAGGCAAGAACCATTCCACAAAGCCATCTACTTTCCTGTGATGGAAAAAGCTTCCAGTGGCTCATCCTTGTGAACAGGCCCTTCCTGAATATCCTCTGTCTTTCTATACATGAAACATCTCTCTCAGTTGTCTCTCCCAGTAAGTAATAAAGGGACTGTTTTATCACCTGACAGGGAATAATGGAAAAGAGCAGGGAAAAAATAATTCTGTATACAATGCAGCAACAAACATAAACACTCTGTATTCTTCCCTGACCTTTTACTTAATTTTGAATTGTAAAGTTACTGACAGCAGAAAAGGGAGGAAGATAAATATACACAATAAGAAACTTTTCTGCTTTATGAATATAGTTGCAAATCCCAAATCTTTATGCTTGAAAGTAACTTTTCTTCATAATGAATCTGAAATGCCTAAAAGTTGTGGGAAATCTGTTCTTCTGAAATACTGAAATACAATCCTGTGGTCTTTAACTGGGAACATCTGGTAGAACACTCTACTGGTCAAAATTTACTAGCTAATAAAGACCAGAATACATTTCCACAGTTAGGGAGTTACGTATGTTTTATATAAAAGCATTCATGAAACTACAAAGCAGTCAACACTTAAAGCAAAGGCAAATATTATTTTGTAAGGCATGAAGGAAAGATACATCATTGCAATTTAAAATGGTTTTTATGGCAATAAAGTAACATACTTTTTTAAAATACAGAGCCAAATTAAAATATAGCCAAACCTAAACTGTCAAACTTCTTAAAGCAAGAGATCAGACAATTATGTCAAATATGTTTAATTTTTTTCAAAATAACTGATGGCAAAATAAAATATTTACATCATGTCATACTGTGTAAACATGTAACATCACTGTACAAAGAAATATACATGCAAAATAAAGCAAAACATTTAACTAAAACAATAAAGAAAAATAATACACAAACAATGATATGAGGTTGGTACGAATACACATCCAGTTTCGAAGTCAGTTGTTTTCTTTTAAAAAGTTTCTGTACAACTTTACAAAAAAACCCAAAGAACCAAAAAAAAAAAAAAAGAAAAAAAAAGAAAAAAAAAAGAATAAATAGGATACAGTGGAAGCCACAAAGCTCAAAACCTCAAAACTAACCCAAGCTAGGTTATGGCTTAACACCCATATATCTAACTCTTGTGGGACGTCAGCTTGGTTTCCTTAAACATGGCATTTCACACAAACATAGATGACAACACACCCACATGAACTCAGTGATGCACAGAAAACCATCTCTGTCTTTTTAAATATCTCACACTAATATTACTTCAACCTTAAAAACAGTTACTAAGACAATTACATTACATGTCCAATTCTCCTCGTCTGACTGCTACTTGCCGAATGTATTCTTCACCAAAGACCACAAGATTAATTTGTTCATTTCACAGAAAGAAGTAAAAAAACAGATTTGAAAATTCTAAAAAGTAGTGAAGTGTTGAGACTGATTTGGGGAAAGTCAAACTTTGGCATTTTAAATATAATAATAATAATAATTTTAAAAAGTGTCACTCTACTTCTTAACCAGTTTGACATTTGGGATACTAATCTCTCTCTCTCTCTCTTAATTTTTTTTCTTTTTAACAATCCTTAAAACTGACTAGTCTTGACTAAATTCCATGCTAATCCTCATCTTAAACTAATAATGACAGTGTGGTACAACACACCCGCCCATGCCCACCCAGAACCCCCAATCACACAAACAAAACCATAAAGCTCGCCGTACTAAGTATGTGCTTTTTCTATATATTTATTACAGTTACAACAGAGGTCCTCATAAATAGTTGCATAAAATGTTAAAGCCACAACATTGCACATGATATGAAAGAAAACAAAATCCCAAATGAGTGCATTTACAGTATTTCATCCTGCTGTATACTGCTTGACAATTGGGTCAGCAAGCTGGGCACCAACCCAAAGTTCTTTTCTGGGGGGACAGTGACTACTGCCCCAAACTGAAGACCCGCACAGTGGTATACCACCATTTAGGAAGGAGGGGGGAAAAAAGGATGAGAGGAGAGGGAAAAAAAATTACAGACCGAAGGCAGGTAACAGTCTATATACAAGTAAGGCCTACATTTTATCAGAGCAAAACGATTCATTCTATTTGTATGCAAAATCTTTTGAGGTTGGATGCACTTAAAAGCAGAGTCTGATCTCAGTGCACTGCTACGTGAGATACATACAGGCGAGGCAACTGGAAAGCTCTAGGACCAAGTGAAAACCAGATGTTATAAATGGAGGCCGTACCAATGGGCAGCCATTTTGGTGAGTCTTCTCCAGGCATGATCTGATTTTTGTTTAACACCAGTGCTTTAAACATAGGCATTTCTTCCTTGAATAAATCTTGAAAACGGTAGCTAAGTTCACTTGCAAAATTCAACTCTTGTTTATTAAAAAAACTATTTTTTTTTGCAGAAACCTGAATAAAATACTGTTGCTGTATCGCTTGTGACTGCTTTTTGCAGAGTACAGTGCTATTGTCCTCCACCCCCGTGAAGTCTGCATCTCCAGTCCCCCGCGCCGCCCCGCGCGGGTCCCTGTGGAATGCATTTGCACACGAACATTCACTAGCAGCTGGTTGGCTTGGGGTTTGCTTTCCTCAAAATTCAAGTCAACAGCTGATTGGCAGGAGGAGTCTATCTCCAGTCTGATTGATTGGCAGGAGGAGTCCATCTCCAGTCTGATTGATTGGCAGGTGAAAGAGAATGAGAGAGAACTTCAAGCAAGGTCAAACTCTTGGCAAGAGCCTGCTCTGTAAGAAGTTTTTAATGCTACGGATGGGTCGAACATCATTCTGGTGTTTTCGCCGCTCGATGAACGAAGTCAGTCTGGATATATCAATGCTCTCAGCACTTTTGCCATTCCCCAGCTGCAGCCATTGCTCCTGGAGGGCCAGTGCAGCCGAGGGACGCTTAGCTGGGTCATCCTGAAGTAGGAAGCATACAAAATCTTTGGCCTTCTGGCTAACTCCTTTGAAGTAGTCATCTGGGAAACTAAAGTCTAAGCGGCAAATATTCAGGCAAGTTTCCTCTACGCTTTCATCCAGGAAAGGAGAGACGCCACTAAGAAGGACATAAGTGAGCACTCCAATGCTCCAAACATCTGAAGTGAGTGAAACAGGATTTCCAAGAATAATTTCAGGAGCTGCAAACTCTGGGTTTCCAAGTAGCTGGTGGATATAATACGTGGTATTGAGCTGGACTGCATCTCCAAAGTCAGCCAGTTTTATTGTTGGCTTAGTGGAACTCTGGTCCACCAAAATATTTTCAGGCTAGAAAACATAAAAGCAAAAGTTAAAATGTCTTTTTTCAAGTCAGTCTAACACACATTTAATGCTCCAACTTAACTGCTTCCCAGCAAGTGTGGTCAGCCCTAGAACATAGATAGCTGCACTCCATAAGGATCACTGCAGAAGGCCAGCTCTGCAAAGCCCTGAGGCAGTCTTAACAAGGCTTCCCCTGACCAACCAGCAGGTGGGTTCTTGCCTATTGCAACATGCAATACATCTGCTTTAGCTGTTGTAGCTGCTGGCACTGCATTTTTTGCAGGAAATATAGCTCTGCCAGTTAATACTTCAGTTATTCATGACAGCAGCTTTGCAAAGCTTCACAGGAACTGTGTTTCAAAACTTAAGCTTAAGGAACAACAATTATGAATAGAGGGTGAATAAAGCAACCGTTCCATTTGTTTTACATCGGACACAACAAAACCCTTGCATTTAAAGACTGGAAGACTGTAAATATTTGCATGATGCTTTCAACAGAATCCAGCTTTATTTGGAAACTCTTTCATGTAATGCAGCTGTACAGATGGAAGACAAGCCCTGTTAGGAGACTATGGCAGCAGAAGATCCTGTTGGATGCATATGACTTCAAGAGAACTGCCCCATTACTGGTGAGCTGAAAGTGGACTTATTTCTACAGTTTTATTTCTAAAGCTACTGCTACTGTAATCTCTGCAAAGTAAGAGCAACTTACCTACAACTAGTTTTTAATTAGTTCATCTGTATGTGAGACCAGAAAAAGTACTGGTGAACTCTCTATAGCACACTAAAAAAAAATTAATGGTATGAAGACCCAAACTGGTTCTGCTTGGAAACAGAAGTACATGGAGGGAAGAGACTCAGGCTTTTTGCTTTTTCTCACCATGACCTCATCTGGCTAAACAGACCCTGCCTACAAAGATGACTTGTCAATGCTAAAATTATTATTCATATACAGGTGAAAAAAAAGTGTAAGGAGTTATTTTTTAATTAATATTTATGTTGAGACCTTCTCACATAGTTTTTTTAACTACAATGCATTAAACCCTTGTGGCTCAAGTAACACACTGAAGGAAGAACAAAGGCCCAAAGAAGCATCATTCATTTAGGTATTACAGCCCTCAAAGTGCAAAGATGAGAAACATTTTTGCAGCAAAAGAAGAAAACAAGTCTCTTTCACAATAAACTCGATGCTTCTTGAGAAAGAAATGGATTTCTGGTGCAAGTTTATCAGAAATTAAATAAATACATGAATAAGTAAATAACCAAGCAAAATTTCCTGTTAGCAATTGTTTCCAGCACAAAGGGCCACAACGGGCAAGTGAGCTATAAGGAGAAAGCAGAATTGAGAGTTTCTGCTTTGCTGCCTGAGTGACCTAAAGCATTTAGGAATGGAGCCCCAAGCCACTGGGAGTCCTTTATGACTCTCAAAGCATTTCACAATTCTCTCTTCCCAGATGCAAGTTTTCTAGAAGAGGGAGATTTTTATGCCCAGAATGACGCTGCTCAGAATTCCATTAGCACCTCACCTTTAGGTCCAAATGTGCTATTCTGCAGTTATGAAGATACTGCACAGCTTCCAGAATCTCTCCCAGGTAGAGTCTGATCTTCCCTTCTGTGAGGTTTCCCCATCGCACGACATAGTCCAGAAGGCGACCCTGGTCAGCCCTGTGGCAATTACAACGGTTGCATTTTGGATTAATCCATGCTTCAGAACTGAGAAAACCTCAAGAGGCTACAGATTACAGCAGTAACTGTAGCCTGCAGAGCTTACAACACAGTGGACTGGGGTATGAAGAGGAGATATCATATCTAGCTACCAGATCACAACATTCCTAATTCACTTTTGTGGCCATTTGATACAAAAATACTGTTGAACCTTTAGACTAAGATAATCATCCACATGTATATTTAATATCTCTATTTGCTCCCTTCTGAGTATTAAACTCAACTTTTTAGTAACAGCATTAGACAACTGCAGTATTTTACTTAGGTACTCTCAAACTGCTACGAAATTTTAGAGCACCTTATTCATTAACCACCATAAATGCCCCAGAAAGTCAGCTGTAAAGTTGCATTTGACAGATAATTTAGAGTGCACACACATTTCTAACACTAGTATGTAGTTGGTGGAGGTCTCAAAGGTATCGAGAAGGCCAATGAGCTGGGGATGCTGGAGATTCTGCATGACTCCAAGTTCATGGGTAACCTGGTCTCGCTTCATCAACTTCTTATTCACAAACTTAGTGGCTACTGCTCGCTTGGTTCCCTTCTGGTCACACTTTTTAACGACAGAAAATCTGCCCCTGGAACACAACAATGAAAGGAAAGAGATACGATAAGGACATACTTTTACTTGAAAGATATACTCCAAGAGATCTAATTTTAATCTCTAATAAGTTACCCTTACAGAGAAGGTTCTGGGCATGAGAATTTTCAGTGCATGCATCTAATACAAATTGTGACTGTAGAAACTTGACAGATATCTGTCATATGACACCTGCAGACAACCTGTCAGAGTAATAACCAGCTTTCAAAGGTCATTATAAAGTTGGCAAACTGTATATTCTACATGAGTTATTTTGCCCCTTTTCAGACTCCTTTTGTCTGTAGTTTTCATTCCCTAAATAAGGAGGTTGAGGAGAACTTCACTACAGAAGCAGTGTCAGTCACTATAAGGGATGCTTAAAAAAAATAAATCTCTTCATCTACAATACCACTTCAGCCTATATGCATTCTGTTTCTGTAGTGCCATCTAGTGCTGGTAAAAGTCTTGCTTCCTCATTTCTACTAAATCCAACAAAATTCTGGCCTTTTAGGCTCGTACACTAAGTATTTATCAAGGAGAATTTAATTTTTGAAAGAGAAGTCAATATTTTGACACAGACAGCTTTGAAGATCAGCATACAGAACACACCTGCCAAGCTCAGCCACTTCACTATAGTGGGAATCAAAGTTGTCTTTCCAGATTACCATGATCCCATCACTTCCAGGACCTAAACAAACAAACAAAAAAGAGAAGGACAGGATGTCCAAGATTTAATACACTCAGATCCCTTGGCTATGAGGGGAATCACCCCATCTTATTAATCCCCATATGACACACGGGGTGGCATCAGGACAAACTGGATTATACACCAGGGCAGCCCAGCCAATGCAGTAGAACCAATCTATAGTGGAAACAATTCAGGTTACAGTGGGAACTGTCTGTACAGGAATGAGTAACCTTAGCAAGCTGAGGGAAACAGTGAAAATACATCTTACATTATACCTCAAAATCCATAATACACCTGTCACTGGAAAAACAAGTGGCCAGGCTGTGTAGCAGCTACCTTAGAGAACAACTCTTATTTTTCAGGCAATGCTAGTATAAAGACCAAAATTTCCCTTCCAGCTTCTTTTATATTTTGCAACACACTGATCAAAGGGCTTAGCTGCTGTCTGTCTTGGGTCAGTGAGCAAGAAGTGCCTGAAATAATCATCACCTCAATGTGTTATCAGTAAGGCACTTACTGTGGCTACCCACAGGCAGTGCTCAAAGTGGCACCACTGAACATAAACACCCAAAAATTTCAGATAAGATTTGGAGGGTTTAAAATTCCAAGAAAGCAGCAAAGGTCTTTGAAAAAAAGGGAAGAAAGAGTGTATTTTGAAGAGGTTTGGGACAAATCCCCGTATCAGCTGAGAAACTTCATGTCTTGGGGTTTTTTATGTGAGTCAGTTTGAGACAGACTGCTACAATCTATTAGCTAATTCTCACCAGTGGAAAAATATATGGGCCTCACAATAGACTAAAGGACCCAGATGGCATCAATTGTTATGAGCTGTCTTGTAAGAAAATTTTTGATCCTGCTGTCTATATTTTCCCTGTTTCTAAAATGGAGAATTAGGAATGTTTAGGACAAGAATAAGTGAATGTATGAACACTCTCCAAAATTTATCCCTATGTCAGCAAACACATCAAGTAAAAATCTTTTTTGCCCTTTGCTGTCTGCCCCCAAAACACAAGCATTTTTTATCTTTGCATGTTTCCTTTTCATTCCTCACAAACATTCAGGTTACCTTGCTTCAGTTACTGAAATAGTTCAACTGTATATCAGTGATGCAAAGACAAGAACTAGTTGTATGTTCTAAAAATTGTGGCTTTACACTTCAAGAAAAGGAGAAAAATAAATTATAAAGTAATGCTACTCTTTTCTTATCTGTACACTTAAGAAATTATGTTAGCATCGTAGCATTCACTGAGACTAAACTAAGAATGCTGATGATAAATATGATTTTATCAGTGTGTTTGAACTAGTGCTGGCAAAGTGAATGCATGTTGACAGTACTGTGGAATGTGTACATGAACCTCTAATCCCTTACATCCTAAAACTGCAGCTATGCCCGCTGAAACAGGCGCTACATGACAGGTAAAAAGGCTCGTTATCAATGCTCTTCAACAAAGGGGTGCCCAGGAGCTGAGCTTTTCTTGTTACTGTTCTATGGGTACCAGGCACTTTGACTGTACCTAGGCTTCAGAAGAAGGCAGAGCCAGGCCTACCTAAAACTCGTAGACTGGCGGAGGAAGAAACCGAACCCATGTCGTTTGCAGCTATGCACGTGTAGATACCATCGTCTTCCGCAGTGACGCCTACGATTTTCAGCGACGCCTCTCCCAGGTCACTGCAAACACAACGGCAGCTGTTAACCTTACAGTAACTGCACAGACCTGAAGCTGTGAAAATCAGACAAAGTTAGGCTGATATTCTTTGTACTTCTTATTCTCCAGCTCTTATCTCTCTCTGGATGAACATAGTAAAACCCGTATCAGAAGCGTTCACCAGAACCTGAGCACTTTGTGGTTATCCAGTATCTTGGGAAGTCCTACAAATCACTAGAAAAACATCCTGACTGACACTCTGTCTCACCATGTCTCAGCCTCTACTGTTGGAAAAATCAAGTACTCCCCCTGTTTCTTCTTGCTTCCTTTTTCCTACTTCAAGTTTTCAGAAGCCATATTGAGACAAATATCCATCCTTGTTCTTTCTGAAAGCTTCGTTTCCATCCGTGACTCCCAGGAGGTGTCAGCTGATCAGCCATTTCTGCTTTCAGAGCACTAAGCCTTGTAAGAGCCGGCTTGCCCTTCAACACAAAAGGCACACTTCACCACAACTTTGGAGATCTCAGAATCTGGGAGAATGAGGATGGAAGGAAACTAGAAAGGACTTAGGTTTACTCTCTGCTCCAGAGCAGTGACAGCATTAAGCTAGGTAATACCAGAGCAGAAAGACTCTGCAGGCTCTTCCTTAGTCTTTCTCACTGGTCAACCACCATTTTTGTTTGATGTTTTGTCTTTAAATGTTTCCTTAAATTTTTCTCTGTGCAATAAATTTCTAGTAGTCTTTTGACTAGCTGCCATGGACATGAACAATAGATAATTTAATTTGCAAGTCTCTTAAAAATGTGAATACTTGGCAAGTCCCCCCTAGACTTTTCACCTCTAGGCTCAAACCAATGCTAACATTGTGTTGTTTTTTTCACAATAATGCATATTTTCAAGATCTTTTATCAGACTTTCCTTTGGATTCATCTCAGCTGCCACAAGTAATTTTACTGACTGACCCAAAACCTATTTGCAGTGGTCTTCACCACACAATTTCAGGGAAAAAAAAAAAAAAAGTAAATTTTAGGAACACAAGAAGATGACACCCTTCTCCAACTCAAAGAACATTTCAGGATTATTTCTAGAAATCTGTCAGTCACAGCCAAGATTATTCACTGGATATAATTCTGTAATGAGCAACAGTGAATTAAACCTAGCAAATTTAACTCTTACACATCTCCAAACAGCCCTGGATGCAATAGTAAAGCTGCCATATTGCCTTTGTCTTTCCATTAAAAACAAACAAAAAACCCAATGAAAAGAAAAAGCAGAAGCAGCAGAAAGTAAAGAACAGTATAACATGCCATCAACTTTTCACAAAAGAGCCCTTCATTCTGAATTAAGAGTATAATTCATAATTATGCCATTTCTTCACACTGAAGTTACTCATTAAACTACATTTTCTGTATGTAAAAGATGCTTTTTCGGAAAAAAAATAATTTCTTTTTTAATCTGCAGCTTCCTATTCCAAAATAACAAGTTCTCCTGAAATATTTATCCTGGTGTTTGATTTACCAGTTATTCTGTTATGTTCTAACATAGCAAAGCTAAAACCAGAGAAAAATGTTAATATCCATGCTTCAACAAAGAAGAGTGATGTTGTCACATCAGTAGGAAGCTGAGGCCTCTTTGCAAAACACAGTAGTGTGATCTGAGGGCCGCTAATGGAAATAAGGGCCTGGCAGGGTCTGTCACAGTACTGGCATGTCACAACACATGGGTCTGTTTCAATGACCAGGTCAGTGTGACAGACCACAACAGTTTCTGCAATAGCAAATGAAAAAGAGCAGATTCATTTTATTTTGTTTTTAAAAATCAACTGATTATAACATTTTGTTACCCTAGCCATATGCAGAAGTTACACAACATTTCTGGAAAATCTCAGTGATGATATATTTCTGTCTGAGAGCAACCCTATCCTCATAGCTCAAAGCCAAACGCTGTCCCACACCAGGGGTGCAAATTAAAAACGTCACAGTTTGAGCAGTTCCTGTTGACCATGGCCCAAATTACCTGTAGGAAATGCTGTGATGGCCGTCATTGCTCAGTGTATTATGATCAGGACCTTTCCAAGTAACTGAAGCCTTGGGGCGACCACAGACTTTACACCTAAGCACGATGGTCTCTCCTGTCTCACATGTTACCTCACTCAATGGAATTATAAACTCTGGGGGAACTGGAAAAAGAGAATTCATGGCATTAGGTAAACTGAAGCAAATACATTTAATTTCTATTCCTTGCACTGTTTTCTATTAGATGAAGCCGTACTTTAGATTTCCAAGGTTAATATATATCCCCTGCCCTTGGAGCACATCCATGGTTAGGCCCTTTGCTGGGGCTCTACAGAGCCAGTAAATTTTTCTCTACATGAACTTGGACACAACACTACTGCTGTGCCACAGATAACTCTGAAGCTTACCACGGTGAACCAAACACCCAGTTTATGGTAAGTGAGGAAAGTTGTCTATACTGAAAAGTGTTGATGGATGTGCTCAGCTAGGCTATCTTTATATCCAGCCAAGTTTGCAAAAAACACTTCATCCACTGAAGCACTTTAGGGCTTTCCCTTTTCCACAGGTGAAACTCAAAGACTTTGTTTCTGTCTATTAAACTAAAACCCCAGTTTGGCTCTGAACCCAGTGGGCCACCATCTCTGTCCTGATCTACCTCTGCACTGAAGAGGTCCTGAATGTTTCCTAGGATGCAAGATTGAAAATAAAGCAGCTCCAATTCCTGGCCTTGTTACTTTGCAAATTCAGCAAGGCCCCACTTCCATATGGAACATATCATATGGTCATTGAGTTTTATGTTGTTTTGAACTTGTGAACAAAAAAGTGTTTCTTGCATCTTAAAAAACAAATATGATGTATTTCATTCTATCTTATCTAAAAAGAGCCCACATATATTTCTGTAGAAAGCACTCAGTTCCTGACATAATTCATATCAAGCAAATAATGTTTTAATCAAATTTATTGACTGAAACTTTTAAAAATTAAAGCAACTTACCATCATAAATGTAATTTGGGTTGAGAAGCTGGAAAGGAGAAATTAAAGAATTAGTGTCCAGATAATCTTATAATAACTTAAAGAATGGTAGAAAACCAAGCACAGAGATGGACCAAAGTTAGCTATACCCACAATATCCAAGAAACATTTGAATACTACCATTTCTGCACCACTTTATTCTTTTTGGGCTATCTTTTTTTTTTTTTTGTATGATGCTTTCAGGTTTGAAGGTTTTAACTTCCTGTTTTCAGATATGGCAAAAACTGTCCACTAAAGCCACTGATGCCTTTGATTCCTTCCTGTGAAGTTCTGACAGAAGCTACTTTTAAAGAAATCCCAACCCAACTTCTTTTGGAAGCGACACCTTTGAAGACTTACTTTTACAGAAACCTTGTTGGCAAGTCCTTCTCGGGATTTGCGATAACCATTTTCTAGCTTGCCTTCCCTTTTGCCGTCTTTATCTTTTTTCTCAGATTTCTTCCTTAATCGGAGTGCTGTGTGCCAAGACGTTGACTTCCTGAACACAGAACACGAAACTCTGATCAATTCTTTTCAACTCCCTGATATGCCCTATACTATCTAGTTTCACATGGCATTGGGAAAGTATGTCAAAATGTTATTTCTATGTATTACAGTATAGTAAAATGAAATACATTAAGTATTCCATAAGGGATGCCACCCTTGGCTAAAACTGTGAACAAGCTAGTAATGTAGTCTGAAGTTCAGTATTCCTTGAAATCATTGCTCAAATGGTAAATTTTCTATAGGAAAATGCAAACTGTCAATCTAATTGAACAACTAACAGTATGAAGCCCATACCAAATGCAGACTTACAAAAGCTTTACACAAAATTCAAACTGAACTTTGATACAATTTCTTCCATTGCAGAGATGAAAGAGTTGTTCCTAGCATATAGTAATTTTCAATAGGCTTGTGGCTTAAAGCAGATATCTAGGAACTCTGAAATTTTGTTTTATTTGAACAAACATTCCCCGTTTTCCTAGACAAAAGTGTCTAGACTGGCAATTCATTCTATTACATAAACAAGTTAAAATAAATGGTTTCTGCTCTTAGATAAGGCATTCTTTTCCCAGAAGACTAGGCTATTGCAACTCTTTATTAAAGAATATGTGCTTCTGGGATCTTTTTCACTAGCTTTATTTTGATGGTTGCTAAGAGACCTCTTCAGTACTTGTTCTGCTTGTTGTTCATTTATTTCTCCACGATCACATCAACTTTTGGCCTTAAACGTTCAAAGTTTTCTCTAAATTGGAAGTTTTATTCCTTCCTCCCCTTCTACGCACAGCCAGGCACTCACTTGATGGTTCCATCAGGGTTGTCAATGATGATTGCACTGGTATGCCCCAAGACATAGCCGGGAATCCAGCCCTCGGCTGCGGGGCACTGATCGGTGGCGGCTCTGAACACCAAAAACATGTTCTGTTGGTTGCTGGCTAGAATCTGCACGACCTCTCCTTGGTAGACATTTATCTCATCCTCCTTCACTGCCGTGTAATCGTGTGTCACCAGCATGGTGGAGATATTGCTACTGCTGCTACTTTCACTCTGCAAGCGTCAATCAGAAGCAGAGAGAGCAGTAGGGAAAAAAAAAAGAGAATCCAGTTTAAAATTCACGAAGAAGACAGGCTGTTCTTGGCCTGCTACATTACCTACCTAATCCACTTGGTTTACACTGTAGTCAAAGAAAAGAGCAATGTTCTCTCTTTTACAGTTGCCTGTGTCTGTTTATCTTGTGCATTAGTCTGATATTTGAACATCTTTATGTAGTGCTGCTGCACAAATTTATTCCCAATACAGTTACTCAATATAATTTCTGTTAACTAGGAGTCAGTTTATTCACAAATTGCAACTTGTCTTCCTTTCAAGCTCAGACACTGAACCTTGCATCTTCATCAGGCATCAAAACTACAGTACAAGCATGTGAGACAGTTTTTCACAGTCTTCTAAGTTCAGTTTCCAAATCATAGTCATTAGCTCATAATCACTGGAAACTCCAACAATGAAAAATACATGTAGTCTTCCTAGCACTACCTGTCAGATCTCAGACACTGCCCTTGTGCACACAAAACATGACAAGCTACAAAAGAACAAAACAGGGTTTTGACAGCATCTCTCAAAACTACAAGATTTATCTCTGGTTGCATCTGTATGATCAGGTTTATTCTTTTAAATGCAGAGGATGAAGTAAATTAAGGAAACAAGAAATTATTAATTTGACGGTCAAAATAGACCCACTAAACTGTAAGAATCTAATTGATTAGTGACTAAGACAGCTGAGTGTTGTTACCTGTTTATCATACACTTTCAACTACTGTCCATGATTTTGTTCATTTCACCAGCAAGCATTTGTGGAAAGCTAATTATGGCTGAGAAGGTGTATATTCAAAATCATATTACCTGAAGAACAAAAAGCCTACTCCTGACAATGAACCTACTGGAAATTATTATTGTTTTAAAAGTAAGACTTACTTTGTCCATTTACATCTATTCCTTATACAAGGTTCAATAAATAGAAATGTGAAAACTATTATCAGATTACACAACCTACTCCCTCAGTAATTATTTCTTTCTTGAAACAAGTTAAAATCAAGGTGAATGGCCTATTAATGATGTGGCATGAAATGTGTGTGTGTGTGTCTTTTGTCTCTGTTCTTACTTCAGACTGTTTCAGGTCACTCAGTGCCAGCGAGGGCTTGCTATGGCTCAGTAGAAGCTGAGCTGAAGAAGGAAATGAGTACCCATGTCCTGGGTACCCCCACTGCTTATAGAGCAGAACCACATTAGTACCCCTCATGTGCTAGTAGCCAGTGGAAAGCCTGGCACACAAGATTAAAACAGCATCATTTTTTATCTTTTTTTTTCCTCAAAACTGTCAAATATTTCTCAAATATTGAGGAGATACAGAGGGGTTCAGCTGACAGCCTGGTGCACTGGGAGCCCTAAACACTGCGTTCTCTTGCGATCTGCTAAAGGCCTTGAACAAGTCACTCCATCCCTCTGTGCCTGTGCTTCCCTGAGGACTCTGGCTGAGAAACCAAGACATTTGGAATGGAACAGTCTCAGATTACTAATTTCATAGCATGTTTAACACCCTGATGCTTGGAGTGCCAGTGACTGTACATTTTATTCTAGATGGACTGTTATATTCAAATGAGTGACTCAAAGCTTCTTTTTTACCATATTAGAATGATGAAGCATATGCTACCTCAGTGAAAGAAGATCTCATTGTGGATTTTAACTCTACTAAAGGATATTTACATTAATTTCAGATGCTGTATTTCCAGTGGAGAACTAACTTCTTTCTCTGTTTAGAAGATGGCCTGCATGGCCTTTTGTATTAGTAAGTCCTTTCTATGACTCAGGCACACTGAGAACAGCTGAACCAAAGAAATTAAATCTCATTTTCAGTCATTATTTAAATGAGGATGACAACTTGCTACACTCTTTTACCTAGATAAAAAACAACTCTATTCAAAAAAGCAGCTTTTGTTGACTTCTCCTGTTAAGAATTCCAGAGAAAATGAAGGAAAGTTGCAGTATCAACCTAAGCCTCAAACCTTGCCTCACACACTATTCCTGAACATACTGTTTCTTAGGATGCAGCAGAATTTGTGTAACTGCAAGACTGACCTTTCTATAACATAACATTTCTTTCTGACATTTAAGTCTTGTAGGATCATAATAAACTCTGAATATTTCTTATGTTCAACAGGGACACTTAAATCTGTTAAATAAACAACTGTCTGGTAACTACTAAGTGACAAATGTTCCTGAGAATGTGTTTATACCAGAATTCATTCTCACCCCGGAGAGATAGCCTTTCCTTTTGCCTTGCAAGAAAGCAATTATTCTTGCACAGTAATGTTTTCTTACTGAAAGTACTTCTGGTCGTCACTGACCTCAACTATGGGATTACAGGAGGATCTACAAACAAAATATAAAAAGTTCCTCCCATATTCCTCAACTAGCAAAACTTACTCTTTTTTCTTCTTAGAAGTAATTTTTCCTTAAATAATCTACCATAGCCATATGTGCATGGGTATATCCATACAAAAATAGTTAAATTAAAATAAACCTTCACACCCATTTTCTCCAACTTGTTCAATGTGGTGTAGAATACTGATGATTGGTCTAGAAATGAGGTTATAAATGAGAACTTATGGCCCATCTCAATTACCAAATAAAAGAGTTATAGAGCTGTAAACATAGAGCTGTGAAGCAGAATGCATGCATTCCAACATTACATTTTATAGTGAGATAAAAACAAGCAATGGTGTCTTTGCTGAGATAATATCGAAATCCAAATGTTTTGAAATCTCAGTGCCATCCCATCTTTCTCCTTTTCCTTTTTAATGCAGCAACCTGAATTAGTATTATGCAAGTACCACCATCTTAATTCACATACTATGCAGTAAATGCAAAATATTCAAATTACCCCAGATTTTGCATTACATTACATCACATCACATTTTGCTAGACTGAAGATCAACGCAAGACAGAGCTAAATCAAAAAAAAAGCTGAAGGAAGATCAGGATAAAATTACAAAACATGCAAAGCAAAATTTTTTTCTTCTGAAGCTATTATAAAAGTAAGTGTAAGAACTAAGAAGTCAAGAAAGCTTTGTGTGTTAAACAGTTCTATAAAGAAACACATGCATTTAAAAAAGGTCCAGCAAGTTAGGTGATTTGCAAAACTAGTATTGCATACCATTTGTGAGAGAGCAGAAAAACAAACATTCATGAACACAATGCTTAGTGAGAAAAAAATCATACGTGAGTTATAAAAGAAAGGCACCATAACCTGCCTACCGCCTCCATGGCAAATGCCTCAACATTTTTGCTTTCTATTTGCACATGCCCCAGTGCTGGCTGTGTTGCTTTCCTGGTGGATGTTATTAGGGATAACGTAGATTCTGTTGACAGCCTGGATTTCTACACAAACACACCAAGTGCACACTAAGAGGCTGAGTCTCCAGAAAACCGAAACCATTTCTTCTTACAAAGGAGAACAGACAAGTGGAGCGGGTAATCGTTTTGGTTGTAGTAGAAGTAGGATTATTGTCGCTGGGCTTTGCTGGCCTATTTTGAGTGGATTGCAGCAAGCTTCCTTGATCAAACACAGGATTTAAAAAGAGATTGATGTATAACAACTAAGGCTGAAAGGAGAGGGGGGAAAAATAAATTAAGAAAAAAATAAAACTCAAGCAGCCCAGGGAACGTAGATGTCTCCACGAAGTTAAAACTCAACAGGACAATGGTGGCAAATTTGTGCGTGAAAGGGAAAAAAGCCCCAAGGCAATCCGCCAAAATCCTGAAGTCAGATTTAAGTGCTGGCACAATGCATACCCCAAAGTGCTCTGGCTGCCACGCTTCAGCATGTTAATTATGTGCCTTCAAATTAGAGACCAAAAAAGCAAGGACAGCAAGTTAGTAGGTATCAGCCTAGTGATCTATATTTTCAGCAGAGGCAGAAATTGCATCTAATGTTAGCAGTCGCTTTTGTGTCTGTATACATAGCCATGCTGGCATGTATACACACACACAGTAGACACTCTTGGCGTTTTAGTGTGCAGAAGATACCGGAACAGTTGATTATTTCAGAGCAGAACAGCACCGGAGAGCCAGAAGTTAGTACGGAGAATGATGGCAACGCACAGAAAGGGAGCATGGGAGGTTTTAGAAGAGCTCGCAGGACAGAGGTGCTCCGCTCTTACCCCATTACTCTGGGTGGAGTGAACTGACTGCTCGCTGGTCGAGGAGCATGTGCTCATGCGGTCTGTGTCCTTGCTGTGTGAAGAGTGGCGGTGGACCTGCCGCTGGAGGGAGTCATTGTCCCCAGGGAAAGTGAAGGAGCCAGGGCGGCTGGCAGGGGATGCTGGGATGGAGCTCCAAAAGGAGCCCTTCTGCAGGGGGCTGCTGGGTGGAAAGGTTTCCTTGCCAAAAGGAGAAGGGAAAGTCGTGGACAGAGGAGAGTTCATTGGAGAGATGGCTCCTGGCCTTGGCTTCCCAAGCGTCAGTGATCCTATGCTGTTCCTTGTTCGACTGTCCTCTGAGATTCCACGTGAGTCTTTCTGGGCTCCATCAGCTGAGCCAGAAATGTTTCCTGCTGTCTTCCTGGGACTTTCAATAACTTTCATCTTGGGAATCTGTTCAGCTTCTCTCTGAGGACCATCCGGCTCTGCACTGGGAGGGTGCCTGTCTGGCTGGCTCAGGCCAGTTTCTAAAGAGGTGTTGTAGTGTGGCAGGGAGTGATTGTGAATGGACATACCTGACATCTTGTCTGCCTCTGCTTGGGCCGAGGCTGCAGAGGAGACCAGGACTGGGGAATGGTGTCTGACAGGCTGGGGGATCCGGGATGGCCGGCTACGGCTGGAGCTGGGGATGCCAGTGCAGCTGCTGGGGCCGCCGCTGTTAGCGCTGCCGCTCCCGCCGCCGCCTCCGCCACTGCTGTGGTTCCTCTGGTACTCGATCGGGGACGTCAAGGCTGCAGCGGGGGCGAGGGGGGAGGCGGTCAGGGGAAAGGGGGCAGGAGAGGGAACAGGAACAGTTTAAAACAGACATGTCTACTGGCAAAAAGGGGAGTGCTGTTCAAATAAATTTCCTTAGCAGTGGAAAGATGCCACAGACCTCAAGTCGCTTTTCTGTATCTAACCTTCATGACCTGCTGCATCTACCAATATTAAAGATTACAAATCTGAAACTAAGAAGATGTTTTCCTCTAGGATTACACTGTCAGCCAGCAGCCAAGTTGGGAAAAAACAGGTGTCACTCCACATTCTCTGCTTGTTGTTACTCATTATAACTGTTTAAAAAAAATCTAGGTTGGAACAAAAACCGATAGATATAAAAATAGAGCAAAACCCTTTTAGTGTCACAGAGGATGATACCACCTTCTACTTTTCTCCTGCAGAATCTGAATGTTGCTGCCACAGTAAGATGCAACAACAATGGCCACCAAAATAATAGAAGCAAAACATATTCTGAATAGATGCTTAAAATTCCACTTGGGTTTAGCCTTTAAAGGCTTGCAGTTGCTTAAAAGGGGTACACAAGCTCTCAACGGATGGCACCTATCTTGATTCACTCCTACAAAACATTTGGAAAATTTCACCAAGAGAACACCATGTAAATTCAGATTACCACTCTTATAATAAATGCAAGCATCTGTTCTGAAGCAGAAATGTGGCACATATTCCCCAACTGTTCTCTATTAGCTCAGGAAAAAGGCAACTTGCAAAACATTTCAAAGCCAAGAAAAAAGAGATGAGAGAAAAGTCATCCAATTACGAACTTTCAGTAAAAGAAAATAATTTACCATTTAAAAAGTTGCGCTGGTTTTCCAAAATTTGGTTAATTTCATGGATCCATAACTGGCGGACTCCCGGACTGGCAGAATGCAAAATAAAGGTCTCCGTGACATCGCCCGTTCTTGATGTTAGTGCAAATTTACATGGATCGCTGTCCACATTTTCCTCCAGAGAAAGGCAACTCACCTTCATGAAAAGAAAATAGCATGTATTTTATGGGAAACATACCTCTAAAATCTCTTTCTTAGGAGTTTAGTCAGATCTTCAAATGATAACCACTCATTCCTGTAGCAAAATTATGCCATGAAATGAAGTTACTTAATTCCAGTAAACTAAGAATTAGTGTACAGCTTACTGACACACTGTGCCTGAACAATCTCCAGCAGGTCAGCATGGCTGAATGTTCTCCATCCCTCACTTTCCTTTCAGATTAGTTAAAATGCTGGGCCTGCTGTGCAGCTCTCTCTCCCACCAGCCCCCACTAAAGGCTTCAGCTGCAGATACAGCACTGCCTTGTACCTGGCTGTTCAGCCAGAGCTACGAACAGGTTCAGCTGCCAGGCAGAGCACCAAGGTGAATTAGGGGCAGCAGGGTGCACCCAAAACACTTCATAAGGGCTGCTGACTTCTAATATTATCAGTTTTTTTCAGGAAAATCTTGAAGTGGGGAAACACTTTGTCTGAGGAATATCTAAGAAGGTCGCACTATTTACAAATGTTACCTACATATTTGGGTATCATAAAAGATACAAAAAGAGTTATTTTCTCTAGTGGCAATGACTTTGCAATGTGGTGTACAGCACAGAGCTGAAAACTAAACTTTGTAAATGCTTGTCCAGCACTTTGTGCCAGAAGACCTGCTTTGATATCCTTCATGCAGGAGGCATCAGAGTACTGGGATCCAAAGATCTCCACCTAACACTGGAGTGAGAACAAATTCAGTAGGAAGTAATTTCAGGAAATGACTGGCACTTCATTGTGCTCTAGGGATGCACACCTAGCTGTCACTCGTGACTGCCCACAGAATGAGAAACTGTTACCTTAGCAGAGTTTGTGCAGGGGACACAAAAGACTCACACACAACAGTTACCTTGATACTGTTTTTAAACAAGAATCCGGGCATGGAGAAACCTTTCTTTTTATCTAGCAGCTCACTGAAAATGACAATCTGCTCAAACAGGAAGACCCGTCTCTCCTTGCAGCGTGGCAGAAGTCCTGCATCCTGGTCTGTAACCAAGAATGTGTCCTGGAGCAGGAGCTTACCCTGGGCTACAATTTTACCCTACACACAGAGGCAAGAAAAAACACATTTAGTGAAGTTCTTTGTTCTTTCTCCAATCAGCCATTTTGAGCACATGTTCATGACAAACAGCATCGTGTACTTCCCATCTTCCAAGTGTTATTGACCACTCTTTATTCACTTCTCCTCCTATACACAAGATATTCTTGTGCTCTTTCTCAAAAAAAATCAAATGTGAAAAAGAAAAAGAACCACACACACACACAAAAAAAAAAACAAAACCAAAACCCAAAAAACCCAAAACCAACCAACCAACCAACCTCAACAAAACATCAAAAACCCAAAACCAACCAACCAACAACCTCAAACAAAACAAAAAAAAACCCCAGACCAAACTCCAAAAATCCACTCCACCCTTTTCAATTCATCCTGCATTTTGAGGCTTGGAACACTAAGGCTTTCGTTTCTCTATTCTGAATAACTCCAGCAGTTACTCGTATAATCTTCCAGGGTGCTGAGTAGGGGCAGATCTCAAGTTCATGTCTGCATCACACAACATAAAGAGCTTTGCAAGTAAAACATGTGACTGTGGCCTGGCTGCTGCATCCTGCTTCAGTAGCCAATTTCCATCTCTTCTAGACTTAGCAAAACAAGGAGGGTTACAGTTGCCTCAAGTACATGAAGGACCTTAGTGACTCCTCCTTTGTCTATACTACTGAAGTCAGGTCTGCTCACCTGCTGATAGCTGATTATTTCACTGTTTTGCAAGTCTTTAGCCAATAAAGTAACTGTAGTAAGATTGGTCCTTTCTTGATTTTGCAGAAGGGCTTTACCTAATGTGACTGATACAGGTAATGTTTCCGAGGACAAAAGTCCTTGGCAGGGCTAAGACTTGATTTTTCATTTACTGCTTGTTGCACCAGCTAACCAGATAGTGAAGAAGCACTGCACACTTTTCTCCCCACAGTGTTAATGATTAATTTCTAGAGAACCTGACAAAATCTCTAAGCAAAACTCCAGCCAACTTACATCAAATCCTTGCAGGCGGCCAACATTCATCATGTCATTACACCGTTTTGGTACTATACACATGACCTCTACAGCTTTCTGTTCAAGACAAATAAAAAGTCAAAGCTTTATTTTCCAAATTACTTATCAGCATAAAATTTTGTTTCATTTTATATGGTTGCTTTAGAACAGAAATGCAAGAAGTAAACACTTATAATCGCTTTCTCAGGAAGATCAGAAAAGGAAAGTGACTCTGCCAAAACAAAAGAAGTTCTGAGTTAAAAGAATTCATATCACTAAGAGAAAATGCCTTAAGTACCTCTAGTTCTGTTGTGTCAAGATTAGCTTTTTTAGAATACTTGAGGAAGTCCTGAAAAAGAAAAAAAAAAATCAAGTAATATTTCTTTTCTCATTAATCATCAACAAGAAATCTTAGAAAATCTGAATTTGATGGCCTCTATCAGAATATGACAGACTGCAGAAGACAACCATTTGGATTTAACTGATAGAAAAACATATGGTAAGGCAATGACCTCTGTGCTACACAGGGCTGCTCTTCAGTAAACACTTATGTGATATTAAATTGACTGCAGGTGTAGCTGGAAAAGCTGTGATGAGTCCCAACAACTTCTATCACGTGTACATCTGAAAACAGTTGAGAGTTTCTTCTCCCATTCCTATGACACTGGTAAAAATTTTAACCATTTCCATGGCCTAAACACTTGGTCTTTAACTATTAAAAGAAAAAACAAATTTCTGCCCAAGCCATCTACTGCAATTTTTGTAACTATCCCAATGTGCTCAGAAAATAATCATATGGCATTGCTTACAAATCTGGGTTCTGTTAGGGAAAGGAGTGGGAAAACATCAGCATTAAAAATTTTCTTAAAAAAGAAAACCTATCTGTTAACACATCTATAACATACCTATTAACACAACTCATTCATCTCAACATCCCTTTACCTTTAGTAACAGCTGGTATTTCATAATTCTCTGCACAGGTTTTATTAGCAAGTCTGTGAGCTGAAGTCTGTGGCCCAGGCGTTGCTTTAGATCCTGAGAGTTGTAAAACAAACATTTTTGTTTGTTCAGTTAGAAAGACCCTTACTTTGTTGAGTTAGAAACACAGCATATGTATCAGTATATGGAGATAAATACATATATATATATATAAACAAGGATATATCAGTATTAATTGTTATCACATCAGAAACTGGCAAAAGTAAAAAAAATAAATATAATCTTCAGTGAGCAAAAGCTGGAGTCCTTCCCCTAATCACTGTTGCTCCCAAGGTATTCCCTTCTGCAAGCATCTTTCACCTCTTTTTGACAAGGCTTCAGAGTGAAATGTAATTTTTCAGTCACAGGTTATATACAGCCTATTTTCAACAGTGATCTCTGCTTATCCAGAATTGCTATTTATTGCTATATAAAATGCAGTGGTAACTACCTGGGCTAAGGCTACTAAGGATAAGACTCTATTGATTAATTAATATCTTATACTTAACCTTTAGTTTTCATCTCTAGGAGTCTGTATCAGATTTGAGAAATCAGAACAGAAATGGCAAGAAATTGCAATTTGAAACATTAACAACAATATCTGCTGCATTTGTTTTTTTGGTTTTTTTTGTTTTTTCTGGTTTGATTATCAGTTTTGATAATCCTTCACCTCATATATCCCCTCTCATGAACTTACCTCAAAAAACGTATCAATGTATTCTGAGACAATGTGCTCAGACTTTGGTTTGTTTTGGCAGTAAACTATGTACATGTGCAACCTTCTCTCCTATAGGAACAAAGACACAAAATGATACATCATTATCAAGAAAAATACATGACAGATTAAAATGGAGTATTATTTTAAGAAGTATGGCAATTTATATGTATGAACTTAAAAAGACCCCTTAAAGGAAAAGAAGCAGTTACATACGCAGAAATTACAGACCTGAAAACACATCTATTTGGGAACATCGTTATGATTTTAGAAAGGCAACACAAGTGAAAAAAATTCCCACAGCTATAAATCCTCCTGAATGACAGGTTCAGAGATGATAACTCAGCAGGTCCCACAACAAAGTTAAGCATGAAAATGGTTCTATTTTTCTTTCACCAACAGCCATGGAAGGTTTGACAAGATGGCCCCACAGTGATCCATTCCAACCTTACCCAGTTCGTGATTCTGTAATGGAGCCTTTGAAAGATACTACTTTTTATTCTATTTTAATAATGTGATTATTATTGAAATTTATTAGAATAATTACCTTCTCCTGATTACATGTATAAAACAGGAGAAAACTTTCATACTTTCATGTCTTTTATTTAATATTGGCTGTCCTACTGGAGTTTGGATGGGGATGTAGGTGATGATGCCTGGAAATGGAAGCACTAGCATTTTTTTTAACTCTGATCCTTTATCTTGTGCACATGCTTTTAACACCAAAGCAACAGAAAAAGAGAGAGGAAACAGCTTCTGCCTTTTAAGATTTATTCTTGATTACTGACATTGCATGTTAAGATATACAGACATACCTACTCCAAAATCTTTCCTATCACTTTGCTAGGATTTGTTTGGGGTTAGAGGCTTTGCTTCCCAGAGACTTACAGAGTACTGACCAGTGAAGATAAATGGTAAGAAAAAAATGAAAAAATAAGATGGAGATTGGAAAGGCCACAGGACACAGATTAAGAACAGGAACTGAATCATTGTGTTCTAGCTGGTAGGGTTTTGCTAGAGGATGCTGTAATAGCATCACAGCTTGCCTTTCCATCTGGAGTGGTAAAGGTGCCTTTCAAAGACAATTTAATTAGAAATAATACCAGGAGAAAGTATAACAGCAATCAGAAACAGGGAGAGCTACTTCCTACAGGTTTCTCACTTTGCCAGTGACAAATTCCCATAAGGAGAAAGGATACAGAACTACAACACACTCAAACTGGAAGAACAATGAGCCTCTTTCCTATTTTTATTTCTTATATTCCCTGCTATTGCACGGATACCTGGGATCAGAAGGCAGATGTCATGTGAAATGATGATTCCCTTGCACCAAAGTGTAACTGAATAGAGAAATGGGGTCCACATCCATGTTCCCTCTCCACAGGAAGTTACTGGGGACAAAGACTAAAACATTTACTACTTCTATTTAAGCTCTTAAAAGCTATCTGTCCACCTTTTACAGGTGAAGAACATTGTACAGCACTTTCTTAACTGTGTTGTACTTAATAGTCAATCATGTTGGCCAGTAGCAGCAATAGAGTTTGCCAAAAGAGACACTTGTACTTACATGTTTAACAAACAGGGATCCCAGCTTTTCTGGATCTTCAAGGCACTTCTCCAACTCTCCTAAAAAGAAGCTGAACATAAACAGAATAAACACTTTTTTTCTGACATCACACATTATAGTAACAGGTAATTGCAAGGTAAAGTGGTCTTACTTGCAAGGCAAGACACTTTGGTGTCCCCTGTCAGCAGCATTGGATATTAAGGTATGTCCAACAGTGTAACAGTGTAATATTTCAACATAGCTTTTTAAAAGGACATGTTGAATCCATGCCAAGATGAAAAAAACACCTGGCATTCACTAATAAAATTATTAAATTTCATATATATTGATTGAAAGCTTTACTCTTCCTAATCTCAATGCTTGAGATGCTAATATTGCCTTGCTAATCATGCCTAACAAATTCTTAAGACTGCATCGTTAGAGAAAAAGTAATATACACAGTTATGTCAATATAAGAGATCCTCAGATGAAGTATTTATGTATATATATCTATATCTATATCTAAATCTATATATACACATGCATTGTTCTTTAAAGCGAATCTCCACACCAACATTTGTAAGCCGAAGTTACATTTCCTCCAACTCAAAGCACAAAACCAATTTCATTTACCTTGTATCTGAATATCTGAGGAAATAATTCCTAAAGTCAATCTAATACTTTTTAGGTACAATACGTACTCTCTGTGCCAGTCATAAATCTGGTGAATGTTTCCAAATACAATCTTGTCTTTGCCTTTCATATCATCAGGTACACCATCTTCCTTCATAAGTGCCATATAACCCTGCAACAGTCCAAGTGAATCCACTGTGAATATTCCTACTTAAAATAAAAACAAGTTGTCTTCTAATGCCCCTTTTCCCAGAAGATGTCCAATGGCGACAACTGCGTGGGACACAAAGCCAAACCAGAAAACTCTCCTATAACACAGCATAACATAAAGCACAGACACAAAGTATCACAAATTGAGGTGAGGCTGTCTACACAACAGTGCTAGAAAAATTAATTCACTCTGTCTAATTTAGCCTGCATGAACAGGCTCGAAGCACAAAGGAAACTTCCACAGCCCTTCTCCTTACTGCCTGAAATGTCAGAGCCACTGAAGTGCCTCCTGTGCTGCTTTGCTCTGTGTCTCTTATTCCACTCACACTAACCCCACACCAACGTGCACTGAGGAGGAAACTGCCCATGGGACTGCACTCCATGGACTACTGCTTGCAGTATGAGCAAACCAAAGACAAAAAAATAAAAATCAATTCCTTTAGCAAGAATTCTCACTGCAGTAAAGTTCCTCTTACATTTTCCCATAGTCCTGTCTTAGTTTTGGTGTCTACACAGCTGTCTCACTGAGCAATTCTACCATATAGTTAGACTGGGAGTGTTTTTACATTTTGTAGTATTAATGTAATACTATTACTTCTTTTTTCCCCCACCCAGGTAGTTCTATTCCTAAATAACCAGGCCTGGTTTTGGTTTGCCAAGTGTACGTTTTGATGTCCAGCATTTTCATCAGAAATTATGTTATTATTTACAAAAACACATTTATTCAGATTCCTAATGCACCCTTTAAATTCTGTAAAAACACTATCACAATGCTGATCTTTCTTTCCCTCCCTGCCTCCAAAACAGAGTTTAATCATTAAACTTTATTAGGCCAAAATTTACTGTCATGCTCATTCTTTCTACTCTTCCAAATGCATTTTGTTGGTAGCTGCAGACTGAGGGGAGATATGTGATGTTATCTCATTTTACAGCAGGGGAAGCTAGGAAGTCTAAGAGAATCCTAGTGGTAGGAGAGGATGGAGGACTTTCAAATCTTGGATAGCTGCTCTGTATGCTGAGGTACATTTTTTGGGTTTTTTTTATCATTTAGATGTGCTAAATAAACCCACTATCTACTAGGGTAACATTAGGCCAGCAGTAGGAATTGGGGGAAAAAAAAGGACAAAGAACTAGACTCCTCAGAAGAACAAGGTGAACACAGTAACAGGAAAAAGGAGTAAAATGTGATGTAGCATTTTCATACATTAAAAGCTTACAGGAGGGAAAACTCAGAAGGTAAACTTTCACATTTTTAGTCTCTTCCTGTGTATCTTTTTGAAAAACATAGTGAGGTTCAAGCTGCATAGCTGGTTAGTAACACATTTAAAGAAAAAGAAGAAATCAAGAGGATTAAAACCATCATACCTCAACTACATAGCCCAGATCTCGCACATAATCTCTCTCTGTCTCCACTAATTCCTGTAAGACATAGCTACAGTGGAAGGAAAAAGGTGAACAAATATTAAAAAATGAAATAGATTTTTCCAGAGGATTAATGGCATACAACTTTTTCAACATTTGCAGTCATATATGTTTGATAGACAGAACTGAAATGGAAGAATTAATGTACATTGGTTCTTAGCAAGATACTGCTTTGACTTTGAAACTGGACAAGGCTTGCTTCTGTTTATCTAAAGTCAGATGTTTAAAAAAACATGACATTAAAATTAAACATTTAACTATTGTTTAAAATAAAATGCTATTATGTCTTTGGTCTGGAGACTCTTAGCTATACGGACGGTTATTTCCACACACAAGTTTAAATAATTTGAAACCAGGCATGTTTTTATTCTACCATGGTAACAGTTTACTACTACAAAAAGAAATTAAGCATGGGTTGGAATAGAATGAAGGGAATGACCATTATTTTCAAGTCTAATAGACATTTGGACATTTAAAGATCAGCATCTTCCCAAATAAATGAGAGTGACAAGCAGCAGAAGTCAAATACAGGTATGACTAGAATTAAAAATCACAGATTGAATGTCACAGAGAAATGTGACCACATGCTTGACATATAATCCAAGTCCTCTCATTTTCAGACTAACAGCTTCTGCTGCCAGCTCAAAATAAGCATTAAAAAAAGAAAAAGGAAAACTGAAAAAAACTGGTCTTACTGTCGTCTTTTTAAGGAGCTGGATTTCCTTTCCTCCATCTCATCTATGGGTGACGAGGAGGATAGAAGGGAATTATCTGAAGGGTTGAAGGATGGACTGCTGCTGTCACCTTGATCTACCAACAAGGAACTTGGACGGTCCTCCAGAGCCTGGGAAGGTATTCCAGAGTCAGCAACAATGATTGATTTCTCCTTTACTCACAAGAGACATTGCAAGCTGCTGAATAGCAATCTATGGGAGATCAATTACTTTTATGTCTCTTGGCAATGCAAGTCACAAGCCTCCAGGAAACCAGGCAACAACATGGCTTTCCATGACAACTGAGCCTTTGAAGCATATTTGAGAAGCACATTTGAAATGACAGTCTTTCCTTCACAGGAAAATAAAGGAGCTGAACTGGTTTGAGCAGCAGTGGCTAAAAGTCGGACTCTCCTGCTCAAGACGCAAATATTTCTATGGTGGGAGTGGCACAAACGTGTCCTCATAGCCAGGGATTAAAGTGTATTTGTCATATTTGACTTCTGGCATTTACAAGTTACTTTCAACAATAAATGGGACAACTTTAAAGGAGATTTTTATGACGTTACATTTTTAACTCAAGAGAAGTGGTGTTCTCTGTCAGACGTTTTGGTTATCTTAATAAAAACCAAAATAGCATCTCTGTGAAGAAAATAATGACTTCTACACTGCCAATGTTGTTTATGAGCTTGTTCAGATCCTAGGAAAAAAGTCCCTGTATCCTCTTCTAGATACACTATCTCCTTGCATAGACTCCACAGGCTTCTGTTTGTATAAAAGATGAAGAAGCCATACGAGTAAATAATATGAACATCTTCTATGAAGTATTCATTGGATTGTTTTAATTCAAGCCCATCATCTTGGATCAAGCTACAGCTATGTATCACATTTTCCTTGCATGTGACAGAGCCTTATTGCAAGGCACATTTACTTCACCAGGGTGGGGTTGAGCTATAATCTATTTTCTTTCCTCACAAAAAGTAAAAACCAATAATGATACTACTAGCCCAAAACCCAGGGGAAGCTGAACTTTGGCTAAACTGTGCAATGAGAACATCTCCTGCAAGGACTTTATGCATGGATCATTAAGTTCTACCCACTGCTAGGCAGCCTGAAAGACGCATGGTGTTGTATGGACTACCCAACTTTCCATTTACAGAAGACTGTTGAATTTCCCCATAGATTACTTTGTATTCATCCTGCTGGTGTAAGAGAAGTAAAAAGCAAAGTTAATTCCCAAGAGAGTACAGTAATTATTTTATGCAATAATGTAATTTTCTCTGAAAATTACATGAGAACAGAAAATAAGATTTCTAGGTCCGAAAGTTAAAGCTTCTTCAATTTAGAATGAACCTGGAAAATATCAACCACATGGGGCTGCCATGCTGCAATTCTTTGCAGTTTTCACAAAGGCACTTCCTATTGAGCCCAAGAGGGGCTATGCTGCAAAAGCTGTATTTAAATGTTTTGAGGAAATCCAGAATTGCAGAGGGACCTCTTGAGACTATACAGTCCAATCTCAAATAGGGCTAGCCAGAGAAGTTTTTCCCAGACTGGGTCAAGCTGGATTTCAATTACAAAGGACCTTCCTGGAATTAGGCATATAATGAGAATCTTCAGAAACACGAAAACTTTAAAACGTGTCAATGACAATCTTCAGAAACATGGAAAATGTAAAACATAGAAAACTAAAAAAAGCTGACACAAATTCCTCCTACTTAATTTGTTAGCAAAGATGGAGGCACTGACATGCAAAATGATCCCTTAATTCTCTTACTCATTTCTTCAGTATCATGTTGCCTAAAGAACGACCAGGTAACATAAATATTTCTGTCATTAGGGTTACCTCCTTTACTGCTAACCTCAAAAAATTTGCAATAAATTTAGTTTCAGGGATTCTTCTCATAACGGTCTTTTAGTCTAAGACCCTGGGTCTTTGCATTAATTCTACTAATAGGAAATTTTCTTTTGACAAACAGGACATACTTATTAGATTTTGCACCATTTCCTGTCTTCCTCTTATTTATTACTTTTTGCTCCTTTACATTGCCATTTACCTACTCAGCAAATGCTTTTTTACAAAAGAGAGCGTGTACAAAATGACCCCATACATCAACCCACAAAGCGACTTCTGAAACAGACATCAAATTTTACAAGTCAATGTAAAACATGCAGGTTTTCTTTGAATAGCAAGCTGGGACTTGAAGACACAAGTTGTTTAGACCTGTGCACCTGCTGGTCAGTCTCACCATTTTACTTTTGACGAGCTCTTCAATGGCACTGACGAGTTCTGCAGCACTGGGCGTCTCGGAGCTTGTCGGCCGCACCAGCAATCGAGAAGATGTCTGTGCAAGGACACAAAGGAAGGAGAATCCCAGAGTTAGCCCGGTTCTTGCTCAGTGATCAAGAGACTTCGCTTCTCTGTCAGACAAAGGTACCTGACATGTACTGTCAGTGCCATATAGCACTAAGATCCTCCCTTCCAACCTGAGCAGTCGGAGTTGGAAGTTTCAAGTAAATCCCACAGAAGTTAAATGCTGGGATAAAAATTCCTGTTCCTACATGCAATAGAAGTTGAAGAAATATAATTGCTGATAATTCCTGGCAAACAGCTATGAAAATTGCCTCAGCTGACCCAATGGACAACAGTTTGTTAACCTATGTTGTTGCTGCTTAAACAAAGCAACAACTGAAGAACACTAAGAGAAATCAAGAAGATTTGAAATAAAGGAGGAAGCATTATTATGTTAAGAAAATATACACCAGTAACTCAGGGGCATTTACTTTTCTAAAAGAGCTGGAGTATATTACCCAGATTCAGATGGGAAATTGAGCTCACCATTCCTTGTGCCATCCATTTTTCCCAATGGTATGTGTAGAGCACAGAAGATCTCTGGCCTCATAAGCTATAAAATGCCAGTTTATAGATACAACTGAAGGTAAAAGGTGTTCACAGTAAAGGATTCTGGGAGAAGGCCATTAAATTCAGCCTCAGTAATTTGCAAACAGAGTTGTTTGCATATTACATTTATCATTTAGTAACTGGAAAGTGGAAACAGGGTGCAATATGAACTGTACTTCATATTACGAACAGCACAGTGAGCATCATGCAGCAGAGGGCAAGCTGTCCTGCAAACGTTTCCAACAAACCAGACAAAGAAACGGCACAAATAATGACTCAACACAAGAGGTTCCGTTCAAATCAAGCATGGGTGTAGCAAGACTCCCCGTAAGTAAACACACACACACACACAAAAAAATACACAGATTTTAGGTAGTTTGCCTTGTATTTGCCTTATTTGGAAAGGAAAACAGGGGCTGGGTAAGCAAAGGAAATACAGATATCTTTAAACGGAAAGATATGGGAACTGAGCCAAAGCAGAGACAGAACACAAGTCAACATAATGCTGCATCAGAATTTACAAAAAGAGAAAACAAAAAGCAAAAATAATTAGTTTCATATTAACACAGCTGATCTTGAAACTTTTAATACTGCTTATCCAAAAATTAAATGAAAACAACTTTTAAATTGCCACCAATTGCAAATCCATGACGTGCGCAATGATTCTGCTGAATGAAAGAATGCATTTAGTGTGCAGATGAGCTCTTAGGGGAGAAAATGGTTGTGTTATTTAGTGCTGTTAGACAAATCAGCATGGCCTAACACATGATGTTTGCATGCACACTAAAAACTGAGCAATCCCACAAGCTGGCCTGTCTTTTAGGCAATTTACATGCTCCTGACATCTGACTGTGGACCAGGTTTTCCACAGCTGTGCCTGCTTGTGGGTTTCCACTTTGGGTGCAGAGCTCAGCTTACTCTTAAAAAACAACTGTCAGTGTTGAAATCAGGTTCTGGTTATGGTCTCTTTTATTGCTCTGTTGGGGTATGTGGGATGTGAAATAAAACTTCAGAACTGTGATTTCCAGTGCCTGTGGTTATATCACATATAGTCTGAAAAAGAAGGAGCTGCATACATAAAACTCCTTGGTGACTTTCCTGATGATGTACTCTGGGAACAGAACACATCCCTTGCCCAAAAAAGATGGAAAAGCTGGAGGGAGCAACTGAGCTCATGCAGGTATGAGGTGCTGCTAGGAGCCCACAGCAGGCTGGAAAGGAGAAACCCAGCAAACAGGGGGTTTTCAGCACTGAGCAGGAGCTCTGGAGAGGAAGAAATGCTGGCCGGGAGGCAGAGAGGAATGCCAAGCCTCTGAGGTCACAGAAAGGAGGAGACATTCCTTGAGATCTGGAGTAGCTGAGCAGCCCAAGAAACCACCCAGCATGGCAGGAATGTGAAGAAGGACTCCACCCAGAAGACAGACAACTGGGAACTTGTTTGCAAGCCTTTTATTAATCAGTAACTCTATCAAGAGAGCCAAATACCTTCTCCTGGGTAAAACTTCGCTCTGGCTTCTCACTTCTGTGTTCCAACAAAGCATTTACTTTAGGTGCTAGAAGTCGGTGGTGTGTGGACTTCAGGGAGGCACACAACCTCCCAGGATACCCCATGAGGGGACCTTTTGCCTCCCACCATGAAGGGTAAATATTGCATAACAACAACATATTGCAGAAGAATCCCTATTTACATGCTTTGAAAAATTATGGTAATAATTTTTGGTATAATTTTATATTAATAATTATGATATAATTTTAACTTTATCAAGTTTTAACTTCTCTGAAGTCTCTCTAAATGTAGTTTCACCTACTTTAAAAACTGCCCCAACATGCATTTACTGATGTGGGTGCATGTTAACCTTTTAACAAGTTGTGCTGGTTTTGGCTGGGGCACACCTAATTTTCTTCACAGCGGCTGGTATGGGGCAGCATTTTGGATTTGTGCTAAATAAAGTGTTGATAACATGGAGATGCTTTTGTTATTGCTGAGCAGGGCTCACACAGAGCCAAGGCCTTTTCTGCTTTTTTGTACTGTCCTGCTGGTGAGGAAGCTGGGGCTGCTTGGGAGGAGACACCAAGGGGTCTCACCAGGACAGGTGACCCAAACTGAGCAAAGGGATATTCCAGACTATGGGACACCATGCTCAGTATATAAAGTGGAAGGAAGGAGGGGACATTTGGAATGATGGCATTTGTCTTCCCAAGTCACTGTTACACCTGATGGGGGCCTGCTCCCCTGGCAATTGTTGAACAGCTGCCTGACCATGGGAAGCAGTGAATTAATTCCTTGTTTAACTTTGCTTGTGTGCATGGCTTTTGCTTAACCTCAATCCACATGTTTTCTGTCTTTACTTGACCCATTCTCTCCCTGATCCCACTGGCAGGGGAGTATGCAAACAGCTGGGTGGTACTTGGTGGCTGGCTGGGTTTAAACCACAACAGCAGTGAAAATAAAATTGGAGATGGAAAGGTACTTAGAGTCTTTCTCTACTGTAGTACAGGTCTGACTTTGAACCAGAAATATACAACTAAGCAGACATTAGCTTACAAACATATCCCTTCACGTAAGTGTTCTTGCTATGTAAAGAAGTCTATAACCAAATTAATTTTTCTGTGGAAAACTTGTTATAATATTTGTGTATCAGTTGTTTTCTGTCACTGAAGGAACAGGCAAATATGGCAGCTCATCAGCAAGAGCTTAAACATATTTTCACCAACATTATTTTCATCTTATTTCTAAATCTAAAACTGAGATTGTTCTAGCAAGATAACATTCTCTCAGCTTTGAAGGCTGCCTATTTTTGCTTGTTTTGTTTCAGGAATATTTCCCAATATATTAACTGTTCAACTTGTATGTTATACTTTGTCAAATCAGAAAGCATGTAGGAATTGAATACATGCACATTATAAGAATTTTGACCCTACAAACAACAGCTTCAGGAAGGAGTAAGATTCCCACTGAAAGGCAGTGTTTTTAAAAGGAAAAAAAAAAGAAAGAAAAAATAAATAACATCCACTAAAGTTATGAATAACATCGGCACCACTGAGAACAGACAACAAGCAATCTCAGAATTCACTAACAATATTCAGTGCTGTAGATTACAATTTTACAAAATTAAAAATTTTAAGGAGCAAAATGGCAAGAAAACAATGCACATAGTTGCTGCACAAGTCCCAGTTATTTCCATTTTAAACCCCTCTATTTCCAGACCTGATACTTGTCCCTTAAATGTCTGATCTCGGTTCAAAATTGAAATAAACTCTCTCACAATGTATGATCATCATAACATTAAAGAAAAACAGATCAAGATTTGCTTCATGCAGTTACTACCTACATCCAAAGTTTTACTACCGGTGCGAAATTTTTACCGTCAACTTTAATTGCCTTTGTTTGTGAAAAACAGATGGATTATGTGCCGGTTTTGGCTGGAACAGAGTTAAATTTCTTCACAGTAGCTGGTATGGGGCCATGTTTTGGATTTGTGCTGGAAGCAGTGCTGATATCTCAGGGTTGTTTTAGCTATTGCTGAGCAGAGCTCACACAGCACCAACGCCTTTTTTATTTCTCACCCCACCCCACCAGCAATGAGAATGGGGGGGCACAAAGAGCTGGGAGGGGACAGAGTCAGGACAGCTGCCTCCAACTGACCACAGGGATATTCCAGACCATATGGCATCATCCTCAGCATATAAAGCTGGGGGGAAGAAAAAGGAAAGGGAGGACATTTGGAACAATGGCGTTTATCTTCCCAAGCCACGGCTACACGTGATGGAGCCCTGCTCTCCAGGAGCTGGCTGAACACCTGCTTGTCTACGGGAACTGGTGAATGAACTCCTTGCTCTGCCTTGCTTGTGTGCATGACTTTTGCTTTACCTATTAAACTACCTTTATTTTAACCCAAGAGTTTTTTCACTCTTTCCCTTTGATTCTCCCAAGGGATTTGCCTGATTCGACGCCTGATTCGCCCCCCAGTGTGTGGGGCTTAGCTGCTGCTGGGGTTAAACCATGACAATTATTACCCTTATTTGGTAATTCCTTTCTCTTAGGCCTCCCCACCTTCCCTCTCCCTGCCCCCCCCAAAAAACCCAACAAAAACCAAGAAAAAGAAAAGGTATGATTATACAACAATTAGACTCTAATCACTAAATATGGCATCAGCCAAAGTGATGTAAACCATCCTATGAGCACACAAAGCAGCTCATTTCCACATTTAAAGTGGTAGCAGAAACATTTCTACACTTGTACTTTTAAAATAGAGAAGGATTTAATTCATGCTCTCATCATAGAACACCCTTTTAAAGTTGTCTAGAGGGCAAAAGTGATTTCTTCTGTCTACCATGAAGCTGTATTACGTACACTTTTGAGACCTTTGGAAGAGAAGAAAGATTAGTGCAAGCAGAGGTTATCTCATCGTGCGAAGCCTCCCCCAGTCCTGCTCCTACCTTGTCATCCTGCGAGTCGGGCTGGAGCAGACTGTGCTGCTGGATTGCCATGGGAGGAGGCAGTGGCACAGCATCTGCTCCCTCTTCGCCTTCCTCCTCCCCACAGCTCTGCATGCCTGAAGAGGATGACTTGGAGAGAGTGCCACTGCTCAGCCCCTCGTTCCGACCCCTCTGTAAACAACATCAAGATGTTCAAGCTCTGTTATCTCAGCAGCATGAAGCTTGTTATCACATGCTCATTGTAAGACTATTCTGTAGTTTCAGCCCTCTCCCAACAAGTCAAGATGCTCCTTCAAACACTCCTTAACAGAGGGGGAAAATGAAGATGCCAAAGACAGTTTTCAACATCTGGTAAAAGCAAAAGAATTCAAATACTAAGAAAAAGACATTCAGCTGAAATTTACTACAGGAAAGTGTTATGAAAGCCATATTTGTTCTCCAAGTTCAGTTCTATAAAGAGAAGTCTGTATCTCTCTGAAATACGTATCTTGCTCTGCTCTGTATCACTCTGTATCAAGACTTTTGGAGGACATAAAAAACTCTATTACAACATGAAATATTTAATCAATTATCCTTCCTGTCCTTCACAAGGAACTCTGATTTCAAGTACCCAAAGTTTAATGTACTAATCTCACAGAATAATTTATCTGCCTTTACAGGAAGACAGCGTAGATGGTTACTTTTTTTTCCTGACTTTAAGGCACTGGCCTTAAATTTTTCCCCTCAGTCACAGAACTTTAGAATAACAGATACTGCCAAAACAATGTTACAACTGCAGCACAGAGGGTCTCTTTCTACAGCCTGACATTCAAGGTCAGAGGCCAGTATTCATTCCTAACCAACATCTCTCAATTCATCATGCTGCCAAGTCTTCTGTCTTCCCTTTCCTTACACTTACTGTGGATCTTCACTAGTGTTCCAAGAGTGTAGCAAAATATGTTGGGAGGAAGAAAAAAAAAGCAGCAATAAATAAAAAATTGGGCAACTGAGACCACTTTTCTGGATGGTTAAGTACCAAAACCAATAGTCAGAGTCAATCTAATAAAAGGGAATAACATGCACCCAGCTGTGCCCTTGGAACAATAATGTCAGATTCATTTCAGCCCGAACCATGGGTTTGTAACAGAGAATTTGGCTCCTGTCTGCACCTAACTGGAGGCCAGCTTTGTTCATACAAGAGTCCCAGACTTGGAAGGAGAGGCAGATGTTTGTGGGAAGAAGGGAAGCCCTCAGTAGACATCCTTGGTGGTAAAATTTGGAACAGTTTACAACTTTCCTCTCTCCAATGAAAACTGCCATGCATATTATTTGACTAGTGGTCACTGGCCTGCATCGTAGAGCCAATAATTTTTCTGTGCTCTGACCCTTATGCAAGGTGTAGTTAGAGCTTTAAGCAGTTAAGCAGCTTTCCCTACACCTTCTCTCATCCCTCAACAAGAAAAGCAAAGGAAATACAAAATTACCTGGTTATTCCCAGACCTTGAAGCACCTTTACTCACATTTAAAGGTGAGTACTAATTAGCGTAAGAGAGTAAAGCCAAAGGACAACTTTTTATTCTCCAGTTTCTCTCTTTAAATTATAGGTGCTTCACAGAGCTTCACTAACACTCTCACAGGGCACAGACTGTCCCTGATGCAGAGTACAGGGATCCAGGATGAGCACAAGGCACCTAACACTTTGCTCCTGACTGCTGGACAGTCAAGTGAGGAGACAACCTGCACCTGCCAACATTTATTTCCCTGGAAAACATACACACAAGTCTTGGGAAGCTGCCTCGAGCACTCACCTCTTCAACAGTTTCATCTTGTGGGGTCGCGGCGCTGTCGTCGGAGTCCTTCTGAGAGCCTGCATCGGCGCTCTTCCGCACCTCTCTGCTTTTCTTATGCTTGTGGGCCAGCTTTTTGACGTGCCCATCTGCTTTCCCACTGCTCAGGCGCCTCACAGGACTGGTGAGCCACTTCCTCAAGGTGTTGCCAGGGCGCTTGGGGCCCGGCGAGCTCTGGGCACCGATCATGTGCGGCTGAAGCGACGTTACGGAAGCGGGAGGGCTGGCGTCATTGCTGGAGACCGAAAGGGAGTCTGGAAAAAAGAACAAGGGGAGCACTTTAAAGCTGAAGGAAGTGAGAAACAAGGCAAATGGATGTATGTAATAATGGATATGGAATTGAATTTATGGACAAATCAATGAGAATTTTTTTGAGGTAACCTGGCCTTTAATGACACCGCAGCTATAGGTGTTCATGGCCATCCACGCATAAGCACCACTGATGTGTTTAGAACAGTCAAGCTTCATTAAGTTGTTCCTGCCTCAACTATAATTCCTACTTCCCACTGCTGATACTTACTAGATAGTGAATTATACTTTCCATATGTCACGTAACTTTATGGGAAGATATGCTTGTTTTATCTTTTAATGTTTATTGCTTTGAGCAAAGATGAAGGGTAACAATTGCCTCAATGAGATAAGCAAATCATTTTTCAAACACCAAATTTAATTACAAATGCTCCAATTACTTCCATTATTTATATATTTCCCCTACCCTTGGGATAGAGGGAAGAAGAAACCAGAAGACAGTTAAATGCTTGTCTCTTGCTTAAATTCTCTCTGAGTTTTGGCTTTATTTTGTTTGTTTCTTAAAAAGGCACATAGCAATGTTTAAAACCCCACTTGCTGAAATCTCAAGATCAGCAGTAGTTCTCAGCATGACACACCTGAAGTTCTGTAATGGAACAAAGGATACACTTTTCTCAAGCCATAGTTTAATGTGCATGAGGTCAAAAACACTTTCCCACCAAGGTTCCTGTCACTTGACCAGGACTGTATACTTAAGATGGACACCCACTGCTTAGCTGGTGTGAGACTAGATTTCTTTTCTTCCCATGCAGCACAATGTTGTTCCCCCCAGCAACTCTCTTTTCCTAAAAATACACTTTTCTGGGGGGAGGTGAAGTGGAGGCCTGGAAACATTCTTGTAGCACCACTCTTATAAATATTGTCTACCACTTGTGTATTAGGAAGGCTATCCTAGGTTATTAAATATGGGAGTTTTTTCCTCCCTGTGTATGCACTTTTGCAGGCAGATAGTTTACATAAGGACGACATAAAAAATGTTTTGTTGAATGTTTCTACTGCTGGGAGTTCAATGCAGTGCTTGTGCTCCTTCTTGAAGCTTGACACAGATGTTCAGGTCACCTCTTCTGGCAGGTTTTCCCTAAGAGGTGTATTGCCAGTCTGACCAGAGATAGTTTGAGTTTTCTGGAATAGTATGGTCACACTGATGTAGTAATGCACTTAATCATAAACATCCAAATGCTTGGATCCACACACAAATATGTGAGGCTGTTCCATTTCCAAGGAGCACTAAGTATAAATGATGGTTTCGAATGGAGATGGGGAAAGACACATAAAATGTGAATATAAAAAGATAGGACTTTTTATTTTTCCTTCATGTTCAAGCTGTTTCACAAAGGACACCCTCTCCTAGGAATCCAAAATGTGATCTATCATGCTGTTTACGAAAATGTTTCTCTGTTCCAGTAAAACCCATGGCATGTCACCATTAAGATACATCAGCTCGGATGCCAAGAACATTTGTAGCCTATACTGTATGAGCACACACATACTAATTGCTGTTAACCACCACTTTCATCATGTTTCCACAAAGCTGAAGATAAACAGACTTTATAAGGCATACTTTCAGTCTAACAAGCTAGCTGCTAACTCTTTAAACCAAGTCACACCTGCAGAATTATCCTCCAGTAACAGCTGTAGCTGTCGGGCACATGGGTAAGGAGAATTCATATGGCGCCATTAACCTGGCTTCAAGGCTTTAAGTGATGGCTATCAGCAAAAACGCAGATGCAAAGCAACACTAGATGTCTTTGTCTCTAAATCTTGGGAGAGCAGTGCTAAGAACTGCTACATTATTTTCTTGCTGAAGTGGAAAGCATAAGGAAGAAATTAATTAACTATAACAATGGTTTTCAACTTTCAATCTGAGTATCCCTCAAGGCACTGGGATTACTGCTTAAGGGTTCTCAGCACACATGCAAGAAAAGCAAGCCTCCTAGCCATCAGCATCCACATCATGAGAGATTTTTTACTTTATTAAAAAACCCCCGATCTGCTTATTAAAAAAAATTCCAAACAAAACTCGCAACCATCTGCAATCTCTCCACAGGAATCCAAACAATCTCCTATAAAACCTCTGTAAGAATTTAGTTTGACTGCTCTTTCACCAAACTTATCTTTACTGCATCATGCATTTTTAATTATTATCAGATGCCTTGTTTCACAAATCACAGCAAAATCAGCTGATGGGTATTTCAATAAATAACCTTCTGCTACTCTGCTAGCGGACTACAGAAGATGAGAAAACCGTGGTGGTGTATTTGGTAAGTTTCTTAAAGACTAAGATTTCTTAAAGTTAACAAACTAAATGCCTTGTTTCCAAAACATCAAGCTTGAAGATGTTATAACTACTCAGCCAAATTTTTCTTTCATTTGTATATAGTTTTCCTCTCAATAACAGTTCATACAAGGTTCCTTCCACGCAAATAAAATAGAGAACATTCGCTCGTTTACATAAGAAGAAAAAATAAAGCCTTTGCAGAAGTCCACCATGTACTGTTTTGTATTTTTATATCTGTTGCATTTCTTTCCTTTGCAATTATTTCTTTCTAACAAAAAGGCAGCATGGTGGTGCAGTAACTGATTGCATACAATTGACTTTTACATAAATGTGCCTATTCCTAAGCATGTAACATGCTTCCAGTTAATAAACGCCTTCTTTTTATAAAGTGTGTTCCACCTCCTCAGATTTTCACACATCCTTTTGACAAGCTACACTTAGCAAATACTGAATTTCTTGTAAAACCAAGCAGTGCAGGACAGAGGCCCTGGAACTGTGGAAGGCAACTATTTTTGTCTGACTGTACTTCTGCTGTACCACTCCAAACTCTTAACCCAAGTCAGCCAAGAATTTGTGGGCAGCAGAAGGGGAAAGAGCACAGAGAAATAAGTAGACTGTGCTCAAGCAGAGAGGATCTAAGAGACAAAACAATGTAAACCAGACATGTTCTGCAGCACATACTTCAGCCATATCCTCCTACACAACATTAGTTTTCATTTGGCATGCAGCATGTAACTGCTTCTTATCTTCCTCTCTGCATGACTTAATATGAAATACTTACTGAAGTATTATTAGGGCTTCAGGGAATCACAAAAGTGGACATCATGTAAGTAGTACACTGAAACGATAGCACTGTTCCACTTTGCTCTTTAAAGCCTGAAATCTCTCAGAGAAGGAAAATCCCTGCCCACTGCAGGGTCTATAGGGTTGCATCCAGACAGGTTTAAGTATCTCCTGAGAAGGAGACTCCACAACCTTTCAGAGCAAACCGTGTCAGTGCTCTGCCAGCCCCAAAGTAAAGCAGCTCTTTGTCACATTCACATTGACCTTTCTGTGTTTCAGTTTGAGCCCATTGCCCCCTGCCCTGTCACTGGACACCAAAAAGAGCCTGGACCCACCTTCCTGAAATCCACCCTTAAGATACCTGTATGCATTGATAATATCTCTTTTTAAAATAAATAAAAATAGTTCATTGCTATAAAAGCATCAGCCCAAAGATCAAATTTTATTAAATAGAGCATTAAAAATGGAGATTTAAAGTCATCTGTGTTAACCTGAAAAGAATACCAGCCCACTCGGTCTCTTAAAAGATCAGATATGACTTTTTGCCCTTCCTTAAATTTGCAGAAAACATCTCTAAAACCTCATAGCTGAGTTAACACCCGCTAGAAATATTCCATGTCAGTGTTTTCCCAGTGAGACTCTATACCATCTATTTTCCCATCTCATCCCAGCCAACAAGCATCCAGATTTTCCACTTACTCACTCCCATCTGTTTCCTCAGGACCCCAGTAACAATACTAAAGCACAGTCATGTACAAAACCTGGGTGCCCATGTTGATGTATCCATGTAGAGGCATTGCCAGATCGAAGCATTAGGGAATATCAATATCCAGTACAAGCATTTTCAAGAGCACAGAAAGACCTTTCACCTTCACTGTGAGAAGAGCCCCATGGGAGTGTCTAATTTCTCCCTGTCCCATCACTATAAACTACTTCTATCTATATAATTAGGCATACAGATTTGGTTTGATTACCATGCTTGGGATTGTTTACACTAAATCAGCTTTGTTTCCTTTGTGACTACATAGAAAATTGTTTTTCTGGCGTTGCTCAAGAATATTTTATCTCTAAGACACACTAAGAGGAAAAAAGGAGTATTCAAAATTGAACTGAGAACAACATGGAATTTTAAAACCAAAACAGATGGAATAAATTTGGGGGTATGCTAACCCCAAATGTTTTTCAAGTACAGTAAAGTTTCTAGTGAGAATCAGACTCCCTTTTAGAAAAAAAGATAAATGAAACAGATGGACATCTTGGAGAGAAGAAAAACCCAACACACATATAGTGATCACACACAGCAACACCAACCCAACAAGAAACCATTGAATTTAATAAAACCACTCAAAAGTAGAGAAAGTTTTGCAATTCAATAAAGTTCAATAAAGTAAAGCCCTAACGGATGGGCTTTGTTTTATAATTCATAGCCACAATAAGAAAAGAAGGCATTTAACTGCCATTTCCCTGAAAGTAAAATCCACATATGTTGCTCTGGTAGTGAGGTCAGAGGGTTCACTCAGAGTCCATAAATATATTTTTGAAGCTAAAGGGCAGGCAGCATGGGTTCTGACCCCCTCAAACTAGAAGATAAAGTTACCTCCAACAAACAGGCAAATTTTTGAAATGGGAAGGGAAATGGGAATTCTCATTCTAGTCCCAGCTTTTTTAACACTAGAAACATGCACATCTGTGATTAATAGACTGCTTTTTTCCCAAAAAATAAATCAGCCATGTTAAGCTAGTTGATGACTTGAAAGACTCTGCTTCATATTAACTATTTCCATATTGCTGTTTTTTTGAGTTTTACTGCAAGGGGCTATGGAACCCATGGCTCCTTTACCTACAGAATCAAACTAAATCTGCTCAATGCTCTGCACCTCTAAACACAAAATGTTCCAAAATAAAAAATAAGAACATTTCACAGACTCTGAACTCTGAAACAGTGATGAGCAAAGACTGAAAAGTGGAGCAAAGCAAACTTGGTAACCCTGACTGGCATGTCATTCTGACACTGAAGATCTGCCATACACCATGGACTTTAGGGAACAAAAACTCATTCAACCAACCAAACAGCTGATCAATAAGATCTGCTGCAGGTACATTATGAGTGTTTGGGGAAAATGGCTGTTTGTTGGTACAAAACACAGAGAGCAAAAATCAACAGTGATGCACTTGAAGGTTTAATATGCAAGGTGGAGTTGACAAGCATCTAATGACAAAAGTTCGTAAAAACCTGCCTGCATACAGAATGATCACTTGTTATTACATGAGATGAGGAAGGCATGGAAAAAAAAGAGTGCAAGGATTATTTTAGTCATGTACACGTGCAGTTTCTGCCTGGGAAGTGCTTTTGAATAAGAGGTTACCAATCTGCCAAGACCATTCAGATAATTTTGTATGGGTCAGGAATTCCACTTCTCTCCTGCTGGGAATCCTCTTAAAAATATCCTTGCTGCCTATTTTTTGCAAACCAGTACTGGAATGTACATCAAAAAGCATTAGATGTATTTCAACTTTTAAAAAAGCTCTCATAACAGCAGTTACTATTTAAAGCCAATGCAGCTAAAGCATTATCAGCCTCGCAAATAGGGCATTTCCACCATGCCCTTTGGGAAGCACAGACTTCACCTGCAAGGTAGGTGAAACTTGCATAAAACTAGTTTCTTTAAAAAATAATTTAAAAAAATCACAAAATGCAGAAAGCTAGTACTCAATACATAGAAGACAATCCCTCAATCATATTTGTGTCTGGAGTAGAACAGAGCCTCCACTTCTGGTCAACAAACCTTTCTTGTCATTGTCTTGTCAAGTTATGCACTATGCTGAAATACCAGTTAGTAATCTTTTAAGTATATGAATAGACAAAGAGTTCAACTCCTTAGCACATGTTCCCTGATTAATAAATTATCTATATTGATTTTGACTGATACAGGCACTAGTCCAGAGCACTTTGATTTACATGAATGCAATAATTAAGTCTTCCACGTCATCAAGGGCTGATTATCTTGACATCAAATAGACTGAAATTCTAAGCTTGAGGCTAGATAGTCTTCAGCTTCTCTTAATGAGATACTAAACTGCCCAGCAAGCAATTAAAAAAAAAAAAAACAAACCCCAACACTGCCCCTAAGACTGTCAGCTTAATGACTTCCAAAGGTCTAATATTGAGAAAAGTCATTCAACAGACATACTTGCAACTGCTCTAGAGAAAAGAATCACAAAAACCCCTGAGTAAAAGCAAAAAGAATACCTTCTTCATTTGAATTTAAAAATTAGCGGTGTATGCCTCAGAGGTTTAACACACTTATACTATTGTCATGTTCTTATTTTTTTCTTAATACCTTCTCCTGCCTTTCTACTCCATAAATTTAAAACAAAGTTTTTGTAAACCAAGGTTTTCCAAGGTTTTATATTCAAGCTTTTAACTAGTTTCACATGCATTACAGAGTGTAGACAGAGAGAGCTGCAAATACAAATCCTATCTGTGAGCTAAACACCCTCAAAATTCAGATGGGAAAAAACCTCCTCTTAGAACTGCCGGACAACTTTGCATCCCCCACTTGTGTTGTTGTTTTCTGGGGTTTTTAAACAGGAAGAAGGCATGATAGTGTGCCAGAAAAAACCCTCCCAGGTTAACAAAAGTAGTTCTGTTTGTGCTTCGTGGAATTCAGACTACAGGGAAATAAAAGCTCAAATCTAAATCTTGTATACTGCTACAAGCACAAGGCAGCACTACAGGGAGAGTGGACTTTGTGGGGCCTTTCATTCTTTGCAGTAACTTGCTATTCTCTCCTATTTTTGGAGAGAAATACATTTTGTGTCACAAGTAGGAAGTATTAAGACAGACTGCTGAAGTTTAGTTTCACAGTTTGTGAAAACCACAAGCTTTTAATAGATTAAATCTCAGCTTCCCTCTATGCAGCCTATATTTTAATAGGCGGTGTCTGGATTTCAACTCTATTCTTTTGGCCACCTGTTTGTTCAAAGACAGCTACATCCATGTGCCTGGCAGGACACGCCAAGGACAGATTTATGTAATTTAGCAGTGTTTCTCAGTCAAGTTCTCACTCTATGCCTGTGTACTGAGCCATCCTCTTTACAGATCAAAGCAAGTGGCCTGATTATTTTAATATGATTGTCTCCCAATGGAAGGGAGTGTGCATTTCCCTTAAACACTAACTGCACAGGCACTTGCATGCTTTTATGTAAGAGATAATGAACAGAAACATTATTTTGAGGCAAAGGTTTCTCCTTTTTGTGCACAACCTCCAGCAAGTTCCCTCAGGCTATCTGGGGCCATCATCCAGTTACTTATCTGTCACACTTCACCTGTGCCTCCCCTTATAGGACATCATTTTACATCAGTGTGAAGGAGCACAGAAGATTATTTGCTCTGCAGACCTACAATAGGCAAGATTTTCAGTGACAGATGTAAGTAACATATTAATAACTCCCTCATAGGGGCTGACACATACCATGTAATGTAAGAAAATTAAGGTGACACCCTTCTTTCATTAAACAGTTGAGAAAGTTCTTCAGAGTAAATAGTGAAAGAAAATGAGAGAAATACTGCTTTTCTATATTAGCAAGCAGGTTTTTCCACAGCACCAATGCATTTTCCCTATTTTGCTTTAAATACGGGACCTTGTAAGATCAAATTCATCAAAGTTTCACAAAGACTCTACTACATTCCTCTTTTCCAAAGCATAGCATTTTTGAGCTTTACAACAGAGAAACAAATATTTTAAACTGGCTGTACACCCGATACTGGCATCTAGCTATTTGAGCTAGATGCCAGTATCAGGTATACATCTAGCTATTACAGGATGACCACAGTAGAACTGATGAAGGCAAGGCCCAATCACTCCTCTCTCCAGAAGAATGGATGCACAGGAATGTTCCCGGCCCAGGGCTGCTGCCCCCTCAGCACCCTGAGCTGAAGGAGCTGTGTACAGCTGCTCCCCCTGCTCCCCAGCACTGCTGCTGCTGCTGGAGAGCTGAAGATCTCAGCACAGGGAGCTGTGGAGGGCACAAGGCAGCTACTGAAGCAGCGGGAGCTGGCAGCACTCGCTCCCTTCCAACTGCTCCATGGCACAGCACTCCCTGCCTGTGACAGAAACAAGCAGCCACCCAGCACAGAGAAATGACATCTGAGGCAAAGAATGGAAAAAAAGGGAAACAGAAACTTTGGGCCCGGGCCTCTTAGGCAGCATTGGTGCTTAAGACAATAGACAGAGTTTAGCTGGCTGCTGACAATCCATCAGCCTTGTGCTTGCCATGTGGAACCCACCTCCCAGGAGCCATGCCAAGGGATGCCAGCAGCAAAGCTGCAGCTCTGCTCATGGCAGAGAGCTGTATGTCACACACTACGAATGGGAACCACTCCTGACAAGATTCGTGATGAGCAGTTTCAGATCTTAATTGGGGCAACTGCACAATTAATTCTGCTCATCTGTTACTGAGCTGTAGGGGTTTTATCATCTGCTACTCTAATTTTTGCTGTAAAGTAAATTTTTGCTCATAAATGGATAAAAATAAACTCCAGTCCTACAAATACAGCTCTGAAGCAGCAGAGCAGCTCATCTGATATGCCTTGTGCATCAGTCCAGAAGAGGAAGATTATGAACAGACATGAAACAAAAATGTCCATATCAATACAGATAACAGAACAGCCAACCAAAAGGGAGTGGAGAAGGATGCATTCAGCAAACCCTCAGCTCTGCTGAAAGCAGAGAAAGCTGTAGAGGAAGGGAGGAAGAGAAGCAAGTCTGCAGAAATTGCATGAGGAAGAATCATGATCTCAGATGTTATTTAAAGCAACACATGCCATGCTTTCCTGTGCAAAAGCTCAGCAATGCAGGGCATGCCAATGGAAGGAATTTATCCTACACAGATTTTAAAACAGCCCCCACTACTTCAAGAAAAAGGTTGTATACTGCTAAGATATTGCAAAAGCAAGTTTTAGCAAGTCTGATCTCCAAAGGAAATAGCGAGACACAATTCTGCTGTACTACTGAAATTGAGAATGTACACACAGACAGGGAGGAAATTAGCTTCCACCACTTCACGCAGTCAATATAAACAAGTCCCACAACTACAAAGGCAAAACTAATTCCACACAAAATCTGCATAAATGCTGAGCGAAAAGTATTTTTTCCTTTTGTCCAGAGGTTTGAAAAAAAATTCGAACAATAACATACTCTGCAATGTATTTACGAATGTGTGACATCTAGAAAATGAAAGTAGATGCATTTTATTCTCTCTTGAAATGCCTTAAAAAATTCCAACACATGAGAAAACCTCCAAAAATTCTCTAGTAAAACTGACAGAATATATGATGAGTCACTTTAAAACTTTAAAAACACTTTAAAACACTTTAAAACACTTTAAAACACTTTAAAACACAAAGGGTAGATACTATTAACAATTGCTAAGCATACCTTCATGTGTACTAGTAAAGTTTATAAAGAGACGGTACACAGTGTTAGTATTAAGTTACAAAAACAAACGAACTTAAAGAAATAATGTCTTTATCAAATTTTGTTTGTTTTAAACCCCTAAGTTATTAGACTACTTGTACCAAAAAATTACTTGTTTCTTGTTCACCTACAGCAGTTACACATTAACCTAAATACACATAATAATTCAACAGCAATTTTAACAGTCTTTTTTTTCTTTTCCCCCATCCCCTTGATTCAAAGCAGAAGAGCTCATTAGAACAACTAGCAATTGTTTGGAGCCACAGCTTTAGCAACAGCTGTACAAACACATCAATCTCAAGTTAGGAACTCTGCCATAAGCTCAATAATAATAATATACTCACACTGTTTAGCTTTGGGGCTATTACAGTAACTTTGGTCATTTTCTCTTTCCAAATGTTATACTGTTGTAGCCCTCAAAAAACACACTGAGAAAGACATTTAGGGAATTGGGAGCCAAGAGGGAATTGCTAAAACAGTGATAAAAATGGGTCCTCTAAAGTTCCTATAGATAAAAAAAATGATGTTTCCTCCTTATCCAATTAATTATATTGGTGATAGAGATTCATTATACAATGATGTTTGCTCCTTTGCCAATTAATTGATATTAGTGATAGAAATTAATTGCACAAACATTACTTTGCATCGTAAAATGTTGACCTTTTGGTGCACACACTGGAGCCCTTGTGGCCATGCCGCTGCTTTCAGCCTCCCCACTGTGAAATGAGATGACTGTAGGTGATGACAGACAACTTCCTCCCAGTGCAATCCCACCTCAATACCCACATTACCAAGGGCAGACTTAGATGACAGTGATTAGAAACTGAACCGGTTTTATATTTTTTCTCTTCAGATGGGACTGTAACCTGAGCAATACAATGAGAGCACATGTGATTTTAATAAAGGTCAGTCACACTGGAAATACAAGGGGTTTTTTTAAACAGACTCACTGTCAAGGTTGACTAGCAGAGAGCTATTGGAAGCCATAATCCCTATCTGCTGCAGAGATGCATTTTCAGGATGAAGCGTTTTAAGGGATTAGGAAAGGGGAAGATACTGCTCAACAAATCTATCAATTTTGAATACAGACTGAGTTAAAAGGGGAAGGATAGCTCCTTGATATAGTGTATTTTAAAACTATATATACAGTTATAAAGCATATAAAAATATATGGTATATATAGTAGAGAGTTTATTATAAAGTATTTTAAAATTATAAATTAATGGAAGATGTGACATTTTATCTCAGTGTGCAATTCAAATACACTGAATATGGAATAAAACACTGAATACTGAAAACAGAATCATGGCCATGTTTGTTAACTTGATTACAGTCTCTTCAGGAATAACATATGCACTGCTGAATTTTTTTTGGCATGATCAAGCCCCTATCATGCACATACAAAAAGCTACATTTTGTCATGCAAATTCCATTGTTTTTGTTTCCTTGAATTTTCCCAATAAAGTCTCAGGAGGAAGGTGATGCTGTGAACTGCCTTGTTTACCAAGTCATCTAAATTCCAATTTCTCACGTCATTCTCCAGCTCCCATCCATCTAATATTACTTCAGTTGCCACAGAAAAATTATGTGATAAGATCATGGGAGAGCTGTCCAAAACTGGTTTGGATGTAGGAAACAAAAGGGAAAAAAAAAGGTTAAAAAAAAAGTAAACTTCTTTTGAAAGGCAATTAAAAGGCAATAAACCAGAATTCTTATTACTTGCTTTAATTAGACATGAAGCAGAGGAAGGAAAGGAAATCTGTAATAATTTCTACAAAACAATAATTACTGCTTTTTTAAGTTATAGACTCAAATGTAAGCCTAAATTTAGCGGCAAATAACTTATCTGGTGGAAATTAATAAATTTAATTAGCTTCTAATAATTTTTCTATTGAAAAAAACATTTCTTCTTTTCATGAAGTCCCCAGCATTTCCTACAGTGCCTCTGGACAGCTGATCTCTATGAAAGTCTTCTTAGGGCAAGGTACTCCACATAATGTGTAAGTTGGCATCTTTTTGTAACCACTCACTCAAGAAGATTGACTGGAGGGGTCCAGTCCCATGTCCAAATGCAAGGAAACAAAAATTTAGTTAAGTGGTTTAGTAAGCATACTTAACTATTCTCTGTGAGGAAAACCAGCTTTCACAAGGGAGGATTGTTAATGTTACTGATGTTGTCTTTTCAAAGCAGAATGGATGTACTTTTATCACCCAAATTCTCTTCCTCTCATTACCTCCCCTAAAGGAGAGTCAGCACAAGCCTAGATGAGGAAATGCAATGGATTGTTACAGCTGCTTGTAGCTCTGCTCAAAAGCAGATAATGAGCATAATGCTCATTACTAGTCTTGCAATGAGCACCTAGAGGAAACTTTCATTATGTAAGTGATAGACCAATCTTATGGCTGCTGCTTCACTGAAGTATTTGTTGGAAAGAGAGTTGTAACACAGCAAGAGGGAAATTAAGTTGAACTGCAAGTCAGAACATTTCTTCTTTGCTCAGCTTAAGCCCATCAATTCAATACAATTTTTGACCATGATACAAAACCCTATGCATCAGATGCTTAAGTACAGGTACTCTCTGAGACAGCTGACAAGAAGGTAAAGATGCAAATATATTTCTGGTATGAAATCAAACTCCACCCTTCTTTCCAAAGCTTTATTAATATTCCTTCTGGTCTCTCTCTGGGAAATACTAAATCTCTTGCTATTGACTGCTCATATGATGTTCCATCATACTTTTGAAGAGAAATCTAGAAATTCTTCACTAAGTATTTTAATTATGCTTCACTAGCAATACACAGGAATACAGACATCACAGCAAAATAAAAAAATGCTTATATATAAACATTTTCTTCTTAATATAAAATGGAGTTACAAGTCCTTATTACATGAAGATTGTATTATAAACCTAAAGCATACATTTTTCTTTTATATCTTTAAAATAAAGTTAAAACTCAGAACTGAGTAGCTGGTTTGAGAGTGAGCTGGGGCTAAAAGAACCATTTAAAACTACTCTGTTTTCATGCAGTACTTATACAAAGTCTGAGTGGAAAGTGCTGCAGTGGAGGGAGCAGACTTGTAAGGATTAGAGACAGAAGGCTGCCCTCGGTTAACTCCATACACACCTCTAATCCACACTGCTGCTCAGTCAGTCTTGGCTTATTTCAAAAAGCAAGTAACCCACCTAAGAGCTACAAAAATAAGGTTTTCAACAGACTAAGTCCAGTCCAGTTGAAAGGTCCAGTCTGATATATCCAAATTAAAGGAGAAAAAAGTTGGAAGTGGTTGAGACAAAAATGTGGATAGCTGTGGATCTTATCCACCCACTCAGAGCAAAAAACCCGAGTCTCGAATATTTGGTTCACAAATAGGGATGGCAATTATGAAAGGACATCAGTATTTTTCTTGCATAAACTCCTGTACCCCATAACATTTTGCTGTTGTTGTTATTGTTTTTGTTGTTCGTGTTTTTTTAAGGGGGATCTTGGTGTGTGGGAGGAGGGAATGGTGCAGCATTTTCCACAGGATGTACTCCAGGTCTGGCTGTCTGTGTGACTGCTGGTGTCGATGTACAAGAAGCAGCTGGATCATATGTGCAAGCACAGGGTAAATAAACTAGCAGTACCTGACATGTAGCTCATTTCTTACTAACCATGAAACAGCACCTCCAGCTAACTCTGGCAAGTCCTGCAGCTTAATGATTTGGAAAAGCCAAGAACAAGTGAGCAAGGACACAGAGGTCAGGGAAGCAGCACCTTTGCACGTGTAACTTTATAGCTGCTACATGAGCTCAGTTTAAGGAGGAATTTTGCTGCATGCTCTTGGTGGAGATAGAAAGGCACACACAGCACATACTTAACAGCTTCCATCTGTATTCTAAAAGAATAGACTTTCAAAGTGTATATGTGAATCTATGCCAAGAATTACACCAACCCATTAGTAATAACTGGACTCTCCCACTGCATCCTCTGAGTTCAGTCCTCAGAGATTCTTATCCTCTCTTGGACACCATTTGCTAACAATTACTTTACAGTAAAAGCATCCTGTTTTATGGATGAATTATTTCTGAGGCTTGATATATCATAAAATGTTATGAAAGAGGAAAAAAGAAACATAGTTTGACTCACATACATTCTTTTAAGCAATCTACTGTACATATAATAAATGTATTTCTTCAAAGCTAATTCTCTATTCTTTCTCTACTCCTACAATCACCTTTCCTCCTTCAAAACCCAGCTCCCAGATGGTTAATAACTTCAGGATGAATCGGGGTGTTGTACATTTATTCCCTGGATTTTATCCATGAGATTTGCCTCTTAAATTTCCCAAGTGAAATATAGACTCTCATGATCCACTTAGGGACTAAAACACATACATGCTATTGTTTCTTCCAGCTCATAAGGTAACTGAAAAAATATGTTATTTTCAATATTCAGTTCCAGATTGAAACAATCTCTCCAGCTAGATAACTATAAACAACTTTAGTATTTATCTTGTCTCTCTTGTCTCATATGCAAAGCATTTTTAAGTTAGAAATGGGTGGAATTACCATGAGAATTGGTTTCCTCAAACCAACACCATTGCTTTCTCCAACTGATGTCAGATAAAGGCAAAAATACAATACTTACATATTAGTTTTAGTAGTTTCTTGCCAATCCATTACTCAAAGCCCTATTTTCTTTCTCCCTATATCTGAACAAGTTTTTCTTCATTCAGACTTGATGCATAAGTGGGGCAAAACCTCAGATCACTTAATTATGCAGGAATACATAATTACTAATTGTGCATGTATTCTAACAGTTTAATGAAAAATGTACCAAACTTTGTAATTCCTTAAAAAAATCTTTAAGCAATGTTGAAGTCTTCTACAAATAAAATCATGCACTGGAGTACACTCTGAATATTAAGTCTAAATCCCACACTACCAGTTTTAACTTTTCAGTGGCCAGTGATACTACAGATACAATTTTTACTTGTTCCAGTTCAAGAGATGGCACAGCTACAGTTATGCTGCGTTATGCAAGTAAGCTTTGTTCCCCTATTATGAAAGACTATTGAGCCTCCTTAGAGCATGGTCTGTGTGCATGGACATCTGTTTTTAAGACAGAGAAAGGGAACAATGAAGAATGTTTGTGAAACCATGCATGTCTGCCAAGCAAGACTTCATATGTGTCTATGATCTTAATTTATGGTAATAATGGAAAGCATCTCACTGATAGGAACAGACTACACCCAGCACTTTATAAAATGTTTTGTAAAAATTATTTGGAAGTAAACTAACCACTGCAACACCAAGAGTTTAAAAGTGAAGCAAGGGAGCTACAGCAAAGAGGAGAATGCAAAGCAATAAGAAGGGGAGAAGACTGCTGCCGTGCCATGGACAGACCTCCAGCAGACTAGGTATCACAGCTCTGGGGGAGCACTTGCTCTAAAATATTTTGCTGCAGAACATTCTGCCTATCAACTACTATTTATAATTGACTCCTTTCACTCCCACCTTCCTGCAAGAAGTACTGTAAACCTGTACTTGCTTACTTCTAAAGGCTGTAATAATTGCTGTTTAAGGAAGCGACTGTGCAGCACTTGGGGGCTACAGAGCAGCCTTCTGAGAACACAGCTCTATTGCTGGAGCAGAGATGACAGCCTGCTAACATTCACTCCCACTGGCTGGAACTCCAACACCCCGTTACCTTCTGCGGATCTGCTCAGAGGTACAACCATCCACTGACACACGACCCTATTTCAGAGGTCTCCGATAAGATTAATTCCCATTACACCCTTGATTTCATGTTTGCAAGCCTTCTACCACCCTCCTTCTCCTCTCATCCATCCGTAACTGTAGTTTGGATATTATCAAATAACACTGATTATAACTTGCATTTTGCTGCTTTTTTTGAGTATCTGCACACAGCATACAGCAAGAGGTACGTAAGAAGGCATCCCAACAGGTGCACCAGCTCCAGACACTAAAGGTTAGCACTGTTTTGTTCTGGAGATAGTTCCAACATTTTAATGTGTATCATATAAACTCATTCAGTAGCAATAGAACAAATGCCAAGCATAAATATTGTTTCCTGTTAAAAATTACAAAGGAGGAATGGGAGAAAACCCAACAAGAGTGAGTTTACCATGAACATCCTTACCCTTACCTCTGTGCTCCTCCAGTCGAGACTGAAAGAGCACAGCTTACCTCCATGTTACCTCCATTTCAGAATCAATGCTGCCTCTAAATAAATTTCACAGACTCATTTATTTCCCAACTGTCCTTTCTCTTCAAGCTCTATTTCCCCAAAAGCATTACTTCTCAACAACAGTTTAAGAGAAGTGACACACACTGTATAATCTATGATTTCTTTGGTTTAGCAGCAACATTCTAAGAAAATTTCTGCTAATCTCTTAAAATACTACCATTAATAACATTTCACAGAGCAAGAGTTACCATTTCTCATTTCCCTAGATCAATTAAAAAAACCCCATAAAGTAGCACATGCCTCTTATAAGCTTTTTCTGAAAGAGTTTACTGTATCTCAGTAGTTTACATAGAAGATTAATTCCAACACTGCTCCCTTTCCCATATAGGTCCTTTCTGTAATACTCTGTTTTTCTGGCTGGGGTCAGATCAGAAGGAGGGGAGAGCAGAGAGAGAAGAAGGAAAAAGAAAAGCATCCAACTAAACTCTCGTGATTTGAAAACATCCCACAACCAGCCAACCAGCCTGCCTCCCCCTTCCCATCGTATCTGTAGCGCACATATTTGTACCTAAATCCAGGATCCAGTATTTACAGCCACTGGGCTGCCCGTTGCCGCAGCAGGTAGGATTTACTGAGTGCAGAGATCCCAGAGTGTCAATCTGTTTAATCCTGTTCGGCATGGTGAGCACTCAGCTGCTCCGAGCCCCACGGCTTCCAAGGAACCCACTCGCCTGCAGCCCGGGATGGGTTACAGCTTCTCCCGAGTGTCACCCAGATAACGTTACAGGCAATGCCATCAGAATGAGGAAGTCACTCCTATCTTCTCAGGCTGGTTTAGACCCCTGCCTGCCGTCAGAGCAGCTCCTCTCTCCTCAGAGCAGGGATGCTCTCCTCTGACTCACTGAACACAATTCCAGTCTTTAAATTCACATGTGGGAATAGCCAGATGCAGCAGATTACACTCTACCGTAACTACCCTAATTGAGGCTCAGGATGATCTAAAAAATACAGCAAGCCAGCAATTTTTCCTCTCAGCCTTCAGAAAAGATGCAGTCTAGTACCCTACAAAGCTCTATAGTAACCAGAATGCACAAATGAACCTTTAACATCTCTTTTTATTTTACACTGCACAGTTAGTTTTTAATGCTTTAGCTAAAGGCATAAACAGAAAAAAAGACGGACATTTTCCGGTCAGCTAAACCATGCAGTGCTTTCCCTGGAATTTCCAATTCTCCTTAAACAACAACAGATTCTGTCCTTACCTTCACCTTAGCCTTGTTTGTGATAATCAATCAATCAATCAATCAATCAACCAAACCCCACAATACTAGAAAATCCATACCATTTGATAATTCAAGATCTTGCCCTGCTTTAAACTACATTGCAGATCTGTTTCACCTCTGAGCTCATACTCTGCAAGATATATTTCTAGTTCATTAAGCTGTCTTCCTGTTCAGTAAACTGAGAGGGCATGTACTTTGGGTTTTGTACATGCATTCTTCACCTAGCATGCCACAAAAGCATTTGTCTATAAATATTAAATTACATTTTAAATTTTTTTTTGCTATGCAAACTTAGAGAAGATGTTTGGTTTCTTCCCCTGAACACATTATTAGCTAATTTCAAAGTAGCTACATAAAGCTACATGCACTAGATAAACAGCCAAAGCAAGAATTTAAATTTTGTAAAAACAGAAAGGAAATTATTCCTAATACTATATGACCATGGGAAAAAAAAGCCCAAAAATGAGATTGAACAAACAATACTATACAGTACACAAACACGTAGAGAGGGTAAGAGGACAATAAAGCAGTGAAGGGGTTGCCAATGACACTAGCACAAACAAATGCATGTAATGCAAGGATAAATAGGAATAATAGGAATAGGAATAATGCAAGGATAATAGGAATTTTATGTGGAACTGAGAGTCTGTAGGGTCCCAGAGTCAAAGCAAGCTTACTAATAGCATGTAACACAAGTTGGGCACACACACCTTATCCTGCGGGCAGTGTTGAAGAGTTGTGGTCACCCTGCACCTGAGAATAATCTTTCGCTTTTTAAGAACAGCTAATCTAAATTCTGAATCAGTTTTTCCTTCATAGCCTCCTGCACTGAAACCATCAATTCTCATTCTTGATCAATTTTCTTTTGACCCAAAGCAACTTTCAAATGACACTGAATTCCTAAGGGTGGGGGTGTTGTGAGGGGGGCCGGCAAGGCAGAGGAGAAAAACCTCTCTTTCTCCAGGGTAAGTGATCTTTTTGGTTTACCACCTACAGCGAGACTTCCACTAAGGCTAGTTTAGTCATTGTGAAACTGTAGAATATCTGCAAATCACTCTAGTTACTACTTGAGTAAGAAAAAATAAAATAAATTAAACAATCAATTTCTATTCTCTGCAACCATTCTCATGCATATTGAGAATTCTCAAGAATATCCAGCCATTCCTGTTGCGGTAAAAGTCTCAAACCGTTAACTAACATCTGGTTAGATAGGTTATCAATACAGCTTTGAAGTACTGATTTCCATATGTAAGAAAACTTCTGACCAAAAGACAGCAAAATTTATACATAAAACTGTTTTTAGATTGGTTTTATTTTGCTTTTTAACTGCATGAATACTGCCCTTATAAAACTGATAATATATGCAGGAAGATATTATAAATGCTCTGGGAACCACATCATTTGCAGCTTGCTATTGCAAGAAGTTCTTCCGTTCCTACTGAAAGCAAACACTGTTATTTCTAGGTTTTGCTTTGATCCCTTCTCAGTGAAAAATCTGACAAGCAAATCAATGGGGTGAAGGAGAGAGAATGACCACATGGATTATCTCAGAGTCATATTTCACAGGTTACATGGTTAAGAAGAAAGTATCATGGATACACATTTGTCTTGGATGACCTAATTTTGTAAAACAACAATTGCTGAAGCAATTGCTTCACAGCAACACTGGAGTGGAGACAACAAACCCCACATGAATGTGGTGCAGATTCACCAGGCACATTAGGTAAGAATTTGGTTGAAAAACATCTCAAATATATATACTGAAACAATAGCTACAACTTCCTTATGATCCAAGGGGGAGAACTCAGACTTGTGAATTTTTGTGAATGTAAGAAAAAGGCAGGTGGCTTCTGTATCACAAACCAAATATTTCTTAATTTAAAGGCAGGGACCATTATGCAGTACCACTGTCACCTCAGATCACATTTAAAACACCTCAAGATGTATCAGAAATCTCAGTTTCTGAGACAGGGACCTGTATCAATACATGTAATTTTATGCCCAAACAGGCAGCCTATTAATGTCTTTCCATGGTTTACTTCAGGCTCTACCACAAAGCTCTCTTTGTCTTTTAGCTCCATCCGGTTTTCTGTATTCCAGTGCCATATCCTGCATTAGCTACCCCTGTCTGCTAGACAGCTCTTCCTGCAATCCCTTGCATCAGCAATTTTTGTAGGAACCCATCCTTGGTAACAACAAACCAGTCAGGTAATCTTAATTCCACAGGCAGGAATATGTCTACATGGAAAACATCTTTAGGAAAAAACCCAGCTGGGTACAGAGCACAGGCTCAGTGCACAAGAGATTGGAATGCATGGGGTGTTGCACAGCAGCAGCGAGCTGCCCCTGCTTCATCTGCTGCTCAGTATTTGAGACCACAGGCCATCAGGAAAACAAACTGTGATGAAATTACTAACGAAAAAAGCTCGTATATTGATCTGTGCCCGTTGACAAAAGTTGGAATAGTTGTGGCTGGTTTTTTTTTTTTTTCAAGTAAAAGTAACTTTTCATTTTCATAATGTTTCATGCATAAATCTGAAATTAAGTTTTCTTGGTTATATACTTTATATAATATTCTTTAAAAGAAATCAATAGTTATCTTCATTTCTGAAAGAAAAGTAGGTCCTTAGCAATTTAAGATCTTTCTCAGTTACTTAGAACTGGGACAAAATAATGTCCAGGTGAATATACTGTCTATTGAAGATTTTAAATTTCCTGGCCAAAAAAGCCCACTCATTTTTAAGACAGCATTTTGTAAGAAAGACTAGATCCCAGTGATTAAACAAAGAAACTAAAGAGGAAAGAGCCCAGCTAGCAAAGCACTCAGTGCACATCCCAAGCAGATCAGGTAGCACATACTTTTTATGATAGACGCAAATGAAGCATCAGATGCCTGGATCTATTACCACAGTGAAGGAACGGGATCAGCTTTCTGCAATTAATCTCAGGGATGGACAATGTCAGCCCCCCAAAACCATTTTAAGGTATTAACATTGTGCCAGCTCACCCCAGCACAGATGTAACAGCTCACCAGTCTCTGACATTGACAGCCAACAAATTAGCTCATTACAGCTTCAGCTTCTCACAGGTACCAGCTCTGAACTGCAGCGTCTGCACCCACCATTTGCCACTGTCTTAACTTCCTCATGGAAATGCTACCTTGTGTGAGGCTTCTATTAATAGTCTTGCATGTAAGAAGGGAAACATTCATCCCCTTCTTTCATTTAACAGGACAACTGGAGTTAAGCTGACTGCATTTCTCATACTCCTAAGATATTTGCATGGCAATAGAAATATACAATAGAATTACATTGAAACACAGATAAACAGCATTCCAACTTAATCTTTGTAAGGCCCCATTGCATTTTGCACCATCTTAGTGAAAACAAGCAGAACAAGACAGGGAAGCTAATAAAATACAAAAATTCCAAATTTAAATACCTATTCTGAGTTGCCTCAGAGCAAGAAGCTAAAGAGCTAACCTTTCTTCCTTAATATCTATCTTGGCAGGGTGGGGAGGTGTCTGTGTCTGAAAGATTATAGCATGAGAAAACACAGCTACAATATAATTTTTAAGCAAATCTAAATCTGTCCTCTCCAGAATCTTGCCCCTCATATTCCTGACATTCCATTTTAAAAAGTAATTAATAGATTTTGGAACAGTACTACAAAGTTACTTAAAAAATTCTTGTTCATCTTAGGAGGGGAGAAACTTATTGTAGATAACTGAAATTAATAGAAGTGAATTCTTTATTCAGTTCTGCCAGGATCTAAATGTCCCAACTTCAAAACAATTTTTGAAGTGATCTATGAGACAAATACTTTCACGATTTAGTATTGCACAGTTCTTACAATTTTGAGTCATGTTTCTGCATATGGGAGAGAAAAGATTCAGATTTCTAAAACTGAGCTAGACCAAAGACCACCCAGAGCTAGGAGACAAAGTTAGACATAAATCCATAACTATTAAAATTATTGAACTAAATAACATTGCACAAATCAATAGGAATTTTATTTACAATATGTATTTTGCATTTAAAAAAATAAATCAGGCTGACTTTCCATACAAATTCTATCTTTGGCAGCTTAGGCACTCTACCCCACACCAGAATACTCCAACACAATCAAGAAATTGTAGAGAGCAAAACCACATCAGTAAATAAACCTGAGGTTGAAACTTCAAAGGTGAGCTCCCACACTACCATGAAAATTCCGAAAGGAGCCTAACTTTGCCTTTTCCTCAGTGTACAATGTGTGCACAGTTTAACTGCTTGGGGTACAGCTGCACCACTAGGATCTGGTTTCTTTAGCCCTACACACAAAGATCATCCTGTTCCCAAAAAACAGCCTCGCTGCTCCTCAGATAAATAACACTGCCAGTCTGCAAGGAGCGGAATCATTACCACAGCAGCTCTTTGGACTTAACATTCAGAGTGTTGTTTCCTGTTCTTTACTACCCCTGCTGCCAGCTGCCAGAGACACTTTAAACTCAATCAGTCAGAAATTGTATTGTGCAATGAATTGTGTGAACATTCTTAATTTGAGATTTCCAAGAGCTCCCTTCAAAATACTGGTAATTTTCAACAACAAAAAAAATCCCAAACAAACCAAAAAGAAACACAAAAGAAACCCCAAAAGAAACAAAAAAACTTGCAACCAATAGCCATCTCCAACTAAACACACCGGCCATCCCACCAGCTGGCAAAGCTGAGAAAAGTATTTTCTGATTGAGGGGTAAGAGATACTTTTATTTGAGTGATTTACAGCTTTCCATTCTACATCTTGGGTAAAACATTTGTTATGAGCAGCTGATAGCAGGACACTGAAGTGCTCAGGCTTTAATTAAAAATATTGGGAAATGAATCATGTATTCAGTCATCCAGGCTAGGATCTAAACAAGTCCTTCCTGTCTCCAGCTTTGCAGAACATGCCCTAGCTGCTGCTCATGCCTACAGTAAGAAGGAATATCAAAAAGCACATGACACAGTAAATTCTCTATCCATCTTAATCATTTGGCTAGTATTTACTTGAATTTTTAACTCTTTTCTGTGCTGTAGCCAAGGGATTGGAGCCTATATACCACTTGCAAGAGTGAAGAAGCCTTTCAAATAAATGGTTAGATGTTCAGTGTCCCTGGTCTTCTGTTTATCTGGAAAAGCTTTGGGAAAATTCTGACTCCTTAACACAGTCACCACTGCAGCATGCCAAACCAGCTTGAAAAATCCCAGCCACTGTCAGTAAAACCACAACAAACCCGCTTTAGATAATTCAAACAAAATCTTTTGGATGAGTGTAAGGAATTTTGTTTCACATACATTCAGTACTTAGCAAGGGGTGGGAGGGGGAGAAGGAATAGGCCATGTGTCATCTGTACTTTGGAGAAAATACAAAAAGTGTTCCAAGCAAGAAATATTTGCTGTCCTAATGAGACATACTGAAGAAACACTCAGTTTTTTATATTAACTTTATTGTACAAGTCACCCTTCATCATTCATTTTTTTTCTTTATTTCCACAAGGGGAAACAGCCGCTTGGTGTGAAAAAGAAATCTGGTCAAAACAAGGTTTAATTTTCCAAACCAGTTTTAGCTGAACATACAGTGGGTTTGGATTCTTTTTAGCATAAATTTCTTAGGTAATTATCTTAACTAAAAAATCATGCTGTTAAAGACAAAAGAATATGTTCATCAGAATGCTCAGAATACTGAATTGTTCTTGACTTAAAATTAATTTCTTTTAAGTCACTTGAAAGGAGAATGAAAGGAGTTCTACCAGATCAAACCAGGTCATTAACAACCCAAAACAAGAAAAGCAAAGCTTTTAAAATGGGACACGTACTCCTCGTAAGAAGTTCTGATGCTGAAGTTCCATGCAAATGCACCTGGACAAATTCCTTCTTTCTGCTGCTTGGTACTACCAAAACACTTTTCTTATTCTACGTCTAAGTTCAAATTGTAAAAATGCTATTTGGTTAGTTACAAAGGTTTACTTCACTGCTGTGTCTCCTCCTTGTGCCTCTGCTCAGTGCTGCTCACCACCCGTCCCTGTACGAGATCAGCTGCTGTCACAGTGCCCTGCTGGGTGTGGCAGAGGGAGCACAGCCACAACCCAACACCCTGCTGCTGCTTCACAAAGCAGGAAAGCACACAGGCTCTGAAAGCACCTGAGTGGATGGCAAAGAGAAGCATTTAACACAAAAAAAGAGCCTTGAATACTTTCACAGCTTCCTTTATTATACTGAAAGATACTTGAGCAAAATTAAACAGCCTCCTCAATTCCTCTGCACTGCAGCTAACAGGAGAGCAAAACCAGAGATGTGCATTTTCTCTCTCACTCTAAGCCTGGATTTCAGACGCCCTGTTTTTGTAAATCATAACCACAGATTTGTTACTAAGTATGTTTAAGTACATTCAGAGGCTAGCTTTACCACGGGCACAACAGAAAGGAGGAGCAAAAAAATGGGACTTACTATCCTTGTTATACTTTGTCTATCAGATGATAAAACAGAGAAACACTTGAAATTGTATAGTGTCACACTATTCCACAAATGTGAGAGGTTCTGTGTTGTAATTAACAAGTTTTTTATATCTACTCTGAATTATAAATGCAGAATAACTCAGTCCTGAAAAAGGTAAGACATTTCTGTTTGGGTTACACAGAATGTGTTCTATAACCATTTGAAAGAAAATTAGCTCTGAACCAAAGAAATTAATGTGATCACACCATTGACAAAATTGAAAAGTGCAAACTTCCTACAAATTACATCACCACCCCTTAGCAGAACTGTGTAAATGCAGTTATGAAATAGCCACTCTGAATCTGTACTTTTGATATTTCACTAAGTTACTACACTCAGTTAAGAAAACAATGCTTCTTTAGGACAGCAACTAAAATTCAGCTGCCAGAAAATTGCTTTAATTGACACAAAATTTTTCCACATTCTCTTTTTCTAGTCAGTTCCTCTTGAATAAAGCATGCCATTGTGGTAGAAGTTTTAGATTGCTAATAATGTTAACAATAACAGAGTAGAGTAAAGCTTTGTTATTCCAGAAACAGTAAAAGACAGTCAAACGCTGCTACTTTTAATTTACTCCAGTTCTGAAGACTGTAACTTCACATGGTCTTACAGAGGTGATGTGAATGATCACTGGATCCCATTGCCTGGGCTTTTATTCAAGCAAACACCCAGGACACAAAGAGAACACATCACACAGCTCCAGGGTACCACCTGCTGTAAACACCAGCTCTTTAGATGTTACTCTGAGACTGTAAACAGAGCTCTGAGCCACTGCTTTCCAGACTGACTCTGGCATGACTATATGTAGTCCTGCCACATCTTTAGGATGAAAGGATAAACACACCTAAGCCTGTTCTACCATATCAACCAGCATTTAAAATACATGCATTTTGTTACTCCTGAGACAATGAGAGAAGTCAACACAAAATGCATTAAAACCAGACAAGAACTAAGTCAGGCTATGACAAATTCTCTAAAATAGACTGGCTAATGATATTAAAATTTTAAGGTATATGTTAGCAATTTGGTGGTTTTCACCAGTCAAGTTCTTCCTGTTTATTACCACCTAAAGAATACCTCTACCTAGTCAATCAGTGCCCACCTGTCATGCTGGAGACCAGGGCTCAACTCAGCAATGGGGAGGTGATTCTTCCTCCAAGGGACGTGCTTAGTGGTGCACTTGGCAGTGCTGGGTTAGCAGGCAGGCTTGATGATCTTAAACCCTAGCAGCTTTCCTACCTCCAGCATATCTGTAGGTTCTTACATGCAGCTAGATTTCCCTGGACCCAATGTTTAAAGCCTTTCCCTACCACTGAGACTTTGAAGCTTTTACTAAATAATGAACACACACCGAATTAGGTTATGACCACAACCAGCATGGTGCAGCAAGTACAACTGGAGTTTTTCACAAGGAGAAAAACTTTCTTTAATTCCTTGCCATTTCTTACATGGAATAAACATATTTGGGGGCAAAAATCTTCAGCATTTCTGACAGCCCCAAAGGCACTAAGAGGAGTCCAAGACTTCAGGAATTACTTAAAACACACCAAATCTCTGCTAGCAATTCTAACTTTTAGCATAGGATCACAGGGTAACTCAAGTTCCAAGTAGCCTCAAAACCCCACGCAGTCCAACCTTCTGCTCCAAAGGATGGGTCAGTTGTGAGATCAGACCAGCATACCTGGGTGTTGTCCAGTCTGCTCTTGAAATCCTGACACACTTTAAAGCTCCTCTTGTAACGGAGACTATTTCTGCTGCACTGTAAATGGTTAACAGACAGCAGAGGTTGGCCACAGCTGGCTTACAACCACAGGGAAAAATTACTAGATTTTGGTTATCAAGGATAATTTGATATCAAGTTTACCTAAGATGATCCTTTACTATTTATGCCTGCATGTTAGTTATGCAAATGCCTTCTGTTGCTATAGGGGTTAAACATTATATATGTATCCTAGAAAATGCAGACTGCAAATTTCTGAAAAGCATTATCAGTATGTTTTCCTGGAATCATTAAATGCTTTTATTAACTTATCACAACAGCCTCTTTTACACAGTTTGCTCTAAGAATTCCATTGCTTTTTTGCTTCCTTGTTGGACAATAATGAATTTATGTTCACTAGTTGTTTCAGTTAGAGGAAAATATATTACTATTTGGACTCAACTCAAAACTAGAAGAAAACACAAGCAGGTCCTGAATTGCAATTATACCAATGTAAGTGAATATGCCCTCAAAATAGAAGTGAAACATTGCATAATAATGCCATCAATTTAAGAGATGTCAAGGGCCTCTGTAAAAAAGTGTCTGATAGTTATATTAAAAGTGATGCCTGATAGTTATATTAAAAACAATGCAGCATTTCTAGTTTAGCATGCTATTTTACTATTTGCAGGAAAACTGAAATGAAGTCAATGGAACACATTCAGCAGCCTCCTCAAAAAAAAACAGAATTGGAGGAAGTCAGTGGAACCCTAAATCCTGCTGGTTCCACCTGCAGGCACTGATGATGACAGATGATGTCATGTGATGTAATGTAATGTGAGGATGTCCCAAAAGGTGCACAAGCTCTAGCCTGCTCTTTAAGGAAAAAGAAGCAGCAAGCAAAATATGGGTAACAAAGGCACCCTAACAAAGTAATTCTCAACACTTCAGCAATTTTTTTCAAAGTTTGTTAGAACTGAAGAGGGACAAGTTAAGAAAGCAAACAACACTTCAGGATGGTTTTCTTCATTTGCGAGATATAAACAACATTTGCAGGATATGATTTGAGTTTGTACGATATTCTAACCTTGGTTAGAAAAAGAAACTGCTGTCAAAGGAAGGCTAATTGCAAGCAAAGTAACAACTCTCCTGGGAAACCTAAAGCCATCAGAATTGCTGGTTTATATCCACCCTCTACCCCCCAAAGATCAGCTGTGCAAATACATCTGTTCTAAGCAGATACTTTTTATGCACCGACTTCCTTTCCAACCACAATATATAAGAGAAATATATTTGGCAGCTCTCTGGGACCAAAAGTAGATTCAAGTCAGTATTATAATTTTTTTTTTCTCAACTGTAATACTGAGCTCCCAAACAGGGCAAAATCCTTTGATTAGCTATGTACGAAAACTCCGGAGACAAATTAACCACGTACTTATGCTCACACATAGAGTCAGCATGGGAAATATCTCACAAGTCTTCCTGGGCTGCATTATGATAAAAGAATAATGCAGGAGTTAGAGGCAGGTTTATGCAGAAATGAATCCTATGATGTTTCAGAGTACATGTGAACTTGATAGAGACCTGAAGTAGAAATTCAAATTGTGAGATTCACCAAACCTCCTTGTCTAGTTTAAGATTGCACAATGCCAAGGAAGCAATTCATAGAGACTTTACTATTTATCAAGGCTCAGCTGGAATTTGGCTATTAACTCTATCTGACCCAGTCTGGCTATAAAACTCAATGCAAAGATTATTATCTAATGGACTACAGTCAATTGATGACATTTTATTTAAGTTTACTTATGATGTTTTTAACTGCAAACTCAACTAAAACCACAAGGTTGGAAAGTCTGGACAGAGAATTCTTGTTTTACTTTATACTTCAGCTGCTTTATTTACCTGGACTAAGGCACGAGAACACGTTTGAAAAATCACACACGTACAACCTAAATTCAAACCATCCCTGTCACTATTAGACTAGCAGTGCTTTTGAGAAAAATATTTGGGACTAAATGAAAATTTATGATTTATTACACTTTCAAAACAAATGGTAATTGTGAAGTTGAACTTCAGCTATTAAAATGCATGCATCTCTGCTCAAGCTCAAGTCTGGCTGATAAATAAGCTGAACTGACACTGCAGCACAGCCTTTACAATTTTTTTCTTAATCAAAACATGCGGACTGTCAAATTAGACCGACTGCTCAGCTTTGCCTCTCATGGGCTCCTTGAAAGGCTTTCTGTCAGCTGGCTATCTGGATGGGCAGCCTGTTACTTGGAAGTTTTATGAGGAAGTAATTGATTCATCCAGCAACAGAATTTTTAGATTAAGGTTTGGTGTCTTGTACAACTCCAACATATTTCTCTATATCACTTTCTGCATGCAATCACACCCATCTGTGTAGCAGGAGCAGCAGATCCCCCTTGCTTGGGTGCCCTGGAAACTCCAGTCCCCACCTTCTGCCACCTGGCCCCCAGACAGCACAGCCGAGCACGTCCCCCAGCAGCTCATTGTTGGGAGTTACTTTCCCCTCTGGCCTGGGCTGTAACTCATTTCCTGCAGCTGCAAACGCTGTCAGCCAGTCTCACAGGCACAGCTTTGGCTCTGAGCCACGGGTGGGGATCCTTTTTCCTTGCACATGGCCTATGCTTTACTTGCTTGCAGTCTCAAAACAGCAAATCCTCCCCTTCCACAGCCTCCCTCTGCTCCTAAGCAAACAATTGCTGCTGCCCAAGTCATCCTTCTTTTCTTCCCCTACAAACCAGGAGTCCTTCTTCAGTTATTCAAACTGGATACTCATTTTGCTGGATCAAATTCTCCTCCTGATACACAGAGCTTCCTCTTCCTGTATTGAACAGTATTTAGACTCAACATGAAACACTCCCTTTCTCAAGCATAGTTTTCAAAGATTTCAATCACACATGAGACTTTTCCTTTACTCTGTCCCTTCTCCTTTCATTGAGAACTGGTATTCTGAATAGGATGCAGTTGTGTGCCAGCAAACTTACTTAATGTAACAAATTCAAAATTATTTAAGCCCATTCAGTGGCCTCAGTTATAAAATGTCTCTTTCTTCTTGGAAAATATCTCTAGGTCACCCACACAATTTGTCTTCCTTAATTCTTGAACAGAGAGTCCCTAAAGCAATTCAAGAAGAGCTCTGACACCTGCCCTACATCAGTCCTTCCCATCTTGCAGATATAGAAAATGGCTTACTCCACAGTAATTTGAACAAATTTGTCAACCTTTGTCTTGCAAAGGCATCTGATCTGCCTTATTATTTCAAGATTATTTGAGAGAGACCTCATTTCTGTGTTTATGGCTGCAGTCAGGATGGCATCCTCAGAGCAAAATCAAAAGGCAGTATTCAGTACATGAACTGTGTGTGGTTTGGCACCGTGTTACTGAGACATCATCTACCTCTCAGATTTGAACCAACCTATACAGATTCCTGGATTATGTGATGGTGTAAAACAGGCAAACACTGTACCTTCAGGTAAACAAAAGACTTCTGTGGTCAAGTTTTGAAACAGACAGTAATGTGAATTGGTAACTAGACATGGTCCCTCCAGAATTTTGTAACTTAAAAGAGACATTAATGTAAGCCTCATAATCAATGGCTTGTTGCAGCCTTTGTATCTCTCCAAATAGTAGCTACTACAGAATGGGTATGATGCACTATCACAAATTCTTCAGAAGTAGTCACAGATTTGGAAAAGACAGTAAACTTGTGATCTAAACAGGCAAGAATTCACAAACAATTTTAAATAGCTGCCAATTTTTCTGAGCTTGCATGTTCATTTTCATTACACTGAATCCTGTCCCCTGCCCTTTACCCAAAGCTCTGTGGCAATGTAAATGCCCTGAAAAGAAAAGAAAGAGGACTGCACTCATTAAATAGGATGTACCCTAGAAGGAAAAGAAACCCATGTTAAAAAACAGAGAAGCACCAAATAAAACAACAGGAATGATCTTTCTCCCCCACACCCAAAAACATGTGGGAAATCATTACAAAAAAAAATGTTGCCTTATGCATTACTTGTGAAAAACATGTTCTTCCAGAGCTAGTGATTTATTTTTGTAGAGTGCACCAACTGTTATGCAGCCTCTTCACTACTCCCTTGTTTCTCTTCCCCCCCTATTATAAAAGGGATTTAGTTGTTTTTTTAAAATGTATTCATATGTGACCTGCACATCAAATTGACTGAATGACCCAAATAACTTGCAAAAATAGATTTGATGTCCAGCAGAGCAAGCAAGAGGTCAGGAACTCACAATCAACTCTCCCCCTAAGTTACTATTCATGTAGTGAATATCTTTCCTGGGCAATGCTTTCCTCATATTCTTAACAAAGTGTTTATTACCTTAACTACCATAAAATTTTAGAGATGGAAGATATTATAAATGTATTTTTTAATCCATTCATTAAATGATTAGATGACTTCAATAATACACATTCTTAAGAGGAGAAGCAATATCTACACTTGTAGGCAATTGATGAGGGTCATTTTTGAGGCTGAGAATAAAACAACATTACCTTTCATGGTTGACAGATAATGTGTGGACAGACAAGGAATGGCCAAATCAACTGTTAGAAATAGGCTTCACTGAACATATTTGCTTCTTTAATAATCATGCATGTTTTCCTACTTTGGATAATAATTTGAGATTATTTAAGGTATTCAGTATCACCCAACATTTCTGTACTCAGGGATGAAATGTGGTTTGACACACCATAAGAACCAGCTGTCAATTACAAGGAGTTTGCCATTTCAAAACTTTGAAGCTCATTTCACCTCTGATATGCTGCAGCTTTTTTTTTCTTTTTTTTTTTTCCTGTTTTGTTGCCAAGTGGTGCTACTGATAAACACTGTTGAGAAGATCAAAACTGTAGGGTCCATAGATACTGAAGGAGTACAAAACTCTTCAGCATGCCATCTGTACAGCCTAAGCACTCTACACCCAAGTAGCCAACCCCACCACTTCTGATGGTGATCACCTCCTCCTTTCCCCTGCAATACATAAACCCTCTCTTTCCCTCAGCCTCTCCCAAGAACTTGTTGTGTCAGACATGTAAAAATTCCAGACTCACAGTCCATGAACTGTACAGAATTACTCAGGCTTGATGCTGACACTGTGAGCCTCGCACAGGACATGTATTTTCAGACAAAATAAAATCCTAATTTGTTGAATCTCTCAAAAACTCTTAAAGTTTTACTGAATTATTGTCAAAAAAGGAAATTAAAATCTCTATTGTAAAGACTGAAGGTACTTAATAAAGTACTAGAAATCTAGGAAGGACATGAAAAATTATCCAGCCAAGAGCATGGACTAACTTAAAATTATCTAAGTCACTCACTTGTTCCTTGTTAGAGGATTAGTAGTGTTTTTTAGGAATTCATATCTCAATCAATACCCACAATGAACAATTCTGAGAAGATCATCTAATTGTTTTTCCATTCTTCTGATTAGCATATTCCCTGATGCTTTATTTAATCAAATGCAGCATTTGAGAATGAATAATTGGTTTGTGGGATTGTCTGAGGTACTTTTCACTATGGGGGGGAAAAATAAAATCAAAGCATTCCACTGGTTTTGCTTAATTTTTATAATCCTTCAGTGAAATGAAGACTATCAATCTCTTTCAAACAATAGAAATATTAAGCAGGGACCAAAGTGAAACAAATCCAGTGGTTTCAAGTGCCTTGTCTACCCCTTTTTCCCCCTCCAGACTACTTAACATTATGTAACAGCTTGCATGTTCAAGGCAGTTCACACTCCCTTCAGTCACATGCAGGGGAAACTTTACAAATGAAACATCCATCTCCTAAAGCCTGACACCCAGCAATGTGGGAATAAACAATCAGCAGCTGCTTCTTATCAGTTGGGATTAGGATGGCATACCATAACATCCCACAGGAAGCCTGTGGCAGGGACAGAAGGCACTTCTGAGGCTGCATTCAACCCTGCAAATTATGCTCATTCTAGCAAGGGCTTTCTCTTTTTCTTCAGTGTCCGTGATTAATATAATTAATTAATGCTCTTTACTTCAAAGCACCATGTTAAACAAAGTAAAGTATTTCTGAAACGCTCTGCCCCATTTTCCCTAAACAAACTCTGAAGAAAAAAAAGGAATACAGGTCATGTCCACTGATTTGATTAAAGAAGTTACTTTTGTAACTTCTCAAGCACAAAACCAGCTCTGTCTGTCCCTTGGGATTCTGACAGGTTCAAGGTATTTCATATTATGTACATATAGTCCAGTACAATCTGCCTCTCCTAATAAAATTCTCTGCATTCAAAGGTGAAGTCCCTAAGCCCCAAAGGAAATTGAATTTATCAGTTCTTGTGAGTGTTGTTAAAAAAAAAATCCAGATTTCACCCCCTACTCGAAGAAAAAAGAAGTTTTAGTGTTACTCAACTATATTTTCCAATTTTATCATCAGAACATCTGCAAGCTTTCCCTATCCAAATTACTGTAGGACACAAAATGACAAAAGACTACTGCAACTACACAGCTCGATCCTTCAAACTCCCCCCCAGCCCCCAATCACCCTGCATTCAGGAAGCTCCTGCTGTGCCTGCCCCTAATGTAAGAAACACAGACTCACCCCTGTTTTAGTCAAGTATATTTATACAATGTCTTAAAAAAATGGGGAAAAAATGTAATAGCTGGAATGGACTGAATAATTCAAAAAATTGTGGTTACATTTATGTGGAAGACAAGTCTTCCCCAACATCACTTGTCTGCTGACCTTATTACCTGCAATAAGAAACTCTTTGAAATGCATCTTTCCCATAGCATGTGATGAAATGTCTTCTAATGAACTATTTTTCTTGTTTTTTCCCCTCCTCTTTTTTTGTAAGTTCACTTTTTTTTTTCCTGTTCACAGCCTGCAAACTCAAGTAGGTGCAAACGAGGCAAGCAAGCATTTTCTCTAATAATAATCTACTTTTTGAGCCTGGATAGTTTACAGAGGCAAAAGATTAGAGCACACTAAAACCCTAAAACCTTTCAAAAAGCATCAGATTTTTCTTGCACCTTTCAGGGGAATATTCTTTCATGCATCTGAAAAAAAACCACAGTAAGATTTCAGAGATGCTCTGGGAAAAAGTGTGCCAGTGCTTCTCTGAAAAGCTCAGTAAAATAAAACACAGAAGTCCAAACAAACAATTCGTGTGCCAGGGCATATGGAGAAGTGTATTTACCTTTTCCATTGCTGAAACAGCATGACTTCTTACTGCAGGGTTTCTCAGGAAACATTGATAATCCATGCCAGAGAGAGATTTTCTTCCCTCCCCACTTTCAGCACTTCTCAGGTACAGATTTTCCTATCACCGCAGCTTGATCTAATATGATATATAACTCTGCACCAAGATATAATTTGCTTAAACCTCTTCCCTATCTTCAGCCACGTTTTCCCTTCATGCTGAGAACTGCCAACTGCTTGTTCTTGGAAAAGACAGAGTGGTTGCTGAAAAGAAGGCAGTGCAGAACACCAAAGCTGCCATATGCATGGCACTGTCCGTGACCCAAACCCCATGCTGTAGCCATGATATTTTCTGAAAAATCCTTTCCTTAGGATTTCTTCTCCTGAGAAGCTAGAGGCCTCAGGAACAAAATGTAAACAATGGTTATCTGCTGCTGTGGGATGCAACAGGTGCATCTGTGATTGGTCTCATGTGGTTGTTTCTTAATGGCCAATCACAGTCAGCTGGCTCGGACAGGGAGTTCGAGCTACAAGCCTTTGTTCTCATTCTTTCTTTTTCTATTCTTAGCTAGCCTCCTGATGAATTCCTTTCTTCTTTTCTTCTAGTATAGTTTTAATATAATATATATAATAAAATAATAAATCAAGCCTTCTGAAACATGGAGTCTGATCCTCATCTCCTCCCTCATCCTAAGACCCCTGCGAACACCGTCACGCCACGCTGCTGATGCCTAGGCTTTGTGCCCATCACTCCTTACCTTTGTGGTTAAAAATGCCCTCCATCTCCATGCTGCTGCGAGAATGGGCGATGCACAGGGAGCCGCAGGGCACCAGGCCTTCGGCAGCCGGGGAGCGATCCGTGGTGCGCACCAGGCACCAGTCGGGCTTGTCATGGGGCCTCTCCAGGACCTCCACGGTCTGCCCGCGGCGGATGGTCAGCTCGTTGCTGTTGCAGGCGGTGAAGTCGTGGATCACCACCGTCAGCTCGCACCCACCAGACAGCTGCCAGGGGAGAGAACAAGGAGAAGCCGCATGAGCGCTTGTTATCAAACCTTCCGTCACGCACCGGTACCTATTTAGGACTCCTGGCAGGATTTGTATTTTGGATGAGATAGCAGGCTTCTGGGACTTTCCACATCAAGAAGAGAGCGTTTCAAAATCAGGCAGTTCTGGCGTTTTAGAACAGATTTCTAACCCTGCTTGTCTCTGCCTATTGTTCAAAGCACACTGGTTGTGACAGTGCTGGGCGGAGGATTTAAGCAGCTTTTCTTGCTAGACTGCTCCGTATCCCAAAAGCTGAAGTAGCAGTCGCTTCTGAATACATTTTATAGGTGATAATTAGCAAAAAAAAAAGGTCAGATACTACTAAATACAGTCACCCATGAGCTTTGTTATCTTTCAAATTCAAGAGAGAAAGAGGTAGTTTTTTCAAATGAGCTTACTGCCTTATTCCCACCCTACTCACAGTTTACACACAGGTCACAAAATTGTCCAGGACACATCATACACAATTGTAAAAGTCAGCGTAAAGTTCTTCACAAAACATTCACAAATACTTACCTGTTTAACAGAAAATTCACACAGGCTTACAACTTTCACATTTTTGTTGGTTTCCCCCAAATAAAACTGCACAAACTTGAATTAAAATCATGCAAGCTTAGGGTTTTCCTCCCCCTCTTCAAAACAGTTCATTAGAATAACTTTGCCTAAGCTTTAGTTTCCTCTCTTTGATTGTTACATCTGCTTTGATGTGAAATGAAAATTATTATCAGAACTTTGCAAAGTTCCCAAGATTGCTCAGTGCCAAAGCACCCATCAACTTAAGCAAGCAGTCCTAGAATTCCTTCTTCCTTACAGCAACAGCATTCCAGGCTACTTCTGTTTTTCATGTGCACGCATTTCTATAGCTCTGGCTGCTTCAGTGCAACATTCATACCACATCTCAGCTGGTATTCAACTTCTGTGAATTCAGTAATTTTGAACCAAGCCAGTAAACTCCTTCAGCTCACTGAGGTAACCTTGCAGTGCTCTACACTGACAAAGCAGGACCAGTACCCTGTGAGAGTTCCAGCTGCATCACATCTAGAAGCAAGTGCCACCCCAACACACTGAACAGACCCTGCCACGTTGCTTTTGACTATTTAATGGCTGCCAGCTACATCCCATGAGCTTCAGAAATAGGAAATAAGAGACTGCATTGTTTCTTATTTATTAGCTTTCGTTACAAGCCTGGAATGGAAACAGTACTGGACAAACTTTTCTAGGAAAATGCTATTTGTTATCGAGCAAGAATTTCAGAGCAAATGACAAAAGCAGCAAAATCCCAGTAAGAATCAAAGGACAATTCCAACCTTTTCTTCCTCAAGTCTGCAACAAATGACAGAACATAACTCCAAGCAGATGGGCTGCAGTAACTCCAGAGCTTTCCCATGGTATCTGCCTGCTAATCTCACTGGCTAGCATTGCTTATGTGAGCTTACAGAGGAGCAGAAGTTTTCTTGAGGGAATGCTGGGGCCAAGAAGGGCAGAAAACCCTCATACATCTAGTGTTTAAGGAAGATAAATCAGGTTGTACCTGTTTAGATACAGGCTAAAAATTGCTTCTACCCTGTCTCTTCGGACAGCCCCAATACACAAATTACAGGGGGGGGGCACACCTTCAAAACATGTAACCTCCTCCCTCATTAAAACATGTTTCCTGTTCCCTTACACTCCCTTTTTCAGTCCATGCAAAGCTATGCAAAGGGGAAAAAGTAAAGAGCTTTCCCTTGCTTTCTGGTATTGATTTATGTTACAGCCTTTGTCAGACCAACTCAGAAACAATTGAAACCATCTGTATGCCTGATGGGGACTAACAAAAAAGCTGATGAAGTATGACTTCACAAGGTGTACAGGGCAGACCAAATTTTTCTCAGGAGTCCATATCCCATCCAGTGCAAGCACAGTAACAGGCTGAAACTTTCCAGAAACTACATCTCGTCCTTATATTTCCTCCTAAATACCTCCAGGAGCATATCTTTGGTGCTCTGTTTGCTTTCCTGACCCTTCACTTCTTACAAATAGAGATTGCGGTATATTTTTTGTGACTGGTGCAATGGCCACATATTTTGGTACTATAGTTGTTCTTTCTTTTCTTTCCCCTAATATAACAAAAAAAGTAGGATCTCAGATTTATGTTTTCTAAGTATTTTATACAATATTAAGCTAAATGAAAAAGCAAATGAGGGTTGTCAGTGGTCATGTCAGATGGCCAAAGTACACAAAATTCCTAGTTTCTCAGATAATGTCATAATCAGATATCCCAGCTGGCCAGTGTTCCACTGAAATTCAATACTCATTCACATTTCAGTATAGCATGTAAGACACTTCTTGTTCAGGGTTGTTAGGTCCACACCATCCACAAACATGCACCTATGCTGTTACATGCAACTTAGTGCAGAGCTTTTCCACTACTGCTAAGACACAAAAAACAATTATTTCTGTAGCCAGCACACACATATGGCACTTTGGAGAGCTGGGCAAAAAAAGCATTTACCAATTTTCCCTTCCTTTGGGTTAACTTCCCTTCTTTCTGCCTACTACAGTAGTGGTTAGGAAACACTTCTATCCTCTTTGTTTCATTGCTCAATTTCTCTCCACAGCACACTTTGTGAAGCAGTTTCATCCTTCACACTGATGAAATGCAGTTGGACAGCAGGGAGTGTCTGTGATTAAGAGCATTGCTCAACAGCTGTTGTTGGACAGCTTTGGCAGGGCTCTCCAGGCTAGCTGCAGGGAAGAGTGAGAGGCACAGCACAAACTGGGAGACTCACTTGCACTGAAGGGAAAAGAGTTACAAACCATCAAAATCCAAATTTAGGCTGAACAAAGGCTTTATATACTTTATCCATCCGTCTCAAGAAACCTTTTATGTAAACTGAATTAATCATGCATGGTAAAAATAAATGATGCTATGTCTGAAACATGGAAACTGGAGAGACAGAGACGAGATGAGACACAAAAGCCAGACAGAAACAGAACTGCAGATTACAAAAAGGCACAAGGTTTAATTAAACAGCTTATCATGGGACATGGTGCCTTGCAGTTGCTGAAATTAATGTTAACCATCTATGTTCACCTCTATGGGGCCTTTTAGTCACTGTCTCTGGTAGAGAGAAAGAAAAAACCAAACGACACAAACATGTGAGCACTGACTGAGTACATTCTTAGCACAGGTTTGCTCAAGTCAGGGACACCACACTAAGTCCATCTGCCACCACTACCTGCAAGCACCATGGCTGACCAGATATTCAAGAGCCTTTACATCAGGCCATACAACATCCTCTCAGGACTGCAAATGAGATTTAATTCTTCACGATAATTTTACATTAAGAAGAAAGGAAAGCAAAGCTTGTAGCTAACAAGATTTCTCAATTATTTCAAACAAAAAATCTTTAATCCCTGTTTAAAATGGAAACAAGTGCACTCTGACAGAAAATAAATGGGACAGAACAAAAGTTCTGCCTCAAATAAAGAGCAATTTGCTTTGACCAGGTAGCTGTCCAGACTTGGTTTCCGACTCTGAAAAGAGGTGTGTGCTCAGAGCCATGTCTGCTTTTTTTATTGACATTTTTTTCTACTGATTGGAGCCTTTTCTCTTCTGGAGACTCAGCTGGCAGAACTAAATACCCATTGGTAGTCTCCTGCTGCTTCAGTCTTTTTTCTGTCTTTCAAAGAACTACACACAAGCTTAAAGAAGCATGAAAATGAAATGCAACTTCACATAGACAGTAATACAAAGTGTTACCAGCTGGGCACAAAAGACAATTTCTTAAAAATAAAATATTGCTCTACTGACCACCCACAGCAGCTAGCATGTTTCCTACCATTCAGGATAGCAATCTATGACAGTTCTTCTTCTGAAAGTCTCTCATGTTCTCAGATATTAGTTTGGATTATTTCATGTTTCTACCAGATCACTGAATAAGCATGAAAAAACCTATCAGACCTCCACTGTTTCCTCAGCCTCCCTATTTAATTTCCTATGCACTGGATCAAGTTCAAAAGACAATGTTAAAAATGAGATGAGGCTGATGAAAGGCCAAATGAATGGTCCAAGAATCTTTTTTATCCATTAGCCACCTAAAATACTGGCTACACATCTACAGAATGTGAATGGAAGGAATGCTGTGAAAGGTGAAGGGCAAAATATTTACTGAGAAGGGTACAATGAGAGAGCACTCATGCAGAAAACTGAGATGCTTTGATGGACTAGCAAACCCTCTCTCAAAAATTCTGTATTTCATGCTGGATGCCATTATACCTTCCAATGCTTCAGGATGGGTCAGTGCTATTGATGGACATATTTAGCATGTCTTGCAATATGAAGATACACCCCATGATAAAAAAAAAAAAGCCAGAAAGGGATCTTAAATGACCTAGTCCACTTCATTCCCATCCTCTATAGTATGATTGACCACATCTGTGTGAATCCTTAACATTTACCCAAACTGTTCTCACTGAACTCCAGTTATGGAGATTCCCCAGCCTTCAGAATTACTCTGTTCTAGGTTTTTACATTTTCATATTTTCATACCCATAAAAATTATTATTGCAATCTTTTTTTAAAATAAGTCATTCAATTTCATCCCATCCACTTAAAATACAGGTAAAAGACTGTTTAGTAACTCAGTGCAGTAGCCTTTTTCCCCAGTTGAAGATCTAAAGTTCTTCCTCCTGCTGTTTTTTTCCCTTTAGACTTGTTGCCCCCAATTTTTTACCTTGCCCTGTAAGTTAGGTTTAGGAGATTCTAATCAACCTTTTTCCTCTTTCCCTCAGAATTCTTCCAATGGACCATTGATTTTCCAAAATTCTGTACTCAAAACTGTAACTCAATTGTTACAGTATCTAATGTACGCCTTATGAGTTCTGAGTAAACAATGAGGACTTAGTGTCCTCAACATCCCATTTCTACAAGCCAATATATTGTTGCTTTCCTTGCCCTCCCAGATGCATCACACAGCTAAACAATAAACATCTTGTGAGCCTCTGTAGCTTCTCAATCATCCTCTCAAAAACTGTTTCAAATTCTCAGTTTTCATTAGTTAACTATTTCTACCTATTCATATAAGCTCAAATGTGTTCCTACTAAATAGCACAGAACTTTGCCAGTTAATTTTCCCCACTGCCAACATTATTCTGAATTCTAATTCTGCCTTCCAACACTGTTTTCAGATGACATGAGGCTGGGAAGGATGTCCATGTCAGCTTTATAAACATATGGTCTATTGCATCATCCCAGTCATTACTGAAAAGCAGCATTGCAACAGTGGAGCCAACAATCAAAAGTTAAAATTCTAGCCTAAAAAGCAAGGGTGGAGAAGAAAAACCCTAATCATAAAGTTATTCTTTGTTGTTATGGCAATTACAATTATGTCAGAAAACAGGATGCAAGGAAAGAAGTTCATCTGGACAATATTCAACCACTTATTATCATGGTTAAGGATTTTCAGCTCTGAGGAGGTGAGAAAGAATATTGACATTTGGATAAAGGATTTCATTCTTGATACACTCCCTGTATAACAGTTTAGCACTTCTAATCAAAACATTTATTTTAAAAGAATGAACTGTCTGAACATATAATTGGAGGAAGTAAAGAATGGTTTTACTTGGCTGTTGATTAATGTAACGTGTTTAATATTTTTTGTCTTCTCTCAACCTCAATAATGGATACACATGAACAGAAAACTGTTCAACAAGCTTAGTAAGTAATATAGCACTAAACATTTCTACTACTTAATTATTACTGGTTTTAATTGCTTGATATTTTTAATGTTTCTTGGTTTGGAATCCCATCTCAGTTAGCCACCTGCTCCAAATTTGACCAAGGAGTTCCACTGCTTCCTTTGGCTAACCACATCAGTGGCACTTTAAATCTGTACAGCTGTTTTACTCCATTTCTGTAAGACATTCACACACACTTCAAGCTTCTAGGCTAAGAGGGCAGAGTAGATTTTAAACCCCAAGTGGACTGCAGCTAATGAATTTTCAACGTCCAACGTGAGAGATTACCTCAGACTCGGCAATGGTGTTAAGACACCCTGCAGATTTCACTGGCCACTTTCTTGTTCTGTTCATTAATAATTTTTATTTTGTATTTTTAAACAGATTAAAGATTTTCTCAATGTATTTAGCAAACCAAAGCATACAATAGAAACATCAAACGAAGCTACACTGCTAATTCACACACTTTTTAGTAGTGCACGATAGTAAATTGCTTCCTTGGACATACAACACAGCCCAAGTAACTTCCAGGCAGTCATCAGCTTGCTTTTCTTGGCTTTCTTAACAAAAATTTTATGCACAAATGCAAGATCTCAAAAATACTTTAAATACAACACTACAGTCACTAATCACACCTAAAATCTGTCAAGAAAATACTGAAAAGTGTTCTCCATTTTTCCTTCCTTCTATTCCTCTTCCTTTTAACTTTTACCTCCTGTTGAACAGGTTGTTGGTAAGACTCCTCCTCATGTCAGTCTGGAAAACAATCCTGAGGGCATTCTGCTCGGCCACCTTTCTCAGCAATTCTCACACTATGCATGAAATATTTCTGTCAGGGGCATCAGGAGACAATGATGCTATGCATCCTAGTGAACATCACAAGCAGAAGGGTGTTGGCTCTGCATGGCAGGGATGGACTGCATCACCTCCAACCTGTGTGAACACAGCCTGGTGTCTCAGCCAACAACCAGGGAAATCACAGAGAGCATGTCTTGCTCTGAGGGTCACAGGTTACCTCAACTCTTCCCTTAAGAACTGTTTGCTAGCATACAAAACAATGTTTTTAAACCCCTAAATAGTTAAGTAAGAATGCTAAGAATAAGAGCAAAACAAAAGTCATCAAAAAAGTTCTTCTTCCTCTAACCAACTGTTCTTCTCACAGGTATCTTTAGAAGAAGCCACTACCAAAACTACAGACCAACCTCAGTACAAATGCACAGAGTCAAAACATAGGCTGTTCTTGACAAATACGAGAGCAACCTAAGCACCTAATATTTTCCTCCTCCTGTCTGCTTCTCTATATGGAAAAATCAAACCATAGACTTTGAGCAACATGTGAAAATAGAGAAAACTCACTGAGTTTAGGTGATGATGGAAGTGGTGTACATATTATTCTGAGAACCTATTCATTTACCTACCCTGGTTATTTATCTGCATATTTTGAATGGCTCATCAGAACAATTTTACCCAAGGAGGTAACTGACTAGAAATCCCTAGCCAAACTTTAAAGTAGTTTGGTAGGCATCGTCAGTGTTTTAATTCATTCTTCTGTTTGATAAACTTTTATTATCCATCTCTACCTCCCTCCAGGGTCCTAACACTTCTCACTTGCCAAAAAAACTTGTTTCAATTCCAAGTAACACACACATTTTGGAAACTTTTTTATTCTTTTGACACTTATCTTTCTTCCACCCAGGGGAAACTCTGGCTGTGTATCCTTATGGTACAGCCCAGCCAGAATCTACATGCAGAGACGGAGGAAAGGAAACACCAGCACTAGTACAAAATGACAGTTTGGAGGGTTACTTCTGGACAATTCCATCAGCTTTCATGCAGAAAGTGAAAATCTACTCCCTAACCCATAAACACTGGAGAGTACTTTTCCTTTACAACTGTAAATCTGTGGTGATCACCACCCTCAAGCCAACATGAAAAGCAGATGGTATGCTTTCAGGAAGGCTGAGATTAACATCAAGAAAAATTCTGTGCATTGCTATCGAATTTTATGGAAAATAAAACTTTCATTTTAAAATGGGTCAAACCTTTGAGCAAACTGCAGAACAGAGGGGACCAAAATGGTTTCAAATTGGAACAAATAATCTCTTCATGACTCTGGTATCAAAGTATTTTCTCTATTGCCGATAGCTATTTTTAAGAGACTGAGTATATCCATGCCTCTTCTCTGAAGGTACTAAGGACTAATCCTGGGTGCTAATTCACACTAAGGGACAAATCATCTGCTCTCAGCACAGAACATATCCAGGAAACTTACCTTATCACTGTCTAGCGTGTTCTGGGAGGTTCGTGAGGCAATTGAAATAGTATCAGGCTGGCTGCTGCCATCTCCCTGACTGTCCAGGTCCTCGCCATCCCTGCAAAGAATTCAGGTCTCATTACAAGAGTGGTACTGTGTTTGTAACATGCCAGTTAAGGAAGTGAGACACTCCCAGTGTGGCAACAGACACCAAATTCACTGATGCAAGAATCAAATACTCAGTACTTAATACTCTCTTACTTCTCTGCTGTAAGAGAAGAGATTAATTTGCAAGGTATACATCCTGTGGAATTAAGGCAACAACCAGTGAGCCAGAAATATGGAAACACACTTGCCCAGTCACTTAGCCAAAGCTAGTGAGGAGGACAGTTGGTGACACATTTCAAGCTTCATAAAAGAAAAACAAAGGACCTGAGTAACAAATGCAGAATTGCAAAAATCTAAAATGTACAGCTATCCTGTTCCAAATCCCTTCTGTAATGGCTCATTTACACAAGCCAGGGACTGTTCAGAGCAGAAATCTCAACAAATTCAGCACTGCAGGAAACGGTAAATTAATGATAAGATAAAAGTAGACAAAATGACTCTTGCTTTTGTCCAATTCACTTAAAAGCATTCAAAATTCAACAGTACAGAGGAAAGAGCACTGTTGTACACTTAGAGATCTCTGATTATTTGAAATACTACTTACCTTCTTCCTTTCTGTTTTGTTGTTGGTGCAGTTTTGGGAATGTGGATGGGCTCTTTCAATGCTCCTTTCAGATGAATAGTCCTTTCTTGTATCACTTCCCGGATGTGTTTGATCCAGTCCTGTTTATTCTCTATACTGGATGCCTTTGATATGCAAAAGAAACAAAACCCCCACAAAGGACCATTATGGCTGAGTAGATCCACACATACAGTCAGCTAATAAACACAAAGAGGAATGCATAAAGAATGACTTTGTGAAAAATTTCTGAAAAACCTGAACAGAGAAAAGGAAATTCTAGCTGTCTTGTTTTGAATCCCTAACATTACTTTACACCTCTCAACATTATTAATATTGGTATTTTAAAAACATTTTAACCTTAATTCAGAGTTTTCTTTTTTAACTTGATGACTAAAGCCCTGTATGCATCTCATGTGAATGAGATGAATTCCAGTAATAACACCTTGAATACTGGTAATTTAAACTCATTCTACATTTTAGGTCAATTCTAACTTGGAAGAATAATAACCTACTATTACTGGCAAAGAAGTTAACTTTTACTGCAACACATTTCATGTATTACTCTTCCCACTTTTTGATACATATCTTGAGGCAGAAAGCTAATTTAGGGATTGTATTCTAATTGCTGCCTGCAACATATCTATTATTTTAAATACTCCAGAAATTACTTGATATCCTGCCCAACTTGTAATCTGATTGCTTAGCCCAATTTAACCCTGCACCTGAAATGCTACTAAATATAAATATTATTTCAGATCTAAAGAAATTATTATATATAGTTTCCTTAATTATATACTACTTCTCTTAATTGCTGTCTCCTGAAATAACTGGCTTCAAATATATTATAAATATTTAATATATTATAAATATATAATAACCAGGAATTCTAAAGGGATGAAGAAAATTGCAGGAACAGATGGACTTTGTTTGTCTTTTACAAACAAAAACATTTAGGAAAAGAAGATAAACACGACCTTTTAAAAGAATCATTTATTTAGTTTTTCATGGAATTTACCTCTAATATCAATGAGGTAAGGAAGTGCTTGTTTCCAGCTTTCAAAACTGAATAAACAAACAAAGTCCACAAAATTGTGGAAGAGCTTGATGTATCATAAAAGTTCTCTAAATATCATATGCACTAAGTAAAGCATGGAACAGAAACACCTTAAAGTGATCTTATGTAAAGAATCCTTAATTACAACCTTTTATTCCGTTCTGCCCTGGGAGGATCATTTCAAGCTGCAAAGCATTGTCTCTGGAATTATGGGAACATTAAAAACTGAAAGAAAATCTAGTATGCATTAATGTTACACTTAATTTCCTTGCATTCCTTCACTGCTGCCAGAAAGCTAATGTAAGCTTTTGTTAGCCTGAAATTCACAAGGAAGAGTGTGACATGTGAATTGGAGAGGCCATTTTTAAGTGACATTATTGAGTATTTGCTATGCATATATGTGAAATCACAAATAAGTTTAATAGTAGGTGCATTAATCTATAAATGGGAATATGAACTTTGTTTCAGCTCAAAAGAGCTCCTCAAAACATGAATGATTACCCATTAGCTGCTTATGGTATTTACAAAACATGTTCTTCAGTTGAGGAGTCCCAGGTTACATACCATAATGACAGGAAACAGATTTAGCCATTCTTCTAGCTAGGCAAACAGCACTGCTGACACCTGCAACTTGCCCAGACACAAAACTTATAGGAATTACATGCACCTTTATCCAAAGGCAAGTAGCTTCAGAAAAACTTGCAGCCCACAGAAAGACATAAAAATCTCTTGCAGTGTTAGTTTTCTGCATAAAAATATGGGTCATGAAAAACAGCATGGCCAACAAGCAGCGATGATTGAGTGTGGAAGGTAACACTGATGCCATCATTTCTTAGTGACACCAGCTCCCTGTCAGCTAATTGCTGAAGTCTTCAAGCTTATGGAAGTCCATGGGATCAAACCTCTCCCTACCATGATTTGTGAAAGCAGGTTTGTCTAATTCTTCAGTAGGCTGCAAAGATTCCCCTCTGCTCTCAGGCCACATGAGTTAGATATATACACATCACCACTGCTGCAAACCCAAAGAAAATTCTTTGTCAGCAGCTGCCCCTCCCAAAGCAGGAAATCATTCCTTACTTTCCCAACAAATAACAACAACTACAAGCCTTGCTATAGACTAAAAGCACATCTGCTAAAATTACCTTGAGAACAATTTTGTTGTCTGAAGTTGGTGTCCTTCCAACCCACAGAGCAAACTTGCAGGGGTCTCCTTCTACATGTTCTGTGACACCCAGTTCGGAAGTCTGGAATTAAGAAAAAATTGTTAGGACCACACAGAATTTTTCCTCAGAAGCCAACAAAGGCATGCTAATAATCTACAAAATTGAGCACTACTATTTTTTAAAGAGATTTTCAGAAGCTTAAGGCTAACTCATAAGGCTAGAGAGAATCCTTTATTCTGGTGGCAGTGTGAGGTCTCTTCAAAAAAGTAAGAACAGCAAGCTTAACAATTTTTTCTATAAAGTGACAATAAACAATAACACTTACAATCCCGAAAATGAATTACTGATTTTAGTTTTTGGACTTGACAGGAAAACCCTTATAATTCTAAAGATGATGCTTGGCAAAAAATAAGTTTTGGCTCCTCTTCCTGTTCATTTCCATTGGAGAACACTCACTGTTTACTAATTTTTATGCTCCCTCTCAGATAAGATATACTTAAGAATTCTCTTGCTATCTTCTAAAATGCTGGATTCTTTTTTATCAAATGAGCCTTTCCTAGTGTTTCCTTCCCTCTGAAACAGTTGAAATAATTCAGAAATGCAGTTTCCCTGGAGAATTTTGCGAGACAACTACATGAACAATCAGTCTTTGGGAATGTTCTAATGTCAGACCTTAATGGCTAATTATCATCCAAAATGTTTTCACTTTCTAACTGGAACATCTCACTCATATGAATTGGCTTTCACTTTAAACAATTCATACAGGCTCTATTCCAAAAAAAATTACAAACTAAGAAAGAGAGCTCAAACTAAAAGAACCCTCACTCTCCAACAGCTGCTAAGTATTCTCACATGATTAGAAGCTGTATTTTTCCCCTCATACACATCATCATTAGCACATACACACCTCAACACACGAGATGCTGGATACCCAATACCTGAGTAAAAGTACTTTTTTTCTTGTCTCATTTCGATGCCAACTTGGCTCTTTTTTTGGTGTTGGTGGGTGAAAGCTTTTTAGATTTTTTTTTCTTCTAAAATAATCCCATCCCAACATCTACCCTTCCTGTCTTTGGACAACTGTCTTTGCCCAACAGGCAGTTGAGCAACACAGCTCTCTGCAAAGGATGCTAAGTCTACATGTGGCTCTCCAGGACAGGCTCACAGAACAGAAACCATTGTGGCTTACTGGATGCATGGAAACCACACTGAGGTGAGGAAGCTCCCAAACAGCCACTTACTGGTGACTGGGAGAGTGTTCTGTCCAAGTAACACCTGCTTGCCTTTTTTTCCACAGCCCTCCTTAGGCATTTACTCCTGAACACCTAATCTCTTGCCAAAGGAGTTCATTAACACCTTCTGCCTATATAGATATACAGATATATATATAGATATATATCTATATCATGCCATTGAGTATCTTGTGCTGGGGAAACCCTGATGTTCATTATGCACAAAGCAAAGAGAAGGACCTCATTTTTGTAAAGCCATCTTCCAGAAGTCACAGGATAGCATACAGAAAGGATCTTCAGCTCAAGTCAACATGCATGCTTTCAACATATGCCTTTTCTAAAGATCAAACTATAAGAGCTGCTATAAGATGCACTATAGGATATTTTGTCAGATAGAATATGACAACAAAAAGAATCCCTGTATTTTAAAAAATGAGGTACAATGAGAGTCTTCAAGATTTCCATCAGCTGCTCTAAGACCTAAGGCTACTACTAAATTCCTGTTGGAGGAACCGACATGACAATTTAACAGGACTGATTTTTCAGTTTTGTCACCTCTCCCATATAATCCCTTGGCAGCTATTAATATTCTCCAATACAACAGCATTTCTTTTTTAATTTTGAGTTTTTAAGAGCAGCAAAGAAAGGTGTGATCAACTAACAGCTGCAGCAGTGTTACCTAATAGCTATTTAGTATCAGGAAGGAAAGCAAATGTTGGAAATGAAACGAGAGAATATGCAATGAAAGATATGGAAAAAAAGAGGGTTTTTTTTCACCAACCTGTTTTACCAGTTTAGATACAGAAGTGGGAAGTGGGAATGAATGAAAGAAAAGGAACAGAAGCACAGGGAAAAGACTCAGTATTTATATCATCTAGACTTAGTTATATAGCCCAATAGGATCAATGCAAGAATAATGTTTTCTTGAGTGTAGTTCTGAGAAGGGAAGTAATTTTAAGTACTTGCTCTGAACTATTTTAGCTATATAAAAGCTAATCTTGCCTTCGATAGGTGCAGAGCAAGCCATGGGAGACTGTCTTGCCACTTGGCTAGCTGCCTAAATTTATGGAGTGTGAATACTGCTCTCACCCAAGTCATCCAACAAGATAGGAAGGTAAGGATGTGAATTCCAGAGTCACATTGTGTAAAGTATGCATTCTAGAGAATGCATTCTAGAAGGCAAGAGTGAAGGTTTTGGGGTTGATTTTTTCTTTTTAGTTTTTTTTTTTTTTTTTTCCCCTTAGATGGGAAAAAAACATTTCCACCTTTCCATCCTTTCAGTAGACCATAAGTACTATAATTCTATATGCAGAATTTTATTGTAAGACTACTGGTCTCAGCAAACATTCTGGAATGAACTCTTCCAAAACAGTCCTTGTCTTCCCCAATCAGTAGGTGTAGAATATCCACTAAAACGAATCCTTAACAGCAATAGCAAACAAGAAAGTTGAAGGCAACTCATCAACTCCTTCCATACTTCTGCTTTATACAAGTAAGTGTTAAAGAATCTGCAATAAGCACACAATTAAGACAAAACCAGTCTAGCCCAATATTGATTTTCATTTCACCTGACACACCAAGACTGACACGTACCCCTCATTAGTTGCTTTGAGCCTATCCTTTCTCCTCAAGAGCAAGACAAAGCACCACACTTTAAAGGTTCAGTCTATACATTCCAAGGCTTTCTTGCAGTGCTCTGTTACAGTTGTTCAAGTTTTTCAGACACACTTAAATCACCTGAGCTTAGTTGAAGCCTAATCTGGACAGTTTTGTAAATATGATTAATTGTTCTTCAATACTTACAAACAGTTTGCTCTTGTAAATGTACTTGCTCCTTCCACTTGAGTCCTTCACTTCTTTACTGAAAACCAAGGACATCTCAAAAAGGAAAAGGTGCCTCTCTCTTCCCTTTCGAATCAGAGTTTTTGGGTCCCACACTTGGAAGGATTCTTGAAGGATGAGCTCTCCCTGAGATTCTATATTTTCATCAAAGCCTAAAAACAGAGTGAAAGGAAAGATTCACTATGAAAACTTTGTAATATAAGTAACATAAAAGGCACAGCTTCTGTTCATTAAACTATATGATTTTTTTTTCTCCCTGACAAAACTTCCAAAAGATGCGATTCCAAGAAAACAATACTAAAAACAAGACTTGATTTTCACACTGCAATATACTAAATGTAACTACAGCTCAAATGCACTGCTAAATTTAGACATCCAACTGTTAAGAACTTTATCAACTCTTCTGGCAGTATTTTACCAACAAATGACAAATCTGTCTTTGTCAGCTTCTGGTAACCTCTTCTGTGATGAAAATGATTCCTCTTATGAGCTTTCTGACACTGTACAAAGTAAGCAACTTGCAAAGACACAGAGCAACATCAGGTTCTTCTGAGAGTGGCAAGCTCCCAAATGCCACCTTTTCTGGAGGTATACCTTCTCTACCATGTGGGCAATGAGCACAGAAATGTGTTCCAACTAGGGATGGAGAAACATGGCAGCTTGGAGCTGTTGGCATACAATCAGCCTACCATTGGTCATGCCAGAATTGATCCACGTTACAGTAATTACCAGCTGGATCATTTGTATTGAGACATAATGAAAAAAAGATGAAGATTGAGAACACCAACAATTTTACTTCCATTATAATGGCACCATGTTCACCCAGTTTAATACACAGCTTTAGAGTTGGAGAATAACAAAAACTGTCACCCATACTCTTCTGAGTGGTATCAAAATGTATTTTAAATAGATATTGCTTGCCAGGTCTCATACTCTGAACAGGACAAGAGTATGGAGAAGATCAGAGGCAAGTTCCGCCAGGATGTTCATTCAAAATCCTCCGGAGACATAAAGAGGAAATGTGCTCACTCGCTATATTTGTCCAACATGGGATGACTCAACAATGCACGCACCATTTGTTGTAAAACCAGCTTATGTAAAAGATTAGGATATTCTCCAGAGTCACATTCCCAGTGTCAAAAGATGATTAACAAAGCTGGTCAGCCTTTATACTAAGACCACCTCCTGAACAAGCATTTGGAAGTGATGCTGTAAACTGACTGACATCCTTACTGTTTAAAATCAAGGAATAGAGGTGATTTGGAGCATTTATAAAATCAAGGATCATATGTCAAACCAAGGCAAATTTTGCAGTATCTAGCACAATACTGAAAATTCCACAACAAGCTCCGTGCTACTCCCAGAAGGCAGAGGAGAAGAAAAGGCATATTGATTAGAAGCATTTAAAAGTATTTATTCAGCCACTATAGGGTAAGAGGGCCCTGCTTTTTTTTTTCTCCCAAAATTTAAACACCCAAGAAAAACATTTTTATTACTAAATGTATGATTGCACCATTATAAATGATAATGTGCCAATTGCAAAACAGATTTGGCACGAAGTTGTTCTAAGCACATAGATGCATTACATCCAACCTCCACTGTCTGCCATGAACATGATTATGCTGGCTTAGGCTTGGGCTAAATTGGCTTATGCTGACATTTTACTGCCAGAAGATAGATTTCAACCAGAAGTCTGTTATGGAACAGGCAGCAAACAGATGTGAAAAAGGCAAACTTCTTGGAGACAATTATTTCATACATAAATCAGCAAAATCACCAATAATACACTTATGAGCCTCATACAAAGAAGCTTAGGTTGGAGAATGCAGCCAAAGCCAGCCTATCTGACCAGTCACCTATTGCATTTTGGGTGAGTAGTGGACTACCTCATTAGCCTACAGGTTTTTCAAATCTGCAGTGCCACAACTATAGATCAAGGTGAAAGAACACTTCAAGAATTACTAAAACCCTAGCAGCTGACTGTAACAACTTATTTTCCTAAATAAATTTTCATCTCATATAGCCCTGCCAAAATGGTATGAAAAATACAAACCCTGAGAAAAGAACATGTTCATAAAACAAAGTTCCTCTGTAGCACACAATGAATTGGAAAGGCAGCTTGAATCCTACCTTCCAGCATGCTGAGGTGCATGGCATCATTGGCTCGCTTTGGCACACTAAGCATCACCTCCAGGCCATCCTTAATCTCACCTTTACCTTCTTCACAGCACGTGAGCAGCTCCTGCAAAAGACAAACAGACAAAATTACTCTCTATCATTTGGTTTTGCACTAATATGACAGACAACCAAAGAGTAGTTCTAACAAACCAAAATTCATTTTTGACACATAAAATATTTTTGAACTTCTTGACACAGTTCTCAGATGCTGTGCTACATCAAGGCCCAGAACAATGCAGCTGCCAAGTCATGAAGATGGAGGAAAGCAGGGCAGCATAAAAGGACCCTTCCCACCTCCCATGTCAGTCATTGCTCCACTGCACCAAACACCTGCTCTGTACAACTGCTGATAAAGATTACATTGTTTTATTCTAAGTATTCAATGAATGACTATTCTGTGTTCATAAAAGCAACCTACAGGCAAAACTTTTCAATACAAACTAGCATTAACTAATAGACAGAAGTTAGAGAATTGAACATGCTGAAGTGTTGTAGCAGAATTTAGGGCATACAGTTCTCTGGCCATTCAACATCCCACAGATTTAATGTAACATTGTCTCAGCTGGTATTCAAATTTCCTGGCAGCTTTCAAGCATTTGAACAGTATCAAGATAAAATGTAGGTTACATAACCAAAAGGGCATATTATGTTACTTCTGTTATTCAAAAAGCCCTCAGGTTAAATTCCTTTTCCTCTTTTTAAAGAGAAAGCCATGTGATTTCTAATATTATGATCATTACAGTATTTTTATTCAACTGCCAATACCACTATCACAGCAAAACACTACATGATTCCACCTAAATTTTGCAATTTTGCATGACAACTTCACAGAACAGTGAGAGTAACTTTAGTATCTCTCAGAGGCACAGAAGAGGAGCAGCTTCAATACCATTTGGAAAAACAAGTGAAACTTCCAGAACTGTAAAATGTTTCATTTATCATTCAAGTTTTAGGCTCTTAATCCTACTATGCTATACATCTCTCTCTTAATATAGGAAAGGAAAAAGGAAAAAGGAAAAAGGAAAAAGGAAAAAGGAAAAAGGAAAAAGGAAAAAGGAAAAAGGAAAAAGGAAAAAGGAAAAAGGAAAAAGGAAAAAGGAAAAAGGAAAAAGGAAAGGAAAGGAAAGGAAAGGAAAGGAAAGGAAAGGAAAGGAAAGGAAAGGAAAGGAAAGGAAAGGAAAGGAAAGGAAAGGAAAGGAAAGGAAAGGAAAGGAAAGGAAAGGAAAGGAAAGGAAAGGAAAGGAAAGGAAAGGAAAGGAAAGGAAAGGAAAGGAACCACCACACAAATCCATTTTACTACACAGCAAAGACATCTGGCTCTGCAAACACTGGTGAAACCAATGTATCCCACCACTTCCATAAAGTTGCAGGCTGAAGCATATTAATAATAAAAATAATAATTATTGCTAGAATTAATTCCTCAGTTTCTGAAACAGCACAGCCCAGAGTATTTCTGTAATAATAACTTGACTAAGCCGTAACTCCTTGCAAGTGGAAAACGGACACTAAACTTCAGTCAAAAATGACAGATTTGTTTCCACCCAAAGTGACCTGAAATAGCCTCTAATGTTTTTCAGAAATGTCAAAAGCAATCACACATGGCTGTTCTCAAGTAAAAAGGGGAGACACAGATCAGTTACAGTGCTTTTGTAGGCTGCTACAACAAAACAGGTATTGCCACCTAACAGCGACCCAGCACAGTCCAAGAACACTGCTGCCCGCCTGAGAAGACATCTGTCCACTGAGTCAAAGTTCTAACCACAGGGTTCCAAAAGTTGTGCTTATTTGGCAGCTGCCATTTACTGGACATTTCCAGGCAATATTACAAATAAAAACTCTTTGTGCAACAGCTCTACAGGTACAGTCACTATGTGTAAATATTTACCAATACACACAGATATTTAAATGCCTCATATATATTTGTATTACAGTTTTATATATAAATATCTATTTTACAGTACTTAATACCATCAGCATAGTTAATGTCTTGCCAAAATCTGGTGTAGAAACCATTACAAAAATGGTTTTATAGTCCTATAGCCATGAATTACTTTCAACCCCTGCAAATCCAAATGATATTTTCTAAGTAAACATCAGTATTCAAGAATCTTTTTTTTTTGGTTTACAGAAATGTGGACAAAAAGCTGCTTGTTTATGCCTTCATTCATTTTCAGTTGAAATTTTGCAGCAGCATTTGTGGCTGCCCAGATGCTGGAGTCTCAAAGAGTAGAGTAGAACAACCTCCTGATTTTAGCAAGAGCTTTGCCTTCTTATGACCAGCAGAATCAGATGAAGAACTCTGAATTAATACTGACCTTTAAAAGAAGCTGGTATTTTGTTATCCTTTGGACAGGTTTGATAAGGTAAGAGGAGATAGAGTTGGCCAGTCCATGTCGTTGTTGTATCTCCTACGTGGAAAAAGAAAACATTTGAATTTAGGGCATACAGTAAGTGAGGACTGTAAGCACCAGCACTCAGATATAAACTGTTTTGAGGGATTATGAAATAATATACATTAACTACAAATTCTATTTTAGCAGGAAAAAAAAAACCAAAAAAACAGGATAAACAGATATTCCAGGCAGAATTAATATGTGTGATGCTGTGCATCTGCCTGCTCACTTGGTACAAACAGAAGATGATTACCTCCAAGAGTACCTGTGAAAGATTTCAACAATCCTAAATACAAAGAGCAACAATTAGAGACACAGAATGTGTAGCAACACCTTTTTTAAAAAACATTAAGATCTGTACTTCTTTTGCTACTTGCAGGAGAGGAAAAACCCTCACATTCCAGTGTTGCTGGGAAGAGGCAGGAGTGCCAGAAAGGCTGAGGTAGAGGTTTCTCAGCATCCCCTGCTATTTCAGTGCCAACAGCCACAGACGGCCTCATCCCCCACCAGAGGGAGCACCGAGTAACAGTTTCTGAGGTTACCAAGCATTGAAAAGAAACCAGCCACGTACAAATAGAAAAAGAAACAACATCCACGAAGCTAAAGGTGGAAACCAGAATTATCGGATAGCTAACTGGGATGATTACAGATTGGGTACTGACTGGGGCTGAATTTCACTGACAGGGTCTGCCATTTATCATAACATTGGATCTATTCCAACCAAGCAATTTCAAACAGCAAGTTATGCCCCACAGCTATGTGCCATCAAACTATGGTTGCAGTATCAGAAATTCCCAAAATGGGATACACACGATATTTTCACACGGACCAGTGGTGTCATCAGTGGAAGCACTCAAGTTCTCTGTGCACAGAATTAAGTCTTCACACTCCTAATATACTTTAGGTGAATTAGGGGATGGAGAGCTCTGGATCTAGTGGTAAAACAGGAGGTGGTGGCAAGAATTTATTTCTAGTAATTTTATTACAGCCCTGTGTTATTTTTTAATGGTATTTACTAAATTTTTCTTGGAATTTTTTTGGTCATGTCTATCTGATCTTCTATAACTCACCTGGCTCTTCTTCAAACACTAAAAACTTAACAGAAGGCTTCACAGAAAGGCTTTGCCTTACAACATTTAGAAACCTCATTTCCTCAGTGATTAGACTTTTGAGATTAACCTCAAGGGCTTCAGGGATTTCCTCTACTTCTCTCTACTTGTACAAACAATTCTAAAAAAAATTGTGGTGTCATGATACAGCTAGTGGGGAAAAAAATGGAAAAAGACTGAACTCCAATTGAATAATCTATTAATACATGTCCAATTAAAGCTCAGTCACTGTGGTCAAAATTCCTCCATTAAACTTCTAACACACCTACGTTTTGCTTGCTTTTCTATGCAGAATATTGCACGTGCAGGCCGTGGAACCGTGGGACTGAATAAGGAGGTTCAGCCTTTCTGAATAACAGCAGTGAACTGAATCACCACTACATGCAATTACAGTTCAAAAGCGCTCCAAAACTCAACCAACATTTCTATCTCTATTACATACAATGCAAACTAAGCACATCAAAATGCTAAGATTTGCAGGATGTGCCTGTGTGAGCTGAAAATTCATGTCTCGGTTGTTGTTGCCAGAACCTGCTTCCAGTTCTGAACCACTCTGCTATTTGACAGCGGCTTTTCACATCTGATTTGACAGCTCTGTAACACCAACTGAGCAATGTAACCATGTGAGATACAGAATTGATTTTCTTGAGCTGACAGCTTAATAAATTGCAGCGTTATTAACAGGAAACTTGCATTTTCTTAACAAATTAGGCACTCAGCAGAACCACATATATGAGTCAAACAGCCAAGGTGTTTTAGCTTTTAAGATTATGTACTTACATCAAAGTATGCTCCTGCATGTTCTAATATCAGCTGAGTGGAATCTGGCTTATTTTTACAGTAGGTAACGTACATCTGGAATTTGTCTGCCTGCAGAACAAAATGCAAATTTACAAAGGTTATCAGAGAGCATCATTCCTCTCTCAAAGTTTTTATGCCATTATCAGAGAGCTTATCTTCCCTATCAAGAAACTGATCTGTACAGAATTACATTTCCACTCAAATTGGCAGTGTAAAAATACACATCAGGCAAGTAAGACTGAAAACAGCAGCAATATGTATAAAAATAGCTTATTCAGAGCTAAGACAAACCAAATCTGCACACAGGTTTAGGCAACTTGCATACACTTCAAGAGCAGCTAAGACTGGCATCTGACAGGAGTGACCTAATTATTGTTTTCCCAGTTAAAGACACACACGTTTTACTTAAATTTGCAGGAAGAGGTACTTTTACAATTCAAAAAGGGATCTGAGAGCAAGAATTCATCCTGTCATGCTTCCTATCCCCCCTTCTAAACATAAGTGTGACTTCATTACCCAAGTAACAAAGCAATGTCCAACATCTTCTGGTAACTGTTCATATTTTTCCAACTCCTTGAGAAATATACTGTGGGTAGAAAAGAAACAAGTAGTACAAGGCATATGAAACATGTTTATTACAGCAAATTGCTTGGATCTATTGTCTGTGGATAAAGGCCATTAGAAAACTTTCTGTAATACCAAATGTATGAGCTAAGGAAATAAAGATAAAAAATAGATAAAAATGTGTAATAAAAGTACTAATATAAAATATAATTCAATAAAAATTCTGATGAGAAGATCAGAAACTGAACCAGTGGACATGCAGTTAATACATAAGAATACATAAAAATTTAGTAATTGCTGTTGTTCTCTATCAAGAAGGTTTCCTACTGTTTTTAGTTTCAAGAAAAACCTTCATCTCAATTTAAAAAAAACCCAAACATTGCTTTTTGGATACTCAAGTTCTCAAGTTAACACAAAGCATACAAAGAACTGGAAAAATTGGGGTCTGGAATACACTAGGTTTATTTTATTACTTCGAAGAATCATAACCCAATACAAATGTGTACATAATCAGGAAATAACAAAGAAGGAAGATTCAGAGCAAGACTTCTGTACACAGATCCCCCTAAGAACCACTCCACTCAGAAGAAATGGAGTAGACAAGTCTCTTTTATGCTCTGTACTCCAGTAATTGTAATGATGCTGGTGCATCTCTACAGAAGCTAAGAGCCAAGAAGAGCTGGGAGCCCTACTCTTTCCCACTAACAGCTGCACTTGGATATTGGGAATGAGGGTTGAGAAACAATGACAGAGCCCTAATGTTTGTGCTATGTTTGTATTTTATTGAGTCCAATGGTTTTCATCTCCTTAGAACAACTGATAAACCTACAACAAAATTTTGTTGTATCCAAAATTCTCTTATATGCTGAAAGATGCCCGAGACTGAAAAATATAATTTCTAATGGTGTACCTACCTCTCTGCAAAAAGGAACAGCTGAAGTAATTTAGCAATGCAAGAGGAAAATCTTTCAATTTTTTGATGGGAAAGCATTTATTATTGAAATACACAGTATTTTCACTAGGAAATCCCTCAGGTCATCATTTGGATTTAGTAGTAGTATGGAAATGGAAGATAAGTCACTCACTTATTGTGGAACTCATAAATTTCCTGCATGTTTCCAAAGATAATATGTTCTTTGTTTACAATACCAGGTGGGATCTCCTCAACTCCACTTGTCATTTCCCATAGATATGTCTGCCCAAAAAAAAAAAAAAGTGTGAAAAGCGATGATAAACTCCCAACAGACACAGCCAGGTATCTGCAAGTATGCATTAAACTAGAAACTAGGCAAAGATCATACAGCAGCATCATCTCCAGTTGTGACAGTGCCTGTTGTGTCAAATATACCTTGTGATTTTGACAGTGAAATACAAGTTCTAAAACCGACAATTTAACATAGTCCCTGAGACTTCATAATTTAAAATGCATAGTGTTCTTGACAACCTCTAATGCTTCAGGATATTCCTTATCAAGGTCATGTCTGCAGTCTAGAAGTTCATGCTTTGTGCAACGGCTACCACTGAACATTAGTTGCTTCAGCAGAACAATTACTGGGCACTTTTCCATGGAATCTCGCTGAATTTCTATTCAAAAAGTCAGCTAGTTGCAGAACATGTGATACAGATAATAAGAGAATTAGCACAAGCTCTCCCCTATTGCTAGCAAAGCAAATAAAGTAAACCCCTCCTTTTTCCCTTTCTCTAAAACAAAAACTCCCCACATGATTATGAATTGGGAAAGGAACAAATACTGAAATTCACGCTAACAAAAACAAAACACATAGGGTGAATTCTGAAATGGCTGTTATCAGATGTAATTCTAAGTTTCTTCTTAATGGCAGTAAGAATACTTAAGTTGATCCTATGATTCCAAACCAATCATGCTCAGCTGTTAAAACCAGGAAAAAACCACAGAGCAGCAGATTGAATCCTGCCTTCAAAGATTAGTGAAAAAAAGAAAACTCACATCCATGCATTCCCGGAGGTCTCTTACGTAAGCCTTTTCAGTCTGAATTAGCTCAGCCATAATGAACCTTAGGTGACAACAGAAAGAATAATCAAATCTCAGTGGGTTAGACCACTGTGAACGCATAATAACCAGAACACATCGTTCTCCTCATCAGCTTTTGCTTTTCCACTGCAGCAAGAAAAATCTGAGAAGTGAAATGTGAAGAGAGACTACAGAGGAAGAAAACCTATGAGGTAACATCCCTCCATTACTAACCAGGACAAAAAGAAATGGGGAAGGAGATGCAATTTTTTCTGTAACACTTTTCACTGCTACAGTCATTTAACTTTTGTCTTGCTTCCCCCCTTACACATTTATTTCACATTATTTCTAAAAAGGAAAAAAGCATATAAAAAGAAGTCTAACAATTTTGAAAGTTTAAGATTCTGTCATATTAGAATTATCTACTAGAACAAGCATGTGACTAAACGGCAATAAGAGATACTGAGTACTATCACTCTCTTTTTACCATTTATATAATTTCTAAGCTGCCAGACAAGCCATGACAGTTGTTTCATATCAGGATTGATTTATGCATTCTCATTGATTAAAAATAAATAAATGTATTACTCTTTCCTGCGGGCAGACTTTCGTTTTTCTTCGTTAAGCTCATGAGCAGCATCGCGCAGTTTCACCTCTGACCCAGGGACACTGGCTGGGATTATATCCAGCTGCAAGCTTTTGCTCTTTATTAAAGAAAGGAAGAATTGATTAAGGAAGGAGACAGGAGAAAAAGGTAGCTAAATCAAATGCAAATAAAGCTTGTTTGTCTGTCATCACACTCAAATTTCTCTTACCGATTTATTGGAATCTGAGGAAATACCCAGAGCTTTCTCTAAAGAGGTCCTGTATTTCTCCATGCGCAGGGAAAAGTCTCTGTACCTCTTATCCACTGCTGTGACACATTTTTTAATCTCTGTTGCATGAGCATGCCCTTTTTCACAAAAGCCATCAGCCAGCTGTATCAACAACTTCACCCTCTCTTTGGTTTGCTATGAAAACAGGAAAATATCGGACAGTTACAAGCTCTACCTGTCATGCAGGGGGTCACTTTGCTTAACTGCTACTAAGTGCAATTAGAGAAGGAATTGAAGAAGCTACCTTCTTCCTCTCTCTTCCCAGAACTCCTTTAAACAGATACCTTTTACTTATTAAAAATAGCACAAGATTAATGTAGGTTTCCTTAGGCTTTATTATTACATGACTAGAAGCAGATTGTTTATTTTTCTTTGAAATATGTGCTTCATATCTAACCCAGAGATTAAATTCTGCTAGGCAAGCCTTTCAGCATGAGTACTCTTGCATCAATACAAAGGCATTTTCATGCCAAAGAGGGTACTTTTTTCATTACCACTGAAGCTCTGATATTAGACCTGGCCAACAGTCCCAAGAATCTACCTCCTTTTGACCCCACAGAAATGCTGAGATGGAAGTAAGTCTTGTTATATGTTTTACTCTTTAACAGATGAAGACTGAATTATTTAAATCTTTTCTATATTATGCTTTGTTGGCACAGAACTGTTTGAGAGAAACTAAGAGAAACAAGTAGTTATCACCAAATCTCTAAATGCTTTTCCCAAATGACAGGCTGCCTAAGATTATGCAGTTTCTTTCATGTAAATCATAAATCATCCACAATGGATGAGTTTACACATCCACCTCTCTGTCATGAGTGGAGTGTACAGTCAGGGCCCTTACTAGCAGGGAGTTAAGCAAAACAGTCAATAAAAACTTGACTCGTACATTATTAAAAAAATCAAGTTTGTCCTCTCTTAATTCTTTTTGTTCCCTAATGGTCCCTCATCCAAGCATTTCTTTTCAGTATGGAATTAGCAAGGGCTAACATATCCTCCCAACAGGTAGCAAAATGCCAAGGGAGTGACACAAACAACATCCTTTCAAAAGGGACACCAATGTCATCTGCAGGCTGAAAGAGGGAATAAGGAGGAGTAGTGGTGCTCTGCATACTGGAAGGTATCCAGGAAATCAAAGTCTGAAGAAAAGATCAAACAGAAGAAAATCCAGGTTTGACCATCAAAAGTGATCTCTGTTCTTTCTGGATTTTCTTTTCTCCCTTCCCACATGTCCCTTGACCATCTCCATCTCCAAGTCTCTTCTGAGCTGATCCTTCACGCAAATGAACACTTGCTTACTTTCCTGGGCTTGTTTATTTCTCTATCAAGGTTGGAGAGTCAGAGGGAGAAACGGGTGACAGTGTGAACAGGTGGTAACATAAAACAGAGACAAGACAAGGCTACAAACTCAGGTAGTTCAGTCATGCAATGGTTGTCTGTCTTTCACATGGGAAAACTGGAAAGCCTCAGGAGTGACAACTTTACAGCCTCAGGCCTGTAAAGGCCTCCAGAGATGCAGAATAACATTCTGCTGCCTGACTCAAAAAGGTTTACAGGAGAAGCACAGAATACTTTAATAAAATGAGTTACCTAACAAATAAAGCTCTAATTTTTCTAATATCTTCTAATTAATAATTAGAAGATACAGCTTGAATAATAATACAGCTTGTTGTATTTTATATCCTCAATGAACATTCAGTAATCCACAATCATGAAGATATGGAAGTGGAAATCAAAGGCCCTGAAACATTTGAAAACATTTTTAAGCTACTTCACTGTGATTTTGTCATGAGAAATCAACAGCATATGGGGCTCATGGAGCTCCAGTAACAATGAGTATCTGCTCCTTATCTTCTGTTTTATTCTATTCTCAGCAGAAACACAGACAGAAAGCCACTGCAAGTAAACAGATCTTGATGGACACATCCTTGGGGGATTTTTTTGATGGGCAAGGGGAATTCAGTTGTTTTATTTTGTTTCAAATCTTACATAATTCAACTTCTACTCAACTTGGTTATTGACAAGCTGGAGAAGGAACATGATGCACCCTCAGCAAGTTTGCTGATGATATGAAACTGGGGGGACCAGCTGTGCTGCCTCAGTGGGAGCTCAGTAGGCTGGGGAGCTGGGCAGAGGAATCTACTGAAGTTCAACAGGGGCTAAGGCAGGGTCCTGCAACCTGGGGAAAATAGCCCCAGTACTAGCAGAGGTTGTTGGCTGATCTACTAGATAACAGCTCTGTGGAGAAGGAGCTGGGAGCCTTGGTGGATGAGCATGAGCCTGCAGAGCCCTGGTGGCCAGGAGGGCCAACAGTATCCTGGGGTGCATCAGGAAAAGTGTGGCCACAGCTCGAGGGAGGTGATCCTGACACTCTTCTTGACCCCAATCAGGCCACATCTGGAGTATTGTGTTCAATTCTGCTTTCCACAGTTCAGGAAAGACAAGGAGCTAATGGAGAGGGTCCAGCAGAGCAACACAAAGATGGTTTGGGGTCTGGAGCACCTCTCTAATGAGGAGAGACTGAGGGAGCTGGGCCAGTTTAGTCTGGAGAAGAGTGAGAGGGGATCTCACCAAAATATAAAATATCTCAAACGTAGCTATCAGGACGATGATACCAGACTCTTCAGTGATGCCCAGTGACAGGACAAGGACTAACAGCCATGAACTAGAACACAAGAAGTTCCATCTCAACATGAGGAAGAATTTCTTTGCGCTGAGGGTGGCAGGGCACAGAACAGACTGCCCAGGGATGTCATGGAGTCTCTCCCTCTGTGAAGACATTCAAAACCCACCTGGACACATTCCTGTGTAACCTGCTCTTGGGGACCCTATTCATGGTAGGGTGATTGGACTAATTATCTCCAGGGGCTCCTTCCAACTCTAAGTATTTTGTGATAATTAAAAAATTTATTTTACCTTTGCTGTGATCTGAAACTCTTCATGTTCTTTTAACAACTCTTGAGTGTGCTGGATACTGGAACCAGTGGAAGTATGTGTGGATAAATAAAATTCTCCATTGTCATGAATCCATTCCAGAGCCTAAATAAAGCATTAATGAAGAAAAGTAAGAGAAAAGAAAATATATTTTTGCCAACAGAAACAACCTGTAATCAGTATTTCACACACACAGTTTGGCCACAGGTGAATTTTACTCTTTGTCACTTGCAGCAATCATCTAATACCTCTACAATACCAAATAGTTCATAACTCTGAAATAATTCACACAGACTATGAAGCAATGATTTGAGAATTAAAAATTATGTATGAATCCGAACACTTCAGGGAAGTCCACTACTGCAGGACTACAGCAGTTCACTATTAAAGGTTTTAACTAATTATGTTCATAGTTTTGATAGTATACTTTCCTCAGCTGAGGAAAAAGAAAAAAAAATCCCTTTTTTGGTGCCACATGGGACAGCCATGCTCAGAAATATACAAGTTCCAACATGTAAAAATGTGCATAAGACCACCAAGTGTACAGGCTAAGCTTTACAAGCATGTAAGATTTAACTATCACTTTTGCTGGCATGTATTCCAGCCTCACAAAGTGTGGTCTGTGCTCCTCAAAATAAAACCTGCAGCAGAGAAGGAACAGTGAGATGTCTCAGTTAAAGCAATTTATGTATGTATAAGTAGAAAAAAAAAACAAGAACAAAGAACTGCAAACTAAGATTGTTTCCCTTCCACATCTGACACTTCATTTGCTCACTATTATGAAAAATGCTCATCTTTGTAATTATCTATGATTTACCCACATTACCTGCTGCCCTTTTAAGCATAACTCAGTGGTCGTGAGGAATCTCTGGCTCCTGAAAAAAGCAAGAGCTGTCTCCAACTGCTGCATAACAGTGAAAATCTAACTGACAACTGTCCTGCAGCTCTCAATACAGGCTTCCTACAGCAGCAGGCAGAGGGATGGGAGCTTAGAAACTTCTCGTCTCTGAAAAAGCCAATAGCAGATGTTCAAAGAGTTTTACACAGCTTGCTTAGAACCACCTTATTACTAAATGCATGTGTAGCTTCTGTATCTTCAGTAAATACACAGAACACAAGGCAAAAATTTAATAACCCAAGAGAAAAAGTAGTAAAATGCTGGTGGGTGTTCACTCTTCCCCTGAAAGGATAACCTGAAATTATGAGCATTATCTATCCACACTAGCAAGAACAGGAAAAGATTTATCCTGGTGGACAGTAGATATGTATGTTTCACACACATATCCTTACATTGAATCAGAAAAGGCACTGTCTGTATTATAATTTCACCAATGATTTAAGCTCATCAAAACTGTGATGAAACAACGCTGATTCCGTTACTTCCACTTCAAATGTTTTTCCTTCTTGGTGCAAAATCTGAAATTAGTAGAAAGCCTTCAAAATTCAACACCGAATGTGAATGCCAGATGCCATTTTCTTAGTCACATACTGATGCAGGTGCAAGCCTGATAAGAGGGGCCTATACTTTTAAAAGTTGCTCATGGAACAACTGTTGGACTTCTGTCAAAAAAGCAACATTGCAACCAACCACCTCTATGACACATGTTGTCATTCCAATGTCAATCTTTGCAAGTGAAGACTGATATGGACAGGCACAGCATGGCTACCATATTACCAACAACATTTAATACTTCTCTGCCTTTTTTTAGTGGGTTTATAACATAGTGCTAGAATGAATGATAAACAAAAAGCTGCCCTTCCCCAAATCACAGAATGGTTTTGATGGGGAGAGAACTTAAAAGTAGTGTAGTTCCAATCCCCCTGCCATGAGAATAAAATGATGTTGTCTTTTTGTAACTTGCTGGCAGCTCTTTAGAGGCACAACATGATAGAAAGTTGGACATGATCTAAATTCCTACACTTTAGATCAGTTTCTATTTCACCTGAGGTATCACTACAAGAACTGGAGGAATCAGTTTAGGGATCAGGTAAGCCCTTAACTCTGAAAGGATTTGAGAATCTAACCCTGTTCTTGCAAACTGGTATGGTATCTTTTCCATCACAAGGGCATTAAGTTCTGAAAGCACAAGGAACAGGTTCTTCCAAATTCCAGAAAGACATCTAAATGAAGACAGCAACACTTCCATTTTTTTGGCTGATCACTGTGGAGTCCCATATATGGTTTGGTTCGCTTTGCTTTTTGATAACTGAACTGGTGATTGCTGAAAAATGGGATTTACAATGAAAATGCTGACAGATCTTTATCGCCAGTGTTTGACTGTTGGTTAGTAATCTCTATACAAAAACAAGTAGATCATGTGCTTGTCAGAGGTTTAAATTAAGGTTATTCAAAAGTAGGGCGGGGAGGTGAGGGCAGGGGGGTAGGGAAGAGATGGTGGTGTTGTTTTAAAGAAGTATCAGACTTCAAATTCACTCCAAGATGCATTCTGCATTAATTTCTTTGTGAAAGCATGAAAGGCAGACTGGAGAATTCATTCAAGGGAGCAAACCAGACCAACAGTATTTAAACTTTTGTCTAAATTAGCTGTCAGAAAGAAAAAAAAGATTAGGTTTTTGAGTCCTTTCAAGAGGATCTGACTATATTTTACACTATGGGCATTGTGTAATTTTCTGCAGAACAGGAACAGATAGCTTCCTTTCTTTGTCTTATAATCAGTTAAAAAAAACCCCAACAACTAAAAAACCATCACTTACCACTTCTGCCTTGAACCCCTTACTTATTTTTAAGACATGTGTCTTGATTAGCAAAGGAATTTTTTGTGTGTGTGAGGTAGTTACTTAATAGTTCTTTTCAGACTGATAAATTCAACAAAATACCAAGAGGTGTATCTATCATGCAGGAAACCATGAAACCAAATACAAAGAATTGAAAAATCACAGTAATTCAGTTATTATTGTTTAATGAGTTATCCAACTTGTCAGATTTCTAGAACTGCCAATCAACTTAATAAGATATTTTTCCTCCAACATCTGAGAAAAATGCTGCTGCCTGTAATTTCCCCAGACAAATTAGGTATGTGTGTAAAAGTTAACAAGCATAACAATTTGTCAAACACAAGCTTGCAGAAATTAGATTTGCCAGTACCAGATGAAGCTGGTAGAAGCAAAACATCACCTTTAAGTTACAACACTTACAGACACACTGCCTCACCAGATTTAGTTGCTCTGTATTAAAGGGGAGGCAAAGAATTCAATTTGCTACTTCAATCCTTCTGATGTTTTAACCATTTGAAATATTGAAGTGAATGACAAATTTGTTACTGTGAGAAGACAGTGAACCCCTGACCATACCAAAGAGGACTTTTATATGAAACCCTCACCTGTTTGGCACTTCTTTCAAACACCACATACTGCTGGCATTGATCAAGACGCCTTTTACGCATGGTCCAGTAATGCAGCACACGGTTCTCCCTCTGGAAGAGCTCATTCAAGATATCTGAAGAAATGAAAACAGAGCTTATGACAATCAAATTTAAAATATCACACTAAAATCAGGAGAATAAAAGTACTTTACATTGTAGAATTTACTATACACTTGCTCTGTTAGTCTTTGTTTTGCTTTTCTTCCTGATACTAATGAAACACAGAGTGTTCCTTTTTCATTAATTACAGAACTACTGGTTAAAGAAACTAGAGATGCAATTAAAACTTACTACTGACGTGGTTTTTTCTTCTCAAATATTTTTCACAAGGGGACTGCCACTGCTTATAGCAGGATTGAAAATGTAGGCTGATAAAGATGGCACTTGATGGGGTTTCCTCAGAAAGAATAAGCACGCAAAAGTAATCACAACATGCTTAACATATTATTTTGAAGTTAAAAAAGGGAATTTTTAATATATTAGTCTCCTATGAAGTATTTTAGTGATTAAATGCAGATGAACAAATGTACAACCTCAGGTCACCACAAGATCAAATGCAGCATAAGTAAGCTGACTTGTTAAATATGAATGTTCACTGAACCTTGACACAACTTCCAGGTAATCAAATAATTAACTCCACAGTTTGTTATTGCTGAGTATCAGAAAACTCACATCCAAATCCCATGTGTCCAACCTTTTAAATTCTTCCTAGCAAAGACCTTGTGCTTACAATATGCAGAAGACTTTATCTGAATTCTGCTTCTTTCATGTTTATGGTTTTTCCATCAAAAAAAGAAATACTAGCAGTTTCCTGTGAAGCTCACTTTACCCACTGCTGCTTCCGGAGCAGCAGCCCTACTTGACTCTGTAGCTACTGCAAACCTGCGAGGGCAAGCTGAGCACAGGGGAATGGGACACTCAATGTCTCTACCAGGTGATTCTGTTGCAATTGCACAGAGCCAAAAGAGACCTCCAGCAGAAGAGACCACAAAAAAGTCTTTTTACACCAACACTACTTGCTTTTCTACTTATACCCAGAGCTGACTATTTTCCATGATCCATAATTACAAGTGAAGGCTCTCAGATGCTAGCTGTCTTATGGTCTCTGCATTCTGCTCTCCCATTGTGCAAGTCCACCATGCTTTGCAACCCAAAAGCTAACAACTCCAAGAAACAGTTTGACAAGAGAAGCTCAAATAACAGGAAGCCTGAGGGGAAATACATCTTTGTCTACCTCATCAGAGATCTGGGATCAAACACAACCACTTGTCACAGCCTCCCTGAGGATTATGAAACCTGTCTGCATCACTGCCAACATCCTTCTGCTTACAAGCACCATATTCCCACTTGCCACAGCGTGCTGAGATCACCCAGAATTTGCTTTTGGTTGGAATGTGGTCACTGTGGCCAAGGTTTTATTTTTTGCTGGTCAGGCTCCCCTCATATGCCAAGCTATGAGCTGATCTGCTGTGAGCCTCCCCTGCTTTCTCAGTTTAATTTCTGCCTTATGTCACCTCCAAAACACTTGCTCAGAGTATATGCCAGATTTCAGGAGGCAGGGAGGTGGAGTGGGTGGGACACAATTATCATTGTACAATGCAACACACCCAACTGGACACACCATACGAAAAGAGACATCTTGATAGTGACGCAAGCAAAGTAATTCTGACAAAGAGCAAGTGAGGTGAATTTAGCAAATTGGAACAGCATTTGTTCTGTGAGGACATGATACAGATGGCAAGGCAGTGAGAGATATTTGGCTGGGCACTGTTAGTGTTAGTGCCATTAACTTCTTGGACTGGCAAATAGAAGAAAAAATATGCTATAAACTACTCTAAGGAAGTTATAAAACATCAATATTTAATGCTAGGTTTGGAAAAGCATCTCTGTATCTCAAGCCACCTGAACCACAGTCCCTGTTGCTGTTATTTACTTTGATTCCAACATTTGTTAGTATTGTTCCCTAAACTTTCAGCTTCTTCTCCAGGCTCAAAGAGCTCTCAGGTGTCTCTATGCATCCTTCTATCAACCTATCTAAAAATATAAGCACCACTGGACAAGTTCCTGAACCACGCTCAGTTGCAGCCTGTACAGCAGACAGGTAACACAGATGCACACAACCTTAGCAGCAGAAGCAAAGATGAAGATGCTCTCATCTCTGAGCTTACAGGAATTGTCACCAACTCAGTCCACCTGCCACAGCACAGTTTTAGGCCACAGTTCCTTCCTAAGTGAGAAAATGATTGGGTACCCTTAAGTGCATATCACAGAAACTATTTACACTGGTGTGCAGGGACATAAGGACACCTCTCAGAGTTCAGTGCCACTGCAATTCCTGTTCCCCATGAAGCATATGCTTAGCTAAACTTTGCCTAGATTAAGACATCAGTTTTCCAGATAACTTAATCTGCATCTGGGAATAAGGATTAAGTATGCCACTGAATGAGGTTTTTGAAAAATGTTCAGCAGTTCTGCAGGAACTCAAAGCTTACTCAAGTTTTTAAGGCATTAATTTATAAACTATATACTGATTGCAGTCTGCCAGTCTCAAGCATACATCTGAGTTGTAATGCTCTATTAGAACATATGTAACCTCTCTTTCACTAAAATAAACACTCAATTTTTTTTCTCAATTTAGAAAAGAGGTGAAAGGAGATCTCTTTTTTTCTTGACATGCATATTTGAACAGGAAGAACAGAGTGAACATTTTTATCATTTGGTCAGCTACCACCATACCATTGAGACCTAACAGGAAGGAGTCCCCACTAGCTCTATCTTAACTCATGTTTAATTCTCAGAAGCATAAATTACATGGTTTATGGAGGGAACAGCTTATTTTTTTTCTACCTGGGGATTTTTGTTGGTTTTTTGTTGCTTTCTAAACATGTATTACTCATCCAGAATTTTAAATGTATGCAGAACATGCATAACACAATGGTTCTGATATGTAATTATTACTCTTAAAGGCCATTAGTAGAGATCTTTCTATTCTTTCCTCATATAAGCACATTTACCTTTCTCAGAATGACTGTTCCTATACAGATTTCAAAACTGAATTTAAAAAAAAGGTCTAATATTCAGTAAGTGTGGTAGCTACAACTTCCTGCTTTCTTCTGCTCTGTTTTCTTTGTCTCTTACTGAAAGAAGAACTAAGTGACAAATGTCAGCTTCAGTTATTGATACTGCTGGCATTTGTGTTGAGATTTTGTTTTGTACAGTTCTAGAGATGTTGGGGACAGAGGAAAAACAACGAGCTGTTTACCCCTTGCATTTAAAGTGAACATGTCCTTTTCCAATAGTCATCAAGTAAATTGGTGTGGAAGTGACCTCTGCAGGCCGCCTGTTTTAATCTCCTCTTCAAAGCACCACTAACTTTAAAGTTTTCCAGGGGCTTGTTCAACTAAGTTTTAAAAATTCTTAGGGGTACAGTTCCTCCTACCTCTCTGGGCTACCTGCTCTAATCCATCTTGCTGTAACTTTCTCCCATTCAGAATTTTTCTTGCTGCAACTTTTACTCTGGACTTATTGCCACGCTCCTCTTGAGTCTGGCTACATCATATGCATAACTCCCCTTTGGGTAGGTGCAAACAGCATTAAATTAAAAATTAGACTTCTCTGGTGTTGAGACTGTAGTGTGGCCAGAGTGTTCAGTCACAGTTTCAAAAGGCATAGAGCAGAATATGACTGGCAATTAAATTATTAAAATGCAATATTTACTTCTGAATCTCACTGATCTCTGTTCTGCTACCACACCCAGCAGTTATGCATACCCTATTCATTTTTGTACTTTTGTCCCTCAAAGCCCCACAGATCTCTCTCTCTCCATTCCCTGGAGTGCTTATTACCCCCTAAAGCCGTACTACATATTATTAATCTTAGCAAAACCCAAACCTCACGTAGTAGCTCTTTCCAGCTTCACCTCAGCTACTGCCTGTCCACACATGCAGTTAAAACATGATGTAAGTTACCCCATACTTCATGAAGTTCCTCAACACTGATTCAAACTCTCTGAAGAGCTCAAGTGCATCGTACAAGCAATAACCTCTTATCACACTGGCACTCCCAGGGAACTTGCAGAATGCCTGACACCAACACAGTGAATAAGCTTACACTGATCAGCTCCCATTTGGCTTCAGACCAAACACTATCATGTGGAAGTTTACTACTTCATTGTCTCAATAAAAGCAACACATTTGAGTTTCAAATAGAAAGAAGATTAGGTGTAAGTAGCAGATAAAAGAATTCCAAGCAACTTCATTTGAGTATAACAGACTTTGAAGACTGTCAGCACCTTCAAAGTGTGCAAGCAATTTGTTTCCTGTTAAGCCTGACAGAATTCTTTCCACTTGGGCAGGCTTCACTACCCTATCCCCACACACACCACAGCACATGATGATCACATTCTTGTGAGAAGAAAGAGAACAAGAAGCCCCTTACTTTTCACTTGCTGTTCAGGTGCTTTGATGTGTGTCACCATCCCTGGCATGTTGACACTGTTCCTGTGCAGGTATTTCAGGAAGACATCAGCATTCCTCCGAGCCAGTGTGCAGGCCTAGAGAGTCAGAGGTACAACTTTGTTTGAAGATGCACAAATAAACATGCAGAAGAAATTAAAGATCTTCCTAACTCTCTTTTTTGTTACCCTCTTCAGTTTTGGAAAACATTGCACGTTAAATCTCTTCTACAAGTAAGCCAAGGCAAGCCAACTATTAGAACCGATATTCTGCCAAATAGCAGTTACAACTTACCTGGCAGAGAAAAAACAAAGCAGATGAACAAATACAAATAAAATAAATAAAATAAATTAATAAAATGCTATTCATCTTTTCTGAGGAACCTGAAAAGCAATTATCTGCTCTAGGGCTTTCAGCATGACTCAGAGTTCACAGAGAAGTTTGCTTACTGAATGTGCCAGGTGCCACCTGAAGCTGCTTACTGTGTAAACAGTGCACATGGCTGTGTAACTACCTGCATATTCCAAAACATCCATCAGTACTTTAAACAAAAAGTGAATGTTTTGCTGAAGTGAAACCAAAAGTGCTAAAATAGTAATATCTGCTCTTAAATATGAAGGCAAAGCCTTGAGAGCTTTCAGTCCTTGCCACTATATTGCAAGCACTCAGCTCAGTTGCCATTTTCATCTTAACAAATACCAAATACTACATATGGGTTGTCTGCTTCATTTTTAACATGCAAATTATAGAATGCTACTGTAAAAGGTTAGATGAAGGTAGAATGGTTTGATACAGTAACAAAGATACTAAGTAATTTCTCATACCATTTTAACACAAAGATTAGTAATTCATGCCAGCTGCAGAAGGTTCTATTAGGTTGTATACTTTGAGTTCTGTTAATATGTTTTGGAGTGTTGTAATCTGCGTACTGAGAACAAGGTCTCTAACAAAAAAGTTTTATTCTCTTAGTAGTCTTTCATGGTCATGCTGGAAAATGTCTTTGATCACAAAGTTAGTTATACTGCTCTGCAAGCACATGCTGCACAATTCAGTACGATCAATAATCTTCTTCACTAGGACATTAGCTGGATCAAAAATCTTTCATTTATCTGAAGACTATTACACAAAACCCAATAATCCCAGATGCCTGTCTACCCATTTCCTCCTTCTGTATTCCTCTGTTGTCCCAGAACATCTGAGAGCTGCTCTGATGCACAGGCAGCAATGGCACTGTGTGACTTTCACTCCTCTTTCAAAGCAGCAGCCTTTAAGCATTCTCTAGAGTGACAGTTGCTCAAAGCAGTGACTTCCAATTCCTCTTCAGTCACACTGGGAGATCTGACATCTACTCAAGTTCAACAGGAAATGTATTTATAAAACTGGCTACAATTGTATGCACTTGGCACTATTCTCCTTATCACTGTCAGAAGCAGTTAACACACCATTTCCCACATCTTTGCAGTTGGGGACATACCTGTAGTTTGGGATGGGCACTGTTGCTTTCCACAGCCATGTCAGCACTGTAAGAGCTGTTTGCCTGCACGCTTCCCAAGACACAGGAGACCGCAAAAAATCCCCAACCTTACCTTCAGAAACGCTTCCTTCTGCTCCAGGTGTTTGCTTATCATGGGAGTAACATGATCTGTTTCAGAGTTGGGGCCCAGTTTGTCTGCTCCCCCACACCAATCTTCTTCTCGCTTATATTCTTGCTCCAGGCTTTCCAGCACACTGCACACCTTTCAGGAAAAAGCAGTCCAATTCAGTAAGGCAAAAAAATCAAAATCAAAATTCAGGCCTCAAAAAAAGAAAACTCATCTACCCCTTATATATACACCCTCTAGCTTCTGACACGTTTTGACTGGGACTTAAGGCAACAAACTTTGGCTGTAGGTTTACAAGCACTGGCCTGCTTATGTGGAAGGGCTCAGAGGCTGTTCCTAAAATTGTTCATCTTTCTCTGCCTCTGTGACTGCATAGTTCTGGATAGGCTTAAGTTATGGCTGCAGAGGAGGCAACCTTGCCAGCTTCCCCCGAAACTTTTCTGTGGACAAGTAGATGAAACTGATTTTTCTCTGACTCCCACACAAAAACCAGAACTAGCCATCAGATGAGTAAATATAACCAAACCTCATAAACCATTTTTTCAAGTAATGCTGTTTTATGCCACACTGAGGAATTGACCAAGGCAGACCTTCTGCATTTCTGTACCTGTTCAGAAGTTTTATAGAAGGCAACAGAGGCATTCACAAGCTTGAGACGATCCTCCATCTTCAGCATCAGCTGCTGCCAGTGGGAAGCGACCTTCTCTGCGCACTCGCGGATCATGTCCATGTCGTAGTGATTAGCCTGCAGCATTGCCTCTGCCTTCTGCTGAACCTGCAGGGCACTTTGATGTGTTTTCTGACAAGAGGTGAGAAGTCACGAGTTCAGTGGAGCACTTCAGTTCATTTACTTGAAAACCTCAGAGGCTCACATTTCCACTGTGTCAATGACACTTCTATACATGCACAAACACCCATCAACTAAAAATGACTGTCTGACACGAGTTACTGTGTGACTTCTCTATGCAAATACAGAGGAAATAAATCCTGTAGAGATTTATCATCAAATCAACACTAAACAGCAGTTCTTAACAAATAGTAACTATCTGGCATTAAGCTACATGTGATGTATCTATGCTGATGTTGTAATTATGAATTTCAGTTTGATTTTCTTTCCCTCCACATTGAGAAAAAAGATGATGACAAAAATCTATCTTATTCTGGCAATCTTTACAGCTTTAACTTCAGTCTTTTGCACATCAGTAGTGAGCAAAGAAAGGTGCAGGCATGCAGATCAATAAAAAAGACAACTGTCTAGTGACTGTAAGCAAATTTTTTAATCTGTTTTTCTCTGTGCAGAGAAATACATGCCTAAAACCAAATAATATAGAAGTATTCAGGGGTATAATAATATTACGAAGTATTTTTATATCTGAGTAAAGAATGTCCCAGGAAACACAGAATTTTAAGCTTCCTGATAATTTATTCTTAAACTGACAAACACCTAGAGGTCTCATAATTTTTATACTTCAGAGTTACCAAAGCTCCTCAAAATGAGGGGGCATATAGTGCAAACTTTAATTAAAAAAAAAAAATCAAGAGAGCGGAAGCATAAAGTTCTACCAAACAGGAAAATAACATTAAAGAGTTACTGCAAGGCAGAGTACTTCTGAAAATAGCCTACCCAAGCAATCATAACATTGCTAATATTATCACTAAGTTACTCAGTAGGGCATGTAAGCAAATAATACTGCACTTCAATCAATCTTAAGAACCCTGCCTATTTTTTTGCAGCAATATGACCAATCAGAGAAGTTTAGCTTGAAGCCATGGCAGGGGGATTGACACACCACCACACAGAAGTTTCACTGAAACCTACTCTCAAACAAAAATGGAAATATTAAAGGATGACCTCAGAATGCACAAAACTGCTGCTTCCTAGTCCATTTATTCTTAATTTATTTTACATTTAGAATTACAAGTTATGTTCTAGGAACGGAAAAACAAATGAAAACACTATTTTCAGCAAAATTGCTCTTAACAGCTACCACTTTATAAAGATGCAAAAAGGCACTGAGAAGATGTTCACCTAGAACTGCAGCTTCAAAATAAATAAGAACAAATATTAGCTTCTCAGTTAAGTGTTTTTGTCTCTTTGCCATGAATTTAACAGCTTTTCCTAAACTGCAAATACTGAAGCACAAATCCAAGAGTACTATTTACAGAGAACTGTAAATACAAGGCCATGGTCACTGAAATGGTGCTTTTACCTCTATTGCATGTTGAAACTGCTCATGCTCCCTCTGTAACTGCTCTGCCTCCTGCAAAGAGCTAGCAGTGATGAGCCCAGCATTTAACATTGACTCTCCATTTCGAATCCAGCCCAAAACCTGTAACAAAAGAGAAGACCGTGAAATGTGCAATTGCACTGCCAACTAGCAAAAAAGCACCACTGTAGGGGCAAAAACATTTAGGGTCACATCAGCACTGGAAGTGATAACTAAATAATTTGTTAATTACATACTACAGTGAATTTTATAGAGTATGCACAGTGAGTGACATTCAGTACAATTTCACTGAGCTATCAACTCACAGCTTGCAGTCAACTACTACATGCTTGTGGCTTCAGTTCATGCTCTGAAGAAGGTTGTGCTTCTGAATACTGCCTCTGTCACCTGAAAAGCTGGAATGAGTTACAAGCACTAGTTGCGTGAAAGCCAGTGTCAGCAATGCAAATTGAGGATCTATAGCTTAGTAAAAAGTATGCATATAATTTTGAACAGCAATGTTGAGGAAAATGTGATCATTGAGTGTGCTTGAAGACTTTAATTTTTCAGAATGTGCCTTCTTTGATGTGCTCAGTGAAACCAGAAGAATCCATGGCTGGGCAGAAGCCTCAGGAGTGCACCTTACATGTTCCTTATCAACAGCAGGAACATGCAACTTTTTCAACCTCTCTCAAAAAAAAACCAAGTAGAAGGAAAAAAACCCCCATTTTCTCCCTCTTTGCATCAGTTTTGTTTTTCCCTCACCTCTCTCTATCAGGAACATTATCTGATTCCCTCCTTTAGACTCCTCTTATCTTGTTGACCACAGTCTCTTCAATCTCTCCCACGTGAAGTCAGTCACCTTATTTTTCTAGAACTCTGCTCTTTTATGAGCTCTCTTCAGTTGATAACCATGACTTGGTCATAATTTTTCAAATAGTGAGTAAAATGGGACATAATTCAGGTTATTCACTGTCATCTGTACAACTCTTCTATGGAACTGCTGCCCAGCCAGTAATTACCCCTGTATTTATTCAGCTGATTATTCTTTCCAGAACATCATGCTCTGTATTTTTCACTATTCAAACTCATATCCTTCTTAAAGCACAGTTCTCCCATTCTCCCATCAAGATAATTCTGAACTGTAATCCAGCATCTTCTGATGAACTCAAACCCCTTTTCCAGCTGCTCCTGCTTTTAACTTCAAATTTAATAGCATAGTTGCTAACATGTAGATTTTCTGACTGAGAACATGAACCAGTAGTATCAAACACAGACAAATACAATTTTTTTTTTCATTTTTAAATCTGTTTTCCAATTCACTGAGAGTTTCTTAATAACTTTTGTTACTGAATATGTTTTTTCAGCAAGTTATCACTCTTGGTAATTTAGTCTCATATGACATTCTCATAGTAAATTAGGACCAGACAGACTGAGCTGCACTATTTTAAAAGCTTTGATACTACTTTTCCACCCCTCCCAGAAGAGCGGTTGCCTTGTCAGATTAAAAAATCTGACAAAATTTATCAATGTAAAGGTATTATTAATTGACCTGTGTTAGCCTTTTCTCCTTTTGAACCTGTTCAAGTTTAATGATCTACTTGTTTCAATATTTTTCCTGGGAACTGTGTTAAACTAGCTGACCTATAATCCTCCCTCAGCTAGTCTTTTTCCACTTTTGAGAAATAGATGTTGAGTTTCAGGCCTCCAGAATCTCATCCAATCTCCTGATGTTCGGAAACAATGGCAGCTTTCTTAGTATTCCAGAGTGAATTTCTTTAGGCCCAGTTGATTTGAACTTCCCCAGTTTTTCTAACTTTTTCCTACTAATTGATTTAGACCTTTGACCACTGCTAATAAATGTATTAACTACCAAATCACTTAGTTCTTAACACTAAATATTCTCATCTAGTGATCCACACATGACACTACCAATTACAGCATTAATGCACTAATGCATCAGGATGGTATGACTGCACTTGCAGACTGGGAACATGGGCAGAGCCCAAGAAAATAACCTTTAAAACATAGTTCCTCACAACCTGAAAGGCACGTGTTGGTCTACATACCAAGTACACTCTAATGTGTCAGCTTGAAGCAAGTGAGGTCTAGCCTTCCTGACACAACATCCATTCCCTCAAATCTGCACCACAATCTCACCCTCTGACTTACACTTACCCAGATTGTGACATTGTTGTATTATTAATGCAGGTTTTGCCATTTCTGTCAGCACAATGAAGTGCTAACAGGTTTTTTTCCACCCTGATAGCATGTATTTGAATTCTCCTATATAAATTCTGCAAGTCTGTAGAAAAGAGTAAGTCTACAATGTAGAAGGGAGGACATGCCAGATGTGTAACTGGGTGCACATTCTGCTCTTCTGGGGAGAAAGCACTGGGTCAAGTGCAGCCTTGCAAGCAAGGGGAAGATGGCTCCAGCTTTGGAACAACCTCTCCGACTGCAAAGGTGACACCTGCAGATCACAGTCTGGGGGCACACAAAAGGGACTACGAAAGAAACTGGGAGTTCCTAAATTGATAAGACACCAGCAGATTTTTAACACTCAGGGAGAAGGCCTGGGTAAGCCTCAGGAGCACGAAAAACAGCAGCTTCTGAGGGAAGCAGATGGGTCCAACAGACTGCAGATAGAAATTATACATGGACAAATAAATTGTCTGCAAGAACACAGAAGCAGTTGATTTTTTTTTTTCAAATTCCTTTTTTATTTTTATTTTGTCTTAAGAAAATTATTCTAGGTTCCTTTTCTACCTTAAAAAGTAATTCTTCCAAATATGGAATAACAAAACACACCTTTTTAGGGTTCTTATACATGTAGCCCTCTTCAGAGAGTTTTAATGAAGGAGAATGCTTAAGCAGCACCAATTGAAAGTTCCTCTTGACTTGGCATCCCATTATTTACAGCAGCAACAGCTAGAACAGAACATGCCATTTCAAACACAAAGACGTCCTCCTGCTTGGTGCAGGTCAGGGTGCAAGTACACAAGCTGGTGAAACTCACAGGAGGAAATTTGCCAGCAGTACTCTCCCTTTCCTTCTGCTGTGACTCAAGGGAAAATATAAGCATTAGGAAATAGAGAGCCTGTTCTCCTTCCAGGGGTGCTGCCTTCAGGGTTTGTTGGCATGTTCATGTTCCCACCACCTCCCTGTCTGAGTGGATCACAATCCCCATCTTTCCCCTCACAGCCTTCAACAGGCTAGAAAAGCATCAGCAAAGGTGTGGAAAAGAGACAGAATTTGGGTCACTTGGGGCACTTGAAAAGGTCAGATAGGTATATCTGTAGATAAATGCTTGATTTAGGACTAGTTTCTTGGACATATTTTTGACTGTAACTAAACATGATCACAAGACAACCTGCTTCAGTCTGCTGTCTTAGCTATGTTTTCATATCCATATGGCACTACATGGAGTGCCAGGATACCCTTCCTGAGCAGTATTTTGGGATAGTCAGAGCTCAAGCACCAAGCTAAAAGATTTGCCAGTGAAAACACAAAGCAGCTTAAGGTACTCCTGAGGGCTGAAGTATCTCTACACCACTGTACATATATCCAAGAACATACACCATGATCAGAACAGCAGAAAACATTGCACTGAAAAGGCTTAATGAGCATACTGAAACCAATTGGATCGGGTTTGAAGCTTGGTAGGGATTTTGACTTTATGTACAGCAAAGCATTCACTCTACACAGTGAGTAGTTGGGAGTGATTGTAGCAGTAAGTAATCCAACAGCTGTATGTTAGGTGATTAATAAAGGAGGTTTGTCTGGCAAACATGCAGCTGCAGTTCTGCATGAGACAGACATTCTCATAAATATTACTCTGCCTCCACCTACTCATATGTCCCTGCCCTGTAAAAAAGTGGTCACATTTTCCTTTCCATGTTGCTTTCCCCACATACAGCTGTCTCTTTTATTTCAGTCAGCATTCTCTTCCCCCTGTCTTCCATGGTTTTTCTACACTGTAATTTGCTATCTGCTTTTGCCCTTTCTGCACCTATTACACATCAAGTTGACAAGTAAATTATTTGCAGGTTTTCTTTAAACCTGTTTGTCTTCTGGCTCTTCTGCTTCCTCCTAGTCCTGAGTTTTGATATACAAAACTTCAATGCCACAAAGCAGAACTGGCACAAGAGTTAAGGAAGAAGCAATACTGAATGTTTTTGTGCACTCTCTGTGTGTATTTGATAAAAATTCATTAAGCATAAGGTTTTACTACCTAGTATGGAAGAGAATCTTTGCAAGTATTTGTCTAAATTCCTGCAGTGTTCCAGTCTAACCTCTTCACATGACAAGCTACATATTTTAACGTATTTTATATAAATGTATGTGTGTGTGTGCATGTGCGTGCGTGTGTGTGTATGTGAAAATAAAAGAGCAGTAATGTTGCTTTGGCAGGAAGAATTTAAATGGAAATACTGTTAGAATTTTTGCTATGGAGACAGTATCCCATCTACATAATAAACATGCTTACACCCAGCTCATCAACAATAAATCTAAGAGAAAATCACAGTAACTGAATGGGAAAATCATGTGTTCACTGCTTCAGGCAACAAAACACAAATAACACAGACTGAAGAGGAGGTTTACCACTTCATTTTACTCTCAGGTAAAGCACCTACTGTGACCTGCTAACCTATATAGTTTTTCCTAGGGCAGAAGAGACAGGAGAAGATCATGCTTCCTTAATCATGTTTAATAAACATAAAAATAAATCAGATGTGGTTTATTGAAAAGGCAATTGTAATCTCAAAACTAAGAGTTTTTATCCTCAAAGCATTCCAAGGGGCTCAAAAGAAATCCTATGAGACAATGTGTTAACATTCAGATTGAGCTCCATTCAATTTTCAGGCCTCAGGCTGGGCAAGTACTGCAGGTGAATCTGTACATTAAAATCTGGAAAAGTAATACACGAACCTTCTCTCAGCTACATGTTCATGTATGATTGTCTGAAAGTTCACACATATTATAGCATTTAATTCATCATAAAATCCCACTTGATAGAGGTGTGGTCTAGAAATACAAAATAGAATATGCTTTTTTCTTCCAAATCCCAGTCTACCAAGAAAAGACAGCTGGCTATGTTAATGTACTACCTATACCTTTATTTTAAGATAAACTTTTCCAGTACTTTCTTAAGAATCTAAATTTTAGCTTCAGTTTCAGTCAGGGCTAGCAGTGGTTCAAAAAAGTTAGAAATTTCTTTTTAGAGAGGTATTCCTCTAAAATCCATGATGTTCATCATCTTCTCGTTTCTGCCAAAATACCGAACATTTGTTTCAAACACATGTGTTTAAACAAACACAGGTTTAAATACATGTGTTTTTTGTAACTTTAACTTGCATACAAACAAAGCAAGTGGACCATAGCACTCACTTTATTGTGAGAGCATGCAATATAAATAACTATTTAGTTATTTATATTAGTTGGAAATATTACCAAACAGCTATATTCTGTTCTTTTACTGAATACTACTTTAGTATCATGGAAATTAACAATTTATTTTTCTTACTAACCCATCCCACCCAAACACACTGACATACCATAAAAGGATGAGAGTGCCTCAGATGGCATTATTTCTTTTAATTTTTCCTTCCTTTGCAGATGTGCGCTCTTCCCCTTCATCTTCAAGATAAAATGCAACTGAGTACAGAAACTATCCTGATCTGCAACAACTTTATCTCAACCATTACTCACACGGAAGGAGGAATTTCCAATCTGCACTTACCAAGACGAGTAAGTGCTAAGGCAGATTCAGCACAGCTCAGTAGAGTATGCAAAGCCTTGAAATAGAACATCAAGTACTTGACTGATGTCTATATTGCACTGACAGCAGTCAACTACCAGGTTTTTGCATTCCTTTAATTCAAGACCACACAGAAACTTTACATCTGCTAATGTAGAGCAACCAACCACTGCCTGAAAACACTTTGGGAACCTTCTATTCACTTCTAGTCCTAGCAGGACCCCTTTCATATTACTTTGCAATTTGAGAGTTGTCATTCAGTCTCATTATGGGCCACAGTAACACAACAGACTATAGCAAACTTCTGTGATGCTGCCAAGTGTGAGCAAGATAAAAAACTCTTACCTTTTCTATTGTCTTGTTTCTTTTTTAAACTCTCACCTACTTCAGTGGCTTTACCCACATCTCAAATCATCCAAGGGTTATGTGTGTATCAGATGAAGACCTCAAAACTTGCTAATTTATCGCCAGGAGAAGCAAAGCTGTTTTTCTTCTTTATTATTTTATTACTATTTGTAGGTGTTTCAAATAATAGACCCGGAAGTCAGTGTGCAGGGCCTTTGAGCATTGTTGTTCATCACCATACAGATGGTAAGAGCATGGGTTTAACTTTAGCTCAAATCACTCTATACTTCAAATACTTGACTTGTATCTACAGAATATCAGAATAACTTGGGTTGGAAAAAACCTCTACAACCATCAAGTCCGTTAACCTAGCACTGCCAAGCCCACCACTAAAGCATGTGTCTCAGTGTCTCATCTACATGTCTTTTAAATATCTTCAGGAATGGTGCCTCCAATCCTGTTCCAGTGCTTAAAAACCCCTTTAGTGGGGAAATTTTCTCTAATATCTAATCTAAATCTCCTCTGGCACAACTTGAGGACTTATCTTCTTGCCCTATCCTATTATCTGGGTAAAGAATCCAACTCCTACTTTGATACACCCTCCTATCAGGTAGTTGCAGGAGTGATAAGGTCCCCCCTGAGATTCCTTTATTCCAGGCTAAGCATCCCTAGCTCTCTCAGCTAATCCCATAGGACTTCTGCTCTAGATCCACACAGCAAGATCAAGCGATGATGCAAGGTAAAAAAATTCACTTAATGTTAAGAGAAGCTGAAGTTTCTCAAGTGACCAAAGGCCTCCCCTGCTCCCAACGAAAGACCTGATGCAGCAGGAGGCGTTTCCCACGCGCGTTTTTGGGAGCAGAGCTCTCCAGGAGGGCACGGCTGCCGGGGTGGCCGTACCTGTTTGACCTCAGCCTGCAGGTGCCGCAGCTGCACGCACTGCTCCAGGTGCTTGCGGTGCTGCTCGGCCGCCACGTCCAGCTCCTGCTGCTTCTCGTGCAGGAACTCCAGCAGGTCCTGCACGCGCGTGGCCATGTCCACGTCCCTGTCGCACAGCAGCTCCACACCTGCAGCGGGGATGGTCGGACAGGAATCACTCACACAGCTTCCGAGACAAACTGCTCCACACCTCATTTCCTAGCTCCTTCTCCAAGTTCAGCCTAATTCTTTGGAGGATTTACTTACATGAATATAGGGGTTTGCACTCTTAAGAAGTGCAACATGGGGGTGTTTTTAAAGTCTGATACTTATCCCGTGCAATCATATACAGTGAAAAATATCAAATGAAGGGGCATAAGGAAAAAGGAAGACATTACTTGAAAGCTGACAATCTTTGCTTGATTGCATTGATCTGACTACCTATAAAACTAACATTTCCTTATTTACTCTAATTTTACAGACATTCTGAGTGAAATCCCTTTCTCTAAAAACTAAACACCTTCAAGTGCTACCAACTCTTATGTGCCAGTATGTTCTTATGGACACCACTGAATGATTTGAGCATAAAGGAGTCCACATGTCCCCAGTTTACAGTTAACCAGCATCCGTGTTATTTTCACACATCCCGTGGAGAGACAACTGGATGATTCTTAGAAAGCCTGGAATAGCACAAAGGAGCCATCTTACCAGATGCCTGCACTTCATTGACATACTGCAGCAGATCCTGCCCTTGGTGGATGACATCAAAGGTCAAGTTATTCATGGTCAGGGCTTTGTCTGCATGATGCTGGAGCCTCTGTTCTGCTATTGTAAGATCTTCAGTGTCAAAGTCATTCATCTGCTGAGAGAGCTCATCATTCCAAGACTCAAGGTCTGAAATAATCTGGCGGAAAAAGGAGGGAGACCATGTTCAATTATCCATTACACAACAGAAAACAGCTTGTGTTTCCAATGTTGCACTGATGATTGAGGTAGGGAACTCAGGATGTTTATTGTTGATTGACATCGATGATCAAATTAGACATAGTTCAGACACAGGCTATCTTAGCATGGATTTTAGACTTTGGCAAACAATCCAAAAGAACCTCTATGAGAACCGCTACAGCTTTTCAACCTGTGCATGCAACAGTATGGGTACGTGCCTCTGCCTTATTGAAGGTATTCCATCAACGCTTCACTTGTGAAACAAATAAAGTTAACAAGTTTTTATCTCCCCTCTTACAGGAAAATGTGGATCTGAAACACCTTTTTAATTCTTCAGAATGCATCAAGTAATAATTCACACATCAACAGCCAGCTGATCTTACAATTATGCCAATCTTGAGCCCTTTTCCAAGAAAGCCAGCTCTACCTTTCTGTGGCAGGAAGCATCAGGCCACATGCACCTTTGAGCTCTGCCAGGCAACTGAGAAGCACCACAAAAGGCTGGGTACTCAGTGAATCCAGCAAAAACAAAAAGCATGCTTTATTACAACATTACTGCAACGTCAGAACTAAATATCAGAATCTGATATTCTTCAGCTACAGTTCAGTTTTCACATTTTAATTCTGGATTTTATTCTTCACTGCAGGATGTCCTAAGAAGTGTAGCTAAAAAAATTTGGGTTTCTTTAACACATGCATCACAACAGTAAATTCTCCTTGTCTGTCCACATAAGTGTATTTTCCAAATCATACTGCAAAGCCTATCTGAAATATAAAATATTCCTTTTAATTAGGGTAAAAAACTGGTTTTAAGGCTAACATTTAGTGCTTGCAATCCTCATTATAAAAGTGGGCTGAGTTCGTACAATTTGATGCATCAGTTACTTCTGAAAAGTCTAACACATTAATCCCTCAAGCCAATAATCAATTTTTTTCCAAAATTTTCAGCACAATTTTAGCATCAACTACTGCAGTTCATTGGGAAAGCAAAATTATAGGTATCAAAAAACAAGTATGGCTTAGTTCCAGTGTTTTACAATTTCAGGAGTAGGGCAAACTTATGTGAATGGTGCTAAATGATAAGAAAAGTACCTATTTATGCAGCAAGACACAACAAAAAGAGGACCTGACTTAATGGGCATTAGCAATCAAGTATCTAAGTGCAAAAATACTTAACCAAAGTCATTTGTTGTCAGCAAATGAAAGATGCCCCTACCCCTTTTCAAGTGGCTGTAATAGCTCCAAAGTTAGAGAGACAGTTAAATGATGAGAAATTCCAGTAAAATTGGCCTTCTAGGAAAAACAAAAGCAGAACTGGGGAGATTAGAAAAGTTAAATCATTTGTATAAAGTTTCTGTAGTTTGCTACAATCTCTCACGAAGGTTTTTTTCCATTCCGCTCACATGATGCCATAAAAAAATGGACACATCAAGCAATTAATATTAAAATTGTGGCATCAGTGAGTTGCTTCCTGTTTTAAAGGTGTTCTGCAAAAAATTTCCACTTGAATCACTAAGTATTTGAGTTTTACATCATGTCATGATGGGAGATACCAAACAATTAAGGTAGCTATCTGCAATCCCTAAACCTGCTCAGCTACCTCTGCTGAAGTGAAAACATGCAGAAATTCAAGTGTCAGGGGTAACACTGAAAACAGAAAAGCTGATGACCAAAGTATTCAGGAAGATAGACAGGACAAGGCGTTTAGCCATTGCTTGAAGCTCCTTTTATCTTCTATGTGCTCTAAGCATCACAGAGTCCCTAAGCACTGTGAGTGGCTTTCCCTCTAAACACACAAAAACAGGCTTCCCGTCACACAAAATCCTTAACAAGTTCCCTTCATTTTCTTTTTACTTGGCCCATGCCCAACATGTCTCATCACCCTCTTCTACTCTTTACTTTCTTTTAATTGATCTGAAATTTTAAAGAAACTTCAGGTTTTCCTGACAGTCCAGCCAGAGAAATTGCTTACTTTCAGCTACCTCACTTTTCTGCTCCTGTGCATCTCTGCTCTGCTCTTCCCAGCTTCTCTCTGAAACTCTGTGTTCATTTATTATTAAAAGCAGTGGAGGTCACCTAATGTTTGATTCTTCATTCACTGCACTAGGAATGTTCTAAGAAAACAGATTTACCATCTTATTTTCATCCAGGTCAGTTAACAACATTTAAAAGTTACCCTGAAGAAACATCTGTAGTTGGACTCCGTCAAACAGAAATCTGAGCACTAAAAAAGGTTGCAAAAATCCACTATTAAAACACCATCTTTCTAAACACTATCACACAAATGATTAAGATTCAACATGGCACATTTATAACATTGTTTTAAAAGGAAAGCCAGTATATCTCCCTTCAGAACAGATGACAAACTTTATCTCTTTTACTGGGAATTTAGGTAAATAAATGTGTATTTTACTGGGAATAAAGTAAAAAACACAGCAAGCTCACAATATGGCACTGCTGTGGCTGTGTCAGTATTGTTATAATCATGAAAGATTGTAGCCACCAGCTCCTAAGATTGCCTTTACTTGATAGGAAAAACAACTAGTTTCAAGGGGTCAAAACTGTGTGTTGCCTTAGCCAAGAGGTTTCACTGATAATGCCTCCAAAGAACAGCCACAAACAGCCAGTAAGAATTATAGCTTTTCCCATGCTATTTCATACAACCAACCCCATGCTTAGGATCATGGCACACATACTGTTTAAAGCAGTTTGACACACTCTCAACAAGAAATATCCTTTCCCCTTCAAAAGATCAGGATGCCCACAATTCAAATAAATAATGCCAGCATGTTTCCACACTGATTCAAAAGCTAAGTAGTCAATGACCATCACAGAGAGGTTTCCTAACAAGGGCAGTAATCCTCATGTTTTATCAGCAGTAATTAGGTGGTGCAAGGTGGTCTATTTCAGCCGTTGCACCCATGGTGCAAATCTGAAGGCAGAGTTAATACAGAAATAGCACTCACTAATTCCTCTCTGCCCACACTCTTCAGTGCTTCCTCTAAAGTTTTGCTTTACATACAACACCTTCAAAGCAAGCAGGATCCCATTTTGCTTGTAAAGTTTTGTCAAGGCAATCAGCATTAAACAAACAGAACAAATGACTAATAGAATTCTAAAGTAACTGAATCACAAATTCATATTGCTCTCAGGAAATGGACAATCCAGCATAAACACAGACTAACAATTTACCATAGCATGTGTTCAAGAAGTTCCTGGTGCAGATTCTGAGCTGCCTGACATCACTACATTCTATTAAATGTAAAGGAAACACTGACAGGAAACAAAGCAGGGTATAATATGGAAGGGATGCTTTCACACTGAGTGGGAAAGAAATAAAGAATCACAGGTCTCTTCTCAGAAGTCATTCATGGTACCAACTGAGTGCTCATCAAGACCCAGTAAATACTGTGCTTAGAAGAAAAAAAAAAAAAAAAAAAGGGAAAATGGGAAGGGGAAAGGAGTTAGGTCTCTGTGATACCCCAGCATTTTACATCCTCATCTTTTCAGCAGTGTGATTTAACAGGCATCTTGTAAGTATGGTCCAAAAATAGAATTGAGATAAAGCTGTAAGCTGAAAAGTGTGTGGTATGCTCTGTGTAGAGCCCTGGCGTGTAAGTTACAGACAGGCAAAAATGCGCAGACACAGATGAGACAAACACATTTCAGAATGTGTACTTGCCAGCAGTGCTACCATCCCACTGGCTTCACACACACCTTCCTCATGCTTCTAATCACACTAGCAAGGGAATCTTCACCTACATTATTTTGCTCATTCTTGCCTTTAGTTAATACAGGCATTTACAAAGGAGTCCTTCAAACAGTTCACCAACAATAGCACTAAAAATCATGCTGAAGATAGAGAAGGTCAATTTTATATGCCAAGAGCAAGGGGCAAAATAGAGGCAGCACTGCAGTTATACCCATTTCAGAAGAGCATGAGTATCTGAAAAGTTGTAGGACAAAAGAAACCAAGTATTTTACCAGCAAAGAAACAAAGTATTTTATCAGCAAATTATAAGGCAAGAGTAAGGATAAGAAGGGAATTAACCCTACCTGCAAATATCACCACTGTCCCCAGAAGAACAGCTGCATGGCTATAACCCTGCAGTGCTAGGGGAACCCTTTGTCCCATTTTAACCTGTGTAATTCTGCAGCAGTAAGAGAAGCTAGAAACACTACTTGCCTTTGAGAAAAGCTGTCCTCACAGGATGCTCCCCTGAATTAACTGCCCCTACAGCCAAGTCTTAATTGACTGGACCAGTCACACAAAATCCTGGAGGAAGGAGAAGGTCAAAACAAGGTCTGCAAATTCCTAGCTGACATCTGGCTCCTCCTCATTATCAAGTTACTTCAGCAAAGCTTCTGCTTTCAAACAACTGACCTGGAACTAGTCCCCCCATTTGCTTCCTGGAAGTTTCCGAACAGACGTCTGCCTTCAGGGAGAGGGAAAAGAGAAGCATGTTCTGCTGAGGAAGCAGAGAGGACATGGTACAGAGACAGCAAAACAATCAACATTTTGCTGAAGCCACTCTGCAGCCAGGGCAATTTTCGTCCTTGAAGGACTCTCCATCAATCAAAAATAGGCATGATTTCTATTTCCAAGCCATACAGACAAACTAACTGGTGCTTTGCTTTGCATAGCCCCCCTGAGGAGGGCTACAAAGATGGTGAAGGGTTTGGAGGGGAAGCTGTATGAGAAGCAGTTGAGGTCACTTGGTCTGTTCAGCCTGGAGAAGAGGAGACTGAGGGGAGACCTCATGGCAGTCTTCAACATCTTCATGAGGGGAAGTGGAAGGGCAGGTCCCAACATCTTCACTCTCGTGACCAGTGACAGGACTCAAGGAAACAACATGAAGCAGAGCTAGAGAAGGTTTATGTAGGATATCAGGAAAAGGTTCTTCACCCAGAGGGTGGCTGGGCACTGGAACAGGCTCTCCAGGGAAAAGGCCACAGCAGCAGCCTGACAGAGGTCAAGAAGTGTTTGGACAACACTTCCAGGCACATAGTGTGACTCATGGGATGTCCTGTGCAGGGTCACGAGTTGGACTTGATGACCTGTGTGGGTCCCTTCCAACTCAGTATATTCTATTCTATGTTTCTATGAAGTTAGGGTTTGCAGCTTTCTGATGCAAAATCCTATGGGCATCATCAAGTAGCAGTACCAGAAGTACTCCAACCTATATAGATGTTGTCCTGAACTGAAAACTAGAACATATCTGCAAAGCTCCTGCAACCAGCCTTTTGCTGCTGTAGAATCCTGGCTTATGTAACCTACAACAGAGAGCAATCAACTTAATATGAACTTCACTCAAACCTTTATTCTAATTCTTCCATTCTAATTTCTTGGTATGCATTGCCCCACACAGCTGCCATTCCTTCAAAAAAAGTGTTCTGAGAATATCTCACAGACATCAAGCACTGCTGATCGCTCCTGCAAGGATTGTAAGCATATGTGAGATGGCTAGTCTCACATGATCAAAGAAGAAAAGCTACTTTCACATAGTCAAAGTAGAAAACTCTCTGCAGACCAGAGAGTTGAATTGAGAAATTGAAAAAATACCCCTTCTTAGTCTTCCTCTACAGCAGAGTTGTTATTACTGTGGAGCACACACTCACTTCCTCTGTGGTAAGGATCAAGGAACTGTGTCTGTCTATTTCTGCACTGCCCCTACCAGTGTGCTTAGCTAAACCAGACTTCAGCCATGACATCAAATCCTGATTTTCAGAAGGGGAAGAAATACCAAAACCAAAACACTAAAAACCCAGGACGCTATCACTAAAAACCTGAGAAGCTTTCTGCTGACTGCCTCTTTTACCTTGACATTCATAACCAACTGTGGCAGCTTTTACTACACACAAGCAAAGGGACAAACTTATCATTTAACTCCTGGTTTCCAGAATTTTTGAGGTAAGTTGTTATACACTCAACAAGATCATTTAACAATGAATAACCCTGAACCTTACAAGGCAACAACTTGTTTCACTCACTGTGTACAGCACTAGTAATTTTATGAAGTCTTATGAATTTAGCTGAAGTTCGTGGGGTTTTTTTAGGTTAGCAACTCTGCTAACCAAAGTTCCCTGTGCAGTTTCATGTCTGTTTGTGTACATGCTCCTGCACACAAACAGAAACTTTTCAACTGATAAGCTATAACTCCTCTTCAAAGTTTGGACAGGCTCAAAATTTCTTGAAGTTTTGCAGGGGTGAAGAACTACAATTGCTATTGAATTATTTTTGGAGGTGGAAAAGAATTTTATTTTTAAAAAATGACAGCCCATAGAACATTCTCAGTAATTAAGATAGAATTTCAAATACCACTTGCAGCTGCCAACTGAAAACTGCTGATTTGGTAAAGGAAGAGAAGAGGGTTGTTGCTACAAAGCATCAGTTTAGAGGGTTTGTACAAAACCATCTTGCAAGTCCTACTCATATTAACTGCAGGCATGCTAGTTATATCAAGGTAGTTTGATATTCAAGCTAAACTTAGCAGATGAAGTAACTGATGCTTTATGATTTTACCTAACATTTGTTTAAAGATGCACCAAGAGCCAATCAAAAAGCTCAGCTCTGCTGAGCACTGAGCTTTTCTGACACTTTCACACACAGGACAAAAGCCTCAGTTCAGGTAAGAATTAAGTCTATCAGCCATTTGATCCAGATGCCAATGCAACTACACAATGTCAGCATAAACATTCCTAGACAAGAGGAGAAATGCATGCACTGAAGTCTGAGAGCAAGCACTCACATCTATTGCATCTCTTTCAAATATGCGGAGCTGCAGAAACAGCTCCAGTTTGATCTTGCGTTCTTGGAAAAGCTCCTCCATCTGAGACTGGGCCTCATCCAGCTGCTGCAGGACTGTCTCTATGTGGTTGATCGAGCTGTTATGGGGGGTCTTGTTACTAGAAATGGCAGAATCCCTATTCAAAGCAGAGAGAGGGGAGGGGGAAGAAAAAAGAGCATTATTGGAAGAAAAAATCCCATACAATTCTGACACTATATATATGACCACAAGATATAAGCCTGCTTCAGATGAAGTGGTTGCAAACCATATTGCGTGAAAGTTAAGTTGGTACATCTTTGTAAATAAAAAGTCAAACTATGTTCTAGTACTCAGCAAAACCATTAGGAAATTAATTACCTTCATTTTTTTGCCGAATTCAACACATAAAGACATTCTATTTACAGGAAGGATAAAATTTAAAACCAGAGACAATGCTGCCACTGTGGAAAGGAAGTAGCATATGATAACTATTTACTTTCCTGAATCTTCCCGGCAAGGAAAGAAAATCAAAATTAGTTCCTTAAAAAAATTACTTAATCGTTTACCTGAGTATGAAACTGCAAATTCAGATTTGTTAATCTCCTGTAGGAAAGGAGACATGTACCAGAGCAGCTGGGAATCAAATTTATTTATTCAGATCATTTTGGAATGAAATGGACCACAAACTTGGCTTTCACTACAATGATGTTATTTGTCAGTATGCAAAACAAATTCAAGTGTTTCTTTATAAAAAGGCTGCTGCTCAGAACTCAAAATGCAGTGGAGCCCTGCATGTCAGACTACAAAAACATATAACTGCTTCTATCAAAAAGGTAGCTTATGTCAACAAAATCTCCTTCTTGTAGCAGCAGTGTTTATAAGCTGAGCTTCCTGTAAACAGAGGTTTAGAGACCTTCAGTACAGCATGAGAGATCCCTGTAGTCCTAATATTTACAAGTTTTATTTATAGGTCAAATCGTCTACTCATCATCTCTACCCTCAAAATAGAAAGAACCTCACAGAACATCAGATAAATACCAGGAGAGATTTAAATAAAAATATGTTTTACCTTAGCTGCTGGATGAGATCTTCACCTTCTTTTATGACATTGACTGTAACCTGCAGAGTGGTCTGTTGCTGTTGACCAAAACGTTTAATCAGGTCTTGGACAGCCTCCACAGACTCAGCATAGACATCATCAAGCAGTTCTTTCTGCAGCTCTTCAAGCCACGTCCACAGCTAAAGGAAAGGGAAAAAGGCAAGAAACGTAAGCCCGAGGATCAGGCAGTCAACTATTCTGAATCCATCTCCGTGGACAAGAGAAAACAGACTGAGGTGGCAGGAAGAAAGAGGATTTGTTTTTCTTCATAGAAAAATCCCATCCTCATATTAATGAAGACAAGCTTTTGTTTCAAAAAAGGTTTTCACTTCTTGGAAATACCAGGAAAGCTTTATCCGTGTTGCTAAGTCACCCTTTCTTCCCCATTTTGCTTCTACAGAACTGAGCGTATCCGACTGAGCAGCACAGAGTTCATAGTGAGAATCCCATCTGCAGCTCTGCGCGAGAGTCCCTGGGAGAGAAATGCTATGGTAACACTCTCCGAGAGAAGGGAGGAAGGAAGGAAGGAAGGAAGGGAGATGTATTGTAGCCACCATCAAATTTGCACTGCCAGGCTGACACTGCACACAGACAACATAACACTTTTCAGTGGCCTTCAAATAAAGGAAAAAGAAAGGGCATTTCTGAAAACAAAATACAGACACAAATCAGATGTGAGAAGTTACTGTTCCATCATGATGGTGTTTGCCCTCCCAGATTCAGTTTCATAGTATTACAACAAAAATCATCATAAGCAATTCTACCAGTTAATTCTACATTCTTTCTCCCTGTTTCCCATATGTGCACTTATTCCTGCTCAAAAATGCCCATGCACCACAGCTTACACAAAAATCCCTAGGTACTTGCTGGACAGGTATCAATGCTGGTCACGTGAAGAACCCTACAGTGTTCTTTTCCACAATACCATGATGGAAACTGTTGCATCCCAGGCTCTTTGTGAAAGTCACTCATCAGCAAACCATTAGCCATCTATTGTGGAACTGAAAGAAAGCAGCAGGAGCACGGCTGTGTCCTGCAACACTCCCATGAGCAGCAACATCATCAGACTGGAACAGCTGCTCTTACAGGAAGCATTCAAACCCAGTCCCTCCTGTCTGTTTTACCAACCCATCCCAAATGCTGCTATTCCAAGAACAAGAGTTTGTTTTTTATCCCAAAAAAATAACTCTGATCTGATCAAAAGTATTAAGGTATTAAGTGTTATCTTTTGACAACATTTTAATCTCTGCCTTTGAAAATTTTAGAGACATTTGAACCTAATTAAAAGGTTAACATTGTTAAAATACATAACTAAGCAATCAAAACTGGCTTAAACTCAAAAGAGAGAAACTTGAATGCTTTCTTTATTTCTTTGCTAAACATTTTCTAGAGAAACAGCCACTTCATGCTGCTGTTTGTTTATGTACGTTTTGATCATAAAGGTTTCCTAAGTAATACATTAAAATAGAAAACTCAGTGAACGATTCCAGGTCTTGATTAATTAGCTCCTTTGAAACTTTGTTTTAAAATCAAATGCCAGGTTTGGCACCTCATAGCTTTATATGCCTCTTGTAGGTTTTGAGTAAACCAAGCTATAGGCTAAGTTTTCACAACTAGGATGAACTAAAGAGATTTAACCAGACTCTTTTCTATGAATCTGCTACCCCCTCCTCCCTAAACCAGCTCTATGTGTTCATACACACTGTTATTCTGACTACTCATATGCTTCAAAGATAATGCTTGTCACAAACCTGAATGCAACTCCACAGTTGTAAACACCACAGCACAGCAGTCTTTCTTATTAAAAGGATCATAAATCAATAGAACTTTACAAGTGGGTCAGAAGCACTCGTCAACATTCATTCCAGCATAACCCAATGCAGCACCCAATTTTTTTTTCCAAATGTGTACTTTGGAATGCAACTTTAACTGGGAAATGAATGAAACTTAAGAGCAAGAAGCCGAAAAATACAGCCTGAAAATTTCACTCAGTGCCCAGAGGACATGCATTTATTCCTCTCTTAGATTGTGAAGTTTATGCCTGAGACATAAACATAGGGAATTGAGTCAGAGACCTTCCAAATGAGCTGTATGTACAGTACAGCTTGCAACTGCACAGATACAGACGTTTGAGAGCAACACTGGTGTTATCTGCGATGTGCTTGGTGCTGGCTGGAAGACATTGTTGGCTTTACATGCTTACATACACTCCATCCTTACTGGGCTGCCTACAAAAGGCCAAATTTACACAGATATTTACTACAGAGAAACTGGGATTAAATAATTTAGAGTTTCTCAGACTGTATCAGGTTTGCCCCTGGGCCCCTTACAAGTATCCGTACTGCAGCTCAAGACAGGTCTGAGAGCGACTTCAATTTTTAACAACATGCCTTCTGCAGCTGAGCTGCGTCAGACCTCTACAAGGAACACACCTCACCCCTTCATTTCTTTTTCTTCACATACACTTCAGCCACTTCTATAACTGGATGGAGATCTGGCAGAAGCAACAAAACCTACAAGTGCTGGACTGGTGAGGTACTGTGCATGTGAATAATTCCCTCAGAGCTCACCGTGGATGCTGGAGACCAAGCCAACAGAGGACATGCAGACCTTTCCCTCTGCACAGCCAGCTCAAGGCAACACCACCTGACTCGAGCAGAAGGACACGGGCACCAGCACAACCAAGCGTGACGCTGACTGGCTTAGTGCCTGGTCAGCATGGCATCACTATACACGTGTATCTGGCCCCCACGGTACCAAAGGGCTCAAAAATACGCTGTGTTTGCCTAGCCCATGAGCTGAATTGTGCACTGCTTGGGAAGCAAAAACATTTTATGAAAAGTGCAGAAAGAGAAGGAGAGTAATTAGTATGCATTACTTGCCTAGCTGTGATTCATACACTGTTGAAAGTGGAACAAGTTAAGCCATTGAAGTGACTAAACAGCTCTGTGACACTTCCACAGCAGAAGTTACTCTAATACATTGCCAAATAAACGTTTTTCATTTATGCACCAAGTAAGTTTCTGACAAAAATCTTCCCCTCAAAATAATCTATGTGTTTATAAACAAAAGTTATGATAAAGCCACCACAGATGAATAAAACTGTCAGGTTACTAAAGCTGAATAGAAATTCATGCAGTGTACTGAGAGAAGCTTAATTCTTAATGGGTGGCAGTAGCCAGCTGGCTTCTCTGCAGCTTTCAAACCAGAATGAACCCGGGAAATTACATAAATTACCTTGTTTTTAGATACAAAATTAAGGTTGAAGACTGCACAAGGTTGCACAGCAAAGCAAAAAGAAAGCAAACAGTTTACAGCAGGGGGTGAAAAGAGACTAGAGCTTACCCATACATGTTCAGCAGTGCAGAATTACAGATTTTACAGGGCAATGACTTTCTGCAGTAACACGTTATTCCATAAAAGAGAGCTTGGCAACAAAAATCCAGTGGGGAAAAATCACAAACTCATCTTTAAAAAACTATTAACTTTCTCTCAGTGTGAACTTTTGAGCAACTTCCAGTCATGTTTTTTCTATTCTTTGTAAGAGAAGTAGCATGAAGTTCCCTAAACAAACCATCAAATCCTCTGATCTCAGTAAGAACTTTATCCAGCGGCCAGACAGCTCTAACATACGGAGAGAAAAACTGCATACAAAACTCAATCCAGTCACAGAAGGAGGTTCTACTCTTTTCATCTGCTCTTTGTGTCTTATCAGAATTAAAATTAGAGAGGGAAATAAAATTCTGAATCCCTGACAGGCAAATGTTTCACTCAGCAGATTTCTTTTCTTGATCTAAATATAGCACAGACTAAGAAACATCTGCTTGAGTGAGCCTGCATCCTGTAGTACCTCTTTCCTAAGTTCTTGGGAGCATGCCATTAGTCACTGAGATGGTATTATTTCAATTGTCTGCAACATCCTGGAAGTTTCAGTGTTTCCATCATGGGCCTCTATCCATTTAAGTCCCATCTCTGCAATCTCCTGAAAGACTGCAATTAAATAAGACCCTACTGTATTTTGCTGAATATAAACAGAGAACAATTGTTTTTGAGTAAATACTTCACCCAAGAGCACAGAGCTAGTTATTAGGGTAAAATATCCATCACACTCTTTCATGAGTTATTTTTTCATTTTTATAATACTGGTTTTTGGATATGCAGTCTGCCTTTTCAGCAGGCTCAGGCAAAGAAAGGCACATGGTTTCTGCATGTAAAAACTGCAAATTCCTCTTTCTGCCCCCATCCTCCAGCAGAGTGTTGCAGTATGTGCATTACCACAGGCACAGCTGTTGAAGGACCTATTATTTGTACAGGGCCAAATGTTGCAGTGGTGCTCCCTAACAAGTATGTCTGGGCATAGGAAGGGGCTAGCGTGTGTATGCCTGCCTGAAAGCTTTGGTTTTGAGGATATGCACAAAAAATGTGTCTTTTTAAAAACAAAAACCTTAAGATGTTAAATACCACAGAGGTTTGTCTTCCAGGGCCTCTCAGTGGCCTCTCAGTGGCGTTTAAGATGTTAAATGCCTGCATTTTTTTTTCATTAGATATAATTATCTTTAAAAGCTTCAAATACCCCTATCTATCCTATGGTTATAAAGGAATTAATTTCTGATTCTGAATAAATTCATCCTTGCAGCAAAACCAAGTTTCCCACATGTTCATAAAATTACATCAACTACTATTACCCTGTTAACATTTGCCCTATTTCTTAACTGAATAAGAGAAAAATGTCTATACATAGCTTAATAGAGCATAAAGGCCTACTTCTGCCTCACTTTTGTCAAGCACTCTGTGCTATTTCAGTAACTCTGAGACTTACATTTCATCCTTTTTCCAAGCAAAGAAGCTACCAGTACTAAAAACCTCAAGAGAAGAAAAGCTGTGCTGGCAAACTGAATTCCAGTCCTACCAGCAGTAAGCCACTACACATTCGAGTGTGCAGCCACTGAGAGTGTTTCTCATTTCTGATTTTAAAGTGTCCTCCACAACTCTCACAAGATGAGCAGCATATCAAAATACTGACCAGAATGCACTTCATATCTTTTACCAGACCTGTTACATTGATCACTGCTGTGCTATAATGACACAATAAAAGCATTAGAGATGCATGAGCCAAACAGATAAAGCCTCTTGGAATGGGGGCATCCAAGAGATGCTTTGCTGCTGGAAACAGCCTGCAGAGGAGAAAGCAGCCTTTTTGGTGACATTTAACCTGTAGACCACTAGCACAGAAAGATCAAATACCCAGGAGGGGCATGCAACCAAAGGAACAGGGCTGTCATCTCAGAGTCTGCCTCAAGACAAAATTAATGCGAGGCTGTGCTATGGACACCCTCCCATACTGCAGAGCAAAGAGTATTTCCAGCAGTGAGTTGTGAGACAAAATCAGACTACTATCAACAAGCTTTTTTGAATCAAAGGCACATGCCTCATAGGTAGATGTGAATGAAGGGGCAGCACAGAGCCAGACCCCCTCTGCCCTCCCTTGCACTGGCACCCTCAAAAGGATGTCACCTTCCTTCCAAAGCTTGCATAGACCACTGCTTCATTACTTTGGTAATGATGGCTTTGTATCTGAAAACATAGCCAATTCCACTTCCCTTCTCCTTGTTTCAACCTCAGTCTATTCTGGAGCAAAATTTAGTTTGAGTAAGAATGAAAAAAGTAGACTCATGTCTTCTAGCAACACCATTAAGCACACTGTGTTTACATAAAAAGCGCTCTGAGCTATTTTATAATCAACTTGTCAGAATACACACAAAAGGCTATATGCAAAAACCCAACAGGCTCTTAAGAGATCATTCTCTTCCACATACAGTCAGCCTGATCTGCATTCCCACACTTGACTCCAGCTAGGAAAATATCTGTTGCTCTATTTTGGCACCACAACAAACACCTGGCTTGGACAGGATTTCAGTCTTCCCACTCACAGATGCTGAGGGAGCCATTTTGGAGAGAGAGTGTGTGCACATGTGTACATCTGTGTATGGAAGAATTTGAACTCACACCAAAATGCTGTTCATCTCTAGTCTGTGCCACACTTCACAGCAGAGACTATTGAGACTCCTGCTCCCATGTTCTGCACACAACCTTTTATGATAACTGCATATTTGTTACTGCTATCTTTAAGTGTTATCTTTTACCTCTGCAATTTTTTTTCTCACCTCATCCCCTGCCATCTTTTAAAATGCCCAAAGGCACAAAAGCCATAAGGGTTCCACTGTCTTGCAGTGGTCTGTTTCAGATGTTCAGGGGCATCTTACCCATCCTCAGGCCAGGAATCTGTCAAGACATAGTACTTCCAATGCAAAGATCCTGACAGGGATATTTATGATCCCCACTTTTAAAGCTTGTTGGTGCACACCTTAACTTCAGTACATCACTTCTTGAAGAGTCTGGCTTATAGATTGAAATTTCTCACTGTATGCATGGGAGCCAAAGATCAATATTCACAACCTTACAACTTTAAAACTAGTAATAACATAGCAGCATGTGACCACAATTTACAAACAGCAAGCAACTGATTTTCTTAGATCACCACTAAGCAAAATGAGTGATACCACTACATAACACTGTACTTCTGTCATTTCTGAATAGCTCCTTTTTCTCCCCAGTGAAAAATGTTGTCTGTTGAAGTTAGTCTGTGAAGAGTCTGAGAACCTATATATTGGGTTTCTGATATTTGCAAGCCACAGGGAGCTCTACCAGCTTGCAACCACCTCACTACAAAACTTCTGGTAAGGCTAAAGACAGACAGTATTTTCCATGTGCATCACAACAGGCTGCTGCACACATAGCACAGAGCTGCTCTGTGCATACGGACAGCAAAAGTCTGTTACTTTCAGGACGAGCTTTTTGTGGCAAGCACACTGTTGAAAGCAGAAACTGTGCTGATTTACTCAGCATGAACAGAGTGGGAGTACTGGGCAGTCACTGAAGGGCTGCTGCTTCCAAGAGAAGCAAAGAAAAATTGCAGGCAAATTCTGCATCAGGTATAAAGGTTATGTAAATCTACAGGGGAGAAGTGGTAATGGAATACTCTCATCCAAATGAAAAGCATTCATTGAATGAGAAGTATTTCTGGGGAAAAGAATAAAACATACTGAAGCATCCTACTTCAAAGAAATCGAGGGACTGGAAGGATATGGAGCCAGATTTCAAAGTCTCAAACAGCCAACAACTCAGACAAACAGCTTTTCTAAGCTCTGCAGCTCCCTCCAAACTGTTACACACAAACAGGAATTTAACTCTTAATGTCTATGTTTTTACCAGAAAAAATATATAAAAAAAGATACTAGACACAGAATTTACCCTGAGTATTTCAAGGGCAAAACGCATTAGTGGTGTTTTCCTTTGGGTTTTTTTTGTGTTGTGGGGGTTGACTGATTGGTGGTTGGGCTTTTTGGTGCTCTTTTTAAGTATTTTTTTTTATTTAACCACTAAAGCACCTCCTTCTGGTTCAAGAACTAACCTATTATCCTACTACTACAACTCCACTCTTCACTATCTACAAGAGCACATTAATTCCTTCACAATACAGCAGAAAGGTTATGCTGCTTACAGGTATGCACTAATTTATTCAGCGACTTCCCACATCCTGCAGGATGAGGAACACAATTCTCCTGCCAATAAGCATGGATGGCTTTCAGGTTAGGGCATTTTTATCTTCCATCTGCTTTGTGATGCCTTCTCAGCACCCCATACGCATGTTTGATAACAAACAACATGCTCTTGAAAATAGATCAGAATACAGAAAGCACAGGAGAGCTTTGAGCTTGCTGTTTCTTTGCACCTGAACCAAGAGCTAGTCTACCAAATATGAACCCCCTGCCTCACTCCCTCATCTGTATTTTTAAGTAGACTGCAAACATATAAAAATACATCCTTCAAAAATAGGTAGTATTAAAATTTTTTTTTGCATTGCTACGTAGAAAGGTCATTCATACCACAAAGCCAGAAAAAAAAATCAACATCAACCACTATAGTACTTTTACCCCAAAGTTTGGACTGCAAAGAGGCTTCCATAGTAACAGCTGTGTGTACTTACAGACTCAAAATAATTGCCTTTTTCCCAAAGAAATAAATCAAAATACAGAATATCTATTTTTTTTCTTTTCAATAAAACATTATTATCTAGGGGAGCAGTGGCAATGTGCCAGCACATCTGGATCAGCCTTCCAGAATTATTCAACAGTGACTCACATATCAGTCTGCCTTTCAGGGTTTTTTTCAATTTTGAAAGCAAATCCTTTTACACTCTTGGTCTTTCACCACTACAACCAACTGCACTTTATTTTAATACTATTCCAGCTGTTGTTTTTCATGCTAAGAGAAACAGGTAATGAAGAGATATATATGAAAAAAAAAGAACACATTTCAGCAGCTGACTGCTCCTGTGCTTTATAACAGATAAGGACCAGTACTATTTGCTTGAGAAAGTGAAACAAAAAAACTGCCCCCTAAGAACAGTTTAAGAAACAGCATTTATATTTTGTTTGAACAAGCAGTGTCCTGTGAGAGCACTGGCAAGGAACCATCTAGCAGAAAACTGATGGGGGAGCTATGTACTCATGTCTAAAGCTAAAAAGTAATTCAGTCCTGACCTCCTTCAAAGACCAACTGCCTTGTGCTTTTGTTTCAAGTGCAAAGCAGATGTTTCACTTACAAAAAACTCCCACTCTTATCCTCTAGGAGGTTTTGCTGAAGAAGCTACTTTGAATACTATACTTTGCCACTGAACAGACCATTTCACAGTGTACAGTGTGAGGAAGGAAGGCACACTGGAACATGCTGTGATCTAGAAGCTTTTCATATTTTCACTGAGTTTGAACAGTGAGGAGATTTAACATGAGCTCAAAACAGAAAACAATTAACCTAAGATTGTCAAAAACCAAAACACCTTGCTGAAGTCCTTATTCTTGCTGAAGCCTGTTGCACCTTCTCCTAAGAGCTTGTAAATTCACATTCTGTGTTTTGAATTCGAGCAAAAAAAGCTAATCTTACTGAAAATTAGTGTGGCAGAATCTTCTTTTTCCTGGTGACCTTGGAAGAAGACTAAAAATCGCAAACATGAGGCAAACCATTGTCATTATCATGCCCTAATGAGCTTGTCATTATCAAGATCTTTAGGTTGCAAAGAACTCTCAATACACCAGATAAAAGTGCGATGTGCAAAACACAGAAACAAAGTCTTTTGGGGCAACAAGGTTGCTTTCAGTAGCCTTGTACTTCTGCCACACATTTTGGTCTCCTGAACCATGTCTGTCCAACCATGGGTCTGGTAAGTCCAGCAGGAGAGCTGGTTGGGTAAAAAAATTAAAAGAGCACAGTATCTCCCTCCACAATGCTGACTTTTAGCTGTACCAGTTCCCTGATATGACCCTTCTCCCTCCGCTGTGACTGAACAAGTGTACTTGTGTACTTGTGCAACAAAGGAGGTAAAAGCTGTGTCTGAAAGTAAAAACTCGAAATAAAATCAAATTTTAAAAATCCTTAAGCAGAACCACATGCTACCCCAGCCCACAATCCACAGTGAATTACAAACCAAAACTCATCATACAACACAGGTTTTCATGGTGTCCCATGGCAAGGTTCTAACAATGAAAGCAACACTGGATAATACTGGGTTTAGGACTTGAAGTTATCATCACAATTAGTGGAAGTTTTACCTCTTTAACGTGAGTGTGAAAGGACACAGACATGTCCAGCAGGATCTTGCGCTGCTCCACACGCCTGACGAAATCCTGTATCCGGTCTTCGAGCTGATGGGCAGCTTGATAAATTTCCTCTGGGTCACACTCCCCAGTCTGAGCAAGCTGCTCCGCTGCTTCTAGGAGCTTATCTGCATTCGTATATGTGTTCTGGGGAGAAATAAGTTGGTTTCACAGGATTAAATGAAAGAAAAGTCAGTCAGTGCCATTTAAAGCCACTCCACTAATAAAAACAAAATTACAAAAAGGCCCTGGGAATGTACTTGTCTTTCTTCTTTTTGTAAAGGCAGCACAATATAATCTTACTAAAGATTTTGTTACATTTCCATATAATTTTCCACACTTAACTGTGAATAAATTCCTTAGCTCCTTATTTATGTCTATTCAAATGTCTCCTCGACACAAAACTTAGAATTAGTATTTTGTATACACATCTAGAAATAAAGATCAGCCTAAATGCTTAATCCACTACATGCCAACTGGCCTCCTTCAATACTGGAAAAATCACTACAGTCAAGGACAGAAGACTTTTCAAATGTGCACTACTAGAGCTGAAGAAATTCTAACTGCTGACACTTAACATCAAGCCCACACACCCAGCACGAAGGTGGAAAGCGACCAAGCACAGAAAGAGAACATTTCTCTCCATCCTTAAAAAAGTCAGGCATCCAAAATTCATGCATCAAGTGTGTATCATCATTTGTGAAAAAGCAGCAGCATAGGAAGATTTAGAAATGAGCTATGGGCAAGTGTCCTAGTGGAATAGTGTCCCCATACATCCTAGGATTAACAAATGCAGATCAGAAGGCCTATAAGAGACTTGAGACCAAGCAGAAAACAACAGAAAACAACAACTCTGATGTGCTAGGAGTCCCATGGTGCAGAGAAGAGACAGGTGTCTAACAACTCTTAAAGCTCTGCATTTGCAACCTGCCTCAGTATCTTTCTTGTTAATTTGGAACAGGATTGAGTCCAAACTTTTGTTATATTTTAGGTGCTCTTTTTGAACCTAACTTGGGTTTTCATGGTTTAGAATGGTTCTCAAAACTCTCATCAAGGAAGGTTAAAAGGATGTTAACCACTGAAAAAAATAACTGAAGCCAAATCTAGACTAAAGAAGCTTTGCTCATGTCACACTATTAGGTCTTCTGATAGGTTTGCACTACAGACTAAAAAAAGAAGAAAGCATTCTTGACAATATGAACTACACCTTTTCCTTCTCCTTTCTGCCCTTCCATGTTCTCCCAACCTCAATTACATCAGGTAAAAACAATCCTTGCTAAAATAAATTAAGCCTATGCAAATGTGCTTTTCTTTGCCATAAATATAGTATCACACCTCTAATTAACATTATAATATCCACAAAAATTAAATCCAAGTCCAGCCCCAAAACTGAACTAAAGGGCAGGAAATAAGAGCTCTCCCCCAGGGTATCAAGGTAAATTATCAGACAAGCCCAGGACAGATTACATGACTCAGTGAAGCTTTCACATATTTGGGGAGAGCTCCCCCTAAATTTATTATGATCTATTTATGCAAGGAATTGAATCCACGCTGTTACTTGACTTGGACTATGTAACTCTCAGCCCTTCCTTAACTCTCAGCTTTTTAGTTGCATGGAGAGATGGAGAACTCCTTCCTGGTTTCCCTGGGAATGCCTGCAGAGACAAACGCGAGCTTATGCTATCCAGTGGGGAGCAGAGTGCTCCAGGCCCCAGAGCACTGTCTCAGGCCAGGCTGGCCCTGAACACACTGAGCTGGGCCTGGTGTTCTGCCTTCCAGGGCTGCAGCTCACATGTGTCCAGGGGCAAGGCACAGAGCCTCAAGGCGCTCCTCAAACAACAACTACTTCACCGGCCCAGAGCACCACACCCAGCTGCAGATGGCTGAAACAGAAGTTTCCCATTTTAATGAAGACTTTATCTCACATGTGAAGCATTGTTTACGAATTCCAAGAGTATCTTCCGCATTACACAGGCCCAGGCACATCTGACTTCTCTTTCTGTAAAGGGGATGGTGAGCTGCCTGTATTTAGAAAAGATCACAGCCTGGATTCTGCTTCAAAAGGGGCTGCAATTCTCAAACCTAGCAGTGGGCACATGCCTTGTTGCTCAAATTTCACTTCCAAGTAGAGCTGGAGTATAATATAAACTGCTCTTTGGATAGAAATCACATCACCTAGGTGCTCAGTACTACCTACTGCCTCTCCCAGCTCTCTGCTCACTTCTAAACAATGCTCAGAGGGAAAAAAAACAGTCATGCAAAAATTTTGAAAATACTTGTCCCAAGGGGCAGCCTCACGTTGAAAGTTAGGCAAAGAGAGCAAGAGTTCTTCCTTAATGGTGCTTATGCCAATTTCCTAAATTGAAGGAAAGGAAAGGAAAGGAGCCTTCAGGGTGACAAACTTCCTCAGGGTCTCCTCACTAGCACACTCTCCTCAGATCCCAGGGGAGAAGGAGCCCTGTAAGAACTTCAAGATGACCTGTAGTCCCCATCCTTCTGTGCAAGTCTTTAAATAGGCATTGCTCTCCAAAATTATGAAAAATTCTCTATAATGGAATTTACCACCTTCCCCAGCTACAAATTCCATAATTTTTCCCATCTTTCTGTTAAATAATGTTTTCTCAATATTATTCACAAAGAACAAACACCATATTTTTAGAAAGCATATGAAGTGCCACATCAAAGAAAACCCAAAGATTAAATTTCAGACACTACTGCAGAAATGACTACTACTGACAATAAACAGAAATAATTGGAGATATGGACTGCACTTCAAACAACTTGGAGTTTACTGTGCTCTGGAAAGGGAAGAGGGACACATGGATGGCTGGAGACCAGCAGAGGTGTACAAATCATTAAAGGTACAGAAAATAAGATAGATGACTCATTAAGTACAGTGGACACTATCACATTTAAGCATCAGACAATACACTTAAAATGAAAAAGCAAAGTACTTTTCATCTAAGGAGCAATTAAATTGCATAACTCATTGCCACAGGGCGTGGAATACATTCCAAGATCATAAAGGGGTTGAAAAAGTAGCCCAATTAAGGAAAGAAAAGTCCATCAGTGACTGGTTCAGATGCATCCTTCAGTTCCAACATCAAACAGGCTGGGAGGGTAAAGGTAACTTTTTAAGCATACAGTCCCTTTTCTTTATGCATCTGGTGATAGCCACAAGCGAGTTTAAGACATGGACCTTTAATTTGATGTATTGCAACCATTTATGGGTAAAGTTCAGAACCAGTCCAAATTCATAACCCATTTTTATAACCTTAAAGGAGATGGAAACAGGTGTTGGTAGGGAAATGAATGGTGTATTCAGACAAGATCTGCAATGAGCTTTCCTGTGCATCTCTTGCACCAAGAAGACTTACCTGTGGAAAACCCACTAATTAATTGTTGCCATACACCTTTTGTGGTTTTTGAGCATAGACTACTGTCAAAAAGTGGACAGAGATGACATTTGAAACAAAAAAAGCTGATTTAGAATTTCAGACAAAAATGCACAGAGAAGTACAACTGCAATATTGACCTGTATCCAGTGCTTGTAAGCTGAAAATTCATGCCAATAAGTGACTCAATTATGTCAAAATTTGGACACTTAACACTTTAACTGAATGGTCTTATGGACACAAAGGTGAACATGGAGAGAGAGTCAAAAAAGAAAGAAAAAGATGGGTAAGTAGAAGTTGAACTGGACAGGCTTCACATGAAAAGAAAAACACGATTTTACAATAGTGGGTGCAAGTCAAAGTATGTATGTGTAAAATTAATTTGGAATCAGAATTTAAGGAGGATTATTAGCTGAGTTTTGACTACCTAGCTTTTGTAGTGGTAATAAAAAGTGTTAAATAAAGAGAAACAAACCTTCATTTCACATGAATTTAGAAGTGAATAATTTGTGAGACTACAGTCCATTGACTGGAACGTCTATTTTATTTGACACACAGCTTATTTTAACATCTCTTTGAACGCTGTTGAGGAAATGGCACCTCATTCACATTAAAAAAAGAATGTGGGAAAAAGCAGAAAGGAAGAAAAAAGAAAAAATAATTTTCACTCCCCTCAAAATCAGGAGTTAGCCTTTGACCAGAAACATGTCAACATAACTGCAGACTCCCTGGAGTTGCCAGAACATTGCCATGCCAGTGACACTTCATTTAACATTACTCTCAGCTTCTGGCTGGAACTGACTGAAAACCCCTAATAATGCCCAGAGTACTATTAAAAACAAACAAAACCAAAATCACAACAGAAAGAGCAACAACAATAACAAAAAAAGCTCAAAATAAAAAAAACACAACAAAGACCTGGACCAACCAGAAATGTAGGCAGAAAATAAGTCAGCCAAAAGTTACTGATGCTTTAACAAGGAGTGCAGAGTCCTGCTTTCTACTTGAACATAATCTTCCTTGTAACAGCAACAACAGGAATGCCTTTTGGGCTGCTTATATTCAGTTTTACAGCAAGTAAGAGGAACAACTCAGAGGGTGTGCCTCTCTTGGCAGTAACTCACTACAGATTCAAGAGTTAGAGATGAAAAAAATACTTATTAGATCATTTTGTCCATCCTTCTATCAGTGGAAGATAGTCCCCTGTAGTATATTTAAGTTCTTTGACCAATCTAAGTTTTCAGTATCTCCATAAATAGAACTTACACCCATTCCCTGAAGAGATAATTTCAAACTCCAGTAACATTCAGTTTGGGGAAGTTTTTAGCAAACATTTGCTTTAAAATTTTCTGCTTTAAAGTCTAATGCAAATTAACAAGATGCTTTTTTTAACATCCAAGTAACATTTCTATGCACTTCGTCCACTTTTGGCTACTCAAACATTTTCTTCTTATTTTCCCAAATAATACAGTATTAAGTATGAGATCATTCAGGCTTTGTTAAGTATCTTACAGAAATAGACTCCTGCTTGTCTGACCCAGAAAAATAAGTATTTCCACATGGAAAACGTTACTTTTTACTAAAAATTAAGTAATAGACATGCATATAGAAAATCCAGCATGTATATATACAAAAGTAACAAAACCTATTCTTTTTGAAAATTTTACAGGAAATCAATATTGAGGAAGTTTTCTGATGCTATTTCAAGTCCTCAGCCACTGGAGTGCTCCAAGACTGTACTTACAATAAAATTTTATCAAGAGTTTAATCTTCCACTAGACAGGCAAACTGTAAACAACACTTGTGATGCATTCCCCATAACAGGTGACACTGCCAAGCTCCTGCATCCAATGCCACAATTATCTAATAATGTTGTCTTCTGTTTGACTGAAGCACCCCTATATCAACCTCACCTTCGGAGATTTTTCTTCATTAATCTTGGAAATAATGTTTTCTCTTACCAATCATTAAGCCTGGACAGACAGCGCATGTTCCTAATGGGGAGGATTCTAGCCTTCAGCTTCCGTCACAAGGTTGTTCTTCACCTCACATCCCCCCTTTTAGAGGCTAACAGCTACACCAGCTCCTTGTTAACTTCCCTGCATTCCTTTGAATCTCTATTTGTTTTGATTTTTTTTCACATAAAGTTGAGTTCTGAACTTGTATCATAACTTAAGGCTAAACTAAAGGTTATTCAGAAAAGGAGGACATTTACAAACTCAATTGTATTTAAAGAAAAAAAACTTAAGCCAGGTTGGCCAGTTTGCTGGCTCACCTGGTTTCTTTGGAGTACCCCTGCCTCTCCATGAGACTGCAGTGAGAATGTGGGAGCTCCCCAAGCTTAAAGTCAGAAAGCAAGACTTTCAATTCATCTCCATCCTCTCTTACAGGCTGCATGAAAGTTAAAATCCTAGAATCCCATGGAACTAAGCTACTTTTAAGAGGAGAACTTTCATTCTTCTGTATATCAATATTTGAAAGAATGCTTTTGAAATAATAATTATACTACTACTATCACTAAGAATAATAATAATGATGATGCCAGAGCAGTTCTATTTTACTTTAAGGCTCACACCCTCTAGGACTATGGAAGTTTGTCTTTTTCATCTCGAAGCTAGAGCATAAAGCAGAAATGCAATAAAAACTTGCAACAGAAACAAAACAGTCCCTTCCTGGAATGGAATGTTTTGTAGTGGGGCTCCCTCTGCACAGCTCTTAAGTGCAAAAGCAGGAATTTTTCATTTATTTCCATGACAAGTGTACAGTCCTTCATGTGATTGCTTTTACCTGTGCAACCTCCTCGAAGTCTTCATGGCGTTTCTGCAAAGCTCTGGCCCGATGCAGGGATTTTCCCACTCCAGTGTGTTTGCTAAGAAAAGCTTCTCCATGGTTTTCAATCCAATCCAACACCTGTGGTACAGAAGAGAGACACACAGAAATCCTGAGTTGCTGTATTAAATGTTACAACAAAAAGACAATTATTCAAGCATTTGAGAAGCTGTAAAGGCACTGCTGAAAAAGAACTGAACTGCTGGATTAAAACACAATGTTGCCACTGAAGGACATTAATTACATCTCATTTAACTTTTCTCAAGGCAGTAATTAGCTCAAACTAGCAAAATAGTACGATTCAAGATTATATCTGTACTTTGAAGCCTACAAAGGACAACCCCATTTCTCCACATTCATCAATTTGACAGTAATCTGATCCAAGTGGCAAGACCCCTTGAGAGGGTCGCTCTAATCTGTTTACACCTTCAGCTGACATTTTTCTGCAAGGTTAACATTAATGAAGCTTGCATATTGCTGGTGAATAACACAGTGAAGTTCTACTTTAGATGAGAACTCACTTCACCTTCTACATATCATTAAGTCAAGAAGTAAGATTCAGTAGTAACTAACTTCAATTAACACAAGAAAAATTAGCTGAAATCATTATGAGATAAATGTCTGTATTCAGAGCATATGAAGGAATATGCTCCAGCTCTTAAGAAGCATCTATCACCTCAAAATATCAGACATAATTGTTTATTGTAAATTTTATCGCTGAAAAAGTGGTGAACAAAAGACATTTTAAAGACCTTTATGCTTCTACCACTGGGTAGAATGACTGGGCTGACAGTTTTATAAACAGTAAAAACTGTACATGTAATTAGCTTCTGTCAATTAACACAAAAGATTCCAGCACACATACCAAATTTCTGATGAGTGAATGAACAAAAACATCTAACCTCTCTTCAAACTACTACTTCCTAGCCATAACTTAATCCATTAGTTCAGTATGCACATGGTATTCAATTTTTTGGAAGATACTCAAAAGGTTCAAGAATGACATTTAGAATTAAAAACAACAGCACATAAGCAATTATCTGAAGTCAGCTAACCATATCTACACAGCACTTACACAGTGGTGCAGAACACCTTACCTAGCATTTACCTTCAGCGTTCTTGTTTCTTTAAAACATTAATATTTTAGTTGGTTTTGAAAATAACTTCCAAAAGCCTGTACTGTATCTCTTACCTACTAGTGTCCTTTACTCTGATTTCTAAAGTTGGGTGACGTTTCTCCCCAGTTTTCTTTTACTGAAAGTGTAACTGAGTTTAACTAAAGAGAGACTTTTTTTTCCTTCCACACAGATTTGAGAGCCATTCCTGCAACATCACTCTCGATCACATTCAATACACACATAATCCCACACACCATTCCCATGAAAAACATCCATGCTTTCTTTAGAAAAAGAATGAAAACATGGTTTTCTCATTTATCTTGACCATGCAAGTATTTTTCCGTTTGCAAGCTCTCTCCTACTGGACATCTTCAAAACAACAAACAATTCCCTAATACCCCAAAATACAGCCACTTCAAATCACCAACACTTCATTAAATCTCCATACTTAACTTCTGCAATACTTGTTTTCCCAGTAAGTATTGCCAAAAGAATATTATTGTGTTTTAGGTCAACACAAGTTTTCATTTTCTTCTTTCAAGGTAAAATATTGATCAGAAAAAGGAGAGTGAGGAGCTAAACATAGCCTCAGTTATTATTACCAATACTTTTGACTAGTTTCAGGAGACTACTTGTCCCGTTATAAAAAGAGCTGAAAAGAGATATGTTTGGATGAAATAATTAGACTGGACTCTGGAGACTACTAACAGTTACAAGCTAACAAATGAAATCAACAGTAAAATCAGTCCCAGAAAGCATGGGATGAAATGCAGAAAGCAGCCCAGGGAGAATGATTTTTGCTTCGAATAATGCTGAATAACTTCTCAAGGGAAGAAATTGTCATAGAAATTCAGTACACAGATCATGACATAAACCACTCAACTAGAAAAACATTACTGCCTCGAAGTGAAATCAGTATGAATACACATCTCATTAGTGTTCAGTCTTCACACCTTGATTCTTAAAAAAACTGAGGAAGCACTCTTGGGAATTTTACAGCATGTAGAGGCAGAGTCAAGTTAGGCTCTTCTCATCAGTAAGTGCTTTGCATACCACTTCAATCAAAGTACAATACCATTACTGGCACTGATACCAGCCTTTTAGCAACTTACCTCTCTCCCAGGAAGGGGAAGCAAATGTATAAGAGTTACAGAAATCATCACACTGAGACACTAAGGACTCTTCTACCAATACTGAAAGCAAATGGAATTCAGTCTGGTACTTAAGTAATCCATAGAAGTCTAAGAGGCTCAACACTTTTCAGTCAAAGGGTGAATAGTGAATCAACCTCCACTGCAGCAAGTTGCTTTAATGATGCAATTAAGTTCTACTGCAGTCTCAGCAAAACCATCCTTATGCCCAGGATCTAGAAAAATGCTTACATTTCTAACTCCCAAAAGAATACATGAAAGAAGAAACTACTATGGAAAGACAGCTTCATTTAAAAAAAATCATTGCTCATGGCTGCAAAATATGTGGTATATTGCTTGTAGAAGTAAGCCTGATCTTTTGCAGATTCATGGTGCTTCTTTGCACCAGTCTTTCCCACATTATTATCCATTCCTCACCCCCCACCCCTTTACCTACTTTACATACATTCACTATTCTGATCTCCACTTACTTGCTGCTGACATAGCATTCAGAAGGGGAAGATGGAAATATCTGCATTTCTGATCTTCGGACAGTTAAAATGCGGAAATACTCTCTCAAAAAAAGTCCCATTTTACACTGGAACCGCCTTCAAAAGCCACATGGGAATCACACAGTGAAATCATGTTGTTGCTAGCAAGTAGCAAGCATTCATGGCCCGCCCTTCATTACTCAAGGCTGAAATCAGTGACTGTAACCTGTTTTCAGGCAGGCAGATCAAGCAGGAAGCAGCACATTTATCCAGAAGGGACAGAGAAGACACTCACTATGATCAAATAAATGTATTTTTGGGGGGGAAAAACCCCAAGCCAAACCAAATCAAAACACACCCCCCCCAAACAATAACAACAAAAATAAGTAATCCCTGTCCCACCCCCCCCCCCAAAAGAAAAAAAAAAAAAAAAAAAACCCTCAAAACACTTCCTACCATCATGTTTTACTAATTTCTGGCTTGCAAGCTATCAGGAGAGTTTTTCAGGCACCAAAACTCCAATCATACAAGTGTCAGCCAGTATCACTCTACCAGAAGCATCATCTTTATGCACAATTTTGACCTTTCATGGCCTAGAAAAGCAGACCATATTGCTGTTCCAAGTCTGCTTTATTGCTTCATATCAGAATAATTCAGCTCTGTTCCTTAGGTGAAAGGCTGAGTATTATCTACTTGTAAGCTTATTAACTCTTAAACATAAAATCATACTTTTACTAGCATGAAGAAGGGCTGAGTGCCAGTGGCCAGACTTTTTTTTTTTAAATTAATATAAACACCCAATTTTTTAGATGTTAATATACAAACTAACTGGGAACTAGATCTCCCAGCATGCTTCTGCTACCTAAAGTCAAACTTAGAATTCCATTCAGTTTAAGACTGTTATACATTTTCACATTTCAAATGTCAGATTTTCTGTTATTCACTTCTTATCTACTGTTTTCATTATTTCATGCACTGCTTTCCTTACTACTTGCTCAGTAGTACATCAGCAGATGACTCTTGGTGTACTCAAGACACCACCACAATGTTTCTGTTGATTTGGAAAGCTCCACTAGAAACAGCTTTCCAGTGTACAAGAACGTGCAAGACAGAAGAAAAAACCCAATGAGCTTTCTAAGGTGGAAGTAACATAAAGTGAAGTACCAGCTCAACACGGCCAATTCCCTCCTCCAACTCCACTCTGTCACTCACTTAACACTTCCATGGACTGAGTTACTTCATTAATCCAGCAGAGGGAGGAGGAAATCAGACTCATGCCTAAGGACAGTTATAGATTCACTTACAATGCTCTTGGTTGCTTGCCATTATGTGCAAACTAACTATAAACAGTGGCAGAGGGCCACACTTAGCTTATTCTCAAATGAAAAAAAACCCACCACATTTAACTTTACTAACAATAGTTAAAAGATGTTTTCATGTTATCTTCTCAATCAATCTTGAGTTTGTTTAACATTTGAACAAAGAGAGAATGAGCTAACAAAAACTCAAGTATTTTAGAAAGAAAGTTGCTTTGGAGCTCTACATAAACCATTCCAGAACTGTCTCGGATATAAATTAAATAATACCTCAAACCAGAGTAACGTCATGCATTGAATGGTGTTAATGAGTATTCAAATGAAAAACTAACATTGCTCAGATAAATTAGGATGATCTGATAAAGTTGTTTTGCCTTTTTTTTGCAAGAAAAAATAATGTTTTTATTTGAGATCACTTTTTTCCCCCCAGGTAAATTTCCAAAGCTGAGGGAACTACAATCTCTAAGACATCTGCTGTGGCTATTAGAGTAATCTGTCTGGTATGGATGTTGAATGGTCATTGTCCTACAGATTGACCTGCACTGAAATGCCAGTATGAAAAGTTGTATTATGAACGGGAACAGCAACCAAACTTCACACTGTGATTCATAATGCAGTGCCAAAAATACCCAATATCTGTAAAGTTAAGTTAAAGCAACATAAAGAGTTATACTTGCACATGCAGCATTTCAGCAATTAACAGTCATTACAGAGATAAACCAAAGGACAGCTCAATCTCTGACAGTGGTAATTACTGCATACTAAGGGAAGGGCTTAGGAAGACAGCAAGCAAGGGCTGCATCTCTGTACACATCTAGCTTGAAATTTCATGTGGTTGATAAAGATGTGCATTAGGCACAAGGCTGCAGCTTTAACCTGTCAAGAGGATCTCTTTCTACCTTAATTCAATGTCTTGCAAAGCATACAAAGAAACCACAGGCATAAACAGGATGAAAGAAATTTCACCACCAGTAGGTAAAGCATGTGCTGAATAATAAGTCACTGTGGATCAACATTCTCGAGTCAACTGGTTCACACTGAAAATTTCTGGTGTACTCACAATCCACATCCATGACTTGGGTAGCAAATTCCTGATACTGGAAGTTATAAAAATATGTAAAGCTGTCCACTTTGATTTTTTCAAATCTGCAACTACTTCATCTTAAATGCAACAGTTCCAAAGGCTGATGAGTCCAATACAGAGAAGAAAAATCCAGCATCTTGCTGAAGAACCTGGTGGTGACTGCACAATGACTTGAGTTTAATGATGGGTTATTTGCCATCTTCAAAGAACAAAGCAGTCTGAGACTAACTCCTCCACACCAACAGCCATGATTTAGGATGGAGCAGAAAATGAAAGTTTCCTACAAGCATTTTAGGACTCCCAAGATACTAAAAGTAAAGAGTAGGAGCAGTACAGTAAGACTCCGCAGCATTTAATGAACACCTTCCCCCAGGAAATAAATTGCCTAAAGCCTGGCCTACAGGCCTGAAACTTGAATTATGCACCTGGCAAATTACCTCAGGAGACCCCTTGGCCTAGATTGCCTAAGTAGGTCCTACTTGAACTCAATTCAAACTAGAGGAGGAAGTTTTACCATCCAATCCATACTTTTTGGCACCAGACTGCTGAAAGGACCTACATTTTTCTCTGAGAATCAAACTACTGTGTTAATTTCAGTTTCTGAAGATTCCTTATGAAGCCTTTTCAATTTAAGATGTGATTAATTTGTGGGCTCATCACAGAATCACAGCATATTCTTGAGTTGGCCCTTCACTGACTACTCATGCAAGTACCAGCACTGGACACTCCTTACTAGCCACTACTTATGTTGTAATCTTCATGGAGAGCCTCAAGGATTTAGACAATGGCATAATTAATGGAATCTTCTGTTCTCTGTGCCCTTGCTGACCATTCATAACATTCCCTCTGCTTTCTTCCACTTTTTTTGTCAGCTAATACTCTTCATGTCTTTCTACATCCTTTGTCACATCTCAGCGTTGACAATCTGGATAACAGTCTGTCTTCCAATGTTTGCTTCTTTTTAGATTAAAAAAAAGTAATAAAGTTTTGAAGATTTTGTAAAATTTACTGCTAAGTATTTAAGTTATTTTCTTTAATTATATGAAGAGATAGTCACCAGACGTCAAAGAAACTTCAGTTATCAGGATTGCTCAGTCTCCCCATCATCTGCCTAAATTACCTTTTTCAACTACTGTAAATTATGAAAATCAGTTATTTCACTCCCAACTGCTCACACCCAGTATCTTCTTGAAACAGAAAAGTACAAGAAATTTAGCTAAAAGTGCAACTAATTATGATGAAAAAAGATTACTTTAACCAGAACTATGGCTATCTATCTAAAAATCTCCATTCAGAAGTTGTAATTTGTGGATATTATTACACTGAAATGAAAGACCATGATCAGCAAATACTGGCCATCTTTAGTTTTTTATGAAGATGAGCTCTTAAAGGAAAATTACTCATGTCTCTGTTAATTGAAGTTCAAAGCTAACATTTTATGCTTATTAAAAATCCATCAAGCAAGGAATTTTATTTTGTTTTACTTTCAAACACAAAGGTGTGTCAGAGATACTAATGCCTTTATGTAACTACTAACTTTCACAGATATTGTCATAATAATAAAAAAATAGCAGGTAATAACAATTAATTCAAGAACAGTGTTATTATCAGAAAGTAATCTCATCTGTAATTTTTATAATTATAATTATTTAAATTGTTTTAAATTATAATTTTTGTAATTTTTAGAATAACTACTCTCAGGTTTTAAAGAAACACTATTAAGTCAATTAAGTATCACTGAGGATTTAAAACCAAAATTTTACAGAATAACACTATTAATTTTTTGCATGTTACAACAAGAAGCCTTTTTGACACTTCAAGTCCAGAATTTAACCTAGAATGTGAATGTCAGTTTCCAGCACAAACTCAGAACAGCTGCCTATATTAAAAATCTTTTTCATCATATATGACTTAAAATAAATAAATTAATTTAAAATCAGAACACTATGAAGTGGAACTAACTTTCAACTATAATTCTTATCCTTAATAGTCAATAGCTAAATTCTGATAATACAGAGAACATGGTATCATTCAGTCAATCCCATGCAACTACTCACTTGTTGTACAAAAAAACCCATGGAAATCAGCAGTGAAAACTCACCTGTCAGTGCCATCAGGCTGACAGAATACAAAGGCATTCAGGCAAGTGAAACAAAACCTACCTGTTGAACATCCTGCTGAAAAACGCAGAGCTGCAGCCGCTGGTGCAAGCGGACCTTTCGATGCTGCCAGATGTTTTCCAGTTGGCGCTGGTGATGCAAGACTTCATGGATGACATCCAGGACGTGATGAACTGCTTTGGAGTAGTTGGCAGACGCGGTGAGGGAATCAGAGCTCCCAGGAGTCAAAGGTCTCTGAAGTTTATCAAGGAGTGACTTCCCATCTTGGCTCACCTGACCACCAGAAAGGATGAAGAATTACAGGTCTTGCCAAAAGCTTGTTGGGCTACTACTTCGTACCCCACCCCTTCTCTCAGTTCTAAATGTCTTCAAGAACTCAGAGAGCAATGATGAAGACTTATTTTATTGCAGAAATTATTACCTACATGCAGCTGCTATAGGAAAAATATATTCTCCTTCTCTGTAAAATAATTTTAAGAAGTATCACTCTTCTAAATAACAGCCTGTCTTTCCATTTCTTCATTACTTTAAGAATGACTTTCCTTCAGTTTTGGGATTTTTTGTTTGGTTTGAGTTTTCTGTTGTTGTTGTGAGCTTTTTTAAAAAAACTAGTTGAATCTAACTTTGAATAAATATTCATCTCTTTCCCTAGTCAACAAAAGACCTAAAATTAAGCATTTGTCCAGAATTATCCTTCCAAAACCATCTCTCTCTTCATTTGATGTAAAGGTGAACAGGGAGGTTACTTTCCGTAGGTTAATATTTGAAAAATACATTTAAACCAACAGATATAAAACTTAGTACATTATTCAATCTGACACGATTTACAACTTCTAAATTATTACTGTTACTGGTAAGCCAAGGGAAAACTTTTGTAATGGCAAACTTAATTCTGATTAAATCACTTAAATCCTTTCCACGTAGCATAGAAAGATACTGTTTTCCAAAATGTGTTTAACTACTGATACTGACAGGAAACATTTGTCATTTCAAACTGTTGTCTTCTCTGATTTATATCACAGCAGAAATATTGAGATTTACCTTGCATGCTAATTAAAAAGCAAAAATCCTCTCTAATCTGGTCACTACCAACATTTAGCGTTAAAACCACTTTTTATTGGTGTTTACCCTGTCAGTCACTTTTAGCATGAAGCTCAGAGAGCTGTTACAATTCAGTATCATTCAGCTACCTGCAAAGAACTTTTCTAACAGCTCATTTAGCAAGTAGGAACAAAAATCATCTGAAACCACAAGACACAAGTATAAAGAATAGCCTGAATCCATCAAATCCACACTATGTCAGAAACACCAAATTTGCCAAGGCCTTCCCCCAGTAGCTCTTTTCAACAATTTCTACTAAGTCTAGGCACATGTTACATTTGTTATTCGGTAGTCAAACAGATCCAAATGAAAATTCTTTTCTGATAATTAGGCTACACGGGAGTTTATTTCTCAGTTTCAGTTCAAGCTCTTTCATTTTAGAAATGAGTATCAACACAGAGAATGATGCTCACTTCTGAAATTAGCTCCAGTAAAGTCAGGTCAGCAGAAAAAATGCATAGTCCATAGCATAGTTACAATGATATCTTTTTTCTTTTCTGTATCCAGAAGAATTATCTAGTAAGTCCTTCAAGTATTTCAAGATAATGGACTTCAATTATCCATTCAGAGTCCATAAAATCTAGGTGAAAAAAAGTTACTGTGACAGCCCCTTGATCTTATTAGTTTATTAGCTTTACAAAACAAATGACTGCACAAATTTTCCTTTGGAGTTAATACACTAAAATTTTCTTCCTTCCTAGTGCATGACTGCCTTAAGATTTCAGTGAGATGTATAACTTTATTTATATATATATAACTTCATTTAAGGCACATCTGCTGGATTTTCAGGCATACCAGCTGTCTCATCCTGTAAGCTAGTAAGTTGCTTTACTAGTAATATACAGTAATTACCCTCAGTAAAATCAGACTGTCTAGTCTTAAAAGCATTTACTTTCTTAAAATTACTGTCTTCTACCTTACAACCAAGCCGTGTTGTCAAGACATTGCAATCTAAAATGAATGACAGTGTTGTGATTCCCAAAGTGTTGCTCTCTCTCTTCCCCCACTGTTCATTCATCACAAAATGAAAGGAGCTCCGTACTGTAACAGAAATGAAATCATACATCTAATAATGATAAGCAATAGCTCTCTAATATCCTGACACAGAAAGATGCCTCCATCAATCTTCAAAAAGGAATGCACGCTTGGAAAAAGCAAAATTAAACCTTCTGCCCAGAGGAGGAAGACAAGTTGTACATACACATACAGTTATTACTTCTGCACCAATTCTGGTTGCTAAAGACAAAACTGGTTTTTTACCAGATGGAGGAAAGTAATGACCAGAAATCAGAAGAAAGGCACTTAGTGCTCTTTTATCCCTTTGAGCAGCACCAGTGAAGATTTTGTTAAAATATCTAGCTAGCCTAAAGTCAAAAGCTACAGCTTTGAAATCCTAAATAAATTTTCAAGGTACATCGCAAAGCAATCCTATAATCTACCAGTCTAATTTATTTTCTGTATGCATCACCAGCAAGCAAACATTATTTAACATGCTAATCCTAAACAGTACTTATTTACACTTAACAGCAGGCTCATCCAGTCACATCCCTGACAAAAAACAAAGAACCCACACAAAACCAACTCAAACCAAACAGAACCAGCTAGAAAAAATTAAACCTCAGCCCTTCATAATCACTATTCTTGAGAAATCTAGCCTTTCTCCTCCTTGCTGGACTCTCATGAAGCATTCATCCCAGACTGCCTCTCCACATAAATCTGTTACAATCATGCTATGTCTCTGTCCCTCCCAATGACCAAAGCTTATAATGAAGTCAAGAAACGTTACTACAAAACATGCTTTCAAGAATGAGTTAAAAGAGTTACATGTAGGTAAAACTGCAATATTATCAGGTGTGACAGTATGTCATTAGATCAGTTGACACAGAAGCATGGCACAGAGCAAAAATAGGGATATCAATGTGTATTTTACACAAAAGAACAAGAATTCATGGACCTTGGCCATCTAACTCAAGGTCACAAAGTTTATGCAGGCCCTAAGTTGGCAGGTATTCAAAAAACCTGGTTTTGATACACTACCAATAGGACAGATGATCAGCACTAAACTTACCCTTCCTTACTGCTAAATGAAATGTGACTTGAACCAACTTTGATATAGGAAACTGAATCCTAAGTCATCAGAAAGTAGTTTTAACTTTAATGTAATGTATAAATCACAACCATTAATTAAAACCCACATAACTTCCTTTTAAAGACAGGTGCAAGCTGTGGCCTAAGCTATCCTGTATCCACTGATCATTTTTACCATGATTTAACCAAACACAGAATTTCAGTACAGAACTCCTGTATTTAATCCAGAACAACATCAGTCCAATTGAAAAGCAAAAACAGTTTTACCCAACAATGAGAACAACCCTGACAGAAGGAGGAAAGACAAGTAAAATAGGATATGCAGAAAACACCTGTTAGATAATAATAGTGAATACTATTGATTTCCGCTAAGTTATGCACAACAGAAAACTCCAAATTTGAAAGAAAGCAAATGGATAGTTGAGTCATCATTTTATAGATCACCTTCAGAATAAGCATTTATTTTATCTTATATTTTATCCTAAGTTGTAAATACAACTACTAGAAATAGTGACAATAGTGTGTGCTGAGTCCAAGATTAGAGCACCAGCACAGGATATGCTAATCTTACAAATGCTGACTACACAGGCATCCTTAGCTCATTTAAGTGTCTGTGAGGTTGATGAGACTAAGTGCATTACCTGCTGGCTTCTCAAGTAACATCCTTTGGTAGTTAAGGTTTTTTTGGTGAGGCAATTTCAGAGATGGATTTTCAAAATACACTTAGAGAAATCCACGCCAACAGAATACCTTCCCAAAGAATGCCCAGCTAACTTCCCTTGAAGTAAATGCCTAAACAATAGTATCCCACTGCTATTAAAAGGCAGTAACATGAAAATGCAAATTAAAACATATTTAGTACTTTAGCGCTCCAAGGGTTGTTTGTACCACACATGGTTAAATCTATCCTTTTAATTTCTTTCCCAAGGTTACAGGGAGGACTTTAACACTTCACTTTTGAACAACAACAGCAAAATCCAATATATAAAATTTAAAAAGCAGTTCAGCGCTCGAGTTTCCAACTAACTCCTCATGCAACAAGTGCTGAATCATGATCCAAACTTAACACGACACAATTTTATCTAAGGAAACAAACAAAACACTGACCTCAGAGTAAGCCAAAGTAATGTGCTCATATATCCCTTGATGATGATGGATAGCATCTTCTAAATCTTGCAGCTCTGAGGGAAGCTCCACCTCACCACAGGCTTTACACCATGAGTCCACATTGCTCATGTACTGCAAAAAAGACATTCGGCTTTGATTTCAGGTTCTACCATGAAGTACACACATGATGGTGACATACAAAAGTACATTCATCTGCATGACACACACTGAAAAGGCCTCTTTTAAGCAAAAAGTCTTTACAGTATTTCTCTCCTAAAGAACCAGAAATTTATATCAGAATAGAAAGAAACATTCAAGTCTGACTATACGTGCGCTTTTAGGTATCTGAAAATTGTGTTTTTAGGTATCTGAAACTCATTGAGCTGTTAGGAGACAGGCAGGCTTAGCTGGATGTTGTCAGTCTTCAGAACCAATTTAACTGTTGGCAATATTGATGCTTCAAGTTTACTCTTGCTCCTTTTCTTGACTTTGCAGCTAAGAAGTTTCCTTCATCCTGCACCTAGCACTTCAAAAACACAAAAGCCAACTAAGGTCTTGTTTACACAAGGAAGTAAAACATGCTACTACTTTCAAGTCCAGACCCTTGGTTTTTACCCTTCAGCTCCCTGTGCAGACACTCATGGTATCATGAGGTTTATCACCTCACCTCTTTTTAATCTTCAGAGAAAACCATGTTACTTTGCACATGCACACAAAGAATTACTGGTGAACCATTCACTGAAACACTCCATCTTTTGCTGGAAAGAGGTTATCAAGGAAGCAAAGCAGTGTCAGGGCACAGCGAATTCACACCTCAGTCCCCAAAGAACTAACTTCTATGTGCAGAGAAGCACTAAATCCATTTGGCAAGCTACTACAGCAGCAAGCATGTAAGGGATTTACAACTTAAGTGGAGGTCTCTTAGGACTAGCATTGAACTTTGAGCACACAGCTATATCAGCATAGTTGCTTGAGTCAAGCCTTTCAGGGGAAATTGAGGATACTGCAACAGAAATCTCTTCTGCAGACAATTTAACTTATCTCTGAAGCTAAGCTGTCTTGATAAACAAGAAACTGCCATCACAGCTATATGCAAACCAGAAGTTCTGCCAACTTACTTCTTCGCTGCTAGGGGGCATGAATTTTATACCCCTGTTATGCTAGGAAGAGAAAGAGGAAAAACAATCTGTTTTTCCAGGAGTTTTCATGTGTTGAACCTAGTACAGCCAAGCACATGTGAGCTCTGTAAAGTAAATTTCCTCTATTCATATCAAGTTTGAGACTCAAAAGTTATGAGACCAAGCCTTTTATTTCATCATACATATCTTAATTCTTGGAACACAAGTAGTCTTTTGAGGAAAAGCTAATTAATAGATCACTTCTGGTACTCTTCTATTGTTTGACAGCTGGGCAGAAGGGTGGTGGAGTACATAGCTCTAAAATACTTCTTTAATTCTCACTAAGGGCCAGTTTAAAAAATCCCTAAGGTTAAGCACTGAATATTAACAGAAGCTCCATGTGCACCAGTGAGCAGGCCCTGATAGCTGGTACAGCCTTCACTGTGCCTGACAGGAGGCAGTGACCCTTACCTGTCACTTGCAAGAGAAAACATGCATTCAAGAAGGGTGTGTTTTTTTCTTGGGCTGCCTACATTTTAATCTTTTTATGTAGGTCAAGCGTCACCAGTCTCTAAAGGGGTCATTCCTCACATTCCAAACCCTCTATCCTTGAACTTGCTCTCCAGTGTTAATGAAACAGCTAATATATCACAGGCAGGTATCTTACAAATCAACTAGGGCAATCCATCGCAGCTCATCATAAAATGAAAACTGCAAGGAGGAGCAATTAAAAGTACATTAATCCCAGCAGATGTTGCACTATTTTCTCTCATTTTTATCTTTCCTTCTGTTCACACTTATATTCAGTAGTAAAGAAGGTAACACTGACCCTTGCTATAGTTGCCCAGCACACAATCACACAAAAAACTTAATCCCTTGACTTCTGATTAGCATAATTTATTATTTTTGTTATGAAAAATGACCACATTTGAGTCAAGGTATACCTACCTGTTCAAATTTCATTCACCTCTCTCCTACAAGTATAGCTCAAAGGCTTAAATGCAAACCCAAATGACCCAAGTAATTAGAAAAGCATCAACATTGACAAGGTACTGAACTGTGTCTATCAAAAGCTGACTGCCGACTTTTCTAGCAGAAGACAATTCTTTAATCTCATTTTTATGCAGCTTTTCTGTAAAACCAGCTGAAAGGACCTGTTGCAGTGACATCATTTTATTATATTAGTCTGTTTAAGGACATTAAGCCAATGCCACCACTAACATAATGAAAGTTTGCATGTTAATACACTCCATTTCTAATGTCTAGATATTTATCAAGTTAAATATCCATGTAGCAGAAATCAGGGAAAAATATCTTAATATCAACTGTATCACCTCTGTTTCTGAAGTTTCCAGCACCCAAATGCTTCCTTCATTCATTCCAAGTTAAAGTTATATGACACATGAGACCTTTCCTTGGATATAATTTAGCAAGGCAAAATGAAAGAAAAGTATCTACATACAGCACATCAGCCATCCCCATCCAAGAGCCTCTGCTCTCTGAACACACCAGGGATGCCCAGAGCAGACACACTATAAGATCAGCAGGTGACTCAACTGCACACACACAGCAACTCCTTCAGAACTGAACTCCCCTGAGGGCAAAACACGCTTTTGCCATTAAGATTATTAACTTGGGGATATTTATTCCTATTTTCCTTACATATACCTCTTCTCTGGGAGTTACACATGGTTAATGACTTAATTAAAATAATTGGTATAGGCCTAAAGCTAAAATGTTTTTTTAGCATAGGAGGAATCTCCTATGGAATACTAAGTAAACATCTCCCACCACAATTTCAGATTCAGAAGGCAGTTAATTAACTTCTCAACTTTCAGGCCACTTCAACTTATGCTTTCTAGAAGCAATTATCATGAGTTAAATCTTGACGCTCAAGGACTGATGGGAGTTGAGTGGTGAGGACAGTAGAAGAAGTGACAGCTTCTAGATGTAGAAAAGGCATTATATAGATACTTAAAAGCCTTATATACTTAAGCATTTCAGTCCACTTCATTTTTATTCATATAGCTAATTTGTTTGTTTTATCTTGCACTGATGTAGGCAAAGCTGTGGAAAATTTAAGGCCAATGGGCTAAACTGAGGAGAACAAAGTTTTGTTTGAGTATTGAAATTGGCAGAAAAAATATTCGGGCTTGTCAACCTTTTCAATCACTTTTTGCACTTTTGTCCAAAGCAAAAGCGAAGTGCACAACTCCCCATTCCAGCACATAAACTTGATGCCCTCTCCATTTACTAACCTGTTCAGCTTTTTGATGGAAGATGGAGGACATGTCCAGTAACGTGCTACGTTCTTCCAAGGCTGCAGCAAATGCCTTCCATTCCTGTTCCAGCTGACTGGCAATCTGTTTGATTTGCTGTGAAGCGTAATGCCCAGACTCGATCAGGCGGCTTGCTACTGACATGATGCGGCTTATGTTTACATACACATTCTGTGGAGAAGAAGGGGAAAATCAGCGCAAGTCAGCAGACTAATTAAATACAGAAGCATATTCCTAAGAAGTTCTACTTTATTACAGTACTGATCAGTAGTCTGGTTTTATTTGGCAAGCTTATGCATGCCAAACTTTGGCATCTAGGTGTATAATGTAGCAGCCTATCCATAACTGACAAGTGAGAATTATGACTTTAAATAATCAGTCTAAAACTCATGTTAACAATCAGCTTAAGCCAATTTATATTACATGAAGACACATTATTACAATAAAGAGGAAGAAATAACCATATTTTACAACAACCTGAATAAAAATGTTTACAGACATTCAAGTAAACAAGATAGTCAGACACACACAATATAGGAAAATTGAAGTATCATTGCTAAGTTCTTGATCCATCCACAATATGCAAGTGTGCAACATCTGTGAACCTTTACATCAACTTCGAAAGTAACTTTTAAAGAAACAAAATAAAGAATTCTGAGCTACAAGAAGTTTAACAGTTTTACATTTTATTTGCTTGCTGCTATACTGCCTTAGAGCTAGCATTTAAAATTAGACGAAGACCAAGGTGAGAAGTATTCTCCAGCATACTGGCATAAATCATTGATGGCACTTAGGCAATCTAATTTTCAATCAAGAGTTTCTGATTCCCGTGAAGTAAAACAAGATTGAAAGTTTTTGCCACCAAAAACTTTCTGAGTAACTCTTTCAGAGCTACATGCGTGAAACACGGAGTTGACGCTTTCTTCAAATTGGGCAGACTCCCATGCATCTAGAATGAAGTTGCTAGAATCACAGGATTGTTGAGGTTGGAGATTACCTAGTCCAACCACCAGACATTGAGCAAGTCAGGTGGAACCATGACCTGCTGGCATCCAGCCATTGCCCAGAGCTTGACACTGACTGGCTGGAGCAAGTGTTACAGCTCCTCCAGGCTTCACTGTCCAGACCCATCTGAGTGGCAATTAGGACAGGTCCCTACTGATTGTAAACTGTATGCATGTATGCAAGCAGGAGCACACCTGACACAGCCTACAGCTCAGGCTGGTCTGCTCAGTAAACTAGCACAACAGTTGTTTGTCTTTCCTTTCTGCACAATACTACCTCTTACTTTTTTACATTATCCCACACATCTATGTTCTACTTTTTAAGCACAGCCAAACAACTGTACAGACTACAAATCTGCTATTTCGAATAAATTTTAAAAGACTGGAGAGCATTTAGGCCTATTAAAAGTGCATGTAGCATAAATGCAAGACTGCTAAACAAATACAGAAAGCCCTTAGATGGTCTTTACAGTTGTGCGAAGAAACAAGTGCCAAAACAGAAAAGAATAAAGGCTATAGTAGACTGCCATTTGAACTCTTTCTGTAACATAAAGCAGTATTGGAAATTCTGAAACAGCAGTTAAAAATGAACACAGCACTATAAACATGAAGAAAAACAAATTGAATCTGAGCTGTGGTTAACATGCATTCATTTTCCCATGGCAATCAGGCTTCACACGTCTGGACAAATACAGCCTATAGCAGCATGAATATGAATTAAAATGCTGACAGTTGAATGCTTTCCAAGCTATGTACACCACATTCCTTGCCTCAAAACAAACAAACAAAAAAAACCAAAAAACAACTTACAATAATCTAAACCTTTTACCTCACTACATGATATATCTACCAAAGTTTTAAGTGTCAGTATTTTAGAATGAAATGATCCAAATGAAATAGATTTAGTTAAGGAGGAAAAGAATCTCTAATAGCAACTCACTACAATCAGACTGTCTTTAATTGACCCTTGAAGGTCAAAAAGTTTTGTTCCATTTCCTACAAGGACAGGCAATTCCAGTGTCATTATTATAAGACAACTGCATATTTTGCACACTGCTTGAGAGATAAGAAACAGTTACAAGTGAGCTGTTGCTCATTTACCAGAGACTGGTATCTTATTTATTGTATGCATTTACAACCTGGTTTTAGTTAAGGAAGCAACAGCTTGGATGCAATAACTGATATAGTCTTCTTTAGTGGCCTCATTTACACCACCTGCAGCTTCTACATGTGTATCAACTGTCTCAAAGGTGAAGGGCAATGCGATACTGCATTTCTTTAATTGTGATACACACAATTATTGTAACAAGACTTAAAAGGTAACAATTTAAGTCACTGCATAATAAAGTGTTTAGTTACGATACAAACGTACTTAGCATGATTGTCTTCTCTAAAATGCTTTTTAGCCAGAAGCGGAAAGGACACCTTACGATATCTGGAAAGTTCCTCATGGCAGATTTCCCCTCTTAAGAGAGTATACAAATAAAAAAAAGGCATTGCTCAGCAAAGCAATACAGATTAGTTGCCTAACTGTGCTGTGTTATTCTTTGGCGCATGCCTGAAAGGCAAACACAGGAAAAATAAAGGTGACGGCCTATCAGCTAACTGAACTTATGCCACGCTCACACAAAATAAAGCTGGCAGGTGACCTGAAGGTTCCATTTTATTTCCTGATTTTCCCAGATCCATTTAGAAAATGTTTGTTAAGCTCCAAGATTTCCAACAGCAGTTTTCTGACACAGAGGCTATAATGCATTCAGTTTTAAATGCAATCAAACTCACTGACATGGTCCATAAGCATCATAACTGGCACCTCTATATAGACTGTAGTGAGCTTGAACTATTTTACTGTGATACCATGAATTTAACAATGACATTTTCAAATCATCTGCCACCTCACAAACAAATAAATGACCACCAAAACATGGTGTAGTATTAATGTATGAATTAACACCTGTTTTAATGATTTACATGTTTTCCAACATTTCTTCTAGTATCATTTTTGAAGCAAGAGAAAAACTGTCAGTTTGGGAATACAAATTTCAACAATGAGGGATGCGGGACAACTAAGGTAAAACCTGATCTATTCCCTTGAAAAAATATAAACTTGGCAACATCCAAGCTGCAATTAAGGAAAGTGTTTAATGTGTTCTTCAACTACAAGGATCCTTTAAATATTCACAGGTAACCATTTAAACACTGCTATCAGCACTGGAACACATACAATATAATTTCACTCCAATTTTCTTCAAATATCCAATTTCTTTCCTACTTTTTCACAGTGGACCTGAGGAATCTTACTGCAATACTGTATAGTCCAACACCAGCATTACTTTCCTCCCTTCTTTACTTTTCACTCACATTTACTTAATCATAGTAAATGCCCATGCCTTCAAACTCTCCCTACAGCCACACCAGTTTCATGTATGTGTTTCCCATTACAACACTAAGTATGGGGCTCTGAACTGGACCTAGCTTTCTAGTAGGACCAACTGAATCAGAGCATTTTCTTTACAAATCTGAAGTTCAGCCACCCTAATAAGTACCAAGAGTGAAATAAGATTTTCTTTTCAGTAACACCACTGTCTGTTCCCTTAGTCTGTGATTCATTAACATGAAAGTACTTGTTGCTGTATTAACACCTCAGTAACTGACTGCTTTTTAAAATGTTTACTTGCTTCTTCCCTCTTAAGGATTGCACAGTTAGCCTGTTCTATTTAGTCTTGCTGACTTTGGAGTGCTCCTCAGAAGCTGAAAATAGCCTGAACTCATTTTACCTTTTCAGTCTATTCTCAGGCTGGTGGCATCCAGACATTGTGTCTAAGCATTAACTGTTCAGGCACCATAAAGATTCTCTTAGAGATGTACACCTGTGGTCTTGCTCTCATTTGCCCAAATCCTGAGAACCAAGGGCAGTCTAGAATTCACATGGTGCTCTAGTCTATCTCAAGACACAAATCTGTATGGTTAAATAAAACCACATATTTAAAGTAAAAAGAATCTCGGGGGTGAAATATGTCAGTTGTACAAAGGAGGAGGAAACAATTACACTACCTCTAAGCTAAGGTGAGTTTACCTCACCTGACTTTCTTCATGTTTTCATTTGTACCAGTCCCTGTGGCTGGATTTGAACAAGACATCTTTTTAACTCTGCAAACCTAGTGATATTCAATTGTGCTCGCACTTTTATTTTAACATCCCAAAGCCCTCACCAGTGCTCATCTCTGACACTCTCTTTTTGGATAGCATTCAGGATTTGATTACTACCTTGATAAAATGTTTTAGTGTATGCAAACAGCCTGTTCTGAGAACATTAATCAACTTCGCAATACGCCTACAATTGAGATAGGAGTTTTTGGATTATAGTTAATAAATGTAACTTCTACTCATATCCTATCAATGCTGAGACAAGAAGCAGTCATAGCACATCCTTTAATAGTAGCATGTGTCAGCTTTCTCCAAACAAAGTTTCATTTAGCCTGCATCACTCTTCAAGCATTTTAACCCTCCTCAGTGCAAGGAGAGGCACAGTTAAACTGTAATGAAAGCAAGGCCATCTAATCTAGCAAAAAGAGCAGAAAATGTTCAAGCAGACAACATCCTCCTCCTTACCCATATTTCACATGACTTCTTGTCTTTCTTAGCAGATGTAGAGAAAATGGCAGGAAAAAGAGTGGACAGACACATAATCAGTCTTTTCCACTCTTCCATGCAAGACAGACTAATCATATAATCATGGGTACTTTAGTCTTGCCGTTTAAAAACTCAATTCATAATTTTTGTACTTCTAACTCCTATGATGCTCTATTTGAAAGTTTCTCCCTTAAAAGGTACTAAAAACTTGTTTTGAGAAGTGAAGCATCGGTTTAGTCACCCAAATAGGAACGTCAAGCTGAAACTGAGTATTGCTTAACTCAAATAAATCTCAGGACTTGACAACAGCAATTTACTGTTGCTGAAAGCAGACCTTTAAAATTGTACTGAAAATCCATCCTCATTTTCAGAGAGCAGAATCACTGAAATTTTGTTTCTTGCTACAGTTACGGAACATGGGATCTACTTGCCCTATAAAGAGACAGCCTTGACTTTTATCAGTGCACAGCTTCTCAAATTCAGTAACAGGAAGTCACATATCTATCCTTCCTACATGGGAATTATCCTTCAGTCATTAGCTCCTTTAGCCATATAAATCTGTGTGTTAATCCATGGCAACCATATATATGTCCCTCTTTAATGCCCAGCACTACACCTATCCAGATTTTCTCTGGGACAGATTTATTGCAGTGAGAAGCAGTCTGTGTATTAGCTTAAGACTTGCATGAACTTATTCCTGCTACCTTGAAAAAGTGCAACCACATGAAATACATAAGATTCCTAGATATACCATTTGCTAATGAAACTGGTGAAAGTAAAGTTAAATCTCCTCCCCGGATGTATTCTTTACCTTTTTGTTTTATAGCATTTGGTTTACACTTCCAACTATTTTGTGTTTTTACTGAAAACCAACATTCTAAAAATGGCGCAAAGCCATTACAATAATTTTTTTTAAAAATTCAGCAAATCCTCTTTGTCCTTGATGTAACTAACTCTTGTTCATGACAGGAAATAAGTAGCTTTCACAATGGTTTACATCCAGGTGGCTTGCTTCAGACTGGAAGACCAGATCAAAATTTTGGCATCTCACCCAAAGGTTGTCACTCTTTCTCAGCCAAGTTTGGCATAAGCAGCTGCACAAGTTGCCCTCCACCTCTTGGAAACAAACTACTGCTTGCGGAGGAAGGGGACATGAGAGACCCAGCTATTGACAGAGGGTAGCACCTGCTGTGGAGGGGAGCATGTGCCCTGCAACAACAACATGTTGGGAAAAGCAGCTGCAACATCAATTATCAGAGTTAAACTATGAGCAAGCACAAGCAGTTGCATTTAGTTGCTTGGGGAGCATTTATCCTTCAAACAGTTCTTCCCTACCTCAAGTGAGCCTAAGAAAATTGACTAGAAAGCAAGATCTATTAAGGTCCAATTAGGGACACAATGGAAAGCCTTAAAAAATCTCCTGCAATAAATAAACCTTATACATAGTTGTCTTTCTCCCTCCCTCTATTCCATCCCAGTGGTGTTAGAGTACTCACACAAGACACCTTAAATCCACTTTGATTACTGAGTTACACTGACAGGAAGAGCAAACAAACAGCAACTTGTTAAGCATAGAGCATATGTGGTGAGTGGTCAGGGAGAAGCTGAACATGGTTGCAGGAGTTAAGACTGCCCCACATTTTTACAGCTGAAAGCTAATGAAAAATAAGGCCTGCCAAAATTCAATCAGTTCACGTCATTTTTATGTCACATTCAGTTTAATCTTTGCCCTTAATCTATATGAAAGGCTTTTGCCATTTAACCAAATAAAACCCAGATAATCTGAGTGCTGCTTAAATCAAAACCAGGGACCAATCACACTGAATTTACATTTTCTTATTCCATGGCAGAGAACCCCTGCTGGGAGGGTTATGCTACAGAAAAAAATGCAGCTTATTTTTACCCCTTCAAATGTTCAGATAGCTTAATTTACCCCAAATTTAAGCTGCTCCTTTTAAGTTTTAAGAAAACATTTTTCAGGCTGAGAAAAAATCCCCTGTAATTAATGCATTTGACAACTAAAGACAAAGGAGAGATTAACAGGAAAAGGCTAATAGCAAACACAGAGCAGGAAGGATTATGCTGCATCGCTCAAGTGCTTCCTACTGTTGATAGCATCTGAACAGTCTAAAAGAAGGAAAAATAATAAAGTCACCCAGTTTGAAGAAAAGACTACAAAAGTGACTAATATGAGCACAGGCTTACAGAAGAATTTAACCTCTAGAATGCAACCCCAGGAATTGTGTGGAAGGCCACTCAAAATTAGCAAGTTCCAAAAGTCATCTCATGTCAATGACACCTACTGTCATCCTTTGTTTCTTTCTGCTCTACTTCATATGCAGAGCACTGAAGAACAACAACAAGGTGCTCCATAAGGCAGCAATTCCCCATGCTGTGAACCAAATCTAATGGTCAAAACCATATATGATGTTACATAACTTAACTGCCAAGTTCGCCAGCATTTGCTTTACTTTTTCCAGAAAGTTCATATTGGTTTTAATTCTTTTAAACTTCTGGAAACAGACCTGAGTTGCAAAAGAATAAATAGTCTGTTCTAATAGTGTCTCCTATTCTTACCTCCAGCTACACAATACACAAGAGCTACCTTACTAGTCCTTCCAATACTTCTTGAAGACACATAACCTAGGTAAGTTTATTTTGCCACTTTCTTGTTCTACAGAAAAATCCTCTTGCAAGAGTTCATTATTTCAACCATACTTTAATTCAATTCCCATCCTTGGACTGCCAAGAATGTTAATTTGTAACAAGACTGGTAGTGTTCTTCCTTCATTGATCTAACAAACAGGAACTGGACTTAGGCCCAGACTCACAAGGTTATTTAAACACCTACAATGTGTTAAGGATCTAAAATGTACTTCAGAATTTTGTTCCCATGTTCAAACAACATTCATGAAACTGAAAGGAAATAGCTTTCACTCATTGCCCGTTAAAATCCATTTTTTTTTATAATCTACTGATCTTATTTGAGCAAAAAAAATTGTCTTGGCTCTACTCTGCTGTGCCGAAAATGAGAAATATCTTCTTGAAACCATGGAGAATTATTACACCAGGCTCAGTTACTTCTGAGAACTTTTTGCCTGAGTTGAAATCTCTTCAGAAGATCCTGAGAGCTACTTCTTTCAGAATGGAGAGCTAAAATCTGTATTACACATGATTCTCTGAAATTCTGTACAAGACCCAAGGTAGTACTCAAAGACACATCCCAGGTTCTAGAAGCTTGAACACATATATTTGAGAGGTGCTGAGGTCATGTTGAACACTGCCATTTGTCAAAAGAAATGTCTGTTGCTTTATCACAGTTCCTCTGTACCTGACCACCTTTTATTTTCCTCCACTGTGTTGTATAACCTCACTGCTCCAAACCAAATTTCCACTACTTGTGAAGAAGGGACTATCTGTGTTTATGCACTTACAAATTCTACCTTAACAGAGAACAAACAGCCAGCACATCTGTGCACAGAGGCCTGCTCTTACCATGCAGTTCATGGCAAAGTGATTGTGCTGTGTCTGAAGTTCCATGGCGTGGGGGTGACTGGTTCCAATCTCTGTGTAGCTGTTCAGGAACAGACCTTTGTTGTGTGTGATCCAGTCAAACATCTACACAAAAATATTAAGGAAAGAAGAAAGTTTAATAATTTGTTATGGCAGAAATCATGGACAAGTAATGTAAGATACTTAGGAACACAGAATAGAATCTAAGGCCATGAAAATTAACCCTGATGCTCTTTCCACATTGTAATTTACTGTCAATTTTAACTCAATCATTGCTGAAACCTGTCTTTTTGGATCAAACAGCTGAGGCTCTTATTGTTATCATTACTACAGGTGTTTACCTCAACAAGCTACTGTAATGCCATAATCACAAACTTCATTGTTACAAAGAAGTCATAGTAAACAAACAGACTTGGAGCACAGCCCTGAGTTGCCAAGCTTATACATTCTCTAGTGTCAGCACTTATTGACATCAGCAGCTTAGCAGTTTAGAATGAAAATGGCAACTCATGGAAATTAAATATAAATTCTTTCATGCTGATCAAGTACTTCAGCAGCTAGTTTAATATTTTTAGTTCATAAGTTTACAGCAGATTTGAAAACAAATATTCTATTTCTAGATTAATTATTAAAAGTATATGTGAGCACAGAGTTACCTTCCTCCAGAAAAATTTAAGAAAAATCTTTAAATATGCTTGTTTTTAAAATGAAAAAAAGGAATATTTTAATATTAAAAAAAAATTTAGGAGGGACCTTATATGACAATGGCCATCAATGAAAGCACACAGGTATGTTAACAGTGGCACTGGAAGACAAAATTTTCAAAGACCAAGCAACGCAGCAAAGAGCTGTTTAACACCCCACCTGCTTACAATGGTCTTGAAATCTTTGCTATATCTCAGCAAAAGAGACACACCACCTGCTCTCTGGATAAGCTGAAATAGATTGTCCAGGAAAAAACAGCAGCAGTAAGTAGGAAGTACCCATTTAAAGATCTTTCCTATGCTGGCTAACAGAACAATATTATCGAGTCCAGTATTTGTCCCAAGTCCATGAAAAACCAAATTATAAGCAGACCACAATATGGTAAGAACTGTAAACCAAACTTTTGAAGTTTAGTAACTGAGACAGTTGATCACGTACTCCTACAATTTGAAGCTTCTCACCTAGAACTCAGTGAAAATGAGTTAGAACATTATTCAAAACAGACACTGGTAGTGCTTGTGACCATCCTCCTCTAGGTCACTTGAATTTGCTGCCTTCAGATGCATAAAGGGGCAAATTCAATCAGATTCCCTTCCACCTTGTCACTTTTTTGCTTTTTCTTCTTCTGAACCAGTCCAAAATTCTTGCACTCAATTGAGCAAGTCCTCCAAAAGGAACATGTTTATTTCTCCCCATGACAGAAAAAGGGTATTCCCTTTTTCTTCCCAACAAAGATCCCATCCTTTCCCACATTTCAGTAAAATACAGGCACACACTGATAAAAACATCATGAGCTGTGAAATCTAATCTGACACAAGCAGTAAAAATACAGTCTGCAAGTAGATTAAGGCAAGGGTCTAAATCAAAAAGTGAGTTGTGATACTACACAAACCTTCTTTTTAATCTTTTTTACTGGCTAATGAGAGAAAAACTGTCCCAGGTATAATAGCTGCTGTAAACCTCACTTTGAGGTGCCTAATATTTCCCTTTAGAAAGAAAGATGTGTTCATTTTCTATAGACTCATTCCTGGAATCAGAAACACAGAAAACACTGATATGAGCTTATGCAACCACACGGCAGGACAGAGGTCAATCCTACAGGCTCAAGTATTTCACAAGAAGTTGGTTAAAGCCCAAGTTATGTAATCAATTTGATAAAATAGGAGAAAATTAACAAAATGTATTTTGATGGTGCTCACATGGTACTAAACAATATGCTATCATGCAGGAAAATTAATGCTGTAATGAAGTGGCTGCAAGGTTGATAAAATGCATTTGGGTCTGAAAGAGCAACACTAGAGAAACAGCTTGCATTATTTTCTAAATCATTTTAGAAATATATGATAATTTCATCTTTTTTCCAACTCTCTACATGTCCCTACTATTTTCAGCTATACTATCCAGAAAACATTTGCTTTAAATGGTACTTTAAAAAAATTATTTATTTTTTAAACACAGCGGAAAACATTACAATAGTGTAAAGAAAGTCCCTGAGTTGAAATGATGAGGGTAAGGGAAAGTATGGGTGAAGAATACAAATAAAGAAGCAAGAAGAAGTTACGTTTTTATATGTTTGTTCTGCTTTTACTCTTCCTCATGGATCTGCTAGTGACAGCTGCTGGAGAGCAGAACACTGGTTTAATATGGACTGTTGGTCTCTTGCAGTTCAGGCAATCTTATGTAAAACATTCAAGAAATCTGAGTATTTTAAGCTCCGAGAAAAAAACATACTTACCACTTGACTGCATAGTCTAGTTACTACTACTCCCAGAGAAAAAATCCCCACCCTTCCTTAAAGCTATTTGTTCCATGGTAACAAGTCAATAATAAGAGATTGCAAAACCATTCTACATCAAAATAGATCTAATTTGAGCTCATCTAAAAGTGATCTCCCTGCCATACTTCCTCTTCAAATTCCATGACAATCAAGGGCTTTCTCATCTGAAGGGACTGGTTGGTCTGAAACATTCTGAAATCACTCAGTTCCCTGTTAATGACATATGCACTGTCAGAAGAGATACATCAGTTTTTAGCCTGGGACTTCAAACCCTGCATCAATGAAGCAGTTCCCCATGTCAGCCTCTTCAGGCTTTGTTGACTGCCTGTCACTCACTTCCCAAAGATCACTCAAAAGAAGACCAATGTAGTCTGTAGTCATCTGTATTTATAAAGTATACAGCATTCTTCTTGACTTGATGCATATAAAAGCATCTGTCTGGAAAAAATGTTTAACAAAATAAGCACTTTGAAGTCATTAGCAGGTACAATTTTCTTTGGTAAGAGCTTCCTTACAGCTTAGAAGTACTATCCCATGCCCCTTACTCCAGAAGACCCTGAGTGCCCCTCAAATCATGAAGTCCCTTACTTCTCATTAAAAGGCTAGTGATTAACTTCAAAGACAAAAATTACTATTTTCAATTACCCTTGGTACTTCTTTCAAGTCTGCCAAGTGTTGGCCATTTATAGTCTCCTTGCCCAATCCTTACCTTTTCAGCATCCTGCTCAAACAGCCTGAGCTGAAAGCATTGGTCCAATTTCAATTTCCGCACATGCCACATCTGATGCAGATGCTGCCGTGTTGAGTGCAGCCTGTCCAGCATGGTGGACACTTTGGGTAAAAGATTCTGTAAGTCTGCATTCCCTGACCCAGAGTTCTTTTTGGGAAAGCTATCACTGCTCTGTATCCTCTGGAGCAGCTTTTGTCCTTCCACATCAAGGTCCTCGATAGGGGCCTTAATGACCTTCTTTTTTAATTGTGAATGCTCCTCTATCATGTTGCGAGCACCTTCCAGGTCCTGAGGCATTTCCTTTTTTGACAATATATCTTGCAGTTCCTCCAGTCTGGACAGCATATGGGTTGCATTGCTAATGTAGTCCTCAAAGGCAACTCTGATTTCTATCCACTCCTCATGGTTGTACTCCAAACAGCCATCAAATTCTGGGGTTAGCTGAGAAGGATCAACTACTTTGGTAAGGCCTTCCAGAGACACCATATTTGTCTAAAAAAATAAAAACGGAAAGAAAAAAAAATGCTGTTACTGAAATGAATTTCAAATTTCCTTTCAAATTTTTGCTTTTCTTTTTGTAAGAGTTGATAATTTTGCTCATGAAGTCCACACAACAACTTTTCTCACACATTTCAAGTATCAATTCAGATCAGCAGAAGACAGGAAGTCTTGCAGATATTTTCCCACATTTCTTTCTTACCTCACTACATTTAAGAACAAAACAGCAATCACTCTTTCAATTACTGTTTTAAGTTTTGACTTTGTGTATTGCAAAGCTGCAGAAGGATAAGAGCAAGGCTCATTCAGCTGACTTCCTCTGGATTCTGGAGATAGCAATAATACCATAATGCAAACTAAGATAACTAAGAGACAAAAACTAAGTTTTTTCCATTAAGGGAGGAAAACCTAATTCAATCTTTCTTGAGCTTACAAAAAGAACATAAACAACAACATACACAATTACCTAGCCTAAGTACATGAAGAAAACCACACTTCTTCTAGCACTGGTCTAAAGTTCCTCTCCTTCCAGCCAGAATATAATTTATCTGAGAGTTTTCAAGGTCTGATCATTAGTGAGAACATTTAAAACCACAAAATAAATATAAATTTGTATACCATAGGGGAAATTACCTCAAACTCAAACTTCGAGCTGCCAAAGTTAGTCCTCTGTTTCTGCCAGAAATTGTCTGGCTTGATTATCAGTGCAACATGAATACAACATGGAAAGGATTCCTGTAAAATCTTCAGCAGAGGCTTTATGGAGTCCCACTTGGACCCACGCATATCTACAATGACGGTGAATCCTCGTTTACACACTTCCTCACTGCAGAAAACAGAAGGAAAGGTTATCAAGCAAGTGTTCCAATTTCCAACACAACACTCAACTGCATCACACTGTCTAATGAATGTGGTCTCCTCAGGGCCTCACTGCTGACAAGCTGACCATATACAGCAGATCTCACAAACCTCTCAAGACGTTTCTTCCACTCCCATGCCAAACTCCTTGTGGGGAGAGCTTTATATCTGTTGCTGATTTGATATTCTGCCATTATCTTCACTTTCATTTTCACTGTTTATATTCATGATGATTCATCGTCCAGTCTTGTTTCTCCTTCACCTTACACAGTAAACCTACTGTTTCCTAAAGCAGCAAAATCTACTACATTTTAACTTTACTCTTCAGAACACACATCCACTTATTTGACTGATGATAATATTCATGTCTTTCTAATGATTGAGGGGATCCTCTAAAAAGACAGAAGATGGCAAATTGTTCTTACCTACCACTTCACAACTTTTGCAAACTGTCTCAGATTTTGAACCATTTTATCTGAGAATTGTTAAGAGTCTGTAGAGGAAAGACACCCATTTATTGACAATTTCTTTTGTAACAGGATTGATTTGTGAATAGTTAAAGGACAACACAGTATTTTATGGTTGGGAAGAAAACCACATCAATCCATTTCTACAAAATTTGAGCTCAATTTTGCTGTCCAAAATTTGACAGACCTTACACTCAAATTCTCCAGCACTCCCTCTGAGAATGGAAAATTTAATTTCTTTTCATCAATATCTTCCGTACATTTAGTTCTTGCTACTGATCAAAAGTGACAATCACCACCACCACCAAACTTTGATTTTCTTCCAGCAGAATTTGCTACATGACCTTGTAGTATGACCATAGGAAGGAAAACATTTCAAAACCAATGCATCATACCCAACAGACTACCAAAAAAGGACCAAATGTCCATTGTTTGAGTATGAGTCAAGTTCAGGGATGTGACTAATTCAAATGCCATTCCAGAGTTCATGTGGTGAGGTTTTTGGAGTGTCCAAGAGTCAGGGAAGCTTCACTGGCATATTTTACTCAGTCTTATTGGCCACAGTGCAGAAAGATGGATTATGACTGCTATAGGAGATCTGGAAAAAGTGATAATATGGGCTCCTCAGAAGGGGAAGGTTTTTTAAACTTTGAAAAGCTTAAAGCTATGGAAAAGAAGAGAGAATAAACATCCCACAACATTTCAAAAAATGAGTTTATCATGATAAATGCTGGCTCTCCCACCTGCCCATAGGAATGCCAAAAATGGCAATGGCAGAAGCAAAATACATTAGCAGTAACTAGCTTGGCATGCATGTAGGCTACAACGTACAATTTTCTGACCATGGTGAAAATGTTTTTTAAAATCATCACACAATTCAAGGAAAAAAATAACTACTGTCTTAAAGATAGACCCATCACTGAAAGGCCAAATGGCAGCAGGAGTGCTGTTCAGCCCATCCCTATCCTACCAAACTGAGGATTGCACAGGGAGTGCTTACCACTAATTCACAAGGCATGTATCTGCTGGGGTGTCCAAAGTGGTCCCTCATCGTGTGACACAGTGTGGCTGTGTGCTCCACCATGGAGCCACATCACCTCACACAAGCTCAATGTCTTTTGGCCAAGGATCACAAGATTTGTTCTAGGGAGTCAAGGTCATGTGTTGGTAAGCATGAACTACACTAAAATATCTGTCCACCACTCTGTGGTGATGACGTAAGTTCAGCCACATTTTTAAATCAGATAAATTGTAAAATGAGTAAAATTGTGAGATTGAGTCAACTTAAGTTTTTAGATCTCTTGCCAAACAACTGATACCTGTGATTCTTCAGCTACATCAAGTAACAGTACTGCAGCAAATAACAGACAACCCAAAACTTCGGGGATATTTGTATCAATTGGGACTTGTAATTAGCTAGAGTTGCATAATCAGTCTCTTAAACGTGACTTGTATGAAAACAAATCTTACTTTTGATAAAGCTCTCTTTATTCTCAAAAGTTTGCAATGCTTAAAGAGTAAAAAACATGCACTAACTTTCTTTTAATTTTAGGTCTATTGATCTAAGCTAACTAACATACACCTTTCACCAGAGGAAGACTGTTTCTTGCCCTGATTATCTACAAAAAAATTCTTGGACACATTTTAATACATATTTGTCTATTAACTTATCTAGCAACTTGAAGCTGTGGATGGCTAGAATACATCTAGATGATGTAGGATGATTTGCACAACCATTCAAATCTTAGAGTAAAAATTTCAAGCCTTCTTCCTGTTCTCCTTCCTCTAAGTCTCCTGAGTCTCCCAGTTAACTTCACAAAAAGGAGGCCATGTAATCTCTCAGACAGATGCCCTGAAGTTACTTTATGGAATCACCTTTCTCAGTCAGAAACTGATATTTGATTATATCAAGTGCAAAGACTCTCAGTAAATTAGCACATTACACAAACATGGACAATACTGCACTCAGGGATGTCGTCCAGGGAATTTTTTTCAATTGTAATGAAAACTGCTGCTTGTGGTCATAGACAAAGAGAATCAAGCAGAGTCAGCATTGCTCCAGCCCGAAACAAATGCTGAAAGGTTTCAGGATGGACCTAAATTCAGAGTCTTAGGATCATTTTTGTTCCCAACTTGATTACTACAGAAAGTGAAGTTCTGTATGAAGGAACTTTTTTTAGATACATACAAAATACGTAACTTTTGCTTAAAGTATCTCATATATATACAACTACATATATATATGTATATATATGGCAGTGTATATATGCACACACACAACAGCACTGGATTTGACTTCTGCCAATTTATTTAAACAGCTCAATTTATAGGCTGAATTGCTGATAATGCAATGATATCAGTACTTTCACAGATGACTCCACAGGTTTATCTGAGACCTTTACAAGCAATTTCTCATACCCTTCTTCTCATTATTTCTGTGCTGTATCAGGACACTATGACTTATCTAACACAAATAACAGTTCAGAGTCCTGTGCTGCCTGCACTCCACACAAGGCATATGGTGAAGGATGACCAGCATGCTTGTAATTATTGATGTACTGAAAGCCTTTGAGTTGTATTTGCAGTCTTCAACACAGCGACACCAATGTGGCGTGGCAGTGCCATTTCTGAACACAAACTACTTTTAGCTAAAGCACACCAGCCCTTCTGCCAGCTGCCTTCCTTTTACAAGGCAGAGTAATTATTTCTTTTCCAGAAAGCCATTTGAAAATAGCAAATGACAAAACTTGGTATTGATTTGCTCATGTTATTAACTCAGTCTGCTAGCTTGTGGGAGTACTGCAGCATAATCCATTTATTTTGTTATACAGCCTTAGAGGTTAACAGGTGATTGCTTACCTAGGAATACAGGCTAGATATGAAATTAGTCTTCTAAGGTCTTCTTGCCGTATTCTGTCGTGATTACTGCGAGCTGGAAATGTTAGAATGGGACCTCCACGCTTATCTCTGCCACCTAAAAAATTAAAAATGTTAGAAGACCCCACAGCATAACATAAAATTCTTTTTTGCAGAACTAGTCCTCAGTATCTACTTTTAAAAAAAGTGATTTCAACTTAAATGCCAACATTGCCATTTTGAGACCAATTTAAGACTGAATTTTGGGAGTATTGATCAGCATATTGCCACAATTCCTACAGTGAGAAAGCAAATGCCAAAAAAACTGAAACTAAGAATAACCAGAGCATTACACTTAGACATTACAGTCACCTTCAAGTTTAACTGGTAGTGCGACATCTCCAGCAATGGCACTCTGTTATGTATTTAAATTTTGACTCAGCAATTGTACAGATTTAATTTAAATATAGAATTATGCTACTTTGTAGGCAAGTATTTAGATGATATGGCAGCAGAGAGCACAGCTGTGGGAGGTGTGCCCAGGTAGAGGAGCTCCTCTGCACAGTGACAGAGCTCAGGGAGGAGGTGAGTAGGCTGAAGACAGATGGATCATTGTCATGGGAGACTCCCTTCTGAAGGGAACTAAGGCCCAGTGTGCCAACTTCCTCAGGAAGCCTGCGGCCTCCCTGCACCCAAGGTTAAAGATGTGATGAGAAAGCTTCCTACCCTGGTACGGCCCTTGGGAAAACCTATTATTGTTATTATTAACCCCATACTTCAGGGAAAAAGCAATAAATTGCAATGAGAAGTCCAAGGACAATCAAGAGAGATGTGATTGAAGTCTCTCCCTGAAAGCCTTGGGATGACTGGTTGGAGGAGCAGGAGTGCTTTCTCTGTGCTTCTTGTTGCAGGGAATGATAAGGGAAGAAATGGGAAGAGCCATCAGATCAATACCTGGCTCTGAGCCTGGTGTCACTGGGACAGTTTTGGGTTTTCTGATCCTGGGTTGGTTTCATGATACTGAGCCTGCTGGTGACAGACAAGGTACACCCACCTCAAACAAGGAAAAGGATTTTTGCACAGGAACTATCAGGGCTCACTGAAAGAGCTTTAGACTAGACGTGATAAAGCCATGCTCACTAGAGATCAGCATGGAGGCAGAACACCAGTGTCTGAGGAATGGTGAACTAGCAAGGTCTTTCAGTCTGCCATCTCACAGGAGGTAGGAACAAAGATCCATGCAGCAGCCAAAATGTAAGAGATATTGATGTGTCAGAAAGCATGGAAGCACCTGAGAATGGTCATGTAGGAATCAGGGCTTCTGCCCTGAAAAAGTTGACAGAATTAATAGCCCAACTGAAGTTCATCTACACCAATGAACATGGCTTGGGCAACAAAGAGGAGGAGCTGGAAGCCTTTAGGCAGCAGGAAAACTGTGACATAGCTGTCATCATGGAAAGATGATGGGATGATTTGCACAACTGGGGTACTGCAAAGGATGGCTGTAAACCCTTCAGAAGAGATAGGCAAGGAAGGAGAGCTGGCAAGGTAGCCCTGAACATTAGGAGTGTTATGATTGTCTAGAGCTTAATGACGGTGACAAGACTGTTTGGGTAAGAATAAAGGGGAAGTTTGCAGGTGGTGCCAGGTTGGGCATGACTGGATTGATGGGCCAAGCTCAGTAGTATGAGGTTGAACAAGGCCAAGTGCTGGGACCTGCACTTGGATCACAACAACCCAAGGCAGTGATACAGGCTTGGGGAACAGAGTTTGGAAATCTGCCTAGTGGAAAAGGACCTGGAGGTGCTGACTGACAGCACCTGAACAGCACACAGAAGTGTGGCCAGGTGGCCAAGAAGGCCAATGGCCTCCTGGGCTGTATCAGCAATAGTGTGGCCAGCAGAACCAGGGCAGTGATTGTCCCCCCCTGTATTTGGCACTGGCGAGGGCACACCTCAAATCCTGTGTTCACTGGTGGCCCAGTTAGTACAAGGAGGACACTGAGGTGCTGGAGTGTGTCCAGGGACGGGAAGCAGAGCTGGTGAAGGGTTTGGAAAACAAGGCTTATGAGGAGCCTCTGAGGGAGCTGGGATTGTTCATCCTGGAGAAAAGGAGGCTCAGGGGAGACCTTATTGCTCTCTGCAATTCCCTGAAAGGATGCAGCAGTGGGGTGAGTGTTGATCTCCTCTACAAGGTAACAAGTGACAAGATGAGAGGAAACGACTTCAAGTTGTGCCAGGAATTGTTTAAATATCAGGAAAAATTTCTTCACCAAAAGAGTTGTCAAGCATTAGACAACTGATTGCCTGGGGAAGTGGCTGAGTTGTGACTCCTGGCAGCATTTAAAAGCCGTGTAGATGCAGCACTTGGGGACATGGTTAGTGGTGGAGTTGGCAGTGCCAGGTAAAAGGGCGGAATCAAAGACCTTTGAGACCTTTTAAAGGTCTTTTCCAACTTAAATGATCTTCGAATTCAATGATTAAATTAATTACTAGGAGAATTTACATGTATAATACTTCACACTCAATATGAAGATTGAGTGGATGGAAACTATTTAAGCATTTCATTTGTATTTTTATCCTGTTCTGATTTTCAGATTCCCAATTGTTAGTTTATAGTTTTTAATTTTGTTAGCAACACAGGAAATTCTGAATCCACTTAATATATAAGGCAAAAAATCTGACGTAAATGGTTCCACTTAAATGCATTCATCTCAGCCATAAAAATACACAGACTTGCTGCAGTCAAATAGTAAAATATAATTTTATACCCAACCCCTTGCTAGTGACAACAAAATGTTACTATTGCTAAACACCAAATTCAAGCCCAGTAGGATGTCTTTATCAACACATCTATAATAGCACAGACAGATTCTTGCAAGCTAAATTTCACATAAATGTTTTCAGCCACAGATGTGTGGACTGTTTTCTCCTGTCCCATGGAAACGCAGAAAAACACTATGTTCAGCCCAGAATTTCTCATTTCAAATCAGCTTCTCATTGTAATTCCATGTTGCTAAACGCAGTTTTTCAAAAATAAAAATCACTTAGAAAGTAAGGCTGAGAGAGGATAAAAATAAATATAAAAACAATAAGTGATACCAGTTACTCAAAAATTCATCACTATTCCTCTCCAACACAGTTAGCGTGTGTTTGCCAAAGACACCAAAGTCTCTGGAGATTGTCTACACTGGACATGCTCCCTGTCAGACACTAAATGAAACTCACAAGAGGCAAAAGCATCTTTGAATTTCCATCAAGCTACAATGCCAGAAAGTGAAATTTAAAAGGAAATTAATATTTTTATCTTCCATGACCTTCTTAAGTGAGACATAAGATGAAAAACGGAATTGTTTCATTCTAATGGAGAAAGGCAAGTCTTGACCAACCTGACTCACTTGCCAAGCAGAGAGCTTTGAGGATTTTTACATAGCAAAAGAAGGGAAAAAAACCAAGACAACAGCTGTAAGAGAAAGGAATAATAAATGACAAGACAGAGCCCAACAGCCAAGGCCCTGCTGAGCTCCAGAGCCATCACTGGGCTCCAACACCACCAAGAGTAGTTGATAGTCTGCTACAGCCCTTAATGCTCTCTCTCCTCATTGCACCACAGGCCACTACCTTTAGATCTACCAGTTTCAACTGGTAAGTGCTACCAACTCCAGCCTCCCAGAAAAAGTAACTCAATTGCTTAGAGTGGGTATTCTTTAAAAAGCAACAGCTAGCAGGTGAAAGCGTAAGCTGAATTGTCTTTAACACTCTCTGAGCTTTTTAAGCAAATGCTTTGTTACATGTAGTCACCTCAGACCAGTCCTCCAGGCCTTTCCCACACTGCAACTCCAGTATCATGCAGTTTTTCAATACAGCACTTTTATATCATTCTGGATGCCACTTCAGTTGGCTCCAGCTCCATGTACGTTACAGAAGAAGACCATTTCTTAAAATGGAGGTTAAATTTCTGATAAATGATACCCTGAAACTTTTGTACATCACAGACAAACTTTGTTTGTCTCCAGGCCTAGATGAGCAATAAATTAATACTGCCTTGATTTCAGATGAAAAGAACTTGAGTATCCAGTCTTAAAACAGGTGGTAAAATTGCAAATAATAATATTTTAAAAAGTCCCTAAGACTTGGGGTTTTTTCATCAGCTCTAATGACAGCTTTCTTAGGCCTCTTACAATAACTAACTCTCATTTCCTTTGTTCCTGATGCTCCTGTGTCATACACAAACGGGAAAGTTAAAAGCAACAATGCATGAGGCATCAGTGGGAATTTCCTGTCTTGCAATAGTTGTTATCCAACTCAACCTCCTATTAATGTTTAACAAAAACATACTACACTACTACTGCTTTCATCAGTAACACTTCCATTTTAATCCATTTCCTTTGATATACTGCCCCACCCCACTATTGAGATATTCTGTCTATGCCAAAGTGTGTCCCAAACATCTATCCAGTAACTCACGTGAGTCACCCAACCTGCATCATTTCTGTCTAGTGCACATCACCAACAGCAGTATTCTCAATGGCCTCCAAATGGCACTAAAACCCAACAGGCTGAGTAGTGCAGCTTTTTAAAGAAATGCCTTTTAACCTAGTTATAAAGTATTCCAGTAAAAAAAGCTAAACAGTTGGCTTTCATGGCACGACATGTTACCAAGGGCTATGTCCTTACATGAAACCAAGATAACTTCACCTTGTAAGAAAATGCTCTCCTTGCTAAGGTATGTGTAGAGATATGAATTAGAGTATTTGTACTTTGACAAGTTTCAGTTTAAACTTAACACAAAAAATGCATCCAAGACTCTATTTGGACTTCATAGAAAAACCTAGAGATGTAACTGTTTCAGGTGGTAAGACATCCAATACTCAAGCAGTTGACTTTTCAGTTAGGTGAAAATCTGTTCAGTAAACCAATGAATGAAACCAAATGAACAAATATCTTTGTGTTCCCAGGTATAAAGCTTGACAGTTCCAGCTGCACAGTGGTTAGGTCCTAGTGGTTGTGGTATTTTTGGGGGAAGGGAGAGAACACACTGAAGAGTATTGTTGCAGGTTGTTGTACTTCAGGGTTTCTTAACTCATTCACACTACTAACGTATCTCATCCCATTTGAGTTTCACTTGCAATGGAAATGTCAAACTATGGATTCTGGCAGACCAGTTCTAGCCAGTCTTGTTGCCCACAGCTGTTTGCTCCATTCTTCCATTAGGAGTTGCTACCTTCACACAGGCAAGTTGGCAACCATTTATTTCTGCCAACACCTCCTCTATTCTGGTTCACAGTTTATCATCTCTCCTTAAATTTATGTTCATGTTTCATTTGGCCCATTTCACTTTCACTGAATTAATGCCTTTCAGAATGCCATCTGCTTACAAATTAACATTAGAAAAACCCATCATTTTTCAGATCCCTTTTAAGAGGTCTAAACTAAGTACCAGACAACTTAAAAATTCAGAGGTTTTGAAGTGAAAACTGACTTCATTTTTGTTCAATGACGTAAGACAAGGTCCAAAAAGTAATGAGGGATTGAAAATTTGTGCTTAATCCCCTTTTCTCCTCTTCTTTCCTACTCAAAATAAGAGTTCTAAGCAAGTCTTCACCAGCACTACAATTCCCAAGTTACTATGCTACCATGAAAACTGGTCTTGCTCATTACAATTGCCAGGAACTTTTAAGAAAAAAAAAACCACCAAAAAAACCCCAAAAAATAAGAAAACAAACAAACAAAAACCCTCACCCACACACCTTTTTGCTTTGTACCTCTACTTTACTCAGCAGAGTGGACAGATAAAGTAATATGATATAGTATACAGCATATAGTATACAGTACTATATGCTGTACTTGCAGGTGTCAGCATCCATGCACAGCAAATCTCTTAAAGAGTACAACTGCAGGAATAATTTTATGTGTTTCAATATTTAAGACAAAAGCTTTACTTCTGTCATTCTTGAAAAATTATCCGAAAACCACTTGCAAATATGAGACTCTCTCTAAATCATTTGACACTAAGATTATGGCTGAGAGAATGATGTTGTTTAATCCCAACAGAAAGTCATACTAAAATGCAGTTTACAAAAATAAGCACCTCAGCCCATCATTCCACCAAGTAAAGTTACTTATAAAGTTATAGACTATGTTATGATACTAATTCATATAAATCCCACTTTTCAATCCTCCTGCTATTCCTGGTTCAGTAACCAACCAATTCAATGTGCATGCTGGAATTTCCTAAATTTACAAGTCACTAATTTGTATTACAATTACAATTCCTAAGTCAGTTCACAAAGAAAATACCAAGTGTGCTTCAAAAGACAGGCAACTGTAATTCACTTCTGCAACAGATATTTCTCCAGAATATGCTGCAGATGGGTCAATAACAAAGGCATGTCTATAAAATTCCCCATCAGAACTGGAAGTAAGAAAAGGAATATGACATTGGTACAGCAGGTTCTAAGTTGCTGTAAATAATGATGAGTGGCTAGAGGGAATGCAGGACTTAACAAGGCCAAGACAAAAACTAACAATGTTCCACATTCAAGAAAACAAATACCTCCTTTATTGTGCCTTTCAAAATGTTAATGTTATGCTTAGGATATCCAACAGGAATCAGTGCTGCCATAGCGTTCCATGAATTTTGTAATGACATTTAAGCTATTTAAAATATCATTTTACATGCTACTAACACAGCTGGGCATTCTACAAGAGAAAATAACTGTACCTGAAAGGTATGCAACTTTTTCCTTTAAAATTGGCAATACTTCCATAGCCTTCATTTCATCATTTTTGCGAAACCCTGAAAAAAGAAGAGAAGATGATTAGTCAAAACACAGACAAGCTCAACTTCTACATTTAATAAATGCACTGAAAAATTTTGAATACATTCTGAATGTTATGATTACAGGAATTAAGATAACCTTACAATAAAAGTCTGTCAAAAAATAAACTAAACTTTAAAGATATATTAATGGACAAATCATCACTTTGACCAGCTTAACACAAATAGCATGGTCTGTTAGCAAGCCTCAGTAGAAAACAAGATTCCAGAATTAGCCTTTTTATCAATTAATAAAAACTATCATATGGATCCCGTGGCTTTTACACATTGCAAATCCCACTTTCTTTTTCTTTTTTTTTTTTTTTTCGGCAGGGATGAAGAGTATCAAGCTATAAGAAATAGGTATGCTTAGAACAATTACCATTTAAAAAACCCAAATCCCAAACCAAAAGCCCCACCCAAAATCCCACAACAACAAAGACAAACAAACAAAAACACCCAAACAAAAAACCCCATCAAAAAACTCCAACCCACTCAAAAAACACAAAAAGACCCATCAAAAAATCCCCAACACTATTTACATACAATGTTTCTTAAATCACTTCTGTAAGCAGATTTTTTTCTGCTGCCTGACAGGAGCAGCATTTTGCAACTGAGAGGACATTTTAACATACTAACTCTGTACACACATGGAGTATGATACAGTGCCCACGGTGAGTGATTACAGTCAATGTTGCAAAGCAGCACATCACCAGCTTGTCCCGCCCTCTCTGCTTCCTATTTCTGCTGTTCTAATGCTGTGGCCAAATTCTGAAGTTCTTCCTTCTTTGACAAGGAAGATTTAGGAAGCATTTTTTTCCTTTATATTTCGTCTATACAATACAGAATTGGTCATATTTAGGCTGATTTTGTTCATCTTACAAGAAGAACTGGGTGACACATCTTCACCTAACTTCTCTGTCCAACCCTTCCTGGTCTGTTTGGATTCATGTGTTGTTTAAAATAATCCTATATCCAAAGAAAGTACCTCTGCTGGGATAAGTGGGAAGCTCATTGCTTCTCTATAACTACTGAAGCACAAAAGTGCTGCTAAGACTCTTCCTCCTCAAAAATATTCAAATGCTTCATATCCTTTGGTCTCAGGTTCTGAGCTTAAATGAAAAAGCTGTGCATTTCTAAACTAAAACTTGAAGGTATCAAACCAGTGTCATCAAGTAATATAAGACCTATACTTAAGGGCATATCATATGTAAATTACATCAGAGGTTTTCTACTCCAGAGAGCAGTACTGAGACTTCTGTGCCACTACAGTATCTAGCTGTGGGCACTACCCTTCCAAACAGACCCAAGCACAACACCCAAGGGACAAAGATGGTCAGGTGTTTGCATGTCATCATCTGTGCATCTGTTTTGCATGAAGAACTGCAGGAACATGTGGTGGCAGTCCTCAGAACACATAAAGCCTACTGATGACAAAAGCCTACAGAATTTAAAAGCTTAGAATTACAGCAAGAGGTTTACTAGATGGCAGGAAATTTTGTAAAGGAAAGAACTGTGAACAGCTCAAGGGATTCCTGTGGAAGACTATGGCCTATCCATGACTGGGGATTTTTAAAATATGTGTTCACACAAATGTCAGCAATGGGTCCCTCAAGTTCACCATAACTGAAGTGTTCAACCAGGGCATTGTCTCAGCCCTCACAGAATGCAAACTAAAGAAAAGAAAACAAATCAACTTCCAGCCAGATGGAAGTTCCCTGGCTAGTTCTTTGTTTTTTCCATGGACACCACAGACCAAAAACAATCCCAAAATGCAGTACACTTTCTCAGAAAGGCCAAACCAGGAAAACTGGTTCCTTGGGTAACCACGTAGCATGGAGGGTTTCTACATGATGGACAGTATTTTGCAATTACACAGCAACTCCAGACTGGCAAAGCAGAGCAGGGTTTGCTTTCATGTTTGCACCTAGGCTCTCAAGATTCTAAGACACAGCAAAAGGAACCTCACGCATGATTACTCCTCCAGAGAACTGGCTATGGCCATCAGCCTTTTACTGAAACTGCCTACAGTTTTGTTCCTACATTTCTATTTGTTATGGACTAAAACTCTAAATAGCTTTAAGAAAAATAAATCTGGGCTTAAATAAATCACCTAAAAAGGCAGCAAGTGCCCTTTTCCACCTTGAAATATTTGGGCTTCAGTTGACTGCTAAGGCATACAGGCACACTTCCAGAGTTAATATTTTTTTTATGTGCTTTGAGCTACCCACCATAAGCTTAATGCCAATTTAGCATGCTCAGCTTTCATATCAACCATGGCAATTCTTTTTCTTTACAGTAAATTCGGAGGTAGAAAACACTTTCTCCTCACCTAAAAAGCATGCAGAAACTAGTGCCGTACTTTGCTGTCTCTCTTAGCTCAAAATTACTCAAGACACCGATGTTACCGCAATTGCTTGCTCAGATTTCTAAGCCCTTAAACTCCTTCACCTCGGATGATGATGCGCAGTAGCTGCACGTTTTACTTTGCCTGTGGCATGTAAGAAGCGAGAAACATTTAGCTAACATTTCTCTGACTATTAAGGGGCCGCTCAAGGTAAACACCCCAGCAAATACGTTAGTGCTTGGCTCATGTTCTGCATCTGCATATCCTTAAGGCTGACTGCCTTGGATTATCATATTCCTGCTGCTCTAAACAGTCTATTTTTATTCCAGTTCTGCAGTGTTAAAGCTTAACTGAAAAGACTGTAGGGATTACAACAGATGAAAGAATGCTGGGGAGCAAAGAGGGTGAATACGGCAGGAAAGTATCGGTTTTATCTCCAACGAAGCAAAAAATAAAACAAAAACCAGCAATATAAGCAGGTCTTAAGGGCTTGGGGTGGGTCTTCCCTCCCCCTTCTGAAAGCCTCTTCTCCACAAAACATTCGTGGATGTGAGGATTTGAGGATTTAATTAAAAAAAAAATTAAAAGGCATTTACCACACTCAAATGAAATGCCATAAATATCTGCACCAATCTCTCCCTCCACAGCTCAGCATCCTCCGCGCCAGCCGGCTGCATCACATGTTCCGGGGGGTGATGTCATCCCTGCCGGGCCGCAGGCTGCAGCTCCCGCCGCCGCGGTGCCGCCGCAGTGCCCGCACCTCCCGCCCCGCCACGCACCGCACCGCCGGCCGCCGCGGCCATGCCCGACCCCACCGCGGCCATGCCCCCGACCCCACCGCGGCCATCCCCGACCCCCGCGGCCATCCCCGACCCCACCGCGGCCATCCCCGACCCCACCGCGGCCATCCCCGACCCCACCGCGGCCATCCCCGACCCCACCGCGGCCATCTCCATCCCCCCAGCCCCACCGCAGCCATGCCCCCGATCCCCACGGCAATCTCGATCCCCCAGCCCCACCGCGGCCATCCCCGACCCCCGCGGCCATGCCCCCGATCCCCACGGCAATCTCCATCCCCCCAGCCCCACGGCGGCCATGCCCCCGACCCCCATGGCGGCAGGTATCGTTCCCACGGCACACGCTTCTCCTTTGGAAGCACAACATGCACCAATGGTATTTAGGCTCTTCCGCCCAAAATAAGGCACTCTGCTTTTAAAAGTGTTGCTTTCAATATTAAGTCCTACATCTTTTAAAGACTGTTTCAGTCTTAAACTGGAAAACTGTCCTTCATATTTGCAATACCTATTAAAGGAATACTCATTTTGCATTTTTAATAGGGAGTAGATGCCCTTCTGTTGTAACATACACCCTACACATGCTATTGCCTAACTACCAGCAAAGAGGGAAGAAGCTCAAATTATGCTAATTAATAATTAACTTCTGTATATTCAGAAGAATAAGTAACACACAATGATGTAGTCCATTTCAATACAGGAGGTTCCCCCAAGTCCTCATGAAGAATTACACAATTACACAATCCCTTGAGTTATCATATACAGTTTCCTACTAAACCGAACCTTATCAAAAACCAGCTATTTAAATGCTGTATCACACAACTAAAGATCTTTACAACATGGAATCAAGAAAGAGTCACCTAAACATTTTTTACATTGGAAAATTAAGGAGTCTACCCCACAAACACACCATTTTCTCTTTGCCCTCACAACTTCAGAGCCTGAAGACACCATCAATTAGCCAGATTCAGCAGACTTGTCTATATTAACCTTTTTTCTCATGCTGTATGAAGCTAAGATATTTTGATGCAATATACAATTTTATCCAAGTTTAAAGACCCATGAAGAGACAATATTTTGGGATGAGGTATTACCCTGTGAGGTTTCAGAGAGCCCCTTATGAACGGCCAGGACAGCCCCTTCTCATTTGGACTGCAAGCGTTCCCAAATCCCACGGTGACAACCTGGCTGCAGAGCTGCCCGTCCATCTGTCCTGGAGGACAGAGAGTAACCCTGTGTAACGTGGCCCCTTCTGCCCAGAAATCACAGCAGTCCGGGAACTCAGCTGCTCCCCAGACACCCTGCTTGCTGAAACTTCCCAGAGGCCTTGAAATACATGAAGCAAGCCACCTTTAGAGGAGTAACCGGAAATAGGTACTCAGTGTGGCAATTCACACAACCCAGACAAATGCAGGATTAGCCTAATGCCGAGGCTGAAGGAAACGAGGTAACTGTGCTAATCGTCTCGCACTGAAAGATCAGTAACTAGTCAGCCACACAATCCAGGGGAGCAGATAAATTACCTCACACACATCTTTTAAGGTAACAACTTGATTACAGAACTGTGCTACAAACCAAGGTTGAAAAAAGCTTCTCCAAGAAGCACTGCTTCCCCAAGAATGCTAAAGCTTTTACTTCAAAGGTAGCTTCAGTGATGTGTATCGTTCAGTTATGGCAACATAAAATATGGGAACAGAAATCAGGACAACAAAAAGACTCAGAAATTGAGTCTAAGAGCAGCATCTCTTAGCTAAAATGTTGACCATGCATTCATCCATTGCTGTCACACACAACTGACTTGAAATTTTTCTGAAACATGGCTGAAGAAAAACACAAATGCCAAAAGGGAATGCTCTCATCCTAAAAACTCACTCCCCTAATGACACAACTGTTTTTCACCTGGCAAATAAAAACAATACCTTTGAACAGGCACAAACAAACAAAAAAAAAAAAAAAAAAAAAAAAAAAAAAAAAGCCAGACTCAACCCAGATTCCTTTGATGCTTTAGGCTCTCTTTGGACTTCAGGATGACTCCCTGTTGTGTCATCAGCAGAAAGCAAGTGCCTCATCTGCCAGGCTGCTAACTCTAGCACCCAACTTCAATCCCCACCTCTTCTTTGACAGAAATCCCATGCTGAATCGAAGAAACATCTTTCAGTGAGTTATTTTCCAACAGAGTACTCTATTCACTTCAGTGGACCTAATCCAATAGACTTTTGCTAAAAAATCCACATGCTATGCTAAGATCTACAGGAAGGAAAAAAGAAAACCCACATAGAAACTGCACTCAGAACTGCTAATTACCTATTACTAGGAAACAACAGGACTGACCTAGGTTAGTCTTAAGGGAAAAGAAATATCTGTTAGAAGTCAAGAGATAGAACAACTTCCATGTGTAGGAAGGACACCGTTTCCCAACCAAAGCACCAGCACCCTTCATCCAGGCAAGGCAGTCATAACTGCAAATCATTCTCCACAACTCCTTGCATCCACTGGTCAGTCCCTTTGTGTTAAGCCTTATCTTGGAACACAAAACCTCTAAACTGCAGCTAATAAACATTTAAGCAAAAAGAATCCAAGATGTTGATGTCTTTAGCATTTTTTTCTATTTCACAGCATGACTTACATCAATGACATGACACTGAAATCTGAGCTATTCTCCCTTTATTTGTACAACTATCCTACATTTCACGACAAATTGCTTCTTAGTTAATCAAGCAAGAAGAGGAGGGGGGAAAAGAGGCATAGAGGAGCTCAAATGTAATTGTATTAGTGCATTACAGACTGATTAGGGTTTCATTATTTGCTCTTATTCATTCCCCATATCACAAGATGATGACATCCCAGAAGATTTTAAAGATGATCTTAAATACCAGAATCTCTGACAGGTTTATTCAACTTTGTTTATTAGTTAACTGTGTGTGATAAACCTCAGCTGCAAATAACTTATACACTATGTCCTACATTTTTCAAGTGTCCAGAAAGAAAGCACAAAGCAGGTTCCTATTCTCCATTTTAATATGGAGAGGCTTTAAAAATCAATCAGTGAGTAGATTACTAAATAAGGTATTAATCAGTGAGAAATAATTTTAAACAAGATATGAGGAGATTCACAAGCAGCCATTATGAAAACTTTTATATTCTTATTCTGAAGTTACCACAGAGAAACCAGTATAATTAAGTCAGCAGAATCATTAGATTCTTTTTTTTTTTTTCAATCACATTCAGAAAAAATGATTGCTGAACTCCCTAAGTGTTTGGATTTATAAATTAAATCAGACTGCTAAGACAAGGGTGATAAAGAAATCTGAACTTTCATAAGCAGCAAATGGCAAAACCCCATCAGTGATAACATACCCCAAAGGAGTGGCAAAGGCAAGCAAAAGGTAACTAAAGTTACTTCACTTATGCAATTACTGATAGCTTTCTTTGATTTTAACTCAAGTATTCAAAGTGCCAATTTCAGTTTTATGGTAGGCTTAACTTCTGGATGCAAGTAAAGGATTCATGGAAAATCAGAGCTGTCAATTCACCAACTGCACTGTTACTGCTTCCCGTTATAGACATTGCCTACATGCAGTGCTGCTCAGAAATCTCACACCATCTTTCACATTGCAACAAAGCAAGAGAATTCAGGAAAATTATGGCAAACACTGCAATTTTCCTATCTTTTCTCAAGCTCCATGAGCTTGCAGATGACCAGTTTCAAAATCATCTCAGAAACACTAACTTTCAGGTACACCTGTTATGGCATCTTTAAAACTGCAGATCTTTCTTCTTAGAGCTAACAAGGAACTATCAGCAGTTTTTTTCATGGCATACAGGTCACTGGGCAACATTAGTAACCTTGTCATTCATCATTTATTCATTCATTTTTCTCAGTCCAGATTCTAAAATCACTGGGGGATTTCAACAAGGATACTGTTTAGGGGCATACCATGGAAGTGGTATGATTTCAGAGTTGTGCCAGCAGCCTTAGTCATGAGCTTACAGAAAATATTCAATGTAACAATTTAATGCTAATATCCTAGTACTGAATTCAAAGCAACTACAGGAGTACACCTTTGACTCCCTCCAGCTCTGATCAGGCTCAAGACCCACTCATCAAAAAACATTATACCTTCAAACTCTGACTTGAATCACAACAGCTGACAGAAATGTCCCTCCTATTCCCATTTTGTTTCGCATTTTATGCACTCTCTATACGTGCTGTGGGCAACTGCACCACATCTGTATTGGGCCGGTATGCAGTGGCAACCAGGACCTCACAGAAGCAGACAGCTGAGAAATTGCCTTGAAATAAGAAAATGAGATTCATTAGAGGGTTACTAGCTCTAAGTCACTTTCAGGTTTTGGCATATTTGCTAAGTGTTAAGAGGTTCTCTCTTACCATTTTCAACAGCTCTCTGCTTTGTCCTGACAGGAGGACACACCTCCCATCTCCGCAAATTACGGGAGAAGCACAATGTCATGTAGAGAGATGTGGGCCAAGAGAAGACTGCTAGTTTAGCTGACAGCAAATACTCAGACAAGATCAACTTCACAGACTGAATAACCTTGCTTTTCTTGGAAGCTGGCATACTCAGCTATTCCTCAGTTCGGAGCAATTACCAGGAAATTAGCCACCTCAGGTGTATGCTGCAAAACCTGTTGAAGAGCTGTCTTAAGAATCTAAGTTAAGGAAAATTCCAAATGCTAAATCATTGCTAAAAATCTGTGATTTCCCTCTAAGTGTGCAACAAGAAGCTTAGAGTTATCCATGTTGCGAGGTCCTTTCCAACCTGAATTACTCCTCAATCCTATGAAACGTGCAAGACAGAAGTACAAGCATCCATTTTCCAACTGCAACTTAAGATGTGACAATCAAAATCGGACCGGTTTGCCCCTTCTAAATGACAAGAGCTGTGTTCCTAAATTTTTCTGTCCCTTAGCTATGTTCAATTTGTTCTTGCTGCCCTGCCGACATTGTTGGAAGTTCATTTGTTTTGGTGGGAACTGCTCATCCATCTCTAAGTGCTGTGATACTTCAATTCACTGCCCTGCTGAGGTAGCAAACCTTTTTGTCAGGGTGTCCATCAGTAGCCCACAGCTCTCACTGCAGTCAGACACTTACCCTGCTCACTGCTGCTACAGACACGCATGGCTTAGGGGTCATGCTACACTCTCAGGGCTATCAGGAGGGTGCCCAGCCTCCTATAAAAAATGGGTTTAACACATAGTTGTTTAAACAACAAGATCTGTAAGCAGTCTTACTTATTCTGCTGTTTAAAACACAGATCAAGTGGAAGGCAGTAGCTTCTAAATTCTGTGCAGCAACAGCTGGAACATAACGCTTTAGATCATGTCCTTTGGCTCTTGTTCCAAACCACCATCTGGAGAAATCTCTTTCCACAGTGAAATTGATGAAGACTACAGCAAGGGCAGTAAAAATAAGCAACTTAAAACAGCTTGAAAATCATCCTGTATTGTTTCATCCCGAGCAACAATAGGAAGAACTATTTCCATCAGCCCTGAAATCAATCAAAATACCCAAAACCAGATTGCATATTCTTCAGTAAAAATACCTTTTTATACCATAAAGTACTCCTTTTGGGCTTTCTATCATTCATAGATCCCAAGAATAGACATTTATTGGTTATGGTATTTTTCCTGTTCTCCACCCTTTTTTCTTTTTAAATATGCACACACTTTTACAACATTTTCATCACCTTATGGAAATACGTATGTAAAAATTATACTCAGTCAAATTCATATTTTGAGACATTAGTACTTAAGCGACCATTTTTGTTGAATATTCCTCCTCCCTTCCTTTCTTTCTTTGCAGGATATTTCATATTCCTTCTGTGGAAAAACTAGCCATTTGCAACAAGATGTATGCCAAATAATGTGATTTGTGCAGAGCTTTCACTCCTTCAAATTCCCATTTTATTAGTTTGCAGCTGTAAGTAGCTTGAGCTCCAAATGCCTTGAGACACAGGAAATGTAGGATGAATCCCAGCTTCTCTAACACATTACAATACATGAGATCTATGTGAGTAAGGCGGGGGGGGGGGGGGGGGGGGGATGCTTTTCTTCATCCTGCATTGCAAAACCAGTCAAGTTCCTATTCAGCCAAACGACAGCATTGTCCCCAGCTTGTTTTATGCCACCCTTAAACTTCAGATGTGTGGCTGTTAGAAGCATTTAGAAGGGGGCAAATAAACTTTTACATCAGAGCATCTCCCTATTCTATCTCTTTACTGAGCTGATTTTACTTAAAACACTGATTAACATATGCTACTCGTTAGAAGGAACCAATTTGTAAAAAAAAAGAGAGTAGCAATGAGGAGTCCGCAGGGGAGTTAAAGCTTGGGTATTTCACTTTCAGTACGTGAGCGGTTGCTAAGAGCAACCTGTCTCCCTCCCTCCCTGCCTTTAAGGGAGAGCAAGATTAGCACGGAACGCCAAAAGCGATGTCCAACACACGTCTCGTTTGCTCAAGGATTACGTTAGAAATTCTAGCCTGAATTACGCGGAGCAGGTGTGTGTTCTCACCACACATGCCGCGCTAGTTAATTAAAAATAAATAAAAAAGGAAGAAAGAGGGCTGCGTTGAAGACAATAGATGGAGGCAGAGCGGGCGAGGCAGCGCTGGCCGCGCCGGCAGGGACGCGGGGCAGCAGCAGCAGCAGCGGCAGCAGCAGCGCGGCTCCCCGGCACCGCAGCCGGCAGCGCATTACAGCACGCATTACATCACCCTGCCTTTGTGCAGGGCTGAGCCACCGCGCAGCTCGGGGGAGCTGCCAGAGCCGCAGCCATCCCCGCAGCCATCCCCCTAGCCGCACGGAGGCACCAAAAGAAGCGATCTGGAGTCACGTCAGCCTTCCTCTCCCCGCACTGCCGAAAATCCTCCCCTCCTGATCCCTCTGGGAAATTTCATTAGAAAGAAAAAGACCCTTAGCACGTTCAGCTTTATGAACGGATTTCAGACAAGAATAAACAGAAAGGATTTTGCAGATTGTCACGACTAAGAAAGGGAGATTTCATTCTTCGTTTATCAAATTTGTTCTAGCAGATTATCTCCTTCAGATGACAAAGGCAAGCAGCCCGAATCTCATTAGAGCTACATTTAACACAGCTACCGAAGTACACAAATTTAACCTAAATCAAGGCTGGGTTTTCTTCGTGAACTCCAACTTACTCAGCACCCACGTTACTGCAATGAAAAGATTAACATCTCGCCTTCACTTTGTTCCATTCCTGCAAACTGCTACATGTTACTATAAATGCACTTTCACGACTCTGGTCAGAAGCACAGTCCCAAACTCAGCACCCAAATCCAGTATTTCTCAGCAGCTCACCTGTCCTCATGTCATGACTAAATAAGCTTCAATCTCATTTTTATTAAGGATATGTAGCATATGCAATACCAAGACAGACAAGACAAAGCAAGCAGCTCCCAGTGTTATTTAGGACAGAAATCTGCACATATAATGCTCCAAAGACATTCAGATCACTGTTTCTACAGCTTTAATATTCACATGCATTGTCAAACAATTGGAGTCTATTACAGTAATGTTTCTTACAATGAATTATATTAATATTTCTTTGGGAACAACAGTTATTTGAAAGTAGAGGCACTGCATTGTACTCTCAAGCACACTAATCAAATTCTCATTCAACTTAAAAAAAGATCATGTATGAAATATTGCCCCATTTATAGACCAAACTAGTAAAAAGCTATTTAAACTTGACTGCAATTTACTACTTCCTGCTACTTGCCAGCACAACAAATGCAGCCTAAGAGTTGTGAGCATTCACTACTGCATGCTCAAATTTTTAACACCATAACTATGGACACTGATCTGGTTGCTCCCATTGAAGTAACAAATATAAATTATTTTCTAGCACAGACAAGAAGTATTCATCCATCAGCTTTATCTTTCAGTCTTCTCGAGCATGGGTAACACAAAGATGCTACATGCCCAAACTATCCAGCCATTCACCTCCATAAGCTACCTGCTAAATATCAACACTAGCAAATGTTTTCCGTATTATTTTATTTCAAGAGAGGGCATTCCTCACAGGGGCATGTTCAAGCTCCTCTGATCCATGCCTTTAAAGAACATGCTGAGACTTACCAGGCATTATACAGTATCCTATAGATACCATGTGATACCATCTGCAAATCAGAATAATGACAATGATTCAACCACTGGAAGTTACAGTATTTTAATTAAGTTCACAAAACTGGCCTAATTTAAGCTCAATTAAAATGGGTTTGTTGGTCTTCTACTACACTGACTCACTCTACAAAAAATTCTAAATGCATATGGTTTCCTGGAAAAGCTCTTTGAGACAACAATAGGAGCTAACATTTTAATTGCATTAAAAAGCAGCAAAGTACTTTGGCATGTGTATGAATCCATTACTTCAGAAGTCTACAATGTGTTTTAAAAGCACTAGGTACGATTTTAACAATGTCTCTGCCTTCATGTCTTCAGTTCCTGACATCATTATAGATTCACAAAGTTGTCTGTGAAGATTTTATACTCTAAAACCAATTAGCAGTCCATAGGTGTACTTCTAAGTGACCTAGCAAGCTTAATTAGAAATATTAACTTCTGTAGAGCAGAACAGTAACAAAAGGGGAATTAGCTGAATTTCTCTAAAGCTGTTTTCATCTTTATTATTTACATACTCAACCCTCCTCATCCCATCAAAACACAAGTTTATGGCATCAGTACAGCAACAGTTGCTATATTGTTTAGTTTGGCAAAAAAAAATTTTTTTGCACATTATTAAATAAGAAGCATTCTTTACTAAAGTGCTTTTGGTACAGAGCCACTTTTGTTGTACACAAGTCATTCTTACTTGCTTTGGAGCTCCAGTACCCTGACATGCAAATCAAATTGCCAACTCTCATATCTACTATTATTTAAAAGAAAAATCCTGTGATATTAACTCATGTCAGAGGTTTACTGAGTCTTTTTTTCCCTGGCAGCTATTGTAAGCTTGAATAGGAAGTAGCATCACATCATTTTTCAGCACAAGCCATTTGGGATAGATGGATAATGAATATATTCAGGACTCAACACAGGGGGAAGTGTACCGGAGCACAGTTAGACTGCAAGACCTGGACTGCAACTTCTCCAGGACAGACTCCCCCAAAGGCTTTCATAGCTGATACATCTAACAGCCTCCTTTTTATGCTTCCCTAACTCAGCACAAGTGTATACAACCAGCATCACATAATACATTTGATATTCAAAAACGTTTCTTCCCAAGTCCTTTCTACATGCAGTTCTCCTGATGTACTTTATCCCCACTACCACCACATCAGCCTTGCTCATGCTGGTCAGTTCATTGGCAGTACCTGACTGTAACAGCAGTAAAAGCAGATGGAGCATTTTATCTACTATCCATTCACATGTATCAGGAGGACTAGTCCAGAAGTTACTGAACAGAACCTGAAGTATATGTACAGCAGTACGAGATGTCTGGAGACCCCTTCCTCCAGCAGATGCTCTGATTTGGTGTACTTCCATTCTTACAAGAACCAGAAACAAGACTTAGTTGTATTCACACAGAACTCAGTTGTATTCAAATTGATCCAAATTAGCTTGAATCACTACATTTCCAGTGTCAACTGAGTTCTGTAACTGAATTCAGTAACTGAGCATCAAGCACAAACTCCGTGGCTTCTAACCCTTGAAAGAAGGAGCAGCAAGCAAGCTAGCAGGATATGTTAGTCAGAACACTAATACTATCAGCAGCAACAAAAATGCCCTGGTTTCAAAGCAGACCTAAAGTGGTACTGTCATCACAACATCTGTGGAAAGCAATGAGGAAGTATTTGAGACTTGTAAGAAGCAAAACCTTGAACTAACAGGACTTACCCTGTCATTCATGCTTGAAATAATGATATGCATGATAACATTAAGAACCTAAGTTACAGCACCATAATCCAGCATCTCTGCTTGCCTTCTTGAGAGCTTTGTTTTGTAAAGAAAGTTCACTTAGGATTCAAAAATCAAAAAGGCTGAAGTTCATTTGGATTTATGAGAAAATACCCTGAATGAGTCCAGAAGAGTTCTGAAACAGGGCCAATAACAGAAGCTTAAGTTGCCTACCAAATGTGAGGGTTGCTGGCAGATGTGAGATAATCCCATCCTTACAGAAGGCCTGTTTTTGACCTCTTTGGGTAATTGACTGCCATTAAAATCACTTTTCAAATGTCTGTTCTTGCATCCAGATTTTTTTTAAGTGTCATCCGTCAGGCTTTTGGCTCAATGACTTTCTATGGATATAAACTCCCTGACCTTATCAGATTTTTTTATCTTTCCAATTTAGATCATACTATTCCACATTAAAAGGCATTGGTATTTAAAAATTTGATTTCTCATAAAGGCTTCCAATTAAATGTGACAGTCAAGTTTATTGTGGTTTCCTGGTTTTTGATGCTCTTGAACTGTTTGAAATGGCTTATGATTCTGAACAATAGTCCCTTATCGCCACTGAATATTTGCTTTGCTATATCCAAATAACTGAATCGCTCTTAGATTAGAGTTATAGCAAGAAAGAATTGCTACAGAGCCTCTAGGTAGGAAGTAAAACTTTCTAGTGTGCTTCAATTTCACCAGTTCAGCCCAGTGTTGCTACCTGGTAGTTTATTAGATAGATTACAACTGAATTGAAGGCTTCATTATACCAGACACTGTAACAACTTCTAGCAAACATATTAATACAATATGATACAGATAGGGCAGGCAGGAAGCAAATATTAGCAGCTAGTGGACAAAGATTTAGAGGAAAGTTACTTGTAGTTTTCTAAAAAGGAGGTAGCTAATTATTAGCATTAAGACTTAACCATTAAAAGCCAATTCAGAAGTCCATTATGAAACAAAAAATATTTTATTTTTTCTGGTACAAACATCTGTGCAAACAGTTATAGATAGCTCATGAAATGGTTGTGGGGGCAAATGTATGCACACCAAAAGCCAAGGAATGGGCTCCATCAACTTCCATGCACTGCACTGTCACAAGCATAATAGAGCAAGCATTCCCTTTTGGTGGCAGTGCCAGCTTAAGCCAGAGTTTTACAGTAATCACCAAAAGCAGGTTTGGGATTCTTAGTTTGAATAATCAGTACCGTGTCAGTAGTCAACTATTACCGTGTTAAGTCAAATATCTGTAACTCACTTGACATATTATATTGTTTAAAAAAATGTAGGCTGAATTACTCATCTTTGTCTTCCTTAAGGGACAGACTGACGGTTACTGGTCAACATCAGGGCACTCCATCCACATGGAAATGTGCACCTCTAGCAGGAAGGCACAGGGATATCAACAAAGTGACTGCCTATAATTAACACATATGCCTTATCACACAGCAAAAGATAAATACAATATGGACTTTAAAAAGAAGTCGCTTATGCTTCAACTTACAATCAAAAAAGCCAAGAGAAAATATGGTTTATTTATTCAACACATGCCTGGTATCTCTGCACACTGATAAAGTACAGTAGGACAGCAGTGTATTAGTGAAGAGCTGGTTCTAGTAACTGATCATTGAGCTAAACCAGTTCTGAAATTCCAGCCCAATAAACACACAGGAAATTACTTCCATAAACCAACTGCACCCATATATTTCTATTCAGGGGTACCACACATCAGCAGCTCAACTGAGTTTGGACTTGAAAAAACTGTGGCATGCCCAATGTGTTACTTGTAAAGTTAACTCTATGTCATATGCCAGCTAGAGTCTTCAGATGAGAAAGATCTTCAGTGGCTCTCTTTGTTTCCAAGAAGATATGCTTATTTCTTTTTAAGGGAAGCATCATGGAAACCCTGCATTACAATAATATTAATCTACAGCAGACAGGAGCACTTGTCGGAAAGCCACGGATCGAATTACAAAGGCCAGAATTACTGCATAACACCAGTCAGCTACAATGCCATCCTCTGAATTCTTCACTCACTAGAAGAATTGCATTAGAGCAAGAAAACAACTGGCTCAAAGATCATCTTTAAGCAAACAGTTGTCAGGTGAGCAATGCTATTTTGACACAGGCAGCTATTTGCTTATCTGTGTACATCCTTTATCTCTAGAGTCTTCTTCCTTTACTTGGAAGTGGTATTTGCCCTGAACACACCACAGGCATTCCTTCTTCATAATGAGTTCAGTATCTGCATTTATGCTCCCTTCAGTGCATGACTAATATTACAAGCACACTATTTTGATTGACACCTAATACCATAGCTGCCATTATCACTTACATCATACTAAAACATGAAGTGTTACCCACATCTATTTGGAGAGTAAAAGAATACAGAATTGCTTTGACACATTGTCAAGCACTGTCAAGATTCACCCACCATAGCTATGTTTTCTGTTTCTCCATCTTACAAGGTCATTAACTAAGAACTAGAGATGATTTTACCACATTATAGCTACACATTCAATTTCATTTTGAGTATTACACAATAATATGCTAGTACAACACAAAGTTCAAGAAATACTCAAGCGACTTACCATTCAGAAGTATCAGTACACCAGTTTTTTGTTTTGCATCCCATTTATAAGAACACATTGTTCATACCCCCAGAGACTCCATACGTCTGCAGCCAACAAAATGGATAAACTAAACAGTGCTTGGGAACAGCAGCAATTTAAATCCTTATGCCTTATCAGGAAAATTGAATCCCTATTTCAAAACACTCAGATTTGAGTTCAAGAACCCAGTAAATTTGATGTCGTTTCCATAAATGCTAGGTTTCTATTTCCAAGTCAAAACATTTTTCCATCTTCTTTGAGCAGTCAGATGAAAAAAGGTACAGTACATGTTCCAAATCCAAGTCATCTTTGTCAATGAGTATCTTCTGCCTGTACCCTCTTCTTGACTGTCAGTTTGCTTAACAGTTGCTCTGCCTGGATTTACTACCAAATAGGCTTTGACAATGATTGCTATTTAATCCTATGTAATACCCAGATGCAACTGTTCCCAGATCAGAGGACAGTTTAAAAACACAGTCTCCTTCCTGGCTGCATACAAGCCTAGAGACGCGCTAGAAATCTTGTAACTGCAAAACTCAGTAATAGAAAGGATCACTCTTGTAAAAAACAGCTGGTAATCTTTTGTGTATTTATCTATGGCAAGAAAAATATTAATATTATTGCTATACATTTCCTTGCTCCTTATCTAAAATTTCAGTTTAATAAACTGAACTTTCTAATGCTTTTCTTTAGGCAATGACACTCCAATAAAACTGAATGCCAGAGTTCACCACCTGAGTGTCTCGACTTGAGCCACCCACCACTAACAGCAAAACATGCCATGTAATTCAAACTCGACAGTCAACCCACTCATCACACACAAGCCTACTATTTCAGCTGTAGAATCTGTACACTAGCCGGATGTCCACTAACAATTTCAGTTACTACTGCCACCTTTACAGCTGTCAACTTAAGGATCTGCAGGTTTTTGTATACTTGAATCAACCGTAAATTCAATCTTCTTATTTGTTTTTATGCATTATATGATCTAGATTTGTTACTCAAAACACCTCAGCGTACACGAGAACTTGCTAGCAAGGAGATCCTGCGTAAGTATATAACTACATCTACAATTATTTCCTTAATCATTTCATCTCTGCTTATATTTACTTGAAATAGATTCCTTCAATTACCCCTGAACATTCTTACCCCAGTTTTTGAAATGCTTATCCTTCTGAAAAAGATACTGACATGATCTAAGGTCAACATACACACTGCCTTAGAAAATAAAAACTGAAATTAAATATTTTACGTTTATCATGACCTCTATAAGACAAAAAATTCCTTTCCAAAGGAAGACTAAAAAACCCCTACCAACACCCCAGTATTCAGTCTAGTTACTAGTCTAAGTTATAAACCAATAACCTGCACAATTATTAACTGGATGATAAATTCATCATTTCAACATAAGACATACCTAAGATTTAGATAACACTCTCCATCAACAATTTAATTAAGAACAAACTAAGCATTAGTAGGGTGAGTAACAGCTCGTGCCTACAGCACCAGATGATAAAACATAAGATAAAGTACAGTGAAGAACAAAATATGCTGTCTGACTTCACCTTAAAGATAATGTTTTATTCCTTCAACATCTCTAATCAAAATTCAACATACCTGAATAATATAACCTATGGATTTAAACTTCTTAATGCCATGTAGGAGAATGAGGGATTATTGCACTCAGACAAAAGAAACTGGCTCATTTGGGTGGGTTGACAAGGACAAAACATGAAAAACAATGTAAAAATTTCAGTCATTTCCCAAGAGCAACACACGTGCTAGCACAAGAAATCCATAACTGAAGCATTTCAGGCAAACTGACTCAACTCCTGTACTCCACTTCTCTACTCCAGGACAGCTCTTGTGAAGTGCCACAACTTATCAGGCTACAGTTTAAGCCCTATTCACAGGCTGCTGTCCTAATGCTTCAGAAAAAAAGCAGAATTCTGATTTGGCGTCTGCATTACCTAAGTTACCCAGTTTGCACCACGGAAAAAAGTAATATGCTGATTTGCTTTAAATTAGGCACTGCCACTTCAGTTCTTATAGAACTCAAAGCCATTTAAGATGATGACCTCAAATTAAAACAGTCCTTTCTCTCACACTGTTCTGTGGAATACTACTGCTGTACTGTACAGAAGTATTTTGGCAGACAAATACTCCAGCCTCCTGTCAGCACTGGTCTTCCTCAGACTTGTTTAACAACTTATACAGCAAAATTAAGAACAAGCCAGATAATTCCTGCATACATTTGCCAATACTTTGTAAACCCTGCCTTTGGTTTCCAAGACTTCCAAACAAAGCAGCATGATTTTGTTAAAACAGTTAACAGCATATTAGCTCATAAAAAAGAAAATTGATCTAAGAAAAGCCTTTTTTAAGCAAATCAAGACAGAATCTCCTTCTACTATTTTCCTGTGCTCATCATGTAGCAGAATGCTTCCTGATGCACAGATCAGAAAGTGTGTCACTGGCAGTCAGCTACACAAAGGGGAAAGCATTTGATCTGTGTCACAGTCAGCGTGTCAATCCACAGCACTAATACCTTTCCCAGCTAACCTAGGACACAGCCTGTCCTACTGAAGGCCACCACAATTCCATGTCAGTCTACACAAAAAGAAAATTAATAAACCCCTCATTCTTCTTCAGGAAATGAGAGTACAAAGGAAACCAACAAGGAATCTCTTTCAGCAGTTTCCAGACAACATGCCTCTAACGTGACTCAGGCACTTGAAAGAGTGTTTTACCATGAAACACTGCTCCATACATCAGCAATTACTTCAGTAAGACTATGCCAACTATGCAAGCAATTCAACTTAGAACAGGGTGCCAGGGTTTAATGCTAAACATGAATGCAGCTCACTGTGAGAGGCCAGTAAGTATCTGTGTAGTACTACAGCTGGCCTTGCCAACATCATGTGGGCAAACCTATCAAAGAAACTATTTTGCCCCAAAGAATTGGAAAGAGAGTCTAATACACCCTACCTAACTCCAAGCTAAACATGGATCACATAGCAAACTCTTTCATTTGCAGTGGCAGGCACTTTTGGGCCAGGCCTGCAGCTATTCACTCCTACCCAGCAACCACCTGGCACAGCCTGGGTGCTCCCACCACGGGGACTGAGAGGAAGGAGCCCAGCTGTGTTTGCCTGGAACCCCGAGAGACCACCAGCAGCCACTCACTCACCCCCCAGCACACACAGACAAGCCCCCAAGGCACAAACTCACATCCTGTTGTAACAGCCTGCATACCCAGCCAAAGCAGCAGCACACCTGGTGAAGCTAGAAACTGACCACTGTCCTCATTTTCTGTATCCTTTCACAGAGTCTCATCCCCATGCTAGTTTTCTACTTCTTCTTGAAGTATCATTGCAGTATTAAATCATCAAGTTAGAATTTACTCCATTTTTCCAAATAAAATTTATTAATCATTCTTTTTAGTTTACATGAGCAGGTAAGAGAGAATTGGATTTGGGGGTAACAGGTACACTTTTTACTAGTCATGGAAACAATTCTCATTCTGCAAATCTTTTTTTTTAATATTAAATCTTATTTTGAATTTAATTCGCAGTACATTCTTGCTTAAAAACATTGAATATCAGTGAATACCCAAATTTCTTCAAATTCCCCCTTTAAGTGAAGGGAAGCTTGTAATTTTAAACAAATTGTCCAAAAATTCTCAGGTAACAAGGGTACCCAGAATATTTTAGGACCCTGAAAGCCAAAGCAGCTCCTACGGGCTCTGTATGACATGGATCTAAACACAGCACGGCTCAGACTGGAAGGAACCTTCAGAGGCTCACAGCTCAGTCTCCTGCTCAAAGCAGGATCAGCTCTGAGGTCAGACTAGGTTGCTCAGGATTTAATGCAGTTGAGTCTTGGAAATCCCACAGGGCCATATTCCACAGCCTCTCTGGGTGACTTCTTCCAGAGCTCAATTACCCTTGTAGTGAAAACTTGCCATGTTTCAGCTCATGGAGGTTTCTTGTTCCTCCCACCACATGTATAAAGAACCTGATTTCTCAGTTCCCTCTTTCTTGGTTAGAAAGTTATTATTAGGTACCCCTGAAGCTGCCTGGTTTCCAGACTGGCCTTCAGCCTCTCCTCACATGGCAATGTGCTCAATCCAACAATGTTGGTGGCTCACCAGCTGGATTTAACACAATATTCCAGATAGTGAATACCATGTGAAAACTGATAGTCTCAATCTACTAGCTAACTTCCTCTGGACACAGCCCAGGACACTGGTACCCCTCCTGACTGCCAGAGCACACTGCTGGCTCATCTTCAGCCTACTGCCCAACAGGACAGCCAGCAATTTCTAGAGAGAGCTGCTATCAACCACCCAGTCCCCACACAGTAACAATCCACTACTGGTTGATCCTCTCCTCCCCGTATCCTCTTTGTAGGTACAAACAGCTAGTAGACCTTGGTGGTGGAAAAGAAGGCTTTGAGGAACTCAACCTCTGCATCAGTGGAAATTATACCACCCATTCCACTCAGCAGCAGGTTTTTTTTTTTCCTTCTTTAGTCTCCGTTTGTTAATATTGCAGCAGCACTACTTGTGGCCCTCAATGACCACCTCTTATTTCAAGTCTAGCTGGACATTTGCTTTCCTCTGCATTGCTACCCGGCACTTTTTTTGCAGATAAACTCTTAAACTTTCTTGGACATCCCCTAATTCACTGTCTCAAGAGCTTTCCCCTTGAAGTGATTGCTCCTAAAGTCTATTTTATCTTGGATGTGGAAAGGAAAGTACAACATGACCATTTCATTGTGCATGGAGATATTTGTTGCTGCTCAGTCTCCACAACCTGTTCCAACAGTCCAAGTCTACAGACCAGCTTTCTAAAGTTACACTGAGCACCTAGAAATACATTTCCTAAATGTATTTCTCATTGTTATATTCTTATTTGCTCATCCAGAAACAAGCTTATGCTTAAAACAGGGAACAATTAGAGGAAATGGTGAATCATCCCAGAAAACCCCATGTATTTATCACACTATTAACCTTCCTGTCAGAAATCCAGGTGATTGCAGCAAGTTGTTAAACATGTGCCGATAGATAAATTGGCAATACTGACAACAGACTGGCACAGTTAAATGCCAACAGTATCACAGGCCTATAAATCGATCTCTGGAAAAAAGTGACAGAGGAAACACTAGCATTGTAAACATATAAAGAAGATCTAAAAATTCTTTTATTGACCATTAAATCATAGCAATGCTTTCAACAACTACATTTTCAGCTAAGTCATCTAGTTCAAAACTGTAAGGTTGTAGTGAAACATTAAAAACTACTCTGGGGTTATTTACTCCTGTCAATGGAACCCAACAGTTCAGCCACTTGCATCCACTTCCCTTTAGTAATTTTCTGCCAAAGGTCAACAGAGAGAATGGCAGCTCTCTGTAATTCTAAACATTCTATCCAAGAAAACTGGCCAGTCCAGGAGGTACATGTATGAAATGTTGTTTGTGCCCTTTTTACATATTTCAGTATAACAAGCCAAAAATACAACAGATACAGTCATAGCCTGTTAGGGGAATTGTAGTGAATTTTCAGACAAATAAGGCATTCTACTTAGGAGGCTGAGAAATACAATAAGCATAATGCATGGTTAGATAAAAAGTGCTATGCTTGCAAACTACAGCCCACAATAAATCATCTTTCCAGGAACACATCCATCTTCCCTGACTGGAAGCAAAGTAAAACAGCTTCTAAAGAGGATTTTTGCAAATAGGTGAAACTACTTTCTTCTTTAAATAAAGACAGCTGAAGTCAGGTGTTGAACTCAGTATTTGTTTTGGTTCTGACCACAGTGACTTCTGCTACTCCTATATGTAAAACAGCAATAGTAGCCCAAGAGGGATCAGTTGTGATACTGCAATTCCTAATTAATCACATGGCATTAATCAGTGCAGGTATCACAGAAAACATAATTTCACAAATGCTTCTGCTTATTATAGCATTTTTAGGTATTATATAGGTTTAGCTGCACTTGATTCAAGTGGTTTGCCAATACAGGAGAGAAACTTCCAAATACTGCAATTCAGTGCTGGGAAAATCCCTCCATACTGCAGGTGAGCAAATATCCAAACTAATTTATATCTGGCAGACTTGATTATCACAGAGAACACATGGTAGCAGACTTTAGGTGGTAAAACCCTTCAAAGCACCACCCATGAAATATTACTTATATCAATCTCTGGAAGTCAGTTAAGTGATACTACTACAGTTCTGAACATTACAGAAATGTCATGTTTCACGTTATGTTTTAATGTAATGTTTCCTTTCACTACCCAACTTTTTTATCCTCTCAAGAGATCATCTCAGTGTAAAAATTCTCAGTATAGTTTTTTAAAGGAAGCTTTTTTCCTTCATGGGGCAATCCCTACAATGCAGTAACTGTAGGCTGTGGCCCAAAGCAAAGGAAGGGATCTTATCTCCCTTACTCCAGTGACTCTGTTGGAGGGGTTTTCACACTGTGAACTGCCAGTTAAACAGAGGTAGTCACCAGTACCTGCATTCTGCTTACCTGATTTGACAAACTGATCCATTTCAAGTCTACAGAAGTGTAATGACAAGCCAACAGATTACACTATCCTCACCTATAATGCTCATGTGATGGGGGACTATGAAGTTTAGTTGCATTCCTTGAGAACAGACAGTTAACTGCCAGGTCAGCTCTCCACAACAATCCTGCCTGTAAAAAATAGTATCTTTGTTTAATGATTAACTTTCTGGTTAAGCACTTCCAACTTCTGTATACTTGAAAACTTCTATTTCAGCAGAAATAGAAGTTTTCCACTATCTAGCTTTTCTCTTTATCCACTTGCAGCTAACCTCATTTCATTTCCTTTCCATTAAAATGACAATGATTCACATTAAGGAGGTCAGTCCACCAAGCCAGTCACAAACATTTATTTGATTTATTTTTTAAAAAATCAATTTCATCTGCCATTGAAATGCATCTCTCTCTGCAGAAGTTATATAACTGGAAATATGATTTCTGTTCAGCTAAAATCTTTTCAAACAGCAATATCAGACCTGACTTAAAAATGTGTTGATAAAAATTCATTTTCTAAAACTGGATTGTCAAGTTTAAGAATGCTATAAATGCTGACTTTGTTTCTCACATTAAATGTTTCTAGCACCCTGAAGCTTAAGCTTTGGTTAATTGCATTTAGATATTACATGATTCTGTAAATACACACATTATTTAGCCATCACAAATATTTCAACTGGGCTGAAATAGCCATTTCATTTCTATCCCACTGAGGTGACATATATTAAACATCGAAAATTAACACCAGCCATCAGAACATGCTTTAAAGTAATGCGGCAGGATTAAAAAATGCCAAGTGATAACGGCACCACTTTTTGTAATACTGCAGTCGAATCTCTTAATGATCTCTCTGCCTTTAAAGCTTCCTTTGTTTAATGTTTGAACTATTTCTATTGTCAATTTCAGATCAAATTGCAATGACAGATTGTCTCTGGATGTGTTTCAGGGAAATTAGCAAAGATTTGTTTGTTTGTTTTAAACAGATAAGGAGATAAACTAACAGGAATGTCTTAAAGTTGGCTACCTGTGGTAGGAACAGAGGTGTAGTACAATAACAATTTATGGCTTCTCCTCTTCCCCACCCTGCATCCAAAAAACCCCCTCTTGGCAAAAGGTATGCTTTGCAACAGAGATGACGTTAAACATAAATTTCTGTGTGAAACTCCTACTCAGAGAAAATGAATTTATGACTAGAGGTAAAAATTACATTAACCAAGTTCTTTAAAGCCTTGAAAAACGCACCATGTAGAACACTTAAAATGAACTTTTAGAGACTAATTTTGGAGTGTGAAATGCCAACCACAACATACAATCTAACATTCGGCTCAGCGTGCCTGATCAGTATGTACCACTAATGCTTAAAAATTCTGCGTAGACTTAAAAAGTTCTAAATAATTCTTTTCCAGTTTTCCAAAGAAAATGTCTCAAACATGTAAAATTCTTTGCAAACATATATAGAAATGTTCCACTACAATTAACCAAATCTCAGGCCAAATTAAAAAAAAAATTTCTAAGATAAAATTCCTTTGGTATCCTCCTCCTTATCAAACATTAGCTCATGTTCAAGACATAATATTCACTGAGTAAAGATCTGATTTTGTTTTGGGTTTTTGTTTATCTGTTTGGCTTTTGGGGGGAGGGGATGTGAGATTTAAGCAGAGAACAAGAATCTATAGTATTTTCCTATGTTTTTATGGCAGCAAAATACTGAACTTCCACGTACTCTTGGAATAATTTCCTAACGTTTACAAAGGGATCCCTAATTTCCAAGCACACACCCTTCTCTGAACTATCTACTTTAAGGGACTTTTAAAGTCATCCAGAACAGGGTTGATTTGACAACTACACAGACTCATTCCACACTCACCAATTAAGCACCAAGTACAGCCTGTAATGTAAATGCAGTTCTGGTGGTGTCAGGTACATCAAGAGCCAAGAGGTCAGCTCAGCCTCTTTGTGCAGCTCAGCTCTCAGCTGTGCCAGTTGCACCATTTTATTAAATTATGCATGTACTGTAAGCAAGCCTAAGGAGAACAAATCTTTTTAGACAGGCTAACAGCAATGCAATCAGACTGACAAGAGCTGAAAGATGCTTTCATTTTTTTCTGATATGGTAGAGCACCCAACTCATGCCACTGCATCAATGGAAAAGGTTATCCACTTAAAAAAGGACTTCACAGTTCTCCAAAATAATTGTCACTGATTGGACTGGTTGATTTTGTTCTTAACGCCCACTTATCAATTAATAAATTGGGGTTTTTTTAGCCCATGCCCACACTTTGTGGAATCCAAGACTGCTTAAGGCAAACAGAGGTTTGAAAAAATATTTTAACTCCTGTAAGAGAGATATCAACTCCATATCCCAGCTTTCACCAGTCAACTGAGAGGCTCAGACCTGATCAAAAGAAATCCGTAAAGCTATTTCAACATGACAAATTCTTACACAAAGACACATCTGAGTAAAAACAAACTCCATTTCAAATGGTTCACATGAGAAACAGGACACAAGGAGAAACCAAACATCTACCTGCAACCAAATATAATCCACCCCCAATAGTTTCTATTTTAATTATTAGCAATTTTTCTTCCTTGGCTTACCAACCATCGTATTGCAACTGAAAAGCTTCTGAAATTTCACTGAGAAAAAAAAAAAATCATACTACACTAGACCTACAGGAATATTAATTTAAAAAGTCTGGAAGATTTGTAAAACAAATGCAATAGTGAATCTGCATTTTTATTCACCTATAGCCAGAATGCACCTTTCCAGACTGCTGCAAGTCATCAAGATAACAATTAGATAACCTACACAAACTCCCAGCTGAATTAAATAGCCAATAATTCCTTCTAAGACAACGGATTTCACACAAAATTCACTGATGTTTGCAAAAATGAAAAGGTGCCTGGTTACAGGACACATTAAAACCTGTTTCAAACTTAAATCCATTAAGACTGAACTTACATATTATGAACACATGCAAAGCACACTTATAAACTTATGATTTTGCACCTCTTGCTTGTATCTATCATTCCTTCTTATACATTCTTACACTCAATTGATAAACAGCATTGCTTTACAATCTTCATTCTAAACTATTCTATTTAAACCCCACTAAGAATTCTGTTCACCATTAACAGCACACATACAGCATAGAGGAAGAGGGTGCATACCTTTTCTGTTTGTGTGAGAGACCTTAGAGCCCAGAAACACAGCAGAGAGATAGTCAAGAGAACTCCAGTAAAAAACGGTAAAATTAAAAATAAATAAATATAAACCACCCAGACTTCTGCCAGGGAAAGAGTTGGGGTTTGGATATTTATCTTCTCTTTATTCAAAAGTTGTCTAAAACATAAGCCAAAAAGCATAGGAAAGGACTTGATTTTTCCAGAACTGGCCACTTATCTACTTGACAATTCTACTGACTTAAGGTTAATCTTGCAAATACAAACCCACTGGACACAGTGAAGCCTAACTAGAGACTTCAGTCCTTTCCCCCTGTTAAGGTTTGATATGTCTTTCACACTTGAATACATTCTGAACTGTAAGCATCTTCTACAGCTTTAGCTTATACAGCAACTGTATAATAGCAGTAGCTGCTGTTTAGTTCATCCTATTTCAGTTTAAAACATTTTTGTTTAGACTTAAAAGATCATAAGAACTTCTTTTTATTGTTCCACTCATGATATGGTCAAACGAGAGTTTGCCAAACTCAGCTATGTAGACATACAGAGATTCAATCTGCTAAAGCTAGGCTGGAACAAGTAAAACAAGGCCTGCCCTACAAACTGTACACAGGCACTGAAGTGACCAAGGAAGCACCCAAACAATTAAGATCTGGTCTCCTCTGAAGCCTTCCTTATTAATTGTCAACCCACTGTGACATCGCACCCTTAAGGGGATGGGAGCATCTAAGATTCATAGATATTTGTGGTTGAAAGGACGGCAAAATTCAGAAGGGCCTCAAAAACTTTACAAGTTTTATCAGCAATTACACACTTGTCATGGAAATTGGTAGTAAGTCCCTGATTTCCCACATAGGTTCATGGCAGTAGATATTGAATAAAGACACGGGGTGAAAGGGAAGAAACATGAATTAGAGGGAGGGAAGGAGGGACAGAGAAAAGAAGGAAGGAAAAGAAAAAAAGGGATCACCAGTCCTGGCTTCAGTGCTAATCTAGCCAGGATGACTAGGGTCCTGAGGAGCACACGTGCACAGATTTCACTCTTTTTATACTTTATACTTATACTTTAAACCTAAGTATAAAAATCTCCACCCTGGAGATTTCTACACAAATTAGTTATCATTACAGTACATTCCTCTAGATCTTTCCGGAAATGGGTTGAAGGGTTTTGGGGATGGTCTTGGGTAGTCTTGATCCCTCCTTACAGTCCATGTCCCCTTCTCAACCTCATTCCTGTGCCTGTACTGTACTGTGTGCTGTGCTTATCTCCTGAAGCTAGAACAAGGACATTTGTCCTGGAAAAGTGCTGCCCTACCTCCATGTGGCCCCCTTCTGCAAACACACCCTGTTCTTTCTCAACAATCCTTGGGGGGCTCCACAGCTACCTGACTGCTGATGTTGATTTGTACTAATACACACCAGATATCCTTCTAGGCTTCTACAACTGCCTAGAGAGACATTTCTACTATTTGTCTCTGAAGAGACAAATTCCTACTACTGCCAGACAATTTAAAGCACTCACAACATTGGTTCCTGTGGCTTTCACCAAGTTCTCACAGTGCTCCTAGATCATGTAATGTGTTAAAGAAAGTTGAGTTACTCTTAACAGACTCAGAGTTCCCTTCACAGTAACAGGCTCAAACCTAACATAAGCCTCCAAACACAACCAGAATTCTGGAAAATTTTATTCAGGCAGCTGATACACATATGCCACCTGATAAAGAACACCTGAAATTGCCAACCTAGCATATCTTGGTGCAGAAGCTAAACACCACAAGCCACATACGTTCAACTTTTTGTCTTCCCTCCCTGCCCACACATTCTGTGTACATGGAGCAAATCTTGACACACAGACTACAATTTTTCAGTTTTCCATACCACTGCATAAGAGTTCAAGAAGTTCAAAGCCAAAATGTCAATAATTCCATGAAGACTATTCTCATTTTGAGGAACTTAAAGAGGCCATGAATGGAGGTATAACAAATGGGTAGGGAAAACAAGAAATACTTCTTAGCCCCCCTCCTCACATCTCCCCACAGCCCAATTTCCATTGTCTTGAGTAATAAATATCTAATTATCAGCAGGAATCATCTTCTGTCTAACCAGTGTGATTATTATAAAAAGCTATTAACAATTTTTCTTTGATATACAACCCAAGAAAGCTTAGTCCTTTTAAAATGATGTTGAAACTGGTTTCAGCATAAAATGAAATGAGGAGGACATGAAAATATCTTATCAGAGGGAATAAGGCTGTCCCAGCTCTCCTTTTTATTAATAAGAACTAGGGTACAGTTCTGGGTCACGAAGTACATCACCAAAGTCTTCTCCTTTTCTAATTCTGAATTGAAAATAAGGCTTCACAGCCAAAAGAACTGTCTATGAACCATACACTGGGCAGGTCACAGAGCCAAAAACCTCGTGTATTTCTCTCCCATAGCATTCATTAACATGGGAGCTACAAACTGCATCAGCCCAGAGCACAGGAAAAAAAGAAGGCAGCCAGTACTTGGACAGGATGCACATCCAAAACTGCACACAGCGGTATTTATGCTGGTAGCAGCTGGCAGTGGTAGTTATTTAGTTATGCTTCTCCTTTAATACAAAACATGAAAAACAGAACTGTTTTCCACTTCCACTTCAGCCTGGCAGAAATACAACATTTGAGCTAAATTTCAAATTAAGCTAAACTGACATCACTTTACTTTTGTGTTTCACTGGCTTGAGTAGCTTCCATATCAGTTTTCATCTGATAGATGAACTCTATAGTCTGCTTAGACTGCATTTACAAGAGGGGTTTCTCAAGTAAAAGAGAAATGTTTTTCTTACTTTTCCATACTTTTTGAATAACAACCTAATTTCAAAAAACACTGAAATCTCTTTGGGAAAAAAAAAAAAAAACCCAAAAACAAAAAACAACATCCTAGAAAAAAACTTTGGTTTTCTTCTTTAAGAAGAAATGGAGCCTCAGCCTCAGCCAACACCCAGCTTATTGGAGATACATTGTATAGGGAAAAATTTCTCTGCTATTACCTGTCCCTGTAGACATATTTTCTAACTCATAATATTACTCACATCTTCTTCTTTGCAGAATGTTGGCAGAATTTCAAAAGTGAGTCAGTCTCTTAAAATACATCTTGCATCACTGTAGGGATACCGTTCAAGAGTCCACTTAAAATTTACATGGAACATTCCTTTTAAAATCTATTTCCAGAAAGTTAATGCCCTTTGAGAGCAGAGCAAGTAGAAGTGTCACAACTACTGGCTCTCAAGGAGCTCCTAAGCACCAGCTAAAGAGGTGCAACAATCCAGTCATCAGCAAAACATGCCGTTTTGAACATCACGAGTGACTTTTTGGAAACATTTTTTTGCAAGATGCCTCTTCACTGGGCACCTGACCAGCCATGTTCCTGCCAATTGCATGTTACATATTACTTCCACTCAGCTTGATGATACTGAACTGTCAGATGCCCTAGAGTTACTTTCCATGTCTCAGTCTTGTCCCTTCATGTTACTTTCACCATATTCAGCCCACTGGCAAACCCATGTGTTTTGATGTTGCTTCATCCCTTTAAGTATCTCCACTCATTAGTTACTGAAAAAAAAGAAAGAATATGCTAACAGAGAAAGAGTAAAACCCCTAATAAAAGCCCTACCACTGTTGAAGGAACAAAATGGGAACATACTTGGACACCAACGGTGCAGAAACAAATTAAAGCCAGTTGTCACTGTTAAAGTCATTGGAGACATCAATTATCAAGGAATCTTATCTAAATGCATCATTCGACTGAGTAATGGATTGCGTGCTTAGCTGAACTTATTCTGAAGGATCTCACCCTAACAAGCATGGCTCACAAGGACTTTTCCAGCAAGAAGAAATTTGTCCTACTCAACGGTGCTCCAGTCCCACAGTTTTCTACTCCCTTCAATGCTCAGACAAGCTAAGCTCTCCACACAATTAAACAATTCTGTTTTCACTACATAAGCAGAAAGAACACTGGCTTAGTTTGGGTGCTTTCAATCTTCAGCTCTTCTATCTGCAGAGAAACTGAGAGCATCTGTGGACATTTTGCAGCAGTCAGTCAAGACTGAATCAGAAATACCTTCTGCATGTCACACACAGTGTTACTCAAGGGCTGTAGCAATGCTGACAGAGGGCGTCTCAGCTATTATCAAGTCACAGTAATGGCTGGCATTTTCACATGTCCAGCCATCTCCACCTAAAATGAGATTCAACTGAAATACATGGATGTCTTAGAAGCCTGTGCAAGGTAAAATCTTTGGCTGCTCACATAGCCCTCTAGACCTAGAAGCCAAGCTTTCACATGAGGCTTTTCCTCTGCTTAAAGAGTGAAGATGCAGACGTGGCTGATGGATCCCTAAGCTGACCCAAAGGGCCCATGTTCCCAGCAGCTCATTCCTGCCCCTACACTGCTCCCACTGTTGTGCCAACAGAAGCATTTGTGCAGCTGCATGCTGAAAAGCAGCAGGGAACTGATCCAGCCAAAGAGTAATCTGCAGAAAAGATGGGGGTGTGGGGGGAAGGTCTTATACTGACTCAGTTTGTTCAAATCCAGCATGCATAGGAACCAGCATGAGTGGCCAGGAAGCTCAATCTGGCACTGTTTCTGAATTGCAAACTGAATTACAGCCTAAGGTGAAGATCCTTTTTATCCTCTTTCTCAGCAGGCTCTTTCTGCTGAGTGCCAAATCAGCTTTAAGACTTCTTGCTACCCTAAATTAGGAGAGCTGGTTTAGTTGGGGCTACATTCTTGTCTCCGATGCTAACCAAATCCTTCCAACAGCTTTCCTGCCAGTGTCACAAAAGAAGGCTTTTGGAATGCTTTTCCCTGCAGGTGACTTCAGCTAGGATGCTTAACAATAATCCAAAAACAATGCTTAAAATTCACTTACAGCTCTCCCTAGCAAATGACTGCAAATATTCAACTTATGATAGTTATAGCTTAATTTTTGGAACTATGTATTGGTGGTAAAAAGCTATAATAATTAGTAATCAGCAAAAACCTTTATAATTTTTATTTAAGCCATTTAGTCCTCAAGTAGCAATGAAAAAGTGCAAAGATTCTTTTTATTCCTGCAAGACTGAAAAAAGTGCTATGAAAGATAAGAGTAGATGACCAGAAGCTAGGGAAACCGATCACAGAAACACCATCTAGATGCAGCCCATCCAAGAGCTGAGCAGCATACAACTTTAGAACACCACAATTAATACCAGGAAGTATCGGGAACATTTCAGAGTAAGTTTTCAATGCATTGTAAGAAACTTAAAACAACGAAGCGTAATGAAGAATCTTTCAAGACCTATGGAAAGAGCAGAAAAGGCCCAAAATCTAGGGCCACATGCTTTCCCTAGTTCCTTCCAGAATTACACCAAGGCTGCACATCACAAGGCCGTAGCCTGGAGTGCCTCAGAGCCCTCACACCAGTTTGCCATTAGCAGATCCTCACAGTCCTTCTACCCACACAACATCCCCTGTGCCACAATGTGGCCAAGCAGCGCTGAATGTTCTGTCACACTGAGAGCAGAGGCACAGCAGAAGCTGTCCCCCTCAGGATGGAGAGAGAGCCGGGAAGAAGGGAAGGGAGAAGAATGCAGCACTGGATGATGGCTCCCCTCTGTGACCTGGGCAGCACCAGAAGACAATCAGCAGCAGCCAGGGCAAGGACTGCAGGTCCATCCAGGCAAGAGAAGAAAGTGCAATGGAAGCAGTGGATGTGTGGGGCAGGGCAGGTGAAATCCCTGAGGAGAGGCAGAAGAGGTCAAGCATGAAGAGGGTACACAGAAACTGAAGGTGTTGGGGTGAGAGCAGATGGCAAGTGTTGAGCCGGGCCTTGACAGAACTCTTGCTGCTCAGCAATACCTTGTGTGATGCCAGAGAGAGCTAGGTTGTAAACTGGTGATCGTTTGGGGTATTTCTGATTGTGGTTTGTTTCTGCCACATATTTTAAGCTAGCCTTAGGCTCACAAACTAGTATTTTCACTATTTGACAGGCACTACAATAATTCTCCTGTTTTCTTGTATTTACAAGTTACTGTGCAAGATAATACTTGACCTCAGATTTACATTCTTCTGCTTCACATGTACAATTTCTTATTTCAGAAGGGCTGAGTAGAAACATTTCAGAATATCTTCTTATTTACATCAAAACTAAAAATTCCTTACACACCTTATAATAAGTCTGTGAGAAGATTTCCCCACTGGAGGAAAAGAAATATCTTGGTGCAACAGTAAAAAATACTTTTAAGTGCAACAATATGAGTTGCATACCAGGCTTGTTCTACTAATAAAGCACTACTTTCTTCTTCAGACTAAAATAACCTTAATGTAGAAAAAGCTATCAGCTTTTTAGAATCAACGAATTCTAAAAATACTCTTTGTATAACATATTCAGATTTCCCTTCCATTACAATAAATTATAGTTCTGGTCTTAATTTAATTCACAAATTTCCATTTCAGTTGTGTATTCTAGGAACATAATGTAAAGCCAGAAATTCAAGTGACAATGGTTGTTTGTTTGGGGTTTCATTTATGAGAAATATAAAACTTATCTTGTGCTTATTTCTGCTGCTGTTTCATCATTCTACAAGGAATGAGACAACTCTATACTACAATTCAATGACTCACATTTTGTCCTTGCAAGTGTATCTATTTAAACAAAACCTTTCTTTGTAAGAATTTCAGTGTCTTGCCCTGTACAACACACAAAAAAAAAAAAGAAAAAAAAGAAGAAGAAAAAAAAAAGAAACCCAACCCAAAACCACCTAACCTGTCATAGTAAAAATCACTGTCCCAATTCAATGAGAACACCAAGAACAGAAAAACAAATCCAAACAGCACGGGGTCAGGAGGAAGCACTCCTACAAACATCTTCAGCTGAAACCCTGCAAGTTGCCCTATAAGAACAGCAATATGAACAGTAATGCATGGAAACGACAAACTGAGGCAGCTCATTTCAGGAAGTATGCCTTGAGGAGTCTGTTCTAAGGGTACTCAGCAAGTAAACCAAGCAAATCACTCTGCTGTATGCTCCAAACAGCTAAAAGGGTAATATAAAGTCACCTTATCCTAGCAATGAAGAACTGATAGATAGCTAAATACTTTTTACAGTTGTCTGTAATCAAGTCTTTTAAGAGGGCAAGGCTCCTCAAAGTCCCAAAGTATAAAAAGTTCTCTCAATCACACTGCCAAATCCTTAGCTCCGCTTGAACAAGGAAGGCTGCTAGTCAATCTAAAGCACCTTCAATTAGCCAAACCATCTACAACAGGAAGACAATGCACCTGCTTCTTACACACCTTTAAAACTAAGAGTTGAAACCCTTTTTCCTCTTCCAAGGATCTGCCACCCTTTTAAAAGAATAGATGCTAAAAATTTAAACCATTTTACCCATTTGCTTGCAGTCTTTCTGCTCTGTTAAAATTTCAACTGCAAGATTAGAAAAGCTGACTTACTAATTGTCACTGGGCCACTGAAAACTGCTCCCCACACACTGGTACTGCAGCAGTTTCTAAAGAGATAACAGCCCAGCTGCATTTTTTACTCCAAATACTCCCCTTTAGCTGTTCAAGTGCTCGGTTGGTTTCCAGGTTTAAGGATGCCATGCATTAGGAGGCAGGAGATGCTATCTGCAGCCAGAACACCAGCAGCTGTGTCTGGACTGTGCCTGCTGCTGACATAAGGATCTCAGATGGAGGACTCTATTGTAGCTAAGAAATGCATAGCTTCCTCCCTGCCCCCAACACCAAACTTCGGTTTCCATTGTCAACAAAATTCAGTAAACCTGCTGCTGCTGAATATTGCCTTCTCTTTGGACTGTAGAAAATATTTTACTCAGTTCTAACATGCTGTTTGCCAGTACCTCAGACCTGATGTATCTCTACGTACTGTCACCAAACACAAAACTAAAGTTCGATGAGACAACACTTCCACAACAAGCCATATGCCTCAACTCTACTCAGCCACTTAAATTTAGTATTTTTTCCCAGTCACTTCTGATTTGCACTGTATCTTCACATTATAAATCACAGCAATTTTATGACATAAGACTGAAATTTAAATTTCCTTCCACAGACTAAGTTACTGAGCATTTTCTGGATTTTGTCTTCTGAACTACATGCAATTTCTACCTAGAAATGCTTCCCAGCTTGTCACTTGGTCAGAATTCTCCTCAATATCCTTCTAGAAGACCTTCATAGGTTTTGATAACAGCAAACAACCTTAAAGAAATAGGAAGACAGCTGTCTTATTCATTCTTGCACTAAACACTTTTTGTGCCAGCCATCAGTTTCTAAATAGCAATAATTGACATCACTGTGTATGAGTTACTGGGGATTGCAGGTCAATTGTGTCACAGGTAAGAGAACCAGCTCTGAACCAGCAGGATCAAGTTCTGGTGAAGAATGGATGAAATAAACACATTATCACAGTGATGGTGCTCAGTTATTTCAAGGGTCAGCTCAGATCCAGAAATATCAGCCTTTTTAAGTTATGCAATGCCTATCTGATGACAGCTTACAGACCCCAGCAGGTTCCATTCAAAACCCAGCTTTGCTGTGAGCCCTGTGGTCTCAGACCAAGTACCTTGTGTGAGGACACCACATGCCTGGAAACAAACCATGCTAATTAGTACAGGCTCAGCCTCACCTCTACTGAGATCTCCATGAGTTTCAAAGTGCCACAGTAGCCCCAAGTCTGCGGTTGCTGAGAAATTTTATAAACAAGAACAAATAAAATTCTGCTAGATGTAAAACAGACGCTGCATTGTGTAAGCACCATACCACTCCCACCCAAATCCTAATTTTATAGGGGTCACTTCATCCCCTGCCAAGCCCTTCTAGAGGGTTACTCTGCCATATACTTCTGTTTCATGACCAGACTACTACAATGGGAAGATGTAGGTGAAAAAAAAAAATCAAGGTTAGCGTATACTGAATATCATTAATGAAAACTGGCTACCTGATACCATTTGATTCTACAGGCATTTGACCATGTAACATAGTAAAGCAATGAGCTGTGTATTTCACAACACAATCCACACATTTTTCCTCCCTTCCTAAGAAGCCACTAGCTATGACTACAGCACTCAGCATCTTCAGCTCCAGTGTGCTTCCATCAGACAGAACCTGGGTGTACCATCACTACGCCCAGCAGCTTGGGCCATACTGCAATCTGCACATGCTTAACAACACTCCACAAGACAAGAACTCTCCCAGTCATACCAAATCCCCTTGGAAAGCATTCATAAGTGCCTTGATAATACTACTGACTGCTCTGGAGTGCAGATTACCACCAACACCAGCAACTTTTATTATTTCAAAAGCAGATTTGAACTATGAGCAAGTTTACGACTAGAGAGAGGTCTAGTAGCTCCCAGCAATAATCTTCAATCTTCTGCTGACACAATCAAAAGCAACAGAATTCAGAGGTGGGCAGAAGACTGCAGGACTCATAATTTTTAAACCAAAATGGTAGCTATTTGGCTACAAATAAAACTATAGCTTCTTACCAACAATCTCGTACATTTTTCCTGGTTCGAACAAACTTGCTACTTCCTTTCCACTGCTTATCTTAATACCTACATACTGACAGTCAAATTGTATTTGTATCTCCAATGATAACTTGGATCGTTTGTATCCTCACCTCACAAGCCCTGTGTTTGCAGTGCTTCTGGGGCTCCAGTGGGTACTTGGTAACAATTCCAAAAGCAACTATCATGTTGCTGAATGAGTTAATGTTCGAATCAGGAGACTAAAAGCTCTGTGTTACTAGTAATCAAAATCATTCCAAAAAGTATCCTCAGCAAAACTCACTCCCTCTATAGGAAGCAACCTCATGTGTTTTGTTCCAAGCATTGAGTTTCTGTATAAGATGAGGAAGAAAGCACAGGGCTTAATTTAAGTTGCACCCACCATGCTAAATTATGGCCCTTGCTCTTTGATTAACAAATTGTTTAAAAAATCATTCTAACATCCTCTTATCAGAGCTACACTTTCATTATTCCGAGCGCCAAACCGACAATTATTTGTGCTTAAATTTCCCTCCTTTATTTTATATTTAACCAAAGAGACAAGGAACAGCTTATTAAACAATAAGAACTCATTATTAGTTTAAGTCAGTTAAAATTTTAATCAAATTATCAGAAACAAAAGCCTGCGAGGTTCCATTTCTTCTTGAACTCCTGAGAATGTACAGCTATCTCTCCAATGCTCCAGTCAAAACACCTCTCTTCTCCACAACATTGGTCAAGCCTTCACATGGAGAGTATCTCATAACAGTAACATTAACAGAAAGCTCTTCCTCAAGTGTCTGAGCAACCAGCAGGTCACCTGTGTGTGTATATTACTCTCCACAATCTGTACTCTGTGTACTACTACAATCGCAGAATTAGAATTTAAATCCTAAGGAAGTAAGGTGATTTGAACTCAGTCAACCTCATCAATATTTTCATATTCACACTGCCACAAAACTGCACATTTAAGCTACAAATTGAAAATCCAGGCAATACAAGGCAGTATACCTAATACCAGTGAGCAGCAAGGAATGCATTTATTTGCATGTCCAAATTTCTCTTGCAGAATTTAACCCTCTTCCTCTACCCATTTTTCCCTTACCCATGTCTTTGCTAGCTCAACAACATCTGGCCTATAACTTTTTAACAACTGAGCAGCTTTTATGTCTTGTAGAAATTACTGAACTTTAAAACAGAACATAAAAAACAAACCAAGAAAACCATTACCAAGCATGGATCCCATGCTCTTACTTTACTAGCACAAGACAAAGAACAGCACCTTGGCAAGGAATACCTGGACATAGATGTGCACTTTCCCCAGGTGATATTGGATGGAAAAGAGATTGTATGCTTAGAAACAATGTATCGTTGCCTACAACTTTGAGGTGCCATTTTATCTGACCACAGAGCTACTACGCAGTAAAAGGAGCTACCAAAATATCCCTACAAGCACTAGTAACTACTCTCTTTGAAGCACCTCATCACCTACTTTCTATAGCCCATAAAACAGCAGGTGACTGACTCAGCTCAACTTGAGCAGCCTAGCAACTCTGAGATTCCCAGTCCTTTTATTTCACAGCTAATGCTGTGATCACAGGCCAGGACTGAGCAATGCAAAGATATTATTAATGAACTGCAGTAACACTTTTTTTTTTTTTTTTTAGTATATCGTTATTTTTCTCTGGCTATGAACCACCAAGGACTGCTACAAATTTGTACTTATTTCCTTATCCTTCCAACAGCCACCCAAAAAGCTGCCAATGTTTGACAAGTCAATGACAGGCATTCCTCACTCTAGTACCACGAAGTCCAAATGGTTCAGTTTGAGAAAAGTTGGGTTTTTTTTAAGTAGTCATCAAAATGCCCTCAATTTACCTATAAAATCTCATGTACTAATTGCTAACAAAAATCCTTCTAATATGTTTCTTATTCTTTGCTCAAAGATTGACCAAAAGCTCTCACACACAAGTTTGGCTCTTCTTCCCCATGTCATCTGGAGCTGTTCAAATTGACATTTACCATGCTAGAATTCTTCCTTAAATAGTAATCATCACCCTCGCTTTCAGTTACATGTTATTTCAATATTGTGGCTGCATGATCTCAATTCACATGTTTGTGAATCTATATATAAAAAACAAACAAAAAAACCCCCAAACCACCCCCCCAAAAAAACCTAACAAAAAACCCCAATAAAACGACACCAAACAAAAAAACCACAACATCCCAAAACAAGAACAAAAGTCACTTCAGAATCTAACATTGTACTCATCTCCTCTACAAGTATGGACTAGATTTTACAAAAATTCGGCACATTTCTTATTTTTTTCAGAGCTGTAATATTCAAGCACTTGTAAACATGTTTTAAAACTTTACCCAGCAGACTGTCAGTATTGTGAACATTTAAGTTTGTCAACGAAAAACACAGGTAAGATATTAAAAATCTGCAGAATTTTCAGCAATGTGAAGAAACCCTCATTCAGTGCTTTAAAGGAATTACTCCTTTTCAGTAAGCAGTTTGATTCCTGAATAGAATTTTTAATTTTAATTGAACTAAGTCATTTACCATGGAACATCACAAACAGGCATTCCTGGTACAGTAAATAACCTCAATTTGCTTCAAAAGTACTTACTGTTTAAAGAGAAAAGTATCTTCTAAGTGTATCCTGGGTTTTGCCTCAACCTATAAGTGCCCCAAAAGAACAACAAACCCTCTAACAATAGTGAACACTATTTTTTACCTGCTAACTTCTTGTCAGTCAAATCACACAGTGGTTAAATACCAGTTGCTGAGGTTTAATGTTTTTCCCAATACATATGGAATCACAGAAGATTAATTAACTCAGCAATCCAAAACATCTAGGTGGATGTTTAAATAATTTTCATTTCTTCCTGCAGTCTGTCTTAAAATTGAATATTTGGAAAAACAATTGAAACTCAACACTTATTTATACTCAATTTACTAAGTTCTTAGTTATGGACAGTTTGCTATTATTTATGTTAAGTATATACACATGCTTCTTAGTAGAACACACATTTTAGCTAAGCCAACAAGAGGAAATAATTAGAAAGTAAATTTCTTTTTTGGACCGGGATGCAATTTCTCTCATGTACTTCTAAGTAATTTCTGGTTTGGATCTTCATGTTTAGGACAATAATTTTATTGTTGTACATAAAGATAAAATTATCTGAAAAGCAACAGAAATTGTTTGTAACATTTTAAACACTGAAGTTATCAAATGCTTTAAAAACTTCATTACAAACCACCTTTTCTTTAAGGTTTGAGTCTTTACTGAGCGCAGTTCTTGCTCCAACTTCAACAGCTCTAAGAAACCAACATTTTTGCTACAAATCCAAACCCTAGGGCAAACCTGGGGGATTAAGTCACTTCCATTAAATGAGATCTTATCCACTCAGCAGTGTTACTTGTGTGTTGGCTACAGCAGTGCTATTACCAGACACACTGCACTAAGCCACTGTGCTATTACTGCAATCAAATGTTACATCCACTGCTAACATCCCAGGCAGTGAGATCAAGGACAAATACTTAGGATGTCCTAATTTTTTCACATCTGGGAACATGAAAAAAGGTAAGTTAATAACTCCAAGACACACAACACAGCTTTGTTTCTGTTTATTCATTTTGGTTTGTTTAATGTGACAATACTGCCATGAACTTGTGTCAAAAGAGGTAAACTAATATAAAAATTATTAAATAATATTAGTGCTTGGCTTTATTTTATATGATTAAAGCAAAATTAAAATCCATAGAGCAAATTCAGGGGTCTCATCCTGTAACACGGAACACCTAGTAACAGATCATAAAAATAACACTACTTCTTGATTCAGAGAATGTTCAGGCCTTTACTTGTTAGTAAAAATAAAGATACATTCTTATCTAATCATAACTTTTACAAGCTTTTGGTATACCCATGTAATATGCTAAAATTCCTTTTACATAACTAAGCAGGACATCCAACTCCACAGTTCTGCATCTTCATGCTAGTGGGTTTTGCTCCTCTTCTCTTTGAGGATCTACATTTTCAATATGCATTTGTTCCTTCAGATCCCAGTTCTAGGGCTGAGAACATTTACAAACTGAGCATTTAGTCCACTAAACCATCCAACCTCTGGACTTGTTCTGAGACCTCTGCTGCGTTCCCATTCTCCCCTGACTGAGCAATTCAAAAGTGATGATCTTTCCTGCAAGCCACAGAGAAGTGTCTGTCATGACACATGGCAGATCCACGTTTAAGACACTTCCCAGTAATAGACTGTGCTTTATAAACAGTATAGACATTATTCTAATTAAATAGCATTCAAATGGGTCTATATACATTGCACTTGATCAATAACAGCCTTTTAGTTACTTGACTGCTTCTCACCAATTAGAGCTAACAAATTCATTATTACAACACTGCCTATTGCCTCTGGAGAAGACTCAAGCATGTCATCTAATGACTAACTTCATTTGATATTTAAACTTTAATATTTAATTTAAACAAAGCTGCTTAAATTTTCACAAAGTGCAGTTAGGGGCAACTAAGAAGTTCAAATAACAGCTAAAGCCTGACTGAGAGGATGTCAGTGTGCTGTGAGAATAAAGATTTAATCAGTAGTTTCGATACTGAAATAACATGCAAAATAACTGTTTATGTTGAACTCCACATATACCAAGTTTTTATTCAACCTCCTCTGAGAAGCTACATGCTTGTTTCTGAATAATTTAAAAAATAAAATCACACAAACACATACCCACCACCCTCTCTCAGTACTGGAAACTGGGGGCTGAGGGTGGTGTGCAGCTCCTCCAAACAAACCAACCTTTATGTATGACTTGTATGAACAATTCCTGTACTGCTTAAAAAAGCACCTTCGCTCTGGAAGCTCCAGGAACAACTCTGTTTGAAGGCACTTAAAAAGAATGCTCGTTACCGATGATTCTAACTGGACATTTCCTGCACTATTTTGAGCTATTTGGCATATCTAATTATCTAAACCCCTTTCTATAACTTCAGGAAAGGGGATTTGAAATAAAATAACACTGTTTACCTCTGCTAAATCCATCTCTGTTACAGATATAATTATAAGCTTGAAGTAAATATTTAAGAAAAACACACACAATCAATGAATAAATACAACAGTATTTATAATAAATACAATCCTTTGCAACTGTGCAGCTAATGACACCTGTCTATTTTAAATTCAGGATTCAAGTGCTTTTTAGTCAAAGTTAAAATCTCTTTGGGCAGATTCACATTTCAGCACGGGTATACAGAAGTTTTTCTAAGATTTATTACTTGAAGGAACATGGAAATCCAACTGGTATCAGCACCAAATACTTCCTAAGAAAAGCAGCCTCGGGCATATTAAGCCACGAGCCTGTTAAGTGCTAATCTAACCTATGTCTCGATGACTCTCACTTACAGAACCAGGAGCTTTCCTAACATGCACAGAAGAAAAGAGATGGCATTTCCCTTTCTGTAATTATGTGCATTCACACTCAACCTTAATCTAAAAATACTCTTCTGCAAACAGAACTGTAGCTTTGGTATTAAGCTTATTTTATGAGGACTACAGTATAATTAAGGATAATAATGGAATTTTTTAAAGTTCTTTGTGAACAAGTATTTAAAAATAGAAACAGCTAGTTATTTGCATCTTCCTCATAAAACACAAGTCACATTATCCTACATTCAGGATGAAAGTATGAAACAATGTAGTAGTTTCACACATGCATTCCAAATTATTTTACAGTATTACAATAATCCTGGAATTCCATGTAACCTGTACACTTAGTTTACTGTGAAAAAGACCACTCTCCCTCCCAATATAAATCCACAATCCAATTTAAATCCTCCCAGTTTAGAAGGCACTTACTGGCTTTGTATCGTACAGTTAAAGATGCAGCATTTTCTAAAGCTAGTGACATATTTGACTAAAAAAAGAGACTGAAAACTCAGCTTCAAATTTTAAGTATCTGCAGCTAATTAAGCACTGTCATTTCACCACCAAATGCAGGCGGTATGGATAAAAAAACTTGGATTTGGATGAGAACTTTCAAGAGATTTCTTGGTTTCTCTTCTATGTAAGAACACTACTATAAAGATTATTAAAACTCAATTCGTTGGTATTTTAAGTCATCATTAGGCTGCACAAATAACTTTGAAGGACTAAACTGAATATAGGCTGCACTGCCTAGAGGCTGTAGTAATTGGAAAAGTCTAGAAGATTATAGGTGCCTTTGCTTCTCTCTTATAACTAGTATTTTATGGGCATTTAGAGTATAATTTATCTTAAATTGACAATTTATATACATTTACTGATATCAGTACAATTACACTATCATAAACTACTACAAGAATTATAAAATTATGAAATAGTGACAATGTATATTTATAGTTATTTATTGTTGTAAATACCAAGTTCCTCAAATAATAACCAGTTAATTCAGCTGTTGCAGAGAAAGCTTTATTTGGCTAAGACAAATAATGCACATAGCATAAGCTCTAATATGATTATAGGATTGTCTCATTTTATTATCCCTTGGAAAGAACTCTATTTTCACACCTCTGCAGTATAAAGCATTATCCACAAGTGGAATTTGGTTCTTCCAACAAAACAAATGGTCAGCTCTCCTAGAACTGGCTCTTGCTACCAAAGAACGGCCAGCACAGCCCCAAGCCTCTGTGTGCTGCTCCCCTCTGCACCATCCCATGGGCATGAAGCACATTCCTAACCATTCATGGGTACTGGTTCCATGTGTTTCACCAAAGAGGTCTGGCATTCCAACTCCTTGCAAGGAGTTATGTCAATGGAAGAAAAGTTAAATAGAATGGAAAAATCTTCCAAATTGAAATGGACTGGACCAAACTACCGCTTTCTTCCATGCATAATCACTCCTCAAATATGTCCACATATTTACATGCATAAATGCCAGCCAGTACTCACAAAAGATCCATTCAATCTCAGCAATCAAATGACCTGCAATACCATGAGTATACACAGATTTCACAGTACATCTTTCTGGAAGCTCAGGCCATCCACAACAATTTCAACACTGTGTACTGGTATCAGAGCTTAAATACAATGTCCACTTCCAAGACCTATTTGAATGTCAATATTAATCACACTGTCACATGCACGTGTCACCAGGCACAGGGGCTCACTCAAATACAAAGAGAAAATTATGACAGCATTGGTCAAAACCAAATTAAACCACAACAGCTGTCTTTGTATGTAAGATTTTCTATTTTCCTTCAGCCTTATATTTTTACAATCACTAACACCATCATCATCTTGTTAATTGACTCCACCAACAGATGCAGTATCTTGCACCCCATAAAAGGCATCCTAAACAAGGCAATCAATCTGTGTTAGAGCTATTATGCAAAAGCGATGAAGACCCACACTATCCCTCTGCAAATAAAATCTCATACGCAACTCCCAGAAGTTTCTCAAGGTCAATAATTTAGAACTGAAGTTAATGAGAGAATTTGTAGAGACTAGAAATAAACCATCTTACATTTAAAGGTTTAAAACCTAATCTCAAGACAGTCCTAGACCTAAGGCTCATTGCCCATTATCAGGCAATTCAAGGTCATGAACACCTTCACTTCTTTCATGACAACTGGCCTGTCAATACTAAACTTTCCTTACAAGGGGATGTTATTTAACTCTGCATCTAATTCCTAAACTACGTTGGTTCTGATGTGGTAGTGGCATCAGCATGATTTATAAGCCAACTAAGTATTTTGGTAACGCTACCTTCAAGGATATGCTCAATAAAGACAAACACAGAAGCATCCACATAGGGAGAAAAGGACATTAAACAAAAAGATTAAATGCTCAGAATTAATTGCACAGTAAGAGAGAATGACACTCAAAACATTACACAACTGTGCAACGTTGCAATATGCTTAATTTTTCAACATAATCTAATTCCACCTTCTCGAATAGAAGGTAAAAAAACTTAAGAAAGTTCAACAAAGGGCAACAGGGATAAACAAAATTAATCAAAGAGAGTGAGTGCAACCTCAGTAAATTTCCAGATGACACCAAGCTGAGTGGTGCAGTTGACTCACTACAAAGATGGGATGGGATCTAGAGGGACTTGGACAAACTCAAGAAGTAGTTCCATGGGAATCTTATGATGTTTAACAAGACCAAGCACAAGGTGCTGCATCTGGGTCAGGGTAAACCCTGGTACCAAGCCAGGCTGGAGGATGAACAGATCCAGAGCAGCCCTGCCCAGAAGGACTTTGGGGTGCTGGTGAGGCTGGACATGACCCAGCCATGGACACTCACAGCCCAGAGAGCCAAACGTGTCCTGGGCTGCATCCAAAGCAGTGTGGCCAGCAGGGGAGGGAGGGAGGGAATTCTCCTCTGCTCTGCTGAGACCCCATCTGGAATGCTGCCTTTAGCTCTGAGGCCCCAGCACAGGAAGGACATGACCAGTTACAGCGAGTCCAGACAAGGGCCAAGGAGATGATGAGAGGGATGATTTTAATCCATCTGCATGACAAGTGGCTAACCAGAGTAAGACTCTTTAGCAAAGAAAATTGTACAAACATGACAAAGGTTTACAAAGTCATGAGCGGCTTGGTCAGGGCTAACTTTTTGTATGCAAACTCTTGCAACACAAGAGTTTTCATTTCTCTCAAAGAAAACTAGAGTAGCAGGCTCAAAACTACACAAAGAGATGCTTAAAGTGATTCAATGGTGTACCACTGGATTTTCCAGACATAAAAGCATATACAAGCCCAATGGGATGCTGAACAAGTTGGTAGAAAAGTAGAACTCCACAGGTCACAGAAATTACAGAAATATCATTTAGCTATGGAACACCCAGTTACATGCCAAAGCAAAAGAATGCTTCACAGATGTTTATCCCATCCTTGCGGAGTGTTTCCTGGGGATTTGATTTGGTCACTGGTAGAGGTAGGATAGCGGGACAGATAAACATTTGGTTTGGCCTGGAGGGACAACAGCTCTTCATGTTTCTGTACCTGAAGATATTTCAAAGAGGTTTCCAGACATGAATTTCAGGTGCTAATAACAAGTTTCATAGTTAGCAGCACTGTCAGAACACCAGCCAAACACCATACCATGAAATAAGTGGTATTCTGTGATAACTCACGTCCACAGTTTATCATCTAAAATGAAAGCTGACCAAAAGATTGCTTTAGTAATTTTGCTATTACCTGGGAAACAGTACTACAGTATTCTAGTTAGAGGAACAATTGCCCATCTCATTTGAGTGCTCATAACTTAGAAAAAAGCAATGAAAGCAATGAGCGTCCTTTGACTCGTGTGAACTTGTTAGTCAAATATGCAACTGGGAATAAGGGCCACTTTTGAAAGGGACAACACTGAACACTTGAAAATCTCTAACTGGAACTACACCTGGGAGAAGCAGAATTGAGCCTAAGTCAACATTCCCATAGGAGCTCTGGCTATTCCAGCAAAACCTCTTCTGAGATCTCCTGCTTGACATTGACACACATGTCTGTAGAATTCAGTAGCTCTGTCACCAAGGGACACTGCCCCCACGGTACTGACTGCAAAATGGAGTGGTAGTGTGGGAAAGAGGCTGTACTAGGAGAGAGGAAAATTACCCCACAACAGCTCCAAATATAGCAATTCTGACTCTGCAGGGAGTGTTTTCAATCACGCCTGACAATTTTGATTTTACAAGTGGTCTATTATCAGAGTCACGCAAATGACTACAACTCCTTACAAGTATCCATTAGAGGAGAGAAAAATGCACCAAAGTTCAGGGCACTGCCATACAGTAGTGTATGGAGCCATACAAAGAAGCCAGAATACACTGCAGGCTGAGGTACCCTTTTTAAGCCACAGATTTCTTTCACTCGGAAGCACACCTTAGAAATACTATTTAACCTTCTCTAAACAAAGAGGTGCAGTAACAGACTGGTTGAGAATGTTCTCTTCTGAAGGAGACCCAGGCTTGTTTGCCCATACAAGCCACTTGCCTCAAGAGGTCACAGCCTGACTGTCAGTCACAACCTTTTCCTCTCCCTGGGAAGGGAAGAGGCAAAGATTGTGCCTGGATTTTTGTGTCATTTCAAATTGCTGTCAGACAACATGCATGAAGGCCAGGTTGAATTCTACAAACAGCTTTATGAAAGCAGCAGTCAACCTATAAATGCGGCTAAGCAAAGCAAAGTAAAATTGAAACCCCTCCTAAAACAAGATTTGCTACCTTCCTTTGTACATGCTCCTTAACGTCTCTAATTCTGGGACGACAAACGTACGCCACTTAATTTATATTCCACCAATATATGGATGTATTCCACCATGTCATCTTAAACATAATAAAGATTCTTTTCACAAATGCTGTTTAGTGGTACTTATATAAAATTCAAACTAATTTACTAATACAAGTATTTCTCAAATACCCACTAAGCTTCATCATGTCTTTATCCTCCCTCTCAAAAATGAAGCTGTATAACCAGATCTCCTTAGAGCTGGCAGGTTAGGCTTAAAGTCCAGTAGGAAGCAGATGGCTACTGGTTGTTGATGCATCAATGTACAAGCACCTGAAAAGTCACTAGAGGACCAAGGTTTACACCATCCTCTAGCAAAAGGATGTCACCATTAAGGCACTGAACACAAGGCAGCAAGAGATGCATTACACACAAATTTGAAAGATGCAAATGTATTGTCAAGCAGATATTTAATTCTGAGTAGATGGGCAACCTTACTGACAGTACCAAAGACTTTGATAACTTGTCAAATTCAGTGTTAAGTCTTCCTACACCAGAACTCAACATGAAGCCTACACCTGGAGTTTGGAGGGACTGTAAGACTTGTTTAAAGTCATCAATTCAAGCCTTAGATAGTAGATAAACTCTTTTTAATAGAGTTTTTCTATTTTCATGTGATATCAACTTACGACTCATGACAGATTTAAAAATAAATTGTCTTGCTCATCTGCCAGAGCTCACCATCTCTCCAGACAAGTCTGCAAAAGCTAATGAATTCACTCACAGTAGGTCTTTGAAAATCCAAAATTTTACCTTAGTCTCCTGTCCCTGCTTCTGGGCAATGCAAACACACTCAGCAGCCAAAAGAACAAAAGAATGGAGGGCTTGGAAGGTTTTCTTTAAGTTGGCAGCAGTCCTTAAAGAGACAGGATCTCAACAAATCCTTACTGCTAGCAGTGACCTTCACTAAGTCCTTCAGCACATATTCATTAAGTACAAGCATTTTAAATCAAAACTGATCAATGTTGCCTACAATTTCATATTACATTCCATTTACAACATTCTCTCCTGGAGTTATCCTGACATATTTCTGCTCCAGATGCCACTGATAGAGAAGACAAAAGCAAGTGCTAACACCTCCACCAAAGCAAAACCTCTCAAACCCATAAACCAGTAACATTTGGACCCAGCTGCAATGATGGTTCAATCAAGCAGTTGGAACCTCAGTAAACACTCTTCCAGATGACTCTTACTACAGAGATGAACATCTTGGGAGATGGGAAAGAAGTAAACTCTAGCTATCATAAGAAGTCTACTTGAGCTCTAAGCCTTACACTGATGAGTCTAACAGTAGACCAATTAGTAGCACTCAAAAATTTATCTAAGAATTGGGATTTAACGATTTATGTTCATCAGAAGAGGGACAGTGAAAGGATAACATTATCCACTGGAAGTTACACTTCTCCAATCTGTTGCAAAATACTTCAACTAATGATGAATTCTGCAACAACATTTCAAAGTTTTTAAGATATATGACCAGTGCTCAATTATTGATGATTTTGTTTCTGAATTCCCTTCTGAATAAATAACTTTGGAGCAGCTTTTGCACAGATGGATTTCTCCAGCCTATCTGTATCAGAGTCAGTTCACATGCCTGCTTTCTGACTGTCCTCCTCCCACAGCAGAGGCTGTTTCTTGGCTCTAGGCAGCTCTACATCAAAAGAACTTGTAGTTTCCAACACAGAAGCGGGACATGTATGGTTATCAACCCATTCACACCTCAACCATGTTTTTTATAGGAATGAATGGGTGGAGGAAGAAAACATTGTCCATCCAGTTGCATTTGGTAGAGAGGAACCTCAAATATGTGTTTTTCTCTAGAGCATTAGCGATGAACTTGTGCTCTTTAGACACACAGAATTCTTCAAAAGTTGACACACAGGTCCCAGGCAAAAATGTGACCTGCATTAGAGTGGTGCTGACAGGTAATCTAAGTGCCTTGCCACAGGAGAAAACACAAATGCAACAGCTGCCGTGCCACATGCAACAGCAGCCCCTCATCTCACACCTGTCACTAAAGCAGGCATCTCCTCCCTTCCTTCAGGTCTCCAAGTCCTTGCAGTCCCAACACTATTTGGATGCTGAGAAAGGTTTCTGAAACACAATCTACTTTTTTAGAGTGATCATTCACTTCACACAGTAAACAAACTGTCACTGTAGGGTCTTTGTTACTTCATTAGAGCATTTGCTGAGTTTCAGGACCTAGCTGCTGACCCTCTGTGCTTAAGTCTACACTTGAGCTTCATGCACATTGCAACAGAAGAAGGTCAACACCGCAAAATCCTGCTGCAGAAACTTCAATGGCCAAACTATGTATTTTGAATGAAGCTTTACAGGAACTTTTACTTTTGACTGGCTGTTGTCTGGTTCTGTGGACTTAATATTTATTTGTAACTGGTGTATGTAATTCCTTTCAATTTCATTTGAAAGGAATTCTATTTGTGTGCTGAGATGCTTCACATCAAACAAAGAACTGTGAAATGGGACAATCAAGAGATGCACTCCAAAAGAACACTTTGATCTGAACTAAATTGCTAATGGGAACAACCATTAAGAGGCTCTAGATAACCAAACAGATTCAGCATAGTTTCAGGCCCCAGAATGAGGGACGGAGTCCTCTTTTCCTCCTACTTTTTGTCTTCTGAAGAAACTTTGTTACCATTAGATCATATCACTATAATATATATACAATATATACACAATATATATTGTATATATATATAATATATATACAATATAAACAATCTGAACTGACTTTAAGGTTTAGGCAGGTACAGGCATAGCATCTATGTCAAGCTATGGAGCAATACAATTTAAAGCTTTGTCCCATCATCCAGCTAATTGTGGTACCAAAAAGCAGATTTTCAGTGACATAAACTAAGGCACCAAGAGTGGTTTTTCACTGGATGACAAATCCAAGCACTGGAACAAAACAAGTCACCCAGTGACAGGGAGCCCAACTGATTTGGAACAGTGGGAACAGCTCAAGTCTATCTTGCAGTCCTCCAGTGGACTAAGAAGCCACTGACCTGAATAGCAAACAAAGTAAAGCAGACAGTTTTAAAAGCTTGCCTTCCCACTACAGAATGCAAATCCAAAACAGCAAACAAATCTCATCCATTAAAACAGATTGGTTTGTCTTTTCTTTACTCTACTGCACAGACAGTTTGTGCATGTAGTATTTAACTGTGCTTATTTTTGACAAAGGTCACGTCAAGATGGCAATCTGAATCAGCTAGAGACTTCCTCAAATTGCAGGCACCTGGAAGTTGTTTGTATCTTCTGAAACTGGCATCTAGAATATTCTCAACTTTAGAAACAGGCTACACAAATCTGAATTTTCATGCCACCGAAATAGAAAGGAAGCCACAATCTCTCTCATGAGAAAGCCACAATTGAAATAGTTCCCAAGGGAAAACTGTAATCATGAAGGTTATTTTTCCCTCATTTTAATTTTCAATTTCAGTCAGTAGCTGCAGAACAAAATGGACATATTAGACAAGGCCATTAAAAAGCCAGTCTCCAGTTTATGAAAGCTTACCAGGCCAAGCTACATGCAGTGTTCTTCCTCACACTGAGACAAGTGTATATGTCGTTTTCAATAGCCTTCAGACAGTTTACTTATTCTTTTTGTCCCACACAGAGCTCCAGGCATTTCAGCAGCATGGTAAACTAGCAAACACCTTTAACTAAAATAATCATCAAGTCATTCTCACTGCATATAAGCTATTGCCATTTCAATGAAAGCCTTGACAAAAGGTCAAAAATGGAATAAGAGGTTTCAGAGAGGCACAGTTGTAGGATGACTTTGTAAAGGAAAGGCCCCTGAGTTATCTATCCCTGTTAATTATCATGTGGGGACAGACATCGATTATCTGTGCAAACACAGAAAAGGACAGTGAAGCTTTTGAAAAGGAGCACTGAGGCAAATAAGCAATTATTGATTCATGTGTTTGGCAAACATTTTCACCCACTCACGAGAAGGAGAGTTTAAGAGGATTTTCACTACACAGTAATAACAGAGGCAGCCTCTCCAGCTCATAAAAGGGAAGTCAGACCATAAGCCAGATGCAAAACTCCAACAAACACTGATTCACAGCTCCAGTCACACTCAAAGTCATGTATGAAATGAGCAATTCAGCCATCCAATAAGCCAAGAAGGGGAAAGAGAGGGCAATTATGTCTCTGTTCAACAGAGCGCCATTTAAAGTATTCCTTCTGATTCAGCAGCAACCCTTGTGATCAGTATTCTTGGCCTACCATCAATGAATTTAATTACACAATTATTGAAAAAAACGCAGCGTTCTCCCTTCTCGGCTTGCCCACAACCAGTCCAATACAAGTCACAGGAATTAGTCAGAAAGAATGTACAAAATAGCTACCTCCATTTTTGTTTTTGAAGTTCAAGTCACAGAAATAAATGGATATTAGCTCAAGCAGTACTGAAAATTACATGTTTCCTTTAATTGAGCAAATAGAGCTTAATCTTCTCTATTAATTGATACAATGTGAGGGACTAGGAAAGGTGCATCAGGTTACTTAACACCCATCAGTTACTTCTTTGAGACTCTGGAATATTTAACTGACAGCTGTATGTTTGGATCCATGTCATCTAGCATGGTTTTGCCCAGTCGCTGGATCTTCCTCTCCTACTGAGCATACAAAGCAGAGTTTCAGCTCCTCCCCACTTCTGCCTTCTTTCACCTCCTCCCCACTTGTGCCTTCTTTCACCTCCACATGCAGCTAGCATGTCTTAGCAGCCCTGCTAACAAACACACTTGCTGTCCCACAGCCAAAGCCTCGTAACTCCTTTTTTTTTCTACTTGAAACAGCTGCAGCAACTAATTAATACAGATACTGGAGCAATAAGCACAAAGTTCCTACCATTGAAGCTGATATACATGTACTTTAAAGACAATGTTCTTAAACAGGAAGGAATTCAATACAAAGGAAAGAACAGGGCCTTAGCCACGTTAAAACAATACTGTTTTACTGCAGACTGACGCATTAGTGACTGGTTTGGGAACGAGATGCCCTCTTCCCTTTATGCCAGGTTTGGGCTTTTTCCTCCTACATTTGGGGGCTGGTGGAGGGTAGAGTGACTTCTAAAAGGCAGGAAGTAAGGAAGTTATGGCTCTCCTCTTTCAACTTGTGCCATCTTCCATAGACAAAATATTTATTTGCCGTTGTTGTTACAAAATGAAAATGTTAAGCAGGATTCAAGACCCAAATATAGTCCTTAACATAATGAAGATGTGCCTCATTTTCAAAGCTGACCATTTCAGAAGGCTTTTGAAAGAGACACTGTTCTTTCAGGTGCCCACTTGGCACTATCCATCCCCAAGAGGCAATCAATTTTGGATCCTGACCGATGCCCCGATGTTCCAAGCATATCAGCTACGCATTAAGCAAAGGACTTCATTAAAGGACAGGAATTTAATTGAGTCTATATTCAGGTATGTCTCTGAAAGCTAGAGGGTAAGGAAGATACGTAGTAACTAAAAATGTTTTAAAGAACGCAGGTACGACCTCTTTCTGAGGAATTCAAGCTGTGCAGCCTACATTTAACTCTCTTCATCACACAGGAGTCAGTCAGACCACAGGTTCCCTGTTCTGAGCACAGCAAACTCCATCATACAGCTGCTACTTCAGGAAAAACTTTCACACCCAGCTATAAAAAGTCAGTGAACAAGAAAATAACTACAGATATCCAGAGACAGAGAAAGTGTAACATTATAAGACAGCAAGCCTCTGTACAACTTAACTAACCATTTCTAGCCTTAGAAACAGCTACAACTTAGAACAGAACATGCTGACAGGGAGAAGCACTGGGAACAGCAAATGTGCAAGACTATTTATTTCCACGTTTTCTGTCCAAGCCTAAGAGCCTACTCTTAAGCTCTTTTTGGATTCTGTTTAGAACTTTGCCTATCTGCAACAAATTACTAACCTCATTCTTCAGTTCCTTCTGCCCAATCAGTATGGCTGTTCTATCACATAATTTTTAAGTCTAATTTTTTCAACTACATAAACACAAGCCTCTTTTTACTTGTCACTCCACTCACCATTTATTTCCACTCCTACCTTTATCAGATGCCATCATAAAGCCTCTCTTTAGCAAGGCCAATTTTAAAGGAAAATACAAAACTACCCCATTACTACACAGCTATCTTTATAAACTTATCCTGTTAATTCAGAACCATTTTCAAGCTATGGGCCAGTTACCAGTTTCATACATTTGAATAATATTTGGTGACATTTCCACCAGCGTGAAATGTCACAGTACTAATTTTTATTTTAACTCTAGAACGTGGGCCAAAATACTTCCATCGCACTCAGAACTTTAACCAAACGAACCACAAAAGCAAGGCACCCAGTAGTAACAGCATGCTTAAATTAAAGGCAATGAGTGAAGCATATAGGTTGTGGTTTGCTTATTTCTTGCAGCAATATATATTCCTAATTTTAGACACCTGAATGCTGTTAACACTAGATAAACTGTACACTAGAAACTACAGAAGTAGATGTCATTTGAAAAAACACTCAACCATACTCACTTTCTATGCCAAACTCAAGGCAGCATTTTAAATATCACAGGGAATGATAATTGTAATTGCATACTGCAGAATTAAATCCAATATTGCTGTCAAAGCAACATTTCAGAATATGTTAACTTGGAAATTACTGTTAGCCCAGGGAGTAAACTCAAGTTAGCTCTTTCTTAACTTTGCTTCAGTTTTTCAGCTATATGAACTGCCCTTTTTGGAAACCTATCTTTACATTAATAATGTCAGCTTTTCCTTCAACATACTTCAGTAGGAGGGAACAATCAAAATTTAGGTGATTTGGCTGCCTCTTTAAAAGTTTAATACAAAATTTATGCTTCACATCTCTAACTACTTCACTAAGAACAACTTTTGACCACAAAGAAGAAAAAGTACCTGGGAAGAAGTCAGCCTGAAATAAGTTACAATTAATTTTCATTTGATAGCGTACATTTGCCAGCACAGGAAGTTTTGATTGAGCCTCCTTAAGCAGAGAAAACTGTCAGCAAAATAACCACCATTTCCAAATAGCTTTATTTTCCTACAGCTGTGACATTTCTTTAATTAAAAAGTGTGATTAGTAATCTTATCCGAACACAACAAGACGATTACCTAGAGATAAAGTTCAACAAATCTCCGGAGATCAGTATGGCCTTGTACACATATCTTCTGCAGCAGACCTGGCAGATCAGAGGCTACAGCAAGGGGACCAACCACAAACATGTTTATTTGCTGGGGTCCTTGTGGAGCTAAGACTGTCAGTGACCACCTCACGCAACTAAGCTGTTCTTTCCACAGAAACACAAGTAATACATTTTAACTGAGAATGGCAGCAATTTGAGGAAGACTGTAAGAAAAAGGTAATTTTAAGGTCAAAATAGTTAACAGTGACTTTTTCTTGAGTTCTGTGATCAGAAAGAAAGAAATTTTGCATTACAAAATTAAGGAATTCTATCCAAGTTCCTTTCTGCTTTCTTGCTCTTCTCTTCAGGGAATAAAAAACCAGACCTATCTAGGGCAGGGACTATTAACAGCTTGTCTTTCTGATTTGAGCACATTATCCCTGTAAAGCAAACATCTGAGCAGCGTGGTACATAAAAACACAACCCACCTTTACATTCTTTTCAAGGGTCAGTTCTCTTGGTGACCTCACTGCACTTCCAATCCCAAGTCTTCTGCATCATATATCCATTATCTCCCTTCCATTCTTCTGCCTAGGATTGTCCCTCTTGTGCTGTGCCTTAAAACATGAAAGGCTTCCTTTTGGCCTTGAAACTGGTGGTTGCTTCAGGGAAACTGTACATTTTCTGTCAAATGGCCTGTGAAAATTCAGGCCTCCTTGCATCTATTAATCTGCCTGTGTGCATTAATAAAACTGTTAGTTCTGTTTCAGTATAAGACCTTAACCACAACAGAAACAGCATCTTTTGCAGTAGGTAGGTAGTGTGATTTCCAGTATTTCTGTAAGCAAAGTGACCCTCACCCTTAATTCTCTCAGTTACTTTCTTCCTTGATTTTCTCTTTCATACGTCTTTGTCTCTGATATACTCCTGCTTGCCTCTAGCCAGCTACTGCTGCTTTCCCAAAGATTACATCTTATACCAGTGCAAAACTTTAATATATTTGGGCAGAACCAAGAAAAGGACAGCAGAGCTTATTCTCCAGAACTGTACTTCAACTACAATAAGCTCAGCAATTCACAGAGATGTCCCACCTCACTGGTCAGAGACTGCTTGACCGTCTCCAGAACAAGCAACTATCTTACTCACTTCTCCCTCCCTTTCCCCCAATAACAACAGCGCAAAATAAACAGATATTGACTTGAATCCTGGCTTTATTCTCAAATTTTCTGCAAAAGAAATTGATGCCTGGGTGAGAAATGCACCACTTATATATACTTAATTCATTCTTGGTTTAAATGTGGCTGGTAATACTGCCCTTACACTGTGTGCTGTTCAAAAGCTAACCAACCCCTAATGCAGGGCTTGTAAACCAATAAATATCGACATTTCACACATAACTCCAACATTTTCAGACGTTTGTCACCTTTGACTTTCAACTCCACTAGGGAGATACAGGGCTATTTTGTTTCTGATAATTAGCTCTCTACCAGTCACCTTTCAATAAGGAATACATTTCATTCCATTATGATATTTAGCTTGACATGGAAACAGTTATTTCATATATTCAGTCAATTTGTATTCCATAAAACAGGAGGAATGCAGCTTGTACACAGCAACATTACAACTCTCTCATATCATGTGAACAGGCACCCCTTTATCTCCTTTTGGGTTCTTTCTTGGAGGTTACACAACAGTTCAGTTCAGAAAGCTTCTTATTAAAGCAGTAATTTTAGACCACATAAATGGCAAAATAAAGAGTGCAAAAATTTAGGTCACTTATCATTTTGAACTTCCAATTAAGTCCTTCAGTGTCATATATTCTTCCATGGGTGTTCTGCATGTAAATCGTAACCTATTATGCTGTGGTAAGCTTTCCTCACCTGAGAACATATATTTTCTTTTCAATCTAAATTATCTATTGCTTGTGAATGGAAAATATATCATTTGGTTCCTCTTTCCTCCTTGGTATTTGATAATTTTTACACTTTGCTTCATTTAACTTTTATTACCATGGCAGAATTAACATGATGATCAAATGACAAAAATCAACTCCTAAGAAACTGAACACTAGAGTGTATTTGGGTCTGTTAAAAAAAGGAAAAGTTAAAAAAAGAAGTAGTAAAGTACCTAATTTGTCCTCAATATATCTATCTAACAAAGTAGCTTACACATCCGCCTTCTTTAATATTACACAGTGAGTTAATGCATTTCTACTCCCCAAACACCTCTGATGTAACATAGTAACCACTGCGCCCAGATAAAACCAATGCCATCTACTATCATCCACTAAGGCATTTAACGAAAACTTTACATAAACTCTAAACAATGACTCATCCCAACAATGAGATAGGACCAGGTGTGATTGAAATTGCCACAAAGAGGATTCAAAAACTAGGTAATGCAGCATTAAGGCTGCCCGTGCAACCCTTATTTGTCAGCACAGCACACATGCTGTATTTCTCAAACTCTGCAGGGCTTTTCCACAGAACCTCCTACTTATCCATGAGCACATAATGGACCTCCTGTAGAGATGAACACTGATGCCTCGTGATTGAGCTTATTGTCTGCTGGACCTCTGTCTTATTTATTGAAGAAAAGGAACAAAAGAAGGGATCACGAAAGCTGAAACAATTAAGTCAGTGAAAAGCCAGTCTGGAAAAAGATGCCTATCCCTCCTCTAATATTCATCTTTCCTGTAGTTAAACAAGTCTCATTAAACTAGCAGATCTCAAATCTGAAGATTTTGCATCCCACCTCTCAAGTCAGAACAGGAGCCAGACCCCAAAGTATTAACAAAGAGTGAGATTCCTACCCCAAGTAGTAAAAACATTTCCCAAAGAAATAAATTAAAGCTTAAGATACTATTTTGGCTGCTCAATACCACAAAAATCCCTGCTGTCATTTGCTGCTGTTTCAACACGTAACAAAGCTTCCAGCATACGCACAGACAGAATTGAGCTCTGGCAGCCCAGACAATTTACAGATTGCAATTTAAGTCTTCCACCTAAGTACCAAGTATAGCCATCCTTGCTTACCACACTCAAGAACAGGGCTCTGCCACTTCTTTTCACTGCCTAGAGGACATATGGAGAGCAGCACCTTCTTGCTCTTGGGAGCCACTCATGTTGCCTCAGCGGACATGAACTGCAAGTCACATCCTGCTCATGAACTTGCCTACAAGCAGAAACACCACAGGTTGCACAGCCACCCAAGTTAACCAAGGGCTCTTGCAAAAGGGTTTCACAGCTTTAACTTCCCAACAGTGGGTTAACACAGTGGAGACAGCAACATGGACAAATCCATTCCAAAAGCATATTCTAGAAAAATATGAGATTTTAAACAGAGTAGTTCTCATACTTTGCTATATAACAACATCTTCCATAAATACAAAGTTTAAACTGCCATGTTGGCATTAACCATGACAGTAGGTAGTCAGGTCCTTTTGCTACCAACTGCCCATTGCTTTAACAGATAAACTGCTGCTTGGAACAAATACTATTTTTAGTAAGCAAAGACTCCAAATTTTTTCTAAACAACCTTGCAAAAACAAACATTCCCAGGCTCCACTGGAAAACCAAACAAAAACATAAAGCAAATAAGAGCACAACTATTTATACATCTGCCAAGCAAATATTCTACAGCAAATGACATAGTAAAAAAAAAGGAAAGGTACCGAGTAAAAAAACTAACCCTCAGTTCTTGTGGGAGTGATGGGTGGAGAGTTACTGCTTGAACTTAATCTAATCAATGCTACCATTTTTACCCCTAATATTCTATTACATTTACCATATTTGTAAATGGTAACATTTGTTTTTCTGACAAAGTCAACGAATTAATAAACATATTTCACCTCTCCAATGCAAAGCTTTAGAATTAGTGGAACATTATGAAAGAAGCGCTCTCCACTAGCAGTTGGCAAATGCTAAACCACAGGGATTCAACTGGACTGTCCCTGCTTCAACACACTGGAAAAGGCCAGTGTTTAGTTAGTAGTGTTGTGTTCGTTGCTATCAGTTATACAAAAAATGTATACTGTTACTTGAAGGAAAATTTGCTTATCTCCATTTTCATGGGACCACCACACTCATCTAACAACAGTAATTTACAACACTCATATATTAACAGTTTTTCCTATATTTTTTCCCATTACAAAAATTTTACACACTCAAACAAGCTAACTTTATCTCAAGGGAAAGCTGACAGCTTCTAACTTTGATTTGTGTCAAGGCAGAGAGCAAATGCTTTTAGACAGCCAAACATCCATTCTTAAATGTTCAAGTTTCATCCCCTTCCATGTACAGATACGACAGCAAATTTACTGCTTCTTGAGGAAGTTGGGAAAAAAATTACACCCCCTCACAGACACTGGTTCTAATTGCTACTGGTTTAAAACTTCTGTTCTGTAGAGTCAGGAGATAGCATTTCCACCGAGAAATTCTTCAAAACAAACAAAAAAAAACCCAATACAACCCATAATCCACTTTTCCAGGGAGTTAAACTATGCTGTAACAATAATGGTCAATAGAGAATCAGACTTCTCAGTGCTGTCTATTAAAAGCACTGCAAAGCAAACTCACACAGCTTGACACAGGTTTTCCTCTGAAGCTGTCTACTATAAAGTTGAATGCAAGAAAAAGCAGCAATATTCGAAAGGGGTTACACCACTCAGTTATGTAAGTCACAAAGGTTCAAATTTAGATTTATATTTAGTTCATCAATTCCCACCCAGAGTTCAACTCAGTAAACTGATCTATTTTTAGCTTTTGACTCTTTTGGACATTTCCTTCCTTCATCTGTGTAAATGCGTCAGAGCTTCTAAAATGTTTCCCTTTGGCTAGGGTAGGATGCATCTGATTCCAAGCTTAAAAAAAAAGCTAACACACACACACACACCGAGTGGTTATTGCTGGCAGAATTACACCCTTGCTCTGAGTTAAGCATAGGCAAATTTGACTACAGTCCCCACACTGTACTAGAAAAGACCTTGCTCCTTCTGCACTGATGGGTTAAAGCATGTCATGGCTAAACTTTACAAGGATCACAAAGGATAAATTGTATTTTATCACCTTCCATAAGCAGGCTTGACTTGACTCTCCTTCCTTGGTAATTCACCAGACAAACAGTAGAATTTTCTCAAAGTGGGGACAGAAATGAAATTCAGTTTTTTAACTTTGTGCTCAGCTGCCAAGGCAAGAAATTCAGTCAAGTACAATTCCTTGTTTTTCTTCCAAAGACAGCCTTGCACTATCCGTGGAGAAACTAGTATCATAGTTTTTACTTATTTTTTCATTTAATGTAAAGCATTAACAAGCCAGTGTCCTGGTTCTGGCCTGGAGAGGGCATGACGAGGACCTGGAGTATCACCTCATGTAATTTTCTGGGAACAAAGGGAAGGGCTCACTCCCGTGTCAGGGCAGTGTGGCAGAGGGAGCGGTCAGAGAATGTCCACAAGGACAACGTTCCACAAGGGGTGAGCAATAACATTTCTTTTCTTGAAAATGCTGTCATTCGTATAATTACTGTCTGTTTTCTTATCTCATTACTGTTCCCAGTAAATTGCTCCTATCTTGACCCATAATCTTTACCTTTTGTGCCTCCAATTCTCCTCTCCATCCCGCAATAGGGAATACAGAGCGGGTGTGAGTAAGTGGAGTGAGGGAACACCATTCCTAAACCACGACAGTCAACCAACAAGCCATCAGATAAGTCATAATCATGTTTCCATCTGAAAAGGTGCGACTCTTCTAATAAATTTTAGTGTGGCTTGCCTCTGTTGTCCTTACAGAAGCCTGGCTCACATGATCCCGGTGAATTAAGCAATGCATAGCATTGATTTCTTCTTTGAACTTTGCAAACTATGGCAAATTCAAGCCTAACAACTATCTTTAAGTGCAGAAAACAAGTACTTCAAGCACAGGAAATGTGACTAAGATGTGTAAAGACCATAAGCTACTGCTGTAGCTGTTCCATTTCCAATCATTTAGGACCAACCCTATGCACAGTATCAACCAAAATGAAGTCGCTGACTAACATTAATAAACCAAATAATAAAGACAGGCAAAAAAGCTTTGAGACTAACACGTTATTAAAAAATAAACAACAACGGCTATTTAGTTTCTTTAGCAGTGAAATCATAACCTATTTTATTATTCTATAGTAAAAGACAACAGAGGACTCTAAAGATGGGGTTTGGCATCTCCCTAAGTCTGATATTCAATGTACGATGTGCTATCAACTTCTGTGCAGAACAGGACAATCCAGGCAATTTATATTTCAATTCACCTTGATTTGCTGACAGCTTTCTACATTTTTTTCCTGTGCTTTCAGCTGCATATATCTGGAATTCAAGGACTAGGAGAATTACAAAGAGCAAAGACACTTTGACCTTGGCCTAAAGTTTTAGAAGAGGGTGGAGTATTTTTATGGTCTCAGAAAATGGTATCATCTTTGTACTCAATGCTGCTTAACCCAACATGCCCAGAAGTCAGTGGCATGATAAACACTTGGAAATTGAAGAACTCACTACCTTAAGGCCAGTAGAAAACTATATCCAACCAACACTCTACAGCCAAGACTACACAATGGATACGGTGAAGTCCACCATGTAGCATAGAGAGTTAGCCAAGAAATATTGGTATTAAACACTCCATTTAGTCTAATTCACTTCTTGGGATGTCCCTTTATTATCTAGGACATGCTTTAAGAAATGTTACCTGATTTCTTCCCAATATTTAACATGTGTTTGGGCTCTGAAAACAAGCAGTTCCCAAGACTTCCAACACTTCTGCTTTCATTAAATTTCACCAATAACATTTTTCATTGTTTGGTGCCCTCAAAAATATTAACCAGCTATGTGACCATCATAAGCCCTAGTGAATAGCCTTTGAACAAATGCCTTGATAAAGTATGTCATAAGGCTGAAGGTTTCCACAAAATTACCCACAAAAATGCAGAAATTCTGTATAAAGCCTAGAAGTTTGGGATTTTGAATTATTCTTTTATGCAATAAGTGAGGTACAGACTAGACAAAAATAAGTAGGTATTTACCTTACAGGTCCCTGTGAGCCCTATCTTTCTGCAGTATATTTTCCTGTTCATTTTTAGCACTTAGGAAATCTCACTTCACTATTACCCCGGATCCTCAGACTCTAATTGCTAAGCAGTCATGTACAAATCTAACCACAAAAATCACTACTGGTTGTTTACACAGTCTGCAGACACCTCAGGAATAACTATTACTGCTCATACATGCACTAAGACTACATGAAAACATGAGTAATTAAGCTCCGGGTAGTTTCACAGATGACTAGAACGCATTGGGATTACTCACAATAGCCCTGTTCAGTGCCTGCTGCCCAGAATACTTTCTCCAACTTTTTAACAAAGAGATTTGCCATGCAAAGTCAAGTTTTTGAAGCCGCATGGACTATTTAGTTTGACAGTATATACATGCACAGATGTATCCTCATGCACAAGAGCAAAACAAACCTTCCTGAATCTCAGACTCATGTCAGACTATTACACACGCCAATAACATCCTGACTCTTGCACAGATTTGTGGGAATTATCCAAGAACACTGTACTACACCTATAGCATAAAACATAAAGCAAACCCCTGACATATTTTGAATGCTGCAAGTCTACACTTTTCTCCCTATACTTGCCATCTTGCTTCCCCAACATCTTGGGCCCTGAGAGGAAAAAAAAAAAAATTCTCATCTCCCTATAAAGATTGCTTTCTCTTCCCACCATAATTAGAAAACACCAATGCCTATTTCAGTTCTTCAGTAAGGTCCAGATTACAAAACACCATATTCAGAAGTACCAGCAAAAGACATAGTTCAGCACTGTTCAGTAGGAAAACCTGTTACATATTTGCAGTTGTGTATACTAAACAGCGCTACTGCCACTTAGGCAAGGCAGTAGCACAGGAGATTAAACAAATTTGACTAAATTATTTCAGAAGACTCCACTCAACAGCCTTGAAAAACAACCCTATTTTTTAAACAAATGCACAATTAGGCTATTTCAGATGACTTAGAGCAGCTATTTGGCAGAGAAACCACTGGAACGGGCTTTGTATCTTTAAAGCACAGCCTTGTCACTCAGACTGTTTTGTGAAACTTTGTGGACACAACCCATTTATGACCCTCCTCTTTGTGTATCCATACAACAACCTACTCTAGAGGCTGAAAATCAGATGCTTTAATGTACTGTAGTGTCTACTGCTAAAAGCACTTGAGTTGTTCCCTGTCATTTCAATTCCTCCTCCTCACTACTGGGTAAGTGATCTGTTTTCTCAAAACAGCAGTATCCTTCCTGAAGGAATATGACTCAGCTTTGCAGATCATCAGTATTACTTCACCAGTAGTCTACTTTTTGATTTTACCGCACCAAGAAAAATGTTAAGTTAAACAAAGATCCTTCTCCAAAGCAGGCAAATTTCTTCATGAAAACAACAAATAGATGTAACCATCTTAGTCATTACATTAAAATAGCCTGCTGTGACTTTCATGGGGTTTTTTACCTCTTTTTTATTTTAAATTTGGTTATTACCAATATCAAGCAGAAAAAAATTGTTTCCCCTGTTCTCTTTAAAATTATTACCCACTTTCCTTCGATCACCACTGCATTTCCAAAATTTCAATGTGTCTTTAATATTTTAACACATTTGCTGACCATGAATAGCTATTTCAGAAATTGTACCTCCTTCTTCAAGATGCAGACCAAAAATCACTATGCAGTTTCACCCTATTAAATTGACCTAGCAGTCTGCAACTAAGCATTCTGTGACATTAGAATTACTTTACATTTTATTTTCAATTGAAGAGGAGTAGAGAAACATTAATATTTTCTCTGTATATGTAGGTAAGGAAAGTCTTTCCAGTCTTTCTCTAGATTTTATTTACCTAGATAGTGATTTTACATGCAAAAGCTTTTGGAAATCATGTGATATTTTAGGTTGAAATTCACACCTGTTTCTGTCAGGTTGCTGTGGGACACATTTAACTGGGGACACACCACTTCTATAAGAAACATTACTACCCATCTTCTACACAGTGACTGAGCTGTGCAACTGATGAAAGCCTCAGCTCCACCAAGTCTCTTCCTACTTCTGTCAGCTCCTTTCTGGGCACATCAGCACTTGATGCCAGCTCGAATGTACTCCTTCCAAGAATGGACCTGGCTTTTCTCTAACTCCCATTCACCTTCCACTCCAAATGTGCATTTAGTTTATCAACTGGCAGCTATCAAAGATGTTACCAGTAATTGTCCTCTGTCCTCTCTTAGAAATATTCATGACTTCTGCCTCCAGCTGTTTCAAACACAACCTAACCTCTAACCTGATCTATCCTTGTCTATCCGCAGAGAAGCTTGGCTGTTTCACACTAGGCCAAATTGCACAACAGCTGCTGCATTTCACACCGAAGCTCTCTATCCTCATCTTCATTGTTCCGGGGAATGTCACTTCAACAATGCTACTTCCCAGCCTAACTTCTCCATTGTAACTTCATTGTTTCTGCAGTTATTTTTGCTCTGCATATGCTCATCAGAAACTATCAAGTTGTGGCATTTTTCTATGGTATTTTTCAAAATATCATTTACACACACACCACACTGCTTCAACCATCTTACTAAAATGGACACTTCTGGAATTGGATCAAAACTCCACAAAAAAGCCCACTTTTTCAGCTCAGGTCAACCAGCACTAATGAAAGCAATACTGCTGCAACCTTCTCATTTACTAATGCAACTCAAAGCACAAAAGTAACAGATCCTTGAAAAGTTTACACAACACTGTGAATTTTTGTTGTGTTTATTTATTTAATACAAATGCCATCATCACACTAAGTCACGTGAAAGAATGGACAGCTTGGTTCATACTTCACATCCTCTGCATGCCCAACAATTCTTAAAACACACCTCAACTCCTGACAGCCACGGGGCCAAGAACCAGTACTTGCAGAGAACAGCAGGGAGCTGTCATGTGAGCTACCACCAGTGCTGTCTGGCAAAACTCCACTTTTGGCTTCACTATTAGATTATTTCTTTTGGACACTCATAACAACTCTGTAGCAGCTCCAACTGGAATGCCAAGTAAGCAACAACAACTCTGACTACCTTCTCTGTAAGTTAGCTGCTACACATCACCAGGAGATAGAGCCTTCCTAACTTTATAGATGGTGTGCTCTGCTTCATGGTTTTCAGACAGAAACTTGGCTTGTTTTTCACATTTGATGCCTACCTTGAAAGCTAGTTTGCCCATGATCTAAATGATAGTGTTTTTATTAGTAGTATTCTTAAAAAAACTGCTCTTTCTAATAACATGCTTGCCTTTTCTTTACCATGATGGATATGGTTCTTTTCCAACCCTCCCTCCTTTCCCTACTATGATAGCATTTTTAATGCTGTCTACTATGTACCAGTCACTATCACACAGGACACAATATAAAGCAAGCAAGGCAACAGTATATAAAGCAATATAATCAGAAAGAAACAAAACATAAGTCCTCATTGTAAACTTGAAACAACAAATTCCTAAATGCTGGCTTTTATCTTTACAATATTAAGTGATTTTCATGAAAACTAAGCAAACAACAAGATCACTATTTAAACAAAAAATAAGAAAATCAATCATATTTTCATGACACTCATTAATACTTCTTCTAAGGTCTCAACTATACAAGCAGCTATGAGCATAGGTTGCTATAGGCAAACCCAGACTGATCGAAGTCTCAAGTTACTAGTGCTTGCAGAAGTCTTCAAATGTCCACAACCACAACAAATCTCAGCACTGTTTTCCTAAAATACTCACACGTTCATTTTGGTACCTAAACACACATATCTTAAACCAAAGTTTTAAATTCTCTTATCATTAAGCTTACATTAAGAAACACATGCACAAGCAGGATACACTAAGTGTATAACATTAGAACTAGGTGCTATTTAAAGCTCTTCTGGCTACCAGCCTGTTCTCTAATTTCACCTTGAGAGAGGTGGCACACTGAACTCTCAGCTTGGAACAACCACTTCTTCCAGACCCACATTCATCTCAGACTTACCCCTTCTCCTGAGAGAAGACTGCTGCTACCTGTGCAGATTAGGTTTTAGATGGGAGAATCCTCTACTTTTTTCTTTTCCCATATCAAGGGATGAAGTACAATTAACAATTATGTTCAGATTTGACCTGGCAAAGCCTGGACAGTTATTCACCTTAATGACAAGACTTTTGGAGCTCCTTGTTTTTCCTTTGTTTTTCAAACACTTCTGTTCCCCCAACCCTTCCCATTGCTCAGTATGCAAACTGTGTTCCTTCCAGGCATGTGGCAAGTGTTCACATAAACAGGTGGTGACAACACTAATCTCCTCAACGGCTTTGAAAACTGTATTGTCTGTCCATATATGAATGAAGCTACTGCAGTTTGTAGAGGCCTCTCATAAAAAATGCATCATGCAGGAAATAACTGCATCCACTTTCATCTCATAACTATGAAGAGTTATCAGTCAGTTGGTTTTTCTTCCATGAAGACTTATCAGAGTAATTTATAAAGGCACTCCCTACACTGTCTAGCCAAGGATTGACTGAAGTGCTTACAAGCCTTTTTCTCTGCAACCTATTGTATTCATATCCATCATAAAAGAAGGGTAAATTTAATTACTAAAAGTTTGACCAACGTCAACATTTGTCTTTTACTTGGATGAAAAATGTTTTGCTCCTTATGCCTAAAAACTAAATTCACGAACTTCAACTAGCAAAAATACTTTAGTTTGTAAAAACACTCTTACAATAACATGATTTAAACATAACAGACAGCCCTCATTCTTGCATCCTGAAGATTTGAGTCCCCTTACCAAAGTATTGAGGACTCACAGCTGCAAAGATGAAGATTAAACCAACAACAATCAAACAAAACCTCTGTATGGTTACTGCCCTGTAAGCCATGACTTGATGGCACTCCCTCAAATTCAACTTTGCTCCTGTCAGCTGTTTTCAGACCTTTCAGACACACAGAATTTTAGGATGAACTTAGAACATATTTTGAAAAGTTTTATCTTAATAACTTTTCATAAAAAATAGATCTTGTATACTTAACACATGTACTAACACCACTCTACACAGTCACTTAGACTCTGTGCTACTGGGGTTTTATATGGTAACAGGTTTTTTCCATAATTCCAAGATATTTTACCAGTTCTTTCAAGTCACAATAGTGCACTTTTTTAATTCAAAAAAGGGATAATTGTCTAAACATTTATAGTTCAAAACATATCCTTCTGTCAGTTTACACAGTCATTTCTAATCTCTAACTTATATATAGGACACAAAGGCACCTCCTACAACCACTGTGTTTTCTCCTTCAAAATGTAATCACTATGCCTGGCCCCCAACTCTGCTTCTTTTACTATTAATCCTGCCACAAAGGTGACAGGCCTAACAAGGTACTCTTTCCTTTTCAACTCCAAATAATGAGATTTAGATATCAAATATGTAACAGAAAGTAAGCTGCCTCAATTTCTTCCAATAAAGGGATTCCTCATTTACATCCAAGACACACAGTCTTTATATGCTCCTACTACCACCACCTCACTTCCAGCTCAGCTGCTTTCCTCACATTTCAGCTGCAACTTCATTTCCCCAACAACTCAAGAGAGAGTTTACATTTACATAACCAAAGTGAAAACTGGAAATGTGCACATTTCAAGTGATGTGAACCTAGCTGCTGTTCAATATCCTAACAAAATCTTCCAAATAATGAAACTCCATTCTCAGGCTACTTTAATTCTACTTCAAGCTTAGTCTTACAAAAGGACAGGAGGAAAGCCAATAACCCCACTTGGCAGCCCAACTGACCAATTTAACCAACCCAAGATTAGAACTGATTGTTTAGGCAGGCTTTTTGTTGTTGGGGTTATTTTTTTTTTCCTCCTGGAAAACACTGCAATATTTTTACTCATTTTCTTTTAAAGTAACAGCTAGAGCTTTGCTAATATTCTCTGCAAGTGACAGGAAAGAGGAAGCATTTTGTCATTGTAAATTCTGTAAAGAGAAAAATATTTTGTCTGCTCCTAAGTGCACCAAACAAAGTTTTTTCCTTGTTCATTGATCTCTGTGCCTTTGTGCTCCACTGAAAAAAAAGTGCCTGTTGTTCAAACAAAGGGAAGCACCGGAGATCTCTTAATAGACCCTCTCCTCATAGAAGAGTGGATCATGCACAGAGGCGGAATTCAAAGAGCTCTTCTCAATACCAAACACCCACAGGAGATGCCAGAACATTTTCCAGTGTATGTTAGAGCCCAGGCTGAACCAGATAACCTTCACATGTAAATATGGAAATGAGAATGCCAGCTGTTAAATCTGCTCTGAGAGTTTTTTTTATAAGTATGTCCTTCTATTGCTTTAAGATTTTCAGATGCTGCAAGACTGAGCTCAGTGCAACTTCCCTGTTATCCCAAGTTATCAGCATCAGAAGTCATCACTGCACCACTTACGAGCTTACCAGCTGTAGCATCCCTCAACCCACACATAAATGTGGAAGTTGATTATTAATACAGCTGGCAGGGTCTTCCAAAACTGCAAGATTACTACACAAGCACCCATTTGGAACTACACTAGGCAGACTACTGTGCGTAAGCCTACTGTTATAATTTGCCATTTTGCTTTAATTGGGATTTTTTTTCCTGGGAACGATAAAAGTCAGTTCTTTTTCCACGATAAAACCCACCAAGGCCAGCATCCTGACAAGGAGTTTCACACTCAATGGCTCTTCTGTGAAGCAGGTTGCCCCGGGAGCATCAAGCCCTCCAGAGGGGACACAGCCCCCTGTTCGGACCCTCTATCCAAGCAAACGCTGCTCCCAGCCCTGCTTCAAGGATGCCTGCCACAAATCACAGCTCCTTCTTCTTCATCCTCATGAAACCAAGGACACTGAGCAGCACCGCCGACCGCAAGTAGCACTGATTACGCCGTTTCCCACTTCCCTCGCGGACTTTGCTTAAAAATCCAGTGAACGCAGCTTTTACTACTATTATTACTACTGCCATCATTATTTTTTACACACGAAATCGGCCAACCCCCTCATCTTTCCTGCGGTGAGTCTGCATTTCCCTTGCTCGCCGCTCCTTTTTAGGCATCCAAAAGGAGCAAGTGCCCAGCCCAGCCCGGCCCGGCCCGGAGCGATGGCCGGGGGGTGCCCCGGGGGCCGCGGAGGGAGCGGACGGAGGGGAGGAGCCGCCGCCGCCCGGGGGAGGGCAGCCGGCACCGGGGGGAGGCTCCGTCCCCGCCGCCGCCCAGGCTGCCGGCAGGGCTCGGTCCCCGCCGCCGGCGGTCCGTGCGGCCCGGGCCGTGCTGCCCTCCCCGCCGCTATCCCCCGGGGCACAGTGTCTCGGCGGCGGGCGCAGCCGTCCTCCCCGCCCGGTTGCGTGCCGAGAGTAAACACCGAGGGAGAAGGCAGCCTCCATTTTTTTTCATCCCGGCAGCCTGTCAACAGGCTCCCCCCTCCCTTCCCCTGCCGATCCTCCGCGCCGAGCCCGGCTTCCCAGCCCGGCAGCGCCCGAGAGCCGCTGCTTCCCCGCCCCAGCAGCGACAGGCAGCGACACCCCCTTAACAGGCTTCGCTTTTTGTCTGCCTCTTTCCGTTCTCCTTAGAACATCCACTTTCCACGCCGCTTCTACCATCCCTGCCCTGTGCCGCCACCCAGCAGCACAGCACCGGAGGAGCGCTGCCTTTTATAGCGGTGTCATCCTTGCCTGCTCGCCGGCCTCCCCGGGGGGCCCGGCCGGCGCAACCGGCTCCCCGCAGCCCTGCGGCCCCGCTCACCCTTCCCACCCCTCCGACACCCTGGGCTTCCCGGATCCGAGCGGCTCCTCCACCCGCCTCCCGCCCCGCGACCCCCGGCGGGACATTTTCGGGGGGCTCGGGTCCACCTGGCGCTGGGTGGTGCCGCCGGCCCCGGTGACGCGCCTGCTGCCAGGCCGGCACGGGAGGCAGAATCGCACCTGTCACCGGCGACACCGCCCCGGGGCGGCAGCAGCCCCGCACCCTCCCGGCCGGGCCGCGCCGCCGCCGCCCCCGTTTTCACGCCTCGGTTCTGCCGGCGAGGGTGGCGTCCCGCCCGCGAGTTGCGGTGCCTAAGCCCCGCTGTCCCCGGCACAGGACGGGGCGGCTCGGCTCTCTTCCCTGCCGCCTCCCGAGGAACAGACGGGCAGTGCCGAGGCGGCCCCGGCGGCGAGAGGCGGGCGAGCCTTCCCCGAGGCCACCTGACAAAGCCGGCTGCCCTCTCCTCTTTTCCCGGCTCCAGGGGGAAGACGTCGCCTCCCCAGGGCCACCTTTCGCCTCTGCCTCCAGCCGCGGTCTCGCCGCCGGCCCTTCTTCCCCGTTCCCCCAGGACAGGAGCGCACTCACCGGATCGGAAGAACGCCGCGATGTCCGCCGAGTCCTTGGCCGCCTCCTCGGCCCCTTCTCCCGCGCCGCTGCCGGCCGTGGTGGCGGCGGAGGTGGCGGTAGCGGCGCTGCTCATGGCTGCTGCTGCTGCTGCGTGTGCCGGCGGCGGTGACTCCACCGGGCGAGACCTGCCGCCGACCCCGCCGCCCCCTCCGCGGATCCCGGCTTCACCTCCGGGCGGGAGCGGCCGTCAGGGCGGCAGCCGGAGCGGGCGAGCGATGCGGGGCGGCGGCAGGCGGCCGCAGCGAGCGCAGGGACATGAAGGTATGTGCGGAATGGCAGCTCCGGGAGCGCCCACCCCCCGCAGCCACCTAGGAGGCGGCGTGTGCATGCAGGGAGTCCGGGCGGGCGGGCGGGCGGCAGCCGGAGCGCAGACAATCGCGGGAGGAGGAGGAGGAGGAGAAGGAGGAGGAGGAGGGCGACGACGACGACGACGGCATGGGAAGGGCCAGCCGTCCGCGCAGTGAGCAGCTAGTGGGCGGAGAAAAAAAGAACGTTTCCAACCTTTTTTTTTTTTCCCCCCTTTTCTCTGTTTTTTTTTTTTTTTTAAGAAGGAGCGAGGAGCGATCTGGAGGAGTAGCAGCTGCCCTAGCCACCGCGGTGCTAGGGGCCGCAGCAACCACCGTCCTCCATCTTGACTGGGAGGAGGAGGAGGAGGGGAGGAGGGTGGGAAGGGGGAGTCGGGAAAGGAAGCGAGTCCCCGCCCGAGGAACAAGGGCGGTGGAGCCGGGAGTGGGGGGAGCTCGGGAGTCTCCGGCTGCGTCCGGCACCGGTCGGGATGGGGCGGGGCCGGGCGGCGCAGCGCGTCAGCGCTCCCGCCGGGCCCGCTCCCCGCGCCTGGGCCGGGGCTTCCCAGCGGCGCGGCCGGCCGCGGGGAGCTGCGGGTTTGCTGTTCGGGTTTAGGATTTCTTTTTGTTTGGTTGGGGGTTTTTTTAGGCGCTTCCGGCTGGCCTTCGCCCTACTGCCAGCTCGCCGGTGTGCGGAGGTCGGAGTGGAGGTCCGAAAAGAAAACCCAAAACCCTAAGCAAATCCAGTCCCTCCGTCCCGGGAGCGTGGGAAGCAGCGTGTGCCCCGTGCTCCTGCCTGCCGCTCCCCGGGGGACCGCGCTCGGGAAGAGACCCCTGCCCGAGGCCGGAAGGAGCCCGGCTTACCTCTGGAAGGCACGGGGGAAAAGGGGTGATGGATTTCTTTAAAAAGGTGCCTTTAAAGGGCACCCGTTGCGTTGCTGTCTGTATTATGGATATTTTTTCTTCTGTTATCACGGGGATGCTTCAAAAGGTTTAATGCTGTGGACTGGTTCAATTAATATCAAATAAGCAAGCAGGTCACGATAGGGAGGTTATGATGTGCCCCACCACCATCCTGCTCCTCGTGTTAAGGCAGTATAAGCTAGTGTCCAGGTAAGGTTGAGGAGAGGGTGTCAGAGCAGGAATCAGAGGTTGCACAGATTGATGAATTTGAGTAACAGATCTCAAATGCTTGTGGTAAATGGTAAATCGTTAGCACACTTGAAATGCAGAAGTGCAGCTTCAAGAATTAAACTCCTGAGCCTTTGGTAAGCATTAAAAGGAAGGTAAGTTCAAGAGAAGTGTGATTCGTGGTTTGTAGTTTCATAGAATATCCTGAGTTGGAAGTGAGTCACAAGGATCATCCTAGGATCCTGCAGAGGACCACCCCATGTGCCTGAGAACATTGTCCAAACACTTCAACTCCAGCAGGCTGTGGGTTATGAACACTTCCCTGGGGAAGTTCCAGTGCCCAACCAGCCTCTAGGAAAAGAACCTTTGCCTAATGCCCAACCTAAACCTCCCTTGGCACAGCTTCATGTCCTTCCCTTGAGTCCTATGGGAATCCTGACAGGTTCTGTTAGTTTATCAGTCAGATGATGAGGAAGTCATCTGCAAGGTTTCCAAGGTTTGTATTATCTGAAGTTGTATAGCTTGATGAAAAGCTTTTGTGCAACCATGCTTGCCCTAATTTCTCTTAGAGAGAAGAGATTTGTTTGACTGTAAAGATTTTTTAAATGTTTTTCTTTCAGACAGCAGGCACAGGAAAGAGTTCCAAATTAGCATCCCACTGGCAGAAATGGTTTCAACATTAATTTCTTTCTAACTGGCACCATGCACTTAGCAAAAAGTATGAATGGAACAAATGCTGCTGTTCCCTAGCAAGCAGTGAGTTGACCTAGGGGTGGGAATAGGATATTGTATATCTGCCCAGAAAAAAAAAAAAAAAAACACAAAAAACAACATGCATAAGAATATGAGAAAATTGGGTAAGTGCATGGAAAGTGTTAATATAATGAGAAAAGAAAAGAATAGGAATCCATCATTCCAACTTTCAGTGACTAGAGAGTAAGAAGTGCTTGAGATTACTTGTTTTCCAAATTTGAAAAAAGACATCAATATGCTGTGCAACTCTGGAAAAAGCTTCAGAAGGATATTCATCAGTTGTTGAACACTCTGACTTTCCATTTGCAGTTAGTTGCTCTTCCAGCACACTGTACAAATTCTAAGTGGGCACTAAAAAGGCAAGGTGAATTTGAACACTTTTGAAGGATATATGACTCAAGTTTGTCCCTTCCTTTGTCCCCTCCATCTGCTGAATTGCAAGAGATGCTGGGTTTGCTTTTTTCTTGGGACATGGATGCCCTGAGCCATGTCCCCCAATACAGGAGCCTTTCATCACTCTGCGAGTGGTTGAGAAGTTGTAATCAGCAGCAAAGGTGGCCCTTACAGAAAATCCTTCAGGAGCCAAAAACGTTCATATCCTTTGCACAATTCATAAGATTATAGTAATACATAGGGTTCATGCTAATGTTCAGGATGCAATATTTATTGAAGGGTAAGTTAAAACAAAGAGGCAAATACAGGAAAATGACATTATGACAAAGTTGCTTAACACTCTAATAAAACAAGGATTTAATTCACAGTTATGCACCTCAAGTATCAAATACCAGATTTAATATTTTGACATTAGGAAATTAAGTTTCTGAGCCTGATTCTTCTTGGTTATTTTAGGCTTCAAACAAAACCAAACCAGGTGTGAATTGTCTATATGGACAATGTCCCACATTAGAAATATTTGTGGTGTAAACCATACTTTAGCCGTAAATGTGACCTGTGAAATACCCATAGTGTTAAGGCACAGATTCAAGTTAAAGTTTTAGATTGTGTACAGGAGTTTTAAATATTAATGATGTTCAAGTTCTGTGCTTAATTTCTGTATTTTATATATACATATAAAACATTTAATTTTATGTAAGTATATTGTTAAAAAATATTTATACCCCAATAAAATAAATGCCCAAAGAGTAGTGTTGTTTCATTTGAATGCTCTTTATTTTCACTTGTGTTGTGTCTTAACTGTGGTTGAATGGTCACTCCAGAATCAGAATGCCAAGCAAAAACTTTATTCCTGTCAAAGAGGTGTCTTGTGAGGGAAGAAGCTTGCCCAGAGCCTAGTCTTGTGTATTCAGGCTGAGAAGTGTCACACATCACTTCATGTTTCATCCCTAAAGGAATTTGCAGACTTGATACTTCTTGAGTTCTTTTCCTGCAGTATTTGCTGCCCACTTGATCAAGAAAACAACAAAGATGCCCCCATTTCTGTAAGACGTTAATGAAAGCAGGGCAAGCTTGATTTCAAAATCACTGTTGTTTACCAGCTTTTGAGAAATAAACTAGAAACTCACTAGTTTGGACAAACTAGGAGACAGAACATGGTATTGACCTGGGGCCGTCAATCAGAGTTGTCTTACTTAGAGTCATGGAAAAAGAGACTTCAATTACAAAAAAAATAAAAAATGCACAACTGCAAAACCCAGCCAGCAACTAGATTTTTACAATGGAGTTCTCTTCTTGTAGCTGTTTTACAAGCTTCACTACTCATTTTGTAAACAAAAACACAGAACACAGGGGGTAGCGTGGGGACAAGGCTTCCACATGGAAAACACTGTAAGGGAAAATGCACATGGACTTCAGCCCAGCCAGCCTCTAAGAACTGTTTCTTGCAACCCTTATTTTTCTGCAGCAGGTTTTGGGGGACTTGAATCTATAAAACAAGTTATAAACACAGTAAGTAATAGAGAAGGCCATATCAGGCGCTACTGTGCTTTTAAGATGATAAGGCTTCTTTCAAGTTTGCAGCAGTTAAGGAAAGCAATCAAGAGTTATTAATGTGCACCACCTTGGAGTTGCTATCTGGTTTCTGATCTAAATGGCGTTTGCGTTATAGCAACATTTGTCAATTTCAAATTGTTCTCAGAGCACATGGTGTATCTGTTCTATCTGTAGACAGACATCGAGGCATTTTCCAACCGTTATTATTATTGCCCTCTTTTCCACAGAAGGATCCAAAACTTAAAAAGTTTTCTTGAACAGTATTAAGCTTATGTGTTCTACTTCGTTATCCTATAAAATGAAGTTCTCATTTCATTGTATGAGTTCTGGCAGCTTTTGGATCTTTGTTTATTCATAATTTTTTCTATTTTTTTGCAAAACTTTTTTTTTTTTAGCAGATGATGTACCTATCACCAGTGTAAAGTATTGTCAGTCTAATTGAAAATATTTTCTCCATACTTTCCCTTGTACAACCTGACACGCACAAGTTTGAGAAGTGAGCCCAAGGTAATCTCATGAGTTTTAGCAAGACCAAGTGCAAGGTGCTGCTGGTCAGTATCAGCCCAGGCTGGGGGATGAACAGATCCAGAGCATCCCTGCCCAGAAGGACTTGAGGGTGCTGGTGAGGCTGGACATGACCCAGCTATGGGCACTCGCAGTCCAGAGAGCCAAATGTGTCCTGGGCAGCATCGAAAGCAGCGTGGGCAGCAGGGTGAGGGAGGGGATTCTGCCCCTGCTCTGATCAGACTCCACCTGCAAGGCTGCATCCAGCTCTGAAGTCCCAGCACAAGAAGGACATGGCCTGTTGGAGTGAGTCCATAGGAGGGACCCGAAGATTATTAGAGGGATGGAGCACCTTTCCTATGAGAAAACACTGAGAGAGTTGTGTTTGTTCAACCTGGAAAAGAAAAGGCTTCACATAACCTAAATGAGGCCTTCCAATACCTGAAAGAAGCCCACAAGAAAGATGGAGAGAAACTTTTTACAGGAGCATAGAGTGACAGGACAAATGGGAATGGTTTCAAACTTCAACAAGAATAGATTTAGAGTAGATATGAGGAAGGAATTCTTTACTGTAATGATGGTGAGACACTGAAACAGGCTGCCCATGGAAGTCATTGATACCCCATCCCTGGAAGTGTTTAGGGTCAGCTTGGTGGAGCTCTGAGCAACATGGTCCAATGGAAAGTGTCCCTGCCCATGGGAGGGGATTGGAACTTTAGGGTCCCTTTCAACCCAAACCATTCTGTGATTCTTACATGTCCTTATAACCTTAAAGCAGCACTGCCAGTCCTCCCCAGAACAACATTTCACAAACACTCTGACCACCTGTAAGGAGAGGCTTAGTACATCTAAGTCAAAACAATGTAAAGGGACAGTATTTGATGGTAACCACAAATAAAGTTTTACTACTTATGTGGTCATGACTGTCAAATCTTAGCAAAGAATCAAGCAGGCTTTTAATAGCCCACAGACCAAGATGTGTGTTTTTGCATATCGCATACCAAAAATACTAACCATCCTGATTTTATTTATAACCAAACTGTTTTTTAAAAATTCTCACCATTTCAATGATGTGCTATCTCTATAAAAATCCAGCTCCCAGTTCTGCTATGTGGCATGTACTGACTTGTCAATGTCAAGGACACTGACATGTAGAAATTATACCAGACGCCTAATGTTCTATAGACTATTGGTGGTCTATACACCATCTGTTCACTACCTTCACCCTAAGGAAGTGTTGGTTTTAACATTTATGCTTAGACACACATAATTCCACATAATTGTGCAACTGATGGTAGCTGAACCACTCAACTGAATCTTAGAAAGGTCATCCCATTGCCTCTTCTACCCAGGTTTTCAGACACGCTTGTACTCCCCACCAGGAAGTACGCAAACATGTAAATGCACACACACATGCACATGCCAATTTCAGATTTTCTATTGCTATCATTAACATTGTCAGTCATACTGGACTTTCAAAGAATACTTTCCTTTTTGTCCAAAATTTTCCAGGCAGAAATGAGTGCAGGGCTTCAGAGGCTTTCTAAAAGAATTGAACTTAGTGTGCCTGACTGAAAGCAAGGTGCACATGCATTACAGGATCTCAGCCTAGAAGGAACAAATCCAGAAATCATAACAGTGGGACAGTGCATGCTAAAACCTGTATGGGTGATTAATTCCTCTTGTTTTCAATCAGTTATTCACCAAGTGGCATGACTTTCCTTTAGACATTCTGCAGTGTGCTCCTTACTCCACAACAGATCAGATTACATATTCTTGATCATTTTACTTTGTCATCCCTGAATTTTTGAAGACTAGATTTTGATAAGGTATGGTTCCAGATAAATAAAGAAGAGGGATGTGATTTTATTTTCCCTGGGTAAGGAGACTGGTGATAAGAGTTTACTTCATTGTAATTGATGACTCGTTGAATACATCTTCATCTTTCTTTAGCTTTAAGACCACTTCAGGAAAAAACTCAAGAGAAAAATTCAGCATTTTCTTTTTATTGCTGAATTTCACCTTTTACTATCTTACATGTGTTGTATTTCATATTTCTAGAGTCCCATTGTGTTGTTATCAGATTTCTTAAGTCCATACCTTCTCTTGGTATTTTCTTATGACTGCAGATCTTCACAGCATAGACTCCTTCTTCTGCATGTTGTTCCTTCTTAGTCAGGGCTCCTTCTAGGCTCTCCCTGACTGGCCAAGCCCAGCCCCTTTTATCCCAGTTATCTTCACTAGCCACAGCTGCAGCCCAATTAAGGACACCACAGCTGCAGCCCATCAAGAACAACCAGGACCTACCAGGGCAAGGCCTATATACAGATATTCAAGTACAATACTGATATTTTACTAAGACTCAAAGGCCACCTCTACTATATTTCCCCCTTTTCATTTATTTACAGGAACAGGTTTTGCATATCCTGCTTAGAGTTAACAAATATACATAGGTATTCAAGTACAACACTCCAAGTGCAATGCATACATTTTCCCATTACTCAAAGGCCATGTACAACACACACAGCTCCTTGCTTAAAGGCCATATTCTCACACAGCTCCTGGCTGTCACAGCTCCTTAATTCAAAAGCTATGTTCTTCTACAGCTCTTGGCTGTCTTATCTCTGCCAACTATCACATCGGGGTCACCAACACTTGTTGCTATATTTCTAGAGTCCCATACCTTCTCTTGGTGTTTTCTTATAACTGCAGATCTTCACAGCACAGACTCCTCCTTCTGCACATTATTCCTCCTTAATCAAGGCTCCTTCCAGGCTCTCCCTAGCCTGGCCAACCCACCCACCCCCCCTTTTATCCCATTTATCTTCACTAGCCACAGCTGCAGCCCAATGAAGGACATCACAGCTGCAGCCCATCAAGAACAACTGGGACCTCCCAGGGCAAGGCCTATATACAGATATTCAAGTACAATACCGATAATTTACTAGGACTCAAAGGCCACCTCTACTATACATGTGTTAATCCAGTTTGAAGTATTTTTCAGTTTAAGCTAAATTGGGCTCCAACAATCCAGATCAACTGAAAAAATGAAGACAGCATGACTAGATTTAAAGCAAAAGCTGTGACAAAATTTTTGCTTACACTACAGAAAGTGTAAAAAGCTTTATGTTGTACATATTCCCTTCCTAGCCTTCCAGATTCTTGCTTCCCTGATTTCAGCTCTTTAAGCTAAGCACCTGAATGGTACAACCTACTCAGTGGCTTGTGCTATGTCCCATTATTCCCATTGTTCTGAATGTACCATACAGCCAAATCCCTCTGTGTACAAATGATGTTAAGCCTCTAAAGAAAGCTTCTATATCATGCCTGGCATTCTCCATGGATCTGCCTGTTTCTTGCTCCTCTTCAGGGGATGCAATAGAATAAAAGGTTGCCAACAGCAAGGTGGGCCCCTATCATGCTTATGCTATTAACAATATGTGTGTGTGTAATTACTACTGGAGAGTATTCAAGCTTAAAGACATTTTATGCATTGAAGGCATTAGTCGTACCTTATTTGATCATGATATGCAGACAGCTTGTGCCAGAACAGCCTCTGCCCTTCATGCCAAAAAAGCAATAGCATGTCCACAGGAAAGAAAATATGTACAGAAAAAATGTACCATATGTATCTTCAAACAAAGACCACTGTCTTGTGTCATCATGATGGAAACTCAGAAAAATAGGTCACCAATTAAGCTAAGCTATTACACCAGTGATTGCCAATAGATCAGCAAACAGCCTTCCATTATGTTGCTTGTTTTTACCAAGCCTTTGATTTATGAGAAAACTCTTCACTCAGTATCAAATTAGTGTTAAGTCCAGTTGACAATTACCCTTCTGCCTTAACAGTAATCATCTGTTAATTGTACTGGCTTGCCTACAATTATATGTCAAAATAGTGTTCAAGAATTGGCATAAGGCAACACAAAGAGCCATATGTAAATTAGAATATTTTAATTTATGATCCTAAACAAAGTGAAAAGTCAATCAAAGTGAAGCTTAAAACAAATAGCACCCTGTTTGAAGACTTGTCTCCCAGAAGAGGGCATTTAAATCAGTTCCACTGCTTGTGTACTTTTATGCATATAACTTCATCTGTATGCCGGTTTAGAATTGCACAGTTTGGAAGGCTTCTTGGATGCCTATGTCTGTATCACTTCTGTCAATCAATATCATTTAACAGGGATTGAAGAAATTTGAGTAATTGCTTAGAAATGCAGAAATGCATAGTTTCTTTTCAATACATTGAACTGAATTTTAGTTTGAGTCATTTGAAAATGACAATTTAAAAAAATGTTTACAATACTTTTGCATCCAGTTCTAGGGAGCTAGCTTTATAGCAATCCATGTAATTCATAAGTTTGTTGCTTTTATATGACTTAAGTCTTCATAGGTTGATGTTTCCCTAAGAATATGTTCAATCCTTCCTGAACTTTTACTTTAAAAGAAGAGTGTAAATTTTTTAACCAGGTGTTGTTTACAATTGAACGTTGAGTTTTCTAGGTTCATGTGAGAGCTCACTAAAGAGACCCTTGCAAAAGATACAGAATTTTCAGCCAGGGTACTAGTAAAGTCTGTTCTGATGCAGTGGATCTAAACTGCATGAGTTCCCAAGTGGATCCCCTGGATTTTTTTTCACTTGGAAAGAACAGATTTGCTCAGAAAAAGGCTTTCCAAATTCCCAAGGAATTTGGAACCCATGGCATGGTTCCCCCATCACCACCTCCTGCTGTATGAGGTGATCTCAGTTATCAAAGCCACATTTTACAGACAAGTTTATTTATCTCTAGGTATAAACATTTATAATTATTTCTCCTGTACCTTGGTTTTGTCAAGGTGGAGTCTCCTGTTTGGTCTTTTTATCATATACTTCCTGCAGATATTTCACTACTGCCTGTGGTCTCTAGACATTAGAAGTGATTTATTCTGATCAGTGAGTCAGAGGCTCTGCTTAGGGAGGTCAGATCCAAGGTGAGCATTTGTCACTCCTTAGCACCGATTGTCCACCATTGTCATCCTAGTCAATTATGCTATTAGCTAGACAGTAGCAGTCGGTGTTATTCCTGACATTTCTCAGTCTTAGAATGAATTTTGTGATAGTGCACAATCATGAATTGCCAGCCTTGCCTTATTCCAGGAGTTGCTGCGATGGGAAAGAACTGAACAATGTGGAACAAAGTTTCCTAGTGTTTCCTTTGCTCATAATCAGGAAGTTAAATTCCTTGCCACGCCTGGGAAGCCACTTGGCTTTCAGCGGCAAAAGAGCAGCAGCTGCAGCATTGCTCTATGGATATGGGGCAGTAAATAAACTGGTTTTATTTTTTTTCTATACTCTTCAATTTTTCAATTGTAAGACAAGCCCTCTTTTAATTGCCTTTATCCTACCTATTCCCATCATATTGGTAAGCTAATTGAGCAAAAAGCAACTGTTGCCTGCATTTCACTCCATGTGCTTGCTTTCTCCTCTTTTCTATTTAGCAGCTGATTTCACAGGCAGTCGAATTATTTAATTGAATAGACTACTTGGAGTGGACGCTTTGGGCATAACAGTGGTAGGTTTTTGATATTGACCCTGAAAGGTATCCTGCACACACTGTTATTGGCATGTTAACCCCAGCTGGAGCCAGCTGCTTCCTCAGATGTTCAGCCATTGGGAAACCATTCAGGACTCACAGAGTCACTTGGTGTTCCACATTCCCTCCAGGGTCTCAGCTGCTGTTTCTAAAGACAGAAATGCAGAAGGACTTCAGTTTCCAAGCCTTTCTAGTTTGTAGCCCCTTTGCCAATACTTGTACACAAGACTGAACACATCATCTGTGCACGCTTTCATTCTGGGATAAAGGGTTGTTCAGTTTGTACATGAAGCAAGTTTACAGATCACGTGCTCAGCATGGCTTATGCTGTATCCCTACCTCTCAATCCTCACAGAGGAGGAGCAGATAATGTGGGATAGGAGTTGTATTCAGTTGGCAGGACTCCCAGGAAATGCCTACAAACTTCTGGATCTTAGCATAACTGTAGGACACAAGCTATTTTTGCATTTTTCTAAAATTATTCTGCCCCTTTTGTTCCAATTAATAACCCAAAAATAATACTTTTCCAAGTAAAAAACTACATCCAGTCATTCCTGCTGCCATTGTTATTAGTGTATATACTTGAAGTTTCACCAATGGTCTCATTCATGTCAATCAGAGGTGGCCAATGACTTTTTGACAGTAAATCTATAGCAATAGTGCAGTCAGATAAGAAGCATGTGGGATGCCATGGAAACCCAATTGAGATAATTTGCTAAACAAATGTTTAAAGTTTAAATTATCAATACTTCTTAGTGAAAGATTACATATTAGGTCTCAGGAAATACTGACTTGAAATTTTGCTTTTCTAATTATGCCCCTAATTTTCTTTCCTATTTACTGCTTTCACCTAACAGAAGTATTTCTTGCATGACACTTATCAATTCTATTGTCTCAGGTGTTCTCCTAGACCTAAACTATTGCCCAATAGATTTGGAAATTTGCACAACTTTTAAGAAGGATTTGGTTTGTAATGGCTGCAAGGGTTTTACAGAAGGGACTTCCATAGGAACTACAGCAGTACCACCTTGTCTTTGCAGCATACAGTGAAGATTAGGACCAAATTTTGTTCTCTAGCCAAATATGAAGTTTCAGTATCTTCATCACATTGTGGAGATTGCATGACAAACAACCACTTCATTACAAAAGCATCTTTCCTTGCCTGGGTCTATTTCAGCTACATGTTGCTTCAAGCTCTCTCTGCTCATTTTGAACATTGATAATAAACTCTGGTGGCTGTGCTGAGCCATGAATGAATACCACTGCTATCCCAACCTGCCCTTACATTTTGTTAGGAAACAATCATTCTTTTTGAACTTGCTGAAATACATACTGCATTTAGTCACTTCTCTTGTATTCCATTTGTGTCTGTTGTTGGAATTTGATTACTTTGAATTATTGTCTATTTCTACCGCTGTTTGCCAGGACTGATGTCTAGCTCCTGTAATAATTAAATATTAGGCCTAACAGCAATGTGGTATAAAAACTATTGTTATGTTACAAGAGAGAAGCCAATCCAGTCAGCCGTCTTGTAGGTGGAATTAGTTTTATTAAAGTTTTACTTCACAGAGAATGAATAATTTCTGAGTAAACTTCCCTTTTCAGTCGGTTGAATATCAAAAGATAGTGCACAGATCTGACAAATCTATCATGCCATAAAAATAAGTTTTTTCTTATGAATGAAGATAATGTTAGGCTGTAAGGATCTAGGACTACAAGACCTTTACAGGAAGATCTACTGTGATCATACTTTGACCAACAAGTGTCATTTGGGGACTAACTAGAACCCAGATGAACTTTTATGATAAAATCACAGTGCAGTGTACTCATTAATTCCTTTATTTATAAGTCAAAGGCTTAACTTTTGTCATATTTCATAGCATGCAAGGAAGTAAGCATGTGGCTTTATTCTTTTGAGGTGAAAAAAATGTATGTCAACTCATCTCACTCAATACTAACATCTACTACATGGATTATAATTTCTCTTATCTGTCAATTTCTGTGCTTAACCATGCATTTTTCACTGTGATATCTTGTGCTGTATTTCATAAAAGTAACTGCTATTAGAGAACTATTCTGTTTTTGAAGTTATGTTAGATATAAAGATGGAAATACTTATAGCAACACGTCAAAATATCTGCTGAGCTTTTTTATGGGCTTCCACTAATTATGATATCAAGACTAGCAATGAAGCATTCAAAATAATTTCCTATCTCTGTTAATGAAGATTTGTATACAGGGGGTTTTTAAAAAGCTCATTCCTTAGTTTTATAATAAAGTAAAAGCAATCAAGCCTTTCTTCCTTTTTGTATCAGTTTTTCAGTAGTAGCTTTGAGCCATCAGTTCTCTCCAACTGCAATTGCTTTGGCAGGACTAAAATCTAGTTTTCTGTCTTTTCATATATGATTAAATGAATTGACTCCTTCCTCATCCATCCATGAGGCATCTCTGTTCATTGTAGTACATTTAGAAATGTTATTTTTTGCATTGATTCATCAGCAGTTTTTTTGTTTCTAAATGATGTTCAGAAAATAGTTGTATCCTAATATTAATATTTTAATGTATCTCAGAATATTAATATTTCAGTGCATCGGAGACTAATATCTTTACTTATCATAAGCTTTTTACATTATATTAGACCACATAATAAACTATCTTGTGATAAAAATGAATATTGCAAACATCTCAAAGAAGGAAATTTTGCTTTTATTAATACTGAGGCTTTGTGAACAAGGCCAGTCAGAGCACTATGAATAGACAAAACAAAGCTGCTCACAAAGATGTTGCCAGTAGACAACTTTGTTGGCAGCTAGAACTAAGGGCCACCAGCAAAGATGCAGGACTGCCTTGAAAAGCTGTTGGAAGGCTTTTCGTAACTCACGTACTGAGACAATTTATGAAGTGGATGGGAAAACAAGTAGGGAGAAAGGGTAGCTTGCAGTGCTGGGATGAATATGCAATCAACTGATATCCATGTTTTCTATAGAATGAATGTTATAAATGACAAAATTTTCTGTTCTTTGTCCATGACTGATGACCTTCATGTGAAATTGTGAGCAGTATATTTACAATGGAAGGTTTGTTTTCTGTTTGTCAAACACAAGACATGTGCCTTAAAAAGAAAATGCTGACCTGAAGTGTAATCCCATCTTGTTTCAGAGTGCAGGAGAGGCCAAATGCTACACAGAAACAGAGTAATAGTTTTACCTTTATTGGAAGTTTCATTCTGGCCTCATACTTCTACCATATACCCTAAACCACAAATATTGCTATGCTTTAATATAGATATATGCATTGTGACTATTGTGTCTGCATGTGATAAAAGTTAATTGAAAAACTAAGTAGGAAAAGGTGCTATCTTTGATCAGATGAGCTGGTACAACTGGAAAAGCCAGGCAAGGTTTCAGACACACACATTCCTCAAAGCAGATGAAGTTGTTTTCTGCTAGCAACAGTAGTTGGCTTAAAAAGATTTTCTTGTCATTAGACCTTTAGTTTCTCCTACATATTTAGAAAATCATGGCTAGAAAATATTATGCAGTCCATATGTTCTTTTTTTGTGATTGGTTTGAACATATTGCTTTTAATTAAGAAGATTATTTTCCCCCCTTTTGCCTTAGAGAAAATTGTAGAGGTATGAATCCTTCTTACTCTCCCCATGCCATTTACCACAATAAACTTTGTCCATAGTTGCAGTTATCATTCTCTGTATATTAAATGGTCTCAAATTTTTACATGCATTTCTACAGTATTAAACTGTGATTTGTGGTCGATCTATGTAAAAGGTTCATGTAACAGAAATACACTTATTGCCAATTTATAATATCCTTATCTTACAGTTGCACAAAAATGGGATTTATTACATTCAACTTAGTGAAGAACTAAGTTTTAAGTTTTCATATGTTCAGGTTTTGGTGAAATTTTTTTTTAGTTCTGATATGGTAATACTAACATAAGAAACCATATAAATAAATAAAACAATAAAAATAACTAATTTAATTAGAAGTATGGACACAAATCTGTACTTATATAAGGCATAAAAAGTTTTGAAAAAGGTTGAACAAGTATGCATAAGCAATAATACAGATTTTAGTTCCTTGGGAGTGTGTCCTAAGTTGGATGACCTCTGAAGGTACCTTCCAGGCCTGTAATCTTACAGAATGAAATGCATCATTAAAATGTTTAGACCTCCCTGCACATGCATTAGTCTAAGTAGCTTATGAATATTTACAATTCACTTCACTTTCATTCCAAATTGCAAAGAGGTTGAGTACATGGCAGTGATCTTAGTAGCCTTTCCTCCTTCAAATCAGAATGCAACAGAAGTAGAACAATAACTCCTCCTGCTCTTTCTCTTCTCTTCTCTTCTCTTCTCTTCTCTTCTCTTCTCTTCTCTTCTCTTCTCTTCTCTTCTCTTCTCTTCTCTTCTCTTCTCTTCTCTTCTCTTCTCTTCTCTTCTCTTCTCTTCTCTTCTCTTCTCTTCTCTTCTCTTCTCTTCTCTTCTCTTCTCTTCCTCCTTTTTTCTGTTCTAATTGCCTTTACTCTGTGATGTGCTTCTTCTCTCCTTTAAAGGAATTTATCTGAGAATTTTTTGCATGGAAAATAGTACTGCATGTGCTAACATGTCCATTTATACAGTAATTTTTATATCAGCATGATTCCTTTCGTAGAAAATTTTCTTCTCTTTATACTACATTGCTTTGTAAGGACTTTTAACTACAGTAAAAGAATTTCTTTTAATCAAGAACAATCATGGCTATGGAAAGATGAATGACATTTTAATGGCTGTATATTGATTTAACAATATCACTATAAAATATACAGTGATATAACTTTTCCTGTAGAAACAGTCAAATACTTCAACAGAGACAGGACTTTTCTCTCTTGTAGAATTTTTTTGATCAGCTAGCTCTAGAAAGCTAGTCATACCTTAGAACCACTATATGACTGGATGTATTTTCATTAATGTTAAATAAATAAATATTGCAATAGACATTTGTGGGTATATTTGTCTCCAACAACAACAACAGCAGCATAGTATTTAAGTATTGAGATAGCTTATGAGAATCATTTATACCCTTACAGGAGATCAAAATGAAACTTTGAAACATCAAACTTTGGCTATAGGTAAATTCAGATAGTGTACACTTGGGTGCTGTCAAAGTCCATTTCCAATTTTAATGCTCTTCTAGATCAGTTTCACAGTGAGTTTCCTGTTTGTTTTTTTTACCTTAACTGTTGAGTAATTAGGGGGGAGCTGTTTTCCATCAACTGTGCATGTGCTACCAGACCCTCTGCCTAAATCCTAGGAAGGAAGAAACCTTCTAAGCTACATATAAACTTCACAGCCAGAAATCCTTCTGTGTGGGTTGATCCATGTCCTCTAGCCCATGGCTCCTGGACCTTTGTAAAGTGAAGGATCATGTTTTGGTTTGTCTTGTTTTGTTTTTAATCTACACACAATGTTATGGAGATATTATACTGCTTTAACTTACAACCAAATTAAATCAGTTTAATTTATATGTCACTTTTATACTCCACTTTTCATCCCATTTTTTAATCTGATTGCCTGGGAATCCAGACATTGTGTATTCAGATTTTTTATTATTCAGCTTGTTGTTTCCCAGACTACCTTTTGATGATTTGTGATCCTGAAGAATCTGAAAGCCACTAATCTTGAATGACTCTTGTCAGCTACAGAGAAGAGAGGCTGAAGAAGGGTCTGTGGGTTGCCTGCTCTTGAGGCACTGAGGGGACAATGGGGTAGGAGCCATCATAGTGACTGCATGGATATTTTTGTCTTTCTCTAGTAAGCTGCCATATTCGAGGACAGTTTACAAAGGATGTCTAAAGAGGTCCAAAAATATTCTAAGTACCAATATATATGAAAGGATCTTCCTTTGCTGCCTCTTCTGTAGTTCACAAGAGCACCATATAAGAGTTAGCCGTGTTCCCTGATTACTATCAATATTTGAACCTTGCTGAGTTAGCAGCTGTCAGAATATGCTCCTTGCTTAGCTTTTAATTAATGATATCTGAATCATAATAGAGGTAGATGACATCTGATAAGGTATAGATCAAATGGGCACATAAAAATTTCAGGCAGAGGCAATTTCTACTAGATAGCTGAAGATACCAGAGATGGATCTTGCACTTTTAGTTACCTTTTTATTGATACCATTGAGACCTTGCTGCAGAACACATAAATCAATACGTTCTTTCATGGCCACAGGAGAGCCACTATTAACATAAGAATTCAGAATAAGGGCTTCCTTACATTAGTCTCAAGCAGGTGCAATGTCACTAAGCAATTAATGGCAACACGGAAAAGCTGAGAGAGTCTCATTTTGAAATGGCAACACTCTGACAAACATATCCTTATTCCTCTTGTAGCAAAGAACTGCTTTCTCAACACAGCTACCTAGACAGCTAACATGAGAGATCCTTCCAGAACTAAAACCTGTGTCTTTTTCACAGTTCTTGTGAAGCACAGCATTGCCCATATGGAAATAAAATGTGGGGGGGAAAAACTTGGAAGCAAAACTGTCAGACTCTACAAGCATCTTAATTACATGGACTTGATCAAGTGTTAATTTCCCAGCTAGGTTCCCAGCTTTCTGCAGCTGATCTTCTTAAGGTGTTTTACGAGGCATAGGACACTTTACCTCCATGACGTGGACTAAGCTCTTGTTTTCTACAAGTTTATGGTTTGCAGGAAGGCTCTGCTATGTGGCAGCACTTCTGGGCAGCTGGAACTCATGGCAGAGGATGTGGCTGCATAGGTGCTGCTGTGCTTGGACACTAACTTAAAAGAGAGCGTAAGAATTATCTGTTCTTACCTGGCAAGAGAAAAGGAGAAAGAAAAGTGAGCTGCCAGCAGCCATTCTCCTTTGCAGGCCCAGAAAGGGATAGTCATGCCATTTTAAAAAGTAGACCCTAGTCTGAAGAAGCTCTGACTAACTTCTAGCATGAGAGCCAGAATAGGTAATAACATTAAGAATTAATAGTATGATGCTCCCAATGTTTCTTAAGTTTAATGATGGGACCAGAAGTGGTGATCTGAATTGCAGATGGTAGTGGTTCCTTCCTCTCTCATTTGGCTTTGATAGTTCCTTTGATGTAGAAGAACTGTGAGCTTAATTTGCATAACATTACTCCCACTCTTATCAGTCTGCTGATGAGATATCTTTATTAAATTTTTCCCTATTTCAGGATTATTTACATACTTTCTGATTTTATAGTAAGGTTCTGCTTTTCTACACAGAGAGCCTATTGATGAACATCTGGTACCTTATGAATTTTGATAGTTTTGGTATGGTATTTTAAATTTTGCTCCTGTTACAAATTACTCCACTCCATCAGAAATTACTACTATTCTTAATTGACATGCAATGTCTTTTCAGGAAATGGCAACTGGAGATGATTAAATGAGTAGCAGAATAAAAATTATGAACAAGCTCAATTAATGAGTTTGTCTTTTATTAATATGAACATATGGGATATTTACAAAACAAAACATGAAAATAAATACATCTGTTTTTAAAAATTCTTCTCTAAATTATAATTTTCACTTTTATTCCAACTTTTTCTTCCTCTCTTTCTTTTATAGAACAGAATATCCCCCCCAAAAAAATAAATCTGTTACTGCTGGGCAAAGAAGAATAAAGTTGTGTTTTGAATGTAAAGAAGAACCTGGTTTTGTCCAGAAAATAAATTAGGTTTTTTGAAACTCAGTTAAACATGAAATGCACACAGTTACTATTCGTGTTTACCTTAATTTATAAGGTAAATAACTTAATTTATAAACTAAGGTAAATAAGAATAGTAACTGTGTGCATTTCATGTTATACTACAATATAACATCACTCAGTTCCCAGTTTCTGACACTTTTTTTCTCTTATATTCTGGTATTTTGTTCAACTTTGTTTTCAGGCAGCAGAGTGAGAAAGATTTTAAAAAATACAGATTTGCAAACGTATGAAAGATTTCCTTTAAAAAATTATTAAATTTTTTATCTGTTAGAAGCAGTTCAGGAGATGAAGTCTACTTTGTTTCTAAAAACAAAAAACAATATTCACAGCTGTTCTAATCTGATTTGCAGAGTTCCCCCATGCACATCCCTGGGATGGGAGAGAGGGAAGGTGCTGACACACCCATGACCAAGGTCTAATTCTGGTTACATTTTGGAGGCTTCCACTGCAATTCAGAAAGCATCACTTGTTGAATATGCAGCCTATTAAAATCACTTGCCATGAGAAAGGGCTTATTTGCCTACAGATAAAAACAAGAATTAAAACAAAGATTCTGGAGAACAGCATCAAGGAACTGCAAGGTTGCCTCTGTAGGAGGAGCAAGAAAGACTGCCAAAGACAATGTTGTAGACCCCTCTGCAGCTTACAAATGATTTTTATTCCACCAGGTAATTTTTGTAACTTTTTATTTCACATGTTGCCAATTTGGCTGTCCTTTAAATCAGAGTAGCTTGAGGCCTGTGAAAGTCCAAGAATGCACTTTAGTAATGAGGTTCTTCTTGATAGAAAGAGTGTACTGAACTCACACTAAAATTAAATTTTAAAAAATCTGAGATTTTTTTCCTTTTTAAAATTCCATTATAAAAAGCAGTACCTTAAAGTAGAATTTATTGAATAATGCAATGTATTCTAGGAATTACATATGAAAGCCTGAATTAAACATCAAAGAATTACACCACTGGCTTGTTCTTAACATGTGTGCTTTGTAATCTCTAGAACATGTTCAAGTAAAGAGAAAAGCAATTTGCATGAATCTCTAAATGATACAGCCATTTAGCCTGTGTGGTTGATTTTGATTGAAAATACATTCTCATTTCCTTCTCCCAAAGTAACCATTGATTTATAATTTGAGTGATAATATGTAGCTAAACATTAACATTTCAAATAACTTTTACTTATCTGCAATGTCTATATTAGACAGCAGGTTCTCTAATTACCAGAAAGCAGTACACTTAATGTACTATAAAATGCAACACTTTTTAGATTGTGCTTTTCCTTCCTTTAAAAGAACACTAAGAATTTGGAAGGGTACATGGAGAGGATCACTTTCTTATTTGATGAATTGAGTTTATTATAAAATGGCTCCAAAGACCAAATGAAAAATATCTGAGATGGCAGAAGGCAGGATATTAATGTATTGATATAATCTGGATAATAATACAGTGTGTTCCTGAACTTAGAGCCTTCAGAAACTCTGACAACTAAAATGACTATGTTTTTCGGGTATCAAAAAGTTATGAAGGACATTTAGATTTTAAAAGGTGTCCTTAGAAATAGGTGATATGTACACACACACATATGTGACTGCTGTGCCCTGATGAAGCTGCAGAATAGATCCACAAGGATCAACTGTCTTCTGACAGAATTTGCTCTGCAAGGAGTAAGTGGGTCTGGAGTACTCCCATGGTAGCTCCATACTTCACAATGCAGGAAGCAACAATGCAAAATATGTGTAAACATCTCAGCTGTCCACAGATGCCAGAGCAGCCCTTGAGGCACAGGGTAGCTTGTGTTCGTGGCTACATCAATACAGCAAACAGGGAGGGATGAAGATTCTCTACATCACCTTTGCCCTTTTCTTGCACCTTCAGGCTAAGCACAAGCCCAAATTTGTTGCTGCGACGTGTTTGCATTGTGGCTGAGTTCTTTAATACTGAGTGCATTCCAAAAACACCCCTCTTTTCACTGTTCTCAAGGGTTAATTCAATAAACAAAACACAATAAAAGCTACTGGAAAGTCGAGCAGGAAGGAAGCTGACTTACTGCTCCTTGGTTTCCCATGCTGCCAGTGTAATAAATTGCCATTTTCAACACGGTGGCTGCAGCTGGCTTAGAATTTAACTTTCTTTTGTTATTTTTAAAACTATTACTATTACTAAGTAATTAAGATGTAGCACATCAGTCCTAAAAGCATGAGCCCTTCTAGTGGGAGAAGGAGGGGGCCAGAAGAGTTTCATTGCTGATCCACTCATTGTGGGAGGATTCTCCTTTGAAAGTATCATCTAAGGTGATCGCTGGGGGTAGAGGAAAATGCCCACCCTAGGAAACATGATAACAAATTTGCTTTTAATGTCTGTAAGGACTGGAATCTGACTTTTTAATTTAAAAGAACGCCCAGTGGATATTTTTAAAACTGCCAGCACTTTATGCCAATTTTTTTGGTGATTCCTACTTGCCTTGCCCTACCTGGCACTTAAGCTTGTGTATAGGAATTCCTCATATATATTACTCATCTTAATATGGCTATGCTTTCCCTCCTTTTTTTTCTGTATGCAATTTTTGCTATGTACTGTCCACCTGGTTTGCTAAACAGATAAAATATTTTTTAAAAGGTCTGTGTTATACCGAAGTATGTTTTTTCCATAAGCTTATTTCACTTGTCACTCCATATACTGCATGAAATCTCTGATCATTACCTAAATTTTAATTGAAAAGCAGTTCAAGACAACAATTGAAGTATTACTTAATTGGTTTTAGATGACAGACTTTATGTAGATTTTTCTGGGTATGGGTATGAATAAAATGCCTGACTGTGAAGAAAATGACACTGATTGTGCTATAAGTTTTCAGAGCACTGAATAATTGAACTTGTATAGTGTTTCTCTTCAGGTCTGTACAAACACACAGACCTGACCTGAGGATGCAAATTCTATAAGGGGATCATTTTTGAAAGCAGTATTTTAACTTCTACTCATGCAATTGCCAACTTGTTCACAGGGCATTTAACGATTTTTTTTTTTTTTAAAGATACAAACTAAATTCACATTCTTTGTACCAAAAGGACCTGTTCCTTTATTGAGCAGATTTTTATACCATATGGAAGAGCATTATCTTCTTGTTACTTGAAAGCTAAGCCTTTGCTTTACCAAATATTATGTGCCTCTGGGACAGGAAGAAAGCCTGTGCAACAGGTTTCGGCACCCTTGCTGGCATGTTCAGACAAATTAACTTGTTGTGACGAGTTGTGCTTGGTCTTCCCAAGGGGAGCTAGAGGGGTGTGGATTCCATAACAGCACCTCACTTTTTCTCAGTGGATGTCTTTGATTTGTAGCTATTTGAAGGGATTTTCTTTACAGACGTGATGCTCCCTCTCCAGTCTCTGCACTCGCATAGACCTCGTGTAATGTAAGCCTACACTCTTCTCCTTGCAGTAGGTAGCTGAAACAGCAGAAAGCTGTTTAAATCTCCCTGGCAAAGGCTCTCCTCAGTCTCACCCACACTGGATGCACATACATGGTCTCCTGGCCCTCAGACCCATCTGTCAGCATGGCGTGTTGCCCGTCCTAAGCCTTGTGAGATAGATTTGCTGCAGCACAGACACAAAGCAAACACTGGGTTTAGGGCAGGCATTCTATATGGAGTGGCAAATAATGCCTGTTATATGGGAAATAACACCTTTGGGCTATTAGCAGCACCATATGTTTATTTAGCCTACGTGTGTTATGTAGATACGTGTCATGGGATATGTGGATACAAAAGACATGAGCCAAAATATTTGCACCTGGAAGCATAAAATTAGACTCCTATGTATGTATGTCTGTGTAGAGACATATATATACACACATATATGTGTGTGTGTGTCTTGTTTTGCAAAAAGCAGAATGCCCTGCAGTCAGTCCCCTGGATGAAAACTGACACACACTCCCACCTTCTAAAAATCAAACCAGTTGCAAATATGCACTTGAGAGACATCCAGAACAGTGGTTTTTTTTAGTAAGATGCTCTCCTTTAGCCCCATGCTTTTGTTGGTTATTTCTGGTACTGCTCTGGATAAGACTTCCATATGGAAGTGCAAGTTTGAAGAAACAGGCTCAGTCTCCTGAGCGCAGTCAGGCAGTGCAGCAATGCCTACGGGGAGGTGGCATTTACTGCTGTGGAATTGCTTCTGGAGCATCACTTCAGGAGCACACAGGCTGATTCGCGCTGTCTTGTTGTTCAAATGATGGACTGTGAGGCTCCAGCAAACTTTCTCTTCAGAGTTTTGTGCACAGCTGCTCTCTGTGCACTCTCAGTGTGAGGTCCTCTGACTTGTTGCTCTGTGGGAGGGTGGGTTGGTGTTTGCTGGAAATGCGGGCTCAGTGATGGCAGTGTGCTGGCGGCAGAACAGCAGGAGGTCCTGCACACATCCACTGAGCCAAACAAAGGTCCCTTTGTGGGAGTGCAGCAGCTTCAGAATATACAGTTTGTCATCAGCAATTATCTGGGTGTCATAACTGAAGATCTGCCACAACACCTACAACCCCAAAACACAGTGTGCCTCTGGCATATGGTCGATTTTTTTATTATTCATTATTACTCTAGATTCCCTTTGCTACAATCTGAGTAGGTAAAGGGGTCTGTACACCACCACATATAATGGATGTACACAGTTCCCCAAGCACTATTAAATGTTGGAAAATGTAAAAGAGCAACAGAATAAATGAAAATGCATCGCATATATCTTTCTTTGTATTTGTGCTTAGACCTCATAGAATTGTGTGAATTCCTTATTGTTTTAAAGAGTCCTTTTGGAAACACATAGAGGTCCATTTATACCTTCAGGGTTCATTAGGGGCTGCTTCTGAATAGAGAAGAATGGCAACTGGTCAATGGTACTATTTTAAAATTTTTCTCTTTTCCAACATTCATTTAAAAGAAGAAGTTTATTCATGGATTCAGTTAAATTCACCAGGGATAGCTACACAGGAGAAGGGACTGAAAGCTCCAATTCACTTTAATTTTTCTATTTGCTTACAATCTGTATTGGAATGCAGTACCAAAGAGACAGACTTTTTTAATTCATGAACAAACTTTTTGAATTAAGTACATTTGAAAAGACACATTTAGTTCTGAGGCCAGACCATTACAAGTTCTGGTTCTAGTAAAAGACTGGCACAGTTCTTTGTTATAAAAACACTGCCAAATGAAGTCCTTTGTGGGTCTAGTGTGGCAGAAAGTGGAAATATAAAATTCTGTGTTTCACACCACAGGGGCATTGAGTACTCTTTGACATCATCAGTGGGCTTCTGCTCAGAGTTTGCTGTTGGACTGAACTGTTCTGATGGGGCTGACATCAAACAAATGTTAAATCTCTGTGAATTCAGTCAGGGCTGGTGTTTGAGTGTTTTGCTGATTCATGCCATGAGAGGGCTAGCAATCCAAAGGAAATGAACACAGACAATTAAGAAAACAGGGAAGAGGAAGCATTCAGCATAAAACTTCAGTAGATACTGCATTCAACAACATCAACTCTACCTATAGCCAAAGGATGACAGTAACACTTAGTATGGTGTTCATTTGGCAGGTTGAAAATTTGATCACAAATTCAACACATAGCCAAAACCTCGGTAATCTCTGGAGTCCAGTTCACTCCTTTGGGTTACCACTTGTACTCTCAACTCAAGTGATCTAGAGAATCTAGGGGTTTTGCAAGGCCCAGGCTGCAACAGCTGCCATACAAAACTTCTCAACTTCATCTTCATCCTAAGCAATGGATTTGCTGTGTAGTCATCATTTGCTACAGGTCTGGGGCAAAAATGTTTATCCTCAGCTGAGCTGATGCCAAAATGTCCTCATCCTGCCCTCCTAACCATGCAAGGCCTCTGGAGCATTCCTTTACTCCCCAAGAGTTAGGGATTAGTGAAGCCCTTACTGGTTGGGTGATCAACTGGGTCTTTCTTAACACAGAAGAAAGAGATTGCAAATTGGCCCAGCTCTATACTTATTGGCATAATCCCTGCATGAACCATCAGAATTACATAGCTTCCTCTTTCTTTTTCCCAAATACATGATCTACAAAACAACCGCATCTTTACAAAGGAAGTTGTGTGCGCCTCTTTTAGAAAGCACCTGTTGTTTGATAGATCTCAAATACTATGTATGTATTTATGTAAATATCTATCTATCTGTCTGTCTATCTATCTATCTATCTATCTATCTATCTATCTATCTATCTATCTATCTATCCATTGTCTATCTCAGTTTTAGTTTTATGTTGTTTCATTTTTTGCCAGCAGAAAATAAGAGTGATATTTGCTGTATAACATATAAAAGTATGTGATCATAATATTTGATACATGATTCTCTGGATGATAAATATATTAAACTAATTAATTATGACCTATAGTTACAAACTGACGTGCCAGTTTAAATAAATGAGCACTGCTGTATTTAAATTTTTATTATATTTTCATATTATCCTTTGGCCAAGGAAACCTTTCTGAAATAAAAATATGTATCAAATATATAGCACTTTGTCCAGTTTTTTTTCTTCAATTATATTACATGGCATATGTTATGTGCTATTTGTCCATCTAATTTAACAGCTTAAAGAAATAAGCAAGATTTCTAAGTTGTGCTTATCCCTACTAGCAATATTCCACAGTCTGTGGAGTTACTGTCCTGTAGGAATTTTTCTCTGGATGTTAAAATAACGGTCTTCTTGTATATAAATGAAATATTTGTAGTTGTAGAAGGACATAATAATTTCCTAAATATGCAAATTAAATAACCACTTTAGCCTTGCTAAGGTACAGAAAAAATGGGATAAGAAGTGTTTTTGTACCTGTGTGTCCTCACTGATGTGTGAGCATCTCAGTACAGAGTTGCTCCTATTAAAAATCTGCATTTCTCTGCAGCCCTTCAAAAGACAGAGCCAGAGAACTGAGTTATATACTTCTGAAAACCTCTCACTCATCCCTTTAAGAGAAATGTCTGTATTTTGAGCCCTGAATAAATTTAAGCCCTTAATTATTAAAACTCTCTTTTTTTAAGTAAAACAATTGTTTTGAAGTTTTCCCATATCAACTGAGTACCAACATTGATCACAATTGGATGTATTTGCTACTGGGCTGAATGTGATATTTTGTTTGAGCCTTTGTAGTGATAGTATTTGTTTTGGGAGTTTTGTCTTCCTTGGTAATGGTGCCAGCTCCCACTCTGTAACCACTGACTTTTCTTCCCTATTGAGTTCCTGGGCTGTGCCAGCTGTCTGGAGCCTCACACTGCACTGCATGGATGGATGGATGGACGGACAGATGAAAGAATGACTGACTGAATGAATTATAGTCTTTATGTTCCACATTGCCATGTCTACACTGGTGTGGTCCTTGGGAGTGAGCAAGGAGAACAGTAGAGACACAGACTGTGGCACCACTTGTTGAAGACAATCTAATAACATGCATATCTGTGTATCATAAAGTTCAGTACTTTATTTACCGCCTTACCTCTCAAACAGCAAGGTAATTTTGTGTTTATGCAAAATGGTTCTAAATGTAAAATGAGTACAAACTTCTAATTCAATATGTTCCTGAAAGCTTGCACGAGACAAGAAATTTAACTCATAACTTATCCGTTCAGAATGACCGTACTTAAAGGCTAATACTCCTAGCCTTTAAGTGCTGTCATCTGCACTGCCTTGGTGTCAATTCAGAGGGCATTGTCTTCAAGAAAGCCCAGAAGCATGACCTGAAAATACAATATTTTCTGAGTGTGCACTCTCAAGTCCAGCAGCATCATGAAAAGACAACTAGCCAGCTCAGTCATGCAGAGATTGACATACTTGCTGTGTTCTTTGCCACGGGCAAGGCTAAGTTAATTACATCCACGATAAGGTTAGCTTCTGTTGATATATGAGGGCAGAACACACATGTCTGAACTTTCATTAACACAGGTGTGAAAGAGGCATTTCTTGCTGGCAGTCTTGCCAAGTAGATTGAATGCATTCCTCCAGAATTAGCTTTGTCACCTTCCCTACAAATTGTTGACTTACTTTGAATTTTCACAAAATAAATGATTAAGAAGAAATGCTATGCAGTGCAATAGGCATGAAGGCTCCTCAAAGTCAGCAGAAAAGAGAAAAGGCAGCAGAGAAAATCACTCTTTTCTCATTTTTATCGTAGCTTGATAATTGGATAAGAAATAAGTCTGGCAAAATATCTGTTCCTTTAGACATTGAGACAACCCTTGTGCTGGTAAAAAGGGTGATCTAAATTATGACATTGACAAAAATGAATCAAAGAAGTCATGATTAAGTGTCAAACTTGCAGTTTATGATTACTAGTAATGTGCAGTACTATAAAAAAAGTAATAGCTGGTACTAGCAGACAGGGTTAGAAAGGGTAGGGTGAGATTATTACAGTCAGGAAGGGAGGTTGTTGCTATGTGAAAGCAGCATATCAGGGAGAAATGCAAACTGAGATGCCTTCCTCATTTTATCATCTTTAGAGAGTGAAATTAAAGAGAAAAGGCTAAAAGATGCAGGCTTCTTTGATACAGCCAGGACTGTTTCAGCTTTGGAGAAAATGTTAGAAAGCTGATATGTAAGGTATTTTTATGTGTGGCATTCTTATAATCTGTAGTTATTATTTTAAAAGTATAATTTGAGCAGCTGTCTCTGCAGCATGGCAGATGAGGATGCCACCCAGTTCTGAAAATCAAAGTTTCTTTTCTTCAGGGATGTGGAGTTGCTTGGGATTTCCAACTGGAGCTCAAGGAGGTCAGCCAGCCTCTGACTGACTATCTGAAGCAGTCTGAGCTCTTCACCTCTCCTCTCCCTTCAATCTTCTCTACTCATTTTGAATAGAGCTAAAAAGGCTGTATTTTGAGGAGGGCTCATCTAGAGACACTTACCAACTGTTACTTTGCTTTTTTTTTGGTGTTTTTGTTGCCTTTCAGTTAATTCACTGAGCTAAGTATGCTGTAGACATCTAAGATACAATCCTGTTATAAAATGAGGAGCTATTGAGGGATTTCAGCAGCTTCCAGAACTGGTGTGATGACATGTGAACACTGTAAGGAAAAGCAAAAGGGGAAAAAGATGTGACTTTTTCTCATCCTGCCAGTTAGTGTGAACAGGCTCTAAATGGTTTGGCTCAGCATGTAAGCTGCCAGTGATTTCTTTCCTGTATCACTCCTCTCAGGTGCTTCTGCTCCATCATAAATGCTGTTATGAATGGCCAGGCATTTTTTCTCACTATATCACAACACTGTTTTAAAGTATGAACTTGAAATGCATGTATGATCACCTGTTCTGTGTTCTCTGTATTTCTCTTCAGTGATCAGTTGTGACAAATTACAGATTGTCTGATAAAAAAAATTAATTGTTAGCATTTCAGACAATTCTCTTTTTCCTTACCTCATATCCTCAGGCTCTTTCTAAAGGAATCAGTCTACTGTCAAGACAGGTATCTGAAATCAAAGTGATTAGTGAATCAATTTTTGTGGCAACTTTTGTACTTTAAAACAAGTATTTAAAGTAGTCTGGACTTCTCTCTCATTGTGAAAGAATTTCTTTCTGTTTGTGATTTCCTGCCATAAGAGATTTCATGCAGATAATGGTTTTCAAAGAATGCAATTGCTTGCGCAATTTGAGACGATAACTTACTAGTTTTTGTTTCCTGTCCCAGCCAAGAACAATAAGGAAGGCTTAACAGAAACCTAGCAAATTTTGGGCTGCTCTATCCTTCTGCTGCTGAGAAACAAAATGTTAGCATAGTATAACTTGCATCAACTCAGTCAAAATAACATCATTAGTTACTGACCTGCTTTCCTTATCTTGCACGTTACATATTCTCAGAACACTTGAGATCAGAGGGTGGAGCTTCACATAGTGATGGGATTTCTAGGACAAAGCTTCTGGTCAGACCAAGACACAGCCATATGCCAGATGTCAGGCTTCAAGACAGGCTTCTGGTTTACACTATATTTCTGTCAGTCCCAAACAATGGAATCAGATTTCTAACTGTATGGTCAATACATACATTGTCAGCTTTATAAATATACTATGGATTATTTTTTCATACAGGCTAACCCTAAGTGGTTTTGTATTCAAAGCCTGTGTTGCCCTCAGTCTGAGATATTGCTGTTCAGCGAATAGTTTCACACATCTACTCCTGGAAAACCAAATAGAATTATGAAAAGGAATTGCTCACGGATTTCAGATCTGCATTAGGGTTTCATGTGAGTTGTTTGTCAATTCTTCAATGCTTCATTAATATTCAAGAACATTTATACAATAAATTATGGCCTCTAAACATTTTATATTAAATGTTAATATAATCAAATATCTACACTTTTCCCCCTGGTACTACCCTGCATATATACTGTTATATTTAGTGGAGTGTTTTATTATGATGATAGTAATTTCCTACGGGTATGCTGGCATTATTAATATGCATTTTTATTCTAGACATATAAAGAAGATCTTAGTTGGTTAATAATAAGTAATTAATATTAAACTCACCAAGACTCAATTTTTATTTTCAAAGCTGTCTTAGTCTAAGGAATAACAAATTATTCAAGTAGAAAAACAGAAGTGATGTTAATAGTAGCAACTATAAGACAAATTGAAGGAGCAAATTAACAGAAACAGACAAAATAGCAGAGAGAATCACATATTCATGTAAACTTTGTTTTGTTATGGTTATGTACTTTGTATCAGCAGTCCTGAGTGCTAGAGGCTGGTGAAATGTACAATTAACAGTAGGGTTTCACATTTACCCAACTTTCTGGTATAAATTCTCTTAGAAATACAAACTGTAAAGAGATTTATACACAATTTTAGCTTTTGAGGCAGTCTTTTTATGTTCTTGTCTTAGGAAAAAAGTCTTATGAGTGTGAGAACTACTTATCAGCCAGTGCTTGATTTCCAGTGGGTTTACAGTTTGGTGGTATGGGGCATCTATGATGTTTTCTTCTCAGTGAAAAGCATGAAAGAGGTGAGGAAGGAAATCTTTCCTTCTCCATTCTTGTTTCTGGTTTTGAGTGTTTTATTTCCTTCCCAAATGATTTCCTCCTGTTTCTCACAAAAATATTTTCTATAAATATCCTTTCCCATTAGACATGTGGCAGAGAATCTGCTGTCATTAGCTCATCAGCTTTTTCTTTCTGCTGGACTTTGCAGTCTCCTGTCCCCAGGTCATTCCACTGCTGTCTCTACACACTCACTAAAGGGAGAAGCTGTGAGGGAAAATGGGGATTTTCCACTCCCTGCATAGTCCTGAAGGAGGCAGAACAACACACGGAACTGTGTAGGGGGATACAGTATGTGTAAATGAAGGTGGTATAGAAAGTAATCTTATCCCCTAAAGAGTTGCAGCTGGGCCAATTACTAAAGATTAGGAGCAGGCCTGATTTTAACAGGCCACAGCTGTAGCCAATAAGAAGAGTGTTACAAAAGAGTGGATTGGTTGGTTGAGGAGAACTGGAGTCTGTTGGCTGCTGTGAGGACAAGGAAGAGTCAGTGCTTAGAGGAGCGGCCTATGAGAAACATCAAGCAGGTACAAAACTCTAGCAATATAGAACCCTTGCAACGTAATGACAATAGAACTCTTGCACTATAATGACAACAGAACTGCACAACCAGCCAGAAGGGGTTCCTGTTTGAGCCCCAAAATTTTGTACCCAAGGGGAGAAGACAGCAAGAAACTTGAGTAATTTATTGTGGGACAAAGCCACCATAGCAGGGGAAATAGCTGCCTTTGGCTGGCTTTCCAGGGGGTACAGCAGACACAAGGAAGGTGTCAACCAGGAGTTTGTCCAAGTCCTAAGCAGATTTATTGATGGGTGAGAAAGTTCAGAATTATGAGACACTCCCAGAGGACCTGGACTGATTGTAGCCTGGGTTTATACCAATTACCATATTTGCAGCAGAGGCAGGCATGATGTGCATCCTGCAAACTAACAGCTGCCTGCATTCATATTAGGGTTCTTCCCTAGAGGATTATCCTATCCATCTGTTCAAAAAGTCAGTAATATGTTATACTCATTATAGGTGAAAAATTTGCTGGTAAGCATCATACAGTGCATGAATCACTGAATATAAGACAAGTTTGCAAATAATGTTTCAAAAAAAATTTCTGCATTAAAACATTGTATTCTAAGCCCACAACTTCATCTTTGAGATAATCTACGTTTCTCCAAGAAAAGTATAGGGTTGGAGTCTTTTCCCTTTGTGTTGAGTCTGTTACACTGAGGGAATTTAGTGGCCCACATTTAAATTATCTATATGGAGTGAAGCTTTCAGGAGTGTCTCTTTTGCTCACTGCCCTGCCTGTATTCGGTTTGTGTGCAGGATTTTGGTGGCTGGGGAGGACTACAGGGGGTGGCTTCCTTGAGAAGTTGCCACAGACTTTCCCCGTGTCCTACAGAGCCTATGCCAGGATGGACCTGCCACTAGCCAAGGCTGAGCACGCCAGTGATGGTGGAAGCGCCTCTGGGATAATATACCTGAAAAGGGAGAAAAACTCCTGTGCTGCAGCAACTGGAGAGAGACGTGAGAATGTGTGAGAGGAACAGCCCTGCAGACACCCAGGTCAGTGCAGAAGGAGGGGAAGAGGTGTTCCAGGCACTGGAGCAGAGAACCCTTGTATCTTGTGGGGCAGCTGTGCTCCTGCAGCCCATGGAGGTCCCTGGGGGAGCAGTGACCAACCTGCAGCCCATGGAGGACCCCACACTAGAGCAGGTGGGTGCCTGAGGGAGGGTGTTGAGCCCATGAGAAGCCATGCTGGAGCTGGCTCCTAGTGGGACCTGTGGGGCCCTGGAGAAAGGAGCCCACACTGGAGGTGGTTTGCTGACAGGACTTGTGACCCTCTGGGGGACCCACACTGTTGCTGAAGGACTGTACCCTGTGGAATGGGCTCTGTGCTGGAGCTATTCCTCAGGAACTGCAGCCCATGGAAAGAAAGCCTATTGGAGAAGTTTTTGGAGGACTGTCCCTTGTGCCAGGGACCCATTCTGGAGCAGTGCAGGAGTGTGAGGACTCCTAGCCCTGAGGAGAAAGGAGCAGCAGAGACAATGTGTGATGAATGACCTCAGCCCTATTCCCTGTCCCCTTGTGCCAATGATGAAAGGAGGCAAAGAAATGAGGAGCAAAGTAAAGCCTGGGAAGAAGGAGGGAAGGTGCTTTTAATTTGGTTTTATTTTTTTATTATTTTATTGCTAACAAACCTAATTCCCTCCAGTCAAGTCCATTTTGCCTTTGATGGCAACTTGTGAATGATATCTCCCTGTCTTTATCTTGACCAATGGGCCTTTGGTTGTTGTGTTTCCTCCCCTGTCCAGCTGAGGAGAGGAGTGATGGTGTGACTTTGATGGACACTGGATGTCCAGCCAGTGCCATCTGCACATCATGGTCTCTGTGGCTGGCACTCTGATGGTGGCTGCAGCCTCCTGAGGGACCAGTGAGGATGTGGCTTCTGAATCAGGAGGTGCAAAGAGCATTTCTTAGCAGAAGGGATTTTGTGTCATTGTGGTCAGAAAAAAGGAGCATAGGACAAACTGACTTGCATTGCTCACAAAAAACATTGCAGCCACTGGTGCAGATTAGACTCTATTAATTTTACAATGTGTTAATCCAAACTGTAATTCCCAGTCTGATGACACAGGAGATGAATTCCAATTTCATAGCTAGACAAGTGAAGTTGGGAACTGTAGGGAAAGTTTATGATTGCAAATGACACATCACTGTTCAAATTAATGCTGCCTACATTGTAGTTTAGTGTCCTGGTTCCCTCAATATTACAGAATCTCTCTGGGACAGCAATCTTCAGCAACAGCATCTTGGTGACCTCTATGCTGCAGTGCAAGACAGAAAGCTGATTCCTCTTGAATCTTTTTTAGATTTTTAATGTTTGTGGTGACCAAAAGTCATGCTAGCCCCTTTCCCAAAGGCTCTTGGAAGCTGTCTGGGGGAGGCAAGCTGCATACCTCCCAGGGCCATCAGAGGCAGGGCAGCATTCCTCTGCTCCCAGCCCTCACCCATCTGTCCCCCATCAGCTGGGGGATACTAAAATAAATCGGGAGTGGGCTGATGCACAAGCTGTATTACAGAAGGTATGTCCTCCCCAGGAAATGTGTAAACAAATATTTGAAAGATCTAAAAATATGAACAAAGATGTCTCTGTGGCAAACAATGGACCTTCAAAAGTCTGTGGCACATGTTCTACATACAGTTGTTTGGTAGTGAAGTTAAATTGCTAAATAAAATTTGTATTAAATAGCCAAAGCTATAGAATCTTCAGCCTGAATGTAGCATCCTTAATAACAAGTTTTTAGTTTAATATCTTGCTCAGTTTTGGTGTGGCCTCATCTGTGTAATGTATTAGATATATGAAAAATAAATATTATTGCAAAGCATCCACTTACTCCTACATAATGTTCTCCTTCAGTCTGGCCTTTGCTACCGGAAAAAAAAATCAGGCTTACATCTGTAATCTTGCTCAAAAAGTTGGAAGTGCTGCTGAAGATGGCTGTATCTGCCCTGAGTTCTGTCTACTGCTAAGCATTTGGAAGCTTCCTGCTTCAGCACCAGTAGTTCTCCTCTCTCACTGTGCTTGGTCAGTAAAAAGTCAGTGAGCAGCACAGTGTCAGGGCAGTGCTATAGCATTTTCATTTGGCTGGTCTCTAATAACAGCATTTCTCCCAATTCAAGCATGCTAACTCATATCCTGTCCCTCTTGCTCTGTCCAGGACCTTCTGATGTTTATGCCTCTTTTCCCTTGTGCTGAACCTCTGCCCAGTTATGTGTCATGAGCAGCCTCTGCTCCCTTGCAGCCACACTTCCTCCCCTGGCCAGAGATCGGCATATGTGGAATGAAGTCACTCCCAGCTGTTACTGGTCTCTGTGTCACACAGCTCTTCATGTTTCTCTAGCCCAAATTCTTATTTTACACTCGTGCTCTCTGCCTTTGCTCTCCAAGCTAGTCCTTTATCTGTGCAATTAATATGTCCTTACAATATTTAATCACCTACTTTGTAAAGAGATCTTTAGCAAGCTTTTTAAAGGGTTTGTAAGGCAAAAGGCCTCCAAAGGACCAGGCAGAAAAGGAGCACAGTTGCTCAGATATATTTTTAAAAAAGTCTGATTTATCAAAGATGAACTCCTTTCTGTTACTCTCTGTGAATTATCTCAATTTAAAGTCTAACTTCCTGGGGGCTTCTTGAGTTTCTCTCTAATCGGTACTTTGTCCTCTTTGTTCTCATATGACCTTCCTTAGCAAAAAAGAACTGAGATTTTAACGATGTTTTAGGGTTTTGTTTGCGTGGTCACAGCTATGTAAATGCATAAATACTAGTTGTTCTCTGTTAAAATTTGATATGTTGATTTTTTTAAAGGTTTCCTTTAGCAGCTGGAAAGCAATTGCATGCAAACACTTTATACAATATAACCTTATGCTCGCTACCAGTTTTCCCCATTAAAAGGATCTCCACCCCTCATGAACAATACTGTTTGATTTCAGGGCTTCCTCTTATCTTTCTCAGCATAGGCAATTCTGGATCAGTCCTCCTCTGCTGTTCCCATTGCTCTACTGCCTCTCCTCTCCTCAGCTGTTTGTACTTTCTTAGCAGAGAACCCGCGAGGAGGGACAGGAGGATGTGTTCTCACAGCATTGATGTCTCTCTAAATTTTTTATGAATGCTTTGCACTCCTACAACATCACGTTTACTCAGCATAGCCCACACCACCACCAAAGGGCATGGGAAAACCAGACACTTGATCTCCTGCCTTCAGGAAACTGGATAAAGTTTTCATTTGTTTCTTTTTAAAAAGAGGTCAGATTGATAACTGCAACAGCAGCTTAGTTGCTCTTTTTGAAAGTATGTTCCAGGAGTTACTTATCTCCCTGTGAGACAAACTTCATCCATGGAAAAACTCCTATTTCTGTGGTTGACCATTACAATTTCTATTTCCAGTTGCCAATTCTTGACCTTTTGATCTATATCACAATTATAACATTTCTTTTTTATTACTGTTTAGACCTCCTGTCTTGGTGTATCATTTTTCTCAATATTGTTTTTTTCTCTTCTGAGAAATAAATGCACACCTGAGGGAATATCTTCTTATAATGCACATTTATATCTATATGTATGTATTATTTAATAATATTAAGCCTTCTGTAAAATACTGGTTTATAACCAGGTAGAACATAGAGTAGTTTCAGCTGCTTACATCACGCAGGCAAAAGTCACAGAAAACCAATTACAGCTCAGTTTGTGGTTCTGCCTGACCACTCATGTGGGATGCTAAAAGAAATTAAACATTCTTTTATTTCTTCATGTTGGTTATGATTGTTGTTGTGGTGAATAATGAGTCTCTGCAGGCCTGCCCCTCTGCTTCCCTTCTGTGACTGATGGGAGAAGCAAGTGAGATCAGGGAATTCCTGGAGCTGCGTCATGGATGTACAGGCCTGTGCTGGGACACATCTTCCTTGGTTTTGCTTGACAGATTACATTTTCAGAACTATAATAACACACTGTCTCACATCTGCCTCACAAATTTGCCTAACAAGTCACAATAAAATACAAAGCAATTCCTCCCACAATCAAGTGTCTCCGTGGCTGTCACAGATGAAGATTTTATCATAGCTGTATTATGTGTGACAAAGTTTATTACATCACAGGTGTGGATAATTACTGTGCTCCTCTCCTATGGAGAACCATAGGTCGTGATTGCTTTGTGATACAACACAGTTTAAGTCTTCCTTACCTCTACTCCATGGGCTCCTAACAGCTGTAGAGACATTGATCTGAGTGGAGGTGGAGCAGTCAGGACTGTCACTATGACCTTAACAAATCACTGGGAACTTCTTTATGCTCACAATAGATAGTACAGATTGATTTTCTGGTTGGTTTATAAATTGAAATTTACTGAAAGTATCATAACCTAGCTGCTTGAATATGTAACATATATTCTTATTGTCTCAGTAAGGGTACTTGTGTTTGAGCACAACATGCCAGAGTTTTGTGATCTGTAAGAATTAGTGAGTCGAAGATTGCTGAAGTTACTATGAATTTAAGGTTCCTTAAAGGAAAATTGCTGAACCCTAGAGTCCCAAAATTAAATCACCCTGATCAAGAAATTGTAATTTAAAAATTATCTGTTAATTACCAAATAAATGGACAGAGCCTTCTAAGGAAAGGCCTTAGCTCTGGCGAGGTACATCTGATTCATCGGCTGGGTCTAAGAAAAAATAATATCCTAACAAATAATTCAATATGATTTATTGTAGCTGAATACTTGTACTGTAAAAAAAAAAATAAAATAGATGTTGTGGTCATGGCGATAGAAAATAGATTCAAATGTACAAATTCTTCCAGCTAGGATTAGAAGTACTCAAGTGTTTGGGATTATCTCCCCCTCTAGTGGCTGTTTTATGCAAAAATGTGAAAACTGGGATTTTCTAGATATACTATAATATTTGGAGGGTTCATAGAAACTTTTAGGTCGGGTAGAAGTGACCAAAGTGGACTGTTTATTTTTACTGCAGTGGATTTGAGTGAAAGGGTGCTAGAACAAACCAGAATCAGATTTGAAATTCATGATTTTTTGAAACCTTGACAGTGATTTGGATATAATGGAATCACAGAATTGATTAGGTTGAAAAATAGCACTGAGATTACTGAATCCAACCTTTGAATGAAGTACATCACAGGCTAACCCATAAAAATATGAAAATTTGGGTTTGGATGTGTGCAATAATGAATTTCTTTTCTCTCACCGTGATTTATATTTTTTTTTCTATTTGGTGCTGCTCAAAATTTGTCCTCAATGCTTTACAATTTCATGGTAGCTGTTGCTAAGGGGAAGCTGAATGCATTTCAGTACTGCCAAATGAGGCAATATTGTTACTGTACTTTTTGTTATCATGTCAGGAGTCTTATCTGCTCTCCAACAACAGTTTGTAAGAATATTTAAAACTAAACTAGTCCTAAAACATTATCACTGACCCTGCAGTTATAATAAAGAAGTACACAAAAACCTCCACTTAGTAATCAGTGGCAGTTAGCAAAACAAAGAACACATTACAAGTTTTCAGGAAGGAAATTGCAAAAAGAAAATGTAATTACACCCCTGTATAAATTGTTTGCCCACACCTTGAATATCCTGTGCAGTTGCAGTTCTTCCATCTCAAAAAGGATATGCAAGAGCTAGAGAAAGGAAGAGTAGGGCAGCAGGGTGGCCAAAGGACTGGAATGGTTTCCATAAGCAGGATGGCTGAACTGGCTGGGGAAGAAGTGTTTCTGCAGGGGAAGATACGTCAGGAGACTACAAAAATCAGAGGGGCATGGAGAAAATGGAGAGACATAGAATGTTCACCGTGTTTTTCAAATGCAAATAGGGAATGATGGAGTGGGAACCAGGTTCAAAACAAATAGCTGAAAGAGAGTCTTCATGCAACAGGCAGAAAACCTGTGGATCCCTTTGCTGACCAATGCTGTGGATTCAACAGCTTTGCATGGGGTTAGTGGGAGGCTAGGGAAGGATCTGAAAGGGCTTCCACTGAGATTTCCTAAGCAGACAAAACCTGGTCTTGGCCCATCCCTGTCCCCAGAGAGGTGCCCAGTGCCAGGGCTGGGGCTGCCTCAGGGCCCCTTGGCTGCCAAGCTCTGGCTGAAGCAGCAGGATGGGGTCTGGCAGCCAGGAGCTGCTCTCACCCACCCACCCACAGGGCCCCTGCTGCCCTGGCTGATGTGTCATGGTGGCACCATGACAATAGGCTCTAAAAATTGCCTGAACTAAAGATGGTCAGAGCCTAGGAAAATATTATGCAAAGATTTCATCTAAGCTTGCTCTTTTCTCTCTGAAGATGTCTTGTCACCACTTTTGGAACCAGGATTTCAAACTCTGGAAGTATTCCCAAAAGCATTCCCCTAAATTTATTTAGACACACAAATAAGAGCATGACATATGAATAATCCCTTCATTCCACGCTGAATTAGTCAAGCAACAACTGGAATCAGGAATGTTGTTTTTGCTGTGACTTAAGCTGCAAACAGAAAACACTTCTATGCTTAAACCATCATATAGCAATCACCTGTAAAAATGTACTTTAACCTGCAGTTACAGAAACTTGTATTTGTGACTATTTCAGTAAAATGTCTTTCTATTTTTAAAGTATCAATGGTTTTTTTTAACAATCTGAAATTCAAAAGAAGCTTTTGTACAAATCCCTTTGGACAACTGTTCTGTCATACACTTTGCCATTCCTGGAGCTGAGGGAGATGCTGGGGGCAGCAGGTGACTGCCCAGCAGGTCCACCTCAAGGAGCTGAGTAACTTGGGAGTTGTCAGGAGTGAAGTGGCTGATAAAATGACCTGAGAGGAGCTGATGGCATGACAGGCAGGCTTGAGTGACTGAGGTGAGTAGTGTCAAATAAATAACTGATGTGATTGAAGTCAAAAGTGACACAAGAGGATTGAGGGACCAAGGTGACTGTAGTGACTCAGGTGTGATGCAAACTGAGGCTTTCTGTGTTTGGACATACCTATATAACCCTCTATACACACCAAAAATATGCACAGATTGCATTGCTGAGAAAGGGTTACCTCATGGGCATGACTATCAGTGCTGAAAGTCTGAAAATTTTGTGTCTTTGTCATGTTTCAGCATGGATTTAAGAAGGGGAAGTTGTGCTTAACCAGCATGACAGGTTGAATATAAACTGAAACACAGGAAATCCCACTAAAGCATATGGAAAATAGAATTATCTTGAGGGTGTTTAAGCAGTGGAAAATTTAAAAAATTCTGTTGGAACCATTAGTAGAAAACTTCCTTTTCTGCTCTGTGACTTCTAAGGCCACTGAAAGAGTTTTATGTCCAGTTTTGTGTGCCAAATTTTGGCAACAGTACTGACAAACTGGAAAATCTTAAAGAACAGAACCTATGAATCCCAAGGGAATGATGAAATAAATAACTTTTATCTGAAACAATGATCTTATTTCTAGGAGAGAAAAAATTGACCAAGAAAACATTTCCCATTGGGAGGTAGTGAGCAAGAGGCTGTGTGGGCTTTAGCTGTCTATGAGAGTTAATCCACAACAAACAGATTAAAACTGTTATTATAAAAGTCACTTTTTCTGCCTAGTCTCTGAAGGATAGATGAGAAAAAAGTGTAGTTTGAAGTAATAATTGCTACTAGTGAAAAAAAAATGAAATGAGCAAATGAGAACTGGACCATGCCCCTTGGGAGGTTTGTATATGCTTTGCCTTCCAGGGAGTTTAAAGAATAGGTGGAAAATCCTGTTAGGGGATGATGAGGAATTCCTGGGTTGAGACCTGGGGTTTCTGCAGTTTTTTTGCAGCGCTATGTATGTTTCCATAAAAGATGAGTGGGAGACTCCCTCATCCAGAGTTCAAATTACATCAAAAGGACCAGAAGAGAAACACATTCCAAGGTGAAATACTGCCTCAAGTCTGGACATTGGGTTTCTTACACTATTCTGTAAAGAATTTCAGTTTTTCTGCTCCTGAATTATCTGTGTTTTATTCCTAGCATTTAGTTTTCACATTCCCAAGGGTGGGTTGCCATAGGTTGTGGGTGAACAAAAGCTGCTGATGCCTCAGTGTCAGGTTGTACTTATTTAGTCTGTCCTTCATGTATATTTAATCTTGGACAGCTCTCAGTACTTCCGTGATGCATTGTAACCTGAAGTGCAATTACCACCCTGATTTGTATCTTATCTTTTGGCAGAAGCTGAGGAGGAAGAGATTTTCTTGGGGATGGATTCATTTATGAACACCTTTGGAATCTGATTTATGCATCAATGATCAGCGTGTCTAATGGGGTGTCAGCAAGCTCTTTATTTTCACTGCTACCTTCTGGGAGCGAGGAGTGCAGGAAACCTGATAGCCAGGAGTTTCTCTGGTCATTTAAGAGGGCAACCCTCGCTGCGTTATCCAATTAGCAGAAAGATGTGCACCTGTAGCACCCAGCTGTATTAAATTTCGTCGCTCTTTTGCCAAGCAGTTAAAATAATGGCATTTGGAACTTTGAATTCTCCTGCCTCCCTCAGACGTGCCAGGTGCGAGGGCTGCACAAACGCGAACGTTTGGGAGCTCCTGAGAAGGAGATGTTAAAGGTAAGATCATCTCACTGTGTCTGAAGTATTTTAGTGCTGTACCTGGTACAAGTTTTCAGCTTTTATGGCGGTATCAAGGGGTGACACCCTGGGCAGTCGGAGGGTGTTTTCGCCGGGGGCTCTGGCGTCGGTCCCGCTGCGGGCTCTGGCGTCGGTGCGGCCGTGCGCGGCATCTCCCAGGCACCGCAGCCCGTTTCCATGGGGAGCGCGCTGGCCTCGGGCGGGCAGGGGAGGTTCAGAAAGCGCCCCTCGGGCGGCAGGAGCCCTCGCCACGGCAACCAGGGCGGGCGATGGAGGCGGCGGCGGCGGCGGGGCAGCCGCGGGGCCCGGCCGTGGTCGCTGCCGCCCGCCCGGGGCCCCGGGCACGGCCGGAGGAGCGCGGAGCGGACTCGCTGCAGGTGCGGGCACGGCGGGGACGCCCGGGGCGGCGGGCGGGAGCTGAGAGCACCGAGGCAGGGACGGAGGGAGGGAGCGCGGCCGCCGCCGGGAGCCCCGGGGCAGGCGACCCACAAAGGCTGGGGAAGTCCAGCGTGGGCAGCCTGCGTGGGAAAGGGAGCTGTGGGAAAGGGATCTCTATGGAGCGGCTGTGCCGGTGCCTTTCTTCCCAAGGCACACTTTCGGGACCTTTTGTTCCCAAGGTGTGCGAGGAGAGGGCGCGGACCCGCGCTGTGAGGGACGGCGGTCGCCGCTTCTCCCTCTGCCCTGCTGAGGGGTGCGCTCAGAACTGGGGACAGGCCGGCGCAGTTTGGCTCCTCCTCGGAGGTGTTTTCATCTGTGCTGAAATTCAAACTTTTGCTGCTCATACACGAACTAAGCGCTGCTGCGTCTTGATGAGGGCAGGTGTTTCTAATGGCAATTATTTGTCTTGTGACAAGACTTCACCTACGAAAGCAGTGAAGCAGGGTGTCTTCATGAGTACCAGCGTCATAGGATGTTCTTAAGTCCTCCAGTGAAGGAAAGGAATCGTGCAAATTCCCGTTTCCTGCATCACACTGGAAGTCTGATCCTTTCAGCTCCACTCTGATAGTTAGTTTATTACTAGCTTTGTTGAGTCGAAACAGGCTTCAACATTATTTCCAGGATTAGCACAGTTAATAAAACTGTTTCTTGTAAACTATTTGTTTCTCCTTTGCTTTGGCTGAGTCCTCGATGTATCTACAAGCAGAGAAGTTTCCAGTATGGTCATTCACTATTGAGGGGAGCTAACTTGATTGCCTTTTCCTGGAGGGGGTGTGTGGTTCATAGATGCTAGGGAGAGTTGGGATTCCGTATGGATTCCCATAATGCTAAAGCAATGCAAATGCCCCTCATTATTAAATTTTGCAATAGTTACCAGATGTATTTGAGCTGCTATTTCTGTACAATTGCGTACTTAAAAGTAGTTGTTCTTATCTCTTACAAGAATTACTTGTTTACCAGAGTGGCTGTCCTGCCAAAACTTAAAAATTTCAAGCAAAGAGAGTCAGTTCAATGCTATGTTAATATAATCTAGAGTATATATTAAACTTTCATAAAAAGATATTATTTGGTTTACAACAGGTTAATTAAAATGTAATTAATTAGGTATTTGATATGTGAAACTAGTGATAAAAATGAAGCCACTCTTTCTTATTAACATTCATTTGAATTTTAATAATAGTATTATTCAGGTCAGAATTTGACTCCTACTTTTTCCTTTAGCTTTTGTGGATATGAGATGATGAATATAAACTTTTTTAAAAAATTGATAGCTTGATTACATGTATCATTTTACACTTTCATGTGCTAGAAACTTTCTTTTGTGCAACTTGAGTATGAAATCCATATTAGTAAGCAATCTGTGCCTTGTTTTTTTTTTTTTCCTCTTTTATAGGATGTGGCTTGATGATGTACCTTTCCAATAACCATAAGTGTCCAAATGTCCTCCTACATTTTAGCAGCCTATGTTTTGCAGGGAATGGAGGAAGACAGAGATAAAAGAGAACTTCTTCTACACTTGAGCCATTCACAGTTCAACCACTAAGGACAATAAAGTAGCTCTGTTACTCTTGGGTAGTGTAACTTGCCTTAATAGGAGTTTTTAATAAGCAGGCTGTTATAATTGTTAACCTTATAAATTCCGCGTTAAGTTTTGGGATGTTCAGGTGCAGTAGCCCATGTGGAAAGGCAGATCCCCTTTCCACTGCCTCCTCAGTGGATATATATTGGATTTTTAAAATAATAACGGGAAGTATGTAACAAACATCTCTCAGGTATTGGCAGTTTCCCAGGGAAACAAAATTAGAACACTAATAATTGTTCAATACCAGAAGTGTAAACAGGGAAAAACATTTGATTTGTCAGTGAAAACATATGAAAAGGTTTAGGACTGTGACAGCTGTTTGGCAATAACTTTAAGAGAAAAGAAATAAAATGCTTTCCTTGCCAGTAAAAGATTCAACTTCAGCCTTATTCTATATGCCATGATTTTGGTATTGCCCTGATGGAAAACAATTCTTCAATTTTATTAGTGTTTCTTTTCTGAAACAATATATGGAAGAGGCCATGACAACCCTGCAAGTCTTTGCTAAGAAAAATCCTGCACTCAGCAATATACATCAGAATGAACAGGAGCTGGAAGTTACATGATTTTTCTGTGTATTTTTCTGAGGATGCATGCAAAATTGCAAGGAGAGATGGTTAAGGTGTGGGAACTGGAAAGAAAAAGTAGATGAAAAGATGGAAGTGCTTCTTCAATGTTCAGTGAAGAGATAAATTTTCTGACTTTTGAGCTTGTAAATTTTTAAGCAATGATTTGCCATATTTAATCAGATTTAGAAGTATCCACTTGCTTGCTGCTGGCAGAAACCCCTGAATACTGATTCTGAATGTCAAAGCATGAAGCAAATTGCATGAAACAGGATGTTACTGTACTGTAAGGTGGCTGAAGTAAGCTTAGCAAAGGCTGATGGCTAACCTGCTAACAGATGGACAAACAGCTGTCTTTTGTTTTCATCACCAGTAGGATACTACCAGAAATTAGAGAACATGCAGCAATGGAGAGAGGAATTGATGCAGTAGCATGAGAACTATGTGTAGAGTTAATGAATTGTCTAGTAGCTTTTCTAATGAAAAGAAAACAGAAGCCAAATGATGTTGTTTTGTTTGGAATACAGGGATGAATGCGCAATAAATACATTCCATAAATGTATTTAATTTCATTTCATTTTCCATAAATAAATGGATTCCATTTGCCAAATATATTTGGATAAAATGTGACATCATATGTTTAAAAGGAAAAGAAGGATTTTTTTTTCAGGCATAATCAAGCTGTGACTGGTTAAAAGAATGTCATGGGTCCTTGGTGGTTTCAGTTTTCAGTAGCCAAATAATATTTCAAACTGCTTGATAGACACAAGGAGCATTTCTAAGGAACTGTGACTGGTAACGAAGGAGTATTTCACCATTACAATTAATATTCAGAAGATTTACAAATAAGGAAGACCTCTGTCACTTAACCTAGATCAGATAATGTGTTGTACTCCAAACACAACAGAATGATGACGCTTCATGACAAATAACAATTGTGTGCCACAGAAGCAGAAAAAATTTAACAGCCAGCAGCTACAGAGCCTTGTGTCCAGCCCCCTCCACTCTGAACGTGCAGCAGAGATGGTAAGCTGGGGACTCAGCCATAGCACAGCTCTGGTTGCTCAGCAACAATTGCAGCTTTTTACTGTGAGCGTGTGTTAAGCAGGCACTGGCAGTTGTGCTTTTTCCAGAAAGGTTTGATTTAGCACCGAGGAGCCAATTCCTCTCTGACATGGTTGGAAGGCATAGGCTGCTCATGTATAGCCCAGGATTGTGGTGGTGTTTGCAGAGGTCCCAGGATGAGGGAGGAGATGAGAATCTTGACTCCTTGTTTCAGAAGGCTGATTTATTATTTTATGATATATATTACATTAAAAGAAAATGATATATTAAAACTATACTGAAAGAATAGAAGAAAGGATTTAATCAGAAGGCTAGCAAGCAATAGAAAAGAATGGAATGATAATAAAATCTTGTGACTGACCAGAGAGTCCAAGACAGCTGGACTGTGATTGGCCATTAATTAGAAACAACCACGTGTGACCAATCACAGATGCACCTGTTGCATTCCACAGCAGCAGATAACCATTGTTTACATTTCGTTTCTGAGGCCTCTCAGCTTCTCAGGAGAAAAAATCCTAGCAAAAGAATTTTTCAAAAAATATCTCCATGACACAGGATAACTGTATAAATTTGCATTATTGCCACTTCAGTGGAATTCAATAGGTTTTGGCATTTGTTTATGTCATGTGAAAATTTGCAATCTATACTTCCTCTACTGCTAAAGTTATGTAAAGGGAAATGCTTGGTTATTGGCAAATAACTGGTTTTGCTTTTAGGTTTGTGAATAGATATTCAAAATACCTGAAGGAGGTGTTGGAGTGGGGACCTGGGGTTGAACCACAGTGAAAGAGATAGTAATGAGATAGCAATAGCAACCTTCTGACTCTGTGCAGTGGAACTGCTCATGATGAAAGGCTGCAGCTGGTCCAGTTTAACTGCACAACAGGGACAGAACACCCATAGTTCAGGGAAATAACAGTGTGCCTCCCGTGTTGCTGTGTTCCTGTGGTACCCAGGAGATTGCAGGGTGTCATGGTTTAACCCAGCTGGCAAATAAGGCCCATACAACAGCTCACTTACATCTCTCCTTGCACTGGAATGGGGGAAGAGTATTAGACTAAAAGTGAGATGGGTTGAGATAAAAGCAGTTTAATAAGGAAAATAAAGTCCTGCATGCAAGCAAAGCAGGTTAAGAAGTGCATTCACCACTTCCTGGAGGCTCCATCTCATGCAATGTGACTTGGGAAGGCAAACACCATTTCTCTGAATGTCCCCCCTTTCTCCTTCTCCCCCCGCTTTACAAACTCAGGATGATGCTTTGTAGTCTGGCATACCCCTTGAGTCAGATGCTGAGGCTGTGTGCCCTCACAACTTCTTATGCCCCCTGAGCCTTTTATTGGTGGGGTAAGAAAGCCTTGGTGCTGGCTAAGCAGTGACTGAAATGTCCATGAATCATCAGCACTGCTGTGACGGTGGTCACAGGGGTCATAGGATGAGGGAAGAGATGTAGATCTGACTCCATGTTTCAGAAGACTTGATTTATTATTTTATGATATATATTACATTAAAACTATACTAAAGAATAGAAGGAAAGGTTTCATCTCAGAAGGCTAGCTAAGCTAAGAATAGAAAAGAAAAGAATGATAACAAAGGCAGATGCCTCATAGGAGACCAATCACAGATGCACCTGTTGCATTCCACAGCAGCAGATAACCATTGTTTACATTTTGTCCCTGAGGCCTCTCAACTTCTCAGGAGGAAAAGATCTTAAGGAAAGGATTTTTAATGAAAAGATATCTGCGACACACTGCTTCCTGCAGAATTCCAAAACATGGCCCCGTACCAGTTACTAGGGAGAAATTTACCTCTTCCAAACCCAGCACACAGGGTATTAGGGGAACTGGATTAAAAAGTGAACAAAAAGGTTAAGTGCAGAGAGAGGCACTTGACATTCCCTATATTGTCTAAGATTAAGGAAAGGCAGGCTGAGTTACAGAAGACTTTTTGGAGACTATTGCAGGACAAAAACCCTCAACCCTCTTAACTTACTATTTTGAGTACAGTTTGCCCTCAGGTACCTATTCTATTTGTACTCAAATCAGGTGTCTTTGCTGCTTGGCTGAGAGAACACAAAGGAGGTGCCCTCTGTCAGGATGGTGGAAGCATTCAGAGCACCTGGAAAAGCTGAAGACTCTGCTAAAGTATTATGACAAAAAAAAGAAGAGGCATTAGTATGTTGTATGAAAAGTATTAGAAACTTCAGATTCTTGCAGCAATAAATCCTTCATGTTGCTGATTTTGGAGCTGTGTCTTCTAATCTGTGCACCAAATCATAGTTTCCCATTCCATTTGTGATTACCATATTGTTGTTGTAGCACCTATAAATATAATTGTTGTTATAGCAGGTTGAAGAATGGTCTAAATTGCAAATTCTAGACTAACTTAAATGACTTCACTTCTATTATCAGAATGAGGAAGAACCTGGGATTTTTTGACTGAAATATATGACTCAAGCCTTTGTATTTTAGATAATAGTTTTCAAAAGAAAATATACCAGGTTTTCCCACAGCATGGAACACAGTGTTCCATGAACACTAAAAATTTAAAGAAAAAATCAGATTTTTACTATGGAAAAGAAGTGCTTTGTTTAGCAGATAAGAGAGGGTGGAGTATTCAAGCTCCAGCTGCTAAGGGATTATGAGATCATAACTTGGTTGTGTGATCAGGTGCCAGAAGTTTGAGTCCGTAGTTTCTCCTGCTTTACCATTTTATTCCTAAAAATCTATAGGCCAAAAGCATTTTAAATATCTAGCATGGAGAAAATAACATGCATTCTGCCTCTCATTAACTTCATTTGGTATGTTTTAAGGTGCAAAAATGTAAAATGTGGAAATTGAGATTTCTCAAATCTATTTCTAGTGATCTTGAGTTTAATAAGGAATTAAAACTTCCCTTCTTCCTGCTCTGAATTGTTTTCTCTTTTGGAAGTTTTTGACCTCTTCAAGAAGAATGCTTATTGTATGTGGTGAACTGTTTATTAATATAAATCGGGCCAAGAAGTACAGAACTCCTTTGTATTAAATAATTTCTTTTACTCTTGGTTTCCTATGAAATGCTGTGTGTGTACAAAGGATGTATAAGTACGAAGATCTTTCTGTGAGGATTTATTAGCAGGATTTTTAGCTGATGGCATTTGCTGGCTGGAAAGATGTAAGATTTATTTTTTGAGGGAAATGTAAAAGCCAGCAGAATGGTGGGGGAGAGAGTGAGAGTGCTCTCCCCCAGTGTGGCCAGGTGATGGATGCCTGCTCAGCATCCCCTTAGACTGGTCTGTCTATGCCCGCAGTGCAGCATGTGGCAGCAATAAGGATTAGGAGTGATACTAGGCACTGTCTTTTCCTTGGGACTTGTCCAAACTCCCTATTATTTCTTCTTATTGGAGTATGCCAATCAAATGTAAATGCTGCTTACTGGTTTTTAAATCTCTTTGCACCCACGTTATCCAGTAATAGTTATCAAGCATCTCTATGACTATTTTCTACTCTGTTATGCATTATGTTTGGCTTTTTCTAATGTAAACTAAAATCTTCAAAGACAAAAAGCAAAGAAAGGAGGAAGTGAGGAAGGGTGATCCTTTTGCTGGAGGGAATGACTTCCTATGAACACGGCAACAGCACTTGAGGGGTTTGTAGGTGCAGGCCATAGGGAAAAACAACATAAGAGTATTAGCACCAGAACAGCAAAGGGAAAAAAAACCTACCCACAGAGGTTCTGGAAAACAGCTTGAGTGCAAGACTACAGAACTGTAAGCCTTTGGTGTTATTGAGGTGAAAGCACCTGAAAGTACCATACCATAGGATGTTTTCGGATTTGTTGGAATTTAAAAGCTGAAGTTTAAATCTACTGAAATACATGAAGGGACTGTAACAGTCTCAACAAAACAGTGAGCTTAACCTTCACCTGTGGTGAGGTTGTTTTATATCCCTCCCAGGTGATATGAACAGGCCTCTGGACAATTGTTTAACTGTAGTGAAGAGGGAATTCCTGCTAAAAGCTGAGAAGCAGAGTTTTCAAGAGTGTTGGTTTAGCCACATGCAGACAATGCAGTAACTTTTGGGAAAAGCTTTTGAAATCTTTGTTTTCTCAGGAGCACTGTTACAACAGTATTCAATTTCAAGTAATTTTAAATCTTAAGAAAAATATTAATAAAGAGGTTTGGATATTACCTTCCCCCTGCCCCAGCTTGCTATATTGCAATCATGGGATCATGGTTGGGGAAAAAGGCACTGGAAGTCCTAAGTGAAAGAGAAGTCTTGATAGTCCCAATACAATGGTTTGTTAGGGGAGAGCCTCCAGAGATCCATTAAAGGTAGTAATCTAAATCTTAGGTTAATCAGTCAATAAAAAAAAAGTCTCTAAATGTAGTAGTCTCTAAATGCAGAGCATAGGGAAGTGCCTTGTTAGAGGATGACTGGTTTGAGAAAGAATGAAAGACTAAGAAGAGAGGAGGAAAAAAATTACAGTGTGGAAAAGAAATAGAAATCTATGGCTTTGCTTATTACCTTTTTATTTCTCCAGAGAAAAAGAGCTGGTATGAACGCCAACACCACTACATTGGCTGGTTGGCAAGCAGTATGTTTTTCATGCTACTATTAAAAATTGCCAAGTGGGTGCTTTTTGTTATTAGTGAAAGAACTGGGTATCGTGAATTAAATGTACTTGAGTTCTGCAGCTCTGTTTAATTAAATTTTTATCAAACTTAAATTTTAAGGCAATGAGTAAGTAAAAATTCATTAAATGGAATCTTGTTTGGTGGTAAATAAGCCCAATAGACTGAAAAATGAGTAAGGCATTCTTAAAGACCACTTGGAAGTAAATATTAATTTAAAATGTCATAACCTTACAAATAAAACACTTCCCCCATCATTTTCTACATTTTGAAATCTATGTGTGGAAGAATTTAATTTCCTTTAGTTGTGCATATATTAGTAAATTAGAGGAGGGAGAGAAAACAAAAGACATTTTACTTTCAATGTTTTCAAACTGAAGACTTCTTGTATGAGTTTCTAACGCAGCTGGACAAATATCTCTTCCTGAGTTACTGTGGAAGAAGTGCCATGCAACTTCTGCTTTTACTTAATACATCTAGCTCTTTTCAAAGATGGTCTGGTAGGCACACATCAAACTAAGACTGGTAAGAGTGGTCTAAAGGACTGCTGGAGGTTTAAATAACTTCTAGGTGACTGGAAAAAAAAAAACAAAACAGCAAGCTCAGCATAGCTGCTGAACTGTTTTAATGAATATATTGTGTATAACAGTAAGTACAATGGAAATACCTTTTTATTAAAATCTTTAATGCCATAGATATGTAGTGCACAAGTTACTTACATCCTGTTCGCTATATGGTCAAACTTTTATGATTGGACTGTACCTTAAAGTTTTTTTCACCCAAAATGATTCTATCACTTAGTATGAGTACATCATGTCTCAGCTGCAGAGCTGGCTTCTGTCTCTGGAGCATAGGAAGTGCTTTCCTAATGACCTGTAGGTCAGAGGAGTTACTCCTGTGAGCTCAGTGCACCTGTGAATGGAGATTTAAAAAGCTGCAGAGCAGTTTAGTTCAGCTGTGTCTGAACAACTCTAAAAAACTGTAAATTAGTGTGGTGAAAAAGCTTCAATTCAGCACAGCAATAGACCCCTTCAAATGTTAATATTGCTAAAAGGGAAGAACATATTTCATATCTGATCAGTTGCTTCTGTGTGGATCCAGGTGTTCCTTTGGTGCTGGCAACTAAAGTTAGGATAGTTTTGGGACATGGAACAACTCACAGGACCTGAATCAAAGGACTTGTCTGATATTTAACAAAAAAAGGGTGAACTCTTAATTGACAATTTTTTTTGGGGGGGCCTATTCCATGGAAAACAAATTACCCAAGTGGACATTTTGTTATTAGTGCTAAGCTACTCAGAAACATCTCAGGTACAACCAAGCTTTTAGTTAATGATTTACTTATGTGGCATGCATAGCAGAAAAAAAAATCAGGCATATGTCTTTAAGGCTTGTGCTGCTGAATCCCCTTCCAACTAAAGTAAATAAAGGGCAGTGGAACAGAAAATACAAACAACTGCAAACATCACTACCTTCACTTAAAAGGATAACAAAACAGCTTGTAGAAAGTAGTTAACATCTGTAAAAGTATTTACTGCCTTAGAAAGTGATAAATGACATAAATAATGAGTTTGCCCAGACTCCCATGCTGATCTAGAAAAAGTACAAGTAAGTTTTTTGACCTTTATAGTGATAGAAGTTGCACAAATTTCTATTTCATCATCTAATATGTTAAAATTGAAATGTTTTTAAAAACTTGTCTCCAGTAATCTTTTGTGTTTTTAGACTGTGCATTTGTCTTAGGCTATATTAAATAGGGAAATTTTAACTAGTTATGACCATGAACTTTTAAATTAGGATGATTACTAATTTCTATATGTTAGCCAGTTGCTCACAAAGGTAGAAATAGGCTTCATGGTAGTAATGATCAGTTCAGAGACCATAATTTTGATGTGAATTTTGGTTTAGATTTGTTATTTTCCCAGTTGCTTACACTGAATTTTCATTTGCCATTCGAACACATCATAGTTGCTCAGTCTTGGAAGTTTCTGTAATTCATTGTGCTCATCCTTATTACTTTGAATAACATACTTTTGTCTGCAGATGTCACTCTTGTAGCTTTTCCTTTTTTCACCTGACTGTGCAGATGCCTGGAGCGCTCCACTTATACCTTAAAACTGTTCCTCTAAGATCTAACTATTCATTTTTTTTCCTGTCCTCTCCATTCCAACCTTTAATCAAGTCTCTATCTTTGAAGGTCATTTCCCTTATGCTTTTCCTAAAAGCACTTGACAATTGATCTTTTTGAAAGCTTTATTTGCAAATCCATATAATTTAGCTCAATCTTCTTTACACTAATGCTTATTAACCTCTTTAGTGAACCTCAGCAGTTCATGAGGAGTGTTCCTCTCTTTCACAAAAATATTTTTGGGTTTTCCTTTGGAAATTAAATAATTTGAGCCGCCTCTTAATTACATGTTTTAATATAATGCCTGTTACTTTACCTACCAAGGCTTCCTCATCAGGTGTTTCTCATTCAACTATCCCCTGAAGGTGTGCATTTATTTTATTAGCCAGAGCCCAGTCCTCTGATACTGATGCAGAGTATATATCACATTCAGAAGCTTTACTCTTTTGTCTGAGTTCCTTTGCAATTTCTGGGCATCTAGCCATCTGAGGCATTACTTTCATTCATTTAGAAAAAAACAACAAGTTTTTTTTTTTTTTTTTCTTTTTTAGCTTATAAACTCCTACCTGGCCCCAATATATTGCCTCCTTAATGGGTGGTTTCTGTGAAGAAAATACTGAATTCTGCAGCAAAAATATATACAAATTTAGTACTCTTCTATGGCTTTCTTATAGAATCATAGAATGATTTGACTTAGAAGGAATCTTAAACACCATGTAGTTCCACCCCCCTTGCCATGGGCAGGGACACCATCCAGTAGACCAGGTTGCTCAAAGCCCCATTCAGCCTGGACTTGAATGCCTCCAGGGATGGGGAACCCACAGCCTCTCTGGGCAATCTTTTCTGTTGTCTCACCTTCCTCACACTAAAGATTTTCTTCCTAATATCTAATATAAATCTAACCTCTTTCAGTATGACTTGATTTCCTCTTGTTCTGTTTCTACATGCTCTTATGAAACATCCCTCTTTGTCTTGTGAACTCCCTTCAGGTGCTGGAAGGCCACAATTAAGTCACCTCTAAGCATTTTCTCTTCCAGGCTGACCAAACACAATTTTCTCAGCCTTTCACCTTAGGACAGGTGCTCCATCCCTCTAATAATCTTGCTGGCTCTCCTCTGGACTCACTCCAACGGGTCCATGTCTTTCCTGGGCTGGGTGGAGCACTGCAGGTGGGATCTCACCAGAGAAGAGCAGGAGGGCAGAATTCTCTCCCTCCCCTGCTGCCCACACTGCTTTGGAAGCAGCCCAGGACACATTTGGCTCTCTGGGCTGCAAGAGCACACTGCTGGGTCATGTCCAGCCTCTCACCCACCAGCACTTCCAAGTCTTGCAATGCCATGTTTTTTTGAAGACATTGTGGGAAATTTCCTCTTATTGTGGTGAACCATGGCAGGGACCTCATTATCACCACTTTGTATTTCTTATCAGCTATTATTCAGTCTGCTTCATCTTGCCTTATTGCATCTTTGTCTAAGCTGTCATGTTTTAATTTATCTGGATTTTTTTCATATCTTTGTTGTTCCAGCTTTTTGGAGGATACCTGCTGGCTTTTGCTCTACTTTTTAGCTATGCTGACTGGCTTATGCTTTTTCTCAAGTTTTTCCATGGTAGAAGCTGTGCAATTGCACTCTGTTTTCAGTATGGTGTTCTTAAATAGTTTGCATATTGTCTACAAAGATTTAATTATTTTGACTGGTTATTTCTATCTTCTTTTACTGACTCTCCAGTTTGAAGATGCATTGGTTTTTCTAAAGCTTTTATTAGTGCTGTTGTGATGACCCACCCTTAAGGGGAAGGAAGCACCTAAGATTTACAAATGCTCTTTGGTCAACAGGAACAAAAAAATGTAAGAGCGTCTGCAAATAATTAGAAAATTTTACTGGTGCGTTACACAATTGGATGGAATTTGGTGTGTAATTCTCTGACCTACTATATTAACACCCAACAGGGGTTTGGATGAAAGAGTGTGGCAGCAGGGACAGACAAATTTAAAGAGGGAGAGATTCATTAAAGAAAAAAATGAGAAGGTAAAGGAAAAGAAAGAGGAAAAGCAAGAAAAATTCAAGAGCAGGAGATAAATTAAAGAGAGAAAGCAACACAGAAAAAGAGAGAAAATGATCATCACTTCTGCTTTTAGCATCAATCCAGCAGATAAGAATTGATCTAGCTGTGTCAGTCTGCCAGTGAGACATCCAGGGTCCTGGGGGGCACTGCCCAAGCTTGGGAAAGTACCTTTTTAATGGACAGGTTTCTCTCTTTCTAAGTTAGTTAGTTATCGTGTGCAGGCCTTTGTGGAAAGGCAATGGAGGGGTTTGGGGGTCACTGGTGTCTCAATCCCATGTTGTAGTTCATGCCCACGTCCTGCCACTCATTCCTGCACTTGTGCTGTAGTGTGTTGTGGCTCCTTCCCAGAGAAAAGTGCTGCTCCATCTCCAGCCTGGCCTTCCTTCTCCAGCAAAGTCTTGTTCTTTCTCATGCTGTGTTAGCACCACTCAGGTTGCTGTGTGGCCTGGGTGGAGTGTGGGGATGCATCATCAGAAGCCATCTTGTCACCAGCCAGGTTCTCTGGGCCTCTAGAGCTGTGAGGCTGTTACATTTGGTGTTTTATTTGAACTCTAATATTTTGAATCTGATATTGTGCCTTTTTAGGCACTGAGGCCTCATGTGTTTTTGAATTATGAACCTTCTATTATTGATGTCTAAAAAAATTAGTATCAGCATTGCAATCTAAAATGGTGTTTCCCAGGTGTATATGAATGCAGCTGAAGTTACTTACTGATACTGTTCCCTGCCATGGACACCCCTTGTCACTGTCAGCATGTCACAGTCAATACTTCCAGGCTAATTAGGCAGACAGGAATATCATATGCAGTGTCTATCTTGTTTGTGACTGAAACTTTATGCTGTTGGGCTCTGGTTGACTCTCTAACTTGTTTGAACACTGAACTCTATTAAACCAGTGTGCATTTTCCTATATTTCCTATGTAGTAAATACCTTGATGTATGGCACAAAGTACCAATGGATACCCTCCTTATGCTATTCTGGTGGTTTCTAGTGCGATTGTTACAGCCGTTTCTTAGTTCAAAAATGGTATCCCAGATCCTCCAACTTTGTTTCTAGGACTTTTCCTGCTTAAGCAAACGCAGTTATGTACTTGTTTTAGTTTTCTGTTTTCTCCTACCTTGTTCAAAATGACAACCTTTTAGTGTCCAGCCTTTTGCTATGGCTTGCAGTGTGACTGGTGGAGCCCTCTGCTTTATCACATAATTAGCTCCCTGTGCTTCACACAAGTGGATATGGATTTTAAGAACAGATGATCTTTAGGGCCTGATAACATTTCCTCAGGCTAGGTTTAAAACCTCCTCACTAATATTTAAGAGTAAAAGCCACAAAGTTTATCCAAATTGTTTCTTCCAAAACCATTCCTTTACTTTCAGGAGTGTTCTCATCTTCCAGTGAATCTGGGCCTTTTTTCTTTCCTGGTCTTCAGTTGCATGCTGAGAATTTATCATTCTCTTTAGTCTGCTTTTCTAGGGATATTGGAATGTCTGAGTGGTGCTAGGGATGCTTGAAAATCCTGAGGTAAGGTATTTTTGCCTTTGATCTTTGTGCTGGCTAAGTTGATGGGCACAATGTCCACATAATTTGAAATAGGAAAGAGTGTGTGCAAGTTTGAGGTGTGAGATTTTGTAGCTCCTTAAAAAATTGGAAAATGTATCACTTCCATGGTTACCCGAATGGCAATTTTCTGTCCTCGCAAAAATGTCTCTTCATTTGATAAAATCCACACATCCTGTTTGTCCTGGTAAACAGAGGGTAGTTATTTATCTGTCAACTATATAATTGTTTTATCTTTAATTTTTATTTTTTTTATTGGTCTATCAAATATGCAAGCATAGCCTGAAGAACAAATGTTTTGCATAAAGCAGAAGAGGGAATTACACTAGGACTTCCTACATGGTAGGCTAGCTCTTTAAGCAATGCTATCTTTCACATAACATCCCTGTTAAATAGCAATGTAACATGGTTAAAGTCTTAGTCATATCTGTTACCTCCTCAAGTAAGTTAGAAGTGTAGTTTTCAGCTATGATAGCTTTTCTTTTTCTCTTTTTTGCCCCCTTTTTTTCAATATATTTGATCTGAAGATATTAGGTGGCTGATAAATTGTACACTTGTTAGATATTTTAAGACAAAAAGCATTTTTTGGAATGACAAGCAATTCATGCGCCTACTAGTGCAGGAAATCACTAAATATATTGAAGTTTTAATTTTTCTCAGCAAAGTAGTTAAAAATACTTGCCTTCAAGGTATTAAAGCCCCAGTGTTATTTGACTTTGAAAGCAGTTCAAGGTAATGTCTACCTTTAGCTCTGGTTATTTGCATTGTAGCTGTATCACGAGAATGCAGCAGAGTCAAATATCCTTTTCTTTAAGTTCCTGCAGTTACAGTGAGTGTAGATTTTCATCTGTGATTTGTCAGTGATCATCTCTGTAAAGAATATTTCAATTGCCAAATTTTATATAGACTATTTTGTGAAAAAACCATGAAAGTCACGGACACTTTCAGCTTTCAACCACTAGATGGTAGCTAACTATCATAAGTTCCCACAGTAAAAGAACCTTCTCGTTGCCAAAACCGTGCAATGCAACACTAACAAAAAACCCATAGAATCATAGAATACACTGAGTTGGAAGGGACCCATCAGGATAATCGAATCTCACTCCTGCTCCTACTCACAACACCTCAGGAGTCACATCAAGTGCCTGACAGCATTGTCCAAATGTTTCTTGAACTCTGTCAGGCTGGTGCTGTGGCCACTGCCCTGGGGAGCCTGTTGCAGGGTTTAGTCACCCTCTGGGTGAAAAACCTTTTCCTGATATCCAGCCTAATCTTCCTCTTACTCACTTTAGGCCATTCCCTTGGGTCCTGTCACTTGCCACCACAGAGGAGAGAGCAGCGTCTGCCACTCCTCTTCCCATCCCACTGTGGGGATGGAGACCTGAAGGACCCCGCTAGTGACTGCTCTCCAGCCTGATGTTACTCCTTTTACTAATTTTGATACTGGAACACAAACAAAGTCTCTTGACATTGTGAAATGAATTTTCATAATTCCTAAAATAGTACAACAACTCATTATTTTAGTTTGAAAAGTGTTTCTCTAGCACAGTTGATTGTGTGCTTCATAGTTTTTTACTCGTCTGCACATCAGTAATTCACACCAAATGTGACTTAATGCTTGTTGGGTGCAGAGCAGAGCCAAGGCTAGCCAGAGATATATGACAGACTAAAATTATTCTTAGAATTCTCACTTATAATACAAGATCCTCATTAATGTATAAATTAAATTATTAAAAATTGATCTTGCACTCCTGAAGCATCTGGAGAGAAAGTGCGAATTACAGATCTGATGGTGTATCACCAGTAAAATAAAGGTAAAAGAGGAGTTTGTTTTAAAGTTGGTTAAAATCTGCAAAAAACCTTTTTTTCCCGCCCAAGTTATAAAAATGTTTCTAAAAGTCAAATCTGGTACTGGGATAGAACAAGGAACTCTGCCTCAGCAAGAACTGTTCTGGTCAAAAGGCTGAAAAAAACCGACCTAGATTATTTGATCTGTTTACATAGCCAGTATACACTATCTAATCTAATGCTCTAGTGGATGTAAAATGGATGTAAAACAAATCCCTAAAGCAGTATTTTTATAGCATTTTAAGCCAAAATCAGCTAAACTATATTTAAGGCTGGGCATTATTTGATTTTGTGGCTTATAAGCCAAAGAAGAGGTAGAGGTTATAAGAGTCTGGCATGTAATTTTTGACCAAAAGATTTCTTCTCGGCTGTCTGGGTTGGTTGCATTAATTAAAGTGGCTCTGCTGCAAGTCTGACTTTTGACCCGAGGACAGCAATGACCTGATGATGGCAGTTAAGCACTGTCTCAATCACTTCATTATTTTCCATTTTCTTTTTTTTAACTTAATGAGATGGAAAATCACAGGAAGTTAAATTCCATAAACATCAATGATCTTTGAATGACTCTAACCAGTATCAGTGTATAATCTAGTACTGTAAATGCAGGCTGCCCCAAGGGTTCTGAGGATATATTACAGCTGCAAGGAGAGTTCCTGTGTAAGGTAATGATTTGTGATTATTTGATATCAACATATATATGGGTTCCCTTCATGGGTTAGATTAATCCTTGTCATGATTGACAGCCATTTTAATTCTAGAAATGTCACATTCCAAGTTACTTAAATGACTGAGATTTCTGGAGTTCGAAGACTGTTTCTTTTTACAAATGATAAATGAGCTGACAGAGATGCTCTGTTAGGCTTGCCATTCACAAACAAGAAAACTAATTGAAGATGGGCAAGTTGAGAGAAGATTTAACTGCGGGGATCATGAAATTGTGAAGCTTAAAACACTGAAAGAACCTTAGACTTTAGAACTTTAAATTTTTGATTTCTTGAGGGAATTTGGTGGGAACCCATGAAGGACTTCCCTAGTAGGAAACAGGGCTGAAGAAAGCTATGTAACCTGCAAATGTAAAATCATTGGAACACACAGACAGGCCATTCAATGTACAGAAGGAAGAGGAGACCTTATAGGAGGCCAGCACGGATGAACACAGAGGGTATGAATGCAAACATGCAAGCTTCCTTAGAAGCTAGGGATGAAATAGAATCAGGGCCGCCAAGGAAGGATATAGACACAATGCCTGAGTTCACAGAGATAGAGTTAAGAAGCTCAGCTGGAGTTCAAACTTTTGAGGAGGTCAAAGGGAAATGACAATATTGTTTTTAAGTACAGTGACAACACAAGAAAATGTAGGCTGACTGCTCAGGGGAACAGGAAACTAAGGAGCAAAGAACATGGGAAGGCTGAAGTTTTCAGTGACTTTTTTAAAATAAGTTTTCATGAGCTGGCTTTGCCCTCTGGCTCTTTTAGACCTTCAAGCCTCCTTGCATAGTGAACAAAAATGAGGGATTATCTGTGGTAGCCAAAGGTACCACAGGGAGTGTTAGGGAGCACTTAAGCCAATTGGTTGTATAGAAGTTAGAAGTCCATGGGGCAGATAATAAACACCTGAAGGTCCTGAGAGGGGAAACCAATGTCATTTTGAGGCCCATCTGTCTTCAAAAGGCCACGATGATCTGGGGAGGTTCTTGATAACTAGAAAAAGACATATGTTGCACCTGTCACAGAATCAATTGGATTGGAAAAGACCTTTGAGATCATCAAGTCCAACCTGTGACTGAACACCACTGTGTCAACTAGATCGTGGCACTGAGTGCCACCCCCACTTAAACACCTCCAGGGACAGTGACTCCCTCACCTCCCTGGGCAGCCCCTCCCAATGTCTGGTCACCCTTTCTGTGAAGAAATTCTTCCTGATGTCCAACCTAAACCTCCCCTAGTGCAGCTTACGACTCTATCCCCTTGTCTATGAAGAGAAAATAAGGGAAGATCCTGGGAATGACACACCAATCATCTGCTCCTAGTAAGGTTGTGGGGCAAACGGTTCTGAAAGTGTTTCACGGCACACGAAGCACCAAGAAACTGACTGGGAGCAGCCATTGTAGATTTACAAGCGTCACATTATTCATGATCAGCCTGATTGCCTCTGTGGTGAGATGGATGGCTGTGTGGGAAACTGGGAAGCAGCAGTGGTGGGTACTGAGAGAGCTCTGCTTGTTTAGCCATAGGAAGGGAAGGCCAAGGGGAGATCTTCTTGCAGCCTTTAATTGTCTAATGAGAGGGTAGAGAGACAACAGAGCTGAACCCTTGATTAATGCTTTGTTAAGGTTTGTGGTAATAAGAGCCAACATACACAAACTGGAATGTGGCAGATTTCAGCTAGATGGGAACAGTCTTTATGCTGGATGGTCAAGTTATGTTTGGCACAGTTATATAGCCCCAGAGGGTGCAGAATTTCCACCCTTAGAGACATGAAATCTGCAAACATCTCTGAACAACCCACTCTAATGGGGCCTGCTCTGAGCAAAAGACTGTCTAGATAACTTTTGGAGATGTAAAATAATTCTTATAATTTTGTGAATCTGTAAGTTATTTGCCATGATAATAGCATTTTAGGAAAAAGATCCATGATTTTTAGCTGGTTTTTCAAGAGATTTAGGTAAGGATTTTTTTCTCCTTATTTTTTAAAAATAACTTATTGCTGCAGGGTGAAGTTGAGCCTGTTGGGTTGAGCTTTTACTTTAGAAATCACATATATCATGCAAATAAGTATAGAATCAGAGAATGGTTTTGGAAGGAACTTCAAAGATCAACTGGTTCCAGCCCCTCTGCCATGGGCAGGGACACCTTCCACTAGGCCAGATTGTTCAGAGCCCCTTTCAGCCAGCCTTGAACACATCCAGGATTGGGGCATCCACAGATCCCTGGGCAACCTGTGCCGGTTCCTCACCACCCTCACAGTGAAGAGCCTGCTGTCCTGCAGTTTAAGGCCATTCCCTCTTGTCCTATCACTACCATGCCATTGTAAAAAGCCCTCCCAGCCTTTTTTCAGGCCCCTGTTAGGAAATGGTAGGTGCTGGAAGGTCTCCCCAGCGCCTGCTCTTGTCCAGGCAGAACAGCTCTGGCCCTCTCAGCCTGTCTTCACAAGAGAGCTGACCCAGTCCTGTGATCACCTTGGTGGCTCTTCTCTGGACTCCTTCCAACAGAATGAAAATAATTAATTCCTCAGTGCTTTGAATATATCCATAGGAATTAACTTTATATGTAATACTTAATAGTGTGTTTAATTTTAAATTATAACCCTGTAAAGGGTTCAGAGAAATGTATGGATGTTTACTTTTACCCTAAATGCAATTTTTCAGTCTTTCAGACAAGTATGCACAACTGGATTTGACTACAGTAGGTGGGGAAATGTAGATAATGCAGGGAAAATGGTTTTTACTCATGTGATTTTTGTCACTGCTAAGGTTGTCAAGTGCTTTTAGACATTACTCACATTGATATGAGTGGAAGCAGAAATATTTAGGGACATTTTAAGCCAGAAATAGCTGTAAAATGTCTGTTTTCTTGTTACTAATACTGGATAATTAGATTGTTTTTCTTGGCATTTTGAAGAGGACATTGGATTATGTTCAGTCACTGAAGTGGAAAAAAATTAAAGCTCTTTTAGGAAGGAAAAAACCTAACATTTCTTGCTGAAGAAAAATTTCTGTATTAAGCAACCATTGTACACCTGAAAAATAAGTGTAACTGAATGTACTTCTATAAAAGCATGAATAGAAAACTCAGTAATTTACAAGTCTCTAGGTAAAAGATATTTGAAAGTTGTTTGACTGTTGCTGTATATTTAAACAGTCACCTGTGACAAGGAAACAAAGATGCCTGTTGACACAAGGATTGCTGCAGAAGGCTAAACACAAATCAGAGAAGCAGTTATAAAATTGACTTCTGCAAATACTTATGGTGCCCTTGAGTATGATGAATCGTATCCAGCAGTGTTTGCATATAAACAGTATCACCTTAACAACACTGTGGTTGGTAGGAGTAACTTTCAGGGCCTAATCTGTAGGCAGTAAATTCTGGTGGCTAGAGACCTCTTGTTTCTGTGGTAGTGCAATTTAATTTTCTAGCAATTTGTGTGCACACTAGAACTGAATTTTAAGTACAGAGATAAGGTTAATAGGTGCTGGGGTTTTTTATGTCCTTACTACATTTTCCAGAGTTATTTTGGCATTCCTACTGAAAGGAAAGAAACAAGTGCAAACAAAACGTTGGGGGAGTACAAAATGATGAATGTAAAAGCTTTCTCCATGGATTAGGGATTGTTCCTGAAAAACAGTGCTTGATGCTTATATTGAATAGTACAATGTTTAGAGCTGGAAGAAAGCAACTTTGGAAACAAAGCATTGGCAGAGTGATAAAGGTAAGGAAAACTGATTTTTTAACTAGGTTTAGACTAATAAATACGTAATTCGAATAAAGGTGTGTATTGAGGGGGGATGGCATAGAAAAAAGTGTTTTAAAATAGGCCTAAGTGGACGATGCTAGTTGCACAATTTGTTTTGAAAGGCAAATTTGCACTGGGAGGTGTTTATGCATTTGGCTAGTGGTGCTTGTGTCTTGCCCAGATTGTTGCAATGGTCTGGTAATGGTATAATTTCATAAATGCTGTATTAGTACACTAAAGAGTTTGATGTTAGGTGTGGTAACAAAACACGGGTTGACTCTGCCATGAAGGAAAATAGAAATGCAACTTCACTTTCCCTACATGTCTAAGATGGGAATAGAGTTTTGAAGGAAATGCTTAGCATTGAGGAAACACAACAGACTATAGAAGTCATTAAGGTACTTAGACTAATTTTAAAAGCTGGTTATTTAAGCAAACTGTTCCTGAGTTAATGCAATGTGATAACACATGTGCAGAGCTCTGATTTTTGAGATTTAGGAGTTAGATAAGGGAACTTCCCTAATTCTTTAGGGTGTGTATCTTTTAAGAAAGAGGAAATAAAAATACTGAAATTTGAAAATTGAAAACTCAGGATGCTTGAAAATATGTGAAATGGTGTGCAGTTTATCTTTGAAGGGAAATTCATGAGCAAGGCTTATGTAATATAAAACATCTTAGCAAGTTAAAGGAGAGACAAAATAATTCCATGCTGGTTAAATAAATTTTGGATAAGTCAGTAAATTAACAATAAAACATTGTTACTTTTTGACTCTTTCACTATTGAACTTCCCTGCAAAATCTTGCTCATCCATAAGACTTTGATTTCTGCATGTCTAAATTCTGTGATGCACAGTGTTCTGAAAACAAAATGCATTATTTGCTGGATAAAGAGTGTTCAGAACAAGTTTTATCTTGTTTGCATGTGACTTGCATACTAAACAACATTCTTGCTAACTCTATTCAGGCTGTCTGCATCAGCAGCTACAGTCTGTAATGGAGAAGCTGGCAATAGTCAATGGCTGGTTTCTAAGCCTCTTGTTTCAAAAAATGAACTCCTTGAATCTCTGACTTGTGCTCTTTTAGTACCTGCTGCTTAAATACATATGCTTTTTCAGCAGCTATGAGACTTTTTGAAAATTTTAATTTAATCTCAAATTATTTCTTCAGACTGACGGTGAGAGGTTTATGGGTTTAGGTATATAAAAGATACATTTAGGAATCTCTCCCTTTTCTTGCTTCAGGAAAAGATGTGTAACTGGACTAATCATCAGAAAAGGACTTTTCAGTTAATGAGTTTAGCTTTGGCCCTTCATCTGTTATGGGACTGTATCATATAGCCTTCCTTACTTTCATAACCAAAAGTGGTAAAAGAAACCCAAAACTAAACTTGGCTGCGTTACCTGTGTTGTTCTTTACATAACAAAGACTGAGCTGAAGTTGTACCATAAAAAACTTGGACAATATTTCCAGATATCTAAGTGAGACAGTGTTTATCTCTTGTAAATACTGCATCCTCCTGCATCATGGGGACATTAGGAAGAGTTGTTGATGTATGACCCTGATCAGAGTTGCTGCTGCTGAATACTTTTCAGGATTTGCATGTTGATGTTACTGCATGTAACAGCAATTTCTCTTTTCCCTACATAAATGATCCTCTGTGTGTTTCAGCAGTCTTCCATCTTCAAATCTTCATCTTTCAGTGTTCTATGAAATTCTGAATTGCATAGAGCTGCCTATGCTTGGGTATTATTTTTTGGTATAGATTCTGTTTAGGCCTATGTACTTCTGTAGTGAATACTGCAGGATTTAAAACTACAAAAACTCTTAGGCCATGACCACAATGCTGATTTGAAGTGAGATGTGAGGGTAGCTAAAGGGGAAAGGGAAGAAGGAGATGTAGAAAGCCCAGCATTTTTTTATAATTAGTTCTCTGAGATTACTAATCCTAAGTAAAGAATATCTTAAAAATTCATTCTTTTAGTAGAATGCAAATGGAAGCTCAGAAGATAGACTGGGAGATGGTTTACAGCATGGCCTCTTAGTGTTTTAAATACATAAATTAGTGATTTTCTATTGAAAGCACTGAAGTTAGGTTTTCTCTACTTTTCTGTGTACAATCTAATCCTAAAAGTGAGGCAGAAGTCTCTTCTAATGACTGCAACAACTAATGTGCAAATTTGTGATTAAGCAACACTTCATTTGGGAAGGAAGTTTGTAGAAATGATAACTCATCAAAATATAGAAGCATGACAGCTTGAATTGTATTGAGTGTTCTTGCATTGCATTGTAGCATCTCAGGAAAAAATGTGTGGAACTTGCATTGGTAATAGAAATATCCTACATATCAAAACAAATGCCTTCCAGTAGTGACATGATAAATACAAGTCAAAGTGTTTATCTTCATAAAACTATAGCTTTATCATTTAGCTAATAGTTTCCTGTTTCTCTAGGTATGGTTCATTAAGTAATTTAAGTTAATTGCACTTAAAGTTTAGTGATATCTTAATGAACATTCTTGTTGCTGGACTTGGACATTAAATATTGCCCAGTGTTGTATGAACAGCTATGCACAATAGCTTGTATATTTGTTATAGGGCTTGAGACACAGCAATTAAAAAAAGTTTTAAACAAGCATTGGGACATGATTGCTCAGTTTGAGAAGAAGGTGCTCATGATTTCAGCGTGTACAAATAGCAACTTGTAGAAGAAATGGAAGCTATGAACAAGTCAAGAGCATCTGTATAGGTGGAGCAGGTGGCTTAAAAACCAGTGTAAGATGTAATCTTGTATAGTAATATATCTGGACCTCTGTATTGGAAACACAAGCAGAGTACAAAAGTAGTCTCTCTGTAGTTTAGGCAGAACAAAAGGCTTCTTTCTGTATTAAATAGAAACTAATTGGTAGAGTATTGGTTTGTAGTATTATTATTTTTTTAAAGGTGCCCTATCAGTTGCGTTCAAGTTACTGGAACAATAGTTTTGAGTATTCTATTGTTATCCTCTAGTGTGAATGGAGCTGCTTCAGAAAAAATGGTTGCTTTTTGCATGTCTAATGAGGAGGAAAATTTCTGCTCATGTTTAAAAGCATTTAGGAAAAGCCAATCCTGTGATGACACTACACTTTCAGGAAACTGAAGACTATGTTAGGATATGAGGGGGTAAAATAGCACAAAGTACATGTATAAATTAATATGCTACTGTGTTCTTCAGACATATCTGTGTAAAGAATAGGATTTGTATGTTTGCCTTTTATATGGAAAAACATTTCAAAAGCATTCAGCATTTATGAAGGCATGGTAGTAGTTACCAGTTTACCAGGTACTTGAAAATTCCTTCAGAAAGTAGTAAAGATATTTACATAAGGGTATAAAGTATATTATGCAGGTCCTTTTGGCACTGCAAAAGCTTGTGGATAAATCACTTATGCATACTTTATAAAGTTACTAGTTTTTTCCTAATCACCAGGGAAATAAGGATTGAATTTACCTCCAATGAAACATCATTCTAAATTTCTTTTGAAAATGAAATTATATTGAATCTTGTAACCCACAAGCACAATAATACCAGTAACTATTCCAGAAGGCTATTTTGTCTATAATGTAATGAGGTGTGTTACATATGGGATTTCAATTTAATTAGAAGAGTAGGCTTACTGCTTGAAGAATGGTATAATAGCTATAGTTAAGCACATTTGTAAACACTTGTGTACCTTGAGGCTTGTGGTTTGTTTTACTTCTCATTATATTAAAGAGATAATGTATAAAACCCGAGCTTCCTCCAGCAGCATCTGTCTTTATTAGAGAGTGCTTACAATATCTTCCACGAATAACAAAGATCAGTCAGAATCCTGTCTTGACTTGATGGTCATACGTGACTAGACTGAAAAGCTGAGACAAAGGACTTAGGGTGTTGAAGGTAACATGCAGAATAATCAAGCTGTACATATAAAATACTTTTTTTTTTTCCTACAAAGCCTTTCAACAAATTAGCTTTCTGTACAACATTATTTATGATAGAAATGTTGTGATAAATCTGAAAATGGAACACCAGAAACAAACTGTAAAATTGTAACGAAGGCTGCTTCTAAAATTTTCACTTGAGTGCCATAGAAACATAAATCACAAGTGTGGATTGAATGTAATAGCCTTTACTTTTAAAAAGAAATTTTAAAGCTTTCTTTATTTTTGTCTTTAAATTAGATTGTGAGTTTTTTATTGTCCACTTTGTATTTAATAACAGCAAAATCTCAAGGATGAGAGGGAGGCTAAACGTGCTCGTCTGGATGGCAGACATGATTACTTACTGGATATTGTTGCCTCTTGTGTCAATCTGGACAAAGCAGAAGTAGAAGATGCTATTCTTGATGGAAACCAGGTAATCTGATGAATTTGAATGTGAAGCTCATAGTATATTTTGGAACTAATATTACCATTAAATTCTTGGTGAGATAGTTTTCAGACTTCACACCTGAGGTCACTCAAGTCTTCTCTTGAAGAAGTGGGTTATTTTCAGCATTTTAAATTAATTTGAACAAAATGTCCTTAATTCCAGGACCTATTGTAACAATATTGATTTTTAAATTTATTAGAATTTCTCCTTTCCAGTGGTTATAGTTAACATGCTAAAACTTGTGATTGTATTTCATAGTGAAACCACAGTGTGAAGTCTCCCAGTCCTTGAGTACACAGCACAGAGAGGTTCAAGAGTCCTGTCTACAGCAGGTTGCATGTTGTCGCTTCCATAAGGCTTCCAGCATTTGTAAAACTGTATTACAATCTAGATCAGCAAATTAAAATACGTAGAATCCACTTGACAAAATAGAATGGCTTATGTGATCTGACTGTGACTGCATAATGGCTAATACAAATTCATATATTGAGACACTGAAAAATACCACTTTTTAAACAAGCTAGGTAGATGGAAGTATTTATTTTACTTCCTGACACTAAAGTAAACATGGCTGTAGTTTGGGTTTTTTATGGTTTGTTTTCTCTTGTATTCTCTTTCCATCTGCATGCCTTCAATTTAGGCATTCCATTTCAGTGCTTATATTGTTGAGAAACTGAAGAAAGTTCAGTGGAAGACCAGTGGAAGAAAGAGAGGGACACAGGGCATGTGAAGTATGAGATGAGGGAGAAGAAGAGGTTGAGTGGCAGTCAAACAGTAGCCTGCAGCTCCTTGAAGAGTGTTTGCAACGATGACGGAGCTGAACTATTCTCAGTGGGAGCAGATAACTTCAAAGATAAAGCCACATCTTGCAAAATGGCCACCAAGAGACCCTTCTTCACCAGGAGGGTAATGCAGCATGGGAATAGGTTACTTCAAGTCAATTGTGGAATTTCTGTGCTTGGGGTTTTTGAGACTCAGCCTAGGAAATGCTCTAGATGATTGGAGCTGTTGTTGGTGACACAGGAAGCTGACCTCAAGACCTCCCAGAAGTCTCTCTCCATTTCTATGAGTTCGTGATATAGCAAATGAGCAGTGCAGAACATTGTCATGCACATTAAAAAGCAGAATTAGTTTCAGCCTTTGTGCATTCTATCTCTAAATGGGTTTCCTGGCAAACTATAGTGCCTGAGAATAGCTGTCAGATGAGGAAAATATTGGCAGTTTCTACGCTTGGAAAGAGAGAAGTGTAATAGTTGTTTTGTCCTCATCTTGGAGGGCTCAGCCAAGATTTTCCGGAATAGCAGCTCATTATCTTGGTGTAACTGAGGCTTGTTATTAATGGAAGAGGGATAATTGTGGCTTTCTTCCAGCTTCTGGTGATCTTCTAGCCTTTTTTCTACACTAGAAAGCACAAATGGTACCACCTAATGTTTCTGAAGATGAACTTGAAGGAGCCTTTTCTGCTAAAGATAGCCATGTTGTTAGGGACTACATAGAAGAGTGATGCAGATTGGTGGATGAGGCCAGACTTTCAAGTGCTGAGACGTGGATCAGCATACTAGCATAAAGCAACTCAGTTTTTTCCTCAGCCTGTATGGCCTATACATGAGATTTGTGGACTGCACTACCAATACATGCTTCAGTGATGCTTGATGGCAGCCTTGAATTGATGAAGAGCCGTTAAATTTTCTTGATGCTTATAAATATGTAAAAAGGCAAAGGCTTCCTCTGTTGCTGTGATATGAAACAAATCAATGACACATGATAATCTAAACATGATTTCACACAGATAGAGCGCATGAACAGGTTCTTGGCCCCTGGAGGTCTGCGTCATCTGATGTTCTACTACCAAGATGTGGAAGTAATGGATACAGGTAAAGTAACTTAGATTCTCCTGCAATGTGTTACAGTTGTGCGGAGCATATGTGCAAGCAAAAAGAAAATAGTCAAGTTCTTATGAACTGGAACTTAAAGCAAGACAGGTTTGGTCATACCAAGGCATTGATCTCTGCTCATGAAATGATGATTATTGAAATTACTGAAGCTTATTAGTGCACTTCAGCATGTTGCTACTATGGAGCAGCAAAGTACTTCCTTGTGAGCTCAGCAGCTCTTGCCTGTGGGAATTTTTTTGTTAGTTAAAAGGTGACTTTCACACAAGGTGAGCAGTGACAAATGCCATTCCTCTCCTCTTCAGTCATGCCACCTGCTGGCCCTAGAAGCCATCCACATTTCTTGGCACATGACCATCCATCTAGGTGGTCCTGTTTCATGACAAATCTACATGAGACGCACATTATAGGTAGAAAGGTGTTACCCCAGAAAGCTCTTCTACATGTACCCCTTTACTGAGTGCCCCCATATTCCACACTTCTGGGGGAAACCTCCTTCTCCCTCACCCTGTGGGTAGCTCAGGACCCCTGTGACAAGGACACCCTTCTTTTGCCCATGGCTCCTCTCCCAGAGCCTCCACTGCTGCTGCTGTTGGGACCATCCAGGTGCTCTGTGACCTCTCAGAGCCTGTGACTGGCTGGTGGGAGCTCACACCACTTGGTTACCCTGGAAGTACTTGAACAGCCCTGTAAACATATCTATGCTTAGCTGTATAAATGTGTTTATACACAGATAAACATATACCTAGATGAATGTACAAATATCAATTTATATTTCATGCATTTTCAGTATATATGTATGTGTCCATTTTCTTTGGTATATCTGTATATATCTAAAAGGGATGAAAAAACTATTTAATATGATATAAGCAACTTTAATAAAAAAAAGTTTCAATGCACATAGAAATACAGTGAAATGAAAACACAAATGCAACCACTAATTTAGAAATCTGAGGAGCAAGTTTTAACATGCCTGAGATGAAGTGGTGAAAGTATAACAAAGAGAGTGTGAGGCAAGGGTCAAAGCCTAGGAATCTAATGGGTGTTGCCCATACCCACCAACAAACCAATCAGATGCACTAGAGTATGGTATGATTTTAGTGACCTTTTGGGGTTTGGGGTTTCATGCTAAATATAGGCAATACATTGAACAATATATAGGGAATATATTGAGAACAGTAGAGAAAACCACATAAGCAAAACACAAATGAATTCACAGCAATGCATGCATTGGGTGAAAAAGCAAAAGTCCCTTAGAACATCATGCACAAGAGGGAAAAAAAATTAAGAAAAAAAAAGGTAGTGATGGAGAAGACAGTGGGGATTAAGTGAGTGGGCTGGAAACTGACTTTGCCCACAGCTGTAAGTGGAATCACTTGTAATACTGTCCGACCGTAAAACTTCTGCTGTACATTTTCCCTTTGTAGGTGGAGCAGAGTTTGTAAAAGAATTATCTGTGTTGATTGTTTAGGGCTGTGGTTCACAGGCTATCAAAGCAAAAATCTCAGTTGTGGTGGTAGCTACTAACTGGTAAAGCTAAGTGAATTTTTGTGGCATTACATGCACCCTCTTGGCAAGGGCACTTACTATGGCCACATCATACCCAAACTGGTTTTCTGACCCTGATGAATCAACCAACATTTGTGTTAGGGAAGAAGATGATTCCATGAAGGGAGTGTACAAGGAATTTTTTGTTTCTGCAGAGCAGGAGCTGTATCTCCGAGTTCAGGAAGATCTACTTCAGAGACCTAAGGTGTCATTTAAAAGTTTGATTTCTTGCAGTGTTTTGAAGATTATTATTCATGTGAATTTTAAAAACCTCTAGAACCTTTTTCAGTAAGAGTACATCATTTCTAAAGAGACTGCAGGTTATACTACCTACTTCACCTCCACAGATTGTGGGAAAACTCTGATGACTTTTGCTGGTCTTGCCTCTGTAATTACTTGTGGCACTTTAACCCTGGCTGGATGCCAGGCACACACAAAAGCTGCTCACTCACCTTCCCCTGCTACAGCTGGACAGAGGAGAGAGAATTTATTGAAGGTTTCATGAATTGAGATAAGGATTGGGAGAAAACACTCCAAGGGCAAAATAGGCTTGACTTAAAGGTACAAAGTGAATTTATTACCAACTAAATCAGAGCAGGCTAATGAGAAGTAAAATAAGCCCTTAAAATACCTTTTTTTCCCCCCAACCCCTCCCTCTTTCCCACTGACAGTGCAGGGAGACAGTGGTGTGGGGATTTTGGACAGTTCAACACCTGAGGTTTTCTTTCACTGCCCAGGGAGAGGAGTCCTTCCCCTTTGAGACTGTGGGATCTCTCCCATGGGAGACAGTTCTTAGTGAAGTTCTCCAACATGGTTCCAATCTCATGAGCAGGAGTCCTCCTGAAACTGCTCCAACGTGAGTCCTCCCAAGGGCACACTGTCCTCTCAGAACTGCTGCAACATGGATCACTCTTTCACAGGGTGCAGTCCTCCAAGGCCAGGCTGCTCCAGCCTGGAAGCAGGGTCCCTCTCTCTACCTGGCCTCTCACTGGATCACAGCCTCCTCCAGGCATCCACCCACTCCAGCATGGGCACCTCCTCATGTTCTTGCTTCCTTCTTTTCTCTAGCTGGATATAAAACTGCACCCCAGACTTTGTTTTGCTTTTCATCTCAAATATGTTATGACAGAGGCATTATCACCATCTCTAATTGGCCCAGCCTTGGCCAGCAGCATCTCCATCAGGGATTGGCTCTGGCAGACCTGCTGGAAGCTTCCAGCAGCTTCACACAGAAGCACCTCTGTTGCAGTTGGCTATTTGTCTCGGTGCAGGGAAGGCTCAAGACTTTCAATATGAGTGTTCAGCAAGCTCCGTTTATTGAAGAGAGCATCAGACACTTATACAGCAAGTAATAAGCTCATGAATATTCTGTAATTTACACTGTTTATTGGCCACACTACAACATCAGCTCTTCCCCATTCCTTAGGGGTTACATCTCTCTTTTCTCATGTTTCTTTCACGATTTGTTATCATACTACAGCTAAGTCTAAGGACACGCTATCTTGCAGGTGCAAGACTTAGAATTAGCCACAGCCTTGTACTTTTCCAATTCCTAGTTACTCTCCCAACACACCTCTGTGGCCCCTTCGCTACCAAAACCCATGCAAAACTGAAGCATTACTGCAGTATAAAGACAGCACAAGTTTTATTAGCATGCAATACATCAAATTAATTACATTTACAGAGTCAGGTCTTCTGCTGAGACAGAGCCCTTATTGTAATTCTGAGGTATATGAAAATGAGACTTCAGAGCTGCAGTGAAAAAGGGAGTGAGAAAGATGATGTTAACAGAAGGATGGGGAGGGAACTTCTGGGGGCCACCTGATCCAAAATAGGGATCCCTGGTGCAGATGGTCATGTGTCTGAAATAAAAAAATGTGCAGAGGGATCTATCACTTTTTAGATTTTGTCATTTAACTGCTGGTATCAACAGCTTACTTTTTCATCTTCTTATTGTAATAGTGCCTCACTGAAATGTGTATGCATGCAATTTTACTCTGCAGTAATACTGAAAAGCTAGTAACAAGGTAGGGTGAGGTATTGTGACCAAAAACATATGAGAAACATTTAACCCCCAAAAGACACTGCTTCTTCTTAGTGACCCCTTACAAGCGTTGCCAGCAGCCTGGACATGGAAGCAGTACATTCATGTTGGGGGAAGAAGAAAGGACAAGTAACTCCCTTGTAGCTCTATTATTGGTTTTTGTTTGCTTTTGCCCCAAAGAATCTGCTGTGGCCTCTTTCTCCTTGTTTTCAGAAGCATCCTGTTTATTTTTTTTCCTTATGTTTATGTATTTTTAGGGTAGGACAGTTGATAATAGCTCCTCTAAGGTAAAATACATCACTGCATTTTCTGATTTCTAATTTTTCTTTTTCAAGAAAGAGAACATTATCTATAACTGCATGATAGAGCCTATAAAAGGACCTTGAGTCTGAAACATTATTTAGAGGGAATAGAAAAAACAAATAAATGAATAGAAGTGAAAGGCTTTTGATGCAAATATGGCAAAACTAGATGAACTATTTCTTACTGTGTCATGAAGACTCTGAATGCTGCTTACTTTCTGCGGATAGTTCCGTGAGATGCCTCCAGGAGACTGGGACTCAGTGAGGCACAAATAATGACTGAACTGTTTGTGTAGAAAACTTTTCTTTGAATAAATGATCAATGGGTCTTAATTGTTTATTTGTTTGAATCTGTAGAGTACTTTGGTCTTCCAGGAATAGGAATGAACTCTCATTTGACCAAGAAGAAGAAAGTATTTGTGACAGAGGGAAAAGATGTTGCTCTAACTGGTGTATGCATTTTCTTCATTAGATCTAGTTTTTCTAAACCAGTCACAACTGAGAATATCTATCAAGTAAGTCAGTGACTGCTCATCTTTGTACCTAATGTTGTTTAAAATGTGTTTTTCTATGGGGTATTTGCTCTCAAAAAATGACAATTTGACAGCTCTTGACATGGAGGAATGAGTAAAAGGACACACAGATGGGTTAAATGAACCAGGACAAAAAGGGAGGGGGATGGAAATAAAGATATTATCTTGTGGCATCAAGTTGATGTATATCATTGATATGAAAAAAGGATACTGAGGAAGAAAATTTAAGACAATCTGTAATGACAGAGTAATAAGTCAATACCTAAATACTGAGGTGTTAAATTTCAAAAAAGTCTAGCAAATTAATTTGAAAAACAAAAATTATTTTACTTTTGAAAGTGTATATGTAAATTGTATATAAGTTTTTACTGGTGAAAGACCCCTTGTATTGTGTTTCTTTTACAGGAAGTAAATTTTAATATGATGGATATAGGTCGAGATGGCTTATTAAAAGGTGTTGAGCAGTTGATATCAGAAATATTCATTCCAGCCTTACAGACTATGGACCATGGCTGGGTTGAACCTCAGCAAGTTCCCAATATTAAGCAGGACTTCCTTCGTGCCCTAGAAGGATTTGTTAGTGTCCTATCAGGAACTCAGCAAAGTCTGTTGGAAAAGGTAGTATGTTCGTGTGGGAAATAGAAAATGAGCTAGCTGTAGAATGTCTCTAGCTCTGGACCTTTTGAATTAGCTGCTGTTTTAGATTACTCATAAAATTTGCTTTTGTTAAATTGGAGAATAACCCAACACTTCTCTTTATTGTTGTCCTAACTCATTATACTTCAATCTGTAGTTTTAATAGTTCTGTAGGTGCTTCTGTTCTTGTTTATTCTGGGGTCGGTTCTTTAGAGCTATTAACTTCTTGACTCCCCAACGGCTGTGGTCACTCTTAAATGTTGAATGATTACTGAATGACAAAATGTTGTTGGTTTCTACTCAGCTTCTGTGAAGGAAAGGGCATGAGAGCACAACTGCCTGGTTGGTGAATTCTTCAGATTCTGGATTCTAGAATTTTCCACTTCCAGCTCAAGCCAGTTTAATTTAGGCTGAGCTGGGAATAAGAAGTGAGATAACTGAAGGAGGGCAATGAGTTAGTCTTTAAAGTTCCTAGATTATTTGTCATGAACATTCAGCATTTAATTTTTTTTTAAACTTTTATTTTAGGTCAGCCTGAAGAAATGTGAAACATATGACCTTAAAACTCTAAGAGGACCTTCAGATTACTTGATGGTTGCTGACAGCATGGAGGCTCTTGAAAAAATAGAAGCCTGCATGAGAGAATGGACCAAACAAATTGAACAGGTGATACATGGGACAAATGTGAAATGTAACCTCTACATCTTGACAGATGAATTTAATCCTGTTGGTGTTACAGCTGCCTTTCTATAAATTTGGATGACTTCAATCTCTTTATTTTAAAGTACTATTGGTATATTTTTTGTGCTTTTACTTCTCCATGGAAGTATCACCAAGAGCTTTTTCCATCTGCTTGTTAATATAGGATACACAGTTTGGGAAGCTTAGTTCCTTGTCTTTGATAATTACCTGTTAATAAACTACAAAACAGTTAGTAGTTCCCAGTGGATTTAATGAAAACAAAAAGAATACAGTAATTGAGTGAGCACTGTTCTCAGTGGTCACATTTGTACTTTGAAACAAGCTTTGCAGGTGATTTGCAGAAAATGTAACTGTCTGTAACAGTGCTCTTGGAACAGAATTTCTTTACGTTGGAAATGAAAGCACCAAGCAAAATGAAGTTTTTTATATGAGGTGGAGGGTAAGTTAAGTAATTTATCAGGCAACGTTAATACCACTTGTTAAAAGAAGAATCAATCCATGCTACCTCTGCAGATAAAAAATATGAGCATCACTCACGTTACTTTATGATAAAAGGTTCTTGCAGAAAATGACCAGTTGAGAAAAGAAGCAGATGACCTTGGACCACGAGCAGAGCTTGATTATTGGAAAAAGAAATTGTCAAAATTTCACTACCTTATGGAGCAGCTGAAGAGCCCAGATGTGAAGGCAGTGCTTGGAGTACTCACTGCTGCTAAATCCAAACTGCTGAAGGTTTTTATTTTAAATTATGATTGATATAAATAATAGAAATGCTCTTTATACCCTAACTCATTTTGATAATGTATGTAACAATGCTGGTGGGGAAAACATTGAAACATTTTTGGCTTTTGTTTTCCTTCTCTATTCCTCAGCCTGAGTAAAAAAAGTTTAAATCTAGTTCAATTTATTGAAAAAGACTGGGAATCCCCTCAGTCTAAAGGCTGATAATGTACTTCATCCACATGGCTCAAGAGAAATAAATAATTTAATATTTGAAAAGTTGATTATTAAATCAGAATATTGAATTAATGAATGGATATTTAATGACAAAAAAAAAATCCCCATTTTTTAAGCCTCATTTTTATGTTGTTACAGTGCCTGTCAAAATTGTTTGTGGAATCATAACTTCTTACATTGACATAACAAATTTAAAGTCCCATCACCAACAGAAAATAAGTAAATAAAAAAAAAATCTTGTCTCATCAAAATGAGATGTGGAACAAATCCATAACCATAATTATACATCCATAACTCATATATTTTAGAGCAACTTGACTGCACACTACCACTGACTATTTAGCTGAATGGTGTAAACCAACTGTCTGATCACAGCCAAGTTACTGAAACAAGACAAGGACCCCTTCTTGGGTGAACAAGTATAATTCTGAAGTAAAAGATCTGTGCTTTCAAATGTATGTAGAAGCTAATGACAAACCAAAATTATCTCAAAACATTTTTTTCCAAAATGAGCACTTTTATTTCTTTTTTTTCAACTTTCTGTTCTTAGAAGTGGCGAGCATTGGATATTCGCATCACAGACGCAGCAAATGAAGCTAAAGATAATGTGAAGTATCTGTATTCTCTGGAAAAATATTATGACCCATTATACAATAGTGATCCTGTAAGCAGAACTTTTAAATTCTCAACATACATGTATTGAGAAAAGCAACATGAATATATTCTGTAGGATGGGTTTGGAAATGAAACAAAAAAATTTTACAAATGCAACTCCAGTTTGAGATTTTGCGCAGTTGTGGTAAAAGTGGATTAATGGGAATTTCTGGCTACAAAATAAATTATTTTCACACCATAGTATCTGCAAAGCTGTAGTTGTGATGAAGATATTCTATGGATTCTGTGCTATGGGAGAAAGTGAATTCCTTAAAATAAAAAAAAAGTAAACCTAATGCTATGCTAAAGACAAAGTTTGATGTTTTGTATTTGCTTTGGTGGCTAAGTAATGGTTAGACTAACATTTATAGGGCAATTTTCAGCTTCTTGGGTTGGGAAAAGATAAATAGGATTATGTAAATATTAAGACAAAATTATAAATCACCATCTCATACTATATAATGAGAATGTATATGATTATGCAAGCATAATATGCAATATACAAAACCGGCCACCCTAAAGTACAGGACTGGAGGAGTCTTCTTGTCCCATTATCTGCTAAAATAGATGGCAAATAATTGCTTTTATTAAAACTGGTTTTGAAACTGGCTGTGTATGTGTCTTGCTAGTCAAAGAAATACGACTGGTAGCCATGAAGACTCAAAACTTGGACCTGTCCTGGCTTCCTCTCTCTCCTCTGAAACTTCTTCCAAAAGCAAATTGTTTCCAAAGAGTGCTCTGGGCAACCATGTTTGTTTCCATTTACTGGGTGATATTGTAACAGTGTGTTCTTTCAGTGTTTGCAATCTGCTATTTGAGTTTCTCTATTGAAAGGTTATTGGGTTATGATGCTCATAAAAACAGAAAAAAGCTTGGTGAAGGGGTTATCTTTACATGCAAGCTTACATCAGGTTTAGCAACTGAGCATATAAGCATATTTTTTTGTGGAAAAAGTTCTATTGCAGAGGGCATTACTTCTACCAAATCTCACTTGCTCATCTGAATTTTTCCAGCCAAGACTCCAGTGAAAATTTTCCCCCAAAATTAAATTGTAGAGCTTGGGGAATGATTAAGGACAGGCAGCTCTGCAGGAGAGGCCCAGGTAGACAAGGACTGAACCATTCCAAAGACCATTTTCATAATTCTCCGGCATTCACTAATTATGGGTTATGATAATGTGAGGTAACAGAGGTACTGAGCAGAGTTCAAACTGTGTGTTTCTTTCCAGGTGTCCATGCTGGATGCTATTCCAGGACTCATAAATGCAATTAAAATGATTCAGAGTATCTCTCAGTATTACAACACTTCTGAAAAGATCTCCTCACTGTTTGTGAAGGTTGGTGCTCAGCAGGAAAAGAAATATTCCCAAATTTTTTTCTGTGTTGTTGCTTGAGTACAAGAGAAAACAAAAAAAAATTGTCCTAAATTTAGGACAATTTAGTTTAGGAATTTTTTTGTTGCAAGTTTTGCCTATTATCAATGGGATTTTTTTGCAGAACCAAGCATGTTAAATTCCTATTGCCCTTAAACCTCCACATGTTGGCAAAAAGAAGAAAATTGATAGAAAGGACAACCTATTCTTTACCATTTATACTCTCATGGGCTCTTGATTTTACCTTGGCTTTCAGACCAGACAAAAACTTATGACTTTATAGCTTTCAATGCTATCTCAAGGTTGGTATGAGATGTGTAGGTTTAGGAGGAGCACAGTTAACCAACAACATTTTTATGTCACGTTCTGGAGGCTGGGTGTTGCAAGGGAGACAGACTGCCGATGTGGCTGGTATTTGGTATTGCTGTTTGTCAGGCTTTAGGTCAGCAGACTCAGAGGAATGGGAGAGAGAGAGAGAATGGCAGGACCTGCTTTGTCTTGGAATGCTTTTTTTTCACAAAGGTAAAACTGCTTTTAGGTGACCAATCAGATGATCACAGCGTGTAAATCCTACATAGCAAACGACGGCACAGCCACCATCTGGGATCAACCACAGGAGAGAGTTGTGGAAAAGCTACAAGCAGCTATTAGACTTAAACAGGTAGGTGGGAAGAACATATAGAAAACAGACTATAAGGTGATATTTAGGAGGGCAGAAATAGGAAAATTTTATGTGAGAAAGCACTGTCATAGTGAAGAAAAATGAGTTAACTGAAAAATATCCACTGGAGCTGGAATGTTTATGCTAGAGCTAACAAGGAATTTGGTCTGTTGTCTGTTGGTCTTCTGGAAACAGAATTTTGATGCTTAGTCTATCTTAACTATGCTTATAAGAGAATTGCTTGGATTTTCATGCCTGTGTTTCTCTATGTAGTGTCTTCTCAGTTGATGTGGAGAGTTATGAAATAGAAATTAAAAAAGGAGAGCTACTGAACTGAATATATTCTAAAGATGTGTGGACAAGCTATACATTTAGAAAGGGCAATTTAGTGAACTGAGACAAATCCAGCTGTTCAGTTGACCTAGACTTGTTAGAAAGATAGCCTTTTTTTTTCTTAATACACTTCTGTAATAATTTTTTAATTTTATTTTTCTTTGTTCTTTTTTTCTCCTAAAGCATAGTATTATAGGATAGCCTGGCTTGGAAGGGTCCTTAGCAGGTATCTAGTTCAACCCTCTGCTCAAAGCGAAAGCAGGGGCAGTATGAGATCAAACTTGGTTTCCCAATCCTTTATCCAGTCGTGTCTTGAAGTTCTCCAAGGATGGAAAGATTGCACAGCCTTTTTGGGCATCCTTTTTCACTGTTTGACTGTCCTTGGGATGAAAGATTCTTTCCTTATATCCAGTCAGAACCTCACCCATTTCAATTTCTGCCCTTTGCTTCTGGGCTTTCTGTCCATGTGTTGCTGTAAACAAGAGCCTGTCTCTCTTTTATAATGTCCCTGTATGTATTGGGAGCTTCATATAGGCTTTATGCATTATTTTTTTTTCATTCCCAATTTTCATGCAACATTTTCTATGTGCTGGACTAGAGTTTCATCCTAATACCTCCTGAAGCAACAAATCTTGCCTAGTTCTAACATAAATTAGTATAAATTTGTATGACATCTTTCCATCAGCAATAAGCACTAAACTCATCTTTTTCTATCAAATTGTCCAGTTGCTGCATGAAAATATGTAGAAAAATTAGGCATTCATTTGACTCTTATTAGTTCCAGAAACTTTCAGAAATTCAATAGATTAAAACATAAAATTTGAATCAGGAATAACATAGCAAAATCTAGACCCTTTGTAATGATGTCTTTAAGTGAGGCTATTCATACATAAATGTGATAAAAAGAATTAACATTTTATTATAAAGAGAGCCACTATTGAAAGAAACCATTTCAAGCAAATCTGTTGACTATGTACTTTGACTTTGGGAATAATTTAGGAAGTTTGGAGTAAGGTTTGTGCTTTCTTATGAATTCAGAATGAAAAGTGGATGCTGTTATGGAGCAGCATTAAAACTTCAGGACGTAATTTGTTCTTGAGAGGGATTTTTGAACCTTGACTACTCAGTAAAAATGCTCAGCATGCAAACATTTTCAGTCTCTAGAAACTGGGCTGTCATCTCAGTTATTCAGTAAACACATCAAACCCTACTATGAAACGGAGGGAACAGAATTTCATGCTAGCTAAGGATGTATACAAATACATACATGTGCAGTTTGGTCATTTGATGAAGTGTGTAATCCTGTAATGGCATTGACGGGTTAGTTTTCAGAGGCAAATTCTGTTATTCTCTTTGTAGTTTTCATGACTGTTTATTGATGAAACTCCTACTTGCAATCAGATTAGGATAATACCTGTGTAAATTTTGTTCTAGCTAATGATAGTACCTTTTGTTATATGCTTGACATTCTTTAAAATTCCTTGTTTTAAGGAGTATCAAAATTATTTCCACAAGATAAAAGAGAATTTGGAAGAAAATCCAACTGAAAGACAATTTGATTTTAGTGAGATGTATATATTTGGAAAATTTGAAGCCTTTCATCGTCGTCTGGTAAAGATAATAGATGTTTTCAATACTATGAGAACCTACTCAGTTTTACAGGAATCTAAGATGGAGGGATTGGAAGGAATGATCACAAAATATCAGGTACACATTAGATTTTGTATATTGTGTCAGTCTAAATTGAACCTTTATGAGAAAATTATGAAAATTGGGGAAGTGTTTATTGACATAAAAATTAACTCTTTAATTGTGCTAAAATTACTGGGTAATAGCAATGTAAATATGTGATTACTGGGGAAATGAGCAGACAAGATGAAAGAGAAGGTGCAAGTGGACATGTGAAAGAAGTATGCTAAAATTAAAGCTGATTGAAAAAAAGCAACAAAGTGAAAAAAAGCAACTTTGTAACAGGAGTAATGGGAGCATGGTTTTGTGCTATGATCATGAGAAAAAGTGAGATGTTCTACACTTCCATCTCTACAAATTTTGGGCTAGCTGTGAGTGCCCCTTTGTTCATTAGTATTACTATGCAGTTTTCTTTCTTTTTTTTTTTTTTTTTTTTTTTTTTTAGGAGAAGTGTGACTTGAGCAACAAGGAGATCTTTTAAGAATATAAATATGCTAAGTTGCGTTCTTTTCTTTTCTGCTTTCTCAGATAGCTTTTTTCTTTTCTACCAAATGGAGTCTTTCCTGCTCTTACAGAGCCTGAGTTAGCTTACTTCTTTGTGTAACTTTATTACTGCAGTATCATAATTATGGTGCCTGTAAATACTGAAATAAATCAGAAGGTTTCAATGTGTGGACTTTATAGACAGGTTTTTGAGATCACATATGATTCAGTGGCTGTACAGGTAAATATGTAATTCTAGTTTGTTTTACTCTGTTCTTTGCCTTTTTGTTATGGTCAGGAGTCAATCAGTTTGCTTTAGTGAAATAAGTGCAGTGGAAAATGTGGCCATTCCATGGTCCTTCCTGGTTTGATTTACTCCCTTTGTAGTCTGGGGTTTTGATTCCTTGAATACATCCTTCACAGTAGCCAGTTTTCTGCTTTGTTCTGTTCTATAGTCTTCTGAGAATCGGCCAGGGCACGGCTGTAAGGATAGCTTAGTCCAAGACTCTTCCATGTGGGCAGGACAGGTGTGGACAGCTCTAACTTTTGTTTCCAAGAGCTGCTCTCCAAAGCTGTACCACCAGGCTTTTCAGCAACACAGGTTGCTGAGAATTTTCAGATCATGCCAATGAAGGTAGTCTTTTGGTAGGCTGGAACACAGGAATCTAATTTGTTTGGGGCATTTGTGTCTGAAAAGCTGCCTGTGACCATCAGCCCATGCCATGATGCAAATTTTATAAGGATGCACCTGTTACCCATTGCAGCACCCAAGTCCTTAAACAAGAACTTTGTGTGAGACCCAGCTCAAGTCAATTGTGTCAGGATGAAGAATGCTTAGGTAAAAAATGTTATGTGGAAAGTTCTGCCTAGGTTGTATAAAGGGCAGGAAAGTGATCACACTCCTTTTTAAAGTGACAAAACTGAGGTACTGAAGTATTTGACGTGGACCATAGCTATAGTTAGTATGTGACTGATTATATGTCTTAAAATTTTTTTACAATAGGAGTTAACTATTTTGCTGTTCTTTACGCTTTAACACTTAGTCCCTATCTAGGATTTGCTTGTTGTTCAAGGAAAAGATGGAATTTTTATTCACAGCAATGCAATGAAACTGAATTTTGGTTGACTTACCACAAAATGATGCAAGTCAGCTGAGCTGGAAATATGCTGAGTTTCATAGTTATACTGTGGTAAACTACTAGGCTGTTGAACAGTAGTTTATCATAAGAAATCCTTTATTTGTGTGTACACCTCAAGGGAGGTGCTGATTAAGATATACTTACATGTGTGTAGACAGCAGCTGTGTAACAGAAGCCAGGAATATAAAGTTGCGAATGGTGATGTGCTGCATCTCTCAGTGTCCTTTTTTAATAATCTATTTATATATGGAATCAGCTTTTTAAAGGACATGGAAAATAATGATGTGAAAATATTTTTCTCTGTTGAACTTCAAGTTTTTTATAGAAATGTACTTCTGCATGACAGAATGTTTAATGAGTAAAAAATGTATTTGATGGAAAGCAAGTCTGAATTTTCTGTCAGTTCTAATTGACTTAAAGCAGAAATAAATAATACAAATGAAATTTGAGTAGATATTACACCAACTTGATTCCTGCAAATATTTCTTTTAAGAGGTTTGCTTATATTGCTCAGGAAGTACAGGGAGCTATTAGCAAAGGTAAAATGTGAATGTGCACAGCCTGTTGTGCTAAATGTTTGGTGTGGTAAGACTTTCACGAGACATTTTTTGGTAATAATTTTCTTTTTCTGTGAAATTGTTTAGAGCATTGTTGACAACATGAAGAATAAGCATTATGATTTCTTGGATCAGCGGAAGACTGATTTTGACCAAGACTATGAAGAGTTTTGCAGAGACATAAATGACCTTCATGTAGGTTTTATGATACAATGACACAAAATTAATTTAATTTATTATTATCTGCTCTGAGTTACCACAAAAAATATGCAAATGTCAAAGTTTGTATTGTGAAATTGAAAAGTTATTCCAATATGTTTCCACTTTGAAGCTTACATTTACTCTCTTTCAGACTAGTTTAATGGAATGGGTCATTGAGGGCCTCCAACAAAAGGATTTTTCATTACTGGATGCTAGCAAGAATAACAAAAATGGTGATTTCTATGAGTGAATAGGAGTGTAGTACAAATAAGTCAGATAATTAACTTTCCAATAGTTCTGAAATCACAAGGTGGGGAAATGAAAGGGTATATGCAGAAGAAAAAAAAGAAAAAGCTTGTCTTGCTTTGGTTGCCAGAGAGGTAAGCAAGCATTCTTTGAGGCCTTTCAACATGGTGAAATATTGGAGGGTACAGAAGCTTTTGCTGGTTGCAGAGCCACAGAGGGAACTGGGAAAGAAAATGCCTTGCTAGTTGGCTATGTTTGGTTTAATTATTGTGGGAAGAAACAAAGGGAAAAATAATACTTATTAAGATTAGTTTCACATAAACAAATTGTCTTCTAATATATTGCGTGTTAAACCCTGTCAAATAATACTCGACATATTTGATGTGTGTTTTGGGGACTTATCTGATGTAGAATTATTTATTCTTCTTCAGGATCAATTGAGGAAGTTAATGGACATCACCTTTGAAAGTATTCTGAACACTGAAAGGGCACTGAGTACATTGCAGAAATTTGAAAGGTAATATGTCCTATTTAGATTGCTGAAACTCTGCCAGGCAATGGAAATAAAACATTGAGAATGGTGGAAAGGGCAGGGGGGAGGGAGAGAAAAGCAGGAGGCATTTTCTTAAATACAAACAAAACCAAAATCAACCTCTTTACTCTCCGCTGTTCAGCCCTGTTAAGAGTTGTCTTAGTAGCTTGAATGAATAAAAGTCATATTTTTTGTATCAGAAACTGCAAAATATAAGTGGACTTTGAACTTCATCTTTCAAAATTAGCTTAAGTACAGGAAAACTTTGTTTGTTGGCATATTTGCCTTAGCTTTGTGCTCGAACAATGGCATTAAATTTGTTAAACAATGCAGTTAGAAGAGAGCAAAATGCTTTTATTAAGAAACAGCGAAATTTGTCTTTATAAATTAACATTGTTGCAAAACAGCCTCACTCTTTATTCTGTCAGTTTTTGTATTATAATCTGTTTAATAGAATAGACAGCTAGTGGTGAATTGGTTACAGTTTGCTGCACATAATTTCACCCCAGTGTTTGAAAACAGTGACAAAACAGAAAATGTGTAGGCTTACTTGGAAACTTTTATCATCTGATCTAAATCTTTGTTGCTTGGATTCAGGTTGTGACAGCATTTGTTCAAGCTGAAAACTCTGCTGCCAAAGTAGTTATTTTCTAAAGCATGCAAGGGAATCTGGAACAACTGTTTTCCAACAATGCATTAGGAGTATTTCAGAAGTTTTGAAGGAGTTTTTTCATTATTTTTCTAAGCAGATTGCAAATCCCGAACCTTGGCATTGATGAAAAGTATCAGAAAATATTTCAAAACTATGGCCATGACATAGAAACCATCTGTAAGATCTACACTAGGCACAAGAAGAACCCTCCACTGGCTCGTAATCTGCCTCCAATAGCTGGCAAGATCTTGTGGGCACGTCACCTGTTCCATAGGATCAAGGAGCCCATGGAGACTTTCCAGAGACATCCAGCAGTTCTACAAACACCAGATGGCAAGAGCATAATCCGCAATTACAACAAAGTAGCAAAAGTTCTTATGAAATTTGAGGTCATCTACCACAGGGAATGGCTTCAGCAGGTAAGCCAGCTGATTTTGATTAAGGTATTCCTTAAAGAATAAAAAAAAAAAGGTGTTATCCCTCGTTAGTAGCAGTAGTGAGGTATGCTTAATCTGATTTATGATGACTATCAAGTGAGGGATGGAATAAGAAAAGTTATTTAACAAGAAAGTGTTCCTGTTAAAAAAATAGGGCCTCTAGTACCTGTAGCTGATTTTAGGAACAACTGAAAGACCTTTCATTATAACTAAGAAGTTAGAAAAAACCCATATAATGAATGTCCAGCGGTAGGCTTAGCTGCCCCTCTGTCTCTGCCACATTCTTCTGACTGGTGCAAGATCATCATGTCTGGGGAGAGGAGTTTTGTCAGCTGGCTGGCCAAAAGTGAAAGCAGAAACAGAGGTTTCCTCTGCCCTGGATAGAATGAATTTTGAGTGATGATCTATGGGTACACTCTGTAAATGTACATGTAAAAAGCATCCAATCTGAACAGATAATAGCATACTCAGTGCACGAGTGGGCTTTGAGCCAATTGTGGGTTAAACCTAATAGGCAACTAAGCATCACATGAATGCTCATTCACTTCCCCCCCATGCTCCTCCGGTGAGACAGGGAAGAGGAAAGGGAAAGCAAAAGCAAGAAAACTTGTGGGTCAAGGTAAGTTGTTTACTTAGTGAAGGAGAAATGGAGAAAAAAAGGGGGAAAAAAAGGGCTGCAGAGGCAATTTCTCACCATCTTCCAGTCAAACAATGTCTAACCAATTCCAGAGCAGGGGGTGGCTAACCCCTTCAACACCTGCCTTTCCATTTCTACTGCTGAGCATGATGTTACATGGCAAGGATTATCCCTTTGCTTATTTTGTAACATCCTTTTGTTATTTCATGACATCTGCCTGGTTTTGTCCCCTCACAGCCTCTTTTGCACCCTTCATCCCCACTCCCAACCCCCAACCTATTCGCTGTGTGGACAGAGTGAGAACAAGAGAAGGCCTTGATGCTGTGCCAGCACTGCTCAACTGAACCATCCGTGTGTTATCAGCTTTGTTTTGATAACAAATCTGATGACACCACATAAGCTGCTATGAAGGAAATTAAATGCCAACAGAGAAAATTAACCCAATCAGAACCAGTACAAAGTAATTTCATTTCCTACTGACAATTTTGGGATACGTATATGTGGGGAAAGGGGCAGTTGAGGCCTTGCCCTGGCAATGCAGTGTACTTTACATCTAGAGCCTGTATCCCAGCCCTGCAGTGGCTGCAATCCCTGGCACACCAGAGGCACTGATCCACACCCGCCTCTGGAGCCCCTAACCCAGCTCCTGAGTGGCCAAATGACTGGAAGCCCCACCCAGGGGAAGGGCCCAGGAAGGCCGAGGGGCATTTAAAGCTGAATATGAGGCTACCTGGTGTCTTGACTCTACCTTCTCTTGGTATGTCTATCTGAACACTGCTGGAGTTGATGGGTACATGTGTGCTATTCTATATATTTTCTGTCTTTCTTTATCTTTTTTCTACTTCCCTCTTGGAATTTTTGGAGTAATTTAAAATCGAGTGGTCTTAGAGTTTGCAAAGTGGGATGGGCCAAGTTAATGCTTTGAGAAGTGTTTTATGCTGACTGAATATGGTATTAAACCTCTTGCCACATTTCTGTGATTTTCCAAAGTTGCCAGTAAGGTCTTTTTTGCTGTTTTGATCTCTTGAGAATATCTGGTTGGTGTTTCTCCCATGTGAATAATCCTGGGTATATGAACAACCATAAGCCCTTTTTACATGTCTTGTTGAATGAGTTGTTTGGGGCCTTCAGGCAGAACACTTTGCAGCCTGAATATTCTTCATAGAGCATGGTTCACCTTAAATTCTAAATCTCCTTTGACTCATTTTACTCTCTTGGGTTTTGTACATAGAACCTCTGACTACCTTTATATTATCGGATGGCTTCTGCAGGGGCTACTTTAAGGCCTTGAAATCTCTGCAAGTTCCTATTGTTTTGGCATATTTTTCACCTCCAGTTTCTTTGTTGCCTTGTAATAGATCATCTTATAGAAAAATTGGCCTCAGCCTTGCAAAGTTGAAAAAGAAGGATAAGAATCTCCAGACTGTGGTTTTGAAAGTCGTGTGACACCTGTCAATGCATTTGTCTGTTGTTTTTGGAACTGAGGCCCAGCTTTTGTACACTTTGGAAATCTGTGGTGCTGATAAACATCAATCTTCTCAAACGTAGTCTTAGACCAGATCTGGGACCAGAGGTTCCAGCTGCCTTTTCTCCAGTCTGAATATATAAGGTTTCCCTGGTCCTTCCATTTCATGCTTGCATTTGACATGTGGTGTGAAATGTAGTTGAAAGAGTCACCAGATTTGATTGTCTGGTACTGTAAGTGGGAATTGTTTTTTGTCAATTTGGTATAGTAAACCAGGAGAAATTATTGCAATATTAGAGTACATAAAATATGCTGTATTGAGACTTAGTGCTGAATATATATTATTGATGATTAATCTGGAATTGAGTGCAGGCTGGGAATCAAGGAACCTGAACAGTAGTACCTCAATTTTTGTTTCATTATACATTATGGCTCAGGAACATCATATCCTAAATTGGCACCGTTAACCTGCTATATAGTTGGTCCTGCTTCCAGGCAGGACCTCCGCTCTTGTACTTAGAAAGGTCTTTAATGCTTATTTTGCTAGCATAGGAAGTTCATATGTTTTCGTCTGCTCTTGACAGAGAGCTGGTGCATATCCCTCATATTTTATGGAGTGAATTGTAGTGCTTCAGGAAATCTTCTGCATTTTAGTGTTTCTATCTTGGACTCAGTTTCTTTTTTGATTCCAGTACTGAGCTGGAATCATTCAAAGTATACTGATGATAGTTTTCACTGCCTTGTCTCATCTATAAAGACTGAGGAGAATGTATGATTCTTGTGGGGCTACATCATTCATTAGATGATCTAGTGATCAGATTTTCTGACATGTACTGTGCCTTGATGGAGCAGTCAAGTACATTTGCCTTTCATCTTTTCTGAAATAACTATAACATCCCAGGCATCTCCCCTGAAGTAGCGCCTTCCTTTATGAGGTCCAAATCATCTGAGTTCTGATTCTAATCTGTTCTAATCTGTTACCTGTTTTCTCCTATAGCAGTCAAATCACACTTGGCAGCTATATAAACTTCCTGAGCCTTCTCCAACTTTATACTCATTAGGTGGGAAAAAAGAGAGGTGGATTTGAACAAAATTTCCTGTTTGGAACGTACACACATGAATTGAAAAGACATGAAAAGTGTATTCACATTAACATACATGCGCTAGTCTACCAGGTACGGCAAAAAAAATGTGAATACTGCTCCGTAGTCTCTTCTTTCAGGCAAGAATGCACACGGGTGTGGACGTGAGCGCCACAGAACACAAGGTGGAGCTCCTGCTCTACTCCTGAACAAAAGAAAAACGCGAGAGAGGCGATGGTGCTGTGGGGAATACAAATCCAACACAAATAGGGCTCCAGCTCCTGCTACTTTTTATTCTTCTGTACAATATAAATGTTAAGCTTAGTGTCACTCTCTGAGATTTCTGAACATTTTTGCCCCTATTTTTCCTACTTGTTAATGGATGGTTAACATCATGTTAATCCAAGGTGTTTGTTTTGTTTTGTTTTTTCCTATAGCAAATTATGTTCTACTTGGACATATTAAAATAATAAATTACCTGGAATTGTTAAAGTTACTGTAATTATTTGGCAGTGTAAAATTTCTGCCTTCAACGTACCCCTTATTTCCATTGCCATTTTCTGTTACCTTAACAATGAAAACTGCTTGAGAAGAAAATTATAAACAGCAGAAGAAGACTTGAGAGTGGGAATAATGAGTATGAAGCTCAAAAATGAGTACAGTAAGATTTGCTGTTGAACTTTACAGAAAAAAACCAGCTTCTCTTTAATGCCATTGAGCTTTTTTTTCTTGGAAGATTGATGATAGTGGATAGAGCATGACATCTTCATTCACAAAAATTGATTAGATTATTTCTTGAAAAATGCTGTGTAAAATGTCTTGATAATACATAATATTGCTGAAGCAGGCAGTATGCTCCACTATATTTTAGACATTGAAAGGTCGTGCAAATTTTCTGTGTTTCACAAAAAAAGAAAAAAAGTGCACTGAAAGTTATCAATGAGTTCTGAAACTGTGGCATAGGAATAAGCTCCATCTCAATGTAATGTGATACATGAAATTTGAGGAGTGAATAAAGAACAGTAAAGTTACGCCAACCAAGCACATCTGGAAAATAAGAACAGCAGCAAATTTTTTAATGTAGGAAAAATTTGCCTAGGCAGGATTGTTTTTTGGTGTCAGCCAAATTTTCAGTGTGTGGTGATCTAAGGAATGCTGTCCTTTGTGATCATATAGAGAACAAATGGTCTTCTAATATTTAAATAAGGCAGTTAAATCAATTGTGTGATTATACTTTGCTTTTAAGAATTTAAAAAAAATGTATAATAAGCATTGATTTTAGTATTTTAAAAGATTTGCCCTGGTGTTGGTTATAATTATCAGTACCATTATGATTGGTATATCTATTAGCTATTGGAAAACAAGTGAAAGGAGAAATGGGGATAGGTTGATTCAAATGATATGTGAAGATGTTATTCAAGAATACTTTAATTCATTGAGGAAGTTATGTGCAGCCTTATTGCAGAATATGCAGTAAGTTCTAAGGAGATGAGGGTTAAGATTTAAGATGGATGAAGCAAGAAAATCCATGGCTCTGATTTGATTTTCTACTGTAGAATGCAGCTTATAATATCCAAGACTCAACATAAGAATATCTGTTAGATAAATAGCAGTTTGATTATTAAGCATTTGAGCCCATAGACATCGTGTTAATAAATTTTGGTTTTGTATTTGTATAATGTATCAATCTTTGTCAGCACTACTTGATTTTAGTATCTTCAAAAGTGATATTTATATGCAAACCAAAGTATTTTGTTGTAGTGGCTTTTCTGATCACAATGATGGCTTTATTTCCTGCAGATTGAATTAACTAAAAGAGGACTTCAAGCAACTCTCTTGGTAAAAGCTCCAGAAACAGGAGAATTATTTGTGAATTTTGACCCTCAAATATTAACTTTAATCAGAGAAACAGACTGCATGGCTCGCATGTGCCTTGAAATTCCACCATTTGCAAGTGTTATTCAACAGCAGAGAGGCTGGTACAAGAAGGTTGCCAACAATTTGCACGTGGGTTTACATTAGTTATTTTATGTATGTGTGCTGTACATTAAGATGGCTGGCTTCTATACATATGGAAGAGGATGAATGAGGATCGACAATTATGCACTAAGAAAGAATCTGCAAATCTGTTTTCTTATTTGTATGATTGTCTTGAGGCACCTAAAAATGTTCTTGGCTTTATGTTTTCTGTGAAGTTACTTCTCTGATACTTGGGTTTGGGGAAACTCTGCAGAGTCTGGGGCAGAGATGAGAATGGGGAGGAAAGGAAGGTTACAAAATGCCTTGTGCTGTTGCTTGCTTTCTAAATGAGAAGCAATTTATCTCTTATCCAATAATGAAGTCAACATTGGTCAGCATTTGTTTTGAGAGAATACCTGAGAGGGAGGAACAAGTGGTCCACTTTTTAAAAGTGTAAAGCATGCAGCAAGCAGCAAACTTTTTTGTGTTTTTCTGGCACTGGTGTTTTACACAGATGTCTGTTGAACAGTTTAAAAAGAAGTGAAACTTCCCTTTCTCTGTCTTTTAAGTCCTTCATCTGCCTATGAACAGACAAGATTCTCAGTGACTCAAGATGGGAATTCAAAAATAGATGTCCAAAAACCTATAGCTTTATAAGTTTGTAGTAGTCAAATGACTTTTTTTTTTTTTTATAGTAGTCAAAGGACTACTTAATTAAAAAAAAAAACCAAAGTAATCAAGACTTTATGACTTTAAGTTGTAATGTTGTTGCCAAATATGTGAAACCAAATCAATGGGTTAAAGAGGTATTAGAAAGAAAATAGTATAATATAGTTTTGGTCAGGCTGATCTTATTAGAATTGCTGGAAAGTTCACCTAGAAAGTCTTCCTTGGGCTTTTTGTCTTCTGTAACACTCATTTACCAACTGAAATTTGCAAGATTTTTCTGTTATGTGGTTTAAACCCAGTAGGCATCCAAATGTCACACAGCTGCTCCTTTACTCCCCTCCTTGGAATGAGGGAGAGAATATGAAGGCTAAAATATAAAACATGTGAGTAGAGATAAGGACAACTTAATAGGGAAGGCAAGAGGTGCATGCACAAGGGAAAAAAAATAAGGAATTAATCTATTAAAACTAGGCAGTATCACAGCTGCTTAGGAAGACAAACACCATAGCTCTGAGTGTCCCCCTCCCTCCTTCTTCTCCCAGCTTTCATTTTCAAGCATGTCGTCATAGGTATGGGATCCCATTAATCAATGGGGTCCTGGCCACATTCTTTCCCAGTGTTTTGTGTGTCCCTGTTAGTGTTCAAAAACACATAATCACGGAGCGATTATATGCGGTGCTTTTTATTAAGAGCTCTGGGAATCGGGGTATATTCAACCCAAATCTGACTCCGACCATACATCCGAAATGATCATGTTTTATACTTTATCGTTACATAACTTTCATGTTAATTATTAAACTTATATTGTTCTATTGTATACATAAAGTTAGCCCCTCTCTGAATTTCCAACATAGTTTCTCACTATTCTTCTTATGGTTATATAATAATTACATTTGATTACTAAACAATCATCACATCTAACAATTATATAATTTATCATACTGCTTATGCAGGTGCAGTTGATCTGGGAAAGCACAAAGCCTAACATTTTAGATTCTATCTTTAACTTTTTCCAGGGTTCCACTATCATCCCCAGTCACCAGCGGAGTAGCGCAAGAAGCAGAAAAGGACTCAATGCTGTACAAACGCTGTTTAGCAATACCCCAAATATCAGTGTATTAATAGCACAGTTGTGGTCACAAATCTAAAACATGGCATCATGTGAGTCGTTGAGAAAGAAATTAACTCCATCACGGCATCAGTGCAATCAAATATTGGTTTCTGTGTGAAGTAGTGCTTCACACAGAGCAACAAATATATGTAGAGATATAAAGAGCAACAAATTGTGAACTTACACCAAAAATAATGAAAACCTGTCCCACGCAATTAATTATAACTTCTTAAGAATTTCAGAAATGTGCATACAGATGAGTCTTCTTAGTTTAAGCAATAAATGTGTGTACATGAAGAGGTTCAAATCAGTGTATATTAACTAATATTTTCATTATTTATTTCAGGTGATGTTGGCAGAATACAAAAGAATTAAACTGAAAATACAACACCCTTTTGAACAACTGATGGCTCCTCGATTAGTAATTATAGATGATGCTATCCAGCCAGGTCTAATGTTATTGAGTTGGACATCCTTGAATATTGAGAAATACATCAATACAGTTTTTTCTAAGCTAGGTAGGTTACTTGTCTCCTTCCATTAACTTCTGGTTATTTGTTCTATACATATGCAAGTTATATTATGAAATTACAGTTCTCTACACGATTTGCACTTAATTGGTTTATATATAAAAGATATCAGAATTTTCACCTGTCCTGTATTTCATGAAACATTTGTTTAATAACACCACCTTCTTTTTGTCTTGTATGTTCATCAAATATTTACTATTTGTATGTTAGACAGTTGGGATTACACCAAACATAAAGTATGGTGCAAAAGGCCCAGTGTATTCTGAATTTAAAGAGTGATATCTACTTTTTAAAAGAGCTCCTAGGTTTCAGACTTTTCCTAGTCCTGCTATTTGTTTCTATAATGTACAAAACAACTTCTCAAGGAATAAAACCCTGACTCAGTTGGCACTGTCATTGCTCAATAGCATTTCATATTAATTTTTTTTAAACATCAATCTCTTTAAAACTAGTGCACACGCATCTTGGACAACAGCTTTAGAAAACAGATGAGCTTGTAGTGTTTTCAAAATATTATCACAAGGTTGTACTGAGATGTGTTTTTTTTCTGAAGATAGCAAATTCCTTTTTCTTCAGCCTAATTAATACAGCAAACAACTTTTGTTTCTTGAAATTGCATAAGTAGTTATAGTGGAAATTTTCTTCATTTGAAATGGCAGATTAAAGTGCAATTTGGATGCTAGCCTGACATTATGATCAATTTAATTTTGAATAATAAAAGTAATTTGAGTCTGGATCAGGCACCTTGCTGCTATTTCAGCTTCAGCATTGAGAGCAGATTGCTATTAAACTTTTAAAATTCTAGTGATTGTTTTCTGTTAACTATTGTTAGCTATTTGGCCTCTAACATTTGTTTGAAGCATAGAGATTTTATTTGCTGAAAGTTACTTTTTGTAGTAGATTCTCTAAGTTGCAACTTGTTCAAGCTATAGGAGAAGATGAAACATTGTTGGCACTCAATTAAATGTTTATGTCTTCATGTTTGAAATACATATACTTTAAGTTAATCTTATAACATTTATAATATATACTGTATTTTATGTAAAAAGCTATGCAATATATATTTGTACAATAGTTTATATTTATACATTATTATAGTTATCTTTTAGCACGTAGATAACATATGCTAAGTAAGTATCTGTTATGCAAAAAGTTAATTGTGGTTCTTGTGGTGAAGCTTGCCATAAAAGTTTAGATGTGTGGAGTAAATTGGTTAAGATGCAGAATTCATATACAGTTGAATATGATAGTTTGTCAAGGTAAAATAATACTCTGGATTGTTTGGCACTCTTGTTTGTTGAGGTAAAGCAACACTGAGCGACTCTGCAAAGGCCATTAATTCAAACGTTTAAGCTTGTCTTGAATGTTCTGTTTTCTTCAAAAGCTGGGCTGGAGTTATTGCTTGATCAAGTGAATAACTTGGTTGAATTTCGTATTGATGCTGTCCTTCAAGAAATGAGTAGAGTGCCACTCTGTATATTGCCAGAAGATGAACCACAGAGCTGTGAGGAATTTCTTCAAAAGACTAAGGTTAGTAGATAAAAGTTTCATGAAGATGAGATTGATGATTTTGAGTTTAGATATTTTTCTTTTTTATGAGATAGAAAACCTCTGAATGCAGAATTAATGAAGCATACATGGGATACAATGGCAATGGGATACAATGGAAATCCCCACTTGCTTGGCTGGGATCTTAAAAAAGAACAAAAGTACCAAATGCAAATAGATCTGAGCTGAGATGTTCTATTCTATTTTTAATGTCAAGCCAGATAGTGTATACTATTTCTTTTATGCCTTCATATCACTCAAAAATTTTACCTCTATCATAGTATCTTTTTTTTTTTTTTTTTGTCATTATTCCTGTTTTAAATAAGGGAATTCTCCAGCAATTGCCTGAGGAGAGTAAATACTATGGAAAGGATTGTGTAATGAGTATCTCAAACTCTCTTGAGTGGGTAATGGGATGTGGAAAACATACACAGGAGTACCTGGGTGATGGTGTTCTGGGAAAACACCCTTCCTTCACCCCATCAAAATACTATTATGTTGAGGGTAATTAACTTTAAACATATATATTGTTGGTTAGAAAGCTGATTAAGGTCATTATTATGTCAAAAGAATTTTGTGAGGCAGTAGTAAGGTATCGTGTTTTAGTTTGTAATGTCTAATGTGTTTTCTTCTGAAATAAAATTTAGTTGTTTGAGAAAGACTGTAGTAAATCAAGTACATTATCCCCATTCCTTTTCTCTTGTAGTAATAACTATTACAAATCAAATTTTTGATTGTTTTAGTGTTTTTAACTCTTTGGCCTTTGTAACAAATCACATTGTTGTTAAATGCAGAGTAAAACTTTAAATAATATTATATGGAATTAGTAGCAGTTTGTCAGCCTCACAATACATAGTTGTTTTTCCTGCTGCTACCTTCCTGACTGGGCAGGTATTAAAATGTATATTCAGTAAGGTAAAAATATGTGAGAGCGAGCACAAAATCTTCTCTGAACACTAGGGTAACTTGAAAACTTGGACTGCTACATGGCAATTACACACACACAGCAATTACAATGGCCAATTGAGTTGAGTTAGCAGAGTAAGTGGTATAAGAACCCCAGTTATGTGTACAATGAAAATAGTAACAGTTTGTAAGCTTACTGTAATTTTTAATTGAAGGGGACTAGAAATAACTTTTGCCACCTAACAGGTGTCTTTAAGTTTCTAAAGTAATTGCTGCAGCAAAAATAATTACCCGGAAGAAAAATCCCAGAGTACTTTGTTTAGTGTTGCTGTGATATTACAAGTCATATCTGCCTTCTCTCTCAACTCAACAGAACCATTAGGAAGCCCAAAGATTATCCTAAAATTTGGAAATGTCTGAATATTTCCAATTATTGATTTTTAATTAAACAAAGGTGGTCATGTTTGTTTAAGCTGAGTGAAATATAAGAGACCAAAGAAGTAAAATATGAAAAGGCTATTGCTGATAAAAAGTATAGTTAGCTGAAGCAAACTTGATTGATTTTATTATAAGTATGGGATAAAAAACATGCACAGTACTGTAATAATTTCTCAATTTTATTTAATCTCATTCTTTGATTTCTTCTCTCTCTAGTTGATAATTTTAGTGTTTGTTTTAATAATAAATACATCTTGTGTAGCTTTTATCTCCTTTTTAGCTGTAAATGGGAAATATGATTGGCTAATACTCATCATGGCACTGCCAATTAATGTAAACTGGCAATGATTAAAAGAAGTGTTAAATCTCCTACATTGGAAAGTTAAGAAAATTAAGAAGCTATTGCTTTTGGGACCCTTTTAGTGAAACTAGGCATTATAAAGTTTGATTCATGATATCAAGTAATGAATCCTGTGATTTGAGAAAGAAGCCAAAACAATATTGAAAGACATTTATAATGCCTTGTTGATCTATCATTGATCTTGTGTTTTGGAACAAACCAATTTATAATTAATGTTGTATATAGATCTGGTTTTTCACAAATCTTAGGCCTCGACATTTGTGTTAATAAAGGCTGCTGTGACTGTGAAATTGACATGAGAATTGTGACAATAAGTGCATTTTGTTTTGGTTTGATAACAGGAGCTCTGTATAAAAGGTTCTCAAACTTTACACTTGAAAAGCTCACTGGTGGAAGCTGCTGCTAATGATCTGATAAACATGTTGCTTAACACTGAGGAGCACGTCAGTAAAGAAGGTGAGAAGTCAATTGTACCCAGTGGTGAAAAAAAGGACAAAAATACAGGTAAGAATTATGTATTGTATTCCTTGGTGTTTGTTTCTTTTTCATGCTGATAATTTTTGTTGGGGAAATTGTAACTTATGTGATTGAAGTTCTGAATAGCATCTAATGTCTAAAGACTTTTCTTTGAATTTGCCTGGAAAATGAATAATCTAGCAATCATTTGTCACCTGCAGACTAGGTCAGTATTGTTTATCTAACTTGGACATTGAAAGGTTCATGCCATACAACTACTTAGTAGCCTTGGTTGTCCAGCCTCCAGAAATTGCTGGACTTTCTAGAGAAAGAGAATAAGAAATAATATCTAAATTTTGATTATAATCGTACCAGTTTGTACTGAATAAGGCAGATAGGAATAGGCCTGTTACACTGGGGTGCAGATTGCAAATGAATAATTCTGCCCTTTCTTAAAATTATTTCAGACACCTGTGGAGGTGTTGCATTATGGTATTTTCAAGTTCCTTACGTACATTTAACTAACTGCATTTATGATGTTTTAGCAACAGAAGAGGAAAGAAGATCAAAAAGCTTGACTTCCTCACAAAATTCCAGTGAGATGTGGGCTGGCCTGTCTCCTACAGCAAAGAGGAAGAGAATGGAGTTAGAAAAGTTAGAGGAAGAAGCCAATGAACTGCTTTCTTACTTCAATGATCGTAACATTGATGCCCTTTTGAAAGTCATTCGACACACTCTGGAGAGCATCCGCAAGCGCATTCATGCATCTTCCTCCATCAACTTCTTAGGTGGCTGCCTTGCAGTGCATTGCTCTTTAGGCTATATAAAGAAAAATGTAACTGTAATACCCCATAACTGTATAAATAAGAATTGCAAGTGTAAAAAAGGGGAACACAAAGGAATTTTGAATAAGATGTCTTGTTAAGTTACAGATGATGACATTGTGTATTTCCAAAGTATTTTTTTCTTGTGAGATTAAGAAAGTGTCATTACAATGCTGTTTCTCTTACAAATCACTGTACTATTCTGAAGTATTATATTTGGAGCTGGACTTGATAAGTTCCTATAAGACCTTGATAAGTTACCACTTAAAAGTTATCAATTATTAACCTGACAAATTAAGACCTTGGTAACTTGACAAGATCTGTTTGACCTTACTTTTTACATAAAACTGTGTAAAAAAAAATAGAGAGGTCTTTTTTCTCTTACTAATTGCCTTCAGATATTTCCATGCATGGTGATGGAACACTTTTGAAGTGTTTATTGTCGCATGCCTTTAAGAAATGAAGATAAGGGCAGTTGACTTTGGTCTCTACAGTTTATAAGGCATACAATAGTATGAGATTCTAAGGAGGTTCTGTGCCCAATTTAATATGCTTACTGGGAGTACCAGCCAGACATCAAAATTGTGTGCTAAACAGAATTTAGCTTTACAGAGTAAGTTGAAGAGGAGCTTCATGGAGAAAAATAGCTTTGCACTTACTTATGCTGCTGTGGAGTTTTGCAGTACATCTTATAAATTACTCAGGAATTCTTTTTCCCTTCAGAAATTACACTCAATACTCTACATTAAGAGATATATTTATTGGTTTGTATCAAAACAATGCCTAGTTTGATGTCTTGAAAAAAATATGAACAGCCTTTTGTTTTTGTCTCCTGTTTTTGTCTTTTATTTAGAAAATCACAGTATGTCTAAGAAGAAAAAAGGTGCTTATCCTATAATTAGGACTAATATTAACCTATCTATCCCTACTATCATCATGACACCCTCTTTGGATGAGGTACAGCAGACACTTAATAAAGCTGTAGATAGTATTGTGAAAGTAATGACAGGAGTTCAACATTGGAGTAAGGAGAGAATATCCAAGGTTGGTGTCTTTTACAGCCTTACTTAGAACTAATGGTGTGAAACTACTGCAAATAAAAAATAAGCATTATTTTCTCTTCAGGAGAAAGTGTTAGAGAGAAAAGTTATTCTGTTGCGGTGTGGGAGCAGAGACAGCGATCCTGATGATGGAAAGAAACAGACTGGAAAGAACAGCATCCATGGTAATGATAAACTCTGAAATCACTAAATTTGAATGTTAGGTAAATGTGATTTATACAGAATGTATTGGAAGGTATTAATTACAAAATACATCAAAAACAGTAGACTTGATAGATTTTAAACAACCTCATAGATTTAAAATTGCCTCAGAGAAGAAACCTCTTTCTCATTAGAAGGCAGGTTTGCCACTTGTCCTTCTGTGGATTTGAGTAAGGGGATTTTTTGGGCTTCTTGAAGAGTTTTAATGCTTTGGTAATAGCATTTATATTGGTTTCAGTTATAGTCATTTTGCTACAGAATAATCTTTCATGATTTGCCAGTGTGGTTGTAATTTGGCATGTTCAAATGGCATCTTAGAACTTGTGCTTACCCTTTAAGAAGAACTTTCACAATACCTGGTATTGAATAACAATGCCTATGTAAATTGCAATATTGGTGTAAAGAGGATTGTGTAAAAGATTGAATAAAGTAGAATTTCTAAAAGGATTTTCATTATTCTGTTCTGTGACCAGATATTAGGTTGATGAAGTCATTAGTTCAAGGAAATTCAAGATTGTATCTTTCACTGGGTTTTTCTTCTCTGAAGGTTTAAAATGAAGCAGAGTTAATTGCTCTACATTGTACCTGAGATACTTAGAAAATACATTTGAGTCCTTTTATGTTAGCCTCTCTTATGCACCTAAAAAGTAGGACAGTAATACTAGAACTGGTTAAGAAGTTGAATTAGTCTTTCAAAACTAAGAATTTGGCTTGCAAGAGATGAAATAAAAATTTATGATAAAGTCAAACTTGTGGATATTTGCTAAGTGATGGACTTTTTAAACCTTTATTCCTTTTGTGGACTGATTATGGTCATCTTCTCAGAGTTAATTTGTATTTCAAATTGTCAGTTGTGGGGTATTTCAGAAAATAAAAATGCTTAGTGCTGTAAGTGAGCAAAGTAAGCAAATGCTGATATATAGATGAATCACTTAGATGAAGCATAGAGCATAAACCTTGAGGGAGAAGAGAAGAGGAAAGATTCTGTTTGCAAGATTGGTGTGGAACTTGTTCCAAATTTGACAGGGTACCTAGATGGAACAATTTTACTAAAACTGAGATGTTTATGAATTTGTGTTGGCCTCCTTGATTTCAAGTTGCCTTTAAGAACACTCAACTTTAAAATGCATGCTCATTGAAAAAATATGTCATTCGGTTTTGTCTGTAGGAATTCACTTCTCCTAACCAGTATGTCTGTCTTAAGCCTACTTCTATATTTGAATCTTCTTTTATAGATAGTGGATCAGATGCAGCATCACTCAGTTCATCTGATACTGCAGAAAGCCAGAACTACTTCAAGCATGTTTCAGAGAACAAAGAAATTATTAAGTTAGTGTCTTTACTCAGCAGTGCCATCAATTCTACAAAAGGGGTAAGACAGTTGAGATGTTAATTTAATATCACTATTCAAGGGATATTAATGTGTTAGTTTTAGTATTCTTGGGTAATAAGGGTAGGCATTTAAAGCTGTAATTAAATGTAATAATGAAAAAGTTTAGCATGGTGGATAGAAAATATGTGGCTGAAAATTTGCAAATATGCTTTAAAAGTGTAACATGGATTAAGTGTGCTCTGTTCCAAGAGATGAGGTTTTTAATATTGCATAAATTAAAACATCATAAAAAACTCTAAGTGTAGTTGTGTTATGTGTAGCTAATGAAGCCAGCATGATTTCTGACCACATTACAAAGAGGGTATGAAGGTTTTTAGAGGAAAATTAACTGTCAGATTGGCATTTGTGAAGTGCTATGTAGGGTTTGCTAGTGTAGGTTAGGATATATTTTAAAGGATATGCATAATTTCTTTGCCTTGTTCTTATTCTATGCACTCTTTAATAAATTGTATTTCTTTAGAGAGCTTTGCATCAGTTTCTTCTGGGGCTGGTCCAGTCTTTTAAGGGTCTTGCTATGTGAAAATCTTTAACTTTGTAACTTCAGTGCTACTAAAATATAACTACCAGACTGCTGCTGACTAGTTGATAATGGTGGATAGTTATCATGGTATTTTGGTATTTTGTATTTTGTAATACCATAAACTTTTATCATTTAGCCAGCTTTAAATGCCTGCATGTACTATATTTATCATAAGTCATGATGTGGATTATTTTTTGTAGCACTCATTTCTCATTTACTTGTTTAATTAGATGTGGTGATGGTTTAACTTTCTCACATTTTTCTGAACTCCTGAGAACCAAAAGAATGCTTCTCTTTCACACTCATTAAATGATATTCAAATCAAAGAGACCTGAATTGAGCGTAAAAATTAATGTTAAAAAAATTGTCTCATAGCTTCATTATTTCAGAATGAATTTTTCTTGTTATGGTGGGCCCTGTAGCTCAGGTTTCAGTTTCTAGCTTAAGAAATGGCAGGGAAGGACAAGTGTACTGTATCCTAGTTTTAAACTTTACTTCCTACTGATTCTAATGATTTTATTGACTGAAGATTCACTTAATTGGCAAATGTTTAAACTAATCTGACAAATTTGATGTGATGAACATAGGGTTTCTGGCACTCTGTGTGATCAGTAATGGAACTTGCTTTAGCATAAATTTATCAGCAACCATTTGTTTAGTGAGATGATTCAGCCTGCTCCACTATGGAGTTTGTAGTTACTCTAGTGAGCAGCTGCTAAGAAATTATATGCATGCTATATACATGATGCTGAGAATCTTCCTTTGAACTTTTAAATGTCTTTCAGGAAGTTCTTACAGCTTTGGAGAGTTTTAGTTGTTACCACCATATATGGCAGAGGGACAAGGAGGAAACCATTAATAAATTAATGGAGGGAAACCCATCACTCTATGAGTTTGAATCTGAAATTCTGCATTTCCAAGACCTGGACCTGAAAATCAGTTCTGAGCCTGAATACATCTGCGTGGGAGCTATTGCCCTGTGCACTGGTAGAGTTCAGATTTTCTCCAGAGACGTGTACTTTCTGACTCCAGTAGGAAGGAGAGATGTGACAGTATTGGATGGGTGAACTAGATTAAAATGGAAAGGAGGAAGGGAGAGAGAAGGGCTATTTGCTGTTTTGGCTGTAAATGCTGCAAACAAAACACTAACAAAAGAATATCTGTGAGGCTCAGCTGGAGTTTATTACCTCACCTGGATATGTCTGCTCACTTATGGGGTGGATAGTAGATGGTAGATGTGTGCCCATCCTTGTGTCACTGATTCCCAGGGGCACATATTTCAAGGGAGTAAGATGATAAATTTATGTTACTTTTCTCCTTACTCAGCTGCATGCAGTGAGACAGCTGAGTCCTCTGCTATCTAACAATTTCACCAGTGCTATGATCAAACTTTGTTTCTTCAACTTTCATATTTAGACTCCTAATTTCCTCCCCAAGTTATTTTTTTTTAGAGATTAATTTTTGAAAAAAATTTAGGCTTTGATGAGAATATTAATCAATTCATTAATGATGTATAGGACAGAAGTTTGTATAATGGTAAATGAGCAAGATGATGAGTATGGAGACCACATTCTCCTCTTTCCAGTAGGTACATCCTGGAAAAAATCTATGATATCTAATATATATTAATTGTTCAATGTTTTTAGATGATCTTTCCAGTAGAAAAGATGATAAATTCTGAGAAGAATAGGAGGAAAGCAATAGTGAATTGCAAGCAATTTTATAAGCCACTTCAAGGTGTCCATGTGATTTCATCATCTCTGTATGTGAAGGGTTAGACTGAAAAACCAGAACTGGCACTGAAGAGAACAAATGTAATTAAAAAGATTGGAAGTGCATCTTGAAAAATATTTACAGTATCTAATATCTATTAATTGTTCAATATTTTAGCTGATCTGAAGCTAGCACTGAGATCAGAAACCAAAGCCTGGATGACTTTGCTGGGGTGTCATTGCAATAAGAAGTACAGAACACAGATGGAAGCAATTTTGACTTTTATAGAGGAAACTGGCAAGAAGTTAAGTCGCAGCATCACGGACCTGGATGATATCAGAATAGCCATGTCAGCTTTAAAAGAGATCAGAGAACTACAGATCTCTATTGACTCTCAAATTGGCCCCATTGAGGTAGCTAGTGGAAATTTTGCATGTATGGGTACTGTTTCAAGAGAGCTGTTATTTTCTGGGTTAACAATGAACTTTGAAAATGTACGATTTAATATGTGTTGAATGTTGAGTGATGAGCTTGTTGTGTTCCTGTAAACCTTTTTGTGTGAAATTCTGATTTGGGCAAATGTAAACTTGCTGAGGTGAGATGTGGTTTAGTGAACAGTGTAGAAATTGAATGATATGGGTAAGAGGAAGATGACAATACAGGTATTTAATGCAAGAAATCTTTTCTTTGTGGGAGAAATCTGTGTATAAAAAGGAATGAGATTCCTAATTTTTTTTTTTTTTTAGCTAAGCCTTAAGAAGAGTAAAAATCTAATGATAAGCAGAGTACACGTGATTGATTGCTTTTATCAGTTGTATAAGTTAAAATAAACACAAGCAGCTGACTTCATAAAAAAAAGTGAATGTGATAGAATGAATTTATTGAACATCTGACAAATGGCAGGCTTAAAAACAGATGGTAACTCTTTCTCTGCATTTCTGACCAGAGTGTTTATTTAAGAATGCTATAATATGGCAAAATGCACCTTTGATTTTTCAGTAGAATTCTTTTTCCTAAGGACATGTTCATGATTCCTGACATATTCATGATCCTGATTGCCCATAAGCTTCCAATTCTGCAGGCAGGAGCCTTGGGTTCTGAAGCACAGGAAGTGATGCTTCAGTTTTGAAAGGGAAGTTGGCATATTTTCCACACAGTGTTGTAGACAGATAGTTACATTTCCATTTTTGAAATTTGGCTACAATTTGATCAAACTGGAAAGAATGAATGGAAATAATTTCACTTCATACAAAAATTTTTAAACAAAAATGCCACAGGTTTATTGCTACCCTACCCTGTCCTAATTTATAGAACATGAATGTCAGTTGTGTTTTAGTGAAAATTCACCAAGGGTTTTCACTATGTAGTATGTTCATATGTTGGTGGTGCAAGCTGAAATCAATGCTGTGAGAAAAAAAATGCAGATATTTCTTCCAGTTTGGTATTGGTCTGCCCAATTTTGATAATGGCTATGCAAGAAGAACAGAATTTCTTTTTCTAACCAATCATTCTTCATTCTTAAAAATTTTAAATTTTAGCATTTTAAATATATGTTTTCCATATGTTTACAAAGTTAAGTGAAGTTGACATTTTATGTGTCTTGATCCAAATTTCTGGCAGGAATCCTATGCTATGTTGAGCAAATATGATCTTCTTGTTGCCAAGGAAGAGACAGAGAAGGTGGACACGTTGCGCTACACTTGGGAAAAACTGCTAATCCGTGCCAATGAAGTGCAGGATGAGCTCATTGCTTTGCAGCCAAACTTCAAAGGAGAGCTTATTAATGCTGTGAAGATTTTTACTGAAGACTGTGCACAGTTCTACTCAGACTATGATCAGGCAAGTGTTTATTTTATTGTATTGGACAAATTTTTTCAGAGCGATGGGAACATGGAAAAGTTTTTGGATTTGACTAAATAATAGGATGGGCCTCTACTGTTGAATAGGTTTATTCTTGTTAAGATGGTGTTTGGGTTTCAGTTCAGGACAGGTTTGATTAATGTTTTGTATATGACTGATGTAAGTAATGCTGGTAATCAGTTCTTAAAAATTAAGAATTGAGATATTTAAGGTTTTTGAAAAGCATCTAGTTATTATGAACAAATGTGAAGACTAGGATTAATGATTAGCTATGTTAGCTAATTAGCTATATTAGCTAATCAGAAAACTCTTCTTTCTTTCTGATATATGTACAAGCGACTTAGGCTGTCACATTCTTTTTCATTAGAATGAGCGAAGGTGAACTAATCTTGTGTCATCATTTAAGTGATGTTGACTTTTTCTCAAAAAATGAGCTATGATTTCCTAGCTTTTGCAGTGTGATGAAAAATTTCTACATTAAAAATGCAATTAATTGCCTTATTTGATTTTTTAAAATCTGTTTAAAAAAAGTGTTTGTTCTAGAAGGTTAACTGTCATCCCTTGGTTCAGTTGATATCTGATCTGGGGAGGGGATCTGGAGGCTGCAAAAGTGTTTGAGGTTAGCATTTATAAAGTGTTGATTAGAAATAGGTTGTGGCTATTCTCATCCTCTAAATTGATGTCTTTTTTGTTTTCCTTTTAGAATGGGCCAATGGTGGTTGGTTTAACACCTCAGGAAGCCAATGACAGGCTTACTATATTCCAGGTGCTGTTAATTTTAAGACATTAGCTAATACTACAAGTGAGCCAACACATAAAGGCTCTGAAAAGGAATCTCAGTAGTTGAATGAACTTTCATTGATAGATAAGGTTACTCATTTGGCAAAGTCTGTTTTGTCTCAGTGCAAGCTATGTTGGAATTTTTCTCTGCATTTGCAAGGAATACTGTTAAAATCTAAAATTTTTTAGGAGTCAACATTTTTTAGGAGCTGCACAGATAATGAGGAGTGATTGCTAGATACAATATTCTGATGAGAGCCTTCCCACAGGTTTAGTGTATTTGGCTATAGGCTATTCTTGTGTTCATTACTGTGTTTATTTTTCTGTGGTTGAAGTCTGTATCATTATTAGTGTCTATTCCTGCAATAACAACTTTTAATGCTTCTGCTTTTCCCATACTGCTATTCATTTGACTTCCTACTATGTTCCCTGAGTTATATTGCAGTTGACAATTAAATTATGTTTTTCTTTGCTGCTTTAATGGTAGTAATTCTTCCTTCAGCAGTCAATAAGATTTGCACAGAATACTTGGAGAGGTAGAATTTGGTGTATCCATCTTTTTATTTCTTTGTGTGTCATGCTTCACCTCTTTCAAGTGCAGTCTTAGCATTTATTGTTCTGTCACTGTGCCACATGAAGTAAATGGTTTTCCTGTCAGCTTCTAAAGATGTGCCTCCAAGCTAAATAAAAGTTGCTTTTCTCAAGAAAATTGTTGACAAAGCTGTTGACAGTGTAAGCTGTTACTATCTCTCTATATCTTTCTATTATTTCCTAGATTTTATTTTCTTTTTTTATTTCATTTTCTAATTCAGCTCTAATAATCATTTCAGATCTTGAATATTTAGTAATTTTTATTAGCTTTTTTATAATTTATTATTATTTAGTTATTTTATTTAACTTTTTTCTTTTTCTTTCTTAGAATCGATGTGATAATCTCTTTCGGAAATATATTACTTGTGCAGGTGGAGAGGATCTTTTTGGTTTGCCAGTTACTCAGTGTCCTCAACTGCTTGAAATAAAGAAGCAACTAAATCTGCTGCAGAAACTCTATAATCTATATAACAGTGTCATTGACACCATCAGTGGCTACTATGATATTCTTTGGTTGGAATTAGACATTGAAAAAATTAACAGTGAACTTATGGAATTTCAGAACAGGTGAGAAACTGCTGCTGTGTTAAAGTTGCCTAAAGTACTTCTTGAATATGATTATAATTGGTTAGCACCAATAATAATATATGAGCATGTATTTATTTAGTGAGGCATGAAAAATGTGGATTTAAATTGAAAAATATATCCATTACCAATGTCATAAAATCAAGGAAAATTTAGATTCTAAATGCTGAGCATTATTATTCCTTAGACAGATTCTTGGCTACCTTTTTTAATAAGCTTGGAATAGATGTTGAAATTGTTATTTATTTTGTATGAAGGAAAGTTTCACCTTTTTCTTGTAATATTGTTCATGAGAGATAGATTTATGCTAGATGTCAATAGCAAGTTAGTGAATCGCTGAATAGTTTTTCTACAAAATGGGTTATATTGCATACACATGGAAGCTGAACTTTTCATCAAACCAGGAATAAAAAAATTTAAAGAATTTAACCCTGGGGAACAGGGTTTTTCTAGAGCTCAGAGCAGTGCATACATCAGTCTCACCAAAAGATAAAATCAAGATGTAGAACATTTCAACCGGTTTTGAAGATCACCTGCGCAGTTATTAAAATTATGCACCTACACTCATTAAAGGGAGGCTGTAGCTGACTATCTAGCTATCAGTTATTGAAATAGACTGGAAACAGATTTTGTCACATGGAGAAGCACATGCAGAAACTCCAAATTAAAGGTAACCTTAATTAGGAAGGTATGTGTTCTCCTGTTAAAACCAAATGCTGTGGCTTTAAAGAACAAGTATTTGAAACTTTTTGAAAAGGCTTGCTTTATCTCCAAGTAGGTGCCGTAAGCTCCCTCGTGCTGTAAAGGAATGGCAGCCTTTCCTTGACCTAAAGAAGACCATAGAGGACTTCAGTGAATGTTGCCCATTGCTTGAGCACATGTCAAGTAAAGCAATGATGCCTCGGCACTGGAAGCAGATTATGGATCTCACTGAACACAGATTTGATGTGGAGAGTGAAACATTCAAACTGAGGAATGTAATGGAAGCTCCACTATTAAGATATAAAGAGGAAATAGAGGTATTGTGGAGGAAGAAATATGGAAACATGAAACCAACAATTTGCTTGTATAGTATAGGAGTATCAGAAGCAAGAAAGAAATCAAAACATTTCTGTAGAAAGAACAGAGACATGGATAATCACTTCAGGTTTTTGTATAAAATTATGACACAAATATATCATGGTTTCAACTTCTTTTTTTATAAGTCATGCCATTTGTCAGGGTACCTTGCATTGTGACATTAAAATTATGAAAAATAATCACTATATTATTATTTTATTCCCCCCCTCAGCGTTGATTAAACTGGGATGTTGTATACAGATTATTATCTATGGTGTTTGTATATCTGTAGACCTTTCCTCTAAATAGTTGCTCATGAGCTTAATGTTTCCTAGTGTTAAAGGAAATAGGAGCTAGATTCATATACCAGGGACTTGAGGGATTCATATTTTGTTTTGATATCTGTTTATTTAAAAGGATATCTGCACCTGTGCTGTGAAGGAGAGAGACATTGAGCAGAAGTTAAAACAAGTGATAGCTGAATGGGATAACAAGATGTTTAACTTTGCAAACTTTAAAACTCGTGGGGAGCTTCTTTTAAGAGGTGACAGCACATCAGAAACAATTGCTACCCTGGAGGACAGCTTGATGATTCTTGGTTCTCTCATGAGTAACAGGTAACAGGAAAGGGGGGAGGGAATGGGGGGAGAGATAAAAATATTAGTAAAAGTCTTTGTTTTAGTGAACAAATCTATCACAGAAATGAAGGTAAATAAACATCTAGATAAAACCTAAGAGCTTGCTTTTCCTTGAACTGTTCATGGGCTAGTTCTTACTGTATCTAGTTTACTTCCCCAATAAGTTCTTTTGAAAACATGTAGCTGCAGCTTGGATTTCCTGAATGAACAGCTGAAAAGTTTTCATTGATGCAAGAAAGTGGAGGCACAAGAGGGAACACTGCCTGGCTATGGCAGGCATACTGTGGGTGTGACAGGCACTGCTACTCTGCCCCTATGATAGGTCATTGCTTCATGCCAAAGGTGTTGAAAATCCCAATTAGAGTGAGCTTCAGTTTGTCTGGTTTCACATGCCAAAATACACAGATAAATAAGGAACACAGAACCCGATCGTCAGGCAGATGCTCAAAAGCAGGAGTTTAGGAGAGTTCAGGAACTCTGAGTTTACAGCTTTCAGGATCTTGAGTAGTCCCTTTACCTTAGAGTGAAATTGTAGTTTTGCTCCCGCCCTACTCCTGTTGCGTCAGAGCTGTGCTATGCACCTTGTGTACACAGCAGCAAGTTGGAGCTGATTGGATTTAGAGCTGCCAACTAGCTGAATTAAGTTTTTATACTTTCAATTGAAAAATTTTAAGCATAAAAACTAGCCCTCATCCTGTGACTTATATGCTGCCTTTCAAGATTCTTGGTTTTTTTCTTGAAATAAAGAAATGCCTGTTTTCTGTTTTGTTTTTTTTTTTTTTTTTTTTTTTTTTTTTTAATTGTAGATACAATACACCATTCAAGACACAGATTCAGAAATGGGTGCACTATCTTTCCAACACAACGGATATAATTGAGAACTGGCTGACTGTGCAGAACTTGTGGATTTATTTAGAAGCTGTTTTTATTGGTGGTGATATAGCAAGACAGCTTCCAAAGGTTTCTAGACATGCCTTTTTTTCAGTTTTCTTATAAAAATTTAAAGAATAAAACTGTACTGTGATGTCATAGATGCAGTAAAATTAGTTTAATCTCTTTTAGTATTTAACAAAACTGAACTTGGTAGGAAGTCGGGTAAGCAGTGCCAGTGGAAGACATGGTGTGACAAAGAATAAGAAAGTCATGTCATCTGTTTGATCTTTTGATTTCCAGATTATAAAGCAGTTAACTAATATGTATTTAAACATTGTGCCTAGTAGTAGCCTTCTGTAGTATTACCTACCACTAGCATAGTAGTACCTAGGAATCCTTATCTTAAACTTTCCTGCATGGCTTTTCAAATTAAGAATGAACTTTAGTTTTAGAAAAAAAAATCTTTGGCTTTGAAGCTCCAATTCAAGTATAATGAGTTTTCTGTCTTTTTCTCTAGAAATGTAAGAGAAAGTACATAGCAGCCTTGACAGCCAAGTATAAAATAAGCTCTATTGTGTAAGCTGAAAGAATTGTGTCTAAGCTGAAATATTTCTAGTAGACATATGATTACTAGTGAGAAGATTGCTGTTGAGATTACTGGGTGCTGGTTCTGGAAGCAGGTGCCTTTTCCCTCTTCTCTCTTCCCTCCTCCATTTCTTCCATTCCACATTCACTGTTGTGTTTCAACAGGAAGCAAAGCGTTTCTCTAACATTGATAAATCCTGGGTAAGGATCATGACCCGAGCTCATGAAACACCCAATGTTGTTCAGTGCTGTGTTGGAGATGAAATAATGGGACAATTATTGCCACATTTACTGGAGCAGCTTGAAATCTGTCAGAAATCGCTCACAGGGTAATATTACTACGAGACCATGTTCTTGGCCAGATGGTTGTGCATTGTGTAACTGGGGAAAGAGCAATTGCTCAAGTACTCTCCCATGAACTTTGAAAGATCATGTTCTTATTCTACTGTGAATGCAGTTGAGCTGAGCAGACAAGTTAGCAGAATAATATAACACCTCCAAAGAAACCAGCTCATAGATAAGTATTTCATTTGTGGCTAAGGTGTCACTCACTTTCTATCTCCGTTGGAACCAAGCTGGTTTCAGTCTAGTTTCGATCCAGAAGGCAGTCTAGATTTGTGTGTCCCATTCACACCTTTCACAGATCTTTTTTACAAGATCTGGGAGACATTCAGCTTGAGAGATGTAAACAGCAAGTAAAAGAGTTAATGTAAAAATATTTTATTTCAGTTTAGTTTCTTTTCTTTTTACTGGTGTTTAGATTATAGCAAATAATAAAAGTTTTGCATGAAATGATTTCTGATAATAAGAGAGTAGCTTTAAAGCAGATGCTTAACATGAATGTATGATGCATAAAATTTGTTATTGCTACAGCTAAAAATTGTATAATAAATTGTGAGAAACATCACCTTTAAAGAGGAAAGGATGTAGAAATCAACCCAAATCACTTACCATCTACTCCCTCCCGGCTTCTCTACCAATTTTTAAAAAATGCAGGTACCTGGAGAAAAAGCGCCTGCTATTTCCACGATTCTTCTTCGTGTCAGATCCCGCTCTCTTAGAAATTCTTGGCCAGGCATCCAACTCTCACAATATACAGGCACATCTGCTGAATGTGTTTGACAACATCAAAACTGTCAGGTTCCATGAAAGGGTATGTACTGCGCACGCCTTGGTGTTGCATTCCTTCACATTAACAATGTGTCATACTTGCTAAATTAGAGAGCTACTTGGTTGCATAAGGCATTCTGCTGTTTTACTTTATTCACTAACTATTTGATGCTGAGTAGGCTTTCTTCATTTAAGAATTGTTTCATATCCTCATCCATGATGTAGGAAAACTTCATGTAGAATAGCAAAACAAAAATTTACACCAGTGCTTAAATTTCAGAGAAATCCATCCATGTACTGAACTTTTTTTTCTGTGGCTACCTCTCAAATAAGCTTTTGAGTCTTTACAAGCTTGCAGTCTTTACATTGCCTGTATTTGTATTTTTCCATTCATGTTTTGATTGTAAGGAAAAGTGTATATACTGTCTCTACTGTTTCTGACTTGCCCTCACTGCACCTTCACACACAATGTTTTAAGAACACTTTTCTTACACCTTTTACAAGAACAGATAGCAACATTTTCTCCTTAGGTATGCATTTTCTTAGAAACTAATTACATCCCCGTGCTTTTGAAATTCCTTTGATTGTCCATGTTCCTTAACTTTTCTGTTTTCATTGTTTTTGATTGTAAGGCTGTAAATTTTGTTAGGCTGTTGACCCACCAATAAGGGGGGAAGGCTTTCTTTATTGTGACCGGAAAGTGGATGTTGTTACAGAATCACAAAATGGGGCAGGTTGGAAGAGTCCACAGTGGGTAGTCTGGTCCAGCCTCCCTGCTCAAGCAGGGTCATCCTAGAGCACATGGCACAGGATTGCCTCCGAAACTTAAGTGAGATTCAGGAATTGTCAATATATTAGGTTTTGTCTCCTTGTTCATGACAGTGTTTTGTTCAAAGCCTTTCTGCATAGCAAAATAATGATTTAATAGTCTTTACGTTTCATTGAACAAGTTGATATAATTCATTAGTTGCTTAAATCAGTGTAATGGAGTGATTGCAGGAAAATATGAATTATTGTAAAATAATGTATCTATAAACACAAGATATTTTTTCTTTTACTAGATATATGATCGTATACTGTCAATTAGTTCACGAGAGGGTGAGACTGTAGAGCTGACTAGACCTGTAATGGCTGAAGGTAATGTGGAAGTTTGGCTCAGCTCTCTGTTGAAGGAATCCCAGCTATCACTGCACCAAGTTATTCGCCAGGCAGCTATGGACATCCAGGAAACGAGTTTCGAGATTACTGAATTTCTTTCTACTTATCCAGCCCAGGTAATATCATTGCTAAATGAATGAAGATTATTTCCAGATATTTTTCAGTTTTTTCTTTGCATTCAAAGTTGCTGCCAGTGCTAAATACAAAACTAGCATTTAATTTTATTTGAATCATCTCAATCTTTTAAGTTTCAGCTTCACATAGCTGAACCCAAAAGAAGATCACTTACCATAAAGCTCCTGTTTAAAAAGGAAGCTGAATGCAATAAATTAATATAATGAAGTTAATACTATTTTTTACAAGCTTAATACTTGACTGCTGGAAGAAAAGTAGCAAAATTGTATGTTTGTTCATATATTCAGGATAATGCAATGTATTGCTAAAGATTTGAAACTGAGGGTGTTGTTGAGGGAAAATTATTTTAGTAGAAGCTTCCCTTGCGATCAGGAATGTTGGAGATGGAATAAAGACTTTGTGAATTATTCTAAAAATATTTCAAAATGAAGCAGTAATTATTCACTGGCTAGTTATTATTTATATAAAGTATATTTGTTACATATGATATTTTTATATATACTGTATATTATACTGAGCAGTTGTATAAGCAATACACTGTTGGCAGTATCTACAAGACTGAGATACAGGCTTAAATTTGCATTTAAGAATGCAGCTGGATACACAAAACATGACCTCTGTTTCCATGAATCCATGGAAAGTAATTTTATATATATAGTAGGAGAAAAATTTCTTTAGTTTTTCTGTGTCTGTGAATGAACATTTTAGGTGAAAGAGAAAAAATTATGAAGCATATACTTCTGTGTTTCCTAAGGTTGGGTTATTGGGGATCCAAATGATTTGGACAAGAGACTCAGAAGAAGCTTTGACTCTTGCCAAGCAGGATAAAAAAGTTATGCGTAAGACAAACCAGTTTTTCCTGGATCTTCTGAACATGTTGATAGATATGACAACAAAAGACCTTAGTCCATTTGAGCGAGTTAAATACGAGACATTAATCACTGTTCATGTGCATCAGAGGGACATTTTTGATGGTCTTGTAAGTATTAAAAAATAAAAAATTAATTACAAGTAGTTTTTCACATAATACAATGTGAAATGATAAAAAAATACTATGATACCTATGAACTCCTGCCTCATAAGATAAACATTTAATTTCATTACTCTAATGATTATGTGGATGGAATATTATAAAAGTGCAGATGCTGCTTCAATCAAGTCTTAATTACTTTTAAGTAATTCAGTGGGTTTTCCTCTCCCCAAGCAGTAGCAGTATTTTATGTTTCATGTTGGTCCACTAAAGTTAATAGTGCCTCTGTAGCATGATCAGTTAGGGACTTCTTTTTCCTCATACATTTGTTGGAAGCAATTTTCCTTTTTCTGGACTGCATAATGAATTTCTACAAGTCAATTAAATGAATATAGAGCTATAGTACAGGAAAAAGGTTGAAGCTAGTATTCTCTCTGTTCTAATTTCAATAGCATACATAATTATTACTTAGGAATTTTTAAATTCACTTTACAACTTCTCATGCTGACACAGGATGCTGAAATAAGGAAAATGCATTTAGTTTGATCAAACTTAAAGCTAGCATGCCCTTTTACCTATGGGAAGTCCTGGAGCTGATTCTGAAATTAAGCTGTCCAAGAAAAGAATTATTTAGTTTTGGTCCATTATTAATAGGCAGGTATTTATCTTTTAATTATAGAATAATTTGTTTCTAGTATGATCATTTTATGTAAAGTGTAGTTTTTAGATACAAACGAAACTATTTTTTAAATCCTGTTTTAATGTTTGATAGAGCAACTGTGACTTATTCTCAGTTCTGTTGCATTCCTTAGATAGAATTAGCACCATGACACTGCCATGAAATATCTTTTTTCTCAATATGCATGTGGTTTCATACAATTCTCATAGCAGTTCATGAAATCACATTATGTACTTCTGACTCATGTAAAAGTAAAGAGGTAGAGAGGCCTAAAAGGAATGGCAATTTTAAAGTTAAACTGAAATTACTGTTGTTTGAGGCTTATGGACTGCTAATTTGTATTTAGACTTTTGACACACTCGTCTAAAGTCTGAAGTTCCTCTGCCTAAGTATGCGATTGAACAATAATGTATTACAATTTTTGTGGTAAAAATCCAGATATATTCTCCACTATCTACTATATTTTACTATATTTGCAGTGTTGCCTTTGAATCTGCTACTTAGATGACATAATATAAATGTGAAAGTAAATGTTAACCATGAATGCCACAGCCTTGTCTTCCCTCTCTTAGTGCTGCATGCATATCAAGAGCCCTACGGACTTTGAGTGGCTGAAACAATGTAGATTTTATTTTAATGAAGACTCTGATAAAATGGTGATTAAGATCACTGATGTGAGCTTCACATACCAGAATGAATTCTTGGGCTGTACTGACAGGCTTGTCATAACACCTCTTACAGACAGGTGAAAAAGACTAATTTTATTCCTTTATTCTTTGCTGCCAAACCTCAGCTTTTACAAGAGCAATTTTGTCATTCCTGTTGGATGCACATTGATCTCTGCAGAGTTTATCCTTCACAGTCTTGTCAAAGTCAGTACTTTCGTATGGAATGCTTAAATATTTTTTGTTTCTGTGCCTTTTAATGTGAATAATGTCCGACTTTTTTTCTCCCACATACTTGCACTGGTCCCCATATGTGTCCTGAAGGTCACATAATGTAAGTGACATTCATTCTTATGTGCATGAAGCCAACATATCTGAGGATCTGATATATCCAACAGATAAAATATGTAGAGATACAGGACAAAAGTAGGTGTTTACAGACAAGCTAATGATAAGAGCTAAGAAAGAACAGACAGGAAAGCAATTTTTATTCAGCTGCAGTAGTTTGGAGATCTTTGATAAAAAAAGATGTTGAAAGAATTCCAATCCTATTAACAGAGAGATCTACCTGCCTAACTCAAATAGCACAAAGAATGCTTTATAACCTATCATTGGCAAAATCAAGCCATTGTTTGGTTGGTTGTGGTTTTTTTTTTTTTTAACTATTCCATACAAAAAATTCTAAAGCTAGTCTTGATATATAATTATTAGCTGGTGTTTTGCTGCATTATGCATAGATGTTTCATTTATGAAAATGGGATGTACTGCATGATCAAATTTCAAAGATGGACAAGAAAGGAAAGGTTAGATATCTTTCATTATTGTACTCCACAGTATAATGTGTTTCAAAGCTACTCCAGACAAAATAACTCAGTATCCAAGCTATTAAAACTAAGATTAGGCAGCATCTCTGTAACTTCTTTCTTCCTTTCTTGTGATCTTTCAGGTTACTGATAATTGAGGATTATCTGTTCTTTCACTTTATGTGTGATGAAATGAACCTTAATATTCCCTGCATCAGAAACCGAGTGAAGGGGTTTTGTCCTTACTGATCTAAATTGTAATTAGTGGACTATCATTTCAGCGCTTCCCTTTCCTTCTTTAAATCAGACCTTGCATAAGTTCCTCTAGCACTATACAGAAATCCCTCTGCTGCACCTTGATTGATTGTTGCCTTTTAGATGTTACATCACTTTGGCTCAAGCATTGGGCATGAACATGGGTGGAGCACCTGTGGGACCTGCAGGAACTGGAAAAACTGAAACCGTGAAAGATATGGGACGGTGCCTTGGAAAATATGTAGTGGTCTTCAACTGTTCAGACCAGATGGACTTCCGAGGACTTGGGAGGATCTTCAAAGGTAAGATGTGGACCAAAGGTAAGCTGTTGGCCAAACAGTCAATTGTTTTCTTGCGTGCACCAAGCACAGTGTAACTAACCGGGCAGAGAAAGTGACCCACTGTACTCAGCTTTGGAGTGGCCTCATCTCAAGTGCTCTGCAGTTCTGGAGTCAACAATACAACAACATATAAAAATTCTGGAATATATCCAAATGACAGCAAAAAAGATGGTGAAAGAACTAGAGGACATGACTTAAGAGGAACAGCTGAGTATACTATGTTTGTTTTGCTTTGAGAGACTGAGGGGTACCCTCTTTGCTGTTTATAACTTCCTCATGAGGGTGAGTGGAGATGGAGGTGCTGATCTCTCTGGTGTCTGATGGGGGAATGGCTTGAAGCTGCATGGGTGAAATTCAAGCTAGGTATTCACTGAGAGTGTGGTCAAGCACTGGAGCAAGCTCTCCAAGGAAGTCATTTGGGTCTCAAGCCTGTTAGTGTCTAAATAGTAATTATAAAATGATCTTTTATATATGGTTTAAATTTTAGATACACCTTTAAGGAGTCAGCAGTTCTATTTGTTGATCTTCATAAGTCCTTTATAAGTCAGTCCTTTATATTCTGAGATATTTTAGGAACTACATGAAAGTTTCAAAGGATAAGAGGACATCTCCATGAAACAAGGTTGAAACACAACAGGCAGATAATTTCAGCCTTTTAAATAATGCAAGTAATTAATATCTTTTTATATGTATAAAATACAGTTGGAACACTGTCTTCAGTAAATAGAAATGCTATGAAAACATGACACAATTTATGAAAGGATAGATAAGGTCACTTAAAATGACTTAAAGTCAGAAGGAGAACTGCTGCTGTGAAGAGAAAATGCTATGAAATTTATTGCTGACCTGGTGGGATGTGCTGAGTTTTGATTTCAGTGTTTTGTCTCATTCAAATATTGAAGTTTCTATCAGTAGAAGGAAATGCATGGGTTCATCCTAGATATGCTAAAAACAATTGGCAGAGCTCACTGATCTTAGGTGCAGATGACATTTTTTAAGCATCTGAAATTTATACCTGTTAGTCATGACAGATGTCAAATTAGAGACCAAATGGAAATTCTTGATTATTGTGTTGTTGCAAGGGACTGTATCTATGATTTTGTTTTGTTTTTCCCACAAAATCCAAGTAAAAATACAGTTCTGGAATAGACTGACCTCCAGCTTCTTGATGCAACTGTACTGTTCATTTTAATATGTCCAATAAGCTGTTGACAACTTGTCACATTTTCATAGAATTACTGAAGGAATTTTTCTTTAGGGGGTAAAGAGGGACAGGAAAACATTTAAGATATAAGAAAAAGAGAAAAAAAAATCAAAGAACATAATATGCTAGAAAATCTTAAGGACTTTGTGAGTTTGTATTTCTTACTTGAAAAGGAATTAAAATTCTTCTCTTTGTTCCTTTCCCAACCCTCAAAAATAAACACTTCTGTCCCTTGCCTTCCCTCCCCCCCTCCCCCCACCCCCACCCTGAGATAGATTAACATAATTTTTGGCTTGTGAATTGAACCAAAAAAGGTTTAAAAAACATCATGGTTATATGCTTAATTGCTTTTCTCTTTGAAGGTCTGGCTCAGTCTGGCTCCTGGGGTTGCTTTGATGAATTCAATCGTATTGATTTACCAGTGCTCTCAGTAGCTGCACAGCAAATAGCAATCGTGTTGACATGTAAGAAGAAACGTAAAAAAAGATTTGTTTTTACTGATGGAGACAATGTAGAAATGAACCCAGAATTTGGCATCTTTCTTACTATGGTAAGTATTTAGTAAGTTCTAATATACCAGTGAGGACTGTACAATAATCAAGTCTAACTTGGTACTTGCTAACTCTTACATCATTCAGTTCTTAGAACTAACTCACTGACAGTTTGAGATCATTGAGCATTGCTGCAAAAACAGTTTATGGTGTCTTGTTTCAATAGCATCAAGTACATGCAACTAAAAAACACAGGCATCTTATTTGCAGGCATAAATACAAGTTATCTCAATTTCAGATTGCTTCTACATGCCAAATTCTGGTTCCCAAAGTATGTTTTTTGCTACAATTACAGAGAAATTGCCATAAAGATATAGGTAGGAGTAGCCAGTAAAAATAAGACCTATAAGACAAACTCAGATTTGAAATGCTTATTTTTCATGTCTCATGGGTATAAAAGAGGCAAAAATTCTGTAGAGATATGGTGGTGAGTCTGCATGGCAATTAATTTTGACATTTGACTTAAAGCCAGTGAATTATTTTTACTACCAAGATGGTATATTTGTTTGCTGATTCTTCTGTTTGTGCAAGGTACATTCAACTTCAACACCTGTTTTTCCTCTCCAGAATCCAGGATATGCTGGACGGCAAGAACTTCCTGAAAACTTGAAGATCAATTTCCGTTCCGTGGCTATGATGGTTCCTGATCGTCAGATCATAATTCGTGTTAAATTGGCCAGTTGTGGTTTCATTGATAATGTTGTGTTGGCAAGGAAATTCTTTACACTGTACAAGCTGTGTGAAGAACAGCTGTCAAAGCAGGTGATTACACTCATATGATGCAACCTGATTATTTTAGGGAAAAACTCTGTGAAATCACAAAATATTTGTGTGAAGAATAAGGAAAAGTTCATGCTCACTAAGTAAGCTAAGAGACACTTGCAGTTTAGTAATGCAGCCCTCTGCTGTCCTGGGTGATTAACTCCTGCTGCAGGTTGTCGGTGCAAGGATGGGGCTTTCATGCAGATTGCCACTTATTATTAAGATTTAGCTTTAGTGCATGGTGATGGCTGAGTCAAATAAGATTAATTATAGCCTTTGTTGATCTTACAGAGTGGGTTGAGAGGCATTTGGTTTGTGCTGCCTGTGCTTGTACAGATATTTCTCAGCTTCCAAGGGCCACAGAGAATTCAAAATAATACTGATAAAGTATTTCTTAATAGTCCTTGGGAACTCTGTCTTGATTAAATGACTTATGATTAAATTTTTTTTTCTGTCACATCTTAGATTTTAATAGATGGTAGCAGATTTGGAAAGTGAATTTGCCTATTGTCATACAGCCAAAGAATAGTTGGTGGGTGTTTGGAGGCATTTGAAACACATGTACCACTTCTCCTACATATTCATCCATGCCTAAATAGTAAATAAGAACTATTTCATCCCTATTAACTTGGGGAAAATCTTCCCAAACTTCACATATCTTCTAGGTGCATTATGATTTTGGCTTGCGGAATATATTGTCTGTGCTGCGTACGCTGGGAGCAGCAAAAAGAGCAAATCCCACAGATACTGAATCTACCATCGTCATGCGTGTTCTGAGAGATATGAACCTGTCTAAATTGGTAAGTTCTGAGGACCTGATAAATAATTTAAACTGCACTTTGGAGCTACGTGATCTCTAGAAGATTGTATGTGACCTTTACACTGAAGCTAGCTTGAAAATGTTTCATTCTCTGAGTGGAACATTTTAGCTGGGAGGGAGATAAATTTCTGTTAGTACCTGTGTGGGACTGAGGAGGGAGTGAGCTTTCTGTTGCTTGACTTTCTACCTGGACTTAACCTTGAATTGTTCACAGTTTTTTTACTCATTTTTCCTGCTACTGTTAGAAGTAAGTAGATGTCTGTGCAGTAACTTCTTAAGAAACTTGTGCTTAAGTATTTAGTCACTCTTTTGAAAGAATCTGTTATTCATAGTAATGAGTACCATTTCACCTGTCTAAATAGCTAAAAACCCTCCTCTGTTGCTGTGATACATACTCTCTTTTTTTTTTTTTTTTTTTTTTTTTACCAAATAAAATTTTCTAAATGTCATTGCTAAAATCTACTGTAAGAAATTCAGTCTGCATGTTAGTGATTCATTTTGACAAATGGAAGCATCACATGATCTATTTCTGCTGTGTCCTTCTAATGTTTAGCACCTAGAGGATAATATAGATTGTTCCTTATGTTCTCAAGCATTTATTTAGGTCTTCAGGGCTTAGGGATTGTTCTTTCTAAAGCTGATAAATTGAACTGGTTTTAGTCTTTGTGGATTTTTGTTTTCCCTGATTTTCATTAGATTGACGAAGATGAACCCTTATTTCTGAGTTTAATTGAAGATCTGTTTCCAGATATCCAGCTTGATAAAGCAGGCTATCCTGAACTTGAAGCAGCCATTGACAAACAGGTGATGTTTCTCATGATTTTGTTGCTCTGGTATAATTGGTATAATTGTCATGAAGTGACATCTAAGTAAATTCTTGTGGAGTCTATCAAGCTGGCAATATTCTATTTTACTATTTAAACTTTTTCATAAATCTTTACCACTGGCACAGTATTATTAAGCTTATTCTTCAGGTCACTGGATTGAGATTATAGTGTCCTGTGATTTTCCTGAGTCATGGTTACTGGGGTCCAATTTGAAAAGTGCATGTATATGAGCTTGCCTTATGTCACCCAGGATTTATTATTTATCTAAAGTCCTGAAAATTAGAATATTATTTTGAGAAAAGATTTACTTAAAATTGCATCTCTTTTATTTAATTTCCCATTAGGTGTTTGTAATACTTCAGTAGGGCCAACTTAAAAATATAATGTGTATATATATATATTATAGGTATATCTAATAGATTATAATGTACATAGAGTCTGGTTTACCTTATTTTTCTCAGTACATATTTGAATACCAAATATATCTCCTTTTCCCAAGTTTTTTTAACATACACAAAGCCTTTACAAAGAGTATAATAATCTGTTGATGATATATCAATATCTCTCTATCTGTCTATGTCTAAAGGCATCAAAATATATTTTGTGCCCTAAAATAATAGTAATTTGGTTTTCTGTCACTGTCTCTTAGGTGGAGGAATCTGGTCTTGTTTGTCATCCTCCTTGGAAACTGAAAGTTATCCAGCTTTTTGAAACCCAGAGAGTAAGGCATGGATTGATGACACTAGGACCTAGTGGTGCAGGAAAAACTACCTGCATCCACACCTTAATGAAAGCAATGACAGGTAATGTTAGTCCATATATTGTAAACTGTTACTGAACTGTTACACTGTGAACTTTAAGCCCCATTGTTTCTTTTCAGAAAGCCTCAATTGCTTCTCTGTGAGAATATATTACTGGGAGAATGAGTTTGTATGTTGAGATTCTAATTATTCAAGTAGCTTAGAAATATCTGACATTAAAAACCATGTGCTTCATGTCCTTTTGTCTATATTATCATACTTTTATGAGAAGTTCTTATTCTAGATAGATTAAGAAAGAGGAATACAGTCTAGGCAGGCAGCTCAGATTAAAGCATCTCCTGAGTTTTGCTGAGGTAATGCTGGAACCTTTTGCTAATCAGAAGTATTTATGTCTTTTTGAACACAGTGCATAAGACAGGGACTTTGCAATATAAAATAACTGGTTTTACAACAATAAATTCCTGGTTTAGACAGGGGAAAAAAGTCTTTGGTTGTGTTAATTTTGTGTCCTGGCTGGAGGCTTGAAGACTGTGGTTTTTTTTTTTGGGTGTTTTTTTTTTTTTTTTTTTTTCATCTGTACTTCTAAACAAATATATTAGTTGAAGAATGTCTGCTAGATCTTATTAAAATAAAAGGTCATAGCTTGGGGAGAAAAACATATCTTTTGAGGTAAGCTTGTGTTACCCATTTCACAAGTTGCTTATATGATTTTTCAGAAGTGAATAATTTCTGTAAAAAATAGTTTAAAAATAGTTCACCAACTCTTATACATGTAGTAATGTGCTGTGTTTAAGAAACACTGTAAGCTCTACATTGCAATGGAAACGATTGTTCCATTTAGGGAAAAATCCAGAAAGAACAAAGTTGCATTGCACAGTTTTCCTATCTTTTTTTCTAGCACTGAGATGTGAACTACTACCAAGATAAAGTCACCTCACTACTTTTTTCAAAGCTGATCTTCTCACACAACCTCATGAAACGTTAAAATGCATGATCTGGCAGGCTTTTATCTTACATGTTAGTGAAATCTGATTATAATGAAGTTAGTTTAAAATAAGTAATTTTTTCAGCTCTTTCTTTCAACATTTTACTACTGGCTCCTTGTTATGCTTTAATATTGGGTTTTTTTTAAGATGTCCAGCATTGTAGTTTTTAAGCTGTTGCTAACAAGATAAAAAATGAAGGTTATGTCGTCATGATATGGCTAGTTAGAATTTGTCTGTGCAAGAGAATTCACAAGAATATGCCAATGTTTTATCTGTTCTAAGATGTAGGCAAGTGCACAGAAGGGCAGAATAATCAATCATCCATCTGGTATTTATTCATTGGGTTTTAAAAATGTGCATCCAAACCAAATGTTTTAAAGCACTATTGTTTGATAGGCCTTCAAAATATTAAGCTAAACCTTGAATAAATTTCATCTTGCTGCTTTTCTGTTCCAAATGAAGCTATGAAATGTGAATTGAATATTCAAAAGTTTCAGAACTTCATTTTACTTTTTTTGATGTCTCCAATTAATGAATTTTGTATAGCAAGAGAAGTTTTTCAAATACAGATGTCCTTATAATTATGATGCATATTAAAGCATATACTTGGGTGTAATGAGTTTGAGTTTGTCAAAGTTCTCTTACCTCTAAAAAGAAATGTAAAAACTAACTGGTGGTCTGCCTTCATAGATTGTGGACAGCCTCATCGTGAAATGAGAATGAATCCTAAAGCTATAACTGCTCCACAAATGTTTGGACGCCTTGATGTGGCAACAAATGATTGGACAGATGGAATATTTTCAGCGCTCTGGAGAAAAACTTTAAAAGCAAAGAAAGGTATTGTGGTGGGTTGACCTTGTCTGGACTCCAGATGGTTCACCAAGTTGCACTACAGCTCCTTTATCCAACTGGGCAGGGGAGAGAAATAAACAGAAAACAACTCACAGGTTGAGATAAAGCAGTTTACTAAAGTAAAAGCAAAAATTTGCATAAGCACAAGGAAAGAGAAGAAAAATGATTATTCTCAACTTCCCATCAGCAAGCGATGTTCAGTCACTTCCCAGGAAGCAGGGCTACAGCACACAGAGAGGTTACTCCAGAAAGCAAACACTGTAAACAACAGATGCCCCCCCTCTTCCTTTCCTTAGCTTTTATATCTGAGCAGATGTCATATGGCATGTAATATCTCTTTGGATATTTTGGGTCAGCTGACCTGGTTGTGTCCCTTCCCAGGGTCTTACTCAAGCCCAGCCCCTTGATGTGGGGAATATTGAGAGACAGAGCTGACGCTGTGCCAGTGCTGCTCAGCAGTACCCAAAACACTGATGTGTTATCAGCACCTTTCCAGCCACCAATGCAGAGCACAGCACTGTTTAGGGCTGCTATGGGGAAAGGAAATCCAGCTCAGCCAGACCTAATACAGGTATAATGTAAAAGGCTTCCATTCAAAATAAAACAAGAAAAATCCTCAGAAAAGAAAAAGCTTCAGGAAAACTTTATAAAGCACAGTAACAGGGTTTTTTTTTCTTATATGGAAGCATTAGAAAATTGCTGGAAGAACTTCTGTCCCTTTTACAGTCTGTATTCTAAATGCTTTGTGTTCAAACAGTGTAGTAAAACAAATACTACTTCACTGCATATTCTTTCTTTTGTATATTAGGCCCTCAGATGGAAGGAAAATGGAAGGTAAAAGTCTGTTGCCCCATTAGTGGTATCCTATAAAAATTTTGATGCTGTCAGGATTTCTACTTGTTCTCTACCTGCCATATTAAAAGGAACCAGTTGTGTCATAACAGCTAGCCCTTCACATATGCTAGTCCATCTCAAATGGCACTAGATAATTCTATTTAGGCAGCCAATTTCTGCATAAAGTTATGCTGACATATATTCTTAGGCTGTTATTTTAACTAAATGTGTGCCCTTGAGGGTTTGATGCTACTAGACTCTTGCTTTATTATTGCTTCCTTTTTTTTTGTCTGGAATCAGTATGTGATCTTTTCCTTATGCCTTAGAAGAAAAAGTAAAAGAAAATCCTAACACTTGTTGCACTATTTAATATAAAAATTCTCAGTCTTGAGAAATACAGATACTTTTAAAATAGAAAATTCTTTTCAATTTAATTTTGGTAGGCTTGTTTCAAATCTAGAAATGTAACACCCTTGAGAATGTAACATGGCATTAACTATTGATTTTTTTATCTTTTCCTTCAAGATGAAATATGTATTAGCACACTCATATGACTTCCTCAGATTTACTCTGTAAGAATTCTGTAATATCTCTTTATGAGTCAGACTCCACACTATCTCATGCTTGAGATGCCTGAACTGTAGCTATAAAAACCCTCATATAAAAAGTTTATAATCTGTTTCATATCTCCTTGGTTCAACACTAGCAAAGCTCCAAGCCACCTAGGTCTTCAAAAGAAACACTGACTCTGAAGGCAAATGGATCATCTCTGGCTAAGGAGCTGTCTAGAAATGCACAGTGGGGCTGCCTCCTCCCTAAGGGGTGGGCAGCCAGGAGCCAAGGTGGGATCTCTTTCCAGCCAGGATCTGTTGCTCTGTACCCAACTGAGGCAAGCAAAACAGACCCAGACCCTCCTAGGAAACAGAAGCAGGCTTTAAAACACCTTTCTATTAGAAAATGGAACGCAGTGGAAAAACTTAAAAGGAAGATGGATCAAGTTTAGGAACAGAACAAATGACAAGAATCTTCCCCTAATGGACCTCTTTTACTTATGACAGTGTGCATGCTATTTGAAAGAGTGATTTTTCAAGTGTTCCTTTCATATATTTTCTCTACATTTATAAAACTCATTGAAAACAAATGAATGGTGTTTAAATATATCTATAGTTGTTATCTTCTTTATGTCATTTAATGTAACTTGAAATAAACCTAATTTATTACTGTCTTGAAGACTGGATCCATAAAACTCTTTCGGAGTATTAAAACTCATGACTTTTGCTGATGGCACTTTATATACTGAAGAATGGATAATTATTAAGAATCGGTGACAAAATGAAGTACCCAACTGAAATTGAGTGATGGAAATGGTAATTGTATTAAAAGCTGAGATTGTGGCTGTGTGCATGAATTCAGAATTAGTTAAAAATTTGTTTGCAGAAATAAGAAACTGGTCTTTGAAAGAAACTAGCCGTTCATCCATAGGTGCTTTTGTCTGTTATGTTGCATTATAGGTGATCACATCTGGATAGTTCTTGATGGTCCAGTCGATGCTATTTGGATTGAGAACCTTAATTCTGTCCTGGATGACAACAGAACTCTAACGCTGGCAAACGGTGATCGGATACCCATGGCGCCAAATTGCAAAATAGTCTTTGAGCCTCATAATATTGATAATGCTTCCCCAGCAACAGTTTCAAGAAATGGCATGGTGTTCATGAGCTCATCAGTTCTCACCTGGAGTCCTATCCTTGAGGTAGAACAGCTAAGTGTCTGTATATGCATTGAAAGTTTTACTGGCTACTTCTTCAACACTTCACTAATTACTGTAGAACCATTTTTTGTGCCTTTTGCTATGAAATCCCTTTTCCTCTGTATAAACTTCTAGGTCAGTACTTAAAATAGCAATGTTTCTGGTAGTTTGTACAAGAATGAATAATTTTTTTTAAGGAACATAGTTAACATATTACACTTTTAAGAATATGGTAATTTTACTTTGACACAAATTTGTAATTAGAGTTATTTTATACAATTGAAGGATAACTTGGTTTTTAAAACTACCTGGTAGCCCTTAGTACAGCTTCAGACCAAGGAGGAGTGAAGTTGATTCAGGAAACTTGAAATCCTCAAGAAAATAGGAATTCTCTTGATATTTCTTAAAATTTATTGCAGTTGGGATTTAGAACCAGAAATAAAATCAATGCAGCATCAAAACATGTAATTTTTAAATTGATGCTGTTACTTGGTTGTCTGTTAACATTCCTAGAAGCAAAGTATCTGAAGAACTATGCAGTAGTTTCTCTCTCTCTGGCATGGAATGAATAATTCAGAAAAACAGAACATGTTTCAGGTGTGTTTTAGAGTCAAAATCCAGCATATAACATATTGAAATATATCAAAGTGATTTATAAAGTCTTTTTTTTTCTTCCATATGTCATCTTTCATCTTCCAAAACCCAGTAAAAATAAATCCTAGTCTTGACAGAATGCTTGCGACAATATAGTGGATGACAAATTCTGAGACTTGAGCAGACAATTTTTTTTTCATGTAGCAAGAATCTTGGTAAAGATGAAACATGGGAGTTCCCAAGAATCTACTTAATGTTCCATAGTAATATACTTAAGCAAAGCTTTCAGTGTTTAATTCCAGTTTTCTTTTCTGTGAAGAAAATGATAGAGACAATAGCAGTTAAAAAAAAGTTAGTTTCTCATTTTCTTCTCTTAAGCCCTATATTAACTTAAAAAATTTCAGTGAAGTACACTACTCAGGATTAGCACTTAAAAAAATAAATTAAAATAAATATTTTTTTTTCTCTGCATTTTTTTCTTGTTTAGGCCATCTTGTTGAGAATGCTTGGTTAGCATTATTTTGCTTTGATAAACGTGGTTGTCTCCTGAATATCAAAAATGAAAGCTTTCTTCTGCATGGCTAAGATACTGATTTCTGTGATCATACAGATAATTAATTACTTTCCCCTGAAACCCAAGTAATATCTGGTATATTTCACTATAATCCCAAATGAAATTCCTTTATGTGGGCTTTAAAATTCATTTTTATATGGACTTTATAAGATAGGAATTATTTTCTGTTTATGAAATTGGAACACCATCCAGGAGTTTGTAGTGTATTTGTTTCCCTGTTTTTCAGAGTTAAAACGAAAAAAATTTATAAGTTACTATGAGCTAACAGACTAAATTTCACTGCCCTCGATTCTAGTATGTATCACATGAACAAGTTTTTAAAAATATTTCTTAAGATGAATGTCTCACAGTCTCATTCAGTCATTTCATTTTCTAAATCAAATAGGATACCAGCAGAAAATGCAACTAATCCTCACCTAGTTTGTGTTGCTTAACTAGTCCTATGAAAATACAGCTTAATCCTATGAAAATACAGCTGGCCTCACATTAGCTTTCAGATATCAGCCTTTTGTAGTGATTACTCTATATTATTCTCAGATTTCTTATTTTTTAAACCTTAAAGGTTCTCATGCTTGTAAGTTTTATATAGCTTGCTGTTTATAACCAGATTCCTTGTCCCTAAATCCCTGAATTGTCTGGCAACAGAGGAAAATTGGCTTGTGGCACTGCCTAGAACCAATGTCCTTAGCAAATTATAGGTTTCAGCCCAGACAGAACTCAAAAGAGACAGTATGCTGTAGTCCAAGCCCTGAGTGCCAGGCAGTCCCTGGTGCCTCTCTTTGGGACTGGAGGCAGTGGAGCCTCTTTTCAGGTATACTGCCCTGAAAAGAGGTGAGGAGCACCAGGACTCTCTAGGAAAGGCACCAGAATCCTATTTAGCCTTAACCCATTAGGAGGAAAAGGAACAGGGTTGTTGTCAGATATTGCTTCCTGTCTTGGAAACACTCGTGTCCTGTTGACTTGTTGCAAACCTGGAGGTTTGCTGCTTGTGAAGGACTAAGAGCTGCTGCAGAGGGCTGATACTGTATTTTTCTAGTAGTGTCTGAAGCTTTTTCTATTTACAATGGTATTAAATCACATGGAATTTTCTGCTCAGTCGCAGGTCTCTGCAACACTTGAGAATCATCACTAATTCCTTTAATGAGCTCCTTTGCCAAGTCCAAAATATTTGTAGTCTTGTTATGAAAAAAGTGTTTAACAAGTTTGCTAAAAAATTGGCTGGTAAAACTTCAGTTTTACCACTGCAAATATATGCAGTCAACACAAGTGCCTTATGTATGTTACTGCCAAGTTTTACTTTTCAATTTTTTTTAAAATTAATATGGATACTCAGGAAAGTCTAAGTGTAAATTATGCATCTAGGACAGTGGCTCCCCTGAGATTCCACTTGTGCTGTTCCTTTCTGTGCTTACAACAGTGTATAGGGCCTACTGGTGTTAGGTTCTCACAGCTCTGCCTCCTTGTGTTGCCTAGTTTGCAGACAACCCTTTCTTGGATGTTAAAATTGGGCTAAAGATTCAAGTGCAGAGAAAAGAATTTTATTTTGCATTGTCACTCATGATTTACCTCCTCATTTTAAAGCAGGCTAAATTTAGCGGTGTTGAAGAGTTCTATGAAACTAGTTTTTCTTAATCCATAACCTTATAGTTTTAATATATTTTTATGATAGAAACAGACTAAAGAAAATAAACTTTTTAAAAAAAAAATTTGGATTACATAAACAAAACAGTAAAGTAACCTTTCCAACTTCCCTTTCTTTCCTTATTATAAAATTTGCTATAAAATTACAGCCTATTGTTATTTATAATTTTATCCAATAGCATTTCTTTGGTGTTGCATCATAAATAAAATATCTTGATGGCTTTTTCAATATGCGTCCCTTTAAATCTCTTTTGTAATGCAATACACTTCATATTCCAACAAGTCAGGCTAATTCTCAGATGCTGAATGAAACGTAGTATTCGTTGATATTTCAGAAGAACGTTAAAACATGATTAAAGACAAGCAAATATGGGTAACTCAGGAAGTTGTATATATTTTTGTTTTCAATCCTTACCATTTGCAAACAAATAAATATAGCTGCCTGCTTGGATGCATTGTTATGACACATGCAACTTCCAAGTTTAGTGAAATAGTTCTCAAATTCATGTTGCTGTTCTCATGCAATGTGCTGTTCATGTTGCTAATCTCATGTGATGTGCTTCTTAAGAGATCAAAGGTATGATCCATTACTCATGAACCTTCTCCAAAGCAAAAGTGTTTTATCAGCTTTTCTACTAACCCCTGATATTTTTTGAACAATCAGTGAATTTTGGATATCTGTTTTAAGTCCTTCTGCCTTTTCATTTTTATCACTTTGTTTTCCACCTACCCGTTTCTAGAAAGGTTTTCATATATATCCTTATTTGTAATCAGTCTCGAAGTTTATTTACTTTACGAAGTAAAAGTAGAATTTCAATTATGAAAGTAGTAGAAAGAATAATAGAAGCACAATATAGTTGAGTTTGGAAAGGACCTCCAGAGATAATATTGAGTACATTAGTCAAGTCAACCTAGAAGAGGTTGGTGAAGTCTGTGTCATGTTGAATTCTGAGATGGAGAGTCCAGGAGCTCACTGAGAAGCCTGTTCCAGCTTTAACTACTCCCACAAGAGAAAACCATCCACGTTTAAAGCAAATTTATTTGATTTCAATTTGTTCCAAAGTTTGTTTTGAGTTTTGGGGAAGAATCTGCAAGTGTTTCTGCTGGTGATCGTGTTTTATGTAAGAAATAAATTTATGGAATGTAAGTTGAGAGAATGGGATGTAAGTAAGGAGAAGTGTTTTACCCTGCAGATGAGATAAAACTTCCAGGTAACTCCAAGAGTCATGTTACTACTTTGAATGGAAGGCATCAAAGAACAAATCCTCTTCCATGATCTTAAGAAATGGGTAGTTTACTTAGGTTTTGTTTATCCATCATTACAGATACCGAGATACACAATAAGAACACTACACACACCAGCATACCTCCCCTCTGATAGCCTAATTTTTTTTTGTACACCTGTCAGATCTTTCAGGTTATCCTCTATCCCCATTAGAAATAATGTGTAGAATAAATAAATTTTGTGTTCAGTATGTGTTGTTGGGTTTCTTTTCAGAGTTTTTGGATACCTTTCACAACTGTTGTGATTAAAAAATATTTCGAAATAATAATTTTTGTGCTGTTGAGCAGTTTTTTCTTTTCAGTTCCCTTCATCTTTAACATCCAGTAGGAATTAGACATACTTGGGTAAAATTTAACCTTCTGTTAATTAAACCCTACCCAATGGGCAGGGAAACTTAACTTCTGCCCTCTGCCTCCCTCTTCTCTCATTCTGCCCCTAAGAAATCAACATTCCATGCTTCCTGAACCTTTTGAATTACTGTACTTGAATTCACTGAGACTTGCATTAGGAACTAAATTTATACTTTGCAACAGGGATTTTTGAAAAAATGTGCCTTCCAAGAGGCGGAAATTCTACGTCAGCTGTATTCTACATCGTTCCCAGACTTGTACCGCTTCAGCGTTCAGTCTCTGCATTGCAAGACTGAGATGTTGGAAGCCTTTGTCATTATGCAGAGCATTAATATGCTGCAGGGCCTTATCCCACCTAAGGTAGGGAGTGTGAATGTTTTTATGTATACTTAACATATTGTAGATAAATTCAAGTAACAAAGTTTTGTAGAGAGGGATTCTTTGATGACTTGAAATGTCAAAGGAGATGCAGGTTAGTAAGGAATGCTTTATATTTATTTAGAAAGTAATAGCTGGAATGTGACCTCTTTCACAATCTCACATTTGAATTTGATGTTAAGCACTGGTTTATCTTAAGCACATGGAGCATGCATTGTCAGTTTTCCTTTTTTTGTTTTTGGGTGATTTGTTATCATTTTATATTGATTCTGTCTGATCATTGAAGGCATCTCTAAATTTATATATGACCAAAGACTTCTAACCTCATGTTACTAATGATTATCAAGTAGAGTTTTCAGGCTGTTGAAAATTAATACCTAACTCAATCCTTCAGGAACAAGGTGGGGAACTGACTCCAAAATACGTGGAAAGGCTGTACATCTTCTCTCTCATGTGGAGTGTAGGAGCACTGCTAGAGCTGGAAGACAGATGCAAAATGGAATACTGGCTTCGAACACATGCAACAGTAAAGCTTGATCTTCCCTGTATACCAGAAGGCAGTGAAGACACAATGTTTGATTATTATGTGGCATCTGATGGTTAGTAACTCAGCAGGGTGATATGGGGTAAAATTTAAAAGTTATTTTATAATTGTGCTTTTTTTTAAGAGAATTAATTCAGAGGTATTTTATAGCTTGCCTTCTTTTGTGTCCCTTAGCAAGTTTCATTTTATGGCTATACTTTACTGGTGGTGTTGTGTTTAGCTTTTTCTCTGCTACCAGTGAAAAGTCAGAATGTGGATATAATTGATACAAAAGCTGCATGGACTTTGTGGTGATGAATTGTCAAGTGAACATATAATCCTGGTTGTTGTCAAAATTTATGTAGGAAGGAGGAATAAGCCTCTTAAATACAACTTAAGGGATTCTATGATTAAATGATTCTATAAATTTTAGTCTGAATACACAGAGGGATTGCTGTATGTGAGACAGAAGCCTAGACAGATCAGTGAACTGAATGGAAAAAAAAAGGAAGTGATGATGCCTAGTATTTCTAAAACATTAACTTAATTTCTTTCTTATTAGGTACATGGATGCACTGGAATACACGTGTTGAAGAGTATGTGTATCCCAGTAGTGGCACCCCAGAGTATGACTCAATTCTTGTGCCTAATGTTGACAATGTGAGAATGGATTTCTTGATTGAAACCATAGCAAAACAGGGCAAGGTACTTTTTCTGTAGTTCATATCAAAGTACTGCTAACAGAACACATGGCAAAAGTTTTGGATTAGCAGTGAAATATTATTTTATTGAAAAGGAAGAACTTTTTTTCCTTTTTTTTTAGATATAAGAGGGTGTTTCCAGAAACTACTTTCATGCAAATATGCTTGAACTCTTGAATAGTCACTGTTTCCAGACTTTGTCTTCCCCTCGCCACTTCATTCTGCAGTGGAAATAACTGTAATTGCAGCCAAGATCAGTCAGAATGGAACCAATATTTTCATGTACTGATGGGAGAGGGAGAAGCACATAGGTCAGGAGGCTCATATCTGACCCTGCTGATTGAACTCTGCCAGCATGGGGCAGTTACAGAATTTATGTAGCTTTAGGCTATTCTTCACTAGAACTGTGGCACACAAGCAATTGAAATGTTACAGATATTGAGTCTCTAGATGATTAAACCCTTTTTCAAATAATTAACTCCTTTCCTTGTTAGTGTAATTGTGCTGGATGACATGACCATTAACTGCAAATATTTTTAACTTATCAGGCCTGCAAAAATCTATGAGACATTAACTATTTTACTTCTACATGTCTCCTGTGAAAAGTTCACTTTACATAACTTTTCTAGTTTCTTTTCTGTTTAAAAGCTAAATGGGACTGTTGAGCCTTTGCCAAGACTCCCAGCTCTTGTGTTTCAACTTGTTTCGATATTGTCTTTGTCTAGGCTGTCCTGCTAATTGGTGAGCAAGGAACTGCAAAGACTGTTATAATCAAAGGTTTTATGTCAAAATATAACCCTGAAAGGCACATAACTAAAAGCTTGAATTTTTCATCTGCAACAACCCCATTAATTTTTCAGGTATAGTAGTGATTAATCTTCTCATACAAGATAGTTGGATTCAGAGAATATTCTGATAATTTGCCAGGAGGATTCTTCTGAAAGTGGTTCTGAGCAATAAAAAAGCACCTGTTCAAGTAGTCCAAGTGTTCTAACGCATGATTTAAGACTTCTTTAAAAAAATCGTTCCTTTCAACTTTTTCAGTAGCTATTGAGCTGTTCTTGGACTTCTACAATAACATGCCTATTATTGTCTTCATCTTATTATGTTTTTGTGTCAAATATATCTGTTCTCACTAACTGGGAAGAGCTGTTAGATTTCACTAAACACCATGGGTAAAATAAGTGCTACCCAAAACAATCTGTCATTAAAAGTGTGCTGTCTGCAATTTAAGTTTCAGTCATTACAATAACTCATTAAAAAAGTAACACATGCAGGGCAGCTGCTCTGCATACAATTAGAATGCTTAAATCTTGAACTGTACTGCCTGTCCAAATTTCTACCAATCTAATTTGAATTATTTCAAGTGTCTTTAATCTCCTGGCAATATATTTGGGGAATATTTTTAATGCAGTCTGGTATGCCAGGCCAAAGCACTGTCTGGACTGTAAGTGCTGTCTATAAGCTTGATGAATCACCTATCATCTGCCTGTATAGTAGAGTAGAAACTACTAACATTTTATGTAATATGCAAACATGTAATTTTGGTCTTAGTTTCTAATCCTAAATTTAGGATTTTTTCTTCTATTTATTGGGCTATAAAGAAAAATAACATACTTTCATAAAAGAAAAGTAGATTTAATTGGTAGATAGGTGAGATTCTGATCATCAGGATATCTGAAATAGATGTGCAAGACTAAGTCAATTCTCTGTTAACAATCTAGATCGAAACATTCTGTTGTGATCTGTGCTTTAAAATTACTCTAGCTTATTATACTTGGTCTACCTGATGCCACTTGTGCAAAATTGGAGCCTAGGCGTGGTGTAAGAATGCAGATATTTAGGTTTATACTGAAGAATAATTATGTATGGTTAAGTGAACTTTCACTTAGGATAGAGTAAATAAAAACTGGAACTTAAGAAGAACAGAGAAATGGAAAGATGATGAGAAGAACAGTAAAGGCAAGTCTACCATTAGGCAAAATTATCTCATCAAGTGTATTTATATATGTGAATTTAATTATTGATGTGTGCTTTTATGAAGTACCTTGATACCTGCTGGAAAGGTGTTCCAGAATTACATCTTCAATTTAATCTTTATTGCTAGAAGTCATCAATTTTGCTAATAAATGAATAAAATAAAAGTTTGAAACCTATTCAGATTTATGCAAGTGTTAGGCATGGTTTCTACTGTAGACACCAGCCTGGTACTGTATACCTTGAGATTTTAGACATTCTAGTTGAACTAGTGCAATTACCTCCAGCAAATGCCTTGTCTGAACATCATTTAGTAAAATTCTATGTAACAGGAACATCAACATGTTTAAGTGATTGAATCATGTGTGGAATGAAGTGCTCTTTGTGACTGTGCTGCTAATTGCTTTTTAACAGCGTACAATAGAAAGCTACGTGGATAAGCGCATGGGCCCAACTTATGGTCCACCTGCAGGCAAAAAGATGACAGTCTTCATTGATGATGTGAACATGCCCATAATCAATGAATGGGGAGATCAGGTCAGTTTGTGAAAGAAGGAAAAAGAAGACAAAAGGTTTTCTTTGTTTTTATGCTACACTGTAAAATTGGCTTCTCAGTCATTCAGAATAGGGTAAAATTGATATGTAGTACTTTAATTTTAAACAGTGTTTTAAAAGAACCCATCTACATTAATTTGTCAGGAATAATTGAAAATAAATACGCTGACAGCAAGAAGCAGTTTGAGTGCTCCTTAGAACATGCCTGTATAATTTTAATAATGTTTTTTAACAACACTCATTTTATAATTAAAAATAAGAAGTCTTTGGTGCACAGATTGTGATAGCAAACTGACATTGTGGGCAATAATTAAAATACTGTGAAACCTGAGAGGTAAGGAGTGTCTTCTCTTCTTCAGACAAAATTGGAGTAATCTTTATTTATATTGACAAAGTTGTTCTGAATTACATTGCTTTGGAAATTAATGTTAGAATTTCTATAGGAGTATAGCCATGGGATGTACTCTCTGTGGAATTTTTTCAACTTGTCAAACAGAAATGTAGGGTATCCCTTTATGGCTAAAGAAAAGGGTCTTGCATGTTTTTGTATGGAAGTAGTTCTTTTATTTCAGCTTGAAAACCATGCTTGTGATGATTACATATGAAATTTAATACAAGTATTTTGTATCATTTGCAACATGATGCATTAGTTTGGGCTTGATTGAAAAAAAGATGCAAAGATACATTAGTTTGGGCTTATTTAGAAAACTGGAAATTTTGTTTTAAAAGGCAGAAGTACTTCCAACAGCAATGGAAATCATGCAGTGTTCAAGTGAGAGTAAATTGTTGTGTTAATGATTAGTTCTAAATGAGGGTACCCCTGTACTCCCACAATTTTTATCCTTAGATTTTACCAAATGTTCTTATTCGTTGCTGTGCATTTTTATGCTGAAGGAAATAAACAGAGGGATAGGGGGCAAGATAGTGTTATACTCTTTGTTAGGTATTTCAAACATTTAAGTATGTTCTGTATTTCATTCAGTTGTACATGTAATATTGTCTTATATAAAATCTGGTTATTTTACAGGTCACTAATGAGGTAGTTAGGCAACTGATGGAACAGAAAGGACTGTATAACCTGGAAAAACCTGGGGAATTTACCAACATCGTGGACATTCAGTTTTTGGCTGCCATGATCCACCCTGGGGGAGGTCGCAATGATATTCCACAGAGGCTGAAGAGACAATTTTCGGTGTTCAACTGTACTCTGCCTTCCAATTCTTCCATTGACAAAATTTTTGGTAAAGGGAAATTAGCTTTGTAGTCATCTCATTTTTTAAAATGGTAGTTGTTTTTCCCTTATCATTCTATTTGTGCACATTATTGTTAAAATTGAGGCCTGATTTCCCCCTGATATGTTTACCAGCGCATTTTTCTTCAGTAATCACTTCCCACCTGCAACATCATCAATCTGTAAATTGTTCAGATCCAGTCATGTCTCTGAAATTCTTGGTATGCTCAGATTTAATAAGAATGACATGAAGATATTGTTTTAGTGACAATGCTGGACAGTTGCTCAGGTGCCACTGCTGCTAAGAATAAGTGACTAAAGACTAGACTTTCTCAAAGAATGGGATCATACTGATTTCAGCAGGAGATTAGTTATTCAAGGCCAGTGGAAACTAATTTATGAGGAAAAAACCATTTTAATATGCTGTTAATTAAAAGTTAAATAGCCATTGAGCCAGTGGCAGAATGGTGTTAAGAATGGCTGAATCAAAATTTAAATATACACTGGAAAGCCATTTTAACAAATTTGAAAAGATTTTTAGGATTGGAAAAAGAAGAGAAACAGAAGATTCAGACAGTCATTGCTCCTGGTGTTGTGCTAACATGTCTTTGATTTGGCAATTTTTCTTTCCACAGGTGTAATTGGAGAAGGACACTACTGTAGTGAGCGAGGATTTTCAGACGATGTCAAGAAAACAGTAGCCAAATTGGTTCCATTGACACGCAGACTGTGGCAGGTTACCAAGCTGAAGATGTTGCCCACGCCAGCCAAGTTTCATTATGTCTTCAACCTTCGAGACCTCTCGAGGATTTGGCAAGGAATGCTGAACACTACATCAGAAGTGATCAATGAACCACAGGTAAGTGGAGCACATCAGTGACCTGGATATAATTAGTGTAGGAAAGGGGATGAGAGTCTATCTTGGCATTTGAATTTGCTTTAAAAAAATGCACCTTAGTGGATTTTTTGAGGCAAAGGTGTTTTAGTTCAGCTTTTATAGTACCAACTGAAATGACAACTTTGTTTCAAAATGATGGCAATCCCCACTTCTTTTGCCACAACAGTTTGCTTCTATCTGCTTTTCCTATTAGTGACAAATGCTAGTGTATTTAAAAGAAGTGAGAAAATAAGTGAGAGGCAATGAACTTACTTTAACCCTATGAAAATGCTCAAGTATTGATTAAAAAAATTGAATAGTTTCTCCTCTCCATTACTGTCTTGAGACTTTCAGTCACTGCCTAATCTCTGTCTAACAATTTGTTTCTGGCTTATGGTTTAAAAGGAAGAAGTAGTAACAAGTATTAGTAATGTTTTTTTTTTTTCCATAATCCATCTTTCTTCCAATAAAATATAATTTCTCTTCTAATTATTTTAAGGAAAAGTAATTTAGAGCTGTGAAACATGTAGTGCTGGAAAAGCAATGCTTATGGAAAACATGTAAAATTTGTTAAATAATCGGTTCATTTTCAATGTGCGTCTCTGTTCAATAAGCTCCTGAATTCTACTGCATCTAAATTTAAACTTCAGAATGGATTTTAGTTTCTGCATCAAAAACATAGAACACTTAGATTATATATATATGTATATACACTATTAATGTCTTTTTGAAGTGTAAAAACCAATTGGTCAAAATACTATTATATAAATTTATATATTAATTCTGAGCCTTGATGTGTCAATTGTACAGAGTTCTGTAGGCTGAACCAAAGGTCTTCAAGGAGTACCTGGAATTTTTTCTACTACTGTATGGTAATATCATAGGATTAAAACGAGTGCTGCTGATATTAACAGCCTGACAGGTTCTCCTTCATCCTGTGACCAAATGGAGGGAGTTAAAAGGTGGAGAAGGGATAATATAAACACTTAAACATTTTTCTTTGTTGTTATTCTCCAACTGCTTTGGCTGTAGCATTGGGACTGCTATCTGTGTTTGCTATGAAATTATTAGTGCCATGATGCTTATATTTTCACCCATCAACTACTTAATGATCAGTTAGAAAAGTGGTTTATCAATACATAAACATGTTAACTGGTATGGGTGTGGTTTTAGGGCTGAGGAAATAAAATCTTCATGCACCTTACTTTGGAAAACTAGCTTAAAACTTCTTCCATAGTTAACTGAATATAATCTTAAATTCCTATTGGGCAGAATAAGAAGCTCAAGGTACCTCTTCTGAAGAACTATTTATTTTCTAATGTTGATGTTATTTTTAAGTTAAGAAATGAAGGCAAAGCTTTAAAGTTGGTATCATTTTGTTGCGAGCTAAAGCTTTAAAGTTGGTATCATTTTGTTGCAAGCCAAATGAGTTCCTCAGTACAAGAGAGACATAGAGCTCCTGGAGTGTGTCTGGCAGAGACAGTTAAGGGCCTGAAGCAAGTCTTTTAAGAGGAGAGACTGAGGGACCTGGGCCTGTTCAGCCTCAAGATGAGAAGACTGAGGGGAGACCTCATTAATATCTGCCAATATCTGAAAGGAGAGCGTCAGGACAGAGCCAGGCTCTGCTCGATGGTGCCAAGGAATGGGGCAACAGGCAGAAACTGATTCACAGGAAATTCCTCCTGAACATGAGGAAGAACTTCTTTAATGGGAGGATGATGGAGCCCTGGAACAGGTTGCCCAGAGCAGTTGTGGAGTCTCCTTCACTGGAGATATTTAAGAACCATCTGGATGCAATTCTGTGCCTTGTGCTCTAGGATGATCCTGCTTGAGCAGGGAGGATGACCCACTGTGGTCCCTTCCAAACTGGCCCACTCTCCTTCTGTGATTCTGTGAAATGCCTCCTTTCTGTTATTTTATTTTTTTTCCTTTTTGCATGTAGGTGCTGATAAAATTGTGGAAGCACGAATGTAAGTGTGTTATTGCTGATCGTTTCACAACCTCAGAAGATGTTGATTGGTTTCATACAGCTGTGGCAAAACTCATTGAGGAGGAGTTTGAAGATCTGAAAGCTTTGTTGAATCATGAAACAGATGCATTCTTTGTTGACTTCTTAAGGGATGCACCTGCAAGAACTGGTAAAGATTTACTTTAAGAATCATGGAAATTATAAAATTAGGCAAGGGGATATGATAATCTTAGATACTATGAAAAATATGTTGTAAAAATTCATGCTAAATTTATGCACCAAAAGTGTCTTTTTCATCCAGTGGCTTTGAAGGTAATCCATGTTACCAGCTGTGGCAAATTTTTATCTTAATGGGATTTCTAAGTCTGTATTGATATCCAGTGTCTGTATAGAAGAGCCTTGCTTTCATTTAAATTGATGTGGCAGAAATACAGAACTGCCAAATAGTGAGCATGAGTCTTTTTTATTCCAAAAGGATCAAAGAAATTTGTTATGAATGACCTGAAATGGTGGGGTTGCAGTTGTAGATAAAGGATTGCAATGTAGGTAACATGCCCCAGAAATCTGATTAAAAAATACCGTCTCTGGGCTAATCCAATACTCTTTAGGAAGTAACTATTAAATGTAACAAATGACTATTAATTCAAATTTTCCTGAATGCTTGTTAAACCTCTTTAAAAACCTGTATGACTTATAGCAATACCTTTATGTCTTTCAAACAAAAATGTGGTGTCGCTGACCTCATTAAATTACCTGGGAATATTTATCAATTTTTGCAAAAGAACAGAAGACATTTGTTTGGGTTTAGGGAAGGTCGGTAGATGATTCAGTTATCTGTGTTGGTATCACTGCAATGATGGAGAGTGGAGCAATTGGAGACTGGCATGAATGGCCAATGCTATTTGAACCTTCCCTTGAACAATTGAAGTGGACAGAAGGCAGTGACAAAAGGAGAATAAAGGATAGGACATATTTCATTGGAAGGAATAAAATAGAAGAATAAAAGTAAATTGGTGTAAGAAAAGAAATAATTACAGCCTTAAATAACTTGCTAAATTTCATCAGTGTAGAGAAGACTGAAATGTAAGTCAGAATGCATACCGAGAGAGTGAGGAGTGATTTTTAATATGAAAATTTAAGTCCACACTAGAAACCATCATATTGAACTGAAAAATAAATGTATTTCTCAACATTTGATAAATGATAAAGGTATTTCTCAAAATTATTTTCCTTTTTGGTGACAGATTAAACGTACCTGTCCTGTAACATGCCTTTTTAGCATGGAACTTCATCTAAATACAAAGCGGGAGACTCTCATATAGAAAGGCTATATTTTGCCCTCAATGGATTTCAGGACCTAACCTAAGTCCCGAGCCTTGAGAATCTCCCTTTCTGTTTTTTGCTTTAAATGAAAAGAATAACAAGCGTCATTTTGTTTTATTTGTTCCTATAATGGCATTTAGTATTTCCCACTGTGGTGGGAGTGTACAAGCAGGACCTTGATTTCTAAGCTCTTAAATATATTAAAAATGACATCTGACATTGACTTCAAAGAGCCCTATGCTGAGATCAGTAATATGTTTACTGGTACCAGATAATCTTTTTGTCTCTGGGTTGTAAAAGCAAACAATATGTTTGTCCCTGAGAGAAATACAGGATGACTTAGATCTTCGTCAACTTTTACATCTTAGCTTCAAAGGAATTGTTTGTGGTGCTAGTGATCTCAAGACCCTCTACCTATTCAAAGGTGTTTTTATCAGTTGGTTTTGAGATTGTTAGTTAGTACTTTTGATTATGAATCTTGAGATTGAGCAAGACGTTAAAATAATACGTTTTTCTGGCTGCCTCTCTAAATAATGGAAAACTCTTCCCTTTCCTAGGTTTTGTACTTGATTATACTGTCCTTGGACATTAATAATAAAACTGTAGAAGCAGAATTAAGATGATATAATTATTTTAAATTTTTCAAAACTGTAAAAGTACCACTGCAGGTTAAGTTCTTGATGTATTTCTTATTAGTTTCTTATCAGGTTTAATTTGTTTAAATGTCTTATTCAACTTGTAAGAAATCGATTTCCACCTGGAATACTCCTTTAGTTTAACCAGTGCTTTTACAGGTTAAAATAAGAAGTCAATTGATTTAATTAGATTTAATCTAGAGGAGTGTTCATATGCAGAAGCAATATAGAGATAAAAGTTCTGAAATTAAGGTGACTTCAAGCAAACAAAAAATGCAATATAAAGGACAGCTGAAAAAGAATTAATAATTTGTGTATTTTGATAGAGTAGGTTCTGTGGTAAAATGTAATTTTCTCAAAATCGGTTTTTAAGTATGTATTTTGGGGTTTTAGTTTTGTTATTGTTTTTCTGTTGTTTTTTTTCCTTTGAAATTGCATGAGCATTAGAAAGGTGAATAGAAAGGAAATGGAGAAAAATTTGAAAGAAGAAAAAAGTTACAGACACTATTCTAAATACAGTTGAGTTTACTTGGGGGTTGGAGTTCTTTTCCCCACCTTTTTGTTCCTTAACTTCCACTGGCTTCTAGTGCTTTACTAAACCTTAGGGAAATACTTATTTTACTGGGATGATTTATTTCATTGATTTTAATTATTCCAATTAAAGATAATGTTCTGAATTATATATTTCTTCAGCAAGTTAGAAGAGGCTTAGCAAAACTGAATGATTTAGAATAACTAGAAAAATACATCCTGTAGCATATATAGTTCACAAAATCCTGAAACTAATTGAGCTAAATGTATGTAAATAAGAGCAAAATGTACTGTACTAGTATTATTTTTGAGGAAATCCAAATGACCAACCTAAAGCCCCCTGATGTCTGTCTGCTGGCACTGTTTCAATGAGATTTGTCAGGTATTTTTTAATGAAATATGGTCTGGATGAGAAGTGAGATGGATTAAAAATTGCTGAGTGGTCAAGCCCAGAAAGTGGTTGGTGTTCAGTGGCTCAAAGTCTAATCAGAGACCAGTATCCCAATGGTCAGCACATCCCAATGATGTATCCCAGGGGTCAGCACAGGGCCCAGCCATCCTCAACACTGTCATTAGTGGTCTGGGTGATGGGGCAGAGTGCACCCCTGGTTGATACCAGCCTGAACATGACCCAGCAGTGTACCCTTGCAGGAACAAAAAAACTAGTGACACCCTGAGCTGCATTAGAAGAAATATAGCCAGCAGGCCAAGGGAGGTGGTCCTTTCCCTTTTCCAGCACTAGTAAGGTGACACCTGAAGTGCTGCGTCCGAGTCTGGGATCCCCAATACAAGAAAGATATAGATATACTGGATAAAATCTACTGAAGAACTTGAACATCAGTAATCATCAGAAACATCAGAATTTTTCTTCTCCACCGTGACAGTCTGGTGCAGGTTGCCCAGAGATGTTGTGGAGTCTGTCTTTGGAGGTATTGAGAAGCCACCTGAGCATGGTCTTGGAGAACCAGCTCTAGGTGGCCCATCTTGGGCATGGGGTTGGACTAGATGACCTTCAGAGGTCCCTGATGATCTCAATTTTCTGTAATTTTATTTGCTGTAAGAATTCTTATGAATGAAAGCATGTCACCTTTCAGCATGATTAAGGTTATGAATGGAAAAATGAGGCAGCGGCACTGTTACCTCCTTTCTTTGAGAATTGACTTGTGCCTTTTATCACCTAAGGAAACAAATGTATGCTAATTCGCGGTGAATATATTTTTTGTTGTGGCAGTTATTAATTTCAAGAGTATGTTTTTTCTAGAGCAATTATTTAATCAATTTAGACTGTTTTTCTTTTACAGAAAAGATTATTTGCAATTTTAAACTGCAGTATTTATTTACCTTCATTCTCTGGTGCTACCTTTTTTCCAAGCACCTAAACAAGTATCATTTTTCATCATTCAAGTTTCAGATAAAGACAGCTATTTAGGTTTTTTTCTCATTTTGTCTTTAAAAATTACTTTGCTGAAATTACCATTTCTTGCAGGCAGGGTGTACTCAGCACTCTCATATGTACATCTAATATATAATATTATGTATAATAAACCTGTTTATGGGTGGTGAAACTTCTAGTTATCTTCACTTACTTGTCCCCTCATTGAACCTTTGTCAATTATTTAAACTGCTAAGGTTTTATTACTTGCTTTTTGTTCTAGATGAGAAACCAGAGGAAGCTAATTTAGATATTCCCAAAATCTATGAACCAATCTCCTCATTTAATCAGCTACGGGATCGTTTAAATAAGTTTTTGCAAGCATACAATGAGAATGTTCGTGGTACTGGAATGGACATGGTTTTCTTCGAGGATGCCATGGTTCATTTAGTCAAGGTACAGTCTTGCTGGATTGCCATTTGTTGTTGTTCACTTGCCCACATCTCCTTTGAATAGAGATATGCATGAATCAAGGTAAATTACTTCTGAAACTGCAGCAGCTAATTTATTGCTATCAAATATTTGATCCGTCACACTGTGACTAGGTATTAAAACCTAGTAAAAACTTTTTAGAAAATGCACCAGATGGAACTATTATACCTATCTTTTATGTTTGGTGGGATCATGGTGCTAGCTATTCTAATTTTATTTCAACCTTCCTCCTTAATTCTTCTGGGAGCCCTTCCTGTCTTTGGAATGAGTCAAATGAAATTCAGGTTAAGACATAATTGGTTGCTTCTGAAGGAGTACGCACAGCAGAGTAGGAATTAATGTAGTCCAAAATTCTTTTGTAGATCCACAGTATGCTCACTACTTTTAAAGTTCTTTTGACTATGGATTGGAGCTGACCATAACTTTCAGCACAGCACAGCTTGATATGATTGTTCACACAGAATAGGCTCATACAAAGGAGAGCTTTTTTTTTTTTTTTAACACTAGAACCCCTATTGTCTAAGTAGAATACTGAGGTTTTCAGTATTTTTTAAATTATTAATAACTGTATATGTAATTGCATCATCCCCCCAAATACAATATTAAATATCAAAACAGTTTAATTAGAGTTGACAAACACATTGCATCTGCGGTTTTCAAAATTTTTGCATTAATTCTTGTTATTTTGCAAAATTAGGCTCTTTCTTTCTAAGCTTTATGGCAAAATTAATGATGTTTTGCTCTGGATTTCTTTAGGACAATTGTAAATAATCATCACACTTACCAATACGTTTCTCATTTATTTCTAGGAAAAAACTATATAAGTTTAGGATGCAGTACATTTTTTTTTCACTGAACAGCCAACTGTCATCAGAAATATCTTTGGGTAGCTAGATGGTAAATACCTGAAATATTTTATTAGTATTTGCTTGGATAAAATGATAATTTTATGCTTTATGCAAAATGCTTTGCTTGGATAAAAAGTATTTATATGATTTTAAATTCTTGGAAACACGAACAACTGTGTAGACCTGAGAAAGCTTCTAAGAGAAAGCGAGATAGGCACAGTTGAGGTAATGCCTAATCTGAGCTGACATAATATGGCTTGAATGAGTTAAAGCTGAGGGATATCTTAAACAGAGAGCAAAGTTTCCAATTAACAGCTTGTGTGCCTCTGCCTGGAAACAGATCTAGTAGCCATTATTGAAATGACAAGTGGTATTGCAGGGATGTTGTGCAAATTAAATTTTCTTTCTCTGGTTAAATAATAAAGCTTAGAGTAAGCCTTCAAACTTGATTTTATCTTTCTTGTGAAACATTAACCAATGGAAAATAACAAATACATTACATTCAATATGTAAAATTAATAGGTTTAAAATTAGAGGAAATTGGCATGACTATCTTTAATGGCTTAGAAGGAGGTAAGTCAGAGAAAGGGCAAGTAAATAAAGTCTCACAGGTTGTTTACTGATACGATGGAATTCTGGAGTCATCAAAGAACTGTTCAAGATAATAAGGGAACAGAAGCCAATCCTGTGCATCATTGCTTGTATGGAGGAGACCAGCTGCTAACCAGCTGGATGGTATTATTGTGTCTTTGAGAGGGAATTGGCTCTGTGCTGCTCTGGATATTAATATAGGCTCTTCTGGGTACAGTGAGGATCTGTTCTCTTGCAACTGATGGGCTGCCATGTTTCATGGCATTGTTTTTTGGCTATGGGCTGTAAGACAAGTTCTGTATGCAGTTCACAGTTACTGCTGAAATTTTTTTTGCTCTGAATTCTAAAGGCTTTGTTTGTTTACACTGCACAGTCCTGAATTGAAGGGAAATGTGGAGCAGTAGGAAGCTACTGCCTTTTGATTTAAAATATAAATAATGAAGTGGGAAAGAAATGTTGATCTAATTGGGAGATGTTTCACTGCGATCAAATATTCATACTTGATACTGTGCATTTTTACAGTCAAGTAAATGAGAATTGTAACAAGTTTCATTATAAAGGCAGTGTTATTACCTGCTGCAGAGAATACTGAAGACTCTTTGTCCCGAATTTAACATGCCTGGGACAACCTGTCCTTCAGTCACAATGAGATGAGTCTTACCAAAGTTATCCAAAGGTCATGGTATTGGGGAAATTATTTCCTTCCCAATTTTGATAATCCAACATGCTGTGATAGCACATCACTAAGAAATCACAGCTGAGATTTACTTGCACTTTGTGGAAGATGTAATTCTACTGATAACTGAACCTACACAGTGATGGAATCAAATGGTTGCTATACTATCTGACAGGTCAACACTAAACACTGCGAAGTACAAATGTCCACAGAATATATTAATAGTAATATAGAACCCTTTAATTAAACCTTAAAGTGTTAATTTGTTCTTCATTTCTAATATAACTTTAGTAATATGGTAGCCTAGAATTTTTGGGTGTGTGACTCTTGCACATTGTATTGATGAATGACTGGTATATTACACAGATTTCCCGCGTGATTCGCACTCCTCATGGAAATGCTCTCTTAGTTGGAGTTGGTGGCTCAGGAAAGCAGAGCTTGACAAGACTGGCATCCTTCATAGCTGGCTATGACACATTCCAGATAACGTTAACAAGGTGAGCATTACCTGAAATTTAACTAAATAAGTACTTTGAGTTTTAAGTCTTCCTATAAATAAAACAGGCTCACATTCTCTGATCACCATCACATAGAGTGGAAGGACATGACTATCCTTTGAAACTTACTAGATCTATGTGATTTTCTGCAATAATTGTGAATTTTTGCTATCTTTGGAGTAGGAAAATTTGTTTCCTTCACAGAAAGAGTATTGGCGGTTTCAAGTTATCTTTGCATCTTTACACAGTACATTAAATGGTACTGAAAACGTTTTTAGGTGGTTATCTATCCAAAAGGCCTTTATGAATTAATCTTGTAATATTTGAAATACTGTCATCTGAGGAGGACGAATCTTTATCTATCCAAAAGGCCTTTATGAATTAATCTTGTAATATTTGAAATACTGTCATCTGAGGAGGACAAATCTTTATTCCTGCCCTCTAATTTGCTAGATGTTAGGTATCTGTCAGTATTTTGACAAACTTTTCCAAGTACATTATTCCCTTATTTCGCATTGTTCAACCCAGTACGGTGTCTTTTGAAATAAAGATGAAAAAAAGTTATAAATCCTCCTCTGAATGTCTCAGAATGAATACCATCCCAATTGTCTGTAGGACAGGTCAATTTTGGTACTCAAATGTCATTTTAGCAAAGTGAAATTATTTTAAATCTTTTGCAGGTGTGTTGGCTGCAGAAGGAATTGTAGGGTCACATGTGGGAATGTCCCTTGGTGTGGGTCTCATCAGAGGACCTATCTGAAATAAGCACCTTTATGCCTTAAGTTCCAAGACATTGTTTCTGACTTAAAATTGCTTAGGTTTTTTTACCCTTTTGGTGAGAAGACTTTTTTAAAAAGAGATGAGTATTTGTTCAACTAACATGTTTTTTTTTGCAGATCATACAACACTTTAAACTTGATGGAAGATCTGAAACTCTTATACAGAACAGCAGGACTGCAAGGCAAAGGCACCTGTTTTCTTTTTACAGACAATGAGATCAAAGATGAGTCATTCTTGGAATACTTGAACAATGTGTTGTCATCAGGAGAGGTAAGATGATCAATTTTCTGCTTTTTAAAGTTCATAATTGTGAGGCAACGAAAGAGTTTGTTTGAATATTTTGTTTTAAGTCAAGAGTACACTTCCAAAAACTAGAACTCAAGTGCTTTTTGCCATTAAAGTAGTACTAAAAATGAATGCAGTCTCCAAAATCTACAAAATCCTAGGTTAGACTGAGCGAAGTGATCTCAAGGGACATGAGAACAGCTTTAAAAAAATAAAATTTGGACTTGAGAACTATTACTGATGTTTTTAAAAGTTGTCTGTTAAATTAACTATTAGTGTACAGTTAGTTTTGGTATGGTAAATTCATGTCCAGAATTGATGGATTTTATTGGTTTTATTTTTTTATTTATTATTTTAGGGTTATGTTTCAGAGTAATTGCTACTAGTTATTAGAAGTTAAAGAGAAGGAATGAAAGCTATTGGAGGGTGGGGTTTAAAATTTACAGCAAGTTCGATTTCAGTCTATTTGATGGAATCACTTCATTAAAACTTCTTGTTTAAAGAAAGGAGTTGGGGGGTGCTAATAATTTCAGTGTCTGAGATGTATGTCCCTTCCTACAATGGTGTGTATTAAAAGAACCTTTTGCTGTATCCTCTATTTTGGATCATCTCAAAAAGCATGAAAAATCTTCCTTTTCCCGAAGGTCTCAAACTTATTTGCACGTGATGAGGTAGATGAGATCATTAGTGACCTCATTCCCTTCTTCAAAAAGGAGTATCCACGAAGACCTCCAACCAGTGAAGCTCTGTATGACTATTTCATGGCCAGAGTCCGTGAGAACCTTCACGTAGTACTTTGCTTTTCACCAGTAGGTGAAAAATTCCGAAATAGGGCCCTGAAGTTCCCTGCTCTCATTTCTGGATGCACTATAGATTGGTTCAGCCGATGGCCTAAGGATGCGCTGGTGGCAGGTACGAGTAGGTTTTATCTTTGCAGACACATAATTTTCTGATCAGTGTTCATGTAAATGTTTTAATTGTGTTGAATTTTACCAGAAGAAACTTAATTGATTCTAAAATTTGATGTCAGTATTCTCTTCTTAAATGCCTGTTTTATTAAGCTGTCAAAATATTTCTAACAGAGGAATGGTTTTGAACACAGTTTAAAGAAAAATTCCCTGTGAAGATGTCTTAAAAGTATTTGTAAAGAATGCAAAGATGCTATTAAAGAAAGAGATTATTTGTGAATATGTCTGTGATAGAGCATACAGTAGCAGGTGGTGATTATCCAGTCCCTGGTAGGTAGCAGCTAGGTCCAAAGTGAAAAAGCAGTTGCACATTTTGGAGATGAATAGTGACAGATCCTTAGCTATACTTTTTATTCACACATGTGGAATAATATTCAGAATCTGATGCTGAAGAGTAAAGAAGACTGGGTTTTCAGAAGCTGGGCTAAAGCCAAGATACTACATGCTGACTTGTTTTATAGTGACTTGTTTATTAGCTAAGATGCTTTTATAAATATTTACTTACATTTAGGCTTTCTTTCTTTCCTAAGTGTCTGAACACTTCCTGTCCTCATTTGATATGGACTGCAGTGCTGATACAAAGAGGGAAATTGTGCAGTGTATGGGCTCATTCCAGGATGGAGTGGCAGAAAAGTGTTCTGATTACTTTCAAAGATACAGACGTTCTACACATGTGACTCCCAAATCCTACCTGACCTTTATTCAGGGATACAAAACCACATACAAAGAAAAGCATGCTGAAGTGCAAATATTATCAAACAGGTAAACTCTGGTTTCTTCTGTTTTTCTGTGGTTTTCTTCCCCAGGTAGGTATAGTCTGGTATGCTTCATTTCAATGAATGGCTTGTCTCCTCACACAGCAAAAAAGGTATTTTTAATTCCTAAAATTATGTGAAGGTGTAACTTATTCAAATATTAAAGTTGCTCTTGTCCTATAAGATAAAGACTATATATATTTGGGGGGCAGGGAGAGTAGTGGTGCTTGAAAAATAGAAGTAGAAGGAATATGAGGTGAATATAAATTATACCCACGTGTTTTCAAAGAGTAAAAGAAGACATCTACATGTAATTTCATAATATACTGATAATAGCATTTAATTTGCCAGTTGACAACTTTTGTTTCCTTGTTGAACACTTGTAACCTCCTGTTATGAACATGTAAGGAATATCCTAAGTGGTTTTGTGAACACAGAGCCTCACTTAGACTCCTGAGCTTTTTACTTGTACATTATTAAGGTGGTTTTGATATACTTTTTCCTGTTTTCAGATGCTTTATTAAACTAGTGATATCTATTTGCAGATATATCTTCGTGTCAGGAGCACCCAACTATAGTGTATCAGTTGGTATCACCCTTAAGAAAAACTGCCTTCTCAGTTTTGAAAGATTGTTAATAAGAGCTGGAAACCTTAAAGAAAGGCTTTAACTTGTTTATTTGGCATTGAAACATTATTTGTCTTCAAAGTCAAATTGAGTTTGAAACCTGTAGTTGTGTTAGGGTGAAGGCTTGTAAAACAGAAGGCTATTGCCCTGTTTTCTGCCTTCAGATTTACCAAATTAGTTCATGAAGTCCAATTTCTTCCACTTAATTGCGCTGTCTGAATCTGTTGGGGGTTACACTTTGTTCTCCTGTATTTGTTCAGCTGTCCAAGTACTGGATAGCCTTTGCAATAGCAATCTCTGTAGAAGCCTTTTAAACTTGTCTGAAAAGTCCCAAGTGAAGAGTTTTTGATAGAAAAAAAAAGCACTGTTGAAGGGGCATTTTAATGCTGAATCAGAGAAGTCTTACCTCAATACTATTTTTCTCTCTTTTGCTTGGTCTTGGTTTGTTTTAAGTTTCCACTTCAAATAAGAAATATTGATTGGTTATAATTTTCAGAATTTTGGTGATCAGAAAATGCTTTCTGCTGTACAGAACTCAGTTCTTTGATTATTGGCTCAAGAGGAACAGTGGCATTTATAGAACCAACATGTAGGATTTTATGCAATGAGAAAGGCATACTGTTTGATCAGAAGTGGGTAAAATTTCAAGCCAAAAACTTTATTAATGTACTTCATTGTCCACTTTATTGATTCTGAAGATATCAGAAAGGTAAAAGTTATTGTCCAAGTTTTTTTTTTGGTGTAAAACATCTTTTGCAATTGTTCATTCTGATTGATGTGATTCAGTCTATAGCTGGAAAGTGTAAATTACATAGTGAATGAGATGCTTTTTATTTTGCTTTTTAACTTCAGAATAAATACTGGTCTGGAAAAATTGAAAGAGGCCTCTGAGTCAGTAGCTGCTCTAAGCAGAGAACTGGAGTTAAAAGAAAAAGAACTTCAAATTGCCAATGAAAAAGCTGACATGGTATGTACAACCTTCAAAGTGTATTGCTGTTTGGTTTTTTTTCTCCTTTTCTTCCTTCCATTTTGAAAAAAATAATTAAAATGAAGTTAAATATTGGAAAGAAAGGATTTTGGAGAAAATTATGGTATTTGAGTTTTCTGGAATTGATCAGATATGATTTTGCAAAAAAACCCCTCTTTTAACTTACGGCGTGTGGGTTTTCTCACATTCTAGGTATTGAAAGAAGTTACTGTAAAAGCACAGGCTGCTGAGAATGTCAAAGGGGATGTTCAGAAAGTGAAAGACAAAGCTCAAGCTATTGTAGACAGTATCACAGTTGACAAAGCCATTGCTGAAGAGAAGTTGGAGGCTGCCAAGCCTGCTCTGGAAGAGGCAGAGGCAGCCTTACAGGTTAGTACTTGGACCATGTACAGCATTACCACTAAGAAGGTGGATGTCTTTGAAACACAAAATTGCAGGTGCATTGCATAGCTCTTCACGTGATAGAAAAAAATATATGCATTTTGAGCCTTTTTGGGTTCTGCTTTGTTTTTCTTTTTTCACATGAGTACCAACCCCAAAACAGTCAGTTTTCAGAAAAGGGCAAGTTCTAACTTTCTTTGAAACTATAATTGATTATAGCATGAGCTGCAGCCTAATATTAGACTAGTAACTGAATATTGATACTATCATTAAAATATTGATACTATCATTAAACAGCTTGTGTGCAATGAGTGAAATGCTGTCCATGTAAAATCAGTTGTAATTTCATCCAAATCCAAACCTTCTATTTTAAGTTTTCACAAAGAAATTGCATTTTCAATAGGTTTTCTGGTCCACTATTTTCCATCTTTAAAAAAATCTTTCCTTAGGAGCTGTAGCATTATCAAGACTTCATTTTCTTCACCACACGTTTCTTGTAAAGCTTTTTTAATAAAATGTCCAAACATTTAAGATTGAAAAAGATTAATATTAGTTGATCTTGCATAAGTTTATCTTTGTCAGCTCAGCTGACTTTATAGGAGGATGGGCCTCAAGACATTTTGCTGTGTGAAGTATTAGTGGAATCTGAAATATACCCGTTAGATGCTAGCAGGGAGCTCACATCTCAAGAAATAGAAAAGTATGAAGGAAAAAACCTGAAGGATAGACAAACCTCAAAGGGTTTTATGTAGATTTGCTGGAAATTACACCGCTCCATTTGAGAGGCTGCCAGTAGTTGAGATGGTTAAAGACTGATCTGAAGGAATTGCATTATTAGCTTTGAAATCTAGTGTAGAAGAATTTTTATGGATCTTCTGAATGTAAGTCTTCACTTTGATTGAGAGATGTTTAACAGCCTCTGACTGCCATGATGCTTAAAGGACAGAGAGCAAAAGTCTGAATGAAGGTTGATGACCTGGCAGCTGGGAAAAGTGAAATATGGGAGAAGGTTTTATTATAAGACCCTGATATATTGCCACAGGAAAAAGGTTAAAGAGCTAGCAACAACAAAACAGCAAACTGGGTAGTAGGCAAACATTCTGACAGGTGAAAAAATAAGCAATGTTATGTTAATTAGTCAGCATCTGCAGTATAAAGATGGCACTTATATCATGTGTCTGGACCTGTATCTTATTAAAGGTTACTTTCTGCTTTTGACTAAAATGGCTGAACCAGAACAATATTGCTCTTCTTGAAATGTAGGGTGCTAATAAATGAAAACCTGATTTCAAGAAAAAGTGATGCTGGCATTATTGTAAAACTTCTCAATTGGAAAAAATTTAATTTCTGTAATTTTCTCTAATAAATTGTGTTGCCTATGTCTAAAGGGGAAAGGCAAACTATCATAAAAAGAGAATCTTATAATCATTACAGATTTGCAAATTTGAGCTAGGGATTCCTATAGTAGAATTCTGCTTGCAGAGTAGATAAATACCTATTAAAATATTTGGTAAATAGAAAGGTCATTACCCAGATGGGAAAAAAAAGTGATTAGCTATTTTACTCAATTTTTAATATGTTTTAAGTATAATAAATGCTACATTAAGAGAAAGGTAGGTACAGAATGTCTTATAAGCATTTCTAAACACATAGTGAGAATAGTTTGAGTAAGAATTGTCAGAGTTCAGAAAAACTTTGTTGCATTTTGCCCTGTAATAAAAATAGCACATTAAATGCATAGCTATAAACAAGTAAATAAATAAATAAAATTTAAATGTAAAAAATTTTGGCACAATTTGTATGTTAGCAAAAATAAGGCTGAGCTGAATTTCCTAACAGTCACTAAGAAACACTGGGTAAAGTTTTCACACAGATATCAGGAAAATCTCTGGTGAATTATTTGATGCACACTGAACCCAACAAGAAGCAAAATATTGAAGGGAAGCAAAGGGCTGGCAGAGGGAAGGCAGCCTGGGTGGTCTGCAGTGCTTTTAAGTCCCTTTATTGAAGTGTAGACACAAGTAATTAAAATCTGCCTTCATGAATTCCCAGTGAGGCGTGTGCTAGGCTAGAAGCAAGATGTCATGACACTCACAATACTCTGTTTGAGTACTCAGATTACTCAGTAATCTGTTGCTTACTGTTTGGGCTGTTGTGTACTTGGACTAATTAAATGGCCTCTAAATAAGCAAAGCTTCTGCTCAGAGTTGTGTGTGTTGTAGGAGCAGATCTGCCCATCCGCTTTCACCATTGTTCAGTGGTTTTTTTGCTTTGTATGGGGTGCAGGAAACACTGTTGCTCAAATCAATTCTTCTCTAAGGAGACCTCTTCAGCAGACTCTTCTGATAAGTCTTTTCTGATTCATGATGTAGAGTTATAAGTTACAGTGTTAGGGTAGTAAGACTTATTTAGCCTTACTTATTAAAGTCTAGGTTTTCATACCTTATATATTTTTCTTGCAAGCCTGCTTCTACACCAGGAATATTCCTGGTAAGATGTATTGGAAAGTACAAACATATGCAGATACGAGTTTCCTTAATTTACCTTCATTTGCTAGATGTCAACAGAAAGTATTTCCTTTCTAGACACAGTTTCTGGTCAATATGTTTGCATTTAAAAAACAAGTAAAATTTCAAGATATTTCTGGTTTTCTCTTTTTTATTGTCAAAACAGTTCATGGTAGTTTTGAGTTTTAAGGTGCTGCTGTGGAGGTGCTGTGCTGAGGTTTCCTAGGAGTTGATAGGAGTTAGTAGTGAAAATCTAATGCAGAGGTTCTTCTAGATTCATGCTTTTTAGAGGTAAAAAGAACATATATATTTTTCTTTTTTTCTCTCATGGATTAATACTGTTGGTGAGCTTATGCTCCATGTTTTCTGAACTGAACAGTAGCAGTAATTGCTTTGCCCTTTGTTTTCAATTCCTAGACAATAAAACCTGCAGACATTGCCACGGTGCGCACCCTGGGCCGGCCGCCTCACCTCATCATGCGCATCATGGACTGCGTGCTGCTGCTCTTCCAGCGCAAAGTCAACCACGTCAAAATCGATCAGGAAAAACGCTGTACTGTCCCATCGTGGCAAGAATCACTGAAGCTGATGACAACAGGCAACTTCTTACAGAGCCTACAGGTGCTTGTGCAACCTTTTACTTTTTTATGTATTTCATTTTTATAATGTAAGAAAATAAGGGACAATGTTTTCTCTGGTGTTCATAGGAGAGCAAATGTGCGACAGAAATCACACAATAGATCTGAAATGTTATGGGCTTAAGAATAAATATGTCAGAATGAAATAAACTTTAATCCTACTTGCAAATTCATGTTATAGATCACCTATAATTTTTCCTAAGTAAGGCAATGAAATTGTTTTAGGTGACAAATGACTCAAAGCTTGAAGCATTTGGTTTGGATAGCCATTACTTATCTGTTTCATTAAACCTGATAACAAACATCTTTTTTTCTAATATTTAACTTTTCATGAATTTTCAACATTTTAGCTTGCACTTTGATATGGAAAAGCATAGATGGTTATTAGGATGAACACAACCTTTTTCAAATGTGGGATATTTTTGGTTCACAGGATTTGTCTAGGGCAATGGAAAGACCAACTAACTGGTAAACAAATCCCTTTTCATAACTTAAACTAATAATATTATGATTTATCTATCTTGATCTTGCATAATATTTATCTTTGCTCAGCTGACTTTATAGTCAAGATGTGCCTCAAGACATTTTGCTGTAAGCAGTACTAATGAAATCTGAAATATACCTGTTAGATGCTAGAAGGGAGCTCACATCTCAAGAAACAGAAAAGTATGAAGAAAAATCCTGAAGGACAGACAGACCTCAAAGGGTTTTGCATCACACTCTCTGCCCCATCGGACAGTCCATGAAATGTAGGATAATCCACATCATACGCTATGCCTCTCCATCAAAAACCCAAACATTATCGGAATGAATGGTATATATTCCTGTCCCACTGAGTGTTATCATTCCTGATTTCTGCATTTTGAGTTTACTTAATTTGTCACTGGTCTAGTAAGAGGCTTGACCAGCTTTGTGTAGTTGGTAGTGCCATGGATGCTGTTTATGTAGAATTCACATTGCATCTTCTTGTAAAGGTTTTTTAATTTTCTATAGGACTTCAACATTTAATTTTGCTTGTGCTTAATTAAACCCATTTGTGCTTCAGGGAACAGATCTTTTTCAAGTTTGTCTGGGATTGGGTTTCATTATACATTGTAAATAAATTTGAGGGAGAAAACTGAGAACTTTTCGGGAGGAAAAAGGAAAAATATGCTTTTTCAAGAAAATAGTAAAAAAAAATTCTTTAAAAATTAAATGCATTCCAGTAATTAGACAAGGTAATTTAAGGGTAAGATAGATGGCTTGACCTTTGAAAGGACTGTCTTGCAGAATGTATGTTTTTGAACTAGAGTTTAGCTCTTCATTTTCTTTTTGAAGATTGTTAAAACTTATTTTGTATTAAGCAAAATGAATTTTTTAGCAGGACTGGTGACATTTTGAAACAACGATTAGCTGTCTAACAGGAGTAGTGAGTGTGAGATAGCAAAGATCATAAATGAAAGCAAACTTTTTTCCATTTTGTAAGTATATATAAGAGTGGAATGACTTTGTAAAGGTCTCAAAGATACATGTGACAAATAATTTCATATACGTTGTTTATGAGTAACACTTGTGATTTTCCTGGTGTTCTATGTGTTCTGAAATACATGTAAATATCATTTACATTTACTGTGTGTATTTTGTAACTTGCACTTTCAAAAATTTTTTTCAGCAATTTCAGAAAGACACAATTAACGAAGAAGTGGTAGAACTTTTGAGTCCTTATTTTGAAATGGTGGACTACAACATTGAGACAGCTAAGAGAGTATGTGGGAATGTTGCTGGCCTTTGCTCATGGACGAAAGCTATGGCGGTATTTTTTTCCATCAACAAAGAAGTATTACCTTTGAAGGTATGTATGTTTGTCAGTCAAAGACATCCTCTGCTCCTTGTCATCCTCACCTGTTTTCACTTGAGGATTTAATCTGTGGGAAACTTCATCTGCCATATTTAACTGGTGGTTCCCTCTCTTGAAATTTATTACCTTGAACACTGTACTTCTACAATAAAATATATTTCAAATGTACTTCCACTCGTACATTTGAGTTGTCAAAATTATGAAAGAGATGGTGTGATTTTTATGTCTCTGGACCCCTACTCGATGAGATCAAAACATCTGTCATCTAGTTAAATACACTACTGCAATTGCTCTACATTAATTTAGAATTAATTAGAAAAAGGCCTTGAGATTTGGTTTCCTTTGCTATTCCAGTTCTCAGTTCATAGGAGGATTGTACAGATACTCTTCATCAGTGTTATGTAGAGAAAAAAACAGGCCTAAGCAGTTAGAATGAAAGTCAGGCAGAACATGGTAACAGAAAATAGCTTGTATTATAATGAGAATGACAGAGAAAGGGAGCAAGATTTGTATTTCAGACTAGCATATTGGTAGGACAAATCAAGTAGACTTGTAGACATCATTCCCTTCTGCAAGCCGTGTCAGACTAACTTTTGTGCCACATGAGGAATGACTGGCATTTCCAGAAGTATTTAAATTTTTTTTATAACTGACATTAAGCCAACTGTTCAAGTGCAGCTATCTGAAATTAGAATATTGTTTGTTGTAAAATTCAAATAAAAGGTTTTGCTGTGTTATGAAATCTCTACTGAAGAGTTTGATTTGGAAATGTAGTACAGGAAAGCTTTCTGAAATATATTGTAGCAAATACTTCGAAATTCTCTGTGTATGAATACACTTCTATGTTTTTATTTTCTGTAGGCTAACTTAGCAATTCAGGAGAAACGCCTAACCAGTGCAATGCTGGATCTGCAGAAAGCTCAAGAAGAACTGGGAGCCAAGCAAGAAGAATTAGATATTGTGCAGGCAGAGTATGAAAATGCAATGAGAGAAAAGCAGGTGAATTGCTCTTCACAGAAAAGAAGTTTCTACTCTTGCTTTAAGGAACACTTAATGTGTTTGTTCAATTTCACTGTTATTCCTTGTTGATGGACAGCAGTTGAAAGATAGATAGTATTTGAATACTGTCTCTTTGCTTTCTACATCTCTCCTTTGCCTCTGATCCTCTCCCCTCTTCCCTTCCACCCCATCAAAAACTATTTTATTTGTATTCTTTATTCAGTGCCTACTGCTGTAACTTCAAGTTCCACGTATGCTATATGTGTATAGTGTATTTGAGTAGAATTCCTCAGAATGAATAAGTATCAAGAATTTTACATACTAGTCAACAACTGCACCAAAATAAAAGTTAAGAACAGAAATATTAAAAAGAAATATTGAGTCATGTTTCTAGGAGATGTTGATAGTTTGTCCTGATATATTTTTTCCATCTCACTTTCCCTCCTCTGCATGGTGATAGAAATGTTTAAGAATATATTTCTAACCTGTTGTTTATCTACTGGTTTAATGAGGTGTAGAGATTTTTTCTGACCTATCAGATATATGACTGTAAACAATTTCTTTTGGCGCATGGTTTTCTTTAGACTTTGCTGGAAGATGCTGAGCGTTGCCGACATAAAATGCAAACTGCCTCAAGTCTTATAAGTGGTTTAGCAGGTGAAAAAGAGAGGTGGACAGAACAGAGTAAAGAATTTGCCATGCAAACCAAGAGATTGGTTGGTAAGTTTTTATCCAAACCTTTAAATTTGGAATCGAATTGTTTGAATTATGTTTAGTGAAACTGAAAACATTTGAAACGTCAAACTTCTCCTTTGTATCTTAGATCCCTGTTTCAAAAGCGAAGGTAATTGTTTTAATTTCCTTGCTAAAGCCCTGTTAGATGAAAAATAAATATAAGGCTAAAGTTCATATTTAAAAAGAAAAGGTTTGGATGCTGAGAATGTAGTGACATTATAATTTTAACTTGACTGATATTTGTAGGTACAGTCCAAAGAGAGTAATGTGCTAGCAAGTGCCAATAAAACGTGTATGACTGAGAATATATATTGAGGTGAGGAAGACTGATACTCAGCCACTGACATTTATACATAGAAATCAATATTTTTAACTGCAGTTACTAATGTTCATAAGAATTTGCTTGTTAGAAGGTCATTATTATTTTTTAAATTTGCACTTGTAAACTAAAGTACTTTGTAATAAATAATTGGTTCATTAGTTAGATCAATAAATGAAATTTATCTCATCATTTACTGTGGGATGAACTTTCTTCTCTGCTTTTTACCTTGAAAGGCTGCAAAAAGCAGCCTTGTTGTATGGGTTGTATTATAGCGACTAAGTTGTGTTTTATTTGCTGCTATAATATATACATGTGTATTAACTTATTAAAAACCTTCCCCATAGATTAAATCCCCACAGATTTATCCAGTTGTTTTTACAGATAACTTGAAAGTGTCCAAAAATACTAGGGCTCTGTATAAAAGTATGATATCTTCTCCAGTTTAAATTTTGCTTTCTTATTTCAGAGGTACAAAACTCCCTCAAACTATGGTGTCATGAAATTTAGGGGGAAAATTTTGAAACTGAACAGAAGATTAAAAGTTGTCACACTTAATACCTCCATAATGATGTCTCTGACATGTTTTATTACCAGTACTCATCACTGTAATTGATTTACAGTAATTTAATTGAATTAGTACTTATAAGGAGTTCCACCCCATAGCCCCCCAACACACATGCACCCAGTTGTTTAAGCCTGTTCTTATGAGTGCACAAGGAAATGATGGAACTAAAAGTTCATTACAAAGTCCTCTCTGCCATGTCCTGCTTGTACAGGATCTGGTATTTGGAATAGTGTTACATGTATGTTGAGTTGACCTAAACAAGCTGCCAGATGCTGATCTCTTGATTCCTACAATTGCATAGTAAGAACAAAGTAAATGTGGCCTCAACTGAAATGTACCATTGTCATGCCATGCAGTGAGCCTTGGAAAAAAGATTTATTTGCCTTCTTTATGGTTCAAAGTGTGTTCTTCTGTTACCAGCCAAAACATGTAGCAACTAGTGAGGGAAAGCGCTTGTTCATTAATAGAATTGGCAAAGTTTAATGCTTTGTTTTGTGGGGTTTTTTTTCCTCCTTTTTCTCTTTAAGGTGATGTACTCTTGGCCACAGCTTTTCTGTCCTATTCTGGTCCTTTTAACCAAGAGTTCCGCAGTCTGCTGTTAAATGACTGGCAAAAGGAAATGAAAAGCCGAAAAATTCCTTTTCGTAGCAACTTGAACCTCATAGAAATGCTGACTGATGCTCCAACTATCAGTGAATGGAACCTGCAAGGATTGCCAAACGACGACTTATCCATACAGAATGGAATCATTGTCACTAAAGCATCTCGTTATCCTTTATTAATTGATCCACAAACACAGGGTAAAATTTGGATTAAAAATAAGGAAGGAAGAAATGACCTTCAGGTAATAGAAATGCTTGTGCTTTCATAATCCTTAAAAACTCTTAGCATACAAGCATTACAATTCATTGATTTGCCTAATGCTTAGGAAATTACATTTATACAAAAAGTCTGGTTTGAATATAAAGAATATCTCAGATATATTTTAGTGGATTTGAGATTTGACTAGAGGTGGAAGTGTATCCTTTAGTGCCAGTGACTCAATTTGTTTAATGAATTAATTTTAATGGAACATAAACTTTGGAAAATAGGCTGGATGGGCAATGCCTGGTAATAAACATGTTTTCAGAGTAATGTAATTGTTAGGAAAAAAACCCACCAACTAGTTGATTAATACAATTTCATGTAAGTGCTTATAAATGAAAAATCACAGTGAGATATTTTTTCATCTTTTAATCAGAAATTATTGTTAATTTTTGTTGTCTTAGTATGGATGTCAACTCCTAAGTGCTCTGCAAATATGCAGGAAAGATGTAGTGCTACAAAGTATAGTCTGAGGCAAGATACACAAATTCAATTCAAACAAGAAAATGTGAGGAATTCCTGCAATTATGATTACACCAATAAACCAGCTTAAAAAAAAAATCCCTGAAATCCATAGAAATAGTTTGAGGTGTGATAAAAGAGTGGCTCTGTGAATATAACTACCACTTTCATGCTGATTGTTATCTAGGTGTGGAAACCTTTAATGGTTGCTTAGTTATAAAAATGGTTATTAGTTTGTTTACAGCTTTATTAAAGTCTAAGTTGGCTGTGCTCTTTGAACATGTTGAAAATCCCAGTTATACTGGGGACTATTTAAAGCAAAGGCTTATTAAGGTCCTGTTCCATATAAACCTCTAATTTTCAAGGGTGAAAAAAATCACAGAAAAATACTTATCTTGGAATTGACCCTGCTGCAGTTTGACTTGGAGATGTTATCCAAGATAAAATTGAAGGTGCTAAAAGGTTCCTGTGAATTTTTCCTGTGAAATTCTTGAGTAGTTGCACTCATATGATATCAAAATTGGAAGTGCTTAGCACTGCTTTCCTTCTACCTTGGCAGCTGCAAAATAGAACTTTGCATTCCATGAGCTCTGGCAACAGGGTTTGCTGATTTTACCTTTCCTTGAGCTCACAATCATTGTATTCATACTAGTCTACTCACAGTTTCATAGCTTTTGGCAGTACTTTAAAGAAAATGAAATAATTTTTAAATATCAAACTAAGAAAAAGATTGGTAAAAGGGACTAAGGTATTGCATTTCTGTTTTCAGATCACTTCTTTGAATCACAAGTATTTTAGAAACCACTTAGAAGACAGCCTTTCTTTGGGAAGACCTCTTTTAGTAGAAGATGTTGGAGAAGAGCTGGACCCAGCACTTGATAATGTTTTGGAAAGAAACATCATTAAAACAGGTTCAGCCAACAAGGTAAAAATAAAACAAGTGAGGAAACATATGGAAATTCCCATTTCCTCCCTTCCCCTCCCCACAACCTCTCTTAGCAAAAGAACTCCTAATAAATATAGGACTGTAAAAAATTAGACTCATTTAAACTTGATTAATGCTAATGAAAGAAAAAATAAGGTAGGGTTTAAGTTCACAAATGGTTTATATATTTAATGCATAGAGTTCCTTATTCCTTTGCTTATGACAATTTTTAGAAGTTGAAATAATTTTTGAATGGGCCATTTAAGGTGGTCCTTGACTGGTCTCAACAAATTGTTTGCATCAGATGTATGATTTAAAACTGGATTTTTATGCCTTTAAGCGGAAAAATGTAACCTTTTTCCCTATATGCAGTGTCTGAAAAAGTGTGTATTGGCTCTTATTATTTCAAGACTTGTTTTTAAAATTTTTCTTGAGGTCAAAGTTGGTGATAAGGAAGTGGATGTTATGAGTGGCTTCAGACTTTACATTACTACAAAACTGCCAAATCCATGTTACTCTCCTGAAATTAGTGCTCAAATCTCCATCATTGACTTTACTGTAACCATGAAAGGTCTTGAAAATCAACTCTTAGGCAGAGTCATTCTCACAGAGAAGCAGGTAAAAGAATTTATTGTATCTCTTTTCCTGTCTGTATTTCTTATATTACCTGTAGAATGTTTTACTTTAATTTATTACTCTCTATTCCCATATTGCTAGGTAACTTTCTGGCTCTCTCTATTGTGATTATTCTTAATATAACCTATTTGTAATGGTTTAAAAAGTGGCACAGAAGCAATTGACTCATTCATGTGGATGTTTCTCTGTCTCTTTATTGTTGCAACTGTACTGTATTAACCTTATTTTTCCTGCCTCAATGAGTTATAACCTCATGAGAATGGCCTGTGAAAAGCAAAAGGACCTGAAATCAAAACTGATGTTCTGTCTACAAACCCTGAAGCTCATGGCAACATAACCTAATGCAAAGAATTCAGACTTAGTTACTTCCTTGCTCCAAGGGGAAATGGGCTACCTACTGATATCATTTTGACATTGCAGATATATTAGTTGAGGAAGTTCAGGTTGAAGATGCCTGTCCCAATCAAGCTGCAGTTCTGGAGGGAGGCTAATTGGTACCTTTTTTACTATGGAACAGCTAATCCCTGTGGCTATAATTTCAGGCAATGTTCATGTCATCAGAAACACTATGCACCTATGACTGTGTATTTATTGGTGTATTTACTGAGATTTTGGCAATAGTTCCAGTTTACCTTCACTAGAGAGGAATGACAGAAATATCTTTGTTTCCTTATTGTGGCATCTGTTGAGGTACTCCCATCCTTCCAACACCTCCCTCTGCCCCGTCAGCGTAAGATTTTTCTTGTTAATAGACTCAGTTGTCTTTTTCACATTGAGTAGTTGCATTTCATTCCCAAACACTGCATGGATCTCGTGAGGGAAATCACACTCAATCTGTTAAGGTCTGTTTTTTGTCAGACAGCTTCATTGCACCATCAGCTTCTCTTCAACCATTGACAGCTTGTCAACCCACTCTGTAATGAAATTATCACTGTCTATCTAAAACACGCTGTGATGTGTATATTCACAAAGCCTTATGCAGAAATTCACTTCTTGGGCCTTGAAATACAGTACATTCCTCCAGGAGACAGTTTATCAAATTCCTCCAGTCCTTGCTGTTGCTGTATGCTTGCTTGGAGGACAGAGAAAAGGGAGGAGCTTGACATTTCTCAGAGGAATCAAGAAGGAGATGGAGAAGTAACACTCAGGTTGGAACATGAAGAATTCTGATTAGATATTAGGGAAAAAATAATTACACCGAGAGAGGTCAAACCCAGGAGCAGATTAATCAAGGATTTTGTGGAATTTCTGTTCTTGGAAGGGTTCGAGCTTCACCTGGACATTGCCCTGAGCAACCAAGCTGTTTAAGTCTGAGCAGGGGTTGAATTAGTAATTTCTGTAGTTGCCTTCCAAATTAAAATTATTCTACTATTCAATGGGCTCTTTGTCACTAAGTGGGAATGTCTAATAAATGGACATAGTGTGCTTTCTCTACCAGCTTCTCGGAGTGTTATACTCAGTACTGTTTTGTTTGAAACCACCTGAGAATATTTCCTCAAGATAAATGACAAGTGGACCACTTGACAGGCAGGGGAACAGAATATACTTACTATGTTGCAATCTTCTTGGCCTCTGTTTATACACCTTGTGGTTCAAGGTTTCCTAAGGAGTCAATTTGAATACATCACACCATCCAAACACTTTCCTATGATGTCTAATGATGCATCTTTGGGAATTTGGGGGTTTCTCACATAAGTGTCTGGATTCTTACTACCTTCTGCAGCCTTTGGTAGGAGAGTGGTGGAATTATTTTACTGTGAGACTGTTTGCCAAATGATTTGAGTGGTATGACTGCTTGGTGACATCCAGTGTTACAATGTATGTGTGGAATTTCTGTCCCAGAAAGGGAAGAGAGTGTTTATCTGAAATCAGAGTTCTTCAAGATTTTTATGCACATTTCTATCCTTCTTCCCATTCTACCATGTCTTATATGGTTCTGGTCTTAGAATGAATGAGGTTTAGACCTCTAGCAAGAAATGGGAGTGTTTAGGTCTTAGAATGAATGACTTTTAGACCTCTAGCAAGAAATGGGAGTGTTTAGGTCTTAGAATGAATGACTTTTAGACCTCTAGAAAGAAATGGGAGTGTTTACAGCATGGTATTTAAAGTTTCTGCAAAGTCTCTCTGTTGTCTGCTATGCCCATTAAAAGAATCTTTGCCACATATAGCTCACAGAATTAACTGTTTACTGATAGGAACACTGATACTGATTTGTTATTTTCCACCATAATGTTAAACCAATTGCAAGATACAAGTGAAGCATAAGGTCAAGGGCAGCTGGTATATCTGTATAAATTTGTTTCTACTATATTTCTTGGAATAATAGGATTTGAAAGATTTGATATATGTCTGAAGGTAGTATGACTTATGATATTCTAATGATATAATTATTTTGATAAATTGGCTGTTATGTAATTTGACAAAAAACTTGTTTATTTAGTGTCATAGATAAGTCAGATTAGTAGTGGGGTTATAATATGCAAAAATTCTTTATGGCTTTTTGAACTTTTGCATTCTTTTATCAAGACTTTTGCTGGAAAAAACCTGAACTTTTGTAAGGAATAGTTGATACAAATTCCTTTACTTGTGAATCACTTTGTGACAGGATGATGTAAGCTATGTAGCAGCTTTCATATTTTATGAATATTAGCAAGAAATAGCATTCCTTGGTACAGTTGGTAAAGTGTCATCTGCTTGTGAAAGGAACTCCATAAAACTGGATTTGAAATAGCCTCTGGTGCAAGTTCCTTGAATTTATGTATGTGGTAACTTGGCTTATTTTTTCTGCATCCTTAGTGCTGTGACTAGAAATTTTTGAAGATATGAAGAAAGCTTTCAACTGTTTACACTTTCTGATCTGCAAAAAGCATTTTAAGAGCTTAATAGACAATTTTTTTTTTCATTAAGGTTTTCATCTAGGGTTACTTCATTTTAGCTTGGTAACTCTGTTTCCAACTTACTTCTCAGGCTCTTCTTGTGAGGAGAATTGCTTTCTGTTTTTATGAAGCATTGAAGTCTAAACTATGTTTAAATTTTCTGAGCTCAGCAAAACATGAAATTTAATTTGGTGCAGTATGTTAATTATTATATTTAATTGGATGATAACTTTCTTTCAATGCTATTTTTTAAGAAAAAGTTTCTGCTTCATCAAACTTGCATGAAAAAATGCTTCATGAAATTGTTACCTGTTTTTCTTCAGTTCCACAAAGCAGCAGTTGATTGAAATGCATATAACTGCAGTTTTCTTGTGTATTTTCATCACGTTTTGCCAGAATCTTTTTAATAAGTTATGTTGTATTTGCATTATTCTAAAATAATTGTCCCACTAAATATTTTCTACTTGATGATGATTATGATGTTTCAATATACCAAGAAAAAACTCTAAATCTGATAATAATAAGATGATTCTTCTTAATTTCCTTTTTAAGGTCAAAGGTCATTCTTTAAAACAAATAATTGCTTGAAGTAGGAATGTAGGAGGAGAATGTAGGTTGAGAAGGCCAGAAGTTTAGAATGTGGAAAAAATTAAAAAAATTTAAAAAGTTGTAAATGTTTTTCAAAGCTGTGTAAATGAAGACTACTCAAATGGGGGAGTAAAACCTTTCCTTAAGCCTTGATAAGGGTTCAGGTCTATTATGTCTCTAGTGCTATATGATAGGTCATGTATTTCTTAATGTTGTCCCTATTTCTCTGGAATATTAGCAGCCAGTAAGCAACATGGAAATGGACTTGGCAATGACAATGGAACTTCCAAGTTTGGAGAAACATTGTTAAAATTATTCAGACCTCCGTAAACTTTGTGAAGTATTTATCTAGACAGATATTTATCCATATTTATCTAGACAAATATTTCTACCAACTGGTTCACTTACTGTTCATTTGTAAGATTCATATTAACCTTATCTTACAAAAAACTCTTAACCCATTCTCTCTCTTTTTTTTTTTTTTTTACTTCACTGTACTGAAACATTTAGTTATGTTTCAGTAAAGGATTTTTATCTCTGAAGGACTAATTTATATTGTATTGTTTTTAAAGATTAATTTTAAGAATGAACTGAAAGGACTGTTATAGCTGAAAAATATTTTTCTAGAGATTTAAAGTAGCTGTTTTTTGAATGTAAAACTCGATTTACAGTTATCCATCTTCTATATTTGGGCACTGGAAAAGAATCTAGGTACATAGACCACCCAGATTATATTACTAAATGTCTAAAATAAATAATTCTAGTGAAGTAACTCATACTTTCTTAATCAATGAAGCATTTTAGTGAGAGGCTGAAATTATCACTGTTTGATGGAGGAGTATTGGCACTTCTTGAAATATCTGATGCTTGATTTGATGACTAAGCATGGCTATTGAGTTTTCAATATGGCAATTGTAAAGCAAGGCATAAATGAGGATAAGATTACATGGAATAAAATCCTATGTCTGGAATGGTGTTTGCATTTTTCCTTTCTGAAACTGATGACAAACAATTGTGAACTTGTTGTTCTTTCAGGACATTATACAAGCATCTTCCATAATATTTGTAGAAATTATTTGTTAATGCCTACTTATGTAGCAGGTTCAGATTCTGGCAATATATCTTGTGTTAGAAATACCACTGGAATTCTTTCCTCAAATTAATTCAGTTAGTCTTGAACTACACTGTTTTAGTAGGATCAGTATTTTTAAGATAAATTTTTTATTATTATTTTTGATTGCTCTTCTGTTTCCCAAATATTACCATGAAATCCAATAGGAATTAGAGAAAGAAAGAACTGATCTTATTGAAGATGTGACTTTGAACAAAAGGAGGATTAAAGACCTAGAAGATAACCTTTTATTTCGACTTACAAGCACTAAGAGTTCTCTGGCAGATGATGAGACTCTACTAATTGTATTGAGTAACACTAAGAAGACTGCTGAAGAAGTAACACAGAAACTGCAAACTTCTGCTGAAACTGAAGTACAGATCAATTCAGCCCGCGAAGAGTACAGACCTGGTGAGTGAAGGTAGTCAGAGAAGACAAATAGCTAGACCATATTTTTAAAACATCAATACTTAGAGTAAGAGAAATTGTGGGATGAGATCAGGAAGAGCAAAATTGGTGGGAGAGATCTGTGTTTTCCTGTAAGTAAAATGTATCCAGGAGATGTCCTATTGAGCTATAATGGAGAAAATAGTCAATGCTATGCCTCATGTGGAATTTACAAAATTGAGTGAATTGTTCTCTTTGTAGACCTCCCATTGCTCTATAAACAAGCATATCAGTCATTAGGGTGTTTAGGTAAGTATATGTTTGAGTTCAACATGTTGACAGAGCTTATATAACATTAAGTACTCTCTATATCTGTTCTGATGAATACTTCACCATTTATTCTTTGGTTATTACAGTCAACAAATTTCATGAGTCTTTTAACTGACAGGTAATAATGTGAAAAAAACAGGGGGAAAAGTAGTTCTCTGTAATTGCCTGCATTCTACGAAATTTGTAAGATAGTACAGTTAGTGTACCAGAAACATTGCAGATTTTGTAAAATCTTTGCATTTAAAACTGAATGACTACTGAAAAGAAGTTAAATCAGTGCTGGGTAAGTTAAATCAATATGGTTCATTTGAATTTTATGAGAGTCTTGTAAAAGTCTGTAAAAAGAAATTTGTTTGGATACTTAAACAGTATTTTAAACAGTCATAATTTTTATGTGTTCTGCTGATGATCTCAATATTGCAGATCTCCAAATATGCTTGTATTTGAAAATTGGACTTTACATAGTTTACATTAATTACAGAAAAGATTTTTTTTTCCCCTGATGTATACATGAGGATAAAATGAATGATTTTATTATTTTTCTGGCAGAAAAGAATAGAGAAACTCGAAGATGTTCAGTTATCATTAGTGTTAAAATCAGTGTACATGTTTTGGAGAGTTAAAGAGTTCTGCTCTGCGTTTCTGCTTTGAACAAATTTTTCTTTCCCTCTCTTCAGTTGCAACTCGAGGTAGCATCTTGTACTTCCTTATCACAGAGATGAGCATGGTCAATGTCATGTATCAGACGTCGCTTCGACAGTTTTTGGGGCTTTTTGACCGCTCCCTAGCCAGGTAATTTAGCTAACAATAAGTATAATTTGTATTTACCCAGTCCTGGAGGTGCCTGTAGTACAGTAAAGTTTTATTGTAAACTAATATCAGAAAGAAGACTCTTGCTTCTTACAGTCTTGACCAGGAATTGTCAGCTTAAATACACATAAAACTTTGTCACTTAGCAAGGCAAAGACCCTTCTAATGTACTTACAGTCCTTCAAAATTTATTAGATAATAAAACCCCATTATACTGCATTGATTTTCAGCTGGGCAAAAAGACTTGATAAGAAAGGATTTTTTTGTTGTTGCTGTTCCTTCAGTCTGGAAGTTATTGCCAGTTTGCTGTCTGATATTCTGTTTGTGATCTATTATTTTTCATGTTTTGAAAATACTGGACCATGGCCTTTTTCTTTTGCATAGTATTCCCTTTTATAAAGCCTAAGAAAATCAACTTTCAACTGCAGACCTTTCTTCTAACAGGTCTACCAAGAGCCCTATAACCAGCAAGAGGGTTACCAATATTATTGAACATATGACATATGAAGTATTCAAATATACTGCCCGAGGACTCTATGAGGAGCACAAATTTCTTTTCACATTACTGCTTACTTTGAAGATTGATATACAAAGAAACAGAGTGAAGCATGAAGAATTTCTGACACTTATTAAAGGTGGGAACTATGAATTATAAGGAGAGCACATTATTATAGAAAATTTATGTATTTGTATCTCCTAGCGAGCATGCTCCTTTCTTTTTGCACATGAGAAACCACTCAATTGTAAGAATACGTGTTTATCATTCTGATCTGGTGACAGACAACATTGTATGGCTGTTCTAATTTATAGCAGCACACTGAATATTGATGAATATATCTTTGTAATCATGAGAATTTGAAAGGAATATTTTGGTCTGCTGCTCAAATATCATCAGGTATGTGTTTAACTTAGAAAAACCATTATTGTACTAAACAGAGTAACTGCAGCAAATAGAAGCAGAAAATGATGCTAACATTTTAAAAGAACATAGTAGTCTCAGCTGCATATAACAAGGTCATGGCTTTGGTCTTAACTGCATACAAGCACTGAGTTCACTTAAAAGTTTGGATCAATTTTGTATTAGCTTTTCAAGACAGTTTACAGGCAGCATTTATTTATGGATTATGTGTGTGAATTTTTCCATGTTGAATCTTCAGAATATCTTTTCCCATAAAGCCTTTATTTCCAGGCACATTGCACAAAAACCAGTAAAGCCTCAAAATAGAAGTTGGTCAATACTTCTGTTTAAGGTACATAATATTAAAAAATAATATTAACTAACCAAATTGCAAACTCGGCTTAATCAAATATGGCATGATTTTGTAAGGTAGAAAACCTCTGTAACATCATGATTTAAAAACTGGATTATTGTATTTGTTTTTTCCCTTTTATTTTGTTTATTTTTCTTTGTCTCTCCAACAGTACTAATAACTAATTTCAATTTCTTGCAGGTGGTGCTTCCCTAGACCTTAAAGCTTGTCCTCCTAAGCCGGCTAAATGGATTCTGGATATGACTTGGTTGAACTTGGTAGAGCTCAGTAAGCTTGAAGAGTTTTCAGATATTCTTGATCAAGTACGTAAGAGCTTTTGAAAGTTGATCTCTTATTTGATGAGTAGTTGTCTGGTAGCTATCAAGCCATATGGTGGAAATTGATTTATTTTATGGAAGAGAAACAAAAGTGGCAGCAAATAGCCACAGTTATGGCCCTGACTGCTTAGCAACCTATGTTGATATAAAAACTCAACCACTCCCAGGAAAATAAGAATAGTGTAGAGTGTTTACACTTTATAAAATTATAATAGTTTTGGATTGGGATTCAGTTTGCCATTACCCAATTAATACATTACAACTTTATTTTATTCTAGTTATTGCATTATCTTGCACCCATGTTGTGCTTTCTTACACTATATTTTATGATGATTCTTCCAGTATTTCTCTGGTTACATGGAGTAAACATTAGGGAGAAGGTACATGCTCCACATGCTCTCTCATTTGGAGAGCAATTGTGTACTTGGTGTTCTCAAAGCTGTGTCTGTGGCTAGCTATCCATATTCTGACATAGCTATGCTGTGATATCAGACTATAACATACTGATTAGTAGCTCCTGTTTTCAGAATATGAATACTCCAGGGTGCTGCGTTCTACAATAGCATACTTATAATCTGATATTTTACCCTGTCATTTTCAATAGCCTTATTACATTTGTGGAAGAATATCAATGCTTGGGTGTGGATTTCAAGTCTCTGACTCTCATAAAAATTTGCAACCTAGTGGCAGTGCAAATATGACTTGTCTGTTTAGTGATATTTGCTGCTTTGATTGTATAATTGCAGATTTCCAGAGAAGAGAAACAGTGGAAACTCTGGTTTGATAGTAAGAATCCAGAAGAAGAATTGGTGCCTAGTGGCTATGGTCAATCTCTGGACTCCTTCAGACATCTTCTTCTTATCAGATCTTGGTGTCCTGACAGGACCATAGCTCAGGTATATTTATATAGCCTAGATGGTCTATTCAGATATCATTAGAATAATAGTTTTCAGATTGCAGGTTAGTACTGTCTTATATAATGCTAAACACCTTTTTGCAATGGACCTTTATGTTGTATTTTCTGAAATTCTTTTCAGACCATTTATGTATTTATTACAAGGGCAGTGAAAACAAAATTATTCCAATATATTGAGCAAATATTATCCACTGTGGTGGATATCACTGTGGTGATTTCTGCTGGAATAATATGTGTTTATCCAGATCTTCTTTATTAGTTCAGAAGATACTTTTGGCTGTCCTTGCTTACTCACTAGAATTTTAGAAGTGTCCCCATGTTAGACTGAAGTCCAATATTTTAATGAACTTGACTGGTTGAGGGAAAATTGAAAACGATTTAATTAAGAAAAGATTTCTTGCATGGAAGAATTAGAACCACTTTAGAAAAATCTTTAATAAAGTCTGCTCAAAGCTCTCAATTTAAAGACATCTATTAAAAATTACAGAACTGAAGTTTATTAAATAGACCTTTTTTAAATAAAAAGAATCTTCTAGAAGCCTATTTTTAACTTTTATGTTCTTCTCCAGTACAAAAGACCAAAAAATGATAAAATTATTGGCAATTCAGAGCAATTAATGATGTTTTACTGAAATTGGAAGTGTGGTATTAATTTTATTGATACATATCTTTAGACATTGTGATTGGATTCAGAGAAAATCTCACCAGTAATTGGTGTACTGCAGTCAATATGTTCAGCAGTACTCTATAAAGAATACCTCTATGATGTATGCTATGTGTCCGAAACAGATCACATAAGATTAGTTTCTCTCTACTGTTATTGGGGCAAGGTAAACTTTCATCTTTTGATGGTTTTATGAAAACTGATAGTTTATCAAATGTTCAATGCTGAATGTCTTTTGTCTCTGAGAGGTAACCCAGAGGTATTAAGGGGAAGATTTATCCAAGACAAGAGATGTGTGGGGGGAAAGTACAAAAAAGATGATCTCAAGCTGTTTGAAAGAGCCTTTTCTATTTTTTTGTGAAAAAGAATAATAATCTGGAATTTTAAAAGATAAATAAAGAAGGGATAAGAGATGGTTTTCACCTGTTCCTTTGGATAATCTACTTAGTGATAGTTATTTTAATCGTTACTACTGTTAATTCATTGCTTATTTAACTGTGGAGATGAGAAAGGCCTAAGTGCTTTGGAGCCCATCTTTGGTCCTTTTCTCCTATTTTTCTAGATTTTGATGCTAAGAGTTGCACTATCTAATGGAGATATCCTTACATCATTAAAATTTTTCTAAAGTTTTAGAGAACTTATTATTTTTATTATACTCTAATTATAGTTATTATATATAAAATGCATGCAGATATATGTAATATAATAATTATTGAAAAAAAACCTGACTGTATAAGGCTGTAAGAAATAACAGCTTCAAAGACACTATGATGTGCTGACATGGAAAAATAAACTTGTTGCGTATTTGTATTTTTGATATAAATTTTTAGCAGCCTATGGTATTCAGTTGAATTTTTGGTAGCATTTACACTGGGAAGAAAGCATTATAAAATGGTTAGGTCACAAGTTAAATTTACCCTTTTTAATACAGGCAAGAAAATATATCACTGACACTATGGGGGAGAAATATGCAGAGGGAGTCGTCTTGGACTTGGAGAAAACATGGGAAGAGTCAGATCCACGTACTCCCCTCATATGCTTTCTTTCCATGGGCTCTGATCCTACGGACTCAATAATTGCTTTGGGAAAAAGACTGAAGACAGAAACGTGTTGTGTTTCCATGGGCCAGGGGCAAGGAATCCACGCTCGTAAACTTCTACAGCAAACAATGGCTCATGTAAGCAACAAAAATCTGAACATTTTCCTCTCTATATTAAACACTTAGAAATAAAAATCCTGCCATGGGATAATGTTACTTGGTGGGTAGTTAATGCTGATGCAAATCCCTAAGTTTATTTGTATGAGAGTCCTAAGCAAGAGAACTGTATTTTCACACTCCTTCGGTTTGCTATAACAAGCTTCTTGATACTGTGCAGATACTTTTCATTGAAAATGGAGTGCTTTTCATATAAAATGGAGTTTTATAGTTGATTGCAGACTGATGGACATAGCTGAATTGATTTTTTTGGGTTTTTTTTTTATTATATTACCAGTAAATATTCTTCTGTAGGCATTTCAGATTACATTTTCAATTTTTTATTTTCAGTAATATGGAATTATTTTGTTAAATGAAGAAAATGAATTCCAAATATGCTATTGATAGTTACATAAACTTGAGAAAAACAAGGTAGTATAGCAAGTTATTTCATATTACTGTAGTCTGAATTTGGACTTGTGAGGGACAGTCTGGTAGCACAGGCATTTTGCAGGAAGAGGAATTAAAGAACAAAACTATCTGTATAAGAAACTTGAGATGTTCTAATTTGGCATGCTTTGTGCATCAGGTGATACTACTGCTGTGCCTGCTGATGTAAAAATACTGATCTTACTCTCCTGTTTTATGAGCTTCTTTATATAACCTGTTTTAGTTCTGCTTCAGATTCTTGTTTGATAACTTCACATAAGGAACTAATTGACCAATCAAATGAGAAGAAACCCATTTAAAAACAGGGCAAAGGAGCACCTTTTGTTTAGTTAAGAGAAATGCAGTTACATTCCCTCACTGTCTCACAAGCCCTCTTAGTGAAGAGGTATATGAGATGCCTATAAAAGAACTAAGGTAATTAATATAAGAATGTTTGGCATCTATTGATTGATAGTAGTAGATTAGTTATAAATGCTTATTTGGTTATTTTCCAAGCCTGGGACACTTGTGAGGAACAAGGTTTAGCAGGTTGCTCTATGGAGCTACTCCTGAGCTCCCTTATGTAAGTCAAAATTTATTATTTTCTATCAGCACTGTAGTCATGACAAGTTATGTTTTAAATGTATTGAAATGGAAAGGGTAGAGACCGTTTGAAAAGACCAGATGAGACAAGTAGAAACCACTTGTTCAGGTGAAAAAACCAAATAAGATAACACCATCTTCAGAAGAAACAGCCCACAGCTTAGCTCCCTTCAAGGAGTGATTTCAGTTTTTGAACAACCTTGATAACTTTTAAAATTCTGTTGTTTGAAACTAGGGAGGTTGGGCACTTCTGCAAAACTGCCACCTTGGACTTGACTTTCTGGATGAGTTAATGGACACTGTAATAGAGACAGAGACTGTTCATGAAAGCTTTAGACTGTGGATGACAACTGACATTCACAAACAATTCCCCATCACCCTTCTTCAAATGTCGATTAAGTTTACCAATGAACCACCTCAAGGGCTCAGAGCTGGACTAAAGAGAACATACAGTGGTGAGTGCTAGAATGATTTAAAATTAAATTTTGGACTGTGATACTATTGTGTAGTCATGTTAAACTGGTAGTAAATGTAAGCTAATATGAGCAACTGTTCACAATGATGCCAAGGCACATCTTAGTTATTGTTTTGAAAATTAAGAAGATGATTTGCTGACATTCTTTTGTCAGAATTAATTGGATAACAAAACAGGGAATGCCTTTTCTCAGGTTGTCTTCTAGTATGTCAGTTCAAAGTGTTTGAATTTTTAATATTCTGTCTTTTGGCAGAAAAATGATATGGTTGGCTATCAATTGCTCTTTACGCTACATAAAGGATTCTGTGCAGAAAGCAACTTGATGTGAATTCAACTATTAGTAAATTGTGTTTTTTTCCCCCTGAAGTTTAATCTTTTATTTTGAACAATATAATAACATGCTTTAAACTGTCTCCAGCACAGAACACTTTGTGGGACAATAATTTACCTTTGGGAAAGGCAGAGAGCCAAGTGAATACCTCTAGAGTGATATTTTAGCCCTGGTTTCAAGTGACTTTGAAAAAGACAATTACAGTGATTCTCATAAAGCCCATTTGCAATCAGTAGGTGTCAGCCAGGATTTATTAGATGCCAGTAAAATGGTGCAATGGAAACCACTGTTGTATGCTGTAGCCTTTCTGCACTCCACCGTTCAGGAAAGACGCAAGTTTGGCTCTCTGGGTTGGAATATTCCCTATGAGTTTAATCAAGCTGATTTCAATGCTACGGTGCAGTTCATTCAAAACCACTTGAATCGCATGGATACCAAGAAGGTAATTAATGATTTTGT